>NC_067153.1:9177622-10601788 GCF_903995435.1 Acomys russatus
CAATGACAACAAAGATGTGGACCAAAGGAAACTTTTACACAAGTATTAATCTACTGAGGACCAGAAAGCAAATGACCCGTCCTTAATAAATCTAGCTTACTTTACCAAAACCTCTAGCTTGCTTTCCTTGTGAAGCCAGGGCTCCGGATGAGATAGATCTGAGAACACCATAGTCCTCAAATCACTATGCATGTGGCTCAGGAAAGGAAGAACTCTTGAGGTGCACCTTACAGAGATGCCTTACAGAGGTGCCTTACAGAGAAACTTAGAGTGCTTTGCTTGGGGTGAGGCAACCTTACGAAGCTTCTCTCACCATTCATCAAATGATACTCGCTTTGTACAGTGTGCGGGAAAAGCGACAAAGTGTGCAGAAGCACTTTTGGATCTGAATCACTGACTTGAAATAAAAGGCATTTTGCAGTTTATAGAGTGCCTAATATACTAGTATTCTTTAGGGAAAAGGCTTACTCAGTTTTCTGAGTTCTGTTTTCAGATGGTTAGAGCCATTCTTAGTTTACAAGGTGCTATTCCAACGCAGCACACCCAGAACGGGCACTTAATTTACCTTGGAGAAATATAGAGCTGAGTCATTCCTATAAGTCTTCAAAAAGAAGGCACTAGGGACTGTTTTAAATTTAATACTTAAATTATACAATCTGGTGAGCTTGAAGAGTCAAACTTTCCAACTGTTTGCGCGAAGGGGCAGGATGTAAAATCTGATCATCTTTTGCATAGATGGAGAAGTGTGGCAAGAAATGCTCAAGGACATTCCAGATCTTTCCTAACAAATCTACTCTCCAAAGAAGAATGTGACCCAGTGTATAGCAAAACAGCTGCTGGGAAGCTGGCCCTGTGTGTGAGACCTGCCTGATTCACAGAACTTTAGGGAGTGCACCAAGACTGACATAAGAGAGTTCCACGTGAGTACCCAAGAAAGGAAGCCACATTTCTCTCTTGAGTTTGCTTCATTTTAATAGATGTCCTTACAAAAAGAACCCCTAACGTCTACTGAGGGATACAGGGTCCTCCATTGGGAAAGTAGGAGAAATCGTGAGGGTCATTTTTATTTGTTCAACTCCATCTATAAATGAAAGGATTAGACAAGAAAGACAGAGTAAGATGAAATAAAATATCTCCTGGGGTTAAGAATGATGCAGTGTCTTTTAGTATTTTCTTCTTCGCCAGTAACTTGTTGCTGCTAGAAAAACTCATGGTTTAAAAAAAAAAAAAGGCAGAGAGGGGGTGGAGGGGAAAGGCAGTAAATTTTTCTATTGTCCATCAGTTTTAGTTAAAAAATATCATCCACTTACTAGTTAAATGGCAAGTTCACTGCTCTGGGTAGCAGAGGAGCCTTCCTCTCCGCAAGGAGATTGTTGTCTTTTGATCTGAGTACTAACCACAACTGACACTTCAGCTCACTCTTAGTTTCCTTTATAGTTAGGTTTGTTCCTATTTCTGGAGTGCTGATCAGACACATGACTGCTACAATTTAGAGTCATTAACTTATTAGAAACTTGTGTCTCAGACTCACATGAGTTATAGTATACCACCGGGAAGCCTTCAGCATTAACTGCTAAAACGATAATGGTGTATATAATATAGCTCATGACTTGGAAGCTAAGGAGTCATATGATGCTGGATGAAAGTCCTAAGCAAACATTTTCGTCCCCAAAGCAAAACCAGAACTGGCCTTCCAGGTTGCCTAATTAGGAGGCAATATCAGATTCTAGTTATAAGTCATATTTATTAAGTGCTAAGTGCCAATATTTATGTGGAATATAAAATGGCAATATTTCTACGGTAAGGATTTATTTTTAGACAGCAATCCTCAGAGAGAAATCATAAGCAACAAGGAACTTCTGTTTCCAACATAAGACATTTTTCATATTTCTCATTGATATTTTTCCACTTCTGTTTCTGATGTGCCCTGTACAAGAACAGCACATATACTGGGGGTGGCTGCTATTGCAGATGGCAGCAAAATACATTGGTTGCTTGGTCTTGCTTTGTTTTTCAGTATAACTTGGAGAGATATGAGAAGAAAAAGTTGATCAAAGACATCCCCAGTCCAAAGAAAACAACCATAGATACTGGTTCGTGGAAGAGAAGTCTTTTCCTTTGTAGAACAATATGCATTAATTAGCATATTGGAAAAAATGTGAATTATCATAATGTGCTAAACAGGCATTAATATACCACGACTTCCAGGTATCAAGTGGCATTAACCCAGCCTCTCACCTTAGAAAACACATTCATGAAGATGAAGAAGCATTGGTCATCAGGATGGAAGAAGACGCTGGTCACAGATTTCTAGCAAGGTTGGGAAACCAAAGCAGTCCCTCCCTGGCTACGTGAATAGTAGAACGTTGTCACATGGAATTCGTTGTTTCCCAGAGATCATTTCCTACCAGGATAAAATCTCTCCTGGGAATTTTCCCACATCATTTCTTCAATTAGGCCTCTCTTAGCAGCCCTCACTGTAGAGATGCGTTCTAGTACTAGGATATTTTATGTGAGTGATAACCTTCAGGCTCGTTTAGAGTGGCCTAGACTTTGTTTTGTGACCCGTTAGTCTCCTCTGAAGGCACTCATCCCTTTTTCATCTTCTCTTAATGTG
Source organism: Acomys russatus (assembly GCF_903995435.1). Lineage (NCBI taxonomy): Eukaryota > Metazoa > Chordata > Mammalia > Rodentia > Muridae > Acomys > Acomys russatus. Next base: position 9,180,240 of record NC_067153.1, read on the forward strand.
TGGTTTATAAAACATTTTTCTCTTTGTTTCCATATATTGACTTTTGCCCCCTCTGGAAGCCAACCTTTATTCCCCATTAATTCCAAATGGTTTGAACCCAAGATTCAGTTTCCAAAAAGGTCTCTACAATGTGTAGCTATTAACACACTTGTAATGTAATATTGTAGTTGTACAGCATTTAAAGAAAATCATTATTTCCTTTCATTCTTTTTAAAAATTTATTTATATTTTATGTGTTTTGATGTTTTGCCTGTATGTATGTCTGTGCACTATACACATGCAGTGCCTGTGAAGACTAGAAGAGAGAATCAGTTTTTCTGAAACTGGAATTATAATATTTAGCTGTCAGAACTGTATCTAGGTCTTGTGAAAGAGCAACATCTGAGTAGTCTCTTCAGTCTGTCCTCTGATTTTTAAGGCACTACAGTTGCTATGAACTAGATTGATTTTTCAATTCCTAAAATATAGATAGTAATCCAAATGTCTTATCTAAAACCTTAATAGATATATTAAGTGTTGGAATCAGGGCTTACAGGCATGTTTTCAGTTGTGTTGTGTTAAAAATCTATGTGGAGCAGTGCCCCACTGTGATGAAATTGGCCCGCACCTATGGCCAATGCCTTGGTGCAGCCTTTACTCTACCTTGGTGGAGGAGATTTGTCACTGGGGGAAGGCTTTTCATTTTCAAAGCCACAAGCCATTCCCAGCATCCTCTCTATCCGTGCTTCTAGCTGAAGAGATGAGGTCTCAGAGTGCTATTCCTGCTGCCATACTTTCCCTTATTGTCACGGCCTCTAACAAGCACAAATAAACTCTTCTGGAAATTACCTTGGTCACTGCTTACATCACACCTGGAATCAAGGTATCACCTGAAACAAGTTCTTAAAATCTATTGCTCTCTTCTGATTATTTGGGGGAGCTGTGAGTGACAGTATTTGAACTTAGCCATTTTTTCCCATCTATAAGAAATGCCTTAAAAATCCAAACTTAGGCTTTGTTTTGAAATGTTTGTTTTATTTTTAATTTATTTGTGTGTGTGTGTGTGCATGTGCAATGTGCCCACAAAAGAAGACAGCCAGACATCAGACCCCGGCTGTAGTTAGGGAGGGGCATGACCTGCCCAACATGGCTACTAGGAACTGAGCTCAAGTCATTTAAAAAGGGAGTGTGCACTTTTAATCAATTCCATTCCCAGTGCAAAGCCTCTCTTAATTATAGTTCTACCTTAAAATGTCTGCCATCAAATTTAATTTTCTTATTCAATATGCTGATCATATTCTACTTGGGTCCTGAATCTTTCTGTAGATTCTCTATCATTTCCCCTAATCAGAAAAGTCTGAGAAGCCTTTCTCCCTTCAGCAAGGGACCAGTAGACAGGAAAGTCAAGTCTGAGGACATTAGATCCTAAAATTGGACGGGCAAGTTTTTAGTTTCCCTGATGATAACATTCAACAAGCTTAGCTGAGGTTGAAGCACATAACAAAATATGGGTTGCTGACTCCAGACCTCAGCCCATGGGCTTTTGTTTCAGAGCTCATTAAACAGAAAGAGAGCTCCACTGTCAAGTCTTGAAGATTTAGACGGGATAAAGCATTTTTCTTGGGATGCCTCTTTTGAGATTAGTGTTCCACGGAGCAATCGGTTACCAACTGTGCCTTCATCTATACACATTGAGCTGTAAATTCCAAAACAGAGTTTCTCACAGGATTTTCAGAGCTTCCTGTTTCCCATCTTTCTGGGAACACTTTGAGAAGAGACATGCATAGGATTTTGGCACTTAACTTCTAGTATGAGGCAGAGGTGCACTTTAATGAAGAATAAAATAAACAAAATAATCTAGGTCTTGAACTTCAGTGAAAGATTGTGAAAGAGTGTATATAATTTGAACATTTGGGTTGATTTGCATGCCCTGCACACACTGTCCTTTTCTACACTATATCTTATTGGAAATATTTGAAACCACTGGAAACATCTTGAAACTTTCACATAAATGCTCTCACTTTCAAATTGTTTCCCACAATAGAATTCTCAACATAGCAGCCAATGAGTGCCTAGTGGTGAGAGCTGCCTGCACTGTGTGTAAATATAGCTCTTGACACAAGGAAGAGATGTTGAAAATATAGAAACTTTCTCATTTTTATCTGTCTGAACTTATTTACAAATGTTTTCACTTTTTCCTTGTTTGTGATATGACTGTGTTACCATATGGTAGAAATATGGGCATGCAGAGTATGAGTTCTTCTATATTAAATTTGTTATTCTCTTTCAATATATTGTCACACTTGTTTCATAATTTAAATTTGGGGAAGAATTATAAATACTACAAATAACCATTAGCCAATAAACTTTTCAAAGCTCGGAGAAATAAGAATAATTTAATTATATTGTAGAAGGCAAAAATAAGGAATAAAATGACTAATACATTTTAATAGATGTAATACATTTATTTAAAATATGTTGAAAATAAATGTTTAACTAGGTAAAATATTTCCAATGCATATGACAGACTGTATATGTCAAAAGTATTGATGTGAGGTAGTAAAGCAAAGACAAGTGGTACAATAAAATGAAAACAGAAAAAAGGAACAAAGTCTAATAAGCATGAAGAGGGGGTGTCTGGATTAACTTAGCAGGGAGGTTTTCAAAAATTAGAACACACACATACACAGAGAGAGAGAGAGAGAGAGAGAGAGAGAGAGAGAGAGAGAGAGAGAGAGAGAAATTATTGTCTACACATTAGAAAAATATTAAATAATCACTATATTTCTAATAAATGTATTTACTTAGCATAAACTTAAGTACCTATTGGGTGTAACTGCAGCCCCTGTAATTCCCACATTTCGGAAGATGAAGCGTGAGAAGCAGGAACATTGTGGAAAGTTCAAAGCTAGCCTTTGTATGCAGATATAAGTGAGTATATACCCTTTGAGTCTTTCTGATTCTGGGTTAACTCACTCATTATTATCATTTCTAGCTCAATCCATTTATCCACAAATTTCTGGAATTTCTTGTTTTTAATAGCTGAGTAGTATTCCATAGTGTAAATGTACCACAATTTCTTTATCCACTCTTCTACTGAGGGACACTTAGGCTGTTTCCATGTTCTGGCTATTATGAATAAGGCTGCTATGAACATGGTTGAGCAAATGTTCTTGTTGTGTGCTGGAACATCTTCTGGGTATATTTCACGAAAGCCTTCACTTACTAGAAAACTGGGACAGAGGGGAGGACATCCTATTGAAACTCTAGATGAGAGAAGCATGGGAGAATAGTGAAATAGAGGAATCCAGAGGGTCCTAGAAACCTACAAGTAGAACATTATGATAGGCAGATTTGGGCTCAGGGGTCTCGCTTAAACTAAGGCACCAGCCAAGTACAATACAGGCAGTAAACTTTAAACCCCTACCCAGATCTAGCCAATGGTCAGAACATTCTCCACAGTTGAGTGAAGAGTGGGATATGACTTTCTCACGTACCCTGGTGCCTCACATTTGACCATGTCCCCTGGAGGGGGAGACCTGGTGGCACTCAGAGGAAGGACAGCAGGTTACCAAGAGGAGACTTGATACCCTATGAGCATATACAGGGGTACGTAATCCCCCTCAGTCACAGTCATAGGGGAGGGGAATAAGGGGAAAATGGGAGGGAGGGAAGAATGGGAGGATACAAAGGATGGAATAACCATTGAGATGTAACAAGAATAAATTAATAAAAAATAAATAAAAATTTTTTAAAAAGGTAGCCTTTGCTACAAAGTGACTTCCCGGCTAGCCTGGGCTACTCAATGAGATCCCAAATCAAAAATGTAAAAATGAAACCAAACAAAACATAACAAAAATGAGTAAGGCAAATTGTAAATTATAGTGTTAAACATGTTGGTACTCGTTCTTTAGACTAAATGAGGTATGACTGCCTATAATGACGTGCATTAATATAAGATATGCACGACACATTTTGTTAAATAAATACTAATAATAAGCCTAGCATTTGAAATAATATTTGAAATATGTTTACATAGCACATAAATATGTACATATGTGTGATGTATGTTAGAGTGTGTCCATGTAAACATTCACAGACATGTGTATACTCCATTCTCATGATTATGCGGATAGTGAACTAATAGAAAAGTACAGAAGAAGAACGGCACTCTGTTTAGTGACTGGTGTGAAGGACATGGAAGCATCAGTGGTGATGTGGAAATAGGAAAACTTTAACTGTTGATGCACATCCACGTACCTAACTTGTAATCTGTCTTTTCTTTCTTTCTTTCTTTCCTTTTTTTTTTATTTTTTAATTTCAAGGAATGAACTATCTAGCAGGCTACAATGGACTTTGAAAACACAGTGAAGAAATTTAAAATCGGGACTGAATTAGTGAAACCGCAGGGAATAGATTAATAACCATGGCTGCTGTGCAGCAAGACTTTAGGAATGCATAATTGTAGTGAGAACATCATGTATGATTTAATACTATTTAAAAACAATAAATAGATATCATTTATTGTGTTTTCCACTAAAAGCATTTTTGTTTGTGTATATTAGTTTATACCAGGAGTGTGTATCTATGCTTGTATGTGAGTGGCATTTGGGGGGCCAGGAGCACTGGTGTGATATTGGCCATTATTCATTCAACATTTGAAAAACATTTAAAACTATATAAACTATGTGAGGCGAATTGGGCCTGGTAGTATGGAGATAAAGATAAATTAAATTCCAACCCTGTCCAAGATTACTTCCTGACCCTGTACATATAGGTGAACAAATAGTCATTTACACATACAAAGGCACATACGTCATGGAATGAGTGGAATAATGGTGTGGAGACGGGTATCGTGTAGGCTGTGATGAGGAGGCCTAACGCTCGGAGCCAGAGTGCGGCTGTTGAAGAAAGCAGTATTGTGTACTCAGTTTTCAAGGATGAACAGGAGTTTGCCAACCAAACAAGGAAAGTCAGGCACAGTAGACAACTCAAGCATCAGATTAGTACAGAATACCGTAATGTGGTGAAGTCAGATACATCCAACATAATTAAACACAGCTATGCCTACCAGGCACTGTCCTTTGTGTTTCATATACATTCACTCATTACTGTGCACATCCACTTCAAGCAGTATTATTATCGTCATTATCTCCATGCTAGCCATTAGCCAACAAGCCACAGAGAGTCTCATTAACTTGCCCAGAGTCACACAAATAATAAGCGATAGAGTCAGTTATAGCAAAATGGGAGGAAAATGAAACCCAGTAAGTCTGGTCACAAAATCCCTGCTGCGTTGTTAAGTCTATTCTGTCCAAAGCTAAGAGCAGTGGGGTGGGGTGGGGTGGGGGCGCGGCACACTGATTGATTGTAGTAATGGCCAAGCACTCTGTTGTGCACTAAGGAACTTGAACTTCTTTCTATCTGTTATATTCATTGCAAGGAAAAAGCTTGGCATTTCAGAAAATGGTTTTGTCTGGAACCTGAGTAAGTCGTGCTGGTGCAAAGCTAACGACACCAAGGCCACTGCAGTAGAGCAGATGATAGTTGGTGAGACTTTGACCTGAACATAATAATCAATGAAGTTAAAAAGAACCAATGAGATGGAAAAATATTTTCGCGGTGAAAATCATCAAGATCACTGTTTGGCGAGCTGTGGAGAATCCAGGGAAAGGGGAGAATTGAGATGGCTCTTAGATTTCCCCTTGCCTCAGAACTCTTGGTTACTCTCGGCTCCTAAGGCTACGGAAGCTGAGAAGGAACCTGCCATCTGCCATTCAGTTCATTATGTAAGAAACTTGAAATGGAGAATAAAGGTAGTTCTCCCTCCAATTCTAGTCATTAAAAAAGTGAGGCTACCATAGTAGACATTGGAGTTTTCTCCTTTTCCTGATGTTGGGGGCCAAAATGAGGGATGTGTTCATACTAGGCAAGAGTTCTGCTATGAGCTACAAGCTCAGCCCTGAGTACCTTACATTTTAAAACACTTGTCCTTGGTCAATAACATACACAGCCAATGTAATTAAATGCACCCTAATATCTAATATCTAATATTAGATTTAAGCAAGTCTTCACTCTAATACTTCTCAAATGCCCTATCACATGGCAACGGAGGGGTGGCTTCAACTACAAAGCTTTGTATTTCCTTAGGAACACTCTTAAAACATCAGTATTTCCTTATACTTGTGCCATAACTTGTCTGTAAGACAGAGTTTAGTACCTTGCATTTGCATAAGAAAGAACCACTTAAAAATAATTAACTTAATTATTTCTCATAACTCCAGATGGAAGATAGATGAGACTTGTCAAATAAGTTCAGTGAATTCTTACTATAAAATGAATAGTTTATATCTCCTACCCCAACATCAGAAGGTCCATATAATGGTCTTTACCTTGATATGTCAAAACCAGCCCATCTATCCCTTTCTTTACTTTTATATTTGTTTTAATATAATCACTCAGTAGCTATTCCTGTTATGCCCCAGCCTGCATCACACTGGAAAATATTCCTTCTAATAATTTAACACGGAAAATCATTGTGGAATCAATTGCGGATTCTGTTGTATACTTCTAGATCTTTGGTCATGGCCCAGTTATTTGATCTCTGTAAGTTTCAGCCTTGAAATTATGTGTACATAATATATTCTTTAGAGGACTGTTTAGAGGGGTAGCAATAGTAAATGGCATTCATCTGACACAGATGTCTACATTATTAAAAGATAGTGAGACGGTGGCTAGAAAGATGTTAGAACCATCATCACGTGCCTAGTCCCACACTCAACACAATTATCAAGAAGGACTAATATGCACCATCTTTGTATAAGTGAGTTACAATTTTTCCTTCTTGAAAACTCTGTAGTGACAGGGAAATTTCTTCCACAATACTCTTCTGCCTGGCTTTGTCCTCAATTTGGAAAACAAATTAAGGCTAAGTCTGATGTGAGTAGGTGCCTTGATACCTAACCAGGCGGCCCATCCTTCAGACATAGCCTCCAAGGCAGCCATGTATACAGATGAAAACATCAATCATAAACGAGCCCAAATGTTGAGTTTGATCACTTTTCATAACTCAATTTTGTTGTCCTTGAATGTGAACTTTGACAGTGTAGTGTTGCAGTTCAAAAGATGAACATACCTCATGATTCCCCTTGGTCAGCTGAAGGAAATTTTACTATGTATATATACACACACCTCTTTTCTATTTTTATTTTATTTTTCTCTCTCTTCTTTAAAGACACGGATTCTTTTGTAACTGTTGTGGCTGTCCTGGAATTCACCTTGTATACCAGGCTGGCCTTGAACTCACAAAGATCTGCTTGCCTCTGCTTCCTAAGTGATGGGAATAAAGGCATGTGGCACCATCACAAGGATCATAAGCCTCTTTTCTTTTCTCATTTTTTTTCTCATTTTTTAGATGGTTTCTCACTATGTAACACTGATGCCTGGCTGTCCCAGAACTGACCTCAGTGTCAGAGAAATCACTTACCTCTGCCTCTGTGGTGCAGTAGAGGTATGTGCCACCACACTCAGCTTATTTATTTATTTTTCATTCTTTTTGATCAGAAGAAATAAGACACATACTAGAAGAATGTTATATAATTTGGCACATAATGTGCTCCGCTATGTGCTCATACCAACCCCATCACAGGCAAGGTCTAATGACTTTCCATTTGCCTGGGCTCCTAATTGCTTATTTTAAACTTAGGGATGGGATGCAAAGTCTCTTTCTTCTAAGTGTTTTATTTAAACTGTTTTGAAATTATGGCAGCATCCAACCAGCAAAAATAAAATTTGCTAAAGAAAGCAGACTAGGATTTTCTCAAAGTCACCTCTGTTAGACTTCTGGGAAACAAACAATAAAGCTATCCTATTCCCGCTTTGTGCCGTGGGTGTTCAGCGGATGAAAAAGTGAATCCAATGAAGCTAAAAATCCACACTCAACTCTGCAAGTGCTGGGCTTAATTTTTCAGGATGTAAGTCAGCAGGACCTCTCAGCATGTGTGTGTAGTCTAATCCTAACTATAAAACAGTCTCTTTTTTTCTGCCCAAGAGGTGGGAGATACCGCTAAGGCCAGCTCACCGACTTGGCAGCACAGGCATGGATGGATCCTTTTCAAAGCTGCTAAGTCACACACCCAGACACCACTCCTGACATTCCTAGGGGAGGAAGAGGAGCTTAATTTAGATCATCTCCTCTGGAAAGTGTACCGACTGATTCAAACCAGACCTGGCTCCCTGGGGCATGTTGTTCTTACGTCTCAGAGATGTCTCCATGGGGAAACAACTCCGTGCTGTATCTGGCCAAGTAAGAGTCACATAAAAAATAGGTGTGATCAATAAACTAGTTCTGCTTACTTGAAAGGACACTGGCTCTGCTGTTCTCGAGGGTGCTTGACAGAATGCCTCGCGTTCCACTGATCATACGAAAATAAACAATAACAATAAAGAGAATAGGGAAATATGCTATGTATCACAAAAAGGATACTTTTGGTTTGTTTAAAGTAACTTCTTAAAAATGGTGGATGCACGGATGCAGGTGACTTGTGAGTAGCTGTCTGGCCTACACTCCATTACACGAACTGGGCCCTTCAACAGGAAGACAGAAAGATACTGTAAGAATACACTCACGTCGGAAGCTGAATCTGCTAATAAAATGTCATTAAGGACCACACCTTTTGGAAATATCGCCCTTGAATGTTCCAGAATGAAAAAGAAAAAGGTATCAAGTTACTTGGAAACTTTTATCAGCATGAATGCGAAATGCACTTCAGATTAAAATCAAAGAGGCTGAACTCTTCTCAAAATGCCTATATTACTAGAAAAAAAAGCGAATTGTTGAGATGGTGAAAATCCACCTTTAACAATAAATGACTTAAGTTATATAAGGAAGAAAATCTGACTTTTCTACAGAGGTTGAACTTTGATGGGAGGAAAGAGCCTGAAGCGCCAGGAATCAGGTTCCTCTGAGAGGCTGCTGCAAAGGAGAAACCCCTTAAACTTGATCCAGTTTCAGGTTTACGTGCAAGAGCTGCCTGCTCAGTTCCACAGACAAAAAGGGAGAGTTTTATTCTTGTGGAATATTACCTTAACCACAAAAGATGTTACCTTGCTCTGACGAAGGTGGGCGACATGCTGAGGGACAACTCCCAGAGCTGTTGGTGAAAGCCCCTAAAATGCACATAGCCGAACACAACCAGAAACACCCAGACAGAGGAAGCAAAGTTTCTCTTCTTCTAACTCAAGTGCATTACATATAACAATATTATCTAATGAGAATACATGAATCGAAAATGATAGTAGGCTCTTTGTCAAAATTGTATCAGTACAGGTTCACCTTTCCTACAGTTAAGTTTTCAACATTCCTCTTGCCTCATCTATGTAACCAGGTACATACTATGGGATTGAGAACACAGTATAAAAGGTTTTGGGTGGTAAGTTTGCCAGATTTGGCAAAGGAAAATGTGAAAAGACTGGTTAAATTTGTAATAAAAAATTTTAAAAAAATACTATAAAAATCATCCTGGAATGACCAAAAATCCATCCGTCCATCCAGAAAGATAGATATAAATTTAAATATAATCTGACATCTTTTTGAGGGAGAATGAGAAAAAGTAGAATTAAGTGAAGGAAGGAAAGAAGTAAGAAAGAGGAATAACATAAATATAACTTTAAAAATACAACTGACAGTTCCGAGCATCAGTTGTTTTCGTAACTAGACATCCATCCTCTCAGGTTTCCACTTGAAAACCATGGTACTCAGAAAGTGGGAAAATAGCTGCACAGAAGGAGACCTTATCCACACCAGCAGGAGAAGCAGTGAAGAATGCATGCTAGTGATGTTTTAATACTAATCATAGGCAGTAATAAGTCTGCTGAGAGTGTATCATAAGCTGTCCTAGTGTAAAAGTACACAACAAAATGCAGTCCTATAAATACTTGTATTGTAGAGACATTTTATTGGCATTCAGTCTTTGTGATGTCCACAGAATCAGAAGAAAAAAAGGAAAGTGAGTTCCTCTTGAGTTAATAAAATACTTTATATATAAATGCCTCTAGTTTTTCACTTCCTTAATCTCTTTCTCTGTGTCTCTCTCTGTATCTCTCTGCCTCTCTGTCTCTGTCCCTCTGTCTGTCTGTCTGTCTGTCTGTCTGTCTCTCTCTCTCTCTCTCTCTCTCTCTCTCTCTCTCTCTCTCTGTATGTGTGTGTGTATGTGGTGAAATAGTATAAATATAAACAGATAAATTAATTTGAAAGTAATACTACTATCTAGTATTGTTGACTCTCTATGCTGCTACTGTAAATAAACCTCAGAACAACTTTCATGTACTATTCTATTTAAATTTAAGTATTTGTTAATTGATTTGTCTACTTATTTATTGGGTCTACAGATTGAACTCAGGTCTCATGCTTTAGTAGACAGGTGATATGCCACCAGGCTACATCCCTAGCCCTTGTTATAAAATTGTGTCCTTTATTTTGTCTTTGTTTCAGAGCTGAGGACTGAACCCAGGGCCTTGAGCTTGCTGGGCAAGCACTCTACCAGTGAGCTAAATTCCAAACTCTTGTACATGTTCTTGTGATCCAGCTCACCAAGTTAAATCTTTGAGTAGAGGAATGCTGGGTGATTAAATTCTCATAGTAAAGCCTAAGTGTTAACTCTGATGCTGACTCAAACATTCTGGCATCCTCATGACTATAATCTATGAACTAGACAATCCATCTGTCGTAAAAGTAAAGTCCCATTCCTTAGCCTTATACTGGAGGAAGAGTTCCCACATAGCTACTATGGTACAAAAGCATCTGGTAGAAACAGTCCTGAATTTAGAGAAAGAAAGTGTGAGTTTGCATGCTCAACGTGTTTCCTTAAGACTACTGGAGTTACATCCCTGAGAACAAAATGGCCAGTTTTGAGGGTCTGGAGTCTGCTTCACTGTGCTAACACCAGCCAAGGCTTCCAGTGCACTGCTTAGTTGAAGTGGACTTGCTAGTGGGATTATCCTGATTGCTTAAGAACAATCGAATTAAAGTTTAATTTCATTTTTAAAAGAATCAATCAAAAATAGCTCCATAACTAAGTTTGACCTATAACATATTTACTTAGGTGAACAGGAGCCCCATAAGCATGCTTGGGAGAAAACACTGGTAGAAGGAAGATGCTCCTCCATCCTCTGGGTTAACTTAGAAGGGACAGGAATGCTGAAGGGATGCAGAAGGGATGCTTCCGTAGATAGCATCTATATGTTCCCTTTGCGCGTATATTAGTAACCTTTCTTACTGCCGTGACAACATATCTTGCAAAAGGCATTTGATACAGGATTTATTTTTGCCTAGGTTTGAGGATTATAGACTGTCATGACAGGGTCTAGCAGTAGTGCCCGTAAGAGACAACCAGTCACCTTGGGTCCACAGTCAAGAGTCAAAGAGCAGGAAATGCTGGAGTTTACTGGATCCTTCCTTTTTCTTCAGCCTGGCACTGTAGGACTTGCAATGGTGGTGTCCACCTTCAGAGTGGGTCTTTCCTCCTGCTTTCAATTTCTCTGGAAATTTTCTCACAGGCAACTCAGAGGTACTTCCCCTAGGTGATTCTAAACCTATCAAGTTGAGAATTAATTTTTAACCATTCCCCACCCCCAACCCCCAAGCTAGGCCAGCTTTCCTGACCAGTTTACCCCTAGACTACAATAGAGCTCTACTTTGTGGAACTTGTTCTTTGTAACAAAGCTCATTAAAAGTATTCTTGGGTTGAGATGGAATGAAGTCGATTTAAGCCAGTTGTAACTAGCCCAGATAGTTCTTCGTTACTTTTTTATTTCGCTTGTTTCTACAACATATTTTCATTTTAATACCCGGTAAGTTTTTTAGACAAAATCTTATGTTCTTTCCTTAGCTTTTTCATCTTTATAGTGATAGGCTTTATCCTCTCTCTCTCTCTCTCTCTCTCTCTCTCTCTCTCTCTCTCTCTCTCTCTCTCATAAAAATCCTAAAAGTTACTAATGCCTCATAAAAACAAAGTAACATGCAATTGTTCGACATACTAAAATTCCTGGACAGAGATCTTGAAATATATTATTGTAAGTGAGGTTCACTTCAGCATGACAGTTAAGGCATTTTGTGGTGACCCCAAATAGAGGGTGGCTGAAGTAAGGTATACCTGTTACACACATGCATGTTTCTGGTTATTGTGGAACTGTGTTGGGATAAATAGTAATTTTCAAGAGGATTTTCAATTTCAGAACATTTCATCAAACAGTCAGTTCAGGGTCAAGTTCTGTCAAGTTTATTTATAGTTAAAAAGTTTATCCCATATCAACCTACAAGAACAAATAAATGTAACACTTGTGACCCCTTGCAGATGTTAAATCAACAGTCAGGTTTATTTTATTCATGCAGACATTTAATTGTAGTTTTTGGCATTGATATCTACTGTTTGCTTGAAGTTGGGAAGCCTTTTAGGTTTTTAGGTCATGAGCCATCATATGTGAGAGTGAACGGAGAGAACTACCAGAAAAGCAAGCTGGATTCCATTCCTAGTCCTTTCCTTAGCAAGCTGTGTGGCCTTGGGCAGGCCACTCACTTGGTCTAAGTCCTGGCCCTACTGCAAAGGAGGAAGGACTACAGTCTTGTCAGATGCTCTCTTGCTTTGGGAAGAAAGACTAGACAGCAGAGTCTAGCTCCAGCAGACAGTGGCATTTAACTACTTCCTACCAGGACAGTAATCTTTAAGTAAACACTCAGTATAATAACAGAAACATCTTCAAGACAACCAAATATTCTGAAGAAAATGTAGTGAAATGGAAGCAATTTATTCTACAGAAGACACTGCTATGCGGGAAGTACCCATCATCACGATTAATGACTTCAAAATGAATTAGTTCTTCTCAGTCCCATTTTCAAAATGTTAAAGTTGTGTTTCAATGACCTGCTATGCCTTAAGCCTCACAATATTATTATGCTAGCATATGTATAAACCAACAAAGCACATTCTTTGTGTCCAAATTAAATGACTTTAAAGGAAAAGCATAGCCATTCCTAGTTGCTTTTTGGCAAGTGTTGTCACAGAGAAATTACAAATCTGTTTCTTCCTAGTACAAGCTCTCAGAATTTAGTAACTTGCATTTTACAAAGATCCTAAGAATCGGGCAAGTGACTGACCGAGTAACAACTCAAGAAGCTCTGTCTCTTCTTTACGCTAGGGCTACAAATTTTCTTCTGCTGAATGAGTGTCAATCTGTTTAGCCGAAATGTCAAGTAATTTTTGCATATATTGTGTTACTTGAACAACTGTCTGTTGCAGAAGTTGATACTGAGAATGAAGCAGAACACAGGCCTCCTTGTTGACACTGGCTTTCATGTCTTCCACTTCTCTTGGGGCTTTTTGTTTTTCAAGAACCTTAAATTAAACTCTCAGTTGCCACTGAGCTGAAGGATAGAAAGAAGTATACATGAAAATATTCCCATAATACAATAGTCCTTACCTGTTTTTTTCATGGATCTTCAGAATTTCATTCGTCTGCTGAAGAAGTTGCTTCTCTAGCTTGTATGTTGATAAGGAATTCTCCAGTAGTTGTATTTCAAGTCGAGATGTTTGATTTAGTACCTTGAAATATTTTGTAACAATCAAATTTCAATCACAAAGCAAGTAGCAGAAAAAAATGAGCATTTAAAAGTCATTTTTGTTATTAATGTTTTTCAGAAGGACTTAAGCATGCGGTGTCCAATCTACCACACATTGCTTTGTAAGTTGACGTTTTTTGTAAGAGTTGAATGTATACTCCAACATTTATACCCTTACATCCTATGCTATTATATTAACTTCACATTTTTATCTTCAATATTTGTAAGGGTGATGTAGATTATTAATACAAGGTCCTGATATTAAAGGTCATTTAGAATAATTAAGATATGTATAAAATATACCTACTTAATTCAATTAGAAACGCAAACCACTCCTAAGATAGTCTGAAAAGATTTCTAATCACACATTTATTGGATGGCTACCATGACAGGTAATTTAGCCAAGAGAACTTTCACATGTTATATCACTAACTTGACAATATCATCTGTTGATGATGTCATTTTATAAAGCCATGGAGTCCAGCATAATAGTCCACATTCACACAGGAACCAAGTAAAGGTCTCAGTCTCAGTCTCTCAGTCTCTCTTTCTCTCTCTCTCTCTCAATTATTCACTTTATATCTTGGTCATAGGCCCCTCTCTATTTCCTCCCAGTCCCACCATCCCTCCCTGTATCCCCTCTCCCTGCTCTGCTACTTCCCAGAGAATGGAAGCCCCCCTGCCACAGCATGTCAAGTCCCATAAGCACTGAGCACATCCTCTTCCCCTGTGACGTGCCCAGGTAACTGCACCAGGAGGGAGTGATCGAAAAGCAGATAGAGTCCATGTCAGAGTCAGCCACGTCTCCTAAGTTCTGAGTTTCTAACTAGAGACTATTAGAGTCTACGGATTTGCAAAGTAAACTGAGAGGCTATATTACAGTAATTACTGGAGGCCTCAATCTTCAGAGTTGAAATTGTTAGGAAAACAGGCTAGAGTAGGGGCAGACTGCTATCATCTTCCCACCTCCACAAAGATCCACTCTGCTAGTCAGGGAGAAACATGACAAATGCCTGGACTTATTCTCAGACCTCTGTCATTCTCCAAGCAAAGATAGCAACCTTAGGAGAGGTCTTCAAACTGTGTCACCATTTGTCCCTCCCTTTCTTTGTCTTAAGATAGGTCCCATTGTCTTTAAAGTCTCTTAAATTATTTGAAAATCTTTTCACATACAAAGATTTCTCAGATCTGCTTGTTAAAAGGGACCTGAGAAGATTTTTTTATAGTATCACCTTAACATTTATAAGTGCAAACTAGATTATCAATACAGGGTCTCAATATTACAGGTCATTTAGAATAATTAAGAGATGTATAAAATACACCTGGCGTCACAGGTACAGGGTCCTGCTCTAAAGATGGAAGTGCAGGAGTGCTCCTCCCCCACTGTAGCAGGGTTAGAACTGGGATTATTTCTGAACCTCTGCAACAGACATGGGAGCACTTGACTGGAGCTACGGCTGCAGGTACTGCAAGGCAACGTGGCTCTGTGTTTGTATTAGTACAGAGAAGAACCTAGTTAGGAGGGGAGAAAACACTGCTTCAAATGCAAAATTTAAAGAGGAGCTTCTTCTCATCTAGGCAACCAAACTAAATATGTGATAGACACTTGTAGAATATTTGAGAGCAGATTTTTTTTAAATTCTAATATATCTATGAACATTAGATGAAACTATTATTATTACTGCTTAGAGTGGTTTCAAATTGATATCCTTGGAAATTTAATATACAAATAAAACACAGCAAGTTAAGTATTTCAAAGTGTAAGTGCCCTGTTTTGCAGTTTTTGTTTTATTCTCTTCGCATCACTCTGTTTTTTGCTAGGCTAGGAGGAGGGTAAGGTGAGTAAAACCACATGCGACTAGGTTGTATGCTTGCAATGACTATATTGACTTTAAAATTGCTTTTGTGTCCCCATTTGGTTTTTGAACTTTTTAAATGATGCATTTTTTTTTTCCTGGACACATACGAACTCAGTCATCGTGACAGTGTGCACAAGACCTGCCCAAATCAAGACAGACAAAGTCCCAGCACAGAGGGAGAAAAGTAGGTAAGAAACCATGTCCTGGTTATTTGCATTTGATGACTGTTGGATAAGTAAGTTTTCTTTAATGTGACCCTGGTAGATTGATCACACTCAAGGACAGACCCTACTCCTGTGAGTACTTGTGCTATACAAGACCACACTCAGTGGTGGGAAAAAAAAAAAAAAAAAACCCAAAAGCTGGAGACGAATGAAGGGAGTTGGAAAAGGAAACCTAGGAGAGGAGTGGACAGGTTGTACAAAATCCTCAGAGAATTAATATAAGTATTATTTTAAAAGTATGTTCTTATCACTTTATTTAAGGAAAAACAGAATTTGAAAAGCAATGATAGAAAATGTTAAGGCCGAGGCTACCTGCAACAGTTTTCTTTTTAGCCAGGCCAATTCTTGGTTTCTTTGTTTACTGCGGGACTGTTTTGAAATATTTGAAATGAGGAGTGAACCACTTGGGATTTTTGTGTAACAAACAGTACCCAATATAGAAAAGACACTCAACACTGGTTTATGAATAAAATGTAGGTATGACCTCTTATGAAATTAAATAGATTGTTCATAGGTACATCAAACCTATATTTGCTTTGGTTTGCCATACTGTCTGAGAGGACACTGTGTTGGTTGGTTTTTGTCAACTTGACACAAACCTAGACATATTTTGGATGAATGATTTTTTTTAACTTTTTATTGTATATAAATTTCACATCATGCACCCCAATTTCACTTATCTCCCTCTGCCATTGTATCCACCCTCTGCCCTTGTAATGTCCTCCTCAAAAGAAAATAAATTTCAAAAAAATTTAAAAAGCTAACACACACACACACACACAAAATATTATCATTAAAGCTGTAGTGTGTCACACAGCATGCCCTTTCGTCCATATGTCTTGACTTGCAAAGGATCATTGTAATGAATCATTGGTCTGGTTCAAGGCTTCTGGCTTCTGCTATGCTATCAATACTGGATCCTGTCAGAGACTTCGCTGGGATATCCTGCTGTGGCCCTGTGACACGGAGATTCTACAGCTTTGGTTCTTGAAGAAGACAGCCCTCTTCATGTCCTTCAGCAGCTCATAGATGAGGTAGATACTAGGGTTGGGCTAACTCAAAGCCCTGGATCCAGGCCTGGGTAGATCAGCCAGTCAGCTCTCCCTCACATCCCCAGGATGAAGTTTCTAACACTGCACCCAGTGCCTTAGTCATCAAGGGGCAGGGCCAGCTTTCCTGCTCTCTTTCCCTGGGGCCAGCTCACCTGTGCCTGTACCACTGGAAGAATGACCCTTAATTGAGAAAATCCCCTTTTAAGATTGACCTACAGGGAAGTCTGTGTATTACTTTGACTAATGATTAAAGTGGGAGGGCCCAGATTATGGTGAGCAATGTCAATCTTAGGCATGTGGTCCCAGGTGTTATAAGAAAGCAGGATCAGCGATGGATGGAGAGTGAGCCAGTAAGCAGCACTCCTCTATGGACCCTGCTTCAGTTTTTTGCCTCCTGTGTGAGTTCCTGCTCTGACTTCACTCTAGGATGAAGTGTGATCTGAGAGTTTGTAAATTGAAATAATCTCCTCCCCCAGGTTACTTTTGTCATGGTGTTTTTTATCACAGCAATAGAAACCCTGAGGCATAGCTCCAGATACATTCAAAAACCAAAATTTTTCCTTACACGGAATAATACATATATTTCTTCATATTCTCCGGAAACAGAATGAACTCATTATCTGAAATTGACCTTGAAACTGCCTGAATCTTTCTACAACTACTGCTGTTATTAGCCTGTATGTTTATTCTCTTCTGCCTCTAGTCTGTTCTATCACAGAGCAAAGGATCTTTTGTAAAAACAAGTCAGATCATGGCATTTCTTATGCTGAATATGCTAATGGATGCTCTCTGAAAGTTGTTTTCCATTTCAAAGAACTTAGTGTGGTCCACAGGGCTGTGTGTTATTAGAAGGTCTCTTACTTTTGGCTGTCACTCCAGTCACCCACCTGGCACATTATGCTCCATCCACAGTCGTTCTGCCAACTCCATTTGCCAAATTCCTTCTCACCTCAGGGCCATTCTACCTGCACTTCTGGCTGGCTGGAATTCTCCCCTCCCCACCCCCAGATGCAGAGTTAGCATCTTTTCATATTCAAGACATGCTCAAGAGTGTGTTCTGGCCCTGCCTAGGAAAACTATCTATCAACCCCCATGCTCTCCTGTAGTTCACTCCATCTTGCTTTCCTTCTGGAATCTTCACTATTTGGAGATGATCCTGCATCTCCACTCATGCCATGCTTTTCTGCCACACTACAGTGTCAGCTCCACGGAGCCTGCACTGCTGTGTCCAGAGTCCTCCTGCACAAAGTCAAGCACACTAGGATATTCAACTATGCTTTAGATGTAATGCTGGCAGTGCACAAGGAGCTGTTTGCAAGATAAATGATGAACACGGAAGGCAACGGCCCCACATGAGTAGTAAAACTCTCACAGGCCAAATCTAAAGAACTGTCTGACATGGAAGAAGAAAGCTGACCAGTCTTACAGATCCAGGCTAAGTGCTGGTCAACTTAGTTTTAAGCGCAAATGCCAACTATTTCGCTTTTCCCACCGTCTTGACTCTATTGCTGCTTTATTTCAAGTCGCCCCACCGATATTTTCAAACAGGATTGAAGTTTCAATCTGGGCATCCAAGGGAACTGTAGAAAACTATGATAAATTGACCACTGCCTTGCATGAGTCTATAGAACTTGCTGCTGGCAATAGCTGAAGTAGTCCATTAAAATGACAAGAGACATTTCCTTCTTAGCCTAAACACATCCCAAAAGCACATCTCTGGGAAAAAAGTTTAAGAGGAAAGAGGAAAAAATGAAGAAAAGAAAGAGTGAAGAATATATGTAACAAGTCCCCAGAGACCAATGTCAATGCTTAAATTTCCCAGAGTATGCCATAGACTAAGGAACGTGTACAATCTGAAACAGAAAATTTATGTTGTTTAAAAGAGCTTAGCTGTTTCTTAAAAAATATATGTATAAAAAGAATAAAAATGTATTCATTTTCCAGAGAAGGTGAGGTAGGGACTTTCAGACAGCCTCTTTTTTATCCTTTTAAGGGTTTTAAATTTAAAAACCACACTAACTAGAAGTTAGTTATTGAAAGAGAACATGGAAATCAAAAAAGGAAATCTTTTTGTACAGCACATTGACCTTGAAGCAGCCGTCCTTCCAGGCACATGTATGCTACTGATTTTATAGGGTTTTTTGTTTTGTTTTCTTTTGCTTTTAATGTAGTTAGATGTTTTGAGAGTGGGAAAGCTGATCAATATCAAAAAAGAGATGTATAAATCCAGTGCTTTGAAATATGTGGGAAGTAAGATTTTGGAAAATAAGGGGCAAAGTTATGAAGATTCACCCTGTGGGTTGTTTGTTTACCTCATAGAGGGAAAGGGACCATTTGAGATGGAGCCATCTGGCTGCTAAGCCCCTGGCTGCATCCACTGATGCCACATTGCTGGGAGTATGATGACCTCAGGAGCCTTCCTAGCCCCTGAGGACACGCCACATGAAGAGATCAACAACTTCATCAAGTAATTCTTCTGCTCAGTTCAGCTCAGAAAATCCTTTACACATAGTGGCTTCCCATTAAAACAAAAACCTAGGGGCTATGGAAAAGCAAATCAAAAAGCATGACAAATGAGCTACTCGGGTAATTCGAGACTATTAGAGGTTATCAAGTGATCTCCCTAGTTTCTTTAAACTCATAAACTCATAAAATTCATAAGCAGGGATGGAGGCAGAAAGTGAAAGATAGACCTAAGTTCAATGAGCCCATCAAACCTGGAAAGCAAATTACCTGCCAAATTACTGTAAAAATTAAGGATCCTTGGGA
Organism: Acomys russatus; assembly: GCF_903995435.1. Lineage (NCBI taxonomy): Eukaryota > Metazoa > Chordata > Mammalia > Rodentia > Muridae > Acomys > Acomys russatus. The sequence continues at coordinate 9,199,738 of NC_067153.1, forward strand.
AAATATTGTTAATATAGATCATGTTATGATAATATATATTGAATACTACATGAAATTGTGAGGTATTATATTTATGTCATCAAATATGCTTATATTAACCATATATGTTAGCAACTGTGATGCTTATAGTAATCTCCTCATATGTGAATATTCATAGACTGAATGTTCATATAGTCTAACAGTGTAGCGCTGGGCCATATTTAAAATATAATAACTGCATATGGTTAGAAATTTGCTACATATGGTGCTTTATAACAGACACAAAAATGTGTAGGTTAGATTATCTTGTTCATTAGAGCTAACTACATGGGTTTTCTGATGTAGAGTCTCAGGTCTTCCTACAGGCTTAACTACCTAAGGACAAACATCTTCTTTGCCTAAGAAAGGTGCCCCTCTTGATCAAGAACTGCTGCTACCGAATGTTTTCCTTCCAGTCAACACCAGGCCTTAAGCTTGTGGCAGCTGCTGACTTCCGAGTTCTCCTTTCATGTACAAATTAAATTATCAAATAAGTTAGGAAGGAGCCAAATTAATCATATTCTTCAGAGTACAGAAAAAAATGTATTGGTATGATCACTTCTTCAGTCACAGTTTTTTTCAGTAGGTTAGCTTTTCTTCACAGTCACATTCAGGGCCAACGCAGAGCCTTACGTTACGATCCAAATATACTATGATTAGGGTAGGTTAATTTAATTACTTAACTAGTACTTACTGAGAGTTTGATATATGCACCATCTCCTGTTTCAAATCCTAATGATAGAGATTTAGAAAAGAAAAAGAGTGAAAATCCTTGCTATCTAACTAACATGCGTTTGAAGAGTTAGTTAGATTTTTAGTCAACAGCCAGATAGTAACCATCTTAGCTTGGTGAGCTGTCATTCAGTGGATGTGAGACGTTTCCAAAAGGCTTGTGTGTTTGAACATTTGGTCTCCAGCTGGTGATGCTGTTTTGAGACATCATAGACCCTTTATGGGTTGGGGCCTCAATGAAAGAAATGGGTCCCTTGGGGGTAGGTTGCTATGGTTTGTGGCATATCCTGGTTGGAGCCTCAGAGCCTCTGATTTTTTTTTTTCATATTTTTGGAGGATTTTAGATCCTTTTTTATTTAATTTTATTTTTTGCTTTGATTTGTACTTTTTAAAAAATATATTTTACTAATTTATTCATATTACATCTCAATTGTTATCTCATCCAGTCATAGGGGAGAGGGGTAAGGGGAAAATGGGAGGAATGGGAGGATATAAGAGCCTCTGATTTCTAATGCAGTAAAATGTGAATGTTCCCACCTACACACTCCCAATGCGGCCTTACCCATGTCATGAATTTTGTACTCTCAAACTGTGAGCCAAACTAAGTTCTTACTCCTTTAAATTGTTCCTGTTACATATTTTGTCACAGTAATGAGAAAACCCTAATGTATAGGCCATCCTGTCTTTCCTATAACTCTGGTATAACCACTCTGCAATGACGAGAGTAAACTAGTCACAGGCCACATGTGCCTCGACAAATGTGGCTGTGCTTAATACGGCTTTAGAAACAAACCACAAGCCAACAAGCCGGAGTTTTCTGAGCCTTCTTCCAGTGACTTATTCAGATTAATAACCAATGTATTTTCTTTATAAGACCCCCTGGCCTATTTATTTCACCATCAAGGTTAAAAGTTTATTCAGCTACGCCCTCATCAAATTAAAGAAATATGGTTCAATTTTTAGAGCTGACCTTTGATAGTGGACAAAAGAAAAAACTTTTTATCACCTAGAGAAATATGTTCCTTCAATGGCAAAGTTGAAGAATCCAGAGGATCCTAGAAACCTACAAGAAGAAAATTATGATAGGCAGATTTGGGCCCAGGGGTCCCGCTCAAACTATGGCACCAGCCAAGGACCATACAGGCCGTAAACTTCAAACCCCTACCCAGATCTAGCCAATGGACAGGACATTCTCCACAGTTGAGTGGAGAGTGGGGTCTGACTTTCACATGTACTCTGGTGCCTCATATTTGACCATGTCCCCTGGATGGGGAGACCTGGAGGCACTCAGAGGAAGGATAGCAGGTTACCAAAAAGAGACTTGATACCCTATGAGCATATACAGGGGGAGGAGGTCCCCCTCAGTCACAGACATAGGGGAGGGAAGTAAGGAGAAAATGGAGGGAGGGAGGAATGGGAGGATACAAGGGAGGTGATAACCATTGAGATGTAATATGAATAAATTAATAAAATTTTTAAAAAGAAATGTGTTTCTTCAACAGACAACTTACGAACTACTTTACATTTCTAACTGTGCTATTTTGATCCAAACAACAGTTGTAGTGTTTAGTGATCTCAGCGAGGCAGCAGAGAAGTGGGATTAAATGTCAGGGAATTTATTAGAGCAAATGTCTATGAAGGGAAACTGTGAATAAATGGGAGGAGGCAGAGACAGCCTTCAGATTGAGGTGCCTGCTTTACCCCAGTGAAGAGGAGAGTGGGGGAAAGGAGTGCTAGATGGAAGTCTTAGTCCCTGGGACAGCTGTAATTATATTCAACAGGCTATGGGAAAACGTTAGCTAAAGTCATGTGTCAGCAAACTTCGAAAGCTCCTGGGAACAACGCTAAGTAGCCTGCCACAGTGAGTCATTGCTTAGAAATGGCTGTGGAGAATTGTGGTCTCTGCACCAATACCTGATGGGTTTGAGAGTACAGCAGCTGGGGCCACTGGTCAATTATACTTCCCACAGCAGTGTACTGAGACGGTGTGTTTTAAATATGACAGAAAGTGAAAAAGAGACTTGATCTAGAGACTTTTCACCGCATTAACTCAAAGTCACTGGACATAAAAACTGCTTTCGGTGCTAGCACAGTCTACAAGTCACCCTTTGGAACATCTTGCGTCACGAAAATACACAAAGCAGATCTGTTCAAATGCAATGAAATTCCCCTTCTACTACTGTAGTGCTGGAACTTATTGGAGACTGAAGGAAACTTGAGATACTCGTCTAAAGAGCTTCCCTATCGTTGACACAGCTGGCAGCTGCCAGGGCACATGTAGCACTCGGTCTATATATGATGAAGTCACTGGCACATAAGGTGGCATGGGTGGGCCTGCCATTCCCAGCAGCAGCAAAGCAGTAGCATCTTCATCACACCTAAGAGACTGCCAGCAGTGCTAAGAGTGCCACATTACTTTCCTTGCTCTGGATTAACTCTTGTTCTCTGCTTGCACCTGTTGGCACAGTCCTCAAGTCTTAGAGAAGAGACGGCCACAGCAGAGCAATCCCACCAGGAGGTAGACAACGAGCTTGTAGCTCTTGACAGGAAACCGTGTAACTTTAAATTCTCACTTGAAGAGTCACTAATGTTTTCATCTGAAACAACTTCCTATATCACTTTTTATTTCAGCTTCCCCATGCTTAAACAAGGAATGGAAATGCTACATCCTTTATAGGATATACTTGACAGTAATGATTAATAAATGTGTGAGGGTGCTTGGTATTGAGGCAAGGAGAGGATTAGAAGTAGAATTGAACTCAGTTTGTTGATCTGATAGTTTGCTCTACACCAAATATGCCTGAAAAAGGAAAATGAGGAGATGATGCAACAGGAGAGGGGCATGCATAATTCCTCATCTTAACTCCTTTGTGCAGAAGAGGAACTTGAAGGAGAAGGGATATACTGGCAGAGACTGATAAGAGTGGACAGTAGTCTGCTGAGCGATGGAGGAAGGAAGGGCTTTCTCTGGCTTCTCATTATCACCCCCAAAACCAGCAGTGTTTCTAAATGTGGTGACCATGGAAACCTTTTTCTGATTATACTGTTCACTGAAGATAGGGATCCTTCATGCCCTGGAACAAAAACATGGTCTTCCTTTCTCCTATGAAAGTGCAAGTCTAGAAGGTCATCAGAGGACCAGTAAGCAAAAAGTTGCTTATCTTTAGAAGATCATCATGTGAGAGCAAGGCCACGCAAATGACTCAAAGCTCTTGCTCCATGGTCCTTAGATACGGAACAGCATGAAGTCAGTTTTAAGGAAAATAAACCACAAAAGCGTGAAGGCAAATTAGGTGAGTGTCAGAGAAAAATATGTGAACAAACCTGGACAAAGCAGAGAGCACCAGCAGCTTGTGAGTTCTTAGAAGTGAGTCCCCGTATAAAGGCACCTAGGTCTAAATATTCGTTTTGTAAACTTGACCCTGCGGCAGGACTTAGATGCTCTTATGCAGTTGTGCTGAAGTAAAAATTATCTCGATAGTTCAAATATACCCACGTAGATACACACTTGCTTAAGAAAGGCTTGGCTGGAAAACATCAATAACTGCAAAGTGTTCAAAGGAAGATAAGAAGAATGCAAAGGCTTCCCTTTGTAAAGTAGATTAAGGCCTGTCTCAGCTCTTCTTTGTCTACTTGCCTCTTGTTGATAGTTCTGAAGCACTTGCGATACTTTCTTGTTTGTCTATCCTAAAAACTGTTCTTGTTATATCTAGTAAGCTTTAATTGGCCTTTATGATGAATTTTCACTGTTCCACACTGGGAGTTCTATTTTCCCTTTATTCTTTGACATTCCTTTGGACTATTTTTCAGAAAGTACATCTCTCCCAGTCTTTGGAATGCAAGATAAATTATTACTTTTAAAAACTTGCACAGTATCAATCTTTATAGAGAGGAGAGCAAAAAAAAAAACAACCCCAGTGTTTCAGGGTTTGAATTTGTGAACACTTTTGTAGTAGGTGGTAAGCATTCAGTTTTAAATAAAGTAACAGAAAAAATACAGTCTCATTATGTGTTACATAGGAAACCAATATTGTATAGATCAGCAGGCTTGTTGTAGGTTATAATAAGTGAGTCAATGTAGCTTATATTGTCTAGTTATGAGATAGATATAGCTCCCACTCCCTGTACTTTATATGTATCTGATGACGGTCAATAGGGGGGAAACATTTTCCAAAATTTATGTGATTTATTCCTCCAAGGCAATCATCATTTAAGATCTGAGTTCATTAATTTATTATTAGTATCATTTATCAGTGGAAGGACTCCAGAGTTTGAGTCCTAAATTCTATAACTGTGTTAATGAGAGAGATCAGTACAATTTTTTTACCTACAGGCTTTAAGTGGTTTTCATAAATGTGTTCTGTATCGAGGCAAGCTGTATTTCATATAAAATGCTTTATCTATACAAAGCATCTTTGATACTTCTTGTTAAATATCAACATACAATCTATAATACCACAACACAGACTAAGTAAAGAAAATATAGTCCCACTGGCATATTTGTACATGTACTTTTTTAGTCTTGATAGAAATCAGCTATTGGAAAACAGTTATCCCCTGACCCCAAGTGTTAGAATGCTATTACAATGCAATCTTAGTAGCATAGTTAACTGTAGTGAGACCATATTGCAGTGCTCTAATATATTTGCTAGGAGGTTTATGATAGTGATAATTAAAGAGTATCCTTACATTTTACTGATTTCCACTCAAATATACAGGTATATCCCGACTCGTGCTTATTTCTGCTCAATGTAGATGAAGTTTTCCTTTCAAGTCCCTGAATTCACAAGGCCACTGCAGAGGCCACTATCACAAGACAGTTACCAGAAATAAAGCAAGATATGTTGAAAATGCTCATCAAAGGCACCAGTTAGATCCACATGACTATTTTGGTTGACACAAGTCATATCATAGTTGGTAGCTGCAGTGTTTATTTCAACTTAATGCTAATTAGGTTTTTTAGCTGCCCTTCTTGCAAAGACACACAAAGCTAAATATACTCATGCTCATTAAGGCAAAAAAAAAAAAAAAAAAAAAAAAGCATGCATAGCTTGTCAAGCTCTCATTGTTGTTATTACCAATAAACAAAAAAAAATGTATGTTTCCCCAACCTCAAGCTGACATATGCTCCGTGTTTATGGAGTAAACTACAGAGTAATTTTAAAATAATCTTCTGGTTGAGCATGTGACTCTGACCCTGGGAACGTACCTGGGTCTCAACATCTGTCAGCTTTCGGGTCTGCTCTGCAGTCTGAGATAAGAGACTGGTTCCTATCTCAAGCATGGTGGCCGTGTGGTTTTGAACCGCATTCTGTTGTATCTGGGCCATCTCCGACTTCATATTTTCCACAATGTAATTCTCAAGCTGTAGGAGATAAAGGACAAGGCATGTTAGATTATAAGCAAAGCCTCTCTGTTGGGCATGCAGTATTTACAATGACAGAACAAGACACAGCTGGCCGACCAGCCATCTGGCCGAGAGCCTCTGTGTGTTGGGGAGTTGAGGAATGAAGGCAGAACACACACCAGTTCAGCTGCTAACAAACTCCCGATACACAGACACATACACATGATAATGACAAATCATAATGTAAATTTTCACTTGGATTCCACTCTCATCCTGTGGGCATGATCTCATTTAACCCTCATAGCAAAGATGTGAATGAGACAGTTGGCTGTCTTTTTTTTTTTTTTGAAGTAGCTGAGGCAACAGAATTTGAAGGAGCCAGTAAAAAGCCCATGATTACTTAGCAAAAATGCAGTGCCTTAGCAAATAACTGAAAGGTAAATCTTCTTGCTTTGGTCTTTTGATTCTACCATGCTGACTCCTCACCTCAGGGCAAATGGGGGCGGGAACCCCTGTTTCTATTGCAGAATAAGTAAAAGCAGGTTGCACTGGGAGAAAGAGATAGGGAGTTGGAAGAGGGCAGGTACTCATGAGAAAAAAGCCTTCAAAAATACTGAAACATCAGCCGTGATGTATGATATGAGCTACAGAGCCCAAGATGCAGCTTTAACAATTCTTGGGGGCTGGAGAGATAGCTTAGTGGTTAAGAGCTCTGTCTGTTCTTCCAGAGGACCCAGATTCAATTCCCAGCACCTACATGACAGCTCACAACTGTCTATAACTCTATCCAGTTCCAGAGGATCCAACACTCTCACACAGACATACATGCAAGCAAAATACCAATGCAAATAAAATAAAATAGGGGGCTGGAGAGATGGCTCAGTGGTTAAGAGCATTGCCTGCTTTTCCAAAGGACCCGGGTTCAATTCCCAGCACCCACATGGCAGCTCACAACTGTCTGTAACTCTAAGATCTGACATTCTCACACCAATGCACGTAAATTAAAATTAAATATTTTTTAAAAATAAATAAATAAAATAAAAAATTAAAAAAAAATTCTCCATGCTCCTTTGAAAGCTCAAAAAGAAGGCATTGCAGTTCATAAAACATCATTTGCCCTTCTCACCCTGGGTAAAATGTATTCCTTTATGATACCATCCCAGAGAACACTATGAGCTTAAAGTATGTGCTACCACAGGGGCCAAGAAAAATTATAAAGTAACAGACTATGGGATGGGGGTAGGGGACATGTTCGGCACCTGTGGGGAGGAAGCAGCATCCGCATTGCTTGAAGAATGCAGAGGAAGCCAGCATCTCCCTGTCAGTGAGCTCAGCCCTTCCCCAGGGCTGTGTAGTGGCCGCAATTTATTACTACATTTCGCATATGAGGAAACTATATCCCAGAGACATCAGGTCCAAGGCCGCATAGCACACAAACACTTGGACTTGGATTTGAGCGTTGAAGTCCTTAACTCTCACACAAACACTTTTAACCACTTGGTAGCTCTGCCAAGTTGTGCTTAGCAAGATGAGTTTGAAATTATTAACAGCTTTGTGATTTTTATTGATTCAGTGAACTATAATACATCCATATTGTGCATTTCATAGTATCATTATCATGCAGTAGAGTCCAAGTGTAAAAAAATCCCATCTGAAATGTTGGCAATTTCCTTTCCAACCCCAGCCACTGCATATTTCTACTGATAGAGCTTGACTCTGGGCCAGATGAACAAGAGTAAAATCGAACTTATTGTTGGTGAATTATGAATTTATATTTTATCAATATAAGTCAATCCACTTCATTACAGATGCAAAATACATCATAAAATATCTAAAAGTTGCTTTAGCAAAATATATGGCCTCTGAGGCAAATCCTAAGCTTATTATGATTAAATTTCCCCATTTCAACAACTTAAGAATGGTAGAGGACCATAATAGGCTAGGTTAAAGCAGTGAAAATCTTTCAGTGTGCATTACATGTTCCTAACAATAGCCCTTTGCTGTCTTCTGGGAAATTATCTTTGCCTCTTTTCATCCATCATAGTTTCTAGGGCATGTTCATGTTTAAACCTGGAAAACAGTAATATTTTGCTTTTAGTTTGTCATGCAAGTTGTTCAAAACTAGAAAAGTATAGTAAGCAACACCATTAAGCCTCAAAGTCACAATTCTTTACAAGAGAACCTCCTTTGCCTCAGAGATCCTTAAATTAGCAACATACATTCAGGGTACTGAAAAGGTTCAATTTTGCCACCAGGAAAGCAAAGCCAGACTAAGAATAAAATCCATCTAGGGGAAAAAAGAAAATCAGACACTTGATAGATAGCTGAGATGTGGGGGAGCCAGGTGATGCAGATAGAAGAAATGTTGCTAGCTCCTGGACCCAGTCATGGTTTTAATCAGATTGACCTCTGTACATTCACTTGTAAGTTGTATGATCCAATAATTGCATTGAGCAGACAAGGTATTTTTTGTCCTTCAATCACATTGATTTATGTCTTAGCGTAATCAAAAGATCACTGGGCTACTACGTTTGATAGATGTGTAGCAGGAGAAGCCCCTGACGGCCAATCATTATTAGTATGATCCTTTGCTGTCCAGGAAATTTGGGGCTTTTATGGAAATTCTATAAAACGGCATGTGGGTTTCTATTGTGAGGACGCCAGCCATTTACAGCTAACATTGATCATCTGCAAGCACTGAACTAAACTCTTTCTCTTTACAGGTTAAAATTTTAACAGTGCTAAAGTCAGAAATTTCCTGAGCTATGCTGCCTTTGGGGTGGAATTGTGGAGACTTAGAAACTCACTTATGATCAAGCAACGACTAAATCATTAGAGTTCCACATCCTTTTGCACTTTTTACATTTTGGCTTAGCATTCTTACCCACTAGTCTCTCCAGCCAGAATTCTATTGCATGTGACTCCAGATCCCTGATCTTTTTAAAAAATATATATCTTATTAATTTATTCATATTATAACTCAATTGCATCCTCCCATTTCTCCCTCCCTGCCATTTTCCCCTTACTCCCCTCCCCTATGACTGTGACTGAGGGGGACCTCCTCCCCCTGTATATGCTCATAGGGGATCAAGTCTCTTCTTGGTAGCCTGCTATCCTTCCTCTGAGTGCCACCAGCTCTCCCCATCCAGGGAATCTCTTATTTTTATCAAAACTACAGGAGAAAATTTTCAAGATGCCTCCTTGTGTAATTTTGATTGAGATAAACAAGTGCTTCTTTAAACATCATCCATAGAAGAAACTGTATGAAAAAGGAGGAATCAGAGCCAGAATGGAAAGTACTTGTCTCACTGATACATTGTGTTCATTCACCTTACTGATAAATAGGAAAGGGACATTCTCAACTTAAAAATGTCATTTACATGTTATTTCAATGATACGTTGCTCACAAAATGGGAGCAGAAAAGAATTACTAGAGCAGGCAAACAAACTCCTTGTCAGGTTTCATCATTTTAAGAGCATCAAAGAATAATCTTACTTCCTGTGCTAGTTTTCTTCCACTTCTGAGAGAGAATTCACCAATCAGTGGGTCCCACTACATTATCTGCTTGATAATTATAAAACATCATGTTTTATACAATTGTCTTGTAGCAAATGGTCCCAAGCGTTTGGGTTGTTATGGACATGACAGCAATGATGTACCCCAGGCATCATGTAGAAGGCCACGCTGAAGCTACATCAAGGTTCAGCTACTCTGTGATCCTACTGACAGGTCAGATGTTGGCCACACTTCACGACTGAGTTTCTCCATTCATTGCACAACTTTAGGTCATCAAACCAAAATGACGGTCTCATGTCAGCATCTGTCACAAGCCCGGAGAGCCCCCGCCCTAGTTCATCTGTCTCTGCTGTCGAAACAAAGTAGGTCCTCTACTCATACAGAAATCCTCATTTAAGCTGCCGCTGTGATGCATATAACTCTAGTTCATTATTCTTTACTCAAATGGGGCTGCTGTGTCCAGTACTAACTACCTTCTAGTGCAGAAAGTAATGGCGTTCTTAAGTAGCAGGAACCAGATGCCACTGATTTAAAGGCTGACGGGGAGGCCGAAGTCAAATCTACAGCGAGTGATGAATACGAAGCCTGCTTTCACCTTATCTCTCAACAGTCTCCTAGACAGAGAAATGTGAAATCCATCTTGATGCTTCTGATCAGCCATGTTCAGGAAGGATTTGTAACAAATTTGATTGTCTTCATATATTCCCTCTGGGCTCTAAAACTATCTATTTACAGGACAAATAATGGCTACATCAAGGCTTAATATTTTAAAAACATCTGGGGGGGGTGAGTTTCAGCTGAAAAGTCGCTGACCACAAGAGTCATGTGGAGACATTAGGACGATAAAGTTCTTTGGCTTATTAGCACTGTCAGTGTCTGACTCCATCATAAAGGATGGCCCAACAGAGTAGAGAAGGGATGAAGGGTCTGCAATAACTAATGAAATGAAAAGCAATCCTATTTTTTTTAATTTTTTTATTAATTTATTCTTGTTACATCTCAATGTTTATCCCATCCCTTGTATCCTCCCATTCTTCTCTCCCCGCCCCATTTTCCCCTTATTCCCCTCCCCTATGACTGTGACTGAGGGAGATTACCTCCCCCTGTATATGCTCATAGGGTATCAAGTCTCTTGTTTGCAACCTGCTGTCCTTCCTCTGAGTGCCACCAGGTCTCCCCCTCCAGGGGACATGGTCAAATGTGAGGCACCAGAGTACATGAGAAAGTCATATCCCACTCTCCATTCAACTGTGGAGAATGTTCTGACCATTGGCTAGATCTGGGTAGGGGCTTAAAGTTTACCACCAGCTCTAACCCAGCAATCCTACTTTTAAAGTAAAGAAATAGTATTAGCTTTGTAAAGTGATTTAGTATTTATAATGGACATTCATTGCAAACTCTCTGCCTTGACTGTTCTACCAACCCTACAAAGGGAAAGCCAGTTCCTTTTACTAGTTGGGGAGTGAGAGGCCTTAGATGACTTGGTAGAAATCCAAGTGAGCAAATCCCTCCTGATGGTCCTCTACTCTCAGAATTGTACACACTGCTCTTTTTCTAACTTGGTTGCCTGAATGATTAATTTCACTGGTAGTTCTTGAAGATTGGTTTGTTTGTGAGTTATTTGGGAAAAATAGTGTTGGAGAGTGATTACTTTCACTCAGCTTTCCTATAGAGGCAGCCAAATTAATTTGAGGTGGGTTGAGAGAGGCCCCAGCGACGGGTATCTGGAAAGCTTAATTTGTCAGCTCTATTGATACAATAAACATATCATGTTTGTTCTGCCCATTGTGTTACTCACAAACTATGTAAACCATAGGAAGAGAAAGAAACAGCATACAAGCTTCTACTGAAGTTAACTATGCACCAAGATTTATCAGCATGTAACTCGTTCAACCATCACAAATAGTCTAAGTTGTGTTATTTTCTCATTTCACTCACATGACTAAGGAAAGTACAGTGAATTACTTAGGATCACACAATATGTTGATGGCTGTGCAAGCCCATTGCCTTGAAAGGGTGGCCAGAATGGCCAGCAGATTTTCCTCTATGTGAGAAAAATCACCCATCAAAACTCAACATACTGCCACCACTGTCATGGACAAATTATTTAGCACACAGTATTCATGGAAGGGATATGTGAAGAGGAAGGCATAGAAATGCTGAGGTGAAACTTGTTCAAGACAAGTAATTTTTAGTTTAAATAGTGCTCACCGATTGTTGACTATTATTAGATTCTAAGAAATACTGCTGTTGGCAAAAAAGCAAATATCCAGCCAGCTAAAAGACAGTAGTATTTTAAAAGACAAAGCACTTTTCAAAAAATCAAGGTTATCAGTCATTTGTAGATTATTCATAAATTACTTGTTTGTTCCCAGTGGGTGGTGGAGAATAAGAGGCGGGCTGATTTTCATTGTGCCAGCCTTGAGTAAGATTCTTTATGAGGCTCAAAAACCTTTGTAATTCATGGTCATGAGACAGAACGTCTTGGTGAGATTACGATGTGCCTTGTATTTGTAATATGTTCTTTAGAATGTCTAGATCTGAAGTGGCTCTTCAAGTGACTTGCAAAAGGAGTATAATTCCTCCATGTAATTCTCAGGAAAGCAATATTTTAAATCCTATAAAAATCTGACAAAGGCATGTTCGTTTAAAATGTGTTCTAGATTAGGTAGACCTTCATTGAAACAGGGTGCATATGGTATTACTTACCCAGTTATGGCCAAATAACCTTAAAAAATAGATGAGTAAATATGGAAAAACAATACCAAGGTAAAGCAATTCAAACACTGTCTTGAATTTTGATGGCTTTATCTCACCATCATTTCATAAATCAAAGGCAAAATTGAAAATTCAACCTATCTAGGTTCATGCTCTTATAAAAAGAAATGTCTAGGGGAAACTATATTATTTGCAGGAACTTCTATTGTTATATGTCTGAATATATGACTTAATTTTTACTAAGTTTAGGATAATTATCTTCCTAGACCATAGGCACATTTAGCTAACATCCAAAGCAGGTTCTCTCCTCTGTGTTGCTTGCTTGTCCTGAGTCTTGACATCAGTTGTGTTAGTATTTGAGGCTCGTAGGATACAAGACCTCACTTTATAGGCACAGCGAGGGAAGGTCAAAGAATTTATAAAAGCAAAGAGGCAGAGATGCTTAATGTCAGATACCAGTTTGCAGACAAGTGCTAAGTAGAAAATCAGAAGGTTGGACCAATATCTGCTCCTCCAGTGTTGTTGGCCTACCTCACATGCCATATTAAACCCTGCATCCTTGGTGTACTTTACATATGCTGGTTGCTGGCTTGAAACCCACATTTCAGAATGTCAATGTTCATGCTCTGGACTCAACTGTTGCTTCCTGGCATAAGGCCTCCCAGATCCTGCTCAGTCATGGAGCCCTGAGAACCTAGTAATTGACTCTGCCTATGCATCACTACATGAACAGCAAAATAGGAACTCGACTCCATAATCCTCCAGCTATTACATATGATGTGAGTTCAGTGTAGTTTAAGCATAGTGTGATAGTGTGTGCTGGGAAGCAATCATGTGTGTGACCTCACAAAGACAACAACCAGCCCAGTTCTACCTTCTACAAATGTGTAGAAACATGCTGCTGGAGCTTACCTCTGTGCATCTAAACTTTTTCTGCTAAACATAGCTGTATCCGCCTAAAGGGAACACATTCTTAGTTAGTGATGTTTAAAATGTGAGCGGCTCTTTGTTATATTGCTCACAAAGAAGTAGCAACCCTGTGCTGGAAGGATTAGCACAAGACTTCAAGGCAACACCATAAAATCCTGAATGCCAGCACCTTAGACCGCTCAGACATCCTGATGGCGGGACCACAAAATCCTACTGAAGAGATACTGATGCAAGGACCTTTTTTTTTTCTTTCTTTTTTATTATTTACTTCTTTTAAACATATACATTTATGTTATCACACATATATAAAATATACTACATAGAGCAAGAAGAACCACAGAACAAACAGGAATTACGTTCCTGTTACTTTTGTATTTAGCAACCTTGAAGAAAACATCTTTCCTAGCTCAATAAGTCTAAAATTACGAATGTAACTCAATATATACCTTATCTCATCTCTGTCAACTTGAAACATCTACCTAGACCTAAAAACATCTTGACCCCTAAACAACTAAGCTTAATTGTGAAACTAAACTATTTGGTTGTCAACCCCAGAGACGTGGGAAGGAATAAAATTAATTACTCAAGTAAACAGGAAGTGAAGATTAGATGCAAGGACTTTTTTGATAATAGATATATGAAGTCAAGATTTTTGCGGCCATTGTCAGAAAGTCACTCTCCTTTGTACACACGAAAGCGGTATGGCCTGAGCCCCAGCACATTTTACTGGCCTAGAACCTCTTTTACATTCAGCTTCTCACACCACGAATATCATAGTTAAGAAAAAAATGTCTGCTTAATTTTTCCCTTTACATATTTTCAAGGGAAGATGATACATAAGAAACCTGTGAAGCCAAAACTCCTATGTCTGGAGTTTATTCCAGGTCCACTCATCCGTTTCCTCCACAATCATGAGCAAGTTATTCAAACTAGTTTGGTGTAAGATCTTCATCTACTAAATAACAGACGGACCTAGAGTATTTTAAATGTTTCCTGGGCTTCTTATGTAACTTTGTTTAAAACTCCTGTTGGGAAGTAAGGGTCTGCACAATTTCAACCTGCTTAATTTATTATAGAAGATAGAAGCAGGGATGTATCCACTAATATTCAAAAAAAATGTGTCCTACCATATCTTGATGTGCAGTAAAGAAGCCATAGTACCAGAAACACAATAGGAAAGCCCTGCATCAACCTTTCGGAGCAGGGACATCTGTTTTAAGATAAAAAGTAAGAACATCTGAATCTTTTAATCCCCAGGCACCATTCTGTCCAAAAGACATTCATTGTCTTTTTCCTCCACAACGTGTCTTTCCTTCTCTCTCTCTCTCTCTCTCTCTGTGTGTGTGTGTGTGTGTGTGTGTGTGTGTGTGTGTGTGTGTGTGTTTTCTCTCAATGAAAATTACTACTACACCTATCCATCCTCCAAGCCACAGGGAATCCTCTTGTCAATTCTCCATTTTCTCCAATCAATCTCTTGAAGGTAGCCTGGATCTGTGCTCCCATTTACTCACTCCCTACATTATCCCTTTATCCTCACAGCCTCCAGCGAAGGTCAGACTCATCATTTTTCTTCTACATCTGTTAATGACTACATAACTGCTCTCTTGACTCCAGATTTGCTTTCCTCAATCCATCATCCACAGTGTAACTACAGAGGTCTATCCAAACACAAACTTGGCCTTTTCATCCCATGCTTAAACTCTTTCAGTGGTGTCTACTATCTGCCACTCAAATCACATGTCTTTAAACAGTATAGACTTTTAAATTTGATCTCTTTAATTAATTAAATTTTTATGTGTAGTGTATGCTCTATGTTTACCTCTATGACTGTATATAGAAGCCAAAGAGAGATCTATCAGCAGTCATCTTTATTTTGTTCCCAGGAGGCAGGGTCTTTCATTGAGCTTGGACCTAAGCAGCAGCTTCCAGGCTCCAAGCATCCTTCTGTGTCTGCTCCCTACAACATTAGAGTTACAGATGTATGTGCAGCCGCATGTGAAATTTTATATGGGTGCTAAGGATGCAAACCAAGGTCTTCATACTTGTTCAGCAAGCGTTTTACCCACTAATTTGCCTCCTTAACACCACAATAGAAGGTTAAAGATTCTATGGAACCTGTTTTGCTCTTCTTACCTGAATCCTACACTATGACACACCAGATCTCCATGCTATTTATTGTTTCCCAAATATTAGTATGTTTGGCTCTACAAAATGTTTTTGTGAAAGACCTTGACTAAAATGCTTGCTCAGCTATATTTTCTGTTCTCTTAAGCTAGATGCTGATGTTTAAAACCAAATTTAAGCTTCCTCCTCTAAGAACATGTTTGGGCATACCCTAGTATATAAGTAAGAGACAAATAAGTTATAAAAATGTCCAAACAAAGCAATATGAGACAACATTTCCACAAAAATACTAGTGGATGAATATTTTTGTTAACCGGGCCTGGAGAGATGGCTCAGTAGTTAAGAACACTGTCTGCTCTTCCAGAGGTCCTGAGTTCAATTCCCAGCAACCACATGGTGGCTCACAAACATCTGTAATGTAATCTGACGCCCTCTTCTGACATGTAAGTGTACATGCAGATAGAATATTCATAAACATAAAAATAAATAAATATATATTTTTAATTTTGTTAACCATCTACTTCTGGGAATGGAGCCTTTCCTTAAGAGTGATTTATATGCCCAGTAAGACTCCATTGGGAGAAAAATGACATTTCCTTTGCAAGTGGTTGTCAGTTAGAGATAGCTTCTTGGTTAGGGATAGAGAATGTGTCCACTTCCCTTCTCAGCCCTGGGACCATGTCTTACTGAACATTGGTCTGTTCGTGCTGTCACAGTCTTTTTGAGTTCATATGTGCATCATTCCTGTTGGTGTCTTCCATCACATTGGCTCTTACAGTCACTTTACCCCTTCTTCCCCAGAGTTCCCTGAGCCCTGAGGGAATGGGTTTGATGAAAGAATCCGATGAGGACTCAGTGTTCCAAAAGTCTCGTTTTGTGACCAACATTTAACTTCCATATTTCTTTTTTTTTTTTTAAATATGCCTAGGAAAATATGAGGAGTGGTAAATAAGAGAGGTCATCAAGAGCTTCTGGTTATACATTGGGAGCTGTGCTGGCTAAACCAAGCTGACTTTCCTAAGCACCTCCTAGAATTTCCTTCTCTGGAAATCAAGTGATAACTCAGGAAGAAACCAGGGCATGTCACTGAGGCCACACAGAGAGGACAAGCACTTGATGTTGAGTTTTCAATATGATTCATGTACAAGGTTCAAAGATGTATTTTTCATATTTCCAAGTATGCTAAGCATAAATGCATCCACAGACATACATACATTTATCATTTGTATATGTTTTCTCATAATCTCCACCTATGTGTATCTGTCTCTGTATTCCTGTTTCTTATGTTCATTGCTTTGTAGGGTTTTTTTGTTAAAAATCTAATGGAAATAATAAATGTATTACTTTCCTTCAAAATACTTGGTATAAATTTACAAAAATTTGATTCCATGTTTGATGGTGCATGCGTTTCCTTTTTTGGTCTTGTTTTGTTTTTGTTTTTGTTTTTGGTTTTTGGTTTTTCGAGACAGGGTTTCTCTGTGTAGCCTTGGCATCCTGGACTCACTTTGTAGACCAGGCTGGCCTCGAACTCACAACGATCCGCCTGCCTCTGCCTCCCGAGTGCTGGGATTAAAGGCGTGAGCCACCACGCCCGGCTTTGTTTTTGTTTTTAAGGAGAGAAAGAACAGGAACTTGGATAGTTAAGGAGAGGCAGGGTCTGGGAGGAGTTGTGAAGGAGAGATGAATATGATCAAAGTATATTATACAAAATTCTCAAAAAAACAAAAACATTAAAAACACATGTGAATTACTGAAACATTACATAGTGACTCATGAATATGTACAATTTGATATAACCATTAAATATTAAAATTTCTTTAAAAAATCTTTTGTTAGTATAGATTATGTTTGTTAATCTTTAGAGGCAGGCCCAGTATGCCGCCTAAAAACCTAGAAATCTTAATCCTAAATTCTGACTTTATAATTAGATGAAAAGAAAGTGGAAGAACCACAAAATAACATACTATGTACTGTTTTTCTAACAGTGAAGCATACTACACAAAATGCAGTCTGCTTTATTTTGAAAAAGGAAGCATCTACCTTTAAACAGCAGACCACCCATGCAGACAATAGGTAAAATAGACTCTCTGCAGAAGGATTTCTATTTCTGCAAAACAAGTTCTACATAAAAAAAAAAAATTTTTTTTTTTCTTCCTAGGACAAGTAACAGAAATGAAAGCAATGGTTTAAGATGGTAATTTTTAAAGGAAATTATATTAAATGAACTATTTCACAGTATAGTGTAAAATTTAACACTTGGTAGGTGATAACTTATTCTATATCAGAATTGTATAAGCCTTCATAAAGGGGTTTATAGATTTTTTCAGAAATATCACTTGTGAATAGAAAATTGCCATCATTTATCTGGTATTTCATATGAAATTTAAATGGTATTAGTTCTTAAAACCAGACTTCGTTCCAGTACAATTTCTTTGTTCAACCTTCTGACTTTTAAGTAATTTCCTTCCTATTCTTGGTACTTCTTTCCTTAAAATAAACCTCTCCATTTGTCACCTTTATCTTTCAAGATGTAGTTCCAATATGAGGCTTCAAAGTATTCTTTCTTCAGCTCACACAGGCAATGCTTCAAATGTTTGTGTGTTTTCTCCTACAATGTGGGATTACTTAAGTGGACTTGCAATAAGCCTGCACAATCATAAAACTATCAACGGCATTATATAAGAAACATTCCAAGGCATAGTGTGTGAGGTCCAGCTATTTCTTCTTCAGTCATATTTTTTGGGTAGTTCTTATTTAAATTGCCCTTGGAAAATAGGAGGAAAACGGTCATTTAAAGAATAAAAATAGGATAATGATCTCTGACATCTTATGAATAGAATAAAAAAATGTTTTACTCACTTTGGTCAAAGGACTACAGACCCTAGGCATCATTTATTCGTCCCCATAGACAGTTTGCTTCTCTGGTGCTGTTTGTTTTCTTGTGTACTATTGGATACGAGCTCAAGTTGGTATTGTGATGAGGTGTGCGTGCGTGTGTACATTCCTGTATACAAATATAGCCAGATGAATACTTCTAGTGTTGCTCGAATGTGTACATGTCCTGACCACTATGGATTAGATAACCTAGCAGGTGCTCTTCCCTGAAAAAGGTTGATTATAACTCTCTTGGTAGCTACTAATTGCCCGTAGCCTTTCATCTAGAAGAAAGACCTCATGAGAGTCTCCATCTATGTTGCATGGTCAGCTGGTGTTGTCGTTTTGCAGGTCTGGTTTAGGTGTTCTTACTGTTGAGATGTCATGGGAGCAGATCTCCTTTCGCATATAGAAGACATTATGTAACAGCAGCTGCCCTGATCCCCTAGATATTACAGTCTTCCTCACACCTTCTTCTTTGTTCCCTGAGCCTTGGGGACAGTGGTTGGGATATAGACGTAACCCTTTGGGCTTGGCATCTCATGGTCAGTTGTCTATATTTTGACCAAATGTGGAATTCTTTAATGGTCCCCTGCTGCTTAAAAAGAAGCTTCTTTGATGAGCAGTGAGAGCTACACTTCTCTGTATGTGTAAGGATACATATTTAGGACACACTTAGAAATCATACTAGCTTAGGAAAGTGACAGGAGTGTATTGTCCTCTTAACCAGGCATGGTAGTTGGCTAGGTCTATAGTACCAGACATGAATTCCCTCCTATTGAGCTAATTGGCAAGCTGTTGCTTGCCTCAAGATATAGATGCCATGACTGTATCCTTTGAAATACCTTTCGTGCTGCTTTGTGGCCATTACAGAGGAGAAGGATGCATTGCTTTTCTCCCTTGGCAACTTGCATGTATCTTTCCAGCACTGTGGGCTTGTCCATAGTTCATCTAGCTTTATTCCTCTGATTCCTATGTCTGAGCTATGTGGTGACTTCAGACACAGGGCCTCGCCTTCAGTTCTAGAAAGAAACCAAAGGCAATGGCCATAGATTATATTATGTTGGGAGGCTCCCTGAGTCCCCTAGTCAACAACTCAGAGGAAAATTATCTGGTACCAGAACTTGGTCTACAGCTCTTAGAGAGAGCGCTATCACCCCACGTGGCTTGACCTCATTCAAAATATGTGTTATATGTTTTTAAGTAAGCATAAAATTATATGTTTCCTTCTGGGTTTTTCAAAAATTCTTAGTGTTATGTGGTCCCCTCCCTTCTCCAGCCTGCGCATTGGCTTCTTTCCCTAGACATGTTTTTAAAATCATAGAATTCCCACAATACATTATGTGGAGCTACAAAATATTTAACTAATGTTTCATTTTGACATATCTGCCTTGTACATTTTATCTTCTAATAGGAAATAAAACGTTACGTGGATGACCAGATTGTCTTCTGCCTCTCAGCCAGAAATAATCTTTATTTTAACATCCAAGTTGGCTTTTTACTACAAAATTACATGCTCCAAATAATACACCATGGTGCCTGACATTTCTTTTTGAGACAGAGTTTCTCTGTTTAGCCCTGGCTATCATGGAACACAGTCCGTAGACTAGGATGACTTTGAACTCACAGAGATCCACCTACCTGTTCTTCCATGTCCTGGGAATAAATGTGCACTCCAGCATGTCTGACTATGTATTTTTAATATTTATAAAAGTATTATTATTTGCATTACTGATTGCAAGGTTTCTTCAAGGGCTTTAATTTTAATCAACACCATGCTTCTCAGATATAGCAAGCATATTAGTTATATAGCTTTATAATGAGTTAAGTGACTAATTTAGGTCAAAAAAATCTGACTACTAATAAAATACAGTTGGAGTCTGACCCCTCTGGAGAGAAGCACAAAGGCCTTTAGGTTCATGGTATGCTGAGTTCTATCTCAGATACAAGAAGGAACATATTATTTCCGAGACTCTCACAAAGCCCCCAGGATTTCTTTTCCAGGCACTGAAGGAAAGTTGCATGATGAATCTTCCCCTATTTAAAAACTGTATCTCAAGAATCTGAATGAATATTTTTATTTTTGGCAAATAGCTATTTCCCAGAGAGAGCAATTAAGGGTTGAGAATGAAAAAGAAACAAGTTACCAGAACTAAAAATTGATTCTATAGTTCTTCTCAAACATAAATTGCTACATTAAGGGTTTAAAATAACCACAACCACTACTATAAATGCAGCCCTTCTCAACATCGTATGTTCCTGTTGAGAATGAGCCTAGATTTTAAGGTACAAAGTAACTAAAAACTACTAGCTTTTCATGGTTCAAAGAAAACCCATTTCTGTTTAACATAATGAGCAGTATACAATGTGATATATTTAGGGTGTTCTAAACTATGGTTAGCATATTTAAGAGCACATTTGTACGCGTTGGAAAAAGAAAAGTTGTGAATGGTGCCTGTCTCTTGCTAGTGCAGGACTAGGTGGCTTATACCTTCTGTCACAAATAGCTTGGTATTTTCTATTTTCCTTTGAAAAGCAAGAGTTTAATTTTACAGTTTTTTTTTATTAATTTATTCTTCTTACATCTCAATGGTTATCCCATCCCTTGTATCCTCCCATTCTTCCCTCCCTTCCATTTTCCCCTTACTCCCCTCCCCTATGACTGTTCCTGAGGGGGACTTCCTCCCCCTGTATATTCTCATAGGGTATCAAGTCTCTTCTTGGTAACCTGCTATCCTTCCTGAGTGCCACCAGGTCTCCCCCTCCAGGGCACATGGTCAAATGTGAGGCACCAGAGTACGTGAGAAAGTCATACCCCACTCTCCACTCAACTGTGGAGAATGTTCTGACCATTGGCTAGATCTGGGTAGGGGTTTAAAGTTTACTGCCTGTATTGTCCTTGGCTGGTGCCTTAGTTTGAGCGGGACCCCTGGGCCCAAATCTGCCTATCATAATGTTCTACTTGTAGGTTTCTAGGACCCTCTGGATCCTTCTACTTTGCTATTCTCCAATGCTTCTCTCATCTAGAGTCCCAGTCAGAGTTTTAAAAAAAAAATGGGAGAGAGAATAAATTGTGGTCAGGGTGCATTGATGGCTAGCAGTGGTCACCACCTGTTATCTTTGAGTAGATTCTGGAAGGAGAAACTGTGGATTATATTGCTGTCACCCATGGGCCGAACCCCTCTGGCTCAGCGAGTTCTTCTCTATTGCTGTCCTTCAATTCTCATCATTCTGATTTCCTGGCTTCACAGGGTAGAACAAACACACACACACACACACACACACACACACACACACACACACACCACACACCACACACACACACACACACACACACACACCACACACACCACACACACACACACACACACCACACACACACACACACACCACACACACACCACACACACACACACACACACACACACACACACACACACACACACACACACACACATACACACACACACACAAGAAAGCCAAACAGCAGAAACCACTAAGATGACTTCCACTGAGAGTGGTTTTCATGGGTCAGGCAATAACAGGCAAGCTTTTTTAGGTATTGCTTTCATTTTTTAAGATTATCTTATTTTATGTGTATTGCTGTTTGTCTGCATACGTGTCTGCCCGTGTGTTTGGTGCTCACGGATGTCAAAAGAGAGTGTCAGATGCCCTGGTACTGGATTTATAGACAGTTATGAAATTCTGTTGGAGTAGTGGGGGTTTATTCTGAGTTTTCTGGAGGAGTATCCAGTGTCTGAAACTTCTGAGCTACCTCTTTAGCCCCTAGATATCTTTTTAAATTCTCCTTCCCAGCCACACTGTGGGAGAGGCATAGCTATTATCACACCTATTAGGAAATAGCAGATGCAAAGTGTCATGACCAGATCATAGAACTCATGTGTTATAATCAGAGTTCCAACTCAAGTCTCTGTAGAATCTATTATGTTCATACCCATATCAGCTCCCATCTTCTTAGTTGGTGAAGTGTGTGTGTGTGTGTGTGTGTGTGTGTGTGTGTGTTTGTATGTATGTAACAGTCTTTCTATGTTGCTAAAATCCTAAAGGCAAGCAATAAAGAATCCCTATAATTGGTAACCAGCTTCCTACAGAAAAAAACTAAATGTCATTATATTTGTTAGATTTTCCCACCAACAATGAAAATTCCTCCTTACTACTAGCCTACTGAAATAGTAATGAGATCAAGATATAATGAAACATTTGAGGCCTTTGAAACACAGCATAAATATGTCTTGCAACTTTTATGTCGAGATGACTTATTCTTTCCTCACTAGCATAGTGCTGTGCTATTTTAGCTACATTACTTATCCTTGCTGAAAAGTACCAGTGCTTTCTCTCATCCACTCATCCAGAATAGAGATACCATCAGTAGTATACACATGGATTAATAGATGCTTGTTCCCCCTTTATCACACCATCAGTCTTCAGATAATCACGAACGTCAAATAAACACTTCTCTAACAGTCATATAGGCACGTACATGATCGAAAACTTATTCTTAGAGGAAAAGAAACCTCTAGTCATTTGATTTTTAAATGTTTGCCAGCACAATCAAACCAATAATCTTAAAAATGGTTCTTCTTTTAATAAAGCATTTACTTAGTTAAGGCACACTGGACTTCTGAAATGAAGCTGTTGAAATAAAGGAATGTTATTTCAAATCTTCTGAATTGCCAACGGGTATTTATTGCAAGCTAAATACATATAGTCATAAAATCTTGAATTAGTACATATGCATGACACCCACTATTCCCAGCTACAAATTTGTCACATTTACGAGGGAGCTGAAGAGATGGCTCAGGGATTAAAAGCACTGACTGGTCTTACAGAGGACCTGGGTTCAATTACCATGACCCACATGGTAGCTCATTGCCATCTATAACTCCAGTTCCAGTGGAAACCAAACTATCTTCTGACCTACAAGAGTACCAAGCACACACAGATGTCCATACACATATGCAGGCAGATGTCCATACACTGAAGGAAAATTAAAAGAAATCAAATTTGTTAAAGTTTTTCACATCAAAAGCAAGAATTGTTAAAGTCTCCCAAGTCTCTTCCATGGTGTGGGAAAAGGTCTTGCCGATGTCCCTTAGGCAGGTGGGATCTTGTAGCAAGGAGGGCCACCATGAGCCTAGTATGGCGCACTCCCAGAATGCTTCATCAGGGAACCTAAGAGACGTGCTTGCTATTACTTATCCTCTGTGTGAACTTGATGGTCTTTCACTCCTTTGAGATAAATATTTCTCCTCAGGAGATCATTAGGCTGATTGTATGTGACCTCAGATTCTACATTCTCAGAAGTTTGTTGCCGTGAACAAATGAAGTAAGGTGCATCAAATTATTTGTCTGTTTGCAAGGTACTTGAAAATGTCAGGTACTTCTACTTTCATATGGATAGCAAGTGGGAAGTGGTTTGAAAATACAGCATAAGTTCGAACTCCTAGTGTTAACATGGGGGGTTGTCAAGAGAAGGCAATGGCAACTCATGTTAACCATGATTTCAGTTTTTGTCAAGTCCACTTCTACCTCCAAGTGAGAAGCAGTTTATGACGATAGCTGTGGCAAAGAGAAAGAGCGCTGCAAGGTCGGTGTTAAGAGTGTTTTCAACAGCTCGTTCTTTGTTTGTTTAGATTTTCTGATGAATTCTTAAACAGACTGAGACGTGAATGAGTTTACAGCATTACTAATCATTGATGGTAACTATCAACAAGAAGTTATGACAACTCAAACATGACATTAAAACTATAAAAAAAAAAAAGGGGGTGGTGGTGGAGATGCTGGCCTTTGTGGTTTCCAAGCAGAAAGTTGAATGACAATGAAAAGCCAAAATCCGTGCTGTCCTTTGAGAGAAGTGAGGCCTCTGTGTAGACAGATTGACGTTCAGAATTTTTTAAGCCTCTGTGCATCCTTCTGGATCCTTGGCTGATATGTAAAATATTTCAAATGAGGGGACACACGAAGACGCCACTCTTGCGGCTCTCTATTACTGTATCTGCTGCCACTGAAGAGTGGAGTAGGCCATACTGAGCCTTGTCTGTACGTGGTTGTGCTAGTGGAGCTGCACACTGAACGGCTTAACTCCATGAGCATTGCAATTTCATCTTAAAACCTGGTTCCAAAGAGAAAGTGAATCTTCAATAAAGAACTATTAAGATGTTCCAACTTCTAAAAAAATGCAGTCACTGGAACCGAGTAGGAGGGTTCACCCAACGAGAAGGCACACATATAATAAAGATTCAGTTAGAGGCCATGTTTTAAAACAGTGAGTGGTGACACTTGTGGCCACTCAGTATAAGGATTGTGAATATGCAGAAATCAAATATTAAATTAACCTTGAACACAGTGATTCACAGGTGTTTCTGGAAGTACTCCCTTGGGAAGCATTGGACTTCCTTCTGAACACACCACATGCACATTTTACATCAGGTAGGCTCAAACACCACCACAGCGCCAATGAAAGTCACCCAAAACACCTTGATTACTGCATAATAGGGATTGCATTGTTTTATATTATATATATATATATATATATATATATATATATATATATATATATATATATAAAGTTAATTATTTAATCACAGAAAATAGACTTCTAACTGTTTTCCTACCTTCACAACTCAGCATACTAATATACCTTTGAGTTATATTATGCTTGAAGGTTTGGTGATTAAAATATTTGTGTTTCTGCCTTAAGTTTTCTTTTAAAAAAATGTTAAACGAATTCAGGCCTGGGATTAGGACAGAATTCCCAATGATTTCTGAAATGGTTCTGAACGTAATTCTGGTATTTGGTTCTAAACATTTATGTGGAGCAGCCTTCCCACTGGCTGAGAATACAAAACATAAGTACAAATACACAATCAAAATACCAATCAACTCCAAAGAGAATGAAAGATGCTGTAAATACTTCAGCATGAAATACTAACCCAAGGTTAGTTGTTTGCACGGAAATAAACAAGGAACACTATCTCATTATTACAAAATGTTTGCTTAAAACTTTAACAAATGGGAAGATTGCATGTATACAAAATACGTTTTATAAATTACATTTCTTTATGGTTTATAAACAGTATGATGTGTACAAACTAATTTTACATTCTACATGTTCAGAGTTATGAAAAATCTCATATGTAAAAAGGGTCATGTGCGTGAAAAGGGGTTAGAAATCCATGGGTTGGGGTGACTTTCTCTTATGTTTTGCTGTGAATCATAGATGCACAGTTTTAATGCAACAAGGAACTAGTACATCACACACACACACACACACACACACACACACAGAGAGAGAGAGAGAGAGAGAGAGAGAGAGAGAACAGAAGTGTCATGGAAAGATACTTATGACAATAATATAAGAAATTCTAAAGCTCAAGTGTGCTCTCCAGATATCATCCACACTATTCAGTTTTATTTCATTTCTCAACTTACTTTATTATTTCAAATAAAAAACACTGGTCTAGAAGCCAGTGTTCTGTTTACTATCTATTATATTCTCACTGTGTGTTCATCAATGTGCTAAATAGTTTGCTCACTATGTCACTAAGACCTCTGGCAGCCACCAGAGACCAGTCCTAAGACACCCATTTTATAAATGAGGCGTTTGAGATGAAAAGGATCTCTGCTTACAGAGTTATGAAACGGGAGATTATAGACTGTAAGTCAGTCCTTTCTGTTTCTGATTCTAATTCAGGGTTGTACTTATAGAACCAAAAAGTCAGTGCTGGTATGTCTGGGAAGGCTCCACAGAATCCTGTCTAGTACAGTACAAAGCTATTGCTGTACAAATAAGTTGTTATTGTTGTTGATGATGATGATGATGAAGATAGATAGATAGATAGATAGATAGATGATGATACGTAGATGAGAGAAAGATATGATAGATGGCAGAAACTAAGACATCCTTAATTTCTGTTTTTATAAACAGTATAATGTTTTATTCTTTGAATATGACTGTTTGTTTGCCTGCATGTAAGACAGAGCACCACACCCACGCCTGGGATCTATTGAAGCCACAAGAGGACATCCCCTGGATCTAAAGATGTACATGGTTGTGAGCTGACAGGTGGGTGCTGGGAGCCGAACACGTGTCCTCTGCAAGAGCAGCAAATGCTATTAAGTACAGAACTATCTCTTGAGCACCCCCACTCCTTTAATGGTACGTGTGCATACATGCCTATGTTACTATATGTCAATGAACATGCACACACATGTGCATGAGGCCAGAGTTCAACCACACATGTCACTCTAAGGTGCTATCATTTTATTTTTGACACAGGTTCTCTCACTGGCAAGAGATTCATGCAGGTTTGCTGCTCAGCTGGTGCTAGTGGTTTGTTTGTCTCCATCTTACAGCTTTGGGAGGAAAAGCTTTAGTCATTTGCTTTTTTACATGGGTTGTGAGAGTCAAACTCAGGTTTGCAAGATGAGAACATTTAACTGCGTCAGCTATCTTCTCAGTCTTCATGTTGACAACTTGTTGAAGATCATTGTATAAGTACAAGAGACCCGACACAATTCAGCACATGAAGACATATATTGCCAACAAAGCTGATTGCCATTATTATTTTTCCGGTTGCACAATTTATTCTTGTAATAATATATGCAAACAATTAATTGGGAAAGGGTCCAGCTGATATTTAATGCAATGCAATTGGTTTATAAATCAGAAATTCAGAAATGAGCCATCCATGCTTCTTACATGAACCAATGAATGCTGTGAGTATCACTGTGGTAAAGGTAAACCCTAGCTGATAATGGAGGCCCATTTGTAGTATATGTTTTCTATTTTGTGTTCACTACCTCTCTCTCTCTCTCCCTCCCTCTCCCTCCCTCTGGTTTTGTGTGTGTGTGTGTGTGTGTATATACACACATATACATATATCTGTCTCTCTCCCTCTCTGTGCCCTCCATTATTTATTTTTTGGGGGGAGATAATTGCAGGAGATACTATGGAGAAGAACTGAAGATTTCTGCCCACTCTGGGTAAATGAGCTTGAGAAAGATCCCCCCCCCCCCAGACCCAGTAAGGTCTTAAAAATTGCAGCTCCAGATACTGACCCATGTTGTTAAAAATTCCTGGATCCCTAACACTTACAAACTGTGAGAGACGATTGAAGTTGTTATTTCAAGCCAATATATTTTAGCCCTGATGTTTTTAAACAGCTATAGATTATAAGTGCAAATAGTTACAGACCAAACTTTGAAGGATGTTAACCTAACAAAGTCTTGTTCCCATATGTTACATAGAGTATTTAAAAATAAAATCATAGTGCAAAGTAACAGAATATGTAGGTCAGAAAAAAAGAGAATTGAATCATGAACTATGGGTACAATCTGACAGTTTACTTCTGTCTTTGACTTAACTATACGGTGCAGAGTACAGCCTACTGAGGCAATTTATGAATCATTGAGTTCTTAAACCCAAGTGGCCACTAAAATGATTTGTCAGCTAATCTATTAATCCTTCAGTGTGTTTTTACTCTTGTTCTCCCTCTTGGCTATTTTAAAAATGACATCTCACTTGAAAATGAACCAGAGGCAAAGAATTGGTACTCGCTTATATGAATTTTGTTACTTTTGAGGGAAACTGGTGTGGGATGGTTGGAGCAAACGGTGCATGATGTCTTCCTTCTTTCTTTCTCTCCTGGGGCACCCCGCTTCTCATGCCATAGCCTAGCTGCTGCAGTCCTTCTGTATGACTCTCACCCAGACCCACCCCCTACTGCAATGGCTCTCCCTGTACTGATCCACACAAGAGCGTGGACTGGTCCTTTCCAGATTGTTGCTTTTTGACTATTTTAATATGATACAGCATTCTATGCATTTAATTAAACTCTGCTGCTTTGTCAGGGATCATGAGAAGCCAAACTAATTCTATATTGAAAATACATGTTCTTTACTTGTTGTATAAAACAAAACTGAATTCGTCGGAGAAAAAAATTAAGATGCTTTTATTAGGATTCCTGTCACTTATAAACTTATAAAAAGGATTTCTCATCTCCTGAATTATTGACTCTCAGGGAGGAAACTGTTCTGTAGGGCATATGTGTGATTATATGGATGTCTTACATGTAAAGCGATGTTCAGCAGAGTCTCTACCTACAGGTGTGAGGTGATGTCTCCGCTGAGGCAACCCAAAAATATCTACAGTTCTTTTCCATTTGTCCATAAGGCTGAAAACACTGCACCCCAATGAGAACAACTGCCAAAAATAATTGCTGCAAGTGTGTAGAATTTCTGTGTGTGCATTTAATAAAAGATACAAGAATATAATTTCAGATGATGGGAGGGATGTCATTTAGAATTCAACCAATCTCTCGGTGTCTCTCAAAACCACAATCATATCACAGATTCAAACTGTTTATCTGCTTCATATTCTGAATTCTAACAAATATCAGAGACTGGAACTACTAATTTCTAGCTCTATTACTTGAAACCTGGCCATATTTACAAAACAGAATTGAGGAGCAATACAATGCTAAGGCTTGACATGATGGTGTGTTCCCTTTTTTTAATTAAATATTTTTTTTATTTTTTACATATACGTTTATATTATTACACATATATACAATTAACTACCATGAACCAATCAGGAATTATATAAATGTTATATTTTTGTGTTTTGGCTTTTTAAATATTTTTTATTTTTTTTCCTCCCTTTTAAGGCCCAGACAAAGAAGGTCCCACCAAAACTCTACAATATAATCAAGATTCAAATCCAGGTTTCTAAAATGTATAGGTTCGCCAGTGAGGATTAAACAGCAAGAGCTACTTTCTTCTGGATTAGCATTGTGTTTGCCCTGGGTTTGTGTGTTGTAAACCTGCCTTGGTGCACCGAGATGACTGGATCTTGAGTGTGGACTCTATTAGCTATTTGAATAACCTCAAGACACTACTAAAATTCTTTGCTTCAGATTCCTCATCTTTATTCTAAGGATAACACCATCATTTTATTACATTTTCTTCAACTCTCATGGGCAGTGAAAATGTAGTTTATTGTCATGCAAAACCACTTGCAACTACAGCACAAATGGGAAAGACAAGACACAGTTATTTCAGATTTAAAGGAAAAAAGAAAGGGATCATCTTGCTGTGGTGCAAACTACATTTACAAAGCACTTGTACTGTGCCTGTGATAAGGTGCTAAAAATGTCCCCTGACAACGTGTAAATCCTTTTCCATTTCCGAACTGTTCTTTTTAGTATCTCAATTCCCTACTCTCTTAAGTGGGAATTAACTTAGACACTATATTTAGTCAAGGACAAAATAGATTTATCTTTTTGAATCACGGAACGTATTTGGCGATATCAGGAGAAAATAGAGGTGTTTTGAAGAGAATTGCCGTTTTGCCAATACATCTACAAAGCCAAGGCTTAACATTCTGAAGTTGCATTTTTCAAGGAACCTGGAACATGAAACCCTGTGATTGACAACTCTGAGAAGTGCGTAGCCAACACAGCCATGAGATTACATCTGTCAGGTTGGAAGAGACGGAATGAATGATATGGACTGAAGCAGTAAAGGGATCCAGGAGAGGTGGCAGATGCATTCTACTCCAAAAAAGGATTAGTTAACACTTGAGCACAGAAAACAAACCTGGTAAGTTCTAGCTTGTCAGAAGGGTCTTTGCTGTTGTTGTTGCTGCTTTGTTTTATGTATTTGTTGGTTTTTGTGGGGGTTTTGGTTGATTTTTTTTTTTTGGTTGGCTTTTTTGGTTTGTTGGTTCGTTGGTTGGTTGGTTTTGAGACATGGTTTCTTGGTATGCAGCCCTAGCTGTCCTGGAACTTGCTCTGTAGATCAGGTTGGACTCTAACATCCAGGGATCTGCCTGCCTCTGTCTCCTGAGTGCTGAGATTAAAGGTGTGAGTTACCAATGCCTGGAATTGACAGAAGGGTTTTGTTCTTGTTACTCAAGCATATTCTTCAGAACATCACATATTTCTGGTGAATCAAACACGCGTTTCTAAATGCCTACCCTTCCCAGGAGAGAGAATCTGACCTTTCCTGGGAATCTGAATACAGTTGATGAAACTGATGCTTGGTTTTCTTTTAAAGACCTCTCATTATTCCCTTAAACAAAATGATCTAATTAAAAATAAAGTGACTTGGAAAGACACCACCAGAACCTGAACCCAAGGCTTAAATAGCTTTTTTTTTTTTCTCTCCAGTGAGAGCTGGCTGTTTTGTTTCTCTCCTGAAGAATTTCTGAACTTAGCACCACTTCAGTTGGCTGCTTTAAGAATGTTGACCTTAATTCCCACTTAAGAGAGTGAAGGGTTAGGCTCAATGTTTCTGTTTTATACATATTACCTTTCAAACCCCTTTCCATTTACTCATAAAAGAGGCTTGCCAACTTCTTTTTTTTTTCTATTGAACGGATTAAGACCCGGTTATTTCTATCCTAAAAGTGTGATTAAATATATTTGTGGTAAGTAAATAAGAAGCCAAAAGAGCCAACTGAAATAGTCTGTAATATAATGCTGTAGGCTACTTTATGGGGTGTATTTATAGGGAAGTTATTATAAGATTAGAAGGTATAATGTTTACATTTAATTGTACTTTCCACAATGCAAGTTTTCATGAAGAAACATACCTCTAAAAATGGGAAATAAATTAAATCAACATGCTCACATGTACTGTATATTCTGTCCAAAGTTTGCCATACAATACTGCAAGATGTGTCCTGCCCAGCACTGTCCAACCACAGGCATGAGTGAAAGTGGAAATCCAATCCACTGTTAGCTTGCTGGAGATGGCCGGGCTTTGAGTGCTCTCAGAAGCAGTGCATGGATTAACAGGAAAGGCTCCTGAAGTGCCTGTGGTTCCAAACTGTCTTTCATCTAACGGCCAAGAAGCACTTTCCTAAGAACACTCTCTCAGACAGAAGTGGGCATAGAATTGTAGACTCATATTCCAAAGAATAAGCTTGGACTCGCGTTTCCCAGCATGACTCGCCCACGTCCCCGCCCACAAAGCAGCTACAGCAGACGGCATTGCACTTTAGAAACTGCTGGAATCTAGGATATCATGTTGGTGCTTAATCCATCTTTTATCTAGTTCTAATGTTTGGAGTAACCTAAGGAACTATAAAGCCATTTATCTATGCAATGGTATAAAGGAAGCCAACTTCTACATTGCCATTAGTTCTGTTCTGCTCTGTTTTTCTTTGTCTAGAGACAGGATCCTACCACATAACACTGACTGGCCTCGAATGTGCAGAGATCTACCTGTCTCTGCCTCTGGTGCAGAGATTAAAAGTGTGGACCCTTATTTCTCCTAAACAGCTTGATAGCACTTTCAAAGCACTGGAAGTAAGCCTTGTATTATAATTGAATTATATGGGTACAATAACTCATATTAGAGCAGATATATATATATAAATATATACATATATAATGTGTGTGAAGAATAATCTTACGTTTGAATTCTATACCACTGTATCTAGAACTTATTTTGCACCTATATACAAAATTCTGTATCAGTGAATTAAAAATATCTTGTGAGTAACACTTTAGGCATTAAGTTGAGTAGATTCACTAATCTACTTTTTGTTCTATCTTCCATTTTTGTTTCTATATTCCCCGTTCTTTCTTTTCAACCACTTTCTCCAAACAGGATATCAATGTCCAGTATGCTGTAAGGAATGCATCCTGTCAGGTCTGATCCAATGTCAGTGTCTGATTCTTTTGCTCTGAATGTCCCGGCCAACTCTCTTAGTTGAAAATTTTGTGTCAAATTCCACAATAGAGCTTTTAGATAAATTCTAGCTCTGAAGTGCAAGGTCTTCTGCACTAACTCTGAAAGATCAGTACAATTAGTGTCCTACCATCACCTTGCCAGGCACAGGAGATAGGATCAATGTGTGTCCTGATCACACACTTATAGGGGTAAGGAATGGACCATGAGCTCCAGCCAAGCTCCTCACTGGGACACTAGAACAGGCCGAGAATGTGTGATGGAAGGCATAAAACATGACATAGAGCAAGACACCAATAACAATACGTATATGTTCCCACTTAAATCACATGGAAATGAGAAACAAGAACAGTGGAGAACAGTCTAGATCAGAGGGTAACAAAAGTTCTGGTTTGTTTCCTATCAAGAGTTGCACTAGGAAGCCTAGGCCAGCCTCCTTCACTGGAGACTTTCCTTCCTCTCCATAAGGAATCTTGGCATTATAAGCATAAACCACCATACCCTGCATGACGTGTTAAGGCAATCCGTCCCTTAATCCTATAATATATTGTGGTATTGTCCTTGACTGTAGCCTAATAGTATTTGTATGTCTTACTATTTTTAAGACTGAGCCGAAAGAGACAAGAAAATACAGGAAAACTTCATTCAGTTAAAATCTCTATCCCTTCAGACTCTTTATTATTTTATTTTATTTTTATGTTTATGGGTGCTCTGTCTGTGTGTACACCTGCATGGCAAAAGAGGACATCAGATCACCCTTCAGCTTCTTAAGCCTTCTGTAAAAATAGACCAAGATACTCCTCTTAGGCAGGTATCTCATGAGCATAGCACATCTCCAAGCCAGCATGTCTTTGCATGTTAAGATAGAGACCATGTCACTGGAATGTAGCTCAGTGCTGAACTGTTTGTCCTGCATGTACAAGGCCCTGGCTTTGATACCCAGGACCATAACGAAGGGGGAAAAGTAAGGTGGGATAATGGAGAAAGAGTATAATTTTCTTCTCTTTCTGTGCCTAACATCCTGTGTCTAAGTTTCTGTGCATAATCCACTTCAAACACTAAGTTCACACTTCCACGACAATCCGCATATCACTTGGATAATAGAAAAGACCAAAGGTGTGGTAAAGTTTAGAAGACTTTCAAGAAATAATTTCAATATGGAAATACATACATCCTTGAAGTTCTTTTAAAGGAAAGATTATGAAGAGGGAGAATTTCTTGGGAAATGTAGAAATTAAACTCAAATCTGACTAATGGGAAAGAATAGCTCAAAGAGGGAATAAGTCTTAGACTCAGAACATGCATTCCTTTTGGCATAAGAGGGAAGACTGCTCATCTTCTATTCATTCTATCCGCAGCCTTCAAAAACTAGTAAGAAATACAGCCAGGCTGGGCCAAATTCTGACAGGTGTTTAGCATTATCCAAGCAGAATTTGAATTTTCTTTTGTTGGGGGGAAAAGTATGAAATCCAAGGCCCCCGATTCTGACTCTGGATTCTAACTAAATTCCCCCAATATTTTAAGTGTTATAGCTCCTGGAAATATCACCTCAAGGTACTCAACATGCTGCAGGCAGTTCCATGTGTCTTGGAAATAGAGTAGTTCTAAAGTTTGTGAACTTGGAATTAAGAAAATTTCTAATTTTAAAGCACATATTCTCTCCCTGTTTCAAAGGGTCAGTCACAATGTTCTTTTTTTTTTCTTCTCCTGTGTCATCTGTTCCACTCTATTTCAAAGCACAGCTCATCACTGGTTGTACAAATACTAATAAGCAGAATCCATTTTTAGTAGGTAATGAAGTGTAAGGATGAAGCTTCAATTATGCAACATGTCCTGTGTCTACCCTTACATAAATAAATAAAGACCATTTGCTTCATTTCACTTCAATGCACACTTATGCAAGGGAATGTTCTATTTATTTTGGCAGTGGTAAAAAAAAAAAATTCTAAGTACATATCAACATCTTTTTAATGTTGAAATATAGCTTTCATTTGTCCCTTATATTTGTCCAAAATAACCATACATGAGACATACTGGGTGCTTTTGAGAGCTTGTTCAAAATGAACAGGCTGAACCTTCCCTGACATGCTCTCCCATTGGCACAAGTAAAGCAAGAAGCAAAGAGACTTGCAGTCATGATCTTCCTTGCATGACTCATGGACATAGAGAGTTCATACATCCCCAAGGCTTCTCTAGGGATGTCCTAAAGAGAGCATCTGAGGAAAAATTCCAAGATAGCTATGTGGTGAAGTATGTTAAAGTACTTAGGCCTTTGAAGAAGTGAAAGAGAGGAAGTGAGGGGAGAAATCAGCCAACACAAAACTAGTTTTCATATTTAATTTGTCTAATACACAGAGCAGTCCTTCAGCCATGTGTTCCTACAACTATAGGAAACTAATATTATGTTTCAAGTCAGTGGTGGCAACATATTTAACCCTATAAAACAGAGAGTCCAAAGTTATTTATAACCTTGGTAGGAGAGTACCAAAACAGGCCAGTGACCAAGATAGAAAAAAAAAAAAATGACCTAAAGATTAACATTTGTAAATTTAAAAAAAAAAAAAAAAAAAAAAAAAAAAACTTTTGGGTAGCTTGAATCTTTTGAGGGTGCATCGCTTCAAAATAAGCTTTAATAAGTTCTTTTGAAGGAATCATGTCAGTTGCCAGAACTGCTGCCATTGCATTGCTGTGTAGTGCTGTTTAGGATATACCAACAGTGCTGGCTGCATGGCCAAGAAGACAGCTAAAAAGTATCCAAGTTGTATGTCTTGATACAACTAGTCACTCTTGCTATAACTAATCAGTTTTGATGATTTGTGCAATAACATGTGATATTTCCATATGAAATTTGAAGCTTTATTCAGATAGCTTCACCATTCAAAAAAGGTGTTAGTAGTAGAAACATACTTTTTTTTTTTTTTTTAGTTTAAAAAATATGGAAAGCCTTTGTTTCTGGCCATTGCTACTGTTATGATGATAACTTTTCATTTCATAAACTTATCCCTTATCCCCAACCCTCCTCTAAGCGTGTCTACTCATAGCTTTTGAAAGACAGACTTAGAAAGTGAGGAAAATACAAACTCTAATTACCAGTGACCATCTTGTACATGGTATAAAGGTAAAATTCAAAAGTCACTATCTCAACTACTCTAAAGGGGAAAGTATGCATACTTATATCTACACATATGCATAGTATGTATGATATATGGATACTACATATATGTTGTCACTTTAATTCTTTATAAAATGAAGATCAGATTTTAGTTTGTTGGGGTATTTTTAAAGTAATTTTCTACAAAGGCAGAGTTGTGTGATGCATACCTTGAGTGGAACACCCCATTGCTGGTCCTGTTGTTATATCACTGGTGAAAAACAAATTATATGAAAGTCACCAGGTTTGCACGTCATGTTCTCTCATGTATACAAAGTAGAACTATATGCACTTACTTCATAGGATGCCTTGAAAATTAAATGAATCACTATTTAGAAGTCACTTAGAAAACTCAGTGTCTGTCATTGAGTAAGCAGTATGGCACTATTCACTGGATATATCTGAAAGACCCACGACACGAGACTGCCAAGTTTATAACAAGGAACATTATTTATTTAGCTTTTATCAAGTAATCTAGCAATCCCCACCTTTGCCATGCTACCTCTCCAGCGTGCTCATTTGCATATGTATCTTTACCTTTGTTGCTTCTTAGCAGACTCATTGAGATATGACAGAGGAGCTGCTAATAGTCATTAAGGACAAGTTATTTTAACCCAATCTTTTGAACTCCTAAAAGCATTCAAATCAGGCTGTTATTATTTTAAGAAAAAGAACATTTTGTAATGAAAACGTGTGCCTTTCTAAGAAACCACTAACCAGATGTCGGGGTCTTGAGATATCCCAATAGAATACTGGTAAAATATGATGAAATCTCAGAAACTCTGTACATGTGTTGCAACTATGAACATTGTTTGCAAAAAAAATTAGCAAATGTGCTTTATCATCAAATACTGAAGCCCTAGAATACCTTTGTTTTGAAATTGTGGTTTATGAGAGAGAAAATTACAAATAGTTCCAAAATTGTACCAAGAACTTAAGCATCGTGTAAGATAATAAACTCCTCAATATATAAGTAAAGCAGAAAGAAGGTATGGGGGCCGGGGAAGGAGTGGCAGAGTAAAGGTTGTGGTCAGGAGAATGAGGGAGAAAGGGAAAGAATTAACAAAATCTAATTTTGTCAGTAAATTCTACAATGACACTTAATAGTGTTTACACCAAGGGCATTTTTTAATGAAATAAAGAACAGTAAATAAAGAACTCATGATGGATGGGGAAATGGTTTCATTGGTACAGTGAGCATCTGCTGAACAATCACAAGGACATAAGTTCAATCCCAAGCATCTGAATAAAAAGCCATGCGTGTTGGTCCAGCTTATGACCTCAGATCTGGGAGACAGACAAAGGAAGAAACCTGCCAAATCCAAGAGTTCCAGACCTGAGAAACTGTCACAAAAAGAAAAAGTTCCCCAAAACAAACAAAACAGAGCAAAACAAGAAGAAGAAAAAAACAGGAAAAATAAAAAACAAGAAGAATGATACAGTGATCCATCCCAACAGTGATTTTGATGAAAGCAAGAATAACCTGGCAGGATGGACACAGGCCTCTGGGCGTACATAGAGAAATTATCTTGATTATGTTATTTGAGGTGTGAAAGAAAGTACTATACACACACACACACACACACACACACACACACACACACACGGTGAATGGCACCATTTCCTGGGTAAGGATCTAGAGCTGCACAAAAAAGGAGAAAGTGGGTTGATCACAAGAGTTCATAGCTCTTGGCTCCTCAACTGTTAAATGCAGTGTGACCAACTACCTCAAGCTTCTGCCATGATGATCTGTAAATTTGCACTGTGACTCCAAATAAGGCTTTCCTTCCATAAGTTGCTTTTATTAAATGATTTTATCATGGAAATGGGTAAAGTAACTAAGACATATCGACATACGATGCCATAGAAAGGACACCTGATATTGCCCTCTGGTATCCACACACTTGTGCACACACATGCATGTATGTGGACCTGCAGACATATGCACAGACTTACAAATATAAAAATAGGGAAATGTTACATGTTGTATTTGTCAACAAGTTATTTGTCCATAGATAGGTATCTGAGGTTATTAGGTTCAAGCTTGTTAGCTTGTTCACTTGCTCTGTTGCTCTCTCTCTCTGTCTCTGTCTCTCTCTATATATATATGTGTGTGTGTGTGTGTGTGTGTGTGTGTGTGTGTGTGTGTGTGTATCTATGTATGTATGTATATACTTCT
The DNA here is from genome assembly GCF_903995435.1 of Acomys russatus. Classification (NCBI taxonomy): domain Eukaryota; kingdom Metazoa; phylum Chordata; class Mammalia; order Rodentia; family Muridae; genus Acomys; species Acomys russatus. The sequence continues at coordinate 9,237,047 of NC_067153.1, forward strand.
GTATTGATACACATATGTTTATACTCACTCATACATATATGTAAATATCATGGGAGATATATATTTCTACATAAACATTAGAAGACACCTACTTGATTTCACTTGTTTTGAAATGTTTTTATCCAAATTGCATTTCAACTTTATTAATCTTCTGGTGATTAGTTGGTGTTTTTAACATATGGATGACATAACCAGAATGTGCATTCACCTTCTATAAACAATGACCCTGTTTATCAAAGAGGTCACTTTTTAACCATAACCTGGTGAAAGGTCAATCTTTTCTTATTCTACAAAGCAGAAAATAAGTCTCCAAAAGTGCACACATCACTATTTTGAGACAACATGTGTTTTCCCATCTTATACTTCTCTCCCTTCGAGTCTCTCTACTAGATAAGCGAGCAAGCCACAGAACACAAAACACTCTGTCTCATTCAGCATAGTAACCTTGTCTGGGCCAAGTATATCAAAGTGCCCAACACTTACTGACTCATGCTTGTTTATAGAAGTTGTGTCTGTGTGTATTTAATACTTTGTCATTAGCCAAATCAAAGCAAGCTCCTCTCTTCTGGGAGTGTGCTGAGAACACATCTAGGCCCAGATGGATTTTGCTTTTTCTTGGGAAGCCCTGAAGTTTAATGAAAAAAAAAAAAAAAAAAAAGTTGGACTCCTCCTGATCCTGGTTTCCTTGGTGTTTTAATTCCATCTCCTATTGGGCAGCTTTTTTGTTTTATGTCATTGGGCAGGTAGCCATTGGCTCTTTTTCTGGTTTTTCTTGGAAGTTTCTTCAAATGGCTGCAGATTATTTCAATGAACTTTTTTTTTTTATCATTCTCTCTTCACTTAAATTGGTATTTGTAGAGTTCCAAGTCAAACAGAAATTTCAAGGAGAATTCTAAGAGGGGAAAACCTTGAATTGAAATCAGCAGGACTTAAGGGCAACACTGAGTGCTGGGAACTTTCCCAGACCAGCCCCGTGCATCTCTGATGGACAGCTGTGATGTTACCTGCCAATGTTTGCTTCTCCAGAGGTTCCTAGGAACTACTCCTGCTTACTGGGCCCATGGATATAGCCAAGAGACAGAGTAATTGGATATCTCTGAAGAGATGTAGATGCCCTCATGAAAGTGCCTTGCTGAGTCTTGGCTGAAACAGGAGGGCAGCCCCAAAGAGGAATTACACTGGCAAAGACTTCTGAATTCTCTCTTTGTGAAACCCCACAGTCTTTGTTGCTTGCTTCTGGCAAACTGAGAATATCCTGAGAATGGGTCAAGGGTCTTTCAAAGGAATCCTGCTGGCGAGATTAAATCACATTTCCAAAAGCCAACTGCAACATTTTTCCATGTCAGACTAGGACGTTATGACAACTGGGTACTGAGGTGGCCACATGACAGGAATGAGAGATGGGAAAGTATTTTTCCAAAGCAAAGTACTATAAGATGTGAGCTTCTAAACTTAGCTACAGTTCATGATCCTTTATTGGGTATCCCAGCATTTGTTCTGCCCCTTGCCTACTACTCCTTACATGTATGTTACACGTATGTGCATTTGTATGTGTACATACTGTGATTTTAAGAAGAAATCTTTCTCTATGTTATACTAATCTCACCCCTGTGTCTCACTACCAAGTATGCCACAATCACAGAACACAAAACAAGACAGGCTGACTTAGCAGTGGGACCTCAAAGATACATGTTTAGTAATCTTGACAAGACTTGGGGCTTGGTTATGGCAGTGATTTTTAATGGAAATTATCAATTCCATTACTTACCTCCCTCTATATTCTGAGATAGACAAGAGAGATACAGACTTGTTAGTTCTGACAGAAAAATAAAATAGAACTTCATTTAAAAATTATATGAAATGCAAGAAACTTATCAATGGATTATGAATCTGAATAAAAGGAATTCTGGCACAGTTTATTAAACTCTTGCTTCCCTATATTTTATTCCATTCTTTCAACGAAGTGGAGAAAGCAACACAGGTGCATGTATTGACTAGGAGCATGTACGTCAAGGTACAGCACATTCGACTATTATATATGTCAAATGACAGAACTGCTGTGATTATCCATGGGTAGGAGCAGGTGCCATGTTTCTAGTTATTATGGATGAGCTCCACAGCAGAAAGTCAGCACATGCTGTGCTCGATGTTGCCTATTTTAAAAGCATGTCCTTATTTATAGGGCTCACCATTCTTTGTGGTGAAAACATTCCCACTATGACCATTTTCTAGATACCAGTTGACGTCACTAACCATAGAGAGAGGAAAAGATGTACATAGTTGGGGCTCTTGTGACTCCTGGGCCACACAATCATATGGATACTTGGAAGTGAAAGGCAGTTTAGAAAGAACCCTAAAACTCTCATTTTTTTGGAAGGAAGACATGAGTAGGAGCATTTATTCAAATCCAAGTAAGAATGATCAAGCAGAGATTGATTCTCTGCATTTTTCCTTTCTAAGACTTTATTTTACATTAAATTTAACTTATAAATCTGCTGATACTGGCTAAAACCACAACGTTTAAGACAGACCAATAGATTTTAATACAGCAGAGTATTTTTCAATCCTAACAACAGTAGACCATCATTAGATATATTTCAAAAATAGAAATATAAGCTGGTGTATTGAGTCAGAAGGTGGTATACACTGAAAAGCTATCTTTATCTCTCCCCAATTGAGGTGATTTGGATGAGAGTAGACACTGTAGGATCATACGTTTGAATACGTGGTCCCCAGTTGGTTGAACTGTTTGGGAATGGTTAAGAGATGTAGCCTTGTTGGAGGACATATGTCACTGGGGACCAGGTTTGAGGTTGCAAAATCCCACACCACTCACTTTAGCCCTCTGCCTTGCCCCTGTGGATCAAGATGTAAGCCCTCAGCTGCTCTAGGACCATGCCTTACTGACCGCTGCCATGTTCCCTCACATGATGATCATGGACCCTAAACCTCTGGTCAGTTTTCTATTGTGAAGAGACACTAAGACCACAACAACTCTTATAAAAAGAATGATTTAATTGGGGCTTGCTTACAGTTTCAGCAGTTGAGTCCATTATGGTCATGGCAGGGAGGGAGCATGGTGGCACACAGGAAGACATGGTGCTGAAGAAGTAGGTCAGAGTGCTACATCTCAATCCACAGGAAGCAGGAAGACAGAGATGCTGAGACCTGGCTTGGGTTTTTGAATCCTCAAAGCCCACCCCCATGACACATTTCCTCCAAAAGAGCCTACTCCCTTTAAAAAATTGCCATTTCCTGTTGAGTAAGCATTCAAGTAGGTGAGGCTATGGTAGCCATTCTTATATTAAACTACCACGCTCTCTGAAACTAAACACCAAATAAATCTTTCTCCTATAAATCGCTTTGGTCCTGATGTCTGATGGAAGCAATAGAAAATAAATTTAGACATTATTGTCCTTACTTCTTCACATCTTCTTTATCATGAAAATCCAGGGTTTAAATAAATGCCATCTGGAAACTAGTTACTATTCAAGAGAAATAAGTTCCAAATTCCTCCAGGTTGAACCACATTGTACCATGAGGAATTTTTGATCTTGTTGGTTGGGATAATATAGAACAGCTTATATTTTTGTGACCCTCAGAGGTCAAAAAGTAAGACAGACATTCACTTGACATTTGATCTAGAGCAATGGGATGCAAAATATAGTCTGTAGGCTCCAGAGACTATTTCAGGTCCCCTTAAGTGCATCAACAACCTCAAAATTATTCCTTATGTTAAATTTCAGATGTTATTTGCCCATCACACCATGTTGACACTTTCTTTGGTAATAGAAAAGCTGAAGTGTATTAAATTGCTGTTATCTTACAGTAAATTAAGGCACTGTCACCCCTTAATATCAGTTGTCATTCTTCACCACCACAAAAATTGAAGTTAAAAAAAAAAGAATCTGTTTTCTTACAACAATGCTTTTTGGGTTAATATACTAAGCATGGCTTGAGGAAACATAGTCAGAGAGTAAAGAAGCCAGTAGAAGAAAAGTCCAGTGAGCATTAGACTCAAGAGGGTCTGAGCCAGACTCTCTTGTGATTCAAAGCAGAATTCTGAGAACTGGGTAGGAGAGACTTGAGAGCGGAAGAGGCGAGGTACACCACATGGTTCACTATGATCAGAGCTGAAGGCAAGCCTGGCAAGTTAAGTAGCCTTAGCGTAGTCACAAAACAGTTCACCTGAACTTTTGGATACCCAGAATGGATGCACTTTTGAACCTGATAGCATGTTTACTGTAGGGATGACCCTGGTGACACCAAGTCATACTTGGAGTGCTGCTGGGGAAATGAGAAGGCACTACCAAACTTACCTACCTCAGTCAGAATTATTCGGAATCTCGTCAGAGGGAGTTGTTAACTCAACCTTCTCTAAGACACAGACCTTCTGAAAGTTACTCAGCCTGAAGAGACACCAATCTTCAAACCTTCAAGAGACAGCGTTAAACTATCAGAGGAAACCAGAGATGTATTCATACGGAGCTGGAATACCATATTTTTTGGGAAAGGAACCTGAATCTTTCTTTTTCAGGGGCAGTTGCCTATGAACTGTGGCAATTCACACAAGGGTATTTAGTTGGGAAGCACTGTAGGAACCGATGAGGATGTGGGTGGTAGTGAGTGTTGCCCACAGGCCTTATATGGCACCTCATCTTTCTATAATTTAAATGAGATTTGCAGAAGGGGGCAATTTAGGTCATCAGTAATTGATAGTGTTCACCCATACTTGCTGTTAAGAGTGAACAAAGACCATTCCCACTGCGCATGTGGCATCATAATTAAGGGTGTCCACGATCTCTAGGAAAGGACACCCAAAATGGTCTGTTCGAGGAGCTGGACATGGTCTACCACAGCAGGAGTCACAAGTCTGGGAGTGAGGCTTCAACTTTGTATTGGTTTTGATAAAGTGTTATATTGTGTGTTTGTGTGTGCAGGTACTCACTTGTGTGCAGGGACACATATGTACACATATGTAGAAGCCAGCTGTCAACCTTGGGTGTCATTCTTCAAAAGCCATCCACAATGGGTTTTTGTTTTTTGGGCTTTTTGTTTTTGTTTTTGTTTTTTGTTTTTTGTTTTTTTGAGACAAAATCTCATTTTGGGATCTGTGGCTTACCACTAAGGCTTTATTGGCTGAACTCTCAGGGTCCTCCTGTCTGCAGAGGACAAGTTGAGGCAGTTAGTCCTCTTCTTCAACCATGTTTGCGCTAGGGATCAAATTTATCAGGGTAGGTTGTAAGTACTTTTACTCACTAAGACATCTTACTGGCCCCTACTCTGTCACTTCTTTTACCCCTCCTCGATTAACCTCTCTTGAAACTCCCTCAGAGACACAACTAAAGATGTGTTTTGTAGAGGAACCTAAATCTATCAAGATGCAATTGAGACTAGGGAATGGGCTCAGTAGCTAAAGCACTTAGTGCAACATCCTGAAGCCCTGTACTTGAGATTGGGTTCTCAGACCACACTTGAAGCCAGGTGCAATACTATGCACCTGTAGTCCCAGGGCTTCTCCTGCACTGTGGGAAGTGGAAGGAGGCAGGAGATTGCTCCACCAACTCAAGAACCTACTTTGCAGCAGGCAGTTGAGAACTGCAGAAAGACACTGTCTCAAACAGGGTGGAAGGCAAAGAGACTAATAGCCAAGGCTGACCTCTGGCCCCACATTGGTCATGGCAAGAATGTATACAAAGACACACCAATGATCACATGCACACATGCATACGTATAAACACATACAATAGAAAACACACACTTACGTAAAATGTAAGAGGGAAGATGAACTATTATATGGAATAATAAAGTAGTCCCGGGTAAAACACATAAAATTTCCATGCACTGCGGTTGACAAGAATCTTCCATATTCCCTTTATTTGATTCACTGACTTGAGTAAAAATAGATGCAAGCACAATGGCAATGCATCCATTCAGAGAATTCCAATAGACCCTAGGATTGAGGTGAGCTAAGAGGACCCAGTTCCCATCAGTTATGACAGCTCAGGCCTCATATGACTCTAGCCTAGAAAAACAACATGGCAACAAAAATTAAAAACTCTTTCTGTAAAGCTATGCTGATGTATTATTAGTATTAGTATTTCAACTTGACACCAACCTAGACATATCTAGGCAGAAAAAGCTAAAATGAGAGACTGCTACCATCAGATTTGCTGCAGCAAATCTGTAGGATATTTTCTTGAGTAATAATTGAAGTCAGGGTAGGATGGGGGAGCAGGCTTGCTGTGGGAGGTGCAGCACCCTGAGCAGACAGTCCTTGGTTCTCTATGAAAGCAGGTTGAGAAAACCATGAGAAACAAGCCAGTGATCATCACTCTTCCATGTCTTCTACTTCTGTTCCTGCATCCAGACTTCTGCCTTGAGGTCATGCCTTGGATTTCATCGATGGACTGCGACCTGGCTATATAAGCCTAATATACATTTCCCCACCTATGTTGCTTTTGGTTGTGGTATTTATTGCACCAATAGAAACTTAACTGTGACAAACGCTACTTCCTAGCATCATTCCTTTCTTTTCCCCTTGTGTGACATGGAGAGCACATGTTCTCTGTCTATCTCATGAATCTGTTCTGATCACAGCAAAGTCTCTATGCATCAGCCCTTGTTATTTTAAAAAGTAAGGTCCACATCTGTCATGAATATCATGTTGGTGTTTGGCTAAACGAGGTCAGGTTAGCCCTGGAACTAAAAGAGTGACTCTTGCAGGAGACTGGGAGCGAGAACTTGATACATAAAGCAATTACACTTCGTAATGATGGATGTAACAGAATTTCAACAGGACAGCAATTAAAGAGGATTCTTAGTGTCTAGCACATCCTTTGCAAATCCCCCACTGGGGACTCTTCACATCCTCTCCAGACTGGATAGTCCACTTAATTTTCCAGAACATCTTTTGTCTATTTAGCTTACAGTGAAGCCAAACAGAAGAAGATAACATACAAAAAAAAAGTACATGGTGCCAAAGTAAACGCCTCTGCAAGAACAGGAATTTGCAGCCCTTCAAAACATTGTGTGTGTGTGTGTGTGTGTGTGTGTGTGAGTGTGTGTGAGTGAGACAGCAAATGTTTGTGGTTATTTCTTCCATCAAAAGATAAGTCTAGCCAGGCAATATTACCAGAATATAATAATATCACTCTGCACATAAGTTTGTTTTAGATTTTTAAAATCTTAGGGTTGTAGCAAGAATTTTGACAGTATAAAACCAACACGAGTTTCTACTTTTTTTCCAAAACGCATACCAGCTTAAAAAATTCAAAGCCTTTAAATCAAAGTCAATAGCCACAGTCCCTTTAGAGTTAACTAGTCATATGTGTTACAAAGCAAACCCTCCAAACCAATTGCGAAGACATTGCCATACTACTCAATAATTAATGGAGCTCCTTCTCTTTATCCCATGCTTAGAAAATCATATAATTATCAGAACGAACCTCTGAGTTAGGTACTCGTATTTTAAACAGAGGAAATGAGGTCATATGTTCAAAAACCTTCTCAATGATTAAGTGGATTCAGAATTCAGCAAGGGGCACTCCACAATCTGTCCTCTGCTAATCTTTTCTTTATTATCCACACTACTAGAATAGATGGCAAGAGCAAAAAGTCATTTTGATTCAGAGTCCAAATGTCCAATATTCACCATTATCTTTTTTTATTTAATTAATTTATTCAGATTACAACTCAATTGTTATGCCATCACTTGTGTCGTCCTGCTCCTCCCTCCCTCCTGCTTTCACCCTATTGCCCTCTCCTAGGTCTAAGACCAAGGGGGACCTCCTCCTGCACCATATGGTCATAGGCTATCAAGTCTCATCTTGGTAACCTGCTCATTCTTTCTTTGAGTGCAATCAGGTCTTCCCACCAAGGGGAGGTGGTCAAATATGGGGCACCAGAGTTCATGTCAGAGGCAGTCCCTGCTCTCCACATAACATTATTTTTTTAAAAATAGATTACATCTATGAATTATCTTACCAGTCACCAGGTGTTACTGCAATGAATTTTTGTTAATTAAAAAATAAAATATTATTCAAGAATAATTTTACTCACAAATGTAGTTGCTATAATCCAGAATTTTTTCTGTGGCTATGGACAACTATGAATATTCAACATTAAATTCCCCATTGTACTGTGGACTAGTCCTACTGGTCATGGTGGAGCAAGCTTAATAGTATATAGTATATGTGATGGTTGATTCATTTTTATTTGACTCAGATAACTGGGAAGCCTAGCAATGACTATTTATCTTCCCACTGATCTCTTATTAAGTTCAAAATTTATATTCTCTCTGAAATAAATATATGTTATCTCACAGATATATATTTAAGATAATTTTCTTCACTTAATACCCTTGCATTACCTACTTGACATCCTGATGTGCACAACTCTATAATTTTCTCTATTAAAATAAAACACAAATGCTTGCATATTAATTTACTGAAAGCATATGCTTTTTATTTTTTAAAAAAGATGAGATTGCAAACTATTGTGCAGTAAAAGTTAATCAAAATTACATAAGATATATTGTTTGAGGAAAATAATAAGAACAGTTCATTCTTGTAATGGCTGTATTATATTTCAAAATGGGGGCAGTATCACAAATTTCTCTGTTTTACTCTTGAAAACAACTTTGGCTTGTCCTTTGCCCCTTAAACAATCTTTTTTTTTTTTTCTGTCTGAGTTTCTGGTCCCATTGCTGTGATTATTCTCTAACAAAAGGAACTTCCAAAAGAAAGAGTTTTTTTGTTTGTTTGTTTGTTTGGTTGGTTGGTTGGTTTTGGGTTTTTTTTTTTTTTTTTTTTTTTTTTTTTTTTTTTTTTTTTAGCTCACAGTTCAAGGTACAGTCAGTCTCTCCTGTCTGAGAACCAAGGCAAAACGATGATGAAAGCAGATGGTCCATGACATCCATAGTCAAGAACAGAGAGGAACAAATCCACACTACTGCTCAGCTCTCCTTACCGTAGGCTGTCCAGGATTTCCTGCAGAGGAAATGGTTCCATCTTCATTAAGATGGGTCTTCCCACATCAGTGAATGTAATCGAGACATCCCTATAGACATGCCGAGCCTCTCTCTTCCAAATGACTCCAGATCCCTATTATTAGCATAACCATCCCAATGATGTAAATAAGTTTGAAACTATTCTTGTAGGAATTCCAGTGAGTACTTGTAGTGTAATTCTCATGGGAGATATTCCTACAAAATTTCAATGTTGCTAATTTTATTTTTAAAATAATACAAGACATTTTCACCCATATACACATATTATATATATATATATATATACACAAATACATACACATATATAAATATATATTTTTCCACTCATATTAAAGCACTGCAAGTTACTATTTCTATTTAAAAAGTGGACAAGGTAGTGAAAGAAAAATATATTTTATTCTTATTTCAATTTGTATTTTGACTAATAATGAGGATGAACTGCTTACCAACTATTGAGATTATAAATTTACTGAGATCATAATGTTACTAACATGATTACTTTTCTCATATATTTATGTGCATTTTTGCATAGGAAAGACATAATTAATTATCATGAATTTGTTGTTGGTGGTGGGTTTTTTTGTTTTGTTTTTACTTCCCATTGTCTTTATATGCAAAAGGAATGCATGTTTAGTATGTGTGCCTTTTCAGTTTACCATTATTCTGGGAACAATTTCTATGCTTTATTTTTCTCCAAAACACTTATATAATATATTACCATCCTAAATTTCACACTGTCTGGACTTAATGTCACTTGGGGTGGAAGAAAATTGTAGATGCCTTTGAAAATAAGGTTGGTTCTCCTAGGCTGTCTACTTAGTATATTATTTCTGCCTCTGAGCCAGGAGTGATGGTGCACGCCTGTAATCCCAGCACTGCGGAGGCAGAGGCAGGTGGATCGCTGTGAGTTCAAAGCCAGCCTAGTCTACAAAGTGGGTCCAGGACAGCCAAGGCTACACAGAGAAACCCTGTCTCAAAAAAATAAAACAAACTAACAAACAAAAAAATAAACTAACTAACTGCTGTCTATGCCAAAGAGCAAGTTCTTACATGTCCATATTTCTCATATTTTTATTTAATTTCATGGATTGTTCTATCTTGTCCTAAGCCAAACTGCATTGTTTTCCTTCAATACAGTTGTGACGGCTTCAGTTCTGCCCTGCGTGAGGTAGGTAGAGGGCCATGCTGGGAACAGTCTCTGCTTGAACAAGCTGTACACACATAGAGAAAAGGCTGGAGTCCAGTCAGAAAATATGGAATGATATCTCACAGCGGCCACTTGTTGATGTCTTAACTTTTTTTTTCTTTTTTTAAAATTTTTTATTATTAATTTATTCTTGTTACATCTCAATGGTTATCCCATCCCTTGTGTCCTCCCATTCTTCCCTCCCTCCCCTTTTCCCCTTATTCCCCTCCCCTATGACTGTTCCTGAGGAGGATTACCTCTTAGGGAATTCATTGGCTAGCTTCAGTTTTCTACATGAAAGCCTGTAACTGCTAAATCTAAAATCTTATTGGCATTGTGGTCCCCATAGCTCTTTCTCTTCCCACTACTCCATGATAAAACTAGATAAGTGACTATACAATGTCTTGAAGACTCTCTGACATTTCTAAACCTTACTGTTTCAAGATCTTTGATCACAGACTTTGATCTTTGTATACAGCTAGAACACTAAGCGAGATACAATAAATATTTATAAAATGACAATTTGTGTGTGTGTTTGTGTGTGTGTGTATGTGTGCATGCATGCTAAGACATGTAAACTAGACTCTATCTTAACAGTGTGTATCATTTAATAGGGAAAGATAAATTTGTCCGTGTTAACCTTGCTATGATTTTGTTCAGTAGCTCCCTGTTCTCTCGGCACCTCTAATGTGTAATAATTGCTATTGAGAATATGTAAGGCTGCATTGTGTGTCCTTGAGTAATGGGATTGTTTCTGGTTTCCACTGGAAAACACAGTTTAATGGATCAGCTCTGAGGGTAGTAATGGATCTTCCATTAGCAATGAGATCTCTTAACTTTTTAACTTGTGAAATTATAATTGCATTCATTAGCAAATCAGATAGTGACTCTCCTCCAAACTCTAAGGGCTAAACATAGACCGATGCTACCCACATTTTAGGCTAGAGATTGACAGCACAGGAGTGGGAGGGACTTTTTTTAGAAGGAGATTCTCTGTATTTTACAGGCACCACTGGCTAAAAAGTCGTATTTGTTTGAGATCACCGAATGGTTGTTTAAGTGTAGACCGAGCAGGGCACTCAGCAGGCAGAGGCAGGCGGGTCGCTGTGAGTTCGAGGCCAACCTGGTCTACAAAATGAATCCAGGAGAGCAAAAATAACAAACCCTGTCTCGAAAAACAAAACAAGAAGGAACAAAACAAACAAAAAGGGTAGACTGTACTGTATAGCATACTGATGCTATTTCAGTACATTTGACTTTTTAAAAAAGTCTTTGAAGTATAAATTTAAACTGTAGACCTTATTCCACCAGAGAACTCCTATAGCTGATAAACACCTTCAGCAAGTTGGCAGGATACAAAATAAACTCAAAAAAGTCAGTAGCTTTCCTGTATACAAATGACAAACAGGCCAGAGGAAGAAATTAGAAAAACTACTCCCTTCACAATAGCCACAAACAATATAAAATATCTAGGAGTAACTTTAACCAAGCAAGTGAAGGACTTATTCGAAAAAAACTTCAAACCTCTGAAGAAAGAGATTGAAGATGACATCAGAAGATGGAGGGATTTACCTTGTTCGTGGATCGGGAGAATCAACATAGTAAAAATGGCCATCTTACCAAAAGCAATCCCTATCAAAATACCCACAAAATATTTTGAAGATATTGAAAGATCAATTCTCAAATTCATATGGAGAAATAAAAAACCCAGAATAGCAAAAACAATCCTATACAATTAAAGATCCTCCGGAGGAATCTCCATACCTGATCTCAAGCTGTACTACAGAGCAACAGTAATAAAAACAGCATGGTACTGGCAAAGCAATAGGCCAGTGGATCAATGGAATCGAATTGAAGACCCAGAGATGAATCCACACACATTTGCTCACTTGATTTTTGACAAAGAAGCCAAATCTATTCAATGGAAAAATGATAGCATCTTCAACAAATGGTGCTGGTCTAACTGGATGTCTACATGTAGAAAAATGCAATTAGACCCCTATTTGTCACCATGCACAAAACTCAAGTCCAAGTGGATTAAAGACCTCAACTTAAAACCAGAGACATTAATTCAGTTAGAGGAAAAAGTGGGGGAGAGCCTGGGACACATAGGCACAGGAAACAACTTCCTGAACAGTACACCAACAGCCCAGGCCTTAATGTCAACAATTAATAAATGGGACCTCATGAGGCTGAGAAGCTTCTGTAAGGCAGGAGACACTGTCAGTAGAACTAATTGATAGCCTACAGACTGAGAAAGGATCTTCACCAACCCTTCATCTGACAAAGGTTTAATATCCAAAATATATAAGGAACTCAAGAAATTAAACACCACAAAACCAAACAACCCAATTCCGAAATGGGGCTTGGAACTTAACAGAGAATTCTCAACAGAGGAATATCAAATGGCCGAGAAACACTTAAAGAAATGCTCGTCCTCGTTAGTCATTAGAGAAATGCAAATCAAAACGACACTGAGATTCCATCTTACACCTATCAGAATGGCTAAGATCAAAAACTCAAACGATACCACGTGTTGGCGAGGATGTGGAGAGAGAGGAACACTCCCTCATTGCTGGTGGGAATGCAAACTAGTACAACCACTTTGGAAAGCTATCTGGCGCTTTCTCAGAAAAATACGAATAGGGCTTCCTCAAGACCCAGCAATCCCACTCCTTGGAATATACCCAGAAAATGCCCTATCACACAACAGGGACATATGCTCAACAATGTTCATAGCTGCTTTATACATAATAGCCAGAACATAGAAACAGCCTAAATGTCCCTCAGTAGAAGAATGGACTAAGAAACTGTGGTACATTTACACGATGGAATACTACTCAGCTATTAAAAACAAGGAATTCCCGAAATTTGTGGACAAATGGATTGATCTAGAAATTATTATAATGAGTGAGTTCACCCAGAAGCAAAAAGAGACAAATGGTATATACTCACTTATATCAAAACACTAGTCCAAGGGATACATACCATGAAAAACTTTACTTACCAAGAAAGTGGGTCAGAGGAGAGGACATCCTATTGAGACTTTAGGCAAGAGTAGCATGGAACAAAGAGGAAATAGTAGGACCCACAGGGTCCTGGAAACCTACAAGAAGAACTTTATGACAGGCAGATCTGGGTCCTGGGGTCCTCCTCAAACTAAGGCACCATCCAAGGAGAATATAGGCAGTAAGCTTCAAACCCCTACCAAGACCTAGCCGACGATCATGATATTCTCCACCGTTGAGTGGAGAGTGAGATCTGACTCTCACACTAACTCTGGTGCCCCTTTTCTGACCACGTCCCCTGGATGGGGAGGCCTGGTGGCACTCAGAGGAAGGATAGCAAGTTACCAAGAAGAGACTCAATATTCTAAGAGCATATATAGGGGGAGGAGGTCTCCCTCAATCACAGACATAGGGGAGGGGAGAAGGCGGTAAGTGGGAGGGAGGGAAGAATGGGAGGAAACAAGGGAAAGGCTAACAATCGAGATGTAATATGAATAAAATAATAAAATGGAAAAATAAATAAATAAATAAAATCTTAAAACATAAAAACATGTAGACCTTTAGAGGATATTTAACCCAGCCTGTTTCTTGCAAATCAAGCGCAAAATGCTAAGTATACCTGCAGTGCTTTTTTTTTTTTTTTTTTTTTTTTTTTTTTTTAAACTGCCTTTACATGATTCACATTTGCTCCCATTTGACTCCTCTGTAACAGTGGCAGGCATTCACGCTTCCACGGACAGAAGAGACACTCACGCGTATGCGAGTTTGTGGAGTTCATTAGTGTCCAGCAAGCTGTGAAAGGTATCACCATTTCCCGGAAGCAGAACAGGAGGCTGACTCAGGAGCATCAGACACTTTAGAAGCAGTGATTTCCCACCAGAGAAAACAGAGTGGAGAAGGCCCTGATTGATGGAGGCACAGAAGTGGTTGTAGTCTTTCTCTGCTTTCATCGGTGCACTGTTAGAAAACTTTTATCGTAGTCGCGTCTCTCTAGAATTACTAAGCAAGAACTGGACTATCTTTTCATCAAGCAGAGTCCAGAGGCAAGGGAAGATTAATGCACATTTCTGCAGAAGCGGCTTGGGGCTCTGTCGTTGATAGAGGGCCAGCAAGTTTGGTGCAGCGATCTATTCAAATAGCTCTTATGGGCGGGCGGGCGGGCTCCAGAGCTAGTGTTATCTGAGTTTATCCCCGAGGAGTTCACTTTCAGAGACGGTGGAAGGAGGGGGTTCATGACAAAGTGCCTGTTTTATCTCACTTGTGAAAATGTTGCCTACGTGGAGGGAAGATGATAGCACCCATTTTGAGCTAACAGATTATCACTAATGCCTTCAGCCACTTATCCAAAGCGCAGAATACCTATATATGATATTTCTAAATTCCCGAACTAGTCTAGTCTTCAGGATGATTTTTGCTAAGGTTCTTCTGCTGTCTTTAATAGGCAAAAAATTTTAATTCATCATTTGGAGAGGCTAAGATCATTTTATAGCAATACAGAATATTAATGACCCATTAACAAAATAACATATCTTCTGTGGGTCCTCCTCCCCCTGCCAAAAATCCCAGAGACATATTATCCTTGACAAATGGGTCTGGCTATTCCATACAAGTGGGAACTCGCTATGGACTAACCTAAGTGTTAGTCTTAGTAAATACTGAGGAAATAAATATCATAAGGACACAGAGAGTACAGCTCCGAAAGCTGAAATGGTTCAAAACCCAGTGAGCTGTGTTCTGGAGCGGGGGGCGAGGGAGGGGGGTGAAATCTGAGGAATGCCTAAGGGGAGCCTGCATGCTCTCTCTTTCTGATCTCCATCCAAGCTCAGTGTGAGCTCTCAGCAGCTGCAAACCGCTGCTACCTGGGTCATAGTGAAGGATTTCATGTGGCGTTGTGGGACTAGAAAGTGACCTCTAAGAGGTCTCCCATTTTTAGGTTGTTTTGTAAAAATTCCACTTTCTACACTTAAAAAAAGAAAAAAGAACTAAAATCCCCACGGTGGAAGGGCTGGTGACTTAGCTCAGTGACTACAGAGTGTTTGTTTGCTGTGCCCCGAGTTCAGATCCCAGGATCATGACAGAGCAGGTCATGGCTTTCTGTGTGCCTGGAAACCCAGCACTGCGGAAGGAGGAGACAAAGGGATCAACCGAGATTGCTGGCTACCCAGTCTAGCCAAAAGTAAGAGTACTGGGCTCAAAGACAAGGCAGAGAATTCAGGAAAATGCCCAATGCCTGTCTCTGGGCTCTAGTCACACACACACACACACACACACACACACACACACACACACACACACACACACAAAGGATCCATTATAGAAGATACTAGATCATGAATAATTCAGTACTTCATGATTTTATGTTTTACTGAATAATTTTTCTTAATGTCATTGTCCCAATTAATATACACGCAAGCACTTGTATATCAATTGACATGAAAGTCATAACAAAATGAAAGAATCAAGTATTTCTTTCTTAAAATAGTCAACTTTGACTCAAGGTCTCAAAGGTATAGGGGCATTTTATAATATCCACAAGAAAAATGTGTCACCTTTTCTGTAACTTAGGAAATAACTAAAATCATGGATAATAATACTTAACACGTCTTTGAAACCTGTCATAGTTGCTTAACTTGCACTTCCAGGTATAACATTTAAAACACACAGAGAGATGGAACACCAGTTATGATCATTTGGTGCTTTTGTGGCGGACCTGGGTTCAGTTCAGTTCCCAGAACCCACTTAGCAACTTTAAACCATCAGAACTCCAGTTCTAGGACAGCAACACCCTTAGTCATACAGGTGAAACAACCAAACACATAGGAATAGAAAATAAAGATGTGACTGTGTCCTACTGAACATTTTGTGACTCTAGTAAAAAGTAGAACTGACTGCCAATCCAGTAACTCTGTTACAGTAACTGTTAACAAGAGAATAGACAGATAACTGTTAGCGGAAGGAATCCAGGGATGCAGAAGGCCTCTAGTCTCATGCCCTGGAACTCCACAGTTTCTGGTACCTTAAAGAGACACTCAATAAATCACTTGCTTTCAGCTTCTTCAATAAGCACATCTGCTGCCCACAGAAGAAACGTTTGACTTTTTGTTATTAACTTCAGAATGGCAATGCTTTAAACTTTCTTTATTAGATGAAATTCTTATGTTTATTGTTCTTCATCTACTGTCCCTTCTGGATACCTGAACAGCCTGTGGCAAACATTATTGAAACGATGCTCTATGGACAACTTCAGTCTTAAGTGATATGGAGCCACATGCTCTTTCTTAAGTGATACCGAATGTTGTGTCCTTGTTATTTTCTCCTCCTTCTCTCCCTTATCTTCTTTCTCTTTCTCTGGCTCCACTTATTCCTTTTCTTTAAAAAAAAAAAAATGGTGGGTGGAGTCTTTATAATCAGCCTTAGGTTTAAGTTTCTGCCTGAAAGACAAGGGTGGTGGCTCTTGCTTTATCTGCAGAACTTATGAAGTTGATAAAAAAAGGATCCTTATACATTTGAGGGAAGCCAGCAAGGGTTGCCTGGGAGTTTCAGGCCAGCCAGGGTTACAGAGAGCCTGTCTGCCTCTTAACTCTTAAAATGCTAAGCTAACTCTGCAAAGTGTTTAAGAACAGACCTCAGAACCAGAAGCTGAGTCACTGACATTTTCTCATTTACATCTACAGTCTCTAGCCTGCTGTGGGCCTGTGAGTTCACTTGGGTTTTTTGCTGAGACCATGTTAGAAGTCATAAATAGCCATAAGGAAAGTCATAGCACAGTCACATTTTCTCACTCAGAATTGTATTCCATTCAACAAACATCCAGTGAACCGACCCCTCAGTGCATAGAAGACTTCAGCCACCAATGATTCAAATTCCAAAGTTGAAATGAAACGAAATCAAATTACTATCAAGATTCTTCCTGATGCTGCCTTCCTTGTGAGACAGGTGAGCGCTGAGTTGCTTTGCACCCAAGTGCTGCCTCTCCCGCTACAGGTGACGCAGAAGATGGAAGCACTTAGTGTTTGGAAATACCATACATATAGTTCAGTATATACGTTCCTAAATAAATACAGGAAATGTGCTCAACACAGCAGAACTAATTACCACTAATGTAGTTTCTTGTGGGTAAGGACTTGAGTTTCATTAATCCTAATAAGTTTTACAGGTGCTAATTGGACATAAGACATGTGAAACATGAAAACACCATTTACATACTAATGAGCTGGGAAATTTTTAACATTTCCACTTAAACTGTTGTGTGATGAGAATGAGAATGGCCTCCGTGGGTTGATAAGATTTAATATTTGACCTCGAGTTAGTGCAACTGTTTGGAAAGGATTAGGAAGCATGGACCTGTTGGAGAAGGTGTGCCACTGGGAATGGGCTCTGAGGTTTCACAAGCCCCCCCCCTCTCTCCCTGCATGTCAGATTGTAAAGCTCTCAGCTATTGCTCCAACACCAGGCCTGTCTGCTTCCTACCATGATGATCATGGACCAACCCTCTGAGACAGAGACAGTAAACAAGGCTCCAGTTAAATCCTTTGTAAGAGGTCCCTTGCCCACAGTGTGTCTTTACAGCAACAGAACGGTAACCAAGATACTGCTTCTACTTGAAATAGTGGCACCAAAGGTTTGCGCCATACAAGTAAATAATTTTCTGTGGCTTAACTGCAGTACTATGAAGCATTCATGCCTTACATTAGTAACTTTGAACATGGCAGGCTGGGGAGGGGGCTTCGTCAGTGAAATGTTTGCTGTGAAAGCTTAAAAATCTGAGTTCTATCCCCAGTACCTGTGTAAAAGTTAAGTATTGCCTGTGATCCCAGGACTGGAGAGGCAGTCTGATCCTTGCTGATCTGTAGTCTAGTCAAATTTTTAATCCCCAAATTCACTGACAGATGGTGTCTTAAGTGACAGCATATATAGGAGCTCCACAAGAGCCACAGACCCAGCTAACCTGGGCTTAGGGGGGATTGCAGAGAAACTGCTGCACTAACCAAGGACCATGCATGGACTCAACCTAGGCCCTCTACATAGATGTAGGCAATGGGCAGCTCAGTCTTCATGTGGGTCCCTAGAAAGGAGAGAGGGAGTTGTTTCTGACACGGTCTCTGTTACCTGCTTTTCAATCACTTATTCCTGGCAGGGCTTTCTGACCAGCCCACAGGGGAAGGGGATGTACTCAGTCCTGATGCAACTTGATGTGCTGGTGTGGTTTGGTAGTAGTGGGAGCTCCCCTTATGTGAGGAGTGGGGGAGGCAGGATAGGGAGAAGAGGGAAGGAAGGTGAGACCAGGAGGAGAGGAGGGAGGGGCTATGATAAGGATGGAAAGTGAAGAGAAAGAAAGAAGGATGGAAAGAAGGAAGTGAGGGAGGGAGGAAGGAGGAAGGAAAGAAAAGAATTAAAGAATGAAACCTGCTGTCTATTTCTCACCTGCAAATGGCATACTTCCATATGGGCACACACATAAATGCAAGTCTGTACACTAGTTTTATACTCATTTTATACAGAGAAATCTCCATCAAGTACATCGGAAAGAATGGAATTATTCATCTTTACTTTCTCTGAATCCCTCTTTCATCAAGGGAAGTATGAGTTTTACTCAAAGATTTCTTCAGTTGTAAAGGCAGATTAAAAGTTTTTATGGTCTTCAAACTTTCTGCCAAGAGGGAATTTGCCTTTTGAGTCCAAGAATCAGAGATTTTGTGTTTTTGCAGGACTCACAAACAGAAAAGGTCTCTGGATAGGTCATACCATTCACTTTGTGCTCTCAGCACAGACTCATACTAAAATTTCTATGGACAGAGCATTACCCAACATTAGTTTATTTTAAATGTTCCAGAGAAATCTAAATATACATTCATTTATTATTTTTATAAAATTGATAGTTTATTTGCATTTGTTTTTCAGGTTGTTTCCTACAGGGATAGGATGGGAACAAGAGGCAGAACTGATGAGCTAGAAGGAAGAGCGGTCATCACGTCACTAGGAAACGGGACCTAAGATGACACTGGGACATTTTCTGTATTTCACGGTTCTTGCTGTTCTGGGAAAATCATGACAAATATTCATTCAGAGTTATTTCAGCAGCTATAACAACCAAATTTGGAAGTCATAAATCATTTGCAATGTCATGGAAGTTAGAATATGTATTTAAAACAAGCAAACAAAGTTCAAAGTTCCCATCAGGATTTCATAATATTCAGGTTCTTCCTAGCTTGAATCTGTTCGATTCAGTGTTTTGAAAATATACAATTTCCTATTACAGTGGGTGGGTAGAATGGATGTTCAACATTTATTCAAAAGGGGGGAAAACATTCTGAGCAAGGTCCTCATTCCATTGCCATCTGAAAGTTTTGCTTCCTGCTCCTGGGCCTTCTTTCTAACTGCAATAACCAATAATACTCTTTGTTAAAAAGTGGATATCAAGGCCCCTGATCAACTTCTCCTTCCAAAAGAAGGAGCACATGATAGTTGGCATTTGAGGAACTGTTCCCTGAGAACAGGAGTTGAGCTTATATGTTACATGTTACAGAAAGTGACAGAAAGAAGCCTCAAATGGAAATGGTAATGATTTCTATTGTATTAAGAAAAATTTTCTGTTCCTTTAGATACTGATCAATACAAAGAAACATTCCCATTTCTCTCCAGTTGTTTGTGTCAAGCCTTAGTTTTGTGACATTACAAAATTTAATGTGCTAAATATTGGAGACACATAGACTTACTGCCATAAAACAGTAATGGTTGTTCAAGATTTGTTGTGAACAAGGATGACATAGCTGGCTCCCAAGCGTCCTACAGAATCTTCTAGAAAACCACATGGGTGTTCTGATTCCAAACGTTTTCCCACACCATAAGGAGACAGGTTCTGATAAGCCATATGGCAAAATGACATGTCTGTGAAGTGGTCCACGACACTGATAAGTCATACATCAAGCATCAGGATTGCTTTGCAATACCAGGTTCAAAGCTAAGTATCCACATGCCACATTTGTGAGATATCAAGGGCTCAGGCAACTTTGGGGCAACTAGTTTGTTTTCCTACCTAGCAAGGACCACATCACAGTCAAGTCTGGCATAAAGAGCATCAGTGAGATTGGTAGTTCTCACTCCTTCCAGACTCTGCCTTTGCTAGAACACAGTGGAGGCCTCTGGGTATCTTCAGAAGAATGGGACTTTTTGTGAAATGCATATTTATTGAAAACACATCACCTCTGTGTGATAAGACATCAATTTCCCCATTATCTTTTGTGAAAAATAAGATGAAGAGAGGAATCAGCTAATTTCAAATTGTTTACCTAGATGCATTTATTCATCCCCAACACCGAACTGCTTTTTATCAAAGTTGCAGATCTTAGACTAAACTGAAACACAGATGACACTGCCTGATATCACAGTGCTTGGTCAATTTGATTCTTCACTGTGTTCTGACTGCTTAGAACAGTGGCAGCATATAACGGCATAGTATGTTTTCAGTGAAGGGTTAATAAAGTCAGGAATGAAGTCATTTACCGTAATAAACATCAAACATCTAGCCCATAGAGAAAACGTAATTATCCACTAGAAAATACAGAAGGATACCAGCAGGAACTAATCAGGTTTGCAAAGTAGGGAACAATGTTAGTGTGCTCTTGTAGTTCAAAGTTCTTTAAAGGTAACTGAAATACATACAGATTTATAGTAGTGACAGCAAAGAAACGGCTGATCTCCAAATACTCCAGCTCACTCGTCTCCCTGCCCCCATGATTGAGGCTCCCATAAAACACTCTTTCTACCTCTTAATCCTGCTATAAAAGGGCTCCCTTTGATGTTTGCTTCTGGTGCTCTTGTAATCTATTTTGTGGCTTGCTGACTAGGCCGTCTTCTGAGTATTAGACTACTGCCACTCTGTGACCAAGATCTTGAGAAAAATCTTCAATATCGACTCCAATTTTCAAGCCCCATGATTCACATACACTTTTTTTTTTAATCTTTTAACAGCACATTCGCAGTAATCTATAAATACCAACTGATCACCTGTCACTAAAATAAAGTGTAGATTTTTCATTTCCCTTCGTTTTATGCTCATTAGAGTAGAAAAGTAATATCCACACACGGCGACACTCTCACAGAGCCACTTACATGGAAGAACTATTCAGGGGCCCAGTATAGCTATCTTGGCTGGTTTTGAGGACTGGAACAGTTCTTTCTTTCTGCCAGCCTTCTGTGCTGCTCAGTAGATTAGAGAGAAGAGACAGTGAACTGACAATCTGAGGGGAACGGCTTTTAAACCCACAAAGGATAATTCATACACCAGGGCAGTGAGTGGGCTGACAGGCAGTCACTAGCCTGAGGGTTTTGCAGATGGACTCCATGTAAAACTTCCATGAAGTTCGGCAGCCTTTTTATGTAGGTCTATAACATTTGAAGTTAGAAACATGGCGACACATCATAAAATTCATATCTGCATGTATACTGTAGCCCTGATATACATACCGTGTATATGTGTGCATGCATATCATACATATAGAAAGGGCACTAGTTGTCTATTTTATCGATATGTTTGAGACAGGGTCTCATGTAGCTCAGGCTGGCTTTAAAATCACCATCTAGGCAAGCAAGGTGGGCCTTAAACTCCGATCATCAGAAAAAGTTCTCACCACACACCTTTTTGTTTTATGTATTTTATTCTGAAACAGACTGGGGGGATGAAAAGAAGACAAAGAAACATATGGCATCATGGCCAAAATTTCCTTCATTTAGAAAATATTATTCTATTATTTTGTTTTTATAGTTAAAATTAAAACAAGGGCATCCTAAGTTTGCTGCTCTTCCGTTTCTTCCACCTCCAGGGATTTTAGAATAATAAAGGAAAAAACTCAATTAGATCTTAGGTGATTATCTGGAATGGTAACTGCTTCATTAGCTAAAGAATCACATGGCATTCCAATAGGAATGTTTCCCCTTAAACATCTAATGTAAGGACTCTATAATTTTCAAAGATCTTGCTGACATTTGTATGTAAAAAAACTCCTTTGTGTTGCGTATTTTAGCAGAATAAGAAAAGCTAAATATAAGGAAACTAAATATGATGAAGAACTGAATGCAGACAATGGGCACAAGTTATGAAAGATAAAAAGCTAATTATATTTCTACTTTTAATTCTGTCATGGATTTTTTTCATTTTAATGGTGAACAGTGCAAATACTGAATGTGTAAAATTTATTGTGAAGATTCACAGTCTCTGTTTTGATTGTAAACTCTAACAGTATATAAGTTCATCAAGTTGCGTAAAATTTGAGTCTGCTTAATTTGAATGTTTGATATTTTTATTTATTTGCAAAGTACTTAATAATAAAGATTATTTGAAATGTAAAAAAAAAGCTCAAGAATATTTAATAGTTGAACAAACCTCTTCTGTGTCAAAAAGCCATGCTGACTCACAACTGTAACATTATATTCTGGCCAAATTTATTGTCTTGGCAGAAAGACAAAAAAAAAACAGAGCCAAAAGTAAGGAGAGGGGAACCTCAGAGAACTTACACAAGAGAAAACACTAGCTCAAATATAAACCTCGGAATGACATGTTTCGGTTACCAGGACAAGATGAGAGGGAGCAATGAGCAACACAAACACTTGTTGTAGTGCTAGGACTAAGTGAATCCAGTGGGTTGCTCCTCCCCCCTCCCCCGCTCTCACACACACACACACACACACACACACACACACAATGGAAGGGCTACATTTTTCTCCCTGTCCTTTGGAGAGACAGTAAACTCAAGCAATTACTGGTTAAGTGACATTCCCAAAGTCAACCAAGCGGAAAGCAATGTGGTTAAGGATCTAGTCAGTAGCACCTGTGACCTCAGGCCACACCCTTGATTCCTAATTCAAACTGCTGTCCCAGTTAGGAAATATAAGAACAGGGAATAGAATAAGACAATCTGGCTAACGTGCACGTAAAAGAACCTTAAATTCGTATTTAAGGTTAGATAAGCTTTGGTAGCTAAATTCCATTTCCAAAAATATTTTGCAAGGAAACTTTGGACAAGATTATATATTGGACACTGAATACTTCAGTTGTGTTTGAATTTGTTGAAAACTCAGTTAGATTTTTTTTTTTTTTGGATGCAAGGAACAAAGTAATTTGATGAAGTTGATGAAAACAGTATTAGTTTATTTGTGCATAAGATTCTTGAGAGTGGGTCAGGAAGATGGCTAGTAGTGTATAAACGCAAGGACTTAGATTCAATTCTCAGAACCAGAGAGGGAAAATTAAGGCCTACATGGTGGCTCGTGTTTATAACACTTGTGCTGAGGGAGGTGGAGACAAATGGAAACCAATGAGCTTGTTGGTCAACCAGCCGGTCCTAATGGAAAAGCCCCATTACTTAAAACAAACAAACAAACAAAAACCAAACTAGACATTGCCTAAGGAACATCCTCTGATATTGACTTCACACTCAGTCACACACAGGTGCACACACAAGTAGGTGTGCATGTACACACACATACACGCCTGTAAAGGAGAGTCTAATTTTAGTTCAGTGGTACAAGGATAATATGAAAGAGCCCAAGTCTTTTCATCTTCAAACTCTACTATCTTTAAGATGGTGTTGGTCTGAGGCATCAGTTCTTGTGGTCACAAAAATGCTTTTGCAGTTCCATGCATCACAATTATATTCAAACAGGACAAAAAAGGTAATTTCTTCAATCGTGCTTGGTTGGCTAGTTGGTTAGCTGGTGTTTAAGAAAGATGAAACCTATTCTAAAAATGTATTATTAACCTACTGGTGAGATTTGGGCTTTAAGCCCACAGTATGGCTGCAAAGAAAATAGTATGCAAAGCTTTTCTGTACAGCCTCTGCTACGGTGGGCAGATTTTGTCAAGAAGGAAGAGAGGGGCTATGTCACAGGCAACATTTTAATGCCTAAAAAAGGTATATTCATCTGATAGATTCTTCTACTGCTATTACATGTGTAACATGAAAAAAAAATCAAGTCACATAGGAAAGTTGATGAACACAAACATAGACACCGTAATGTTAACGCTCTCTCTCTCTCTCTCTCTCTCTCTCTCTCTCTCTCTCTCTCTCTCTCTCTCTCTCTCTCTCTCTCTCTCTCTCTCTCTCTCTCTCTCTCCTCTCCTCTCTCTCTCTCTCTTTCTCTCTCCCCTCTCTCTCCGATCTCTCTCTCCTCTCTCTCTCCTCTATTCTCTCCTCTCCTCTCTCTCTCCTTTCTCTCCTCTCTCTCTCTCTCCTCTCTCTCTCCTCTCGCTCCCGCTCTCTCTCTCTGTGTATGTGTGTGTATGTGTGTGTGTGGTGTGTGTGTGTGTGTGTTTGCACTTGGGTTAAAGTAGTTTTATTTCCTTGTATTTTAGATAATATCTATTATTTTATATTATCTCAATTTGCATCTATAATAAAACAAACATTGCTTTTCAGTTTTGAAAAGCAAATAACTCGAAGAAAAAAATATTATTTTCTAACAAAATATTGGTGCTATTTGAATGTACTTGGGAGTTGATAGTTGAGCATTCAAAATGTGAACAAGACATTTTTATCAAAATGTATTTCCCATTACTGTCATGAACAAATGAGAAAGACAAAGGCAAATTGGAGGTCCTGGAGGATTTTTAAATTGGAAAAATAAAAATGTTTTGTTAAAGATGACGGTCAGACCCACAGCCTTAAAGAAAGAGCTGTTACAACTTAACATATTGGAAGCTTTGCTCTGTGGATTCCTCCCCTTGTGAGAACATCTTCCACTCGTGCCAAAATCAGCCTTGTGCTGGCCACAAAAATTAAAACAGTTTGAAGTAAGAAGGAAAACACTCATATTTTGTGGAAAGTAATTCACAGTCCTATGTGTTGATATCTGCCAATATGTCAGTGTTTGTTTTAAGCAAAGGGATAACACTTTCCTTGGGTCATTGATCACTTTAAATCATTTTAATTGTGTGCTTTGCACTAAATACTTCTTGCTGTATAAACTTCAAACAGTACTGAAGAGTACAAATTAAAGATAAAATTCCTGCTGGTCAGGGGATGCATCTTTGTAACTCCAGAGCTTGGGAGGCAGACCCAGGAAGATCAGGGGTTCAAGCCCAGCCTTAGCTTCAGACTCAGTTGTAGGTCATTGTGGGTTCGGTGAGACAATGTGTACAGAGCATAAAACGAAACAAAGCAAAGCAGAAATCCCTATCCCACTGTCTCCAATAACACGACTCAGTTTTTGCTAAAGATATAACACTATTAAATTTAGGGTATCTCTCTGCTAGTATCTCCCTTACATTCAGATATTTTAAGCTTTCACTTGAATCATAGCACATTATTGTGCCTGCTGTGTGCTTTCTGAATTCCAGTAAAATATACCTAGTATAGCTGTCCATGCCCTTGCATTGCAGCTCTCCATTTGATTTACACAATTACTTTGGATGAGCCTCATTATTTTGCTTTTGTAAAAAAAAGACATTGAAATCAATATTTTTGAACACTGTACCCTAAGAGATGCAGATGTCACATTTAAAATGTTGATAGCGACATGCTGCTGTCATGATCGACAGAGCAGATCAGAGCTTGGAAATTACCTATTTCTGTCTTCAGCTG
Source organism: Acomys russatus (assembly GCF_903995435.1). NCBI lineage: Eukaryota > Metazoa > Chordata > Mammalia > Rodentia > Muridae > Acomys > Acomys russatus. The sequence continues at coordinate 9,262,829 of NC_067153.1, forward strand.
AACAGAGTGTAAGCAGTGTGGGGTAAATCGCGGCACTTTCCGGGGCTCAGATCTGCGAGGAAGAACACGGCTGACTTGCTCCAAACGAAGGCTCACACTAATAGAAGCACCTCGGACTTGCACTGGACTATAGTTGCTTGATACCTGTATCTGTGCACTATTATATATGCCAGTCTTGTAGAAAAGTGGGGGTAAGGATAGAAGGACCTGGAGGTGACAGGAGCTCCACAAGAAGCCCAACAGGACCAGCTAACCAGGGCCCAAGGGGCGTGCTGAGACTGAAGCACCAACCAAGGACCTTGCATGGACAGAACCTAGACCCCCTACACAGATGTAGCTGATGGACAGCTCAGACTTCCAGTAAGAGGAGTCGGGTGGGGGCTGTCTGTGACATGGACTCTCTTGCCAGCTTTTTGATTACTTCCCCCTGGCAGGACTGCCTCACCAGGTCAGAGGGGAAGAGGACACTCTCAGTCTTTATAGGACTTGATGAGCTGGGATGCATGGGAAGAGGGGGCTCCCTTTTTCTGAGGAATAGGGGAGGAGGATGTGGGAGAGGAAGAGAGGATGGGACTGAGAGGTGACAAAGGATGGGGCTACAACTAGGATGTAAAGTGAATAAATGAATGAATGTTTTTAAAACCTGCAATTAAAGAACTCTTATATATAATTATCAAAGAAATAAATATTAATTGCATTAATTTTAAGAGAAAAAACATTTTATAGGGTAGATTCTACCACCTTTAGATAATGGCTATTTTTCTTTTATTATACGGAATTTTATTTTTATGTATATGGTATGTAGAAACTATGTAGTATAGTTAGTTATACATGTAGTTACATTTAGAAAGCATTAATTTTTACAATTGAAATCCCATGCATATACATTGTTTCCTGTTTTTTTCTCCTTAGAGGTATACTATAAATAAGTAAATCATAGTTTTAAAATAATTAGTTTCAAACTAATGTGTATGAATGTGTTAGGCTTTCACTTTGTTGAATTTATGTTATTTAAGTGTTTGTTTAAAATATAGTCATGGTAATTTCTCATGAAGGAAAGAAATGGATGATCCTCTGCATTTTCTTTGTATAATTACAATAAATAAGATTATTAACTCAAAGGTTATAAATATTAAATATTTATAAATAGTGTACTTATTTTTTAAACAGTTTTAAGCTTTGTATGGGGGATTTTTTAAATTGCTTGTTTGTTTTCTACTGAGGGAGAAAAAAATATATAGATTTGGGTGGATAAGGAAATGGAAAGGATCTCAGAGGACTCAGGGGAAGGGAAACTGTGATCAGAACATACTATATGAAAAAGCCTATTTTTCAATACACATTAAAATTAGTGTCTATATGTTTAAATCTTTAAAGAATTTACACAATTAAATCACAAATGTTACTGCTAATAATAACCCATTATTTTAACATTTTCTTGGATATATTCAAGATTGGACAATTATATTTCTTTTCTATGGAATACCTCATCATATTCTTTGGCTAGTAGCCTACATACTTCCCTACGTACTAATATTTATTCATGAAAACTCCTTGTATATAATGGCATTAGTATTTGTCTTGGTTCTTTTTTATATTTAAGACAGCACGTCAATAAATATGATACATCTAGGAAATAATATATTTAACCAGGAAATTTTATATTTGTTAGTATAAAATGAAAGCAAACACGGAAGAAATATCATAAGGCAGGAAATCCTGCAATACACAGGGAAAGGCCAACTTTTCAGTAATATTATCTATTACTAATGAACATTAGTAGTTGAAATTGTAAGAAATGTCTTTTATGAGGAGCCAAGAACGGAATTATATTCCCATCAGGAAACTCTCAAAGAAAATCAAATATCTTCACGCATCTTCTTAATTGTATTGTGGGGTAACAGCAAGGAAACTCAAATCCTCTTGCTTTCTAAGCTGCTGCAGATACGCCTGCACTTCCCTTCCATTATTTATACCAATACAGACGAGGAGTAATGATAACAGCTATCTTACAGGGTTTTGAAAATAATTAAATCATGTAACTTATGTAAAGTACTTGGCATAATGCTTGGGACAAAATTGTTACTCCATAAATCATCAAAAGAATGACTATTTTAGAAGTAATTTTTTTTTTTTTTTACAAAGAAACTCTCTCTACCATTAAATCCTTCGGCAAACAAAAAGCCATTTGACATAAAATCCACTCTTTTCGGAAACTACTCTGAGTGAATTTGTGTCTTCTGAGAGCCTGCTACTGCCTTAGTCTTTTGAGAAAGTGCAGTATCTTTGAAGTGCTGGTGACTCAGATTGATGTGATCTTACTCTTTGGTTCTCATTCTTAGTTCTCCTACAATCGAAACAGAAAAGACAGGGCTGGGCGGGGGAGGAGGGGCGTTCTGTTCCACAATAGTGACTCCATAGAGCTGACCCAGGCCATACATATGGCCCCCAGTAGGTGGATTTTATTTAAATTAATTGTTCTATGTTTAATTCATGACACGGGGACTTAAAAGCAATGTGATAGGGAGGGAAGGTCAAAATATAACTCATTGCAGATCATATTTCTATAAACAGCAGGCTGCCTTTTTTGAAGTGGATGCACCAAATATCAAAAGATACGTTGTGGAAAAAGCCAACATATATAAGAGAGTCTGTATCAAACACTGAGGTACAGCCACTGAACGTAATTCTCCACTGTGTGACTTTCATTTTTATTCTTAGTTTGCATGGCTTTGTGCACAACTTAGAAGGCTGTGCTTTTTCCTCTGAAGGAAGATGAGAATATTTTGTATATCACCTTGAGATGTAGTGCCCTACCTGGACCGAACTCAGGTGCTTTGCATTCCCCCACAGTATGCATGGAAAATGGTGGTCAGTTCTAAAGGGGAAAAGTTAACAGAACTGTCTTCCCTAAAAATCATATCCCCAAAGAGGCTAGGAACTTGAAAGAGAACAAGGAAGTGCATATTTGTGAGGGGAGGGGCCTGGAGGGAAGAAAGGGAGGGGGGAAATTATACAATCATATCATAAAGTCATTATTATTATTATTATTATTATTATTATTATTATTATTATTATTATTAAACATATCCAAGACAGTTTAAATGAATAGATAATGGAAAACAGCCAACAAACGGTTAAGGATTTGTTTTTCTTTCTTCTCTCTCCTACTCACTGACTTAGAGTCACTTCTTTGCTTTTGGTACCTCTGTGAGAGGGTGCATATTCAGGGTCAAACAAGGAAGAGAGAAGATCATCAGTCAATTTTGCAGTTTGCCAGCTTGTTAAAGAGAAAGATTGGGTTGAAACTGATGCCCACAATGGAGGACTGGGGATTATCTGTGACTTTCAAAAGCCATTGTTCCTCTATTATTATGAAAACCAGCAGTGGGCTGTAAGCTCACTTCCTTATTCACACCCACAGTAGAAAGTGAATTCGGAAAGCATCCCCACAGAGCCCAGAACTTAACTTTCAAGTAAGAGTAATGTACTAAGGAAATGTCATCCTCTTTAAAAACAGCAACTAAGTCAGACACCTTTAAAGCAGCCAATACTCAGCTGTCTCCCTGAGCTCACAGTGTCCGTGACTTTGTGGTTTTGTAATAACAATGTAAAACCATGCTTTCAGAGGCACTTTGCATTTAATTCAGTACTTCTAAATGTCTCCTATTTTACCCATATGTTTCTTGTTGTGTACATTAAATGGTGAAATAAAAACGTTATCTTGCCAGAGCTGCTTGGTTTCTCGAGGTTGTTTGGTTACTCTTAGAAAGCAGAAATTGTGACTTGTTAGCGGGAAGTTTTACAAATCTGAAAAGATTGTTGGAGAAGAGGTTTTTGTCCTCCTTCATTTGCCTTGATATTTTTCACATGGGGAAAGAGTGTGCTTCCATCTGCTACTAAAGTGTTCATACTGAAAGGAGAAAAACAAAAGACAGAGATAGCATTGGGAGAGGAGGGTTCTGCTGCCTCTGTGAACTGCTACTGTTCAGAGTCACCCTATCCCACAATGAAGGCAGTGAGAGATATTTAAATGGCGACAATGGATTACAAATACAGGGCCTCTTATTTTTGGAATTTTAAAGAAGACAGGAGGAAGCAGGGCGTATATTTTGTTTAAGGCTTACTTCCAAACTGAGCTTTTATCTTTTATAGGTCACTCTCTGCTTGTGTACTTCAAGAACACATATTGGAGCTTCGGAGTTCAGACAAAATCACACAGAAAATAAAACTCTAGCATGTTTTGTTAAAAAAAAAAAAAAAAAAAAAAAAAAAAAAAAAAAAAAAAAAAAATCAGCAATTTGAGGGAAGTTTTAAAAGTGTAAAAAAAAAAAAGTTCCCACAAGCAGGAGAAAGAGGGGGTATGAGATAGGATGATGTGCATTTGTCGGGGACATCTGAGTAATAGATCCCATGTTATCACTCACTCCTCCACTCACTGATCCATTTGTACACCCTGAGACTTCCCTACAGCCAATAGGCACACCTCCAATCTGAAAAGATAGAATACCTATGATCAGATAGCAAGCCCATGTTGACTATTATTCATGTAGCTTCTCTCTGGCTAACCCAAAGGCAGAAGATAAACAGATCTCATGAATGGGCTTCCAATTTGGCAAGGGATATTTGAATCCGGAACAAAGGAATCATTTATTTAAATTACCTCTCATCTTCCTTGTCAGTAAACCAGTATCCTCAAAGCCAGTTCTGTAACTTGTCCTTGATACAATATTCTCCCTTCTCCACACTTAAGAAGAAGAAGGCAAACAAAAAGAGCAACTAAAACATCTTCTCTCAAAAAAAAAAAAAAAAAAAAAAAAAACTCTTCTCTCAAAGAACTTGACCATTCACAGTGAGACGCTATTAGTGCAGTTGGTCTGCAGAGACGAGATCATCAGAGTGCAGTTTCCCTTCATGTCTCTCAATGAAACTCCATCCAGACTGTCCTGAGGAAACCCCTGGGCCCTCAACCCATGTCTTTGGTCTGCATGGGCCTGTGCTTGTAGGCTCAGGCCCCCGCTCTGGTCTCCACTTAGACCATATCCACTAAGAAGGCAGTCTGAGCACTCACTCTGCTCCCCTCCTGAAATCCATCCCCTACATCAGAAGTTCTTGGGTCTTGACAACCTACTTTTGTCCTTTCCTGACACATAAGGTGACCAATACGATTATGGTAGTTCTTCTTGCTCACAGTGTTACACTTCAGTTAGGGTGAGAAAGGCTTCCTTCCCGAGACACATAAGGCCAGGACCTTTAGCATTCTTCTGAATGACTTCTACACATTCAGAACTATACTATAATTGCATTAAGTTTGCCTACATTTCTGTCTACATCATGGGCCTCCTGAAAATTAGGACCATTTGATTATATCTATGTTTAGGACCCTTTGCATTTTGCCTAATACCCAGAATGTATTAACCTGTTAGTTCTAAATGAATGCTGAATACATCCATCCTTTTATACGCATCCATCAAGATTTATGGAGCCAGATGCCATGCTAGGTGTCAGGAAGGTTATGACAGACTCAAGAGAAAATATCCAGGGACAAGAAGGCCTCCTGCTGCCTTTCAAATCTCATTCCATTGGCAGATCTGCCTATCTTGTGTAGCGAGCCCTGGACAAAGGTTAGAGGGTGAGGCAAGAGCCAGGACCAAGCAGACCAAGCCCACAAATTGCAGGTATGGCTATGGTGCTTAGGATTGTTAGAGAGGGTATTCTGCTGTAATTCTGGTATCATTTCAAACTGGAGCCTTCAAAGTCAGGAGTTCTAGTGAACACCCAACTAGGACATTTCACATTTTAACCTTGTAACCTTCTCATTGTGACCAACTCACGGTGATTGGCACCTAGTAGGATTGATCTTCTAGGAACCTAAGAGAAAGTCTTTAGGACAGGATCCCCAGGCACTGAAACTCTATTTCCTACTTTGTGGTTTTGTCAACTCACACAGCAAGTAAAAGCCTGCCTTTCAGCACCACAGCCCACAAATGACACATGACTGTCAGAGTCCTTGCTGTTTTCCCAGCCTACCTTTCTCACATTCTATAATGGGAGTTAACGCTCTTGATGGCTGAAACTGTTTAAACAGCAAGGTGCTTAAATTGAAACCCACACAAAGGAGATTGTTTCAGAGATTAAATGAATGAAAGCCCTGGCTGCTGAGTAATTTTATACTATAGTAGTGTCAGAATGTGTGAGCTGGCACAGTGAGTAAATAGAAAGTGTGGTAGTTTCTCCGAATAAATAATTACAGACAGAATAAGATATATGATTAGTACATATTGATAAAAATAAAATCATGGACATTAGTAGCTTGTAATTTTCTTAAAAAAAAAAAATTAAACTGTCTCCAAGGACTTACATGACAGTGCACTATGAAACTGATAAACAATAAAGACTCAAAATTGTTCCTATCTTGGTGAGTCTAAATTTCTGAATGTAAATCAATATCTATCATATCTCATCTCTATCAATCTAAAAACTTCTATCTAGACCTAAGAACATCTTAACCCCTAAACAACTAAGCTTAATTGTAAAACTAAACTATCCGGTCTTCGACCCCATCAGTCTTGAGAAGGAACAAAATTAATATTCTGAGTAGAGAGGAGGTGCAAGTTAACAGCTTCCAAAATGAGACCATGACAGAGACAGTTTGCTGCCTGATCAGTCTCCAAAAACTCTCTATAACGTTGGAGCATGTCTTCTGCCTTCTTCTAGGTTGCCAAATACAAATAGCCAAAACACTATGAATGTAGCTTTTATGTAATTCCTGATTGTTTCGTGGTCCTTCTGGCTGTAGGTAGTTTGTTGTATATATGTATAATAATATAAATGTATATGTAAAAAAGAAAACAATTTAAAAATTAAAAAAGACAATAAAATTAAAAAAAACAATTCAAATAAACTTCACGGTTCATATGAAAAAAAGACTCAAAATCTTTATATTTTAATGGAACTATTCAAGAAATAAAGATTTGTTCCTTATAATACATATTTTATAAAACTTATTCTCTATTTCCTCCTTTTGTCCTCAAGAAGAGAGTGTCTAGACATGAAAACAGTAAAAAAGCATTAAGTTCATAAGATTAATAATAATAAATAATAATAATAATAAGCATTAAATTCAAAGATTATTATAACATGAGAGCATTTTGATCTTTACAGTGACTCAGATAATATAAAAATTTAAAGTATAATCTTTAAAAATAGATTTTATGCTAATCATTTTAATAATGGTAAATGCATTTTTGGAATGCAATTATTCTTGACCTAAAATATACCTTCATTTTTATGATACATAGATGTCATTTTATCTCACCTTTACTACTCAACAAAATTAACAAAGATACTTTTATTTATGTACTAAAAATTCAGGGAAACATATATAAATATTACATTAAATGAGATTTTGTAGGAAATTTGAATTTAGATATGCAGGTGTGGTGACTAACATTGAGTGAAAAACTAGTTTTGGTTTGAAAACAAAAGCCAAGCAAAATTGACAGCTAGACTCCTGGTATTTCATAAAGAAATGCATGTCAGTTGTATAACTTAGGACATGTTTTTATAGCTATGCAACCTATTTCAGCCCAAAACAGCCTGGTATGTAAGAAATACTCTGACGTGATGGCTTAAAGTACAAAGCTAAGGTCAGGTTCAAGAGTAGTTGCCCCACCACTGGTGCCCCATATTTGACCATGTCCCCTGGATGGGGAGGCCTGGTGGCACTCAGAGGAAGGATAGCAGGCTACCAAGAAGATACTTGATACCCTATGAGCATATACAGGGGGAGGAGGTCCCCCTCAGTCACAGTCATAGAGGAGAGGAGTAAGGGGAAAATTGGAGGGAGGGAGGAATGGGAGGATACAAGAGATGGGATAACTACTGAGATGTAATATGAATAAATTAATAAAATATATTTTTAAAAAGAGTAGTTGCCACACCAACTAGATATAAGCAAAAGCATGCACCCACTGCCTCTCTTCTTTCAATGGTCGACAGAGTTGGGTTCTATCCTACAGCTGTTTTTCCTACACATGAAAGAGAATAGTTCCTGTAGCCACCAGTTCATGTGCCATTTTGGGAAGGATTATGGCCTTGCTGGAAGAGAGGCATCACGGACGCTGGCTTTGAGGTTCCAAAATCTCATGCCATGATGGTTAGATTTTTCACTCTCACTTATCTTGCTCAATTCAATTGTAAACTCTCAGCTACAGTGACAGTGGCATGCCTGTCTGCTGCCATGAACCCTGCCATAGTGGTCACTGACTCACACCATGAACCTGTAAGCCCCCAATACAGTCTTCCAGTTCCTTGCATGCTACATTGCTTTATCTGTGGTTTATTGTTTATTCTTTACTGTTATGTAACTGATGCCGTTCTTTATCACCATTGTTGGCTGTACACGTACAAAAGGCATCACTATAAAAAACTATACCACACACCGAGTAAAAAAAGGGTATATAAAACATAGAATTCCACTGCTGTAGCTCCCTGAAGGGAGCTTCTTATGAATACAATTTCCTTCCAGTTGATTGAGTTTTTATTCTGGAGAAATCTTCTCTCCGTGGTATCAACTGGAGCTCCTAGCTATGGCATCTATATCCATTGAACAACATGGAAGAGGAGGAGAGGACTCTGGAGACAGCTGAATACACAGCATTTCAAGCCTCATGGTCTTAGGTGTCTGTAAAAGAGACTAGAACATGTAGCTGTTTTCTTTTGTCATCTTCTTTGGTTTAAAGACAACTTTAGGCCCAGAAAACAAAAGCATTGCAATTTGAAGAAAACAGGAGCAAGAGGAGTGTGGATAGGAAGCTAGCAGCATCAATCAAACTAGGCAATGAAAGAAAGTCACCTGCATCCACACCTGTCATTGTTTCAGCATTGCATTAGCCTCTTCCAATGACCTAGTTAAGCATTATCTCCCAAGTGAAGGATAATGCCTCTGGAAATATAAACTTAAATCCCTAAAGTGTTGGTTGTACACTTGTCTGATGAAAAGGGAGATGTCTATAAACCACCAGTAGATCTGACAGATGACCTAGGCAAGGATGCCTTCTCCAACGGTGATGCCACACTTTTAATGTGGGCAGACTGACTGAAATATTAGTATTATCAACTGCTTTGGTAGCAGAAAAGCAGATGATCATAGAGTATAGGTTAAAGTGGACTTTTTGGATTTTTTATTCTTAGTGGTTGCTCAACCTAAAGATTGTCTGATCCACTTCTCACTGCCTTGGTGAAAAATGTGGGTTGCATCGCTCAAAACCAGAGCGATTTAAAGATGTTTTATATAAAAGGGTTGGAGCTAAAATTAGCTCTTGTGGGGTTTCTTGTTGCCATGATTATATGGTAAGTTACCCATGGACTTGTCATACAGAAAAGGCTGTCTACACAGAAGAGTTTTCTTATAGGGAAAATATTTGAGTAAAACCTAATTTTGAATGGAATGAAAGAACTCGGTAACTTCTAACATTATCTAGGTTTGCATTTAAAGTCAACTACAATTTCTTTTAGTAACATTCTAATCTAAGTGAAAACCATTGATAATTTTATGAAACAAACTTGAAACCTTTCAAAAACCATACTCAAGTTTCTCATCATTGAGTTTTGTGTGTCAGACTGAATGTGGATTTATTAAAGTATTCCCCATTGGCAAAAAGGGTTTAGTTTACCCATTAAAACCTCACTTGAATGGATATCACATATCTCTTGTCCTGTTAGGTGATGTAATTTAACTCTGAAATTGTCTGTGCTTTAACCAGGAGGTTAAAATCTTTCTCAATGGAGGCAACTGAGCATGTCACTGATAAGGAAAAGGTGATCCACCAGGAACAACTTGGCCCATTCTGGGCAAACAGTGAATGAAACACATCTGCTCCCACATTGTGTGGCATCAGTAAGCCAGTTTCTTTTAACCCATCAAGTCCCTCCCATGATGGAGGCCAGCTCTTTCTTACACTCAGCACATCCCGGCCATGGTGAGCTCCCTTTTATGATATAATCATAGTACAGTTGTTGAACAATGTTTTTTTAACCATGTACTAGCAGCTAGGAAAGAAAAATTATTTTTATTAATTCATTTGTATTACATCTCAATTGTTATCCCATCCCTTGTATCCTCCCATTCTACTCTCCCTTTCACTTCCCCCTACTCCCCCCCCATTACTGTGAATGAGGGAGACATCCTCCCCCTGTATATGCTCATAGGTACCAAGTCTCTTCTTGGTAGCCTGCTATCCTTCCCCTGAGTGCCACTTGGCCTCCCCATTCCAGGGAATATGGTCAAATATAGGGCACCAGAGTTAATGTGAAAGTCAGTCCCCATTCTCCACTTAACTGTGAAGAATGTACTGTCCATTAGCTAGATCTGCGTAGGGGTTCAATGTTTACTGCATATATTATCCTTGGTTGGTGCCAAAGTTTGAGCAGAACCTCTAGGCCCAGATTTGCCCATCATAATGTTCTTCTGTAGGTTTCCAGGACATTCTGGATCCTTCTATTTCCCCATTCTCCCATGCTTCTCTCACCTAGAGTCCCAATAGGATGTCCTCCCCTCTATCCCACTTTCCTGGCAAGTGAAGACATTCATGGGACATACCCCTTGGGCTAGTCTTCAGTTATAAGTGATTGTATATCATGTGACTCTTTCTGCTTCTGGGTTAACTCACTCATTATGATCATTTCTAGTTCAATCCATTTGTCCACAAATTTCTGGAATTACTTATCTTTAATAGCTGAGTAGTATTCCATAGCATAAATATACCACAGTTTCTTTATCCATTCTTCTATTGAGAGACCCTTAGGCTGTTTCCAGGTTCTGGCTATTATGAAAAAGGCTGCTATGAACATGGTTGAGCATATGTCCTTGCTGTGTGCTGGAGCATCTTCTGGGTATATTCCAAGGAGTGGAATAGCTGGGTCTTGAGGAATCCCTATTCCCATTTTTCTGAGGTAGCACAAGACAGATTTCCAAAGTGGTTGTACAAGTTTGCATTCTCACCAGCAGTGAAGGAGTGTCCTCTCTCTCCACATCCTCACCAGCATGTGGTGTCACTTGAATTTTTGAATTTTTGATTTTAGCCATTCTGATGGGTGTAAGATGGAATCTCAGCATCTTTTTGATTTACATTTCTCTGATGACTAAAGATGTTGAGCATTTCTTTAAGTGTTTCTCAGCCATTTGATATTCCTCTGTTGAGAATTCTCTGTTTACTTCTGAGCCCCATTTCTCAATTGGATTATTTGGTTTCGTGGTATTTAATTTCTTGAGTTCCTTATATATTTTGGATATTAGACCTTTGTCAGATGTAGGGTTGGTGAAGATCTTTACCCAGTCTATAGACTGTTGCTTTGTTCTGTTGACAGTGTCTCCTGCCTTACAGAAGCTTCTCAGCCTCATGAGGTCCAATTTATTAATTGTTGACCTTAAGGCCTTGGCTGTTGTCTCCTGTGCCAATGTGTTCCAGGCTCTTTCCCACTTTTTCTTCTAACCAATTTAGTGTCTCTGGATTTATGTTGAGGTCTTTAATCCACTTGGACTTGAGTATTGTGCATAGTGACAAATATGGGTCTAATTGCATTTTTCTACATGTAGACATCCAGTTAGACCAGCACCATTTGTTGAATAAGCTATCCTTTTTCCATTGAATAGATCTGGCTTCTTTCAAAATTCAAGTGACCATATGTATGTGTATTCATATCTAGGTCTTCAGTTCGATTCCATTGATCCACCCGCCTATTGCTGTGCCAGTACCATGCTGCTTTGATTAACAGTGTTCTGCAGTACAGCTTGAGATTGGGTATGGAGATTCCTCCTGAGGATCTTTTATTGTATAGGGTTGTTTTTGCTGTTCTGGGTTTTTTGTTTCTTCATATGAAGTTGAGAATTGATCTTTCAATGTCTTCAAAATATTTTGTAGGGATTTTGATAGGGATTGCATTGAATCTGTAGATTGCTTTTGGTAAGATGGCCATTTTTACTATGTTAATTCTCCTGATCCACGAACAAGGGAGATCTCTCCATCTTTTGATGTCATGTTCAATCTTTTTCTTGAGAGATTTAAAGTCTTTTTTTCAAACAAGTCCTTCATTTGCTTGGTTAGAGTTACTCCTAGATATTTTATATTGCTTGTGGCTATCGTGAAGGGTCTAGTTTTCCTAATTTCTTCCTCTGCGTGTTTGTCACTTGTATATAGAAAGGCTACTGACTTTTTAGAGTTGATTTTGTGTCCAGCCAATTTGCTGAAGGTGTTTATCTGCTGTAGGAGTTCTCTGGTGGAATTTTGGGGGTCACTATCACATCATCTCCAAATAGGGATAATTTGACTTCCTCATTTCCCATTTGGATCCCCTTGATCTCCTTTTGATGTCTTATTGCTCTGGCTAGAACTTCAAGAACTATATTGTAGAGATAGGAAGAAAGTGGACAGCCTTGTCAGGTCCCCGATTTTACAGGAATTTCCTTGAGTATCTCTCCACTTAATTTGATCTTGGCTATTGGCTTACTGTATATAGCCTTTACTATGATTGTGTATATGCCTTTTATTACCCATCTCTCCAGAACTTTAAACATGAATGGGTGTTGGATTTTGCCAAATGCTTTTTTCTGCATCTAAGGAGATGATCATGTGGTTTTTATCTTTCACTTTGTTTATATGGTAGATTACATGGATGGATTTCTGTATATTAAACCATCCCTGCATGCCTGGAATGAGGTTAATGAAGAAAAGAACACAGTGATCCGAAGCAATGAGACAATTCTTCCAGGTGAAAGGGAGGCCTTGGGGGAAGCTATGGGACAGGAAATGAGGATTACACTTAAAAACATAGTCAGGTAGATGTTGTCATTGTTTTTGGTGCATAGAGCAAGAGTAGACGCTTAGTGAAGGATGGAGCACAGCAGGGCAGCCACCTTATGAAACACAGTCACAAGGGAAAGCAATTTGGCTAAATTTATAAACATAACTGGGATGATTCATTTTAGAATGTCAGTGTGACCCAGTATAAATTAATGTGGGGAGTGAAGTTCAGTGAGGAATTATCTGGAGTAGTTTGGCCTGTGCAGTCCATGAGGACTTTTCTTGGTTGGGTTAATGGAAGTGGATTTGAGATGTATGTATCTATTGAGCTCTTCTGACTGTGCACATAGTATGACACATACTCTAAGCTTCTGTAATTGACTCTCTGTGGTGATAGGCTGTAACCTCAAATTCTGACCTAAGCTAAAGTCTTTCTTTCCTAAGTTGTTTTGTAGGTGTATTTTATCACAGAAATTAAACTGAGACTGTATCCATCTATATTCCTGATAATAAGCCAAGATTGTCATATTGGTCTGATATCAGTAGGCCTGATGTTTTTTTAAAAAGAATGGCCTCCATAGGTTCATTTATTTGAAGGTTTAGTCATCAAAGAGTGGCATTATTTTAGAAGGATTAAGAGGTGTGGTCTTGTTGAAGGAAGTGAATAACTGGGAGTAGGATTTAAAGTTCCAAAAAACCCATGTGAGGGCTAGTCTCTTTTGCTTGGCTTGTGGACTAGGATGTAGCTCTTAACTACTTTTCCAGCATCATGTCTGCTATGCTTACTGAATGCTTCCCATCATGACCATAATGGACTGAGCCTCTAGTTAATTGTCTTCTCCTGTAAGAGTCATTGTGGTCATTGTATCTCTTCACAGCACTAGACATGTGACTAACACTGTAGGTCATGTGACCTGGTTGGGAAAGCCAGTTAGAGACTATTGCCATTGTTATCACAAATTTCAACCCTGGGGGCCACCCTAACTACTTAAAGATCTGAGATAAGTGAGAATAGGCAGGTGATTTCTGGCTTATGATGTCTAAACTCACTTTATAATTCTGCAAAAAGCCATATAATTTCTGTGGGAGCCATTACAAAATTTGACCTTTCCAAGGTTCAGAATCCATACACTGTCATTCTGTCCCAGTGCTGAGCACTGGCAATGAGTGAGCTTCAGCTCCAAGTCAGTGTTGTATTGCCAGTACTGTTTGTGTACACCAGGCCACAAATTGCATGAGCTATTCACCTTTTCATCATAAAACAGACTATGATTGATCAGCTAGATGATTTTGCAAAGTTATGCAAGTGTTCTGAGTAGGACTAAAGCAGCCTAGACTAAGCTTTGATCCTTAGTAAGTTAGGATGAGCATGAAATACATTAAGATACTCTCAATGAGTTTATCAGGCCATAACTTCACTCTAATTAAGGATCATCTGTATTCCTCTTTGCCAAATTCCTCCTCTCGAGGAGGAAGACTGCCAAGCTTCAGCATTGTGATTCATCTTCAGTCAAAAATCTCTCCAGATTAGTATTTCTTATCTCCTATTATTTTTACTTCCTAGAATAGAATTTTGCATCTGTCTACACTTAAGTATTAGGTTTTCTCCAAATATATTGTGGTCATCCCAGCAGCAGCAACAGGGAACTGTTAGCAAAACACCATATATTATGTCACTAAAGAAAGCTACAAACTCATTTTTGTGGAAACATCTCTGACCAGGGAGGGGCGGTGTGGTTGGTGGAAGCTTGCTCTATGAGCATGAACACATGAATTTGAATCTCCATTATCCATGTGGAAAGATAAACATGGATTTGCATCCTATATCCCAACATCAGGGGTGGAGATGAGCAGGTCTGGATCCCACTGGATAACCAATCTTCATGAAAAAGAAAAGCTTTATGTTCACTGAGAGACACTGGTAAAGGTGAAGAGACGTAGAGGAAGACATCAGAAATACTGCCCTGGGCTCTACAGGTATGTACATGGCTTGATACTCCATATATTGTCCTCTCTCTCTTTCTCTTTGTCTCTCTCTCTCTCTCTCTCTCTCTCTCTCTCTCTCTCTCTCTCTCTCTCTCTCTCTCTCTCTCTCTCTCTCTCTCTCTGTCTGTCTCTGTCTCTCTCTCTCTCTGTCTCTCTCTCTCTCTGTCTCTTTCTCTCTCTGTCTCTCTCTCTCTCACACTCACACACACACACATACACACATGCGTGCATGCACACACACATGCACACAAAATCTGCTCATTAAATATCTGAAATAAAATAATTTGAAGGGTCCAACATAAAGTGAGAAATTAGAGTGTGGGACAGAAATTTTCTACACTTGTGAAATTGATCCATTGACTTCAACCTCAAGCTATCTAAATCCATCTAATTCAATACCACTAGCCCAAAACTCTCTAAGGTTGGATCACCTTCATCCATATGGCCTACAAATATATTTGTGAGGCAGGAACTATTGAGGACTTGCTTACCCTGTCTTGGGAGAGTTGGGCCATCGGCATTGCTTGCATCCAAGCTTGCCCATTTTTAGGCATAGTTCTGTCTGTGGCAGAAATGGTGACATTTGCCCAGTGGCTTGTTTGCCACAAACTGTCTCTGTCATTTTCTCATTTTGGAAGCTGTTAACTTGCACTTCCTGTCTACTCAGATAAATAATATTATTCCTTCTCAAGTCTCTGATGGAGTTGAAGACCAGATAGTTTTGTTTTACAGTTAAGCTTAGTTGTTTTGGGCTTAAGATGTTTTTGGATCTAGATAGATGTTCTCAGTTGATAGAGATGAGATATGATAGATACTGATTTACATTCAGAATTTTAGACTCACCAAGATAGGAAAGATGCTTTCTTCAAAATTGCCAAATACAAATAGCCAAAATACTGTTAATGTAACATTATAATTCCTGATTATTTCATGGTTCTTCTTGCTGTAAGTAGTTTATTGAATATATGTGTAATAATATAAATGTATATGTAAAAAAGAAAAATTAAAAATAAGCAAACAAACAAATAAATAAATACCACTAGCCCTTAGAAATCATGCAATTTTATGGTATGAATGGAATGTTTTGTAGTCATGGTTTTCTTTAATATTATAAAATGACAAATATATCAAACAAAGTGGATAGAATTGTTATTTCTCTCCAAATTGGCCTTTCTCTGTTTACATTTCTATTTCTGCCCCTCTGTATCTGTATAATCTCAGAGTATTCACTAAAAATTAAAACTGTAGTTCTGGAGAGAGGGCTTAGAAGCTAAGAGCACCGATTGATTTTACAGAGAACTCAGATGCAGTTCTCAGCACCCATATGGTGGCTCAAAACCACTTGTAACTCCAGTAGCAAGGGATCAAGACACTGTTTTCTTACCTTCATAGGCACCAGGCTTGCATGTGGTACTCAGACATACATGTGATCAAAACACACATGCACATAAGAAAGAATAAAAATATTTTGCAACATCTTTAAGAAACAGATGAGCCACTTAACACTTTTCCTCCTGAGGTGCTACATATAAAGCTATTGTTTGCCTTGGAATAAAAGGAGGATTTGGAGTTCTCCTGTTAAAGTCAGAGAACAAAAAACTAAACATAAAAAAAAAGATAAGCAAATGATATGAAAACTAGTAACTATTTTTTAGCCTTCTCAGTTAACCCCCTTCCACAATTTTATTATTTCTATGATAATTATGTTTAGCTGATTTTCATGTCAAAATTGTTATAGCTTCAAGAAAAAAAACCTGAAAGAGGAGTTTAGAAAAACAACAGAAGCAAAATTAAGCACATATATTCCTGTGCTCCCTTGTTTCAATGACACAAAATTGATTATTAATTACATGAGGTCAACTGAATTTGGCACTACTCTTGAACATCCACGTGATTTAGCAAGTCCCCTAGCGAGTCTAGGTTGGCTGTTTCTCTGCTTGTCTGGTTCTTTGTTGAACATCAGAAGGATGGAGGACGTCATTTTCTGATAGACACTAAGGCATCTGAAAAGCCCAGTAAGAAAATGACATTTACAGAAACATGGATGTAACCAAAGAACCTGATTCAAAAGAACAAGTATTGCATGCTTTCTTTCATATGTAGAATCTAGAGTTAGCATCACACACACACACACACACACACACACACACACACACACACACACGGAAATGAAGGAAAAAACAGAAGAGAGACAATTTAGAGAGAAGACAGAGATAAACAAGAAGTAGAGAAAAATGGGTGTGGATAGTAAAGTGTGTTAAATTAAAAAAAAAAAAGTCCAATGACACATGTATGAAAGTGTCATGGTGAAAACTTTTACTTTTGCATGTTAATTAAAAAAAATAGTAAAAATTATATTTTCACATTCTGACATCAATAACAAAATTGATGAAATGTCATTTATAATAGCATCAAAATATAATATAGGAAATAAATTTGACAATGACAAAAAGAGTGAAAAATTTAAAACTAATGTCTCCACATGTGCAAACATAGCAATAATTCATATGGAAATCACTGGGAGAAAGCGGGTCCTAAAACACCTTTTTTCTCACAAAAATAGGAAATTTGGATCCAACCCAGAAGCTTGCATTTCATTCACATAATGAATTTCAGCTGGAACTAGGCAAAGACAGTGTAGCAGTCTCAGTCAGAGTAACAGCCCATTCTGTAGCTTCATAAGCTGATGGAAATTTGATTCTATTCAAAACGGGAAGACTGCTTGATGATAAGGGTTCTCTCAAAATAAGAGAAAAGCAGTCCTCCCAGCCTGCATTTTATCCATTCAATTCTTTACAGAAAAGATAAATACATGTCTTCCCTTTCCCCCCCGTTTCTTTTACAAAGACTTAAACTAGCATTCTAAAGCCAAGGACTAATTCACAAAGCCACTAATAATATGTGTTCTAAGTGTAAGTCACCCATGACTGTTCATATTCTGCCATGTTTGCATATGGGAGAGAAGGAAGTAAGCACGTAGATGTCAGGATGCAGTGAACTTCATGTTTCGGTGAAGGGCATTACTTGTCTCCCTACTATAGGAGAGAAGAGCAGACAGAAGACTTCCCTCCACCCTTTCCCTGCCCTCCTGCTCTGAAGCAAGTCTGTAAAGTCACTGTCAGTCTTTCTTCTGATGTAGATTATAAAACCTTCACTCCTAAACCCAGAGGAAAGGAACATTATCTTGAAGAAAAAGAGATTCCAGGGATTTGAACCTCCAGCCCTGAGTGGATTCCCTTCAGCTTGTTTTACTACTCCAGGCCCTTCTGCCTTCCAATCACATTTCTCTAGGACTCTCTACTTGTCATCAACCCAACACAACAACTGCACACTTAACCCGTTACTTTGGATCTTCGTATCTTATATATTAAGGTTGGGCAATTATTTCCCTTATGTTCTTTTGGTAGATCACAGAAGACCATCCACTTTTCCAGAGATGATGAGAAAGCCAGGGGAAAATATGTAATGAGGTCCTGGAGGGTGACCTTTAACCAGCCAAAGTGTTAGGTTATTTTCAAGGTTTTCATATGAATTCAGAAGACCAGATATTTTTAGGGTTGATATACTTTCCAGAATTCCATAGTATAATGCTTTCTACTTGCCTTTATGGAATAAGTAAGCCTTACCAGAAAAGCTTGTGGCTAGAAACACTTCAAATTTCAGTTCTTTGCACCTTTGGAATGTTTGCATAAACATAATGCAGTATATTGGGATTGGGTACAGGACTAACAGGAAATTCATGTATTTCATATATACTTTATGTATTGAGTTCAATCTTTTCCAAGAGATAATGGTTGGGATTTCTGGCTACTGGACAGACAAACAAGCAAACAGATAGAGAAACTCCCAGAGCACTGAGATTTCAGAAATGCTGGTTCAGCCTGCTTGAGCTGCATAAATACGTCCTGCACAGTGCTCTCATTCTGTGTTCTTCAAAGTCCTGCTATCATTTAATGTCCACAGTAAACTCAGTAGCTCATTTGTGCCAGTTTGTAAATGAAGTGAAAATTTAGACTTTGCAAGGATCAAAGCAGGAGCCAGGGTATCAATATGGGTTTGTTTTTTGACTCCTGTTGCCACTGACTACGAAGCATTCACAGAATAAATACCTAATTGGTTTAATACATTGACACTTGCCCATGAATCCTAACAGTTTAATGAGAAATTATGCATTTGACTTTACACCTGAAACCATTTGTGTTGACAATTAACTGAACAATTTTCAGGTGTAAAGAAAAGGGACTGACTAGTATTACATCAGAAATAATTTCTTCGATAAGCCCCTAAGAAGAAATGTCTAATTTTGTTCTTTCCCAATCCAAAAATAAAAGACGTTTCTAATCTCTCACTCTTTCCCACTTCAAAGGATAAATAAACAAAATAAAAGTCTGTGGCCCTGAATGAAACAGTCCATGGGTTCTCAGGCAGAAAAGCAATACAAAAGAAAATCTAAAGCGTAAGCTGTTGTTTTACTAATAAAGAACACTGAGTATGATTTAATACAGTGCTTATATGGATCAGCAGCAAGCACTAGGGGCTGATGGTCAGTCACGGGCACCTTTTCTATTTACTTGACTTTTCTCTGTGATAACTTGGGAGGGTAAGGTGTTAAGTCACCATTTCCAAACAGGTGGAGACCCATCTCAGGTTGCAAGCCCCTTTCTACATACAATACTCCGCTTGTCATCCTGAGAGGCATTGGGACTTTGCCAAAACTTTTGTTTTCAGTCTGTCACTTAGATCATCACTCATATATAGTCTACGGAGAATGAATCATGAGATATTTGAGGCATGCTTTCGCTAAATGGGAACACACACATAGCTCAAAAATTAAAAACTAAAGTTTTGGCTTTCTTCATAAATTTTAGCTCTAAATATGCCCATCTACTTAAAATAATAGAAATAATATAGCAAGTCCTCAAACTAGGTATCATTAAACAAATCTTACACACAAATTATATGCATTTATTAATAAAGCCATAACATAAACCATCAATAGGCCAAATAGTTTTGATTGCTGAATTTTAGCAAATTCTAAATTAGCAAATTCTACTCTTCTACTTGGGATTATTTTAGAGATCAGTTAATTCTGATTTCTTCTTTTTTGACATTTTTTAAAATTTCATTAATGTATTCAGATTACAACTAAATTGTTATCCCATAACTTGTATCCTCCCATTCCTCCCTCACTCCTGCTTTCACCCTATTCCCCTCCCCTAGGTCTATGACTGAGGGGGACCTCCTCCCCCACTTTATGGTTATAGGCTATCAAGTCTCATCTTGGTAGTCTGCTTATTCTTTCTTTGAGTGCCACCAGGCCTCCCCACCAAGGGGAGGTGGTCAAATATGGAGCACCAGAGCTGCTCAAACTATTGCACTAACCCAGGACAAGACAATAGTAAATGTCAAACCTCTACTCTGATCTACCCAATGGACAGGACATTCTCCACAGTTATTTGGAGAGCGGGGACTGAGTTTGAAATTCTGGTAATTTAATTGTGGTAGATCATTTAGAAATAGCAAGAAAATATTTTACTTTGGTAGAGAAAATATAATGTAAGTATAACTAAATATCATTAATTTTTTATCATGTATAAAAAAATACTAGCACTGTATGGAAGAGTAAAGAGTCTGGGGCATCCTGTGTCAGCCAGCCTGTGTTTCTCATGGTGAGTGAAAAATCGTCTTTTTTTTTTTTTTTTTAATCCCATCAGTTTACAATGGAAGCAGTATTAGTCACAGTATGCATGGAAATCTGCCAATAAAATAAAGTTAAATAACATTTCTCTTCAAGCCTCATAAAAACGTCCAGAGGCCTTTTGTAAGGATATAAAGTATGACTCATATACTAGCCCAAACAGCAAAACAGCATAAAGGAAAGGGATGGAAAAGTCTCGCTGCTCTGGGAGCACTTACAAGCACCCTAACATTGTGGCGAGGTCCACTTTGGTGTCTCTGTCAATCCTCTCCCAAGCTACCTACAAAAGGGAAAGAAACCCGCCTTCCCCATCACAAGTATACAAAAGAGGAGTCTTGCTGGCAAGGTTAGCATCTGTCAGTATCAGGCTGGGGACAAAAGCAAAGCAGCTCTTTGAATTGTTTGCTTAATAAGATCTCCTGGTGAATGGCTTGTATCTGCAGCCTGGGGCTTGCCGGGAACACAACACTGTGTTATTTTACATAGGAAAGAGGTTAGTTTCAATACAAGGACTGGATATGGTCAGCCTGTCATTTTAATACCATTCTGGTATTTGTTCTGATAACACGATAGACTTGCTAAACATTGTCCATAAGTACGGTCATGGTCACTCATATACTTTGTCCTAGCTATTGGAATTTTCTCTGGTATGTTCTATTTTGTACTGGCCGCTAGTCATTGTTTGTGCTCCAATTCATGGCTTGCTGCTATAGAATTTTAATGAGTTCCATGTTAGACATCTATTAGAATTCATTCTTTTAGACAGACTATAAGGAACAATCCTACACATCCTTCTAGATTAAACTAGTCCTTCTACTATAAATGAAAATAATCCACTCCAGATTTAAGGATTACTTCTAGAGATCACATTAAATAAAACTAAATGTGCCCTGAGAATACTTCCAAACACAACAAACTGCCATTTGGTGTGTGCATAAACTGAAAGCCTAATTCAGGAGCATACACACTTAGGGCAGGTAGTTGATCCCCAGTCAATTACCGCAGCCGAGTCAGTCAATCGCCTGTGGCCAACTGATCGAAATAAAGCAAAGCAAAACAGAGAGCTGGAACCAATTAACTGCCTCTGTACCTCTCTTCCCTTCTCTGGCTATTGGTTTTTGTCTGACCACCTTATGGGACCAGAATTCTTAAACACTTCTCTGGATCTGAGAGATACCAAATGTGTCAATGATTTCCTTATTTGAGTAAACCGTCATAAAGTTACCTTATATAAAAAAATTTCCTTTCCACACATATGAGACGATTTCTTTGGCCCACTGAAAGAACTATATTTACTTTATAGTGCCTGCCTTCCTGCATAATAACAAATGCTAGAATTTGCTATGGGCTTATGCAGTAAGAGTCTGGTACCCCATTTGAACTTGCCAACAACCTGCCTTCTCCCTGAGAGCCTGGGAATCAGAGAGTCAGAGCTTTGCCTAAGGACATGCACTTACGATTCCAATGAGTCTTTCCATAAACCCTCAACATTCTCATTAAGCCACATTTTAGTTACACTGTAATATTCACAAAACAGTTTTCATTAAAAAAACTGACGATTTACAAAAGAATAAGAGTGTTCTTGGGACCAATGAACCATAGTATATGAAATTCCAAGCACAGCTGATACTGGTTTTGTTTTCTTGGTCAGCCGACAAGCCTTCATTTGGTGTTTGAGAGAATCTTTAAATAGATTTTTATAGAAGTATTTAACATGAGCACCTGCATTTGGCAAATTCTCTTTAGTCTGAGGCATTCAGAAAACCCTAGAGAGCAGGTTTAGAGCAAAAAAAGGGCCTGGCCTAATCTGATTCATTAATTTTCTTATCATTCAGTCTAAATGTCTCAGTGAATGTAAATTGCTCCATCAGTTGCCAAAATCTGTACTTGAATAAAAATTTAAAAGTATAGTTCTACTCAGGTTCACGTAAACTGGAATAGGAATGCAGCCAGGCCCATTTTAAGGCCGCTGTGAATTTTGTTTTGTTTTCCTTTAGTTTGGCTTATTTTCACTCAGGGAAGTTTGTAGTGACCTTGTGACTCCCGGCTGCACAGATAAAATTATTGGACAAGAATTTCACAATGCTGTTAATATCATTTTTAGTGGAGACTTTACAAAGACTAAAATAGTGCTAGGTGAGAGCCTGCTTATACACATCAGAGAGAAACTGCCAGAATGAATTTCTTCTTGCCTTCAGGTTCACTTATATCAAATTGGTACCCTGTAATTGCATGCTGAGTATTTACATGGAAACGGACAATAGAGGAAGCAGACTCCAACCTGCCCCCTATTCAGAGCCAGGTTCTAAGTATTTATCAGCACAACAAAAATGACATAATGCACTGTCGTGGATACTGAATTTGTGCCCATCACTCCAGGTGGAGGGAGGGAGTGTTGGCTGCTGAGCGGTCGGGGCTACACGGTCTCTGTATTGCCCATAGCTGAACCCAAGTGTTTTTCCTGAGGATTTTGCCCTTTCTGTGTTGGACAGTTTCTTGGATCTAGAGTCACAAAGATGGGAGTCTCCAAAAGGTTACTGCATAGTGCTGGCTCCTGGGCTTAGCACCGGAAGCTGTTACAGGCACGCTGGAGTGGAGCTCCTTTCCATACTCCATCCTCTCTCTCTCTCTCTCTCTCTCTCTCTCTCTCTCTCTCTCTCTCTCTCTCTCTCCCTCCCTCCCTCCCTCCCTCTCTCTCTCTCTCTCTCTCTCTCTCTCTCTCTCTCTCTCTCTCTCTCACACACACACACACACATTTTCTTTTATAGGTACTGCTCCTGAACATTGAACATAGATGCTCCCATATCTAAACAAACAAACAAGCAAAAAACAAAACAACAACAACAATAACAAAAAACTACCTCTAAAAACTGACCTAAGATTCCTGCCCTACCCAGAACATAATTAGCACTCAATAAATGTTATTTGCCAATCACTGTAGTCCTTCCCTTACTGTACTGTTACAGGTAGCAGGGAATGGTTTAGGTAACCTCTCTTTTTAACCCGAAAAGTCTTCTGTTATGGACAACAAGGAACAGTTGTTGCTGTCTCCAATCACAGCTATTTCTTACAAGGTTCAATTTGAAATCAACACAAAACCACAAATATTCAAGTCATATTGATTTAGGTAATAAACAAATTTCAGTAGTTCATCTGATTTAGATTGGTGGCTTTTAAATATATTTGACTTCTCATTAAGACATGTAATCAGTAGTCTTTAGTTATAATATGAATGCAAAAGCCATCAGATCACAGTTCTAAGAAGGTACTTCTTTACTGATCATTTTAATAAAAACCTTCCTTCATCAATTAAAAAAATGTTGAGTGTGAGGGTCATGTTAATCTCCTCTTGCAACTGCACAGGACTTCAGCAGATTGCATCCCTAGAGAGGACTCACTACAAATCCCAGCTGAAGGGCACTGGGCCGGTATTTGCAGCTATCCAGTGACGCAATATTCTGGGCTCATTCTTGGTTATGCATGAATGTCATCATGACTTCTAAGGGATTAATTATTTTATTTTGAATCATAACATTTCTTAGAACACTGTGAGGAACTTTTCAAAATTAAGACATAATAATTCAAGTTTTGGTCACATATTAAAATGTTTCAAACATACTAGGTGAATGACTTTTAACCACTTTCTTTCCATGCTTTGATAAATCACATTAAAAAAAAAACTTCCCTCCTTTCTAATTTATAGTATTGAATGCAGGATGTTAGCAGTATCTCAGTCATGTGCTACTACAGGGAGACTCTAACTTGATGTTGCCATCCCTTTGTTTTTTAAGAGAGTTTCAACCAACTCTGAGCAAGACAAAGGTGCCAAAGTCATGAGAGAAATAAGTAAAGATTGTTCCTATGACAAAACCTGTAGATTCTTAGACAAGATATATAGGCAAAGAGATAGTCAATTCAAAGAAGAAGCAACTTGGTGGATTTCTTCAGAAGATGTGTGCTATGTGCATCAGTCGTTTTCACACTGCTATGATAAAATTCCCAGCAAATCTGAGTTAAAGAGGAAGGGTTTCTTTCAGCTTCCTGTTTGAGGCTACAGTCTACTGGCAAGAAAAATCATGGTGGCAGGAGCTGGAAGCAGCTGGTCACATGACATCCACAGACAGGAAGCTGAAAATGATAAATGCTAGTGCCAGGCTTGGTCCCCACCCCATCAGTTCTAGCATTATAGCCCACATATATTTATGTATGCCTACATTTAGGTAGGTCTTTCCATCTCAATGAACCTAATCTAGAACATCTCCTGTAGGCGTGCTCCCAGGCTAACCTAATATAGATATTTCCACAGGGATATGCTCAGAGATTTGCCGACTAGGTGATTCCAGATCCTGCCATTTTGAAAATCTATACCAACAAAGCATTTACAGCTAAAGCACAACACTTTCCCTCATTGCTTATCGTTATTACCCTTCTACATGGCTCTGTTGGTGACAAAGAGGTACAGAAACAAAATCTTTGGACACATGAGTTTCAAGTTGAGCCTCTTCAGGGCTTAACATGGCATGTCCAACCAAGACTGTTGGCCTTTGCGGCTGCTCAGGTGTGAATGAGAGTTTATGGGTAGTATTCTTTTTCACTTCTGCAACAATGGACCACAATAACGGAGAGGAGTGTTTCTGAGTTCTCTAGCATATATCCCAAGAGCTACTGCCATGATGGAGGTAGGGGCTTCTGGAAACCCTCTCAATAAGCTGGAGTTTAGTTTCTCCAGCATTTAACAGAATGGTTACAACAACCTAGAAACTGCAGCAGCTCCAGGATGCCTTGGCCACTTTTGTTTCTCAATTGTCTTCACACTTATGTCATATAAACACAGTCATCCATGATGGTACTGAACCTTACGCCATTTGAGAATCCTCTTAGGAAATGAAATCTAAGTTGGGCATGCATAATAAAGTACCAGGACCACTGATTTTGGGAAGACAATGGAAAATACCAGTTATCAGACCTGGGAAGGTGGCATGCTTGGTAATTTACAAGATAGTCAAATACAGAGTCACTGTCCAGGTGACAACTAGCCCCTCCATACACACAGAGCTGTCCACAACAACAGTCCAGGAGGACATATGTCCAACTAAGACATAAACAGTCCTGTACTGGGGGAACCTGGAAGGACAGGCTGGATCAGCCACCATCAACACACATGTAAGTGTACATACATGTGTGTACACTGTACTATGGAAAAGTCCTTAATCAGGGGCAATGGGTGGGGCCCTAAGACTGTGTAAATTTCTACTTAAGGTTTCTAAGAAGAACACCATGCTTCAGAAAGTTGATAAGATGTTTTTAAGGCAGGACCTCTTCTAACTTGCTCTGTAGTTCTGACTGACCTGGAAGTCTCAGCCTCACTGATGGGGTTACGCCACTGGCTCAGTCTGTCCAGCTTAAAATGAAGACAAAATGGCAAAAAGCAAAGATAAATGTCAAGTGCATTCTGTAACAGGCCTGGTGGCATTCCGTTTCTCTTCTTCCCTTTCCTGCTCTTTTGTCCTCCTGCATCCTTCCCTGGCTTCGAGTTTTCAAGAGAAGGCATCTTCACAGCCCTGCTTCCAGGAGTTTTCTGTTCTGCCTGTGCTTTCGATTGTCAGGATATGCCACCCAATCTCAATATTTTGTCCTTGTCCTTAAAATAAACAAAGCACTCAAAAAGGGAGAAGCAGCAAGGAGTACCACAATAACAAGTGACAGGGTGTGTTCCCTGGATGCCAAGATCCTTAAGACATCAAGGAGCTTAGCAGGAATAACAAGCTCTGTTCTTTTCAGTATAGGGTCTGTGTCACCAAGAGTTCACCAGCATGCCAAGTGGAGAAGGGTGGAAGCCAGAGGAAAGATTTTCAAGAAAGAAAATGACACTCCATATATGTAAAGATAGAGGTCAAAATTTTGAACCAAATAAACAAATTCAACTCCTCTCAGAATCCATGCAGAATTCTAACACAAAGTGAAGGACCAAACACTCTTCCACATACTTTTGTTTTTCCTGATACAAATTGAGAGCTGTCCATTCACAAAGGTCAGGCTGAGCTTGGAAAAGCCAGGTCATTGCAGGCAAGACTGGCCTGCTTTTGTTATAAATATAATTAAAATCAATGAGTCCCCGGCTTCTAAAACTATGAAGTGAATTTTTTGATTCATCTAGATTAATGGATGCTAGGGGACCCTCTGGGCTGCAAGGATAAACTTTGTTTTGAAAGTCCTCAGTGGGAGGACTTACGATCCCGTTGGAGCTCTGCAGTATTCCATATTGACCTGTAAGTTGCTAACAGACCCCTGTCCAGTAGGGTTGTACTGGCAGCTTCAGGTGAGCAGGAGGTCTGGCTACAGATCAAAAAATATTGACTGCCTCTCTTCTGTTCTCCCATTGACTGGCTGTTGAGGCCTCTAATCTGTTAGCAGACATTGTCCTGAAGGTGTCTTTTCTTCAGGATCAAATACGACATGTTTGCACCTAGCCTCAGGTCAGGTTCAGGGTTTTCTGCTTGTTTTGATCTCCACCCACATTGTTTCTTTCTGATTTTTGTTTAGTGAAGGGATGATGTTCCAACATAATTGTAATCACTGTGTGGGAGTAGGGGGGCTCTTTGCTGCTTTGACTTTGAAACTGTGAATTCTACATGTCTTGAATGCTCTTCTCCTATGAATCTCAGGGGTGTTCGTGTGATGAGATTAAGTTTCTAGGCTAAAGGGTCAGTGTTTCTGTTAGGGAGAGAGGAGAGACTAACTTAAAGAAGTGTCTTTTAGTATCACTTATGTGGCAGGCAAAATCTAAGATCATTAGGATTACTGGGGTTTAGAAGATATTGGGAAGGCTCAATTAACTGAATGAGTAGAGAAAAACAGCAACAACAACAAAAATAACAACAACAAAACAAAAGATCACCACACTGCAGACTAAAGAAGCCATATTTTGAAAGCCAGCTTTTCCTGTGGGAAAATTTCAGGGACCCAATAAGATTTTCATTTCCATCTGTTCTCTACTGCGGTTTTATTACCACCAGGAAGGATCTGGCCTTGATGTTTAGGGGAAAAGTTTATTTTTTTTTTTTACAAGCTACAAATAATAAAATACGTTATCTGGTTTCCATCTGTGACACCCATGCTTTGTGCCATCAAGTACTTGATCCAAAATTCACTGGGGTGTGCAGAATCTCTTGTATGTGTCTAGCATAAGTTACACACCTTGAACAATCACAAAGATACAGAAGGTCAGAAGCCTACCTGTAAGAAACAGGATGGATGTCCAGTTCTTAACACAATAGACCTTGTCACATGTCATAGCTTAAGACAAAAACAGAAACTCTACAAGTCCAGAAGATGGGATGAACCGCTGCTGACTTCTCAGACACTATTACCATGTGTCAGGAAAAATCCATGCATTTATTTACCATTTTTATTAGTTTCTATTACTAGTGGCATTTGGTGATGATTCACTATGAACTACTCTATTAAAAGATTTAAATTTAAATAAAATTCATTCATCTATTAGGTTCTTTCTCAATCCCTCTTCTCTGTTTAACCTTCTTTTTGCATTTTGCCATGATGCAGTAGTAGCTGGTAGTTGGTATATTCATTTGTGCTATACCAGGCAACCACTGGGCTATATAAAATCAAAGCAAGTAAAATTAACATGGTGGAACTGGATAATTGGGTTACTTAAGGATAACTAGCTACCAATCATTCTAATTAACTGGTGCTGATTCTGGTAATAAGTCAAGTCGTGAAATGACACCATGACGCCCCCACCCCCACAAGGCAATGTTGTGATGGGAGTTGAGGAGGGTCATTTTAAAATAAGAACGGGCATAGTGAGTATTGGGAGGAGAATGGCTGAGGGTGAGTGTGAGGAGGCTTCCCTGGGAAGTCTTCTAATGGGCATCTCATCTCTTAACAGTTCAGTTAACAAATTTGGACAAAAAGCAACTGAAAACTTCATCCCTAATTATCAAACCCCCTTGAAGCTGTACATTTCCAAAGGCTTTCCTAAGAGAATAGGTGTCACTAATCAATAATGACACCCAGTGAGACACTCCCAAAGAGCTTTCTTTCTGCGGAGATGTTTGTTAACCCAGCAGGAGGAGGCTGAGGTGAAATGCTTCTTACTTCAGGGTTAATTATTTGCATTTTTTCCTTTAGAGCCAATGGGAGCTTGGAGTATCAAAGCCAACTGCTGAATTCCCGGCACACAGAAATCCTCAACTCTGCAGGATTCCATCAATGAGTGGATTTCTGGATTGCTTTTGTCTTGTGGAAGAAATCTGTAGATCCATCAAAGGCTTGTCATTCTTTTCATACAAGTGAAGGAGTTTTCCATAGACTGATATGATTTTGGAGATGAGGCTTTTACGAGTCTGTTGTTTTAGGACACTGACAACATGGTGATTTGTAATGATTAATATAAAAATAAAAGCAATAAAAAGTCACTAAGACACTCACAGCTGGTCATGTTTCATGTCAGAGAGACAAAGTCCATTTGTCATGTTGGTTATTTTTTACTTAGAGTAACTAAGTGGGCAGTGATGGGTGCGTGATCCTTCATGAGAAGGCTCTTACTTCTGGACTGCACTGAAAAGACTGTGCCTGAGTTCTTTTGTATTTGCTGCTGTTGTGATTTTGATTCCTTGTGTAATATTTGATGTTTTAGAAATTTCAAAGAATCCATGGATATAATTCTCAATTGAAGTTAAGGTTACTATTTTCTAACGAAAAACTGATTCGGGAGACTGTTTTGTGGCCCTTGCTGTGACATTGTTGGACTGACCTAAGCCCGGCTCTATTCTACAAAGCCATCTCACAATATCTTATCGTGTGTTACTTTTATTAAGGCTTTCCAAAATACAGAATTGATACATATGGTGCTGGTGTGGGGGAGGGGAGCACCAGCAGATGTGAATTCCAGACCTTTCACTTGGTGATAGATGACAGTTTTTGTTACAAACAAAGTTCATCGACACTGTGTGGTAAAATATAGCATGGTAAGGAACGTCCTACTGCAAGTGAGTCCCACGGGTCAGTTCTTTCCCAGGGAAACCAATCTGCCTATGGGACAGTTCCGTGTCTTCTCCCACTATGTAGACAAAGGAGATTTCCAGAGAACTACCCCCCCACCCCCGTGCAACAGAATGTTAGTGAAGGGGTATTGAGTAATATTGTTCTTATCTTTTGCCACACAAGATGCAAACAAAAATCTACAAATGAAGACGTTCCCTAAAATTCTGCTCAACTGAAAACCTTATCTTTCCATTCTTGTACCTTTATAGAGATAATGTCTGTAAAAGAATGAAACAGGGTGGCTATTTTCCATCAGAAATCAGACTTCCAGGATCAGGTTTGCAAATATCTTGCCTCATTCAAGCTGATTCTTATCCTCAATAGAAGGTTAAAAGGTTTCAATAAGTATGCCCCTTCTTTTAAAAAGATGGAGTACAAACAAAGATACAAGATAAACTGACTTCTGCTAGAGGGATGGAATCTTGCGTCTCATCCAGATGTTTGAGTCATTTCAGGTTCAGTGATCTTCAAAAGCAGAATTCCATTCTTTCAACCATTCACAAATCTATATATTCTTTATTAATCTGCAACCATGCTCCAGATGCTATGGAAGGCAGTAGGGCTATATAATTAACTGCAGGATAGTCCTAGTCTTCCCATGTACTCTTTCCATTTAAAATACCACAGAAAGTGAATACAAATCGAAAAGGAGGTTATTGTGATAGAGAGTGGACCACAAGTATTTGAGCTACTATTCAAATAATAGTTTCATATCTAAGTCGGGAAGGAAAGGGGATGCCATTCCACTAGGGGGAAACAGCATAGGCAAAGCTGTAGAGCAAGGATTACGTAACATACTTGACAAGCTTTGAGACAGGGGAGAAGAGTGGCATCTCTAAAAGCCTGGGTGGGAATATGGTGGCAAGTGAAGAGACAAGAAACAGCATTGTGCTGAATGCAAGCTAGGAACGCCATTGTGAGGGCAACTAAAATATTGAAATGTTTTTTAATACAATAGTTGAATGGTTGGCAACTGGGAGTGCCAGATCAATGAAAGTATATATTGGCCTGCTTAGAAAATGCAAGGGAAAGATCTTTGGGAACTAAGTTCACAGAGAAAATGAACTACTATAGAAGCCTATGCTAACACAGTTGATCTCAGCTAAGACAAACATTTGAAGAAATGCTTTTAAAATTTCAAATAGAACTTAACCAAATTAAAAAGAAGGTATGCTTGCCGAGACCTGAGTCTAATTAGATAGCAAAGATTAGTGGATTAAAGGGGGGAAATCCCTAAACTCCTAGTGCTTCCATTACTGCTAGACCGGTACCTTTCATTTGTAAGTGTGTGCCCAGTAAGTTTAAAAAACAAACTGTTTGGAAGGATTGTGTTGCCTGAAAGTGGTGAACGTCCCCTTGAGCATATTTGAGTGCCTGTCTGTTTACTGAGTTGGTTTAGAAATAGTTATATACAATGAATCTCATTCAGCGGTTACTTTCATTTAGTGACATGTAAACAAGAAAGATTTGTTTGTCATTTATGAATTGGGTACTAGAAGCAATGGATGTTTCAGTTACATTTTTTGTTGTTGTTGTCATTTTGTTTTTCAAGACAGGGTTTCTCTGTGTAGCCTTGGCTGTCCTGGACGTACTTTGTAGACCAGGCTGACCTCGAACTCACAGTGGTCCGCCTGCCTCTGCCTCCCGAGTGCTAGAATTAAAGGTGTGCGCCACCACGCCTGGCCTGGTTACATTATGATAGTGACTCGTG
This sequence comes from Acomys russatus, assembly GCF_903995435.1. NCBI lineage: Eukaryota > Metazoa > Chordata > Mammalia > Rodentia > Muridae > Acomys > Acomys russatus. The sequence goes on from NC_067153.1 coordinate 9,294,093, forward strand.
CGGGGGTTTGCAGTGGGAAATGGCTTCAAGGAGCATAAGGGATCTTTCTGGGAAGAGGGAAATTTTATTGGAGTGTGATTCACAACTATAAAATTTACCCATGAAAAGGGCAGGAGCCAAACACCTGTAAGTAAATTTGATACCGTAATATGTACACATGCTGTACATATGCTGTGCTTACTAAGGTACCGAACTTTCTTATGGGTATTTGGTCCTGCCCCTAACATGGGTAAATTTTATAGTTGTGTATAAGCTGTTAAAATTACTGCTGTGCACCTATTAGGTACTTTAAATATGCGAAGTGTTATAAGGAAACCTGCAGTCATTCATCTAGTAATATTTTATAAGGAAACTATTGGATATGGGTGTGTTCTGAGCCACTTTGGATGCAACACAGCAAGAGAACAAGGTTATTTTCTTGCTCCCATAAACTGGACAACCTATGAAGGAAGGGCTCTGCTTTGTGCTAAACCATCTTTGAAACGACCTCACAACTCAGCTTCCTTTGCACATCTTAGTGAGCCCATAAAGCAGGTCAGCAGGTAAAGGTGCTGCTAAGAATAACAGATCTAGTGACGTGAGTTGGGTTCCCAGGACCCACATGGAAGACGCCCTCAAATTCTTCCCTGGCATCCATTTGCTCGGCTTGGTACACACATACATGAGCATGTGACCATACATACATGCACACAAAAGAAAGGAAGAAAAAAGAAAGAAAGAAAGAATGAGAGAAAGAAAGAAGGAAAGAAAGAAAGAAAGAGAAAAAAGGAAGGAAAGAGTAAAAAACCGAGGGGATAACATTTGAGATGTAATCTGAATAAAATACTTAAAATTAAAAAATAAAAAAAAAGTTTAAAAGTACTTTTATTTGAAACCTACCAAGTGCCATGTATTATGACATGAACAAGAAATAAAAAGGAGCAATTTATAATTTCCAGTGCCTCTGAATTTATAAGACAATTTCACTAATACTCAAAGCAATCCTATGAAGTATTAGATATAATTTTCTTTCTTTTCTACAGCAGAAGAAAATAAGCATAATAATAATAATAATAATATTCTTTCCAACACCATATATTTCCAGGGTTGGGTTTCAAGCTTAAGATTTCATCTTAACACTATTTTAGTCTGCACTCTCTTCAAATTCGTTGTCAGATATAAGAAATGAGAACTTTATATATGATTTATTATCACAGAATTCTGTGTTCCTTGGGACTGTGATGTGCTTGGCTAGCTTTACAGTGTTTTTGTTGGCCGAGCACTAGCCTCCTTCTGGGTTCTTGCATTGTGAAGGCCCCTCTCGTGCAAGTGTGAGAGGTTGTTATTTAGAACTGCTTTCCCCTTCTTTTTTGCTACCGCTTTCTGCAGCCTTGTGTGGGTCTGTTTTTACTGTCCTCTGCTAGCCATGGGAGGCTCATCTTCCTTTCTCATCTGAAGTGATACTGACGTTCACTGATGATGCTATTAAAGCAAATAGAACTCAACGCTGAGCCAGGAGGACAGCCGCTCTGTCATTGTGCTCATTCCATGTCAACCAGCCATGAACATCTAAGCGTAACACACATCTGCTGGGACAAGAAGAGACTTCTGGAGTTTATGCAGGAATTAAAAACTCCTAGCTACATGTCAGGAAACTATTTCAAGTCAACAAGGTATTTGTATGAATAGGAACAATACTGGGAAACAGGAAAGCGAAGCATGCTGGTAGATTTAAACAATATAAGAAATAAACTACTGCACAGTAACTATCAGTCAGTTATATTATCAGCATCTCCAATTTTAAAAGTAATCAGTCAATGCAGGGACACTTCTTAACCATAACGACTCAGCTACTGTGATAAGAAAAGAGAGAGATTAATGGAAGGAATTATCCAGAATTATCTTTATCTAAAAACCAGCTGTTTTCTCTAGAATTATTTTTATTAATAAATTTTTTTGTTGGCCTTTTTACTAGAAAACTAGCCACGTGTCCCTTCTAGTTTGGAATATGGAAGTCCTCACACTCTCCTAAGGAATATTTGATATAGGAAATGTAGCCAAGCATGTCTTTCTAAGCAACACCTGACTCTGTAAGACCCAGCGATTTCTAACAAAATCTACAGGTGTAACTTGTTGACACAGAATTATCACTAGCTACCTGAACCTAAGTGTTTGGAAACAAAATCCAGTTTTAATAAAGCTGGGGAGAAAAGAGAAGGAAATGGGAGCGCTCAAGATTGTACAGGGCCCATAGCAACTGGGCAGCTATGGTTTTAGAACAATTACACTAAATACACAAATCTGGTCTTAATGGCCATGCTTAGAAGAGGGGCAAAGAGCTAAATGTGTAAGTCATTATGAACTTGGCACAGTAGCTCCGTTTATTTTAGGCTCTTGCACTGGTTTTGTGGAGGATGTTTACTTAACCAAACTCTATTAAATCAACATGCTAAAAACATTATTGTGGACCTGGTGTCTGTGAGTGCTTCTCATTGACAAGCTGAAGGAGGAAAACATCGTTGGAATCATACATGATAGCAGATGGACAAGTATAGACCTAGGGGGGGTTTCTTTTTTATCATGAGGTAGACTTTAATTTGAATCAGGGTTTCTGAAAAAACAAAGGCCCGATAACCTTAGAGACAAGAGTATACTGACCAGAGACACCAGACACAGTGCAGGCCACTGCTGGTGGGCATTGCTCTTTATCACCTCTGACCTGTGGGATCCAGATGATAGCACACTCTGGTGTCAGGGATGTCCTACACCTACACCTGTCACTCACATGCAGCCGCCACTCCACAACTACTTACTCTAAGAGCTTGATGGGGCAAGTATTATAACTCTTGATAATACTGTCTAAGCTCAAAAGGAGGAAGGTCCTTAGAAGTGTTTTAGGATGCAAAGATGGCAAGCTGAGAAGCACAGGCTGGCTATCAGTGATTGCCATGTGTGATCCAAGTTAGTTTGGACATTGTTATTTCTTTTACTCCTTCTTTTCACATTCATCCTTCTTTCCTCCGAAAGCCTTCTTTACTTTTCTTTCATCCTTCTTCCTCCTTCCTCCTGTCTTCTCCTCCCTCTGTTTCCTTCCTTCCCTCCTTTCTTCCCCTTCCTTCATCTCAATCTTCCTCCTCCCCTCTCTCTCTCTTCTTACACTCTAACATTCCCTTCTTCCTCCTTCCTACCGCTACCTCTTCTTTCTCTCCTTATGTTCCCCATCTTCTTCTTTAATCAATTTCATCTTTTGTGCTACAGATTCATCTTTTGGGGATTCCTATTTTTAAATAATTTTTATGTGTCCATTCTGATAAAGATTATAAAAATATATAGTCACATACAAATATATTAAATTTAAAAATAAAAATATTATGAACAATTGCAAGTGCAAATTTCAAAAACATCAGTTCATAACAAAGAAGCAGTAATTTTATTCTAAAAGGAGCAGTGGAAGATATTTTCCACATACTGGTATTATTTATTAAAGCCATCCTGGAAGACAGATAATTGGCAGACAGAAACAACCAAAAATTAACACATATGTTTCTTCTTTACTATTTACATAAATCTAAACCCAAAAGAGATTTTAGTCTGTAGTATCACAAATTATCTAATATGCGCTTTTGAAGTTCATTGACAAAAACCACCCCAGACGTAAGTCCAATTTATATGGTGTGTGGTCTTGGAGCAAAAGAGATTAGTTTTATTTAGTTGAAAAATAAACACTGAAAGTATTTCTAACAAGGTTTTACAGAACAGGTCTGATAAATAAAATAATGAATATGTGAGAACGTTTGTAAGCCACATGCTCTTTAATATATACTGTTAATTAACAACCAAATATGCACATTTCTAAGGAGTAAACCATATGATATCCAAACACAACATCATTACTCTGTGACATTGCTCTTCATCTGGACCCTTATGTATTGTGGGATACGGAACATGGCGCAGGGTGGTCCTTGCAATGTAAGTCAGCATTGTTGGTGACAACAGCCTCAGCTACTTGTGTGGAATAAAGAGGAGGGGCTGAGTTTTTACTTTACACTTAGAACATTTAAAAACTTGTTACTATTGGTTACTCCTGGCCTATTCTGGAAATGCCGTTAATACCAATTACAAGGCAAGCAAGTGAAACTGGAGCTTCAGAGTCAGAACATTGTTTGGGCTTGATTTCTTACAGCCTTATTCTCAGCTATTAAATAGGGATGATGATTTCATAGTTAAAGCATTAAAGAGAGTTTAGATGAGGTGATCTAGGCGACATCCTAAGGTTGGTACTTTGATGTACTCAACTTGTTTCAGTTTCTTTTACTTTTAAAAATAGAAATGATTGTCTGAAGGCTCAGAGACATATTCACCTGTATTTATAACTTAGATAGCTTGGTAGAGTGTTGTATCTGAGTATCTACAGTCCGTTAAAAATAAATACACACACACACACACACACACACAGAGAGAGAGAGAGAGAGAGAGAGAGAGAGAGAGAGAGAGAGAGAGAGAGAGAGAGAATAACTAAAAGTAACAGGGCCTGCTTCCAATGCTAAAATAACTCCAAATCTAATTTGAGAGGAAAAAATTTGTAAGTCAATATTTATTCTTAAATATTGAATGTAATAATAGATGCACTTGCTGATGGCACATACAAAATATTAAAGTACACCTAAGAAATGAACTGGTCTTACTACTCAAATGACATTTAAATAAAAATATCCTGTGAGTCGTTATAGTGTCTATGAACTACTACAGACACAGGTGGAGTCTGAAGTGGTAACAGCAGAGAGAGGCAGGGTGTTGGTAAGACCAGGCAGAGAACACAGGAGCTCAGACACCGAACAAAAATCTGCATTGGAGTCTGCAGTAGCAGCGCCAGCCTGGCGACAGTGGCTCCTACCTAGCAAACCCGGGAGCAAGTGTCGGAAAATACATGGGCTAAGAGGAGATAATGAATTCCTTTCCCCACCATGTTTAGATTTAGGTGATGGTAGAAGATCTAAGTAAAGATGTTCCATAAACAGAAAGATATCTGTAACAAGGGAGAGTAAAAAAGGTCAGGGCAAGGGAGAAAGATCTGGAAAGTGTCTGCAGTGCTGAGTGGTAAACAGAATCTGGGGCTCAAGCATTGGCCTTGCTTATGGAGCATGACTTACAAAGCACAGTAGAATATTTTTTAAAATGCTACTTTGAACATATTTATTTTAAAATACTTCTGAATTCTCCCTGTGGGTTAATATAGCAGCATGTTTTATACACCTATTTAGAACTAAAAGAAACTTGAAATTTTTCTGGCTAATTCCTTCAACTTATAGACAGACAAACACCGAAAGGGTTAAATGAGTTGAGCAAATAAATTTCCTTGTTTATGTAGCCGATAAATACAAAATGGCCAGAAGGAAACAGATGCAAATATCTGATGATATAAGATTCTACATAGGCATGCACTTCTGTTTGCAATTCACCAATTCTTTTGTAACTGTTCTTTAAAAATCAGTTTTGTGCTAAGCTAAAGTACTCACGCTTTAAGTAATTGATGCAAACCCACAAATAATGCCATAATTAGAAAACTAAAGTTTCCCCTCAAACAACATGTCTTTTTAAAATACCAGGCTGATGATGTGTAAACATGTTTCCATGTAGAAACACTTCCTCACTCTAGTGGGTGTTAAGGTTTGAGTGTGAACTATACGTCACAGACTCCTGTTTTTGGACACTTGGCTCCCAGTCATTGGTATTGGTTGGAAAGGCAGTGGTACCTTTAGGACTTAAGATCTACATGGTGCATGTTGGTCTGTAGGGGCTGACCTCAAAGGATATCCTGGTCCTATCCTTGGCAGAGAACTCTCTTCTTCCTGTTGGGTTGCTGCTTTGTGAGAACCCAGAACCGTACCTTTCCCCACTGTGGACTGACCCGCTAAAGCTGTCTTTCCCTTCATGATAATCAGTTCCCTCTGTCAATCCAAAATACACCTCTCCTCATTAAGTCACTCCTGCTGTGTGCTGTGTCACAGCAACAAGAGCAGTTGGCAATACAGGTGGAGGAAGTGGGCGTACTTTGTAGGTGATTCGGGATTCTTCTCAAGAACTTAACTTGAAGACATGAGATTTATATTTTCTTAGCATTGATCCCAGCTTTTCTACATGCTTGCGTTGGATATATAATGTAGACACTCTAACCCAGAAGGAAGCACCAATTTCCAGTCCCTTTTACTGCACATAGACAAAAGTAATGAAAAAGAAATAAATGCAGCAGAAAACCATGGCAATAGTATATGTCTCTGGCTTTCAGTTCTAATTTAGACCATCAATCACTCTCCCGGTGTTTAGTGTAATTGCACTTTATTCATCTGATAGTTGCCAGAATAAAAAAAGGAGGCGGCTAATGTATTAAACTCTGAGTTTTCCATGTGATTGTACTCTAATAGACTTTCCAATGATTACATGGCCGATAGCTGACTAGGACCAATGACAGAAAACTGACTGCCTTCCGAGTCAACTATGCCTATCTTGAATTATCTCTCTGTTGGAAAGTCCTTTCATAGAACAGCATTCCCCTGAAAGTTCCACTAGATACTGCTTTATTCTCTACAACTAAAGATCACCAAGAGTAAACACAGTTGCTCCTTTGGGCCTGGTAAACTTTCCAGTGTTTGAATAAGCAAGGAAGCCTCCTCTGAGCCTGGTTCCTGGGGTGTTTCTGCTGTGAACTGTTCTAAGTCCTTTACATATAATCTTCTCCTGCTCACTCCTGGGATTCTTTCAGAATTGTTACGGAACTATAGAGAGAAATTCTGATCGGGGCTTGGACAATCTTTATTTGAATCTCTGATTTGCCATTAACAGTCTGGTTAGATCTCACAATTTATTTAACCTCCTTGGGCCTTGGCTTTCTTATCTGTCAAGTTGGAAATAAGAATAACAACCTCTCTGGTCTGCAGTGTGGATGCAATGAGATCATGCATAGTCTAGCTCTGGCCCAGCTCTCGTCCAAACCACACCCCTAGTAGGAGTCAGATCCCCATAGATAAGAAAAAAAGAGTGTCCCACCAACTCTTAGATCCAGATACTGTGTACCAGCTGGAAACCAAGAAAAAAAAAACTGAAAGTTTATTTAAAATTTTTAATGTTTTACATGGGTTCACACAGCCCCTCTCAATAGAAAGGTCATGAGAAGCACTCACCAGATGCATTTCCTTTGAACATCTAGCGATATAAATTAGAGGAAACGCAAAAATAAAATAATACATTTTGGCAAAGTCAGTTTAGGTCAATAAATACCATTGTGCACAGGTCATGCTGCACTATTATTTTTGTTATTTTATTATCTAGCCTAGTTTCAAATTGGAGTTTACCCTGTTTCTCAGTCTATTTGTATTTTTACAGCTTTATAAATGCATCTATGCCATTGTGCGTAATTATTAGATAGAAAGTTTATTAAGGCTACACAACAGGAAATAAAGGATCTAGGAGGCCTTTATTTATGCAGTAGTTAAAGTATTTTCTGCATAAATAGAAGGACAGGCGTTCAGATCTCCAGTCCAATCTAAAGATGGGCGTGACAGTGTGCATTTGTAACTCCATTTGGGAGACAGAAACACAGGAATGCCAGGGGCTTGTTGACTAGCTAGCTTCAGTTTCAGGTTCTGTGAGAGACCCTGTCTCAAACTATAAGGTGGAACATGATAGAGAAATACAGCCAATGTCAAGTCTTGTACATGCGTGAGTATTGTCATCCCCCCGCCAGAGAGACAGAGAGAGAGACAGAGAGAGAGACAGAGAGAGAGACAGAGAGAGAGAGAGAGAGAGAGAGAGAGAGAGAGAGAGAGAGACAGAGACAGAGAGACAGAGAGAGACAGAGAGAGAGAAAGAGAGAGAGAGAGACAGAGAGAGAGAGACAGAGAGAGAGAGAGATCAAAATTAATGACAGGAAAAGTAAGCCAAACCCTTTAAAATACTGTCCAAAATCATGAGGTACATTGTGAAACAGGAATTTCTTTCTATAAGACAATGGAAATAGAAACCTTTTTGGGTTAACTTAAAATTTGCCATGTAACGACCCTCTCTCCTCTACATTTCCTAATTCTCTATCTCCCAAATACAGCAGCTTCATCATATCTCATGTTTGCATCTCCAAAGCATATGCAAAGGCAAAGTACTGTAGCACAGTACTGCTGAACTCCTCCCTAAATATCACTGTGTCCCACCCAGTCTTCGTAAGGCACCTGGCTAGAAGACACCACACTCCCTTCTGCAAATAGAAACCCTTCTTGCAGATGCATTCCATTTGTGATAACACCTGCACAGTTTCTTCCTATCAGAGGTCAGAATTAAATGTGTTTCCCTTTATAATCCACACCCAGCTGTCTTTCCCAAGATTCATTTTCTATTAAGCATGTTCTAATTACCTACAAGTGTTTCCCATCATTCTTTGCGTTCTCATTTTATATTAAATGTGCTCTTCTCTTCTCTGCAATGATGGGACACAGACCTTGGGTCTTTCATGGGACTGGCAAGCACACTGCCACTGAACTATAAACCAAGCCCTGTACCCAACACACTTCTTTAAGACAATCTATGTATTTAAGGTCTCTGCTTTCTTAGCTGCCTTTCCTCATCACGTAGACTTTCCGAGGACAAGGAAAATCTCCTCATTTTCCCAAAGGCACTAGTTCGTGAAATCATTCCCATCCATAAAGCCTCTCTGATTTAATTATGAATACAGAATTGTACAGTGGAAAGATTGTGACTGGAATTTTAAAACCTTATTTTTTAGTTTGGTTCTAGCTTTGTTATTAAGCAGTACATTTGGGAAAGTTAATTAACGCTGGAGACATCTGAAAAAAAAAATAGATGGTATTATTGCCACCTTTAGCATATTCTGGGAGCTAAAAGTTTAGACCCCAAGTCAGGCACTGGCAATATATGTAATAATGTAGTGGAAGCAGTGAGAGACATTTGAGCATATACTGTTCTAATTGAAAGAATAATTGGGTCTGGGTCATTAATGTCGTTGAATGTGAACTTAGTGTGCAGATGAACACACAGTGAGTTCTGGTTAAAATCTACCCTCCGACTTTAAGGGTCAGATCACTTGCTTATAGTTTACTATGCTTGATAGCAGTGACATTAAGAGTGTCCAAGAAGAGTCAATGTCCTTCCAAAACTGTCTAAATTGCTCTCAGAATATCTTCTGTGCAGGAAGAACCTGGCTCAAATGTCCACGGGTTATATGTGGATGTTCCACGTCTGATTCATTGGCACCAGTGCCTAATACCAAACAAAACTCTTAAACCCCAAAGCTATTAACTGTTGAGCAAGCTATTTAGCAACACAGGAAGTTCTGAAAGTACATTTCATTTGGCTCAGTTACCTAGGGGAAAGGACAGGTTTTTAGGCTTAAATTGAACTTTGAGTATCATTATCCTTTCTACCAAGGCCAGATGTATTTAATGAGGAAAAGACAAAGCACTCCCTTTTCAAGTACATGTTTGTGTGTCACGGCAACTAGGACAGCCTTATCCTCCTGTCCTTCTGTTCATGCTAGCCAACCAAAGTGGGTGATAATAATATGGCTGTGCACACGATGTTGTTGCCTCATGAGGTCCTGTGCTTTTTCTCCTTGAGATGAAATACACATATACATACACAACACTTTGTATATAGAGTTAAATATTTTTAAAGCTGTCACTAGCACTAGCAAATCCAAAGGTTTCTTCATTATTAGTTGATGCAACATCATATGAAATATTAAAAAGACATGCAAGCCAATGGATTGTACTAACGTGTAGAATGTTCTAATTATTTGTTTGTACAAATTTCCTTTAATCTCATGTTCAGGCATCAGTTTTATTACCTCAAAATATTAAAATGAAAAATACTTAGCATTATTATTCACAGAAGACAACGGTCTATAAATCAGATGGTGGCCATTCATTTATCATGGGAGAGAAGCTGTACCCATTCTACTCCATTTCTGAAGGGCAGAACACTCAAGAGATCAAATACCAAACCAAAACCCTGTTGCGAGAACCATAAAGGCAGGATTCTGCAGGTCAAGAGGAGATTTACATCAAATTAACATATCTTGGGGTATTATTCTTCTTCTCTGCAGGGGTATTTCTGTCTAGACATGCAATCTGGTCATTAGAACAGTGCACTTGGTTGAAGTAGACTGACAATACATTCCCATTGTGCTCACTCTCCTTTTGCTTTTCCTCAGAGGTGGCTCTCTGCACGTGCTCCCTGTGGTGAGTTATATGGCAGCCATCACATTAGCATCTTGTTTCCCAGAGGCTCAGAGCCACTTTTCTGGGTTATCCTTTGTAGTGTGATTCACTGGATTCCTTGCTTTGATGGACACTGGCCTCATCTCATTGCTCAGTGCGTATTTTAAATTTACTTCTAACTTTGTGGAAGGTGCTGGATGTATGAGAATATAGACAAGAAAACCACAGTCTCCATCCTTATATTCATCCCTTGAAAGTTTTTCAGGGTCCCTGGAATTCCTCTAAAAATTATAACTTTTATGTCAAAAATTATATATGGTAAGCTAAAACTGTGGCTGATTTTGGGAAAGCGTAGTGGTTTTTGGATTGCATGTCATAGATTTATAGTTGACTCTTGTGAATTCTGCTTCTGTATACTTTATAGGTGATGTGTTGATTCTCTAATGCATCAAGAGCAACGTCAACAAAAGGAAATAAACTTTCAAATGCTTGTTGACAGTCTAGTCACTTCTACATTCTAGAAATAGGACTCGAATCAAATTTTCATTTTTAGAAACTCAGAATCTATCAACCAACAGATGAGATATGAGTAACATGCATTTAATTACAAATGGCAGCTTAAACCAGCACTATTATGCCAAAAAAAAAATTCCAGACAGGGATTAAAAGCCATGTACACCACTATAAAGCTTATTGCATGCCACATTTAGTTTAGTTAGATTAGTTAGATCATAGTAGTTAGTTTAGATCAGATTAGATTACTTAAATTATTTACTTAGACTTAGATAAGTTCCACATATCACTTCGTAAGTAAATATGTTTGTTTTACTTTGCATATTTTATATGAAGTTTTTGAACTTTTTTGACAGTGGAAGCACATTTCAGATTGGACTTGCCACACTCCAAGCACATAGCAGTCAAAATACAGCTAATGGCTTCAGTGCTGGGCTGCAGAGCAAAACATACAAGAAGTTCTGAGGAGTTGCAGAAGAGGAAACAGATTTCCCACAGGACCATTATGGACACTGAGCAGAAGAGCTGGCCTTTGAGTTTGGCATTTAAAGATTTTATTAGTAAAAGGGGAATAGATCTTGGCCTGGGTGTGAATTGCTCTAGTAAATCTGAATGTGTCCTTTAAGCTATGTCTAAGCTGTAAAGACAGAAAAAAAGAAGAAGCGTTTTGCTTAAATAAAAATAAATAAATAAATAAATAAATAAATGTTGTCAGGATGAAAGATGTGTTGAGAGAGGGGAAATGTGCAACCAAAAACCCAATTCCGTGACTACTACAAAAGTGCAGGGGGTAGATTTAAGCACCATCTGCATTCATTTTCCTTTCTATACTGGGCACCAAAATTTGGACTTTGCCCTTCCTGGACAAGAGCTCAACCACTGAGCTGAAGTCCTGCTTTCTGAATGCCAACTACACTCACAAGGCTTCCAGATTTATGTCTCCAATTCAGATCTCTCTCCTGAATTCCAGACGTGCCAGCTCTATAGGGGACCTTTCCGTCCAAGTGGAATCCACAAGCAAGCTGACAGAGGACAGCAGTAACACAGTTCCTAACCTTCTACTCAGAGATGCTCTGCTTACTTGCGTATGTGGGTGACATACTAAAATTCCTGTCACTTTAAAGAAAAAAAAATAATGGAATATTTGTGTTCAATATATATCATGTGTCTATGGAAATTCCATCATGAAAGACTTTGCTTTGATAATTAGCAAGCACTCATGGGATAAAGAAAGTGAAACAATCATGTTTATATGTAATGCCTTCCATCTCTCTATGATCAGTCTTTCTTCATGTCTAATTTCTGAGACAGAAAACCCTTTTCTCTTCATCCCTAGTGGGTGACTTCTAAGGAAACCCCACTCATTTTATCTATAGAGCAGGGTCAAAATATGACCACTTCTACAGCTACTAGCTTGACCACTACTATTGTTGCTGTAACTTTCTACTTGGTCTCCTGGTGCATGCCCCTTCCTTCCTAGACAGTATGTTCCAGCACAGAACCCAGACCCGCTTTTATTCCCCCATTCAATTCATAGAAACTGCGCCTATGTGCTTACTAGAGTGTTCTCGCCTCGTTAGTTCCCTTACAAATTGGACTTTCCATATGAGTCTCCAGTATTTCAAACAGGTAAGCAAGAATACGTTACTTTCATGCTAAATTTAAGCTTGGGCAAATATCTTTCTTCAGCCAATGGAATTAGAACAGTGGTTCTAGACTCCTCTTTTCACTTTTTCAGTTGTCTGCCACACTCTGCATGGCTGTCCGGATTGACCTAACTGGGGCTGTGAGGGAATGAAGAAAGGACAAACACACAGACACACACAAAAGCTGGGATCAGAGGAGAAGCCACAACACCAGAGAAATTCAGCATGTTTATTATACGTGAAGAGAGAGGCGGACTTATTACATGCAGTTGATTCGGGAGGCAGAGTCATCATTTATTGGACAAGGAGGTAGGTTGGCTAGTGTTAGTAGGAGCAGGCTCTGTAGGGGAGCAGTCTTTAGACCTAAACACATTTCAGAAAAAGCTATTGTGGACATATTACGCGCACTGTTAATATTTGCATTCAGACCAGACTGCCAACGCGGGTAAAGGTTTGCCTCTCCTATGCAAATTGGTTCTTGATATGGCCATGCCCTTGTTGACCAATATACCTTTACTTGGGACTTTATTCTTCCTAGCTATGTGAGTGATGTATTCCTTTCTTGTATACAAATGAAAATATCCACTTTATTTTTAATATATTTTATTAATTTCTTCATATTACATCTCAATTGTTATCCCATCCCTTGTATCCTCCCATTCCTCCCTCCCTCCCTTCACTTTACATCCTGGTAGTAGCCCTATCCCTCCTTACTTCACAGTCCTAGCCTCCATCCCTCTCCCACATCCCCTTCCCATATTCCTCAGAAAAGGGGAGCCCTCCTCACACACCTCAGCTCATCAAGTTTGGCCAGGACTGAGCATGTCCTCTGCCCCTGTGGCCTGAGGAACCCAATGAATACCACCATTCCCAGTAGATCAAAACTAATGCCATCAACCTTCAAATAAAGCAACAAACTTTGTCACCAGTTACAAACCGTAAAGAAGACTGAATCTCATTTTAATGTTTCTTCTATATATAAAAAAAAAAGTTTATAGCCTGACTCAGTTTAAGAAGAAACAAACTAGCTCAAAATCTAATGTCATTGCAAGTGCTTTAAATGACTTTATCAAGAAATACATTTTTTAAAAGACCAAAAATATTCTAGATCAGAGACTGGTAAGACTTGGTGATAAAATGTAACTCATGATCCTGAAATGAATTCTGGAAGAGGAGAAAACATTATGAAGAACATGACTGGGTAACTTAATGAACTCGGAATGGGGCCCTGCCTGCATAATAATATTACAACAGCTTTAAATCGCCTGATAGGAAATTAAAGCTCAATTGTGTTTTTAAGTGGCTTTACATCTAGGAAGGGAGCAATAAAATATTTATGAGTTAAACATCATGTCATATTCAACATATTCAAAAGTTTAGGGAAAATGTGCTTGTATAAGCTGATCATGGCATATATAAATATGTATAATCATCAAAAATATAATTTGAAGAGAATTCAAATAGTTACCAGTTCAGAGGCTTTCACAGAATACTCTTTGGTAAATAAAGTTTCTTAAGGGGTTTATTTGATTGGTAGGACTGTGCCATCAGGTTACAATGGGGTTTTACACACACACACACACACACACACACACACACACACACACACACACCATACACGCACACACACCAGAAAATCAATATTGACCTACATAAAATTAAAAAAAAAAACAGTTTGAGGTTTATAAAAATTCTGAAAGTCATAAGTCTGAGTTTTTATTTCCTCTTTGGGCTCTCAGACAAAGGGGCTTACTGAATTATATGATTTATTTTTGGTTTTAAGCTAGTGACACAGCTTAGTGTTTGTGAGTGCTCAAGCTCTGGCACTTGTATGATAGTTACACGAATGACAACACTCACGCGTTCCAAATGAGTGTTTTTCATAACTGACCAAAGAATACTGTAGATACATTGATTCCTCAATATTGCTTACAACTAGGACTGTATGTTTCTTTTCTTTTCTTTTCTTTCTCTCTTTCTTTCTTTTTATAAAAGTATTTTCTTTAACACTGTTCCTGGGGGCTCTTCCTTAACTTTGGAGCTGAGGAATAATTTTAACTGAAGAAATTCCTTGATTTTTGTCCTCTTTCATTCTTTCTGTCTTTTCTGTTTTCTTTTCTTTTTTTTTTTTTCCTTTGGAGTACAGAAAGTAGGAGGACATGGTCACATGGTCACACTTAATGTCCAATAAGTCAACTTAATTTTAGAGGCTTTCTGGGCATAAAAGTTTATTTTTCCGATGGTGTCCTATTGTTTGTACGTGTGTGTGTGTGTGTGTGTGTGTGTGTGTGTGTGTGTACATGCATGGTTTCATGCATACAGATAATAAGTCCATGGTCTGAGGAGGTCAGGCCAGAACCTTGGAGGTGGATAGGCATGTAATAGGAATTACAGGAGAAAACTAAGGAAATAATTTATTTTAACAATAATGTAGTAAAACTATTAGAAAGGGCACTTTCTCATAGCAAGGAATCTTCCATTATTTTAGCTCTACTTCCAAGTTTTCCTTACTTCATCAGAAACTAAATCCCACATCATTTCTAACCTTCTAAAAGATCATTGAAACAAAAACAAATTATGGCTTTTTTCCTCAGTTTTGGTTTGGCTCCATTATTTACACATGATATAAATTAGTGACCTATGCAATGTGCTGTGTGTTACAGTCTGGAGCACATATACTTTCTTGGGACCTTTATGACTTTCTCACTAGTCAAGTACAGGAAAGCCAACGTTGGTATTCTATAAGAAGTGTGTACTGGGTGAGGGTGTACAGATCTCAGAGATTTCACTTCAGATGCTTTGGCCCAAATAATATGGGGCAGGTGAGTGTCACTGTCTGGAGACATCCCCCCAGACAAAATAAATATCTATATAAATATGCATTTCAATTGTTACATAAGAGAAATGGGATATGTTTCTGTACTTCTGCATCAAACCAGGGTCAAAATACATCTTAGCGTGGATTCACAGATTCTCTGCAGTATGTAACAAGCAATTTTCTTTCTTTATTTTTCACTCTTAACTGCATTTTCATTTATTTATTTATTTATTTATTTCAATTTTCAACTAAACTACACTATAGCGTTCATTGATTTCATGGATTTAAAATGCATCTTACTTTTCAGTTTTTACTGTGTTAATTAATACACATTGGGCTAATGATCAAGCATGTATCATTTAATGTAGATAATGAGGTGAGAAGAAAGTATTTTAAAGTTACATATCAAAAAGTTTTCATGGGAATGATTTTCTCTTCCTTTCTTATGATGTGACTATACCTCCAAGGTTTAGAAGTATCAAACTATCTGTTATTAAGATTATAGCTTCAAGAGTAAATACAAGAACTCCCAACTTTCAATCTCAAAAAAAAAAAAAAAAGTAAGAACACGTTAGGTCAATCAGTATTTTGATTAATTATACAAAATCAATGAAGATGATAGGGCAATTGAGTACATCTGAACCCCAGCAAGGTTGGCACACAATGAAGGTAACCTGGGTTCTGAGTGGATCCATGTGGATTTCAGGAGACTGTTGGATAGCATTTAATGTGTTTGAAGAAGTGAGTTTAAAGGCATTGCCCTCAACAGCTCTCTGTGCTACTTCTCATTAGTATCCATATTTCATAATCTTTACAGCTAACTATACATTCGGAGCATCTGCTAAAGCTCAAATTCTGCTCCCGCTTCCTGCAGTGGAGCTGAGGGTTATTTGCTTTTGTATGGTTCATTTCTGTCTGTGGTATGTGATAAAGGTGGTGATTTCTTGACACAGCAATATAGATGGGTTTTCCCCATTAAAAGCTCAACTGAGGGGGAGGGGACCCTTATAAATCACTGTGTGGTCTTGTAAATTGTGCAGTGTTATGGAATATTTTTATCCTGGGTTTGGAACAGAATGACATCTACATATGGAATTGCCAAAAGCACTAAAAAAAGAAAAGAAAGAAAGCAAACCCAACCAAAACAAACAAAATAAAGTCTAATATTGTTTTAAGAAAAATATCCTGAAAAAATTGCTTGACACAAATGAAATATTTCCAAGGGTATTGCCAAGAATATGAAAATAAGAAAAGCACGCAAGCACACACACACACACACACACACACACACACACACACAGAGAGAGAGAGAGAGAGAGAGAGAGAGAGAGAGAGAGAGAGAGACTCCATTCTTAGAGCAGAGAAGGACAAGAAGAAATTAAAATTATAGTAATGCAACGAAAGTCATCTAATTTGTATTTACTTTGCATTTGATGCTCTGATATTTATTTTCCTTATTTATCTTATTTAACCACCACATTTACCCCATATAGTAAGTATCAAATTGAAGATGTGGACATTTATGACTGTGTTCTGCATAGTTACCAGAACATTCTGTGAGCACATCATGGCATATTGATTTCAAATCTCATTTAAGCAAAAGGTTTTGACAATATGTAACAATCCCCCTGGGTCTCTCCTTCTTTTTCTGTCTGTCTCAATGACTCAGTGACTGTTCTTAATAGCTAGAGCTAGAGAACGTGCCTTCATATGAGACTACACTTCTAGAATTTGCATTGACTATTTTCTGCCCTCTGGTTCCTCAATGATGATTACAAACAGTAGATATCAAGTGGGCACTATTTATACAGTACACATTTAGGGGAGCGATTTAAAGGAAGGTCAGTTTACCTCCAACATAAACATTTATGCACAAATACATCACACACACACACACACACACACACACACACACACACACACACACACCATACCCTTTCATCTGTGTCTCAAAAGATTATTGTTTGAATCATGATTTAAAATCTTATGAGCTCAAATGTGACACTGGCAAGAGAATTAGGTTTTACCAAACACTGTTTTCTGTTTATGAGGAGTGGAAGGCTGTGTAGACCGATGATTCTAGCTGACTGCTAACAACATTATAAACACCATATTATGAAAGGCATGGGGAGACATTTATATGGTTACTTCCTTTCTCAAAGTGACTCTTGTGAAAGGGGAACTTCTTTTATAAACCATTTGGGCAGTGGTTTGTGAGAGGACATTTGATGAAGCAAGAAAGGAAAGTCACAACCACAGGGGTGAGTTATGGATGCCGTATCTAGAACTTTTTGTTAAGAAACAAATGATGCTTCAGTGAGCTGAGTATGGGAAAACTGTTTCTTCTAAATTAATGAGTTCTTGGACATAGGATGGTCACTATTTTGCTACATTCACTACTAGAAAATTTTAAGAGAGTATTAATGTGTATCTCTCACCACGGCGACTTTTTTCGTGGTTACCTACTTACCAAATTTTAATGCTTTGTTGTAGATGAATAATATATTTATGTATAAAGTATGTGTATATAGTTGTGTATTATGTGTGTGTTCATTACATCATCTCATAGAATAAATCTAAAAGACAGGGCACTAACATACAAAGATAAGATAAATAAGCAGCATGAGACAACACTGACATAATTCATCATGTTTAACATAAGATATAGTCTATTATTTGTCATTTGAATGTTTTACACATGTGTGAGATGTCTCTTGATAATGACCAGTACTCTGTCCCTTCCGCAATCTTCCCTGGACCCTGGACTCCCTATCACTTCTCCCTTCCAGCTTCCTGTCCTTTGCTTAGAATTTCATTTTATTTATGTACTTATTCCACCTAAACCCACTTAGTGCTGCCCATATATGCGTGAGTATGGGGTCATCCATGGGGACATAAAGAACCTGTAAGTGTCCACACCTCTATCAAGAAGTGACTTTTCCTCCCCCAGTAGCCATCAACTATGAATAGCTCCTAATTTAGGACTGGGGCCTTAGGAGTCTCTCTTACATGGCTTTACCTGGTGTTGGTAACCACAGCTGAGGTTCTGTGTGTACAACCACTTCGCATCCGGAGGACATAGTGTCCGTCCCTTACAGTCTTCCTGTGCACATAGTATATACCCTCTCAGTCTTTCTGGCTCCACTCTCTGAAAGGTCCCTGAGCCTTGGGTGAGGAGGGAATGGTTTAGAGGTCGCATCTAAGGCTGAGAGCACACAGTTGCTCATCTTCCACTCTTTAAACTAGTAACATATGTTTGTATTAGTCACTACCTAGGACAACGAAACTTCTCTGGCCAAATTTTCTTTGACCTAAATGAAATTAAGAAGAGCTGAAGCAATTGGGGAGATGGCTATTTGGGCCAAGGCTTGCTATAACAAGCATAAGAGCCAAATTTCAGATACCTGGTGCCTACACACACACACACACACACACACACACACACACACACACACACACACACACACAACCCTTCATATACCCACAGTTGCAGCACATATGAACACATCTAAACAAATAGTGAAACGAATAAAACTTTCCTTTATAATGAACTTGTGTTGGCCAACCATGGACTATGAAAAGGACTATTGCTTAGCGTACCGAGTCAACTTTCATTAATCATACAAACTCCAAAAGACGCCTTATCTCCAAACTGAGATTGTTTTTGTTTCCTGTATCTCCAAAAGGGTTAAATGTGATTAATTGAACTTGACACATAGCACAAGCTAAATAAATAGTTGTTTGATTTTTAGTCTCCTCATGGAAATCTCTATTTCCTTGACTTTCATTCAACACACATACACCATGAAAAGTTGAATTATGGGATTTATTTAGTTAGGCTTTGAGACAGGATCTTAGGCAGCACAGGCTGGACGCGAACTCAAGATCCACCACCCAAGTGCTTAGATATTGTGTGCCATCATGCCTACCTAAAAAGTAAATTCTGATGAAGAACATACATTTGTCTGCTTTCTTTTCTTGCATAGGGAGAAATTCATTTCAATTTTATATTCAACCAGATGTGAAGTGATTTTTTAAAAAATGATACTAAAAGGCTGTTTTATAGTGTTAAATGTTAATATGTTTAAAAATACTTTTAATGTTAATTTAGCTTCAAATTATGTAGACCAGCACTTGAAAACATGTGTTTGTGAGTGTACTTGTGTGTGTATTTGTGTGTGTGTGTACACACATTTATATGTGTGCTGTGTGCTAACGGATGACCATTCTCACATCAACCTAATGGGATTATATGCTAACTTGACACCACTTATCTGAAGTGGCCTGTAGATCTCTTCGAGCTCTAAATCCTATTAATTGATCCAGAAATTGAAATGAGATACATTCTAAGCAATGTGCCATTACAAAAAAATCTTTCTCAACTACTGAGCATTTGTACTTTTAAGGTCCACCAAATTTCTGGTTTTGTCATTGTTTTTCTTGCTTCATTTTTTATGAGACAAGGTTGACGAGCACTGCAGCCTACACTCAGTTCTTTTTTTTAGACCATTTGTTCTGTGACAGACAGTGAGAGGAAATGCAGCGGAACGTGGGTTTCAGATAGCTAAAACGAACCAAGTATAGGTTTAAGACAAACACTAACTGAAATACTCATCTTAATACTACTTATGAAAACTGGCTAATAATTGAGATATTCAACAGTAGGTAACTGGGTAGAATACATGTGAGCTACTGAATCTGAAGAAGGCTATTAAATGAAGTATGAAAGTACATTTCTTGACATGAAATAAAATGTACACACATACAAGCAGATCTTGAGAAGCAGTATATGCCATAGCCCTCTTCCTAATAATAATGAATTTATACATCTGTCAGCGTTTTCTGATGTTTCCACTATTGAGCACACAGCACTTATCATTAACTGAAATGTAATGAGCTTCTAGCTGAAGTCCAGTTTCTCTCCATTTGCAGCCATGTACACATCGCCAAACAGCTGGCTTAGGAAAGAACTGAACGCAGCTTGCAGTGCTCCACAAGCTCCTCCTCTAACAAATGCAGACACATTTTTAGTGACCTTAAAAGCCCAGCTGTACAGTAGCTTTAATAGAGTTTTGTGGAGGGCACCGCTTAGGTTCAGTCTTGTTTCAATTTCTCAAGACATTCTACTATTGGACAAGTCTGTCTGCTTAGTTTGTATATTACAAGAGAAATCAGTTCCCAAGAAAACCACTTATGACAAGCTTTCAGCCAGTTTTCCTTCACTTTAAATTATCTGGTAATGTTATAAATAATTTCACCCAAACATTTAGCTGTTTGTTTAAATCATTATAGTAACCTAATATCTACATGTCTTCCTACGTGCATGGTCATGCACACTAAGCAGGGAGCTGTACCTTTTCTGCCCAAGAGTAGCATTGCTCATTGCTTACTTTGTTAGCCACTCTACACTACAATATGGTAATGGATTGAAACGTAGTACAAATTCTCTGTATTATCTCAATGCTTACTTGAACTTAAAATGACAATGCCAGGTTATACTGACCAATTTTGCTTAGCCACCTTCATTTCTGTCTCTTTAATTCATCATAGTATCCCTCTTGTCATATATATATATATATATATATATATATATATATATATATTCAGTGTCAAACACATCTGTTTGTTGAAACATACATCTGCATGTTCTAATCAAAAGGCAAGGAAAACAGAGTATAACCATCTGAGAGGTACACTTGTCCAGAGTGGGTTTCCTCCAAGACCTTGGCTGTACTTGTAAAATGAAGTCATTTGGAAATAGGTCTTACCCTTGTCTCCTGACCTTTGGCTCCTATATGTCTTCTTCTCAGACACCTTCTGGAAATATTCATTCAGATGCCTTTTACTAAATTTAAAAATAGGCGCCAGATGTCTTACTACCTTGTTATGTATGCAGCCTATTTTCTCCCTCAATGAGACTGTACTATTAGCCAAGACAAAAGGAAGGCTTTAAAGACAAAAGCTTGAGTTCAAAGTGAGTTCATAGTATTTATCTTCTTCGTCTCAATGTGAAGAGTTTAGGAAGTGTAGAGAACTGTTTTCAGTAATTTTTATCTCCAAATAATGCTTGATAATTGAAATAACCTCTTTGATTTAAAGTCAGATGTCAGTGTTTTCAAATTTAGAGAGAGTTGTTTTACATATTCATTGTGTACATGTCTTACACGCACATATCATTGCCTTAATAAATTTCTCTGACTCATTCCCAGAAAATGCCTCTTGTTCCTCATATCCCATGATTAACAGTGATCATCGAATTTTCTACCAGTGCTGGGTGAGAGGTTTAACCTTGCCCTTCCATCCTAGGACTGAAAATCAAGGGAACACAAGAGCCACTGCAATGTGCATCTCACTGAAACAACTTAGCTTCTCATGTGGAGTTGGACTCAGTGTTTTGAAAGGAGAATTTGGGTTGTTTATTTATTTTTTTATTCTTTGAGAATTTCATACATGTATACAGTGTAGTTTAAAAAAAGAAAGTTGACTAAAAGAAAATAAATTCTTTTGGCAATTCCTGGCTTCTCATGACCCATTTTGGATAATTTTCGTGATTTGTTGAGATTTTAAAGATTCTGTACCTGTGACAAATCAGGGAGTACAAATATTTCTCATGTGAGAAGCGGGGGGGGGGGGAGCAGCTAAAGTAGTAATCCCCACTTTTACCCATAAGAAACAATTAGGACAGCCTTAGTTTCTTTTCCAAACTTTTTGAAGCATTATAATAGCCTCAGAAAGACCCAAAATGCATGGCTTTGACATTGGAATGAAGCCACAAAAAGTGTGTCTGTGCATGGAAAAGAAATCCAAAGATGATAGTCATTAGCACTCTGTTTACCAAGTAGAATGGTCTAGCGACCAGGCTCATGCCTGCCCGCTGATCCCAAGGCTGCATTCTTGAATGTCAGGAGTTAGTATTTCATTTAAATACAAAAAGAAAATGTTTAAAATGTGTTCTAGGTTCAAAATTACCTTTGTGGTATCTTACTTAAATCAATCACTCATGACATCATAAACAATAAAATTAGAAAGCTGGGTAACAGTTGAAGTCAGAGATATTCCTCTGTGAACTTGGATGCCTTGAGCAAAGCTAGAATGTTTGCATAATCTTTTCTGTGGCAATAACATTCCACTCACATATTTCTCTTTTAAAAGAAACTCCACACTTAGTGGTATTCTGGGTTGAAGACTTAAATAAAAAGCATCTCAAGTATAATCCTGTTCTAGAAATTGACATGTGTATAAAAGTTTGACTCCTCCATTAAAACATCTGTAGATGACTTAAGGTTGTATGAATGCAAAATATAATTTTACTTAAATTTCTGAATTTAAACTTTTAACTGTCTCAATTTCATCTCCCAAATCCACTCACATGTTTGAGGTTTCTACAAATGAAATAAGTCACTGTAGATACTAGTGAACAAAGGGGAAGGTCAAGTGTGCATCCAGTCTACTTGAAGATTCTTTCTTGAGGTCTAGAGGCAATGATGCTGAAGATGGCCTGATCTCAAGGTGCATAGTACATTTATTTTAAAAACAGAAATTTAAAATAGATATGAGATTCTAAAAAAGGCAAAACTTTAGGTAATATATCCTTTATCAAAGGGTTAATTAAGATGGAATTTAATAAAGCAATATTTTTATAATGAAAATGATTCCACTTCTGACAGTGGAAAATTTGTTTAAAAAAATCATAACTTTTTCTCAATATAATGGAGCTGCACATATGCCACTTACACTTTATGGGTTCAAATCTGGCTGGTATCATAACTGTACTTGTGTAAGAAACAATAATAATTTTATACAAAAAAATATGTCCTTTATCATGATGAGCTGCAAGAGGCATAACCAAAAGATACACCCACTGAAAGACAAGATAGTTATCCAAACAAGTAAGCCACCAGTTTTAAAGGAAAATCAACATCACTGAAATATATTCTAATCAGTGATCAACTTGATGTGTTAAGCCAAGTTGCTACATGGCCTTAATAGTGATTGATAAGGTCAAAACTGATGCTGACCACTTTAAAGTAGTGCCATTAAGGAGAAAATTTAAACAATGGGATTCCCCAATTCCCATCTCTCTTTTAATTTTTTTTATTCTTTTTTTATTTAAGTAATTTAATCAGATTGCATCTTATTTGATGTCCCCTCACTTGTATCTTCCCATTCCCTGACCCTCCTTCTTTCATCCTATTCCCCTCCCCTAGGTCTGTGACAGAACAGGAACTTGTCCCCCACTCTAAGATCACAGCCTATCAGGTCTCTGGTAGTCTGCTTACTCTTCCTCTGAGTGTCACCAGATCTCCCCACCAAGGGCAAGTGGTCTAAGAGGGGGCACCAGAGTTTATGTCCGAGTCAGTCCCTGCTCTCCACACAATTGTGGGGAATGTACTGTCCATTGCCTAGATCTGGATAGAGGTTCTAGGTTTAATGCATGCATTGTCCTTGGATGGTACCATAGTTTGAGCTGACGCCCCTGGGTCCAGATTCATCAGCCTTATTGGTATTCTTGAAGGTTTGTTAAAATCTGATGACTGACACTGAATATAAGTTACCAGCTACTGGCCTTTTGGACTTAGTTGGGTTTTACAAAAAAAGCTAATGGAAATCTGATGTGTAAGTCTTGTTTGTGACATTTAGGAACTAAATACAGGGGAAAGTTTTAGGGATGTCCAATTCAAAAAAATCATCTCAATTCTCTGACTGACTGCTAATCCAAAAGTGTGAGTGTCATGATGTACAAAACTTATGCTATGAGGATGTGCAGGAGGTTCAGAGCGTAAAAATTTGCTCCATAAGCATGTTGTCCTTAGATTGATCTCCAAAACTAATGTCTAGCTTGCCTGTAACTGTGTTTCTACAGTGAGCTAGGAGGCAGAATCCCTGCTACCAGCTACCCAACTACACAGCAGTAACCAAGAGGCTCAGCTTCCAAGGTTGAAAGCAATGATTGACACCTGACACTGTACTTGACTTTCACAGATGCCTGTACTCACACAGATGCACATGCACACAAACACACACACACACACACACACACACACATCATGCCCATACACACACACACACACACACACACACACACACACGTACATCATGTCCATATATACATACACAAATGCATGAGATATGCACACAAACACAGATAACATTATAAAAGAGAAAACATTTCTAAGCAGGGAAGAAAAACTATTATAAACTGTTCTAAACACAGGTTAGCAATTGCATCTAGTATATAATCTATTTCATATTATGGAATCTAATGTTTAAGTTCTCTAAGAAGAAAAAAGCACAGTAAATGAAAATAAATACTTCTTATAAATGTGAGGAAGGCAAATTATTCCTTGGAAGATTAGTTTCTTTGCCCTCCTAACTAAATAAATATTGACCACACTATATATGATCTTATATTAGGCCATTGCTGCAGCTTATCGTAGTAATTTCATTTATATATTATTTCATTTATTTTTCCCAAACAATATCAAATAAATTTTGCTTTCTCCCTTTTCATGTCAAAGTCTCAAAAAAATTAAATACATGGCAGAACTTGTGTCTATGCGCAAACCTTTGATTGTCAAACTACAAAGCCAGTGCATGTAATGCCATTTTAAGAGAACCTGAGTCAATTCTGTCTGGCCCGTGAACTCCAAACAAGTATGGCCACAATATTTTCCCTTCACTCCTGTCAAATTTTGTTTTATTTTATGTTGAAGAAAGTCATTCTCCTAAGTACTTAGTAACTACATGGAGATACAGCATACACTCCTTTAATGAAGTAAACAACATCAGTCAATCAAACAAAAAGTAGATTACAATTCAGCTCATAGCAAATAAGAACTGGGCATGAGCAAGAAAATGCTCTGTGGCCCACTACCAATGTGTGCACAGCTTCAGTTGCCCAAATCTCAAGGAGGACTATTCCACTTTATATTAAACAGCACAAATTGAGGACTTTGAATAAGTTATACGTTTTCTTTATAGTGTTAAGCCTTTTAAAACATGCTTGACAAACTTCCTAGAATGACGTTTTAATAACGGGGGAAAATGTAGCTGGCTCCCAAGACACATGAAATGAACAGCACAGGAAATTCAATGAAAATGTAAATTTATTCTAAACACAGTTTTCTGCCCTTTGCTGAATAAATGAATAAAAAGAGAACAAAGGGTTGCAAAGTGACTAAGTGCTAATAACTTCTGTCATAAACCTCGTGGACTCCAGTGATTTTTTTTCAGTGGAACTGACCTGTCCATACAACATGCCACAATGTCCCCAATTCCTCTGTTTATTATTAGGTAGTCATGTTATGTTAGGGTTCTGTCGCTAGGACAGTGACATGTCAGAGTTTCCCACACAGAATCTGACGAGAGACTCCAGGATCTTTAAACTAAAACTCTTCAGCAGTCACCAGATGTGGGGTGTGACACAGTTGTTCTTACTTTGTATTTACAAGTGTGTTCCGAAACGTCTAGGCATTTCTCATCAGTTGGCGCTAATGAGCAGGGAATCAGATGGAGGGAGCTGGGGAAATGGAGGCAAGGTGAAAGTAGCAGTTATGTTTTGGATGCCCAGAAAGGGATTAATGGCTGCTGGTGTGAATAAAGCTAAGAGTGAAATGAGATTAATCTCTCATTAAGCAGAGAAAGCGGGCACATTTCTGTATGCACGGGTGAGCACTTCTCTGCAGTTGGACCAGTGAACAACTCCAAATCATGGTGTGACTCTGCCACTGTGTTTATCCCCGGTCAGTTGGATTATTTACGACAGAAGTGAAAGACTTCCCAAAGAGACATTACTGCAATATACACCCACAGTTGTGCAGAGAACACGATGTTTGCTGCCTGAATAGTACCCAAGGGGGGAAGGAGAAAAACCACAGCTCAATTCCGTTAGACACCATTGTTGTCACGACACAAGGCAAATGTAGTTATCTTTCTTTAAGATATGATTTTCACTTAAATGTTAACTGACATATTCTTCATAAGAAGGCAGCGCATAAATAGGCCCCAGTGTAGAAAGCTTGAGTTAATGCTGCGTAGTGAGACAAAACCACTTATTTTTGACCTTTGGTCGGATTTAAAAAAATAAACAATTGTGAGTGCCCTTTGCTAATGCCATCTGTTGTCTCTAACTGCTCAAGTGTCTCAAGGGACCCTGGGCCTCAGAGAACATTACAATGTGCCCAACGTATACAATCCAAATAAGAAGACAGTGCATCTTCTTCAGAGAAAGCTCCTTTTATTTACAAATAAAATTGTATTATATACATATAAGCATTATAATTAAAGATATTCTCCTTTTACTCACACTTTTGACATTTATGTTTTTTAAATGAGCTTGACTGCTTCAGACTGTATGTGCAGACCTTCGCCATTTCATCCCCTCCTCTATCTCCCTATGTGGCACATTTCTCTGGGAAGTCCTGGTGACTATTCCAGAACCAACAGAACTGAGTTTTCACGACAGACACTCGTATTTTTAAGCCCTAGGTAGGACTGGTCTATATTCACCACAGATTTGGAAAGTAGACCAGTGTTTGGGTTACTACGATCAATCAGCTAGACATTTGATCCAATGACATCTAACTTTTCTAAGTCAGGACACATCCAATAACTGAGCAGGAAGAAATGGTATGATAACATGTGGCCATATGTTCCTTTCTTCACCTAAAATAAACAATGAGGCTTCCTTCAATCATTGGCTTCTCACTGTCAACAAAGTACATTTGAAACACAATTGCACAATTCCGTTTCAACGTGCCTAAGCCTGACATTTAAAACGCAGTCACTTTAATATTCAAATGGTATATATGGGCTGTGGCCAAAGTATACTGTAAAATATGTAGATTCTGGATCCTCAATACACCTTCCTTATGGAAAGTTCCTTTTACACTTAAAGTAGTAAATATCTAAATAAGTGTATGTTGGTAGCATATTGGCCTTTTTCTATGTACCAAGACATACAAAGCATGGTAGATACCATTGTGCTTTTAAAACGAGGTAAGGAATGAAGTATTTATTAGCATTTTTATTGGAAAATAGAACAAATGAGTGCAGGAAGGATCCGTTTAATTAACAAACTGTTCATTGAAAACACCGATAGTAGCCAGTGCTTTTCGTTAACTGTACAGTGACCACACAGGGCTCACAGACTGGCCTGTAAAGCCTTAGGGAGGACAGATGACACAAGCTGTCTATTTTCATTTTCTCAGGCATCAAGGCATTAGCTCTTCACTTAATTGAAAGATGAACGGCTTCAAATGGTAGACAGTGACACAGGTGGTGAAGCCATGAAGGAGGAACACAAAGAAAAGTTCAAGTCCCTCATAGAAAGTGCCTCTGTTTTGGCTTTTCACAACCGTCTCAACCAGCAGGCCGTAATTGGCCCTTTCGATGAGGAGAAGGACTCAGACCGGCGACCTTGGTGATGACAGTTGTGAAAACTGCAGCTATGGGACATGGGTGCTAAATGAGCTGACACTAGAAAGCAAGAGGAGGAATGTGTTAGATAGTTCACGTGACACTGCAGTCACGTGACACTGCGGTCACGTGACACTGCAGTCACGTGACACTGCAGTCACACAAGCTCCTTTCAAGGTGGACCACCAGGGCTGGAGTGCCAGAGAAAGCAGAATAAAAATTCACTGCTGCGTTTGGCGACTCACTTATTAATGAGACCTTCATAATCACAACCAAGGCACACACAGAGATGCCCTGCTCCTGTTCAGCTGTGTATTCCATACAGGCAGGCAGTAAAAACCTTTGGAAGGGCTTTTAGTCTATATAGTCTATAAAAGTAAGCAAGCATAAAAAGACCCAATCACCCAATTCCCCTTGAGCTCCCCCAAATCCAAACTCATAATATTTCTCATGAGAGATGAACACATAATTTGAATGCTGCCAAGTGAAACTCCTGCTCAGTCTCAAACCCTCAGACACTCATAGCAGAAAGCTCACACTTGTATCCCCATGGTGTCCAGATTCTTACTAGAACCCTAGACTTCCTTGAATCGTAAAGTTTGTACTCTTGTGGATCCTTTCCTCTAGTGTGTGGCCTGGGTTGAGAAAGTTTCTGTAATCAATAAACTGCAGCAACATTGCCACTTCCATGACAGCAGTGCAAAAGATCGTGACAGCTGCCTTTTAATAGATTCTCCTGGCTTTCAGCACACACACCTTGATGAAGCTAAATACTGGATAAGTCCAGGTAACATGAAACTTGCGCTGAGGCCACCTGCACAGAGGAGCTGAATCCATGTGAGATTAGATGCTAATCTGTTACTACTTGAACAGTCAGAGGACCCTGGTCCAGGCCAGCATCATCTTCTTTTTTAATTGTCTGAGGACTTCATATCTGTATGCAGTGTGTTTTGATCAAATCTGCTTCCCACTCCCACTCCAATTCTTACCCTTTCCTGCCATCACTTTGCTCGCTCAATCTCGCTTCATCTGCTTCTCCTTTTAAAAAACACATTGAATCCATCTAGCGCTGCCTGTCTGTGCAAAGGATTAGCACCGTCTGCCGGAACAAGGGTAGCCTGACCAACATCTGCATCCAGGCCAGAAGAGTAAAAAGCAGCATGAATATAAAGCAGGAGACACACATAGCACTGATTCTGAACCATAGAGACTTTCAGTTAATAAACAAATGTTTTAATGAATTATTAAATTCTCAATAACAGAAAATTAATGTAGTCACCGAATGTACTCCTAACAGTGAAAGCATGCTCTAGGTTGTCCAGAAACAGTAGGAAGTACATAAGCCTTTTCTCAGTTATCACACAGCTGTCTATAAACAAGCAGAAGGCAGCAACAGGTTTGGTGCTATCATCTTCCAACTTTCAGAGAACTCTAAGCAGGCAGAGAAAATCTAGATTCATTTGGAACAATCCAAATTCACAATAATGTCATATACAGACTATGTGTTTATCTTAACTCTTGGCAATTTTAAGGTACTATACAGGATCTTTTTATAATGACAGCTCACTGTGATAAATTAAAGGGCTGCTTTACATGGGAGAATGGGGAAATAGAAGGATCCAGAGGGTCCTAGAAACCCACAAGAAGAACATTATGATGGGCAGCCCAGGGGTGCTGCTCAAAATAAGGCACCAGCCAAGGACAATACCCTTACCCAGATCTACCCAATGAACAGGACATTCTTCACAGTTGAGTGGAGAGTGGGGTCTGACTTTCACACAAACTCTGCTGCCCCATATTTGACCACGTCCCCTGGATGGGGAGGCCTGGTGGCACTCAGAGGAAGGATAGCAGGCTACCAAGAAGAGACTTAATACCCTGTGAGCATATACAGGGGGAAGAGGTCCCCTTCAGTCACAGTCATAACAGAAGGGAATAAGAGGAAAATGGGAGTGAGGGAGGAATGGGATGATACAAGGAATAGGATAATAATTGAGGTGTAATATGAATAAACTAATAAAATATATTAAAAAAAGAAAAAGGAAAAAAAATAAAGAGCTGCTTTAGAAGCTGGACAAGAATGTCCTTCCCCATAACATTTGTAGACCTGAACAATACATGGGTCAAAAAATTCTAACTTAGAAGTTAAAATACATATAATAATGGGAATGTAAACCATAGGCCATGTAAAGACAGAAGGCAACAAACAATTGTATGGTAAGAGTATAAGCTCTGAGGCTAGCTGACTCCGGGTCTTTGCTTTTCAGTGACCCAACAACTCTGGTGTGTTGATGCTCTCTTCATGTTTCAGTTTACCCTTCTTCTAAATGGGGAATGAGATGACAAGATGTACCTCAGATAAGGACTGCATAAGATGACACATGTGTAGCATTTGGCCCCGGTCCCGGTTATTGAAGTTGAAAATGCTAAGCTACGTGGTGGTCATCTGACTACAACTATGCCCTGGCTTCCTCCATCACAAATTATATGTGGTAACTGACATAGAGCTGCAGTTTAGGCAAATGGACCAAGCCCAAGCTACAAACTCAGAATAAGGATCTCAGGATTTTATGACTTGGAGCAATATTCTTAACTCCCATCTCTGAATTTTCTACTTCTTTCAAATGAAATGATGACAGTTAATATCTGATACATTTATGGTGAGGATTTATGGATTTACTGAGAATAAAAGAAAGCCCTTAAGTACAACTTGGAGCATAGTAAATGCCCAGTAAATACTGCCACTTGCAAAAGAATGACATGTAAGTTAGGAAAGCAAACATGGTGCGCTAGATATGGTGCCAGCATGTGGTTTCAAGGTGAGTAAAATCAGATTAAATTAACCACAAGGGTAGATAAGGAAAATCATCTCACATATCTTATACTAGACACACTCAGAAAATGCTGCAAATAAATGTAGTCAGCCTCTAACCACCTATCTCTCAAAGTATATTTGTGCTTCAAGTAAACAAGAATTTGAGCCAACTGTAGTAATAAAGAAGAACCTTAAACAGGATCTTAAACAAGATTCTTTCAATGGAAATTCTTATATTTTCTGAGGGTACACCACTTACCCCCAGAGTAAGGAGTTGGGCTGGAGAGATGGCTCGATAGTGCTTTCTACTCCTCCAGGGGACCCAAATTTGGTTTCCAGCTCCCAAGTCACATGGCTCACATGTCCTGTAACTCTACCTTCAGGGAATGCAGTTTGCTCTAATAGACTTTATAAGCTTCCCAACACATATGGAACATACAAACACACACACACACACACACACACACATGCATACGCACATACACAGACAAGGGGAGAGAGAGAGAGAGAGAGAGAGAGAGAGAGAGAGAGAGAGAGAGAGAGAGAGAGAGAGAGAGAGAGAGAGAGAGCTTTCTGATGAAAATTCAACAATAGCACTCACAAGGTAATGTTATCTATCAACTGGAAAATTCTGACAATGAGGACAATCAGGTACTCAGTTAAGTTCTGGTCATTTTTCTGAGAGTTAAAATTTAATATTAAAAAAGAAAATAATAACCAAAGTGCTATATTCAGAACAACAGTCATGAAGTGAGCAGCGCTCAGAGCAGATGCTTGTTTCTTCATGGCATGGAACCACAAGACCCTAAGGTTTCCTGTATATAAACACAGAGACAGACACAGCATACAATAATATGGATTGTGTTCATTCGTGTCATCCCTTTCTTAGTTTTTTTCAATGAATTTTTGTAGTGTCAGTTGTCAAAGTCCTGGTACCTACTGTCAGAGCTCACCTCTAAGAAAACTGTGAGCTCATTGCTGCAGCTGAACATTTTCACACAGCCTGAGTAGATCCTTTATTTCATATTTTCGGTATCCTATTTATCTCTTTGCTGTGTTGACCTAAAATACCTCCTGTGGCCACTTGGTGAATGGATGCTCTCTGCCACATGACAAACCCTCTGAAGAGAGTAGGATGCTTGCGCTGCTCAGCCTGTGTCCTGCTTGTTAGCACATGCTTGGCGACACACATGTCACCTGTCAATGTTCAGAAAGTAGAAAACTGACACAGGCAACTTTCAAAA
Source organism: Acomys russatus (assembly GCF_903995435.1). Taxonomy (NCBI): domain Eukaryota; kingdom Metazoa; phylum Chordata; class Mammalia; order Rodentia; family Muridae; genus Acomys; species Acomys russatus. Next base: position 9,325,748 of record NC_067153.1, read on the forward strand.
ATAATTTTATTAACCAAGGTGTTATAGCCACTCTTATATAGAGAGAAGATTTTGCTAAAACCAAACCAAACCAAACCAAAACACACACACAAAAAAATCCAACCTGTCTTTGTAATAAATAAATAAATAAATAAATAAATAAATAAATAAATAAATAAATAAGTCTAAGCAAAACCATCCGGGCACTGCTGGAGAACAATGCCAATGATTATGTCATTTCTAAAAACTACGAAAAGCAGTAAACAGGGCCCATAACACAGCTCAAATTGGTCAAAGCCTAGTATTGATTTCTGCAGTTTCAGCATTGCAATCTACTTTTTTTTTCCGTAAAAGCTAAGCCAGATTGCTGGCATTTCGCATTTTACTTCACGAGCTCCTCGCTAACACATAACAGGTTTGTCATGAGCTACCAAGCAATCCGATTTGACATGAGGCAATGTGGAAACAATGCCATACCACTTCTTAAAAATACCTTTCTGCGACGCATATACAAGGGATGATGCGGTGCAGATTTTGCAGGAATGTTGCTTTTAACCAGTTTCTATAGGTCCAAATGAGCACAGACTATTCTGCACTTGATCTGTGCATGATCTGTATAACGTTCTTTACAGCCTTTACAGAAAAGAGGCGTTGAAACCATATCCACAGCCACAAAGCAAAATACTTTACAGATCTGATGTAATGTAATAAAAAAGGTTTGGGGGATGGTTTGTTGTACAGTAAATAATTCCAATAAAATGTTGCTGTAGTTCTGATTTCTTGTTCTGGCACAAGATGAATTCATTGTAATGATACAAAGAAAATTAATGTGCTTTAAAAAAAAATAGCACTTATCTTGAGGACTCTTGCTCAATTTATTAGCCGGACTCCTCAAGTGCCTAGAAAAGACATTTTTAAGGGGTATATGACAGATTAAGTATGCGCTATTAGCAAATTTCCTAATTTTTTTTTACTTGTATTATAACAGATGGCTAATAAAATATATCAGGTTACTCTTAAAACATCCTCGGTGACCTGTAAACTCGTTTTTATATACCCACAATGGTCTTTGCTTTTCAAACGTGTAAACTTCCTTTCATATAACAATCAGGATGGTACACAAATAAGGACGTACCCAGGGCTTTAAAAGCAGATAAGCAAAGCTTTTTAGCTGAGGTTCCACTGGCTGCCTCAGACATAAAAGATAGAAATCAATTTTGGGTAGAATTATTTCATGTTACCAGTGACTGAGTATAAGGCTTTAACACTGTCCCATGAACTAGTTCTCAAAGCCTCATTGCAAGAATTATTCACATTACACAAAAATAGCGATAAATATATATTCTTAAGAAATATATTAAGCAATAAGAACTTGCTTCTCTATGAGACGTGTGTAAGAAAACACTGAGATGTGCTCAGTTTGTTTATTTGCTTATTTCTATAATTCATCTAAGGTTTATGCTTCTTAGATTTGCCTAATTTCACCAAATGTCTTATTTTAGCCCAGACTCTCATCAAGGATGCCACATAACTCCTAATTTTGCCTCAGGCTCTACTTCGTTTTCAGATGGCCTGGACATTTTGGAGGCTCTCTTGCCAGGTATTTTGTAAAATGTCACTAACAAGGTTTTCTGATGCTGTTGCCATGGCTATACTGTGGTTATAGGCATGAAGAACATGATCCCAGATGGGAAGTGCATTCTGTGATGTTCTCGTAACACTGACAAATGGACCTATCCAACCGGACTCAGTCATTGTTGATTTGAACAACAATCACCCAGCCTGAGGTCATGTTTGTCAAACTTCTCCATATCCATCGTAAATGGCACTGTCCTCTAGAGAAAAATCCACTATTGTAGTCTACATTTATGGCTAGAGAGTTTCCCTCAACCTTAAAAGCACAGCTACTACAAAAAAAAAAGTATTTCAAATTCCAAAGATGAAGACATTTAGGACCCAATTCTGTCCAGGTCATGTCGATAACCTATCACATGCTACAAGCAAAACTAGAAACACATACATAACACTCCCCCCGATGCCCAACCAAATCAGGCAGCATGACAAATGCTCTGACTTGAGTTTGAGCCTCGTTGATTATTAGGCATGACTAATTAAAGATTTCTGGGTTTGCTCTATTCACTTTCCATCATGAAGGTTAGTGGCTTCATCATCCCCAGGAAACCCTGGTACTTAATTCATTTAAGGTCTGCAGTTCTCCAAGGGTTGTCATGGTTTACATGAATACGCTCCATGATATGAAAGGATGGAGCTGCTGGAGGGCTGTGTGTTTTAAAGAGGATGTGAGCTTACCAGTGAGGGCACTTCATTTCTACAGATAAATATGTGTTTGCTTAAATAGCCACATGGTCTGTGTTATAAGACCTTTATTCTTGCCCGGTAAATGTGGAATTTCTGTTTTCACAGGATCAGATTTTTACTTGCACATTTCTTTTCCAGAATTTTTCAGGATTGTCAGGACATGCTGATACCTAATATTAACCAGCAACCTCTTTGTGCTGGACCAAGTCACAAATGCATTATGAGGCATCATCCACTTCGGAAATGTAGAGACTATTTCACGTTAATTGCAGAATATGCACACTTACAAATGTGTAACAACCAAGTTAGAAATGCAAGATTGAATTGTTTAAAAGAAGGAAGATCTGAGTGAGACGTATAGGTGAGTTAGCATCATTTATTTTGCCTTGATACTTCTCTGCCCGTACTCTTACTATTTAAGTGATTCTTCACTGAAATGCTTGTTGGTTTTATTTCTAAGTAAAAACAGAGAGCTTTGCTTTTCCAGTGAGGTCATTTGAATTTCAAGCACAGAGCTTAAAGGTATAAAACCATTCATCTGTATCTTATAACTACAACAAATTTCTACAAATAGAATAGTGCAGTACATATCTTGATTGACAGTACATGGGATGGATGTGAAAAGGTAAGGTTCTTAGCCTCAGTTTTAGGATGTAATTTGATCCAGTTCTCCAATGCATTGTGTCTATGCTCAAAATGCATGTAAGCAATTGAAGCAATAGAAGACAGAGTAGAGATCTGTACATCCAAGTTAACAAAACCGAAAGAAACATGGGGTCACCCTTCCTTCCTCTCACTTAGCAAGATGCAATGACATCAACCACACTTTACTTGCTAAAGCTGTCTGAGTTAACAGCTCCCTATGACACCAACAGAAGCATCTGCAATTTTCACAGTGGGTTGCAATCGCGCTATCAAACCCCTTTATAGATGGCACTGGTTTAAAAAACTCTCTGTCATCACCAGATGGTGGTGCCCATGTCTTTAATACCAGCACTTGGGAGACAGAGACAGGTGATTCTCTATGAGTTCAAGGCCAGCTTGGTCTAGAAATATATATATATATATATATATATATATATATATATATAGAGAGAGAGAGAGAGAGAGAGAGAGAGAGAAAGAGAGAGAGAGAGAGAGAGATTCAGGACAGTTAGGGCTCTATTGCACAGAGAAACCCTGTCCTGAGAAACAAAACAAAAATATCTGTCAGGATAGATATTGGAACTATTTTACTAGCCAAAACTGATTGATTTTATCACCAGAATTTTTTTAACCTCATCTAGTTGGTTTCCTATGTGTTCATTTGTTTATTTGTTTATCTTATTATTTTTTTATTTTTTGAAAATGTCTTAGTGTGTGAATAAGTCTCTTAGTCTCTGGTCATTCACCATTTCTTAATGAAACTACAGAATCCAAGTACAGTTTACTGTTTATACCTGTGCCCAGTGACACTTGACAATCAGAGTTTATCACCTTGTTTGTCTCCTTATCACTGAAATTCCATTGCCTGAGACAGTTTAAGACTCATGTAGCACCTGTATTTTCATTTAACGAAGAACAAATCATAAACCTATTTGTCTCTTCATCCATCTGCTTACTAAATATTGTATAGGTGATAAAGCAAGGAGTTGCTAAAAATGTTCTGTGAGATGACATGTCCATTCACAAAATTAAGGAAGGGGAAGACACAATGGCATTGCAACAGACCTATCAGGATTCAGATATGGCTCAAAACAAACAGAGAGAGACAGAGACAGAGACAGAGACACAGAGAGAGACAGAGAGAAAGACAGAGAGAGAGAGAGAGAGAGAGAGCGCGCTCTGAAAGATGAGACTAGAGAGAAAAGTAGAGGCAAAACTCTTACTCTAAAATATTTCTAAGATTTTCTTTACTAGAGAATCTTCTACTATTTCAAAGGCTCCTTTATATTTTCTTGCCAGGTATAGACACTGAAAACATCTGGCCTTTAAGAAGTTAAGATTAATTGTTTCTCTGCATAAAGTTTTGAGATACAAGTGAAATATATTTGTCTCAGACATTGGTACATACCACAAACTCAAAATATTGTTGATTATGTTATTGCTATACTTTACAGAGATAAGTCACCTACTTGGTCATTCAGTATGTAATGGACATTTTTAACAGCTATTTTCCTGGAATCATTTATAATATGGCCTTTCAGTAAAAGAGCTTGGTCTGGAGGACCCACTGGCCTTGCCATTTGCGACTTGTGGAAGCATCGCTATCAATGATCTTGCTTATGTTTCAAAAGTTTCTTTTCAAAGAGTAAAGGTCAGGTATATGGGGAGTCACAGTAAGTACTCAGTGGATAGTAAAAGTCCCATCATTTCCAATATTTCTACTATGATCACTAGAATGCTCATGTTTACTATGTTTCTCTCTGTTGAATTATTTTCCTAGAAATGCCTAAAAGTTAGATTGTTGAGACACAGCACCTCATACATTCAAAGAATGTTTCTGTACCTGTTTCATTTGATTCCAAATCCAGGTTCATCAGCCAAGAAGGAAAGAGTCTGGTACAAATTTTACAACAGAAATTCCAAGCCACTGGGAATTGAACAGATGCCTCTAACTAATTTTACACTGGGGATACCACCAGTCAACCATGCTCTGTAACAACTTTCAGAAACATCTGGATTTAAACTTACAGTGTAAACAGAGCAGGTTAAGTAGCATAGAGTTATAAAACACCTTCATGCCTATACTCTAAAAGGTTACATTTCCCTGAGATAGTTATTTTTGACATATCAGAAAAATTGTAAGGAGTATAAATGTTAGGAACTGTAACACCCACAATTGGTCTATACAGCAGGGTCCTAGAATTCTGTTGCATTTGAAGTCTGATGTCCTAAGGATATTGAAAAGTACTCTTCTGAAGATTAAAAATATCCTTACTAACAATAATTTTACTTAAATGATGAAAGATATCCTGCCTTCAAGTTTTACAGTCTTCCCAAGTTTATATGAAACTGAAATACTTACCTTGGAAGGATTGTGCAAAGCACTAAAGGCCATTACTTAAAACACTAAACCTTGGAATGTGAGTATCTGGAAGAAAGAATCAATGTCCATCCCACTGTTGTTCAATAGCATCATGGCAAGCATATTAGTAAACCCTATGTGAATTGAGGTAACTCTTGACTGCTACCAAACCAATTCATCATCCCCCAAACTGAGTGACATGCAGTGCTTCTAATGTTCAGAAGGTCCACTCACACCCATCCTGAGTCAGTTTCAGCCAAACTGCAGTTAGGATTGGCTATTCTCATTCTATCGTCTATAGTTTAATGCTATAGCTAGAAGTAACTCAGTGGTACAGACTAGAATCCCCGGGAGGGGATTCTATACAATAGGCAGCCTGCTCATCAGTCACCTACGGCTGAGTTCGACCTCTTAGCTTGACCTCTTTACAACATGATGGCCTCTTGATGGATCAGTGGTAGACTTCTATCCTGGTAGCTTAGACTCCTCAGAATGAATGCTGTGCTTAACAAGATGAAACTGGCCTGACTCCAGGAGAGGGTGGCACACAGGTCTGGAGGTGCTCCTCAAATGAGCTTTGGGAAATATACACCCCAGCTATCACCATGTATTTTAACTTTCACTCTTTATAGTTCACAGAATTAAAAGGAAATAGAATTCTCTTGTAGTTATCATACGCAAGTAGGAAATAAAATTTTGGGTTTCAAGTTGTAGAAACTTTATATTTAACTTTTAAATTACGTCTATGAACAAGACCGTGACACATGAGATACAAACGTGACTGTAGATCTCCTTGACAGAAGGTCACCTTCTTGCCGCTGACTCTCAAATGTCTACAGTCTGAGACACGCTGAGCACACACTTGCTTCATTTTTCACAAGGGACAGATATTTTGTATGTAACAGGAGAGGGTGTTCAGTTAATTATTTGAGGCATAAGAACCTTTAAATAGACTTTTAGAGTTTATTTGAATATTTTAAGTTGTCTGCAAGATCTTTTTGGTATGGCTTTCAAAATTAGATAAAATGGGATTCATTACAAAATATGAAACTAATAAAGAGAATTAATGTTCAAAATAATTTATTTGTGTAGTGATCTTTGTCCTACAACTTGACCAAATTTGACTTGTGAGCTCAAAATACATAAGCACTTGTCTCATATGAAACATAATGATGGTGAAACAAAATTCTCAAGTGGGGGAGCCTTTAGCCTCTCCATATAGTCAGTTCTCAGCTAAGAGCTTTCTGTGTTGGAGACGGAGTATGGGGTTTCTCTTTCTGCTTTCAGCTGTAATTTGTTTAAAGCAAAGTCTCCTAAAGTAATTAGTCTTTGTTGTCAGTAACAGGTAAGTACAGTTTCACTTTCAGAAGTCTATTAATGTCTTTTTTCTGAGTATAAAACTTAGCGCAAACACTTAATGCCATAAACACTCTGAGCATATACAGAATGCAAGTTATATCTAAAGGTAATAAGTGTGTGCATATGGGGGGTGTTAAAGAGATGGCCTGGTGGCTAGGAGCTGGCATCACTCTTACAGGACACCAGACTTTGATTGCCAGAACTTACATCATTCAGGTCATGACTGTTTGTAACTGCAGCTCCAGGGGATCCAACACCCTCTTCAGGACTTCCTGGACATGTTCACCCATACATGTACATTTCCTCACACAGACACAAACAATTAAAATTAAATAATTCTTAAAAAATAAAGATAATAAAAATAAATAAAAAATAAAAAAAATAAAGATAATAAATGGTTGCCTCCCCCAATACTAGGCATGATACTAATTCGTTAATGTTTTAAAATTAAAGGAGTTAGTCTATTGACTATACTTTATTCCTATGTGGTGCTTAGATAAAAGAAATACAATCTGGCACTGCACTGTAATTTTTCTAAGCAAAAAAGTAGATAAAATGGCTTATAACATTATCTTTATTTTTGTATCCATATCAAAATAACTCCAACTTGGGGCACTGTATCTAAGTAATTTGTTTGAAAAAATAAAAATAGCAATGAATTCTTTTTCTCTGACATGTTTGTGAAATTAAAGAGAAATACTGGGGCAGGAAGGGTAGGAGAGAGCAGTTCTTGTACAACAACAACTGCCTATAGAAGCTTACACACATGTGAGATAAATTGTCCTGACCACCACAAAGGCTGTTTATCAACGATAGAGTCTCCAAAAGTGTCTCGGAAAACATCACTCACTTTCAGTGACTTCAGCCCCCACCCTCATCTCAGCATCAAGAATTTATTTTAATTTCTGAAGAAAATAGTTGAAGAGCCAAGAATAGTGAAGGGTGTCATATTTAACCATCCACAAAGTCTGAATTTAAATTCTAAATTTTCTTCAAAGTAAATGTGCAACCTCTTAAGATTTATCTACATTTATATTTCCCGTGGTGACAAAGCATTGTCTTCTCTTTTCCTTGTAGACAAATTAATTCATCAAACACAGAAAAAAAATATTGGCAGTAGCTATAATTCTAAGGATGTGATAAATGACCTCATAATTGTGTGTCTAATAAAGCACAAACAATTAATCCCGAGAGGGCGCTTTCCATTCTCTATTAATGTGCATTTGCCATTTCCTCATTTGTATTTAGAGAGGAAGAAACTGATAGGTAAGAGGTGAAAGAAATAGGGGTGGGCAGGGGGCAAAGTGGTGTGAGAAGCAATGAACTCACAAAACTGAGGACATTGTACACCCCAAATTAATAGTTTCCTATGGACTGAGCACAGATCCTTGTCGTCCAGCATTACACTGAATAGAGTCACCCCCAAATAGAATAGATGCTGTAATACACACTTACTCACGGGCACATTTTAGCAGCATGCGCTCGGCACTTGCAATGTGAATATGCCACACACCGAAGGCAGTCAGCAGGAAGTTCAGAGCCCACGACAAGCAAGAAATCATAGGCCGGGCTGTCTGGCTTCTAACGTGGCATCGAGCCTATCTTCTCACACAGAAACTGGTGAGAAGCTAGCTTCACATTTGTTGCCTGTTTTGTCCTCCCTCATATGTGAGTCTCCATGGAAGAAGATGTACCATGAGGAGTTGGGGTGGCCTATAGTCTTCCCATCTGACATAGCTGTTCTCCCTCATCCATGGGAAGCCACACCCTGAATCACAGGCATCTGAATGGCCAGGCCTCCAAGACCAGAAGAAGAGAGAAGACAGGGAGATATCTGCCACAAGTGCCTGAAAGTAGCAATGTTCTTGGCCTTGGACCAAAATACCAGAACTATTTTAATTAATAGCAACAGTGATAAATAAAATAGGAAGTGAGATAAGAGGTCCTATCCTGAGAAAACAAGGCTTTTCTGCTCATTTTTACAACTCTCTGTGTGACCTACAAAAGAAGAGTGCATGCAAATAATATTTTAAGTTCCAGAATGTGCTTTTCCTTTTCCAAGCAAGACTGCCCACTGATAAATAAATCCAAGAGGGAGGTCAGGAAATTGAATGGAAGCTATTTGAAACGGGCAACCCCCTCCACTCCCATGTAAAGCAATTGTAAGCCTTTCTTTGGCGTTCCAAAGTTTTTAGATAAACCGTCAGACTCAATTAAGCACTGTGACTTCAAGAAGGTGCTGTGTCTGTTGAGCAAGACAGAAGGGGCTCCAGACAGGGGTCTCTGTGCTCTGTCACCAGACCTGCAGGAGGGACCAGGCACGGCTATTGTGCTGCTCTCAGCAACATAACCTGTTACCACAGCCAATTTAACCATGGGGCTTTAGAGCCTCAGTGAGGACAAATGGTTCAGACAGAACATGAGAAAGGGGCAACCCATTTGGCATGAAAGAATTAAGGCTTCGTCCACAAAGGCAGCTACAGAAACTTTAAAGGACAGACTTGTAATTTAGGATTAGCAAGAGGGGACATGGTTAAAATCATGCAACTAATTCCATAGTGGGTTAAGAGCCGGGCTCACAGAGGTGGTCCTGGAGTGTGCCGCTGTGTAACCCTGTGAAAATGGCTCCTTCTCTCTACGCCTCTGTTCCGTCGGGTGACAAGTCAGTCAATTAAATTCTGCTTTACATTAGTTTTCAAATGTACTCAGCAAGATGACGTATGGAAAGTTTTCCCACAGTTTCTGATAATGGCCAAAAGTGCCCAACACTATATCTAGAACCATCCCTAGTCATATTTAATATTTGACTATTAATTGCGGTGCAAATAGCTTATGCAAAAAAAAGTTAGGTGAATTACCCTTAGATCTAAAATAACTTTATAGTAGAGGTACTGTTATTACTTCAATTTTATCCATAATGAAACAGGGAAACAGAGAAGTGAAGGAAGGACCTTGCCTAAGATCACACAGGAAGTAGGTGGCACTGTCAGGAATCTATTAAGCAGTCTGGCTCTGGTCAGATAAAACGCCAACTTTTATCGGTAGGTTGTATTGTCTTTAAAGTTGGCATAGGAGCAGTGGACAATGTACTTGCTTTCATATCTGTCATTTCAGCGGGCTTGCACTTCAAAGTAGAGGCTGTAGTAGTTTCTTTCGGCCTCCCAGTACCTTGAAGACCGCCTTGGAGGGACAGCGCACTTGGCCAGGTTCCTAGCTAACAGGCGGCTTGCTTTCTCTTTAGCCTGAGCTCCTGTTCTTCCTAGGTCAGCCTCAATTCCATTCCCTAACTCACTGCAGCCTCTCTGGAAAATCCTGACCTGGCCCCTCCCCCACCCTCAGCCCCCCCCAAGAAGAGACAGTCACTGGCTTCTCTGTTCAATTCACCCGCCTCCGCCTCCGCCTCTGCACTTCATCTTCTAAGCATCCCACTCCATGGCTAGTGGGCGGAGGCTCTTTAGGCACTTCATCAAAATGAGGAGAGATGGGAAGGAGACCGCCAGGGAAGGGGGAGGTCTCTAAGAGGCCTGCCTGTCCTTTCTGCTGAGAATCGTCCCCTCCACCTCTGCTTGCTGACTTTGGTTAGGTTGCAGCTTGAAGGAACAGCGGGTTTATAAAAAGCAAGACACCTTTCACTGGAAGACATGAGAGAGAAGGGAGCAGGGAGACAGAGGGACTAGACAGAGGACACCGGGGGCTGGGCGGGGGGGGGGGGGCAAGTGAGTTCATTTGGGGGTAATAAGAGAGTTACCTGTCACCTTACATGAGAACTGACAGGGCCTTGCCTCCCTCTGGGTACCAAGTGCCTACAGTCTCAGTAGGCCGACTCTGAACAGCCAGTCCCATCAGATACCCTTCATCTTTCCTGAAACAAGGCCCCACAGATGATGCCGCTACTACTTGCTAACTATACTCAAGTGTCCTCGTTCAGAACCGTGGGGCTTCTGTTAGCTTACTGGACAATCGTCACAAAATAGTTTCTTTTTTAAAAACAACTAATAAATACAAGTAGAAATAAAAGCGGAGGTCAGCTAAGATCAAACAAAACAGCACGAAAGATTGAAAAATATCAATATGCCGACATAAAGATGACTTTCTTTGACTCTCATTAGGATTTTGTATGAAGTGAGTGTTTTACCTTCTAATATAAAGGAATCACTAAACATCTTATACTCCACAAACATGAAGATGTACAAATGTAGGATATACATATGTATGCATACATGTGTATATTATATACTTTGCCACTGACTAATCATGAGTTGTCTAATATTTTAACATATTTGAATCGTCCTAAGTAGGGGTGGACCTAGAAATTTCAAGAGTCTAGAACATCAAATGAGTGTGTTTTTCCTTTTTGGTGATTACAACATTTAATAACCCTTAAAGCACTTTGTGATTGCAGGTTTCATACTAATTTAGCAATGAATGTTCAGTCTCACAAGAGTTGGGCTTCTTTTGTTTACTAGTAGGTCAGTCGAGGCTGCTCTGCCTGCCTCATATTTGACTTTCTTGTTGCAAGAAAGCAGGCTGGAGTCCTGGCAAGCTGCACTACACATCTCCTCTAGACGGTCCACCTGCTTTCACACGACACAGGAAGTTTCTTGCAAAGTCTTTGTTTGAAAGTCAAGTTCTATTACTACAAATAATTTTTAAATGCATCAGCTCATTTATTCAAAACTAGAGGTGGGAAGTCTCTTGGACAAGTTGGGAAAACTGTAATCAGAATATATTGTGAAAAATCCATTTTTAATAAAAGAAAAATAAAAAAAATGAAATTAGAAAAGAAAAGTAAGCTGGAAGTTAGTGATGGAGAAAAGCCAAGAACAGTGGTGTGTGATGCAGTCACTGCCTAGGGGAGGCAGGTTGCAGGGCTCACTGACCAGCCAACCTAGGACACTTAATAAGCTCCAGGTCAATGAGAGAATCTATCGACAAGAAAACATCAGATGTCATTCTCTGACCACTGCATGCATACATGTACACGTGCACCATCACATACATGATCACACATTCACAAATATTAAACTTTTATTGTTGGTATTTTTCATTATTAAATACTCAGCATATTAAAGTACCTATTTATCTACTGTTCAATAACTATTAAATGATTGCCATCAGATACTTCCATTGTTATTTTTTTTAAATCTAATAGAAAAAAAAGGGAAAAGATGAGAAGACTGGAGGTATTGGTAATAAAATACAATTTCTATATCTTATATTTTTTGCATTTAGACAAAGTGAATGCAGGGTCTGATAGCCAGAGCAGTTCTTAAGCAGGAATTAATACCCACTGGCCTTGCAGCTAGCTATCTGTATGTTCATAGTGACAATAGTGTTAACATATCTTATGATACTCTGGGACTCTTAACAGTTTAGAGACAAAAATGTAGCTTAAGGATTTAAAAATATTTACCGGCTTTATCTACAATCTAGATTTTAAAGAACTAAGATTATAGCTTACCTCATTGGACTTTCACAAATAAAACCTGAGACTACCACCAAAGCATACACCCTTCCAAATAACTTATCCTGCAGGCAGCCTCAGCCATCCCATAGAAATATGTACATTTGATGTCTATTCACAATTGCATCTTGTTAATATTCCAGCTGCTGATTGACCTTACACACACTGGCATATGCGGGAATTCCTTCAATAGTTTAAAGCAAAGAAGAAATACAATTTCATTGGAGACTCTACAGTCTTCCCTTCCAGGAAGCAGACTCTAAAGGCAAACAGGACTTATCTTACATCCTTCTAATAAAGACAAAAGAAAAGAGACCTGTTCTGTTACCAGCGGAACAAGGAGCTTCAGCTTGATCCATGCGGCATGTACATCTTAGAAATTGTTCTTTTGTCTGTTTGGAAGAAGAACTTGGCAGCTAGGATCAGTCAAGACGAGCTATATCTCTCATCTAATATTTTGACATGAGAAATAGAGGAGTGTATCCAGAACCTACATGGATACAACCTCCAAATATGGGGAAATTAATCCAGAGGGGGCTTTGCTTCTTAGAAACTCTTTGACAACATGGCAGCATGTCTTTTGTACACGTCATGAAAAGATTCAACACCAAGAGACCCTTCTCCCTTCAGCCCATGGGGCCAAAATCAAAGGGGGCTTTGGAATTTTCCAACTTTACTGCAAAGGATAATCTTGTAGTGGAACAAAAGTTTCAGATGATTCAGAATGTAATTAGTGTTGTGCATCTGCACAATAGAGTACAGCATAACTTGTGGTAGAAAGAAAGAAAGAAAGAAAGAAAGAAAGAAAGAAAGAAAGAAAGAAAGAAAGAAAGAAAGAAAAGGGAAAAGAGAGAAGAAAGCCAATAAGACCCAGGAAAAGGCCACTCAGGCGTCTATACCAGGCCAAACACAAGGGAAACCAAACTTCCTAATGTAGCGCATCTAGGACAGGGTTGATAATGTCCTGCATTTGGCAACTAAGCACCCCCCACTCCTTGCTTCTCCCTCTGACAACTGTACAAGTGAACCCACTTACTAATGTTTTTGATCTGAAAGAAACGGGAGGGAAACTGTTTTCCAAGTGCATTCAACATGAGTGGAGAGGCTGACTGAAGTTCATGTCTGAGACCACAAAATAGTTCCCATGTCTTGTCAACACCCTTGCTAATGCCTCGGTTGGCAGGATGGAATCAGCTCAGCAAACAGAAGCCCCCAGACTTGTTTACCCAGAGGTGGCCAATGAGTATTGTTTCCCAGGTACTTTTTCTCTTTGACACGTATCAGCTTCAAGACTGTTTCTCTGTTCACAGGATAATGGGTAGAGGAACAAAAAGACACAAAATTCCCTTGTTTGCACTCTAAAATGTCACCTCACAGCATGCCAGACATCATGCCAAGCATTGCCTTAGTCAGGCTTTCAGCCAACTGGCACAGTCCTCACTTTGCCTCCTGGAGGTCAATGTTTTTCCCACACAACAAGCCTCGCATTTACCTTGCAATAGTCCCAATAGCAATGCTATTTACCCTTACAGTTTAGAAAAGTTGTTGGGAAACCTTTTTTAAAGTGCCAGATACTAAAATAAATTTTAAGATTTATTGGTCGTTCAGTTTCAACTACAGGTCCTCCATTCTGCCTTTGTAGGACAAAAATGGCCTTGAACAAAGCATACAGAAATGAGTGTGGTTGTAGTTCTTTCGCAATCAAACTTTATTTATAAACATGGTGACAGACAGGATTTGGCCCAAGGGCAATGGTTTGATGACTCGATATGGATGATTTAAAAGATTCTCATGTTGCATATATAAAGTGTAATATGTGAAATAGAGTTGACTATTACTGTCATAAATGTTATTTATACTTTGAATATCTCCAGAGAATTATGCCATTCATTACTAATTGAAAAATGTATTTTCTGCCCTTAGTACCCATAAAAGAGGTTGGTTCCAAGGTCTCCCATTGTAGGTCAAAATCTGTAGATGTTTAAGTCTCTTATATAAATCCCAGAATATTTGCATATTACTTATGCACATCATGGACTTTAAAACAACCCAGGAATTCTTATAATACACAATATAACCTAAATGCTGTGTAAATGATTGTTTTACCATATTGTCCAGAAAAGAATAACAAAATATCTATGTGTGCTTCAGTCCAGGTACATGTTTTTAAAATGTATCTGAGGTTGGTTGAATTTGTGGGTGTGAAAGGGCATCCACTGTCTTAGGAGTTGCTATCAAGCAGTCATTATGCAACCAAAAGATAAATAATGTAGTCAGTACAAATTAATCAGCAATTAAAGTTTTTACTCCATAGTATACCATGCTTGTGGTTGTCAAATCATTCCTTCTGCAAATATTTATTGAGGCCCTACTAGGTATCATGCACTCTTCTGGGTACAATGCAAATTGACTCAATAAGAGACAAAAACTCAGGAATAGGAGAGATGGCTCAGAGGTTAAGAGCACTGACTGCTCTTCCAGAGGTCCTGAGTTCAATTCCCAGCAACCACATAGTGGCTCACAACCATCTATAATGTGATCTAATGTGCACTGTATACATAAAAAAAAAGAGAGAGACAAAAATTCTGTTCTAGGGTTTACATGACCACAAATGGCTAAGATAGAAGAAATAGGTCGAGAAACAATACTTAATGTTACATAACATAACAGTAAATGACATAAAATAAAATGTAGCTTTGGTTCTCCCCTGAGGTTGAAGGTTAAAGTCCCTTCTGCTGAAGGTACCATGTGCTTCAGACACAGGATCCCATGGATCTGAGCTGGATACGACCTAAAATCCTCTTCACTAAAGACCAGTTTTCATGGTACCAGAACGTGGCATGCAAGAGTCCAAGGGAGGGAAACAACCAGTACTCCTACCCAGCTATGATGTCTATAAACCACAACAGCTAACATAGTATAATAACCTTACGGGTGTAATGGCGGCACCCATCTTTGGCAGTAACCAATAGCCCTCTATTTGGACTTAAGACCAGCTCAATAAGAGGGAAATCATGCTTGGCTCTAGGAAGCCAGCCAAATACCCTGGGCTAGGGAAGTTGTGGAACTTGGAAGCGAATGTACACCCACCACTTTACTGAACAAGCATCATGTCTAGCTACGTTCTAAGCATTCATCTTTATACCCACAGATAAGTATAGGTCTTACCCCTCATCAAAAGTATGGCTCTTTGTAACAGATGGAGACCATTAGAGACAACAGAACTGATTAAAATGCAGAGAAAAGGTGGTCAGCTCCAGAAGCCATATCTACAGCACAGCACCTGAGCCTAGAGAGATCGGAAAGATTATAAGAGCCAGAGAACCAGGGAATTCGATGTGAGAATGTATCTCCTAGAAATTTCAGAGACACTACACCCATGAAGTCTTATTATAATTGCTGCTTAAAGAAGACCAGAACAATGATCATAATGAGTAAGTTAACCCAGAAGCAGAAAGAATCAAATGGTATATACTCACTTATATCTGCATACTAGCCCAAGGGGCATGTCCCACAAAAGCCTTCACTTACCAGGAAACTGGGACAGAGGGGAAGGCATCCTATTGGGACTCTAAATGAGAGACGCATGGGAGAACAGCAAAATAAAAGGATCCAGAGGGTCCTAGAAATCTACAAGTAGAACAATATGATAGGCAGATTTGGGCCCAGGGGTCCCGCTCAAACTAAGGCACCAGCCAAGGACAATACAGGAGGTAAACTTTAAGCCCCTTCCCAGATATAGCCAATGGTCAGAATATTCTCCACAGTTGAGTGGAGAGTGTGATACGACTTTCTCACGTACTCTGGTGCCTCACATTTGACCATGTCCCCTGGAGGGGGAGACCTGGTGGCACTCAGAGGAAGGACAGCAAGTAGCCAAGAAGAGACTTGATACCCTATGAGAATATATAGGGGGACGTAATCCCCCTCAGGAACAGTCATAGGGGAGGGGAATAATGGGAAAAGGGGGGGGGGGAGGAATGGGAGGATACAAGGGATGGGATAAACATTGAGATGTAACAAGAATAAATTAAAAAAAAAAAAAAAAAAAAAAGAAGACCAGAACACATGAACAAGCATGAAACCAATAGAGACACTACCATGGGAAGGGAAGCCTCATGGGACTCCAACACCGGAGAGATCGTTTAGGCAACTAAGGATTCTGAGAGTGGGAGAAATAGTCTTCTTCAGGGAAGAGCTCCCCAACTGACAATCCAATATCAAAAATCATATACGTACAAGTTAAATTATAAACAGACTGAGAACTTGTATTTGTATATATAGGAATTAAACAAAAACAAAGAGGTCATAAATTCAAGAGACAGTTAAGGGGCATATGGAAGGGGTTGGAGGGAGGAAATAAAAGGGAGAAATAAAGCAATTATACTTTATTTTTTTTTAAAAAAAAGCTTTCAAATAGAGCAGTGTAACACGGTTGAGCAAGTCACTCAACAGACTGAGGAGGAGAAGGTGGCTCAGGGAAAACTTCTGAAGGAATGAAGACCTAAGAGTGACAGATGCATCCTTGCTAATAGCTGGGGACCAATTTTCCACACCGAGTAAATAGCTTGTAAGTGCCTGAGGCAGGAATGAGTTTGTCTCTTGGAGAAATCACAAGAAAGGCCAAGCTGTTTGAGTGTCTGGAATGTCCTTTGAAGGTAATAATGATGAGGCCAGAGACGGGGTGTGGGGAGGACGGTGAGGAGCTTTGTGTGAGGGATTGGGATTTTTGCTCCTTCATAATGGAGAGTTATAGGAGGATTTTTAAAAAAGATTTATTTATTTATTATGTATACAGTGCACATTAGATCACATTATAAATGGTCATGAGCCACCATGTGGTTGCTGGGAATTGAACTCAGGACCTCTGGAAGAACAGACAGTGCTCTTAACCGCTGAGCCATCTCTCCAGTCCCTGAGTTATAGGAGGATTTTAAGGAAGAAAGTAACTTATTTTTGACTCACTTTAAATTGCACACATCAGTAATTGCATATAGAACGAACACTATTAAAGGGTGGTTCAGTGTGAAATGGTGGGGTAGGGGACAAGGATGGCCTGCAGCCTCCTGGGAAAGGACTTGCCTTGGCTCTAAACTCTGAGGTCTATCAGGAGAAATAAGCTCTGCAGTGAGTCCAAAACAGCCACAGCCACCCAGTTCTGAGGATAAACAGGGTTCCATTCCTTCCTAGCACAAAAGCACAACAAGCAAACAACAAAGTGTACCTGTTGGTTGAAAAGTTAGTGCAGATATTAAAAGGATGCTTTTTACTTGAAAAGTGTGTGTCTGTTCTTCAAGTCAAGTTGGTTGGGGGCATTTTCACAACCTCTCTTAAAGCACATTGTTGTTATCAACCTTTCTTGGAAAATGAAACCTCTTTTTCCCAACTTCCTCATGAACTAAACATTTATGCCTCCTTCAAAATTAGGAAGAAATAGTTAATAGCATACTTACTGTCTGTCTACTCAGTTCATGTACTTAGGAGTTCCTCCCTGTTAGACATGTCTTAAGGGCCTCCTGGTCGCATGGCAGTCAGCAGCAGCAGCAAAAGATTTGGCTAAAGCAAAGTAGACTTCCTAAGGATTTCTCCCAAATTCTACAGCACTATATGTTTTAAATGTACATCTCTTTGCAAACTAAGTTGTTTGCTTGTTCCAGGACTGGGGCATTGAGCCAAGGTGGTAGACATGCACCTTACCACTGAGCTGCAGCAATCTTGTGCACTTTTGAAGAATGGGAAAAAGAAAACTCACAGAAAGCACAGGCTGTTCACATTAATCCCACATCTTTCTGTCAGAAGATGTCATAGGAGGGTAAAAAGAGGTTATAAGAAATGATACAACGGGGGCTGGAGAGATGGCTCAGGGGCCAAGAGCGCTGTCTGCTCTTCCAGAGGTTCTGAGTTCAATTCCCAGCAACCACAGGGTGGCTCACAACTATCTATAGTGAGATCTGGTGCCCTCCTCTGGTGTGCAGATGTGCATGCAGGACACTGTATACATAATGAAAATAAATCATTAAAAAT
This sequence comes from Acomys russatus, assembly GCF_903995435.1. Taxonomy (NCBI): domain Eukaryota; kingdom Metazoa; phylum Chordata; class Mammalia; order Rodentia; family Muridae; genus Acomys; species Acomys russatus. The sequence goes on from NC_067153.1 coordinate 9,343,900, forward strand.
ATTCACTCTTAAAAAAAAAAAAAAAAGAAATGATACAAAACAGACAATCTGGCACTGGAGAGATAGCTCTGTCCATGAGGGGTTTGCCTACAAGCATGAGGGTGTGATTTCGAATCTCCAGCACCCATATAGAAACCTAGGGATGGTGGTGTTCATCTGTATTCCTGGTCCTGGAAAGGGGCACAGGAAGTACTTGGAGAAAGATGGCCACCACTCTAGCCTAACCGGCGAGCTCCATGACAATCAGAGAACCTTTTTTTAAGGTGGTAAACAAGCAGGTGTTGGTGGCTCACGCCTGTAATCCCAGCATTCAGAGAGGCAGAGGCAGGTGGATCTCTGGTGAGTTCTAGGTCAGCCTGGTCTACAAAGTGAGTCCAGGACAGCCAAGGCTACACAGAGAAACTCCGTCTCAAAAATAAAAGTGGTAAATGAAAATCCTGAGCAGATACTTCTGTCTGTTCTCTGACCTCCACATATGTCCTTACACATGTACACTCACATACATGCGTCATGTACACATTACAAATAATAATAACAATAGTTAGAACCAAATCTTCTGTAACTCTAACATTTAGGAGGCTGAGGCAGGAGAATTGATCAGCCACAGGTTTGAGGCCATCCTGAACTACACTGTGTAGTGAGTTCCAAGTGCTGCCTTGAGGTACAGAATAAGAACTTGTCTTAAAAACCAAGCAACCAATCAACCAAAAAAACAAAACAAAACAAAACAAAACAAAACAAAACAAAACAAAAAAACCCTCACAAACAAACAAACAGCAGCAGCAGCAGCAGCAGCAGCAACACATTTCAGGAGGGGCCAGTGAGATGGCTCAGAACCTGAAGGCGCTTGCCACCAAGCCTGAAGGCTCAAGTTGAATCTCTGAAACCCACCTGGTGGAAAGAGAAAACTGACTCTTGGCAAGCTGTCCTCTGACCTCCACTGGAATTAAAACTGATTTAAAAAAAAAAAAAAAAAAACCCTCAAGCATAGAAAATGGCAAAAGCCCAACATTCATTTGTGTTGACTGTTAGGTGCCCAAGAGGTGGTCACTCTCATTTATCTGGCACCACTGAGAATATTTCCAAAAAAAGTTTTATAATGCAAGAGCCTCAAATAATATAGGAGCCTCAGATGCAGGCGTACGCTGTGATTTTAAGCATATAATCACACAGCTCTCTGCTTTCTGGCAAGCATGCTATCATGCTAACAACACCAACAACGAATAATCCTGCAAAGTGGACCTTCTTGAATTAAGCCCTCCATGTCGAGAGAACCGTGCCATAACAGTTCTGGTATTTACAGACACTAATCAATCTTTTGTTTGCTTGCATAACTTGCTTGTCAGGAGCTTGTATGTCAGTAAGACCACGAAAGTTGAAGAAGGATCATTGAGAGTCTTAGAAAGGGACTCTTTCGATGGTCAATATCTTACAAAGGGTATTTATAAAAAAATCCACTTTCCCAGTGTTTAAGGATATGAACAGATTGCCACAGCCATCACCTGGCTTCATATACCTTTCATAACACAAACTTATTCTCCACCAAAAGCTTCTTCGACAGTGATCATCATACTTTGATTAATAACTTTGTTCAATAAATAGTCAAATTGATTTGACGTATACACACTGTTGGCATCCATTTCTGTACGACATTACTTCTTAAGTGATAGCAACTACGTAGAATAAAAAAGAAATGGCGTAAGTTGTAAGTATTACCTTCCAAGTAATTACAGTAAAAAAATGTGCGTATGAGTGTTCAAAACAAACATATTACATGAAGTTTAGAGTTTTGATTGAAGAAAATACTAATTAAGGAAAATTTAGGAGAGTCTGTAGCAAGTTCTTTGGTGAATGCATTTATTTGGTTACTTGATCCTCCAACCAATCACATTAACAAGGACAAAAGATATGCAAATTCAGGCAGACAATAGTCAAGCCAACCCCTCTGACTCATACCAACTGGGACATTTCAACATCTATTCAGCTTGATTCATTCTTGTGAGGATTGATATAACCAAGGAACATTTTAATACTTATGCTTGGCTATAATATGAAAACTATGCCATAATCTTTGACCAAGAACAAAGCAAATGAGAATCAAGTTTATTTCCCAAAACAAATTAACATATGAAATGTGTGCATGATGTAACCCCAGCAGAATTGTCCATTTGCCCTGTCACTGCTGAATAATTGCATAGCAACAAAAAAAATATGCATTTCTGTGTGAATCACCATTTTGGTTATATGTTTAAAGCAAACAAAAGATTGTATGTTTAGTAGAATAGCTCATTCACAATTTAAAATCATATTTCCCACTGGCGACCCCCTCAAAGAACGCAGACTAATTTATCATGATTCAGTTCTCACTCTGGACATGATAGTGACCATAATAGCAAACTATTAAACAAAGTCATTTATTCACTGTAGGATGAAATTTTGCCAAAGAAACACCAGATGTCCTATTATAAACTAATACTATGAGTGGTGTCGGGGAATGTATCTGTGATCCTTAAAGGCTGTTTGCCTCCTATTTTTCATGCCACAGTCTTAACTTTTCACCTGTAAGGGGTAGCAGGAAGCTGCAATTCCAATTCGCAGTTCACATGCTGGGAAGAAAGAACTGTGATCTTAGTTCAGTCCCTAGTGGACAGAAGAAGAACTGTCGTCAGGCATGATCCAGCGGCCACCGACCTAAAGAAGTGACTGGGACCACACAGAACAGAAGTTTGTCTTTTCTCCAGCCCTTGTCCTCTTGGAGGGTTTGCTGTGCTAACAGCAGCCTACTTGTGACACTCCGGCCCACACTGAAGCAAGTGCTTAGCCCAGGTCGGGGGGGGGTGGGGGAGCGGGGGAGGCTGCGGGGGGGGGGGGCGGGAGAAGCGTTCTCAAATGGGAGTGCTGCCATGGTTCTAGAAACATGTACTTACCTGTCACATAGCTAACCAGCGAAGGCGGTGTGAGCTGGAGAAAGTACTCAGGCTTGAAAAACAGTCTTAACAACAGCAACTACAAAATTTTCTGTGGCTTATGGAAAAAGAGCCAAGTGACGATCAATATGAATTCTATAAATCGGAATCAAATATGTATTCAACATTTAATGTTCCTTGAGAGAATGAGGCTCCCAGATGGCACTGTCCCTGTAACTAACTCAGGGACTGGAGGCTTGCTAGGAGTAAGCACAGCCTTCCTGTGCTCAACCATGTCCGCAGGTGCACTGGGGAGACACCCGAGCTAGGTTTCTACTCTCAGTGTAGGCAAAGCCCTTCTCTTATGATTTTCACGTTAAAAGCTGTTTTCTTGATTTGGGGTCCGCAAGCGCAGAAGAAATATATGACAGATGTTAATCCTGCTTACATACTGCTGGCAAAGTTAAGCTCCGTCTACTTACAAATACGATCGTTCTAAACAAATATAGTGGGTATTTTATACTTACTCTGATTTCAAGATAAATTTATCAAAAGTTTGAGGGGAGAGGAACTAAACAATTTATGAAGACTTCCCATGGTAGCTAACACAACTCCTTGCTGTACATTCAATTTAAACCTCAGTTAATATTTCCAATACGGTTTGTTTTGTACACCAACTTGCCCAAGAAGCGCGAGCTTTCTTTCTTACAGATGGGCTCTGACATTCAGAATACTCAAGATAAACTTAGAACAGAGAAAGAGTGCCGACATAAAATTTGCTAGTGTGAGATACACAAATAGGGAGCTACCACAGGATCAGAGAGGATCGCGCAAGCCCAGGACCCTTGGCTCACCCAGGAAGTTGAGCCCAGAGAAGAGAGTCCCTTTTCTTTTGCAAACACTGCCCCCCCCCCCAGCAAAAGGTAAACACAGCCCCCCCCGCACGGAACTCTGAGCTCGCTGCAGTGAGGGAGCCGGAAAGGCTCCATGCAATTAGAAACTGAAAGCGATCACTTACTTTTTGCAGCCACTGAGTATAATTTTCCATCACATGCTCCAGATGCTGAAGTTTCTGGGAAGAGAAATCCGGCTCCACGTGTGGCGCATCCCTCTGCAGAGCATTCGTGTTGTACTGCTCTGTCGCTGCATTCTCACGGCAGTTGCCGTCGTGTTCTGGAAGAATGAAAGTGTAGGCACACTGCCCATGTTGAATCCGGTTATATCTTCTCGCTCCGTTTTCTGGACTTCGGCGCTGGTTGCTGCACCCTATGTGAGTCAGAACGGCAGCAAAGAATGCTAAGGAAAGGAAAACTGTCATTGTACTGCCAGCGCTCGCCTTCCGTGCCTCCTGCAAAGCTTGCTCCTCTCTTCTGACCTTTAAACTAGTTCTTTATTTCAGGTAAAAACTGCTTGTTTGACTCTTTCCCCCTTTAAAGAAAGCGTTTGAAGATCCACAGAAAACTAGCCATTTGTTAGCTTTGTTCTAAAATGTTACTTTAAAAAAAATTTTTTTTTACTGTAATGATAGTTTCCTTCGTTAAAACTTGAGATATTTATTGCATAGTAGCTGAGATTTATTGTTTCCTCTCTGTGTAACCGTTCAGCGTGGAGCCTGCCCGAGTCAGCTGCGAGTACATATGCTAGCCCCTTTCCTCTACCCTATCTGCCGCAGATCTGCTATTTTCTCCCAGACCTCAGTGAGTTTTATTAAGGTTGCACATCCAAGCCAAGCTGGAAGCAGGCAGCCTTTCACAAGATGACTTGACAGGAATGCATGAGTGTGTGCCCCTATGCTAAGGATTGCTGATGGCTTTGGGCGGCGGATCGGCTTACAAATTGGCTAGATGCGCATGACCTCCATCATGTATGGGCCTCCCGCCCCCTTCCGCAGACAATTGCCCTGAGCCCTTAGCAGATGCACGGAAAATCAATAAACAGAGCAGTCCACCTTAATACGTTTGGGTGTGCTTGCTGACCTACTAAAATCTAGCAAGCTAGGAATATGTTTTCAGAGTTACCGGTTAATTCAGAAACCCCAAACTGGCACAATATCCAATGGATTATTTTTTTATACTTCCATAAAATTATTAAATTTTCTTCACTCTGGGAAAAACATTGAAAAACTATTTTTAGAGATGGCATTCTTCCTTTGTATTTACTTAGGCTTTAGGGAGGAGGAGAAAAGAATCAAAAGATCAAATTATCAAGGAAATTACCATAATTTGTCACTCAAAGCAACATAGCATGTGCATAGTAAGTAGTATTTTGTAAGTACCTTTTGGGGATATGGATTTTAAATGAAGCTGGTTTCTCGGTCAGAATGCAGCCGGTCACATTCTGTGAGTGTAAGTTGAGCAACTTCCATACAAAAACAATGTGGTTACAGTTTAAGACAGTGGCCTGAGAATTATTAATTCCTGTGGTACATGCTAATCATATATTTCACAAGAACCTCTGGCATTGCTATGGCTGTCTTTAACACTGGTGTGGAAATTCCACACAAATCCTCTGTGGCTGCAGAGGCAAAGCATCTGAGAAGAAGCATGTATCAGGTGTGCCAATGGCTTATACAAGAGAAACCTCTGTGGTTTTATTAAGAAAAGAAGCCCTATGATCAGAAGGTGCTTTCCCGAGTGCAGAACAGAACTATTTGAACAAAGGGAGAATCAAAAACAAGGACCAAGAGATGACTCCAGAATTTAACATGGCACCAGGAAATTTACAGGATGAGTGGATAAGTCATGTTTTGTCACATGCAGGGTTTTCATAAGGAACAGAGTGGGCTTTCTGAGGCATAGGAGCCTCTCCTCTGTCATGCACACAGAGTGATTCTTATGTCCTGGAATGGGAGTTGGGCAGTGGGTGAAGGGCAGTGGTGGTTATTGATGCATCTTTAGGGGAAAGAATAGAGGTTAAAATAGACTCCAGAAAGGTGATGGTTTGCTTGGTGTAAAAGAACCAAAATGAGATCCACCGGTCTTTTCCACATCAAATAATGCATTTCTGATCAGATGGGCACATCATGCCAGACATAGGAGTAAAAGCCTCTGACTGCTACAAGAGACTTGTATTATTACAAGGGTCATGGGAGAGACCCATAATGCCACTTAAGAGTTTGCTATTTTTATCAGCTCTCCTCCAGCACTCCTTACATGCTATCTCATTTAATCGTGACAACAAACCTAACATGTCTAACTCTCTCATTTTTTATGTCAGCAGGAAACCCAGTCACAGAAAGACTGATCAGTTACAGATGATGGTGCAAGTGGGTACTGAGCCTAACTTACTACCCAGTAAGTCAGCCTGTCTTTGGAACACTCTCAGAAGGGGAAAAAAAGCAGTTTCAAAAAGGCTCCATCTAAATTGCTTTACACACTTAAAGTGGGGTACTTGACAGTACCCAGTAAATAAAGGACTATTGAGTTTACGTCTCTATTTATTTTATAACAGCGATTCTTGTAACCAGGATGAGCTTGAATTTCTGATATTCCTGCCTCTACCTGACACTCCTGTACCAACATACCTAGTTTATGCAGAACTGGGGAATTGAACCCAAGGCTTCCTGTAAGCTAGGCAAATGCTCTAACAACTGAGCTATTTTCCCAGCACAAATATGATTTAATTCTGTCTCCCCGTGAAATGATGAGTGTCCGCTGCACAGGCCCAGGATGAAGCAGCCTGGAAAAGCTGATTGTCCGGGAATGCTTTCCAGCGATGCTTACATTGAAAAAAATCCATAGAGGGAAGAGTGTCCAAAACCAACACCTGTAAGTGCTTTGTTAAGAAGTAAATGCAGCTGAAAACTGGCAGGGAGCTAATGGAGGAGTGGTGAGGTCTCTATTACAACGCTCCTGTGTTTCCAAATGGTCACGACAGTTGGAAGTCTGTTCTGTATGTGTCTGTACCTGCTGTCCATGTGAAGTTTCCAATCTGAACCACAAAAGGAAGCTGCAGTTTCTACTGGGAAGCACAGATTGCTAGGAAGAGGAAAACTGAAGCCAGTCTAAAGGGTTGAAGGTGACCAAGAGAAAAAGAATGAATAGGGCTTTTGTCAGAGAACAAAAGTCCACAGTACTGGAAGTGCTGGTGACAATCTAGAGAAAATGCCCACAGTTTATGGATGAACAAGTAATACATATAGAGATGTCTGTAAACCATTTTTTCCTAAAGTACCAATTGAGGGATAGTGGAGGCCATGAGGAGGCCCCATACACTAAGGCTAACGTGTTTGGAGGCCATGGATTTGGCCAAAGCTGTGTGACAGTTGATTGTCACTAGGTCTTCAGAAATACTGTGCAATTCAGGAAGTGAAAGGAAAAACAAGTCATTAAATTTTTTTCTATCTCCCCTCCAAACTTTTTATACTTCTAAAGAGATAAATAATTACATTAAATTAAAGACTGGAATAGGCTATTTTTGAAACCTGGAATAATGGCATGTGGGCTGTAGGTTATATCTACACATAGTCCTGTAAATGCTGGAATTTCCACTGAGACCAGAGACCCCTTTAAAATTGGTATTTAACGACACTAACTATGCCCCCAACAATGAGGCTCTGTTGCTTTCTTAGTGATGCTTTTCTGATTTCAATAAAACATAATAAATGGCTGTGTCTCTGTTTAATTTTAATAACCTCTTCATATCTCTAACAGTCCCATGTTTCTAATTATTCATTTGATTTACTTATTTTTATTTCTTTCTCTTTCTATCTCCAAATAACTAAAGTGATCTTCTTACTATTGATTCCCCAGCACCTACTATACACTTTATTTGAAAGAATGAAGGATTAAGGGGATGAGTGAATGAAATAACTAGTTACTCAACTGATGTATTTTTATGGTTATCTGGCTACTACAAGACTGTCCACACTCAATGCATTTGTTGCGTAAATTTTTCTAGAACCTCCAAGCATAAAGGAGTGTGGAAAATTGAAACTTTCCCCCAAAGAGTGAGATAGACATAAAACCATAGTCAGTATCAGTACATATTTTAACCCCTTAACAAATTATCTTTCAATGTTTCTTGAACTGTATTTGTCTTGCAGATGAGAAAATTATGTCACAAAGATACCAATTAACCAATACCTGTGGTTGTTTATATGACAGAGAAAGAATTTAATCCTTAAGCAATTTCTTAGTCACACGTATTTCACTGACCTAGGTTGCTTACAAGAATGTTTCCGTATGCAGACTCCAGTAGAAAGCATTTCTGAATATTTTGGATGCCAAAACAACAGGCATCTCTTCCCAACCCCAGCCCAATATATTCATGTTATGGTCATTCCAAACAGAGTTAATACTAAATTGGTACACACTGCTATTGTTGTCCCAACTGCTCATCAACAAGGAAGCAGCTTGGTTGAACAAGCTATTTTTTTCAGTCCATAATAAATGACTACTCTTACCGCAGATCATTCACAATCCTTCTGTCATCTGCAGGGGGCAAGAACATCACAGCAGGTAAAGATACTCAAGGAGCTAACCCAGAAGAAGATGCAGGATCTTGCCTGCTAGCTAGCACCATGTCATGGTTATGTGAAATGTCCCATTTCAGGCCAACTGAGAAACCATGGGGCTAAAAGTTGTAGAAACAGCAGAAGAGCTGAGAGCTGGAGACAAAGGCAGATGAGGAAACCTCTTTTATAGACTTGCTTTCTATGTATAGAAATATAGAAATTCCCAGTAATTACTGGATGTCTTGCTTGGAAAGGTAATTTTTAACCATAGTAAATTAAGTTAGAAAGAACTAAGGCAGAATTTTCACTAAGAAAAGATGAGAGGACTAAAGGAGTCAGGGAAGGATCTGGAAAGAGACATCTAGAATAAATGAAGATTGAGGGTCTGTGGGAATGGGATCAAAGACTAGAGGGACTTTTGGCTGTGTGGCTACAGAAGAATAAGGTAAGAGGACAATCTGGGCAAGTTGGTATCTTCTGTGGACAAAAAGGGTCATTGGCCCTTATTTTGTACATGAGAACAACACGTGGATTATATGTACCATTACTGTGAACACAAAGTTCCTTTTCCATGTTGGTTTTAGTTTAGATCAGGGTTTTGGATGCAGGGAATATGACGTTTTTAAAAAATTGATACTTAGCTTATCATTTTCGTGTCACAGACTAGAGTTTGAGTAAGTACCATACAGCGGGCTACAGACACATTTGCTTTAAGTTTCAGTGCTGACAGTGGAAGGCATAGGAGCACCACCTGAGTACTCAGACTCCAAAAGGAATCCCAGGTGTACTAAATTAATATCAGCCATATATGGACATGGGTAGGATGGAAAAGGCATTCAATACATATCTCAGAATTACCTTTCTGTCATGTTGTCACTTGTTATTTATGCAGTAGAGATAACTGTTCTGAGTATATCCAGCATGCAAAACAGAGACAGGACTTATAGGGAGCAGAAAGGCAGACGCCAGCATTTCCTACGAACCACAACAGAGCAGGCTACCACTGAACACCCATTAAGAAGAGCTTTTATTATAGCAAAATTATATAGCTCACGTTGCATTTACAAAAAACCTTCCCTTTCTATTTTTCTCTGTGGAGGTCTCATTGCCTAGCTAAGAGAAAAAGATGCCACTCTCTCTGTATCTCAAACCTTTCCAACTTTAGAAAGAATATTTTACATGTTCTCAAAAGCAAACTAGTTTCTTAGCAAAGTCTGACTTTTTCCTTTCTTGGATCATTGGTATCTGGTCTTTATAAGACAAGGCTGGCTGTAGTGGTTTGAAGGCCAGAGGCTCAGGAAGTTAAACTCTTGGTCACCAGGTGGTGGTGGTTTTGGGGAGTGGTGTGGCCTTGCTGAAGGTCACTGATGGCAGATGTTGACAGTTCACAGCCTAGCTCCACTTCTAGTTCATACTCTGGTGTTTGCAGGTGGGGATGCAAATGTTTCCAGAAGCCTCTCCTGCTAATATGGACTCTTCTGGAAAATACAAGCCAAAATAAATGCATGCTTCCTTATGTTGCCCTAGGTCGTGTGTTTTATCACAGCAGCAAACAAGTAACTAATACTGCCCTCAACCATTATCACTCAGCTGCAACTCAATGACTTTGGATTTTGGTCTTGAAATGGACATATCTACTTACTCGTCAGTGAAAAGTCTTTCATTCACAAGTTGTACACACTCACATTTAAAATGATAACAGAAATAATATTTCTGTTCTTGTGTGGAGTTTCTTTGGAGAAACAGGAGCAATGTCTACTCAATCCATATAAGGTGCCCAAATCAGCACATACTAATGATTCCAACCAAGTCTATCTTTTCAGATTATTTAGTTTGTTGACTGTTCTGCTGGAACATGGCTTAGGGGTTACTTATAGGGGGTAAGTGGACCTCAATGCACCTTTATCACTGGAAAGAATTCTCACTCCAGCATGGTCGACCACTTCCTCTTGCTGTATGGATGGAGTGCCTTTTCAGTTAACTTTATACGTACTAGATACTCCATTACCTCCTAAGACCATAGGACCATGAACACTTGGGAAGAACTAGATATCGCTGGGAGGGATTTGTAGGGAAGAGTGTTTAGTTTCTCAGGAAAGAGAGCACCAACATGTCCTCCTAGAGGATCTTTTGCAAACAACCATAGCTACTGATAAAGATGGAATAGGTGCTGTGTTCAGAGGACACCACTCCCCAACACCTGTAAACCTAGATTTTAAAATATTATGGAAATGGATTCCTTGATTTCACTAAAGTTCTTCTCTCTAAATATCGTTTGTATCCTCTGATAACCTAGACTTATTCCCAGGGTAGCATTGTCTTCTCTGTCTTCCTCTTGCTTGTCTGGATAGATTATCCCTGTGGACAAGGTGAGACACAAAAAGATATATTTACATGTTGGTTAGTTTTATTATTTCCTGCCTAAGCTATTGTAAGTTGGATAACATTAGACACAAGTGATTCTTTTAAACTCAGCCTCCTGGCCTGTAAAACAAAGATAGTAATAGCATAACCTATGTGAAGATTCAGGAAATAGTCAGTGCTACACTGACTGTAAAGGGCTGAGTTCAACGCTGAAAAGACATAAAAGGTAAAGGATAGCTCCTGTTTTTCTCCATGTGTGTTCTTTCTTGTGCTCAAAATTCGTCCTACTTTTGACCTTGTTTAATTGAATTTTATGACTATGTTTATCTAATTCTGTTCCCTATCATTTCATCCTCTTAAACATTCAAGATCATTTCTGAACCTCTTAAAAATGGCAAATTTAAGAAGCACATTTTGAAATGAAAGCGTGCTCACATCCACAGTAACAGCTCATGTAAACAGTTCTGCTTTCTTTGAGGGCAGGCACTTTAATGTTGAGCCTCATGGTTTCGTCCCCTTCACCTGGAACAGTGAGGGCCTGGCACACAATAGGTGCTGAGTAAATATTTGTTGAATGGACGAAACAGCTTGGGAACAATTTAGTGAGAATGTTCTGGCCTAAGTAGTGAGGCCAGAGAAGCAACTGGTAAGGCAAACAGACAAGGAACCAGTCCCATTTGGAAGGAAGAACTGGATCCTCAGAGAGCCCATGGGAGCAATGAGGACATCACTCTGGGCTTCACCACGATGACTTGCTATCCAGCTCACTTCCAGCCCATTCAACCAAATGACTTTATTTTCAAGACCATCTCTTATGTCTGGGCTTGGGGCATATATTATTTCATTCTGTTTCCTGGGAGATAATGTTTGCCTCTGACACAATGAAAATGAAAGGAAATATTTTAATATTAATCTTAGAAAATAAAACATGCACTGGGGCACGACTTTAACACAGCAAAGGAAACCTTATTTTATCACATACCCGCTGCCCCCTAAATTCAGTTTTGTGCCCCACCACCACCCCAGGCTCTAATCTGATTAAGGATTTGGCAATTAAATTAGGAAATAAATTCCAGTGGTATTTAAAACTATGATTGCCTTAATCAGATTTTTTAGTTCATATATTGCCTGGCAAACACTAGGCCTTTTCATGGTAATCTTAATCATAATACCCTTTAATTATGAAAAAGTTACTGCTTCCCTTTTTACCAAGTACATAATGTGGTTCACTCCCCTTGACATTTTTTTTAAATTAGTAAAAGTCATAAAAACAAGACTTTAGGCAGTTGAAGGATAGGCTAAATGGCAACCTGAAATGAGTGAGAAATTAGGAATGGTCACTGTGGTCATATTTTTGTCCACGTTATCTTCCATCTTCTTGTGACATACACAGAGGGATCATTTCAAGCTCTAGGGATGCCAAAAACTCATAGTCTGTAAAATACTCCCTAAATGCATAGTATGCTCGGATTACCTTCCAATTTGCCATCCTCACTGTCCTATTGCCTTCCTAGCTACCTCGAATTTTAAGCCTTTTGCTTTCTTAGATTTATCCTGAACAACAGCAGTTGGAAAATAAAACACTTGTATTTTTCCTACTATATGCTAAAACAAACACATAATATTAAAATGAATATCTATGCAGGAATAACCTATCCAACACTGACATTCCTGTTGGAATGTGGACCTCGTGTTGGGAAATACCACTTGGTTCTCTCTTTACACAATAAGTGATGCAATGTCTCCTTGTCACTATGTCTATGGAAAACAGTATTGTCAGGAAGTTTCCTAAGATGAATTTGCATCAGGTCCAGAAGGTTTGAGGATCACTTTCACTTTGTAGCAACCTTAGGGAAAGAAAGAGTTTCTTAGAAACAGATTCATCCATTTATCCTGGCAGAGAGCAAAGGGAGGAGCTCCCCTCGTCCTCGTCCAGGGACGCCATTGCAGGGATCGGTGAAGGCAGCTGTGTCTTCCGTGTTGTGTACCAAAAGAAATGCCTAGCTGAAGGTCTGGAATTGAAGCCAATGACAGACTGGATGCCAGTCACTTCTCTCTTGATCTGCCAATGGTCAGAACAGTGGGTTGTTTATCGTCTATAATAAGCCTTCGCTCCTCTGCGGCCTTGCATTTAGAAGAGTGTTAGGGGAATAGGAAATAACTTTCTTTTCAAGAGTCTCCCTCCCTTGGGAGAACTGACATTCCTAACTCAAGTCCTTCAGAAAGCCATAAAAACCCATCAGTTCAAAACAGGGGGAGGAAAGTTAATATTTAAAGAACCAGTTATGACCCAATTAGCCTTGGTTTAACAAGAGCTAAGGTTTACTGAGTACCTACAGTGTACCAAGGACCATGCTGAGCACGGTACCAGCACAACCTCATCTGCTGCAGTCATCACAACACTCAATATATAGGAAATGTTATTGCTGCCTTTTTTACAGAGGAAAGAACACTAAAGAATTCCAGGCACTATAGAAATTCATTGTTTTCTGATTCCAGACCATAATCTTTTGATCACCACATATATACAAACCTTCAGTCAGTCCTGTGTTATAGCGTATGCTTTTTTAGAATCCCAAATTAACTCTTCCTGGGTTTAGTATACATTCCATTATTTCTTGAGCCAATCAGAAGCAGAACATTTGATAGAGAATTAAACAAATGCGAAGTTCTAAGAGTTGAAAATTAAAACATGATTGCTACCCGCAAAAGTTACCAATTATGTTCTATTTACTGCATGTCAATTGGTTTGTATACATCACCAATTTTAATTTAAAATTAGTCTGCGGGCATGGGTGTGTGGTGTGTGTGTGTGTGTGTGTGTGTGTGTGTGTGTGTGTGTGTGTGTGTACACTTGTGTGCTGGTACTAAAGGAGATCAAAAGAAGGTGCTAGATTCCGTGGAGCTGAGTTCCAGGTAGATGTGAGCCTTCTCCCCACACGCTGCACATGGCTTATGGGAACTGACCTCTACATCTCTGGAAGAACAGCCGGCATTCTAAACTGCTAAGCCATTTCTCTGGCCCCTCACATTTAATCATTGAGCAAAGTGATTTTTCTCATTAGAGTTGTCAGATAAAGAAAGTGGAACTTGAAAAATAAGAAACTTGAAGTAGGCTTTACAGGAGGGATATTTTTGCCTGATCAACTATCTGAATTAAAGGCCCAGTCATTGTAAATAATGTATTAAGGCAAATTCTCTCAAGGACATAATCTAATCGCCTTACATCTGTTTGTATGAATATCCATGATCCTCGCTGGCCAGCAAAGAACCACCTGAGAACCTATGTGGTTCTGGCCCACCTCATTTCTACTGAATCTGAAGAATGCATGGTGCATGGCTTCTCCAGGCAAGGTTTAAAGATAATTACCATATGTGCTCACCACTGGCTTGGTTCTTCACCTCTTAAAAAAAAGTAATGGCATCTTTGTTTCTCTTGTGACTTTTACATAAGTAAAGAAGCCTAGGTTTATACTTTGGATTTTGGTTCAGTAGCTCTGGATGTAGCCTGAACTTATGTCTACATATTAAAGGACATCAGTTTTTAATGTATAGCCTTTGAGTACCAGTGATTATGATGGAAAGGGCTAAATAAGTGACATAAAGACAACTGACTCTGTCTACCACAAGGAGAGAATTAACCTTCATGGATATATGTGCTATATTTCTGAGGTATCTTTTTAAATTTAGGAAAATAAACAATAAACTTAATGCCTGTAAAAAGTGCTGTATATTTAACTTCTGGAGCATTTAAGGACACAAAAATTAGCACAAATAATTCTCAAAAGCTCATATTATTTTCTTGGCCTAGTTTACCTCTTAAATTTATATTTTATAGCCTTTACACACAAGGACATGGTGTTTATCACAATTAATAATTAACAACTGCTGTTATGATGACATATTCTCTTTGTTCTCATGAAGCTTTTTAGTTTTTCCAAAAATAAGAAACAAGTGCCTGTGTTTTCATTATCACCTGTTGCAATCCCTGATTTTACACTTGGGGTGAATGAAGTAATTGGGAGACCAACATTAACAAGTTGCTCTCTTCTAAAGTGAATTACAGAAGGCTTGGCTTTGCTAATCACCATCTCTTCAGTTATACAGCCTGTTTTGGGTCTCTTATTTTCTCTGTTACAGAACCATGAGATTTTGGAGCAATTATTTTCTTGTATCAAAGTGGCACCATGTAATTCAAAGCAATACCATTCATATTGTCTGCAAAAAGGAAAAGATACCAACGACAACTACGTCACACGGATGAGCAAAGTGAATATGTTAGACGCATAAAGAGGAAAATTGTTTGATCACACAGAAGAACGAAATATTGATACAAGCTATGACATGAAAGAACTTAGAAAATACTGATATGAGCAGAAGAGGGGTGTGTTTCAGTTTTGTCTCCCCTCTCAGCTGGGCTTTAATTCGGGAGTTCGGGTGTTGGAAATCCATGATGGTAGCGAGCTTCACTGTCACAGTCATTCTAGGTTCTTGTCTCTCAAATCCAAAGAATGAGACTCACAGGCGACAGAAGGGTGAGTCTTATAAAGAGATTTTATTATAGGGAGCTTAAGAGAGAGGAGGTTAGAACCCCTGCCTCACAGGAGTGGCTTCGGAGAAACAGGGTACCACTGAACTGCTAGTCCATGGGTTTCTGTAGAACTTACAGCATAAACTGTGGTGGATGACAGAGCAATGCTGAGTCCAGTTGGAATACTCAGGAGCTGTCCAGGGACTTCTCATTTGGGCCCATAGTCTCCCACATAGGTTCCAGGCAAGGATGTTCAATTGAGAGAAGAAACAAAAATCGAGTAGAACCGAGAGCCTCCTCTGGTTGTCTTGGCTTCCAGAAAGGACAAAATTGATGACAAGACTAATGGAGTTCTCTGAATTATCCCAGATTCTATCTCTTGTTGTGATTAATATTATGCCAAGAGAAAGAAGCTGGACACAAAGTTCATGTATTGTATAATGCTGTTTATATGAACTACCTCAGAAAGGTAGATAAATACAGACAGAAAACGGTAGTGCTTGCTGGGGCCTCTGCGTAGGAGACTCAGGGAGAGACTGACCACAGGGCCTCCTTTTGTGTCTGATGAAACTGTCTTGAAAGGTGAGAGAGGTGGTGATTATGCAGCACTATGAATGTATTAAATGCTAATGAATTTTGTGCTTTGAAATGATCAATTTTATATATCTCACATCCATAAAGAACAATCTATAAGTAATTGACACAGTATTCCTACGAAACACATTGACACCTGTACTTTCTTGGCATTATTCCAGAATACATTGAAATAAAAATCCCATTTAGAAACATTTATTTTGAGGGATGACGAGATTATCCATTGACAGAACAGTCGCTAGTATACACAGTGGCCTGGGTTCAATCCCCTGCACTGAGAATACAAATTCAGGGAGTGGACATCACTTATGTAATATTATGGCAGATATATTAATGTGACCACAATACTCTCATAGGTCATCCACTCCCCTTCTGAGAGACTCAGTTCCAGGCTCGTGTGCATTAGTATAAGTTCTTATACACTACATTCATAGTCAATACAAATCTCACACCCTGCTTATTTACAGATTGCAGCATAGATAAAATGTGCTGTAACACGGGAGAAAGTAATGAGAGTAGTAAGACAGAGTTTAAGTTAGGACAGATAAATGTCTAAGATGGGCACTTCCAGATGTTCTACTTCCTCATAGCGTCACTTGACAGACACCGATATTCAATCAATTCCATAGAAGTGTATATCATAGACGGTAAGGCCCACCAGAATAAAGCAGGTGTCCCCATTCTATGATGAATTCATGGGGGATCTGCAATCTAAAATGTGTTTTAGCCCTTGATTAGAAAATTTTCAGAAACAAGGTGGGTCCATTGTGATTCTAGAGCTTGCTTCTATAAAGCACAAGTCCTAGATATTAGGATTTTAGCAGGAAAATGTTTTAGCTAAATAAAGCTTTAGCCAAATTTTAATGACAGAACACAGATTTTATGCAAAAGGAGAGAATAAGAAACTATTAGCAATACTTTAAAAATGAAATTGGAAGGCAAGGTAATGTATACTGTGGTGATGGACTAAAATGATCAGGAATGGCCTTAGTGGCAAGGTGTTATTCAAGTATCGAGAGAATGAAGTCTGGTAGACAGAAAGTATCTTGCTTCCAACTCCATAAACACACACACACACACACACACACACACACACACACACACACACACACACACCCCATAATCTTTAAAGCACTATGAATATGTTTCCTTAGACAGCAAAGGAATACTTTGGATATGCTTAACACGTCCAGTTTTAAAATGTGGAAGTTATTCCTTTGAGACTATGTAACCTTGTGGAACATTACAATCAATACATCTTCTCCAGCTAGGACCAGAGGAAGATATATAGAAGGGAGGTCAGACAGATGTAGTTTTGTACTTTGAAGGTAGAAGAAAGTTCCCACAAACCAATGTATGTGGGTGGCCCTCCGACATTGGAAAAACAAGGAAACAGATTTTTCCCTAGATCCTCCAGGATAAAAAGAAGAAGAAGAAGAAAAGAAAAAACACAGCTTTCCTAACACCTTGACTTTAGCCCTGTGAGATCAGAGATTGACTTCTGACCTTCAAAACTGTAAGATAATAAACCTGTGTTTCCTTAACCACTAAGTTCATGGTAATTTGTTACAATAGCAACTGAAGACCAACACAAGGGAGAGCTTCTAACTTGTTCAAAGAGCAGTGGGGCAGTCATGAAATCTGTAGAAGAAAGGGGAAGTTGAGGTTAGAGTCAGAGGGTATGGATGAAAGACAGTGGAGGGCTTGTCAGCCAATAGAACCATGTTGGTTTCCACTCTGATGGAACGTCACTATGGATTTTTAGGAAGAGCAATGCTATTATTTATCTTCCATCTAAAGGATACCACCACCTTCTTTGTAGGGGAAAAAGGACAAGGTCTAGAAGTGAAGGAAGATCTTTAAATGACCTACAGGAAAGAGAATGTTTGATAGATTAAAGGAAATGGCCATGCGGGTAAGCCATGGGGTAAATATTTCGTATGTAACACTTGTTATGTAAGGAGTGAGAAACACTTACACATTTTGATCTGAGCAAAATGTAAATTGAGTTTTGTTAACTGAGATGGGGAAGCCTGTGAGAGATGCAGATATGGGAGACCAGACACTAAGTTTCAGGTATGCTAAGCTTTAGACTCACATTGAAGAGTACTATTAATCTGCGGGTGCCTGACTGGAGAGATCAGGGAGATCTTCTGTAATGGAGAGCAAGTCTGGGTCATTGTTGAGAGTGTGTAGATGGTACTAGATAATGGAGGCCATTGTCAAAGTAGGAAGGAGCGAGGAGAGGAAAGAAGGCATATTGTCCAGGCTCTGGGTAACTCTAATGTTCAAAGATGTTTGGAGAAAACACAACCTTTGGATGCCCAAAGATCAAGTCTCACACATTGTTTTTTCTTTTTCTTTTTCTTTTTTTCCTTTTTTTTTTTTTTTTTTTTTTGTCTCTCTTCATCCAACAGTTACTTCTTGCCCTACTCTTGGGCCCTAAGTTGTCCCAAAGCTTATAAATAATTGCTGATTAAATACATGATCAACCATCCTGTAGGAGACCCCTCTCTGGCACTTCCTAAACATAGTTCATGTTTCCCAGAATCCTCCTAAATGATGTCAATATGTACTCTTCCCTGTAACGTATTCTCAGCTAGGAACTCTCATTAAACTCTCTTGGTCAATTAATCTAATAATAATGTCAATGTTTGGCCATGATTTTTAAAAAAATACTTTATTTTTGTACATATAATTTTATATTATTACATATATATACACAATAGAATACACACACACACACACGCACACACACACACACACTAGATTACCAATGACAAGAAGAACAGTGACACAATCAGGAATTATATAAATGTTATATTCTTAGTGTTTTGGCTATTTGTATTTGACAGCCTTGAAGAAGACATCTTTCCTATCTTGGTGCATCTAAATTTCTGAATCAATCTCCATCTCATATTGTCATTATCAACTTAGAACACCTATCCACACCTAAAACCATCTTAACCCCTTAATATAATTAAGCTTCATTGTAAAACTAAGCTACCTGGTCTTCAACTCCCGCGGAGACTTGGGAAGGAGAAAACTTGATTATCTCAGTATGCCGGGAGTGCAGGTTAGTAGCTTTCCAAATGAGAAGATGACAGAGACAGTTTTCTACCTGAACAGTCACCCAAAACTCTCTATAACATTGGAGCATCTTCTTCAGCCTTCTGGCCCAATGTATCTTACATATAGCCAATTACCAGAATTGTGACTTCAGATAAGAGAAGAGGCTGACAAATGGCCGATGATCCGGGTTTATGCCCCAGAGAAGATCAGTCTAAGCATAGTGGGGTGGAGCTGTTGATCCAGGCTGCACTCGGTTGAATACTGTTAGGGCTCTGGCTCAGTGGCAGAGACCTGCCTTGCGTGTATGAGGCCTTGAGGCAGTCAATTCCCAGTACCTCAAACAAAGAAGCAACAAAACCAGAAAGAAAGCAACTCACGGACATCACCAAATTTTGTATTTATCACTTTTTTGAGGAGATTTGCTTCCAGCAGAGACACAAATGCTAGAAAATAAATTATCAGAAAAAATTCCATGTTTTTCTGACTGTTCTGGGAACATGTGGACCCAGGATATGAGCAATAGTCTTATTGAGGAATTCACTAACCTGGGTAAATTGACCTCAGGGATATTGGCTCTACTCTTTTTTCTTTTTATACTTTGCTATGCCAGTAGAGTTACTAAAACAATATCTTTGAACTTGCCAATATGCAGTCCTAAACTCCCTTGCACAAATAAGCAAGCTTTATTCCATGCAGCAAGGCTGCCAGAGAACCAGTGTAACTGCAGACAAGGGAACGTACCATTACCCTCTACTTGACTTGGGGAAGTCTTTTGAAATATGATTTTCCCCTCTTTCTTGATGAAATATTTGTAGTTTTCTATTAAAAGAAGCAGTGACTACCAGTGAGCCTTTTATTCTTGCTTAAGCACACATTCTCAGTTTCATTTTCCTCCCTTAATTAACGTAATGTTCCTACGCTTTGCCATTGTAGGAAAGGACCTGCTGCATTTGCTGTAATGGCTTGGAAATATCTTTTGGAATGACAGAATAACACTGTTTGTTTGCTTGTTTTGCTTTTTTTTTCATGCATTGTTGTTGTTGTTTAGACATGGTCTCTGGATAGCTGTTTTTCACATGTATTTCAGACATCTGACTTCAAAATACAAATTTCCAGCTACTTGAGAAATTTAACATATGAATAAGAAGATATCTTTAAATAGTGCTCAACAGATCTTTAAAATAAATTGCCTTAGAACAACTGGGTTGTTCTGGTATATCTGAGAAGAGACGACATTGGCTTCCTGCTGTACAGATAAACTCTGTATCATTTGACTTTTTTTTTTTTCAATCTTAAAGAATGAGCAGCACCATGGCTAACCTGAGCTTGATTTCTCAGCCTTGAAAATTGCTTCTTTAAAAAAAAAAAGATTGACTTACTTTGTGTTTTGATTAATAAAATGTTAGAAAAAGAAAGCAGATTATCTTTATGTTCCTTAGAGTGACTTGCTGACAAAATGAATTTTTAAAAGAGTGACTATTATTTAATTGGCTCTCCAGTGGATAGGTTGGCATTACCCCTCTACTGCTAGTACTTAGTCAAACTTAGTCGGGGCATTGGTTAGAAGAGGCCAAAATGGCAATTTAAAAGTAGGGAGGGGCTGGAGAGTGGCTAAATTGGAGAAGAGTGCTTGATGTCTTGTTCAGGCGTCAGCACCCATGTTGGGCAGTTTACAATGGCCTGTAACCCTGTCTCCAGGAGATCCCATCCTTGGCCTCTGAGGGCTCGTGTAACCACATGTGCATATATCCATGACCATCACATACAAACACAGACACATATGCACACAATTAACTACACACAAATAATGTTAATCTAAAAACAACTAAATTTACACTTTTTAAGAACAATTTTTTCACTTTTTTATTGGAAATACAAATGTTCATATAATCTGTTCTGTTCACGGTTTCTCCTTCCTCATCTCCTCTCAAATGCACCCCACCTCTCAACCCATCCGACCCCCACCTTCTTTTCTATAATTTATACTTTTTTAATACACCTTCTTCCAAATACTGGGATTAAAGGGGTAGGGCCACCACTGTCTGACCTTTCTTCCCTCTCACATCAACATAAAATTATTCAGGCCTGTCTTCAAAGGGAAAGACTATAATATCATTAAGACAAACTTTTGAGCTTCTTTCTCTCTGTCTCTCTGTCTCTCTGTCTCTGTCTCTCTGTCTCTGTCTCTCTCTCTGTTGCTGTCTCTGCCTCTCTGTCTCTCTGTCTCTCTGTCTCTGTCTGTCTCTCTCTGTCTCTGTGCCTCTGTCTCTGTCTCTCTGTCTCTCTCTCTTTGTGTGTGTGTGTGTGTGTGTGTGTACATGCACCCTTGCACCTATGGTATACATGTGGCAGTCGGGGAGAACTGATAGGAGCTTGCTCTCTTCTTCCACCATCTGGGTTCCAGGGATCAAACTCTATTTGTCTTAGTGGCCTATGACTTTACCCAGTGAGCCATCCCACTAACCAAAGATACCCAGTTTAAAATACCATTAAAAAAAGAAAAAGAAATACACTCAGAGGAAGGATAGCAGGCTACGAAGAAGAGACTTGATACCCTATGAGCATATGCAGGGGGAAGAGGTCTCCCTCAGTCACAGTCATAGGGGAGGGAAGTAAGGGGAAAATGGGAGGGAGGGAGGAATGGAAAGATACAAGGGATTGGATAACAATTGAGATGTAATATGAATGAATTAATAAAAAATATTAAAAAAGAAATAACAAGCAATACATTGGTAATCTGGTAGCATAAGGAAGAAAAGACTAGGCACACACTTTGCTATACTGCCTTTGCACTGGAAAGGTAAATGTGTCTCCGCCCCCTGGTACGGTATCAGGCTGTGCAGGGGCTCCATGTTCAGCGATCTTAGTGAATGCACAAGCAGAATCCCACTCATGGTGAACCGATGCTACAGAACGCTGTCAGTTTCTCTGCAAAGCTTCAGAGACTTCTACATGACGTTTGTAGATTATATTGAAAAATTTTTTTTTATGTATTAAAAAAAAATTTTTAGGCTCCTGTCTTCCACCCACCTAAAAAGATCTTTTCTCTCTGAGCTCTAATCATTCCTGAAGTTCTAGCTTCCAGGCTTCCTGGATATCACGTCCATCACCTTGTGCTCTGACCTCCCAGCAACAGCTGTTCCCATAGTTTTGGCTAGGGAGCCACCAAAAGGAGCAGGCTTCAGGCTCCTCTCGCTTACTGTATGCCTACTGCTCCTGGCTGCTGGCCCTCTGACAGGTTGCTCTATCAAGTTTATGAGGTAAAAGGTCCTGAGAGAGACTTAACATAGTGCCAAATAACATCTCTACCACAGAGGAACAGATATCACTTCTCCGTCCATTACACTTCATGTGCACAGTCTGCACATGGATCTATTACCCACAATGACCCAAGAATCAGTGATGATAAATAAATATTCATCAAAATATCAGTTATATATTAGACGATGGATTGTTTAGGTGGCTCAAGATGTGTGTGTGTGTGTGTGTGTGTGTGTGTGTGTGTGTGAAGGAATAATGACCACTAATATGCAAGTAAAATTGAAAAGGTCGTGCAATTGTAGAATTGTACGAATAAATATCCTTTCAGTTTGTACACTTTAAGAACTCTGCTTTAGAGATTTTTCTCCAGGTTATAGTGACAGTCATCTAGAAGCTGAGTGACTCCCAGTATCTGGAAATAAAATATTCAAATTGGAATTTTAATATCCAAATGGCAAAAGCAAATTTAAGTTTTCATTCAAAAAATCTCTCACTAAAATCTAGTCACTATAATTTTTCTCTCTTTCCATTCTCTATATCCTTATTGTATTTACATTAAGAAAAATTACCTTTTTCAAATGATGAAGTTATGTGATACCTGTAGACGAGTTGGATGTCCTGGGATAAAGTCCTATGTGACTAACAAACAAGCCATGACTATAAATAAACATGGACATGAAAGCCAGACTGCTTGCCCAGGGACCAAGAGGAATCAGACAAATAAAAAAGGTATTAGAAGATATGGAAGGCCTTACACAGAGATCGGCAGTATGATCAATTAGTCTATTCATATCCCTCTATATTTGTGGTACGTGCTAAGGATGAATGGGGCCACTGCATATTCTGCTAAGTTTTCTGGGGAAATGAAAGCATGAATTTAATCCTCAGTATAACACGCTACCTTGGGAACACAGACCTCATAGATACTGTCCCTATTTTCAGATATCAGTGTTATGCCTGGACTTTCTCACCTGAGTAATCTGAGACTTAGTACAGAGATCTGATGAACTGCTGGACTCAGCTTGGAGCCCCAGGGATCTGCTTTTATGCTTAGCTTACGTGTACTTCGGGGAACATCTCCATTGGTCCACATTTGCCTCTCTACCTTCCCTCAGTTGGGACATAACCACGCCTTCTTCTTGGGTCTTTTGTGAAATGTAAATGAAACAGCACAAGCAGAATGCCTGGTGTTTGGAGAAACCAGTGAGGAAAAGTTTTCATACATTAAGACTGCATTAATAAATAAGAAGGGAAATGCAAACAGCATAGAGCAAAGTAGATGGGTTTTGTTGTTTCTCTGAAGAGCAGCAATGTTTAAAAATCCTTTCCAAGAATACTATAAATTCTCCTTGCTGCAAACACAGTGGAATTTCTTGTAATGCCATTTGAAAGTTTCCTGGGTTTGAGAAACTGTATCTGGGGGTCACCATGTTTGCTTGATACAAGAGCCTGGTAAAACAATTTTTAGTCTGATTCACCTCTAACCTTCCAGAGAGTTATTCTCTCCTCCCTCCCTCCCTCCCTCCCCCCCCCCTCTCTCCCCCCCCCCCCCTCCTTGTTCCATCTCCTTCTCCTGTTCTGTTTTCTTTCTCCCTTTTTTTCCTTCCTGGCAGTGCCCTGATAACTTCCTGGGAAAAACTCCAGTTTCTATTCTAACTGCCAAGTGTGCCCTCCTGTAACAGCCATTGTGAGAAACGGGAAAATGAGGAGCCTTTGTAGAAGAACTGTCTTAATCCACACACGCTCTCGCGACCTCTCTGACCCAAAGAGCACTCTCTGCTAACCTTTGTTTTGACCCTGCTTTCTTTTCTGGCACTGTTTGTCCATCTGAGCAGGGGAATGGTGGAACAGCTCGGAGTGGGGCCTTCCCTACTACAGAAGAAGTCTCCCAGTGGTACAAGGACATTGGGGAAAACCAGAAAAGAAAAAAAAAAAAAAAATAGATGCACAGAGGGAAGCCACTGCCAAAACTTTGTTATTGAATCCCTCCGGATTTATTTAGAGCATCTTGCCTTGCATATAACTACGAAACCAAACAAACTCCTAGGCCAGCCTGTGGAGGCCAGCCTGACTTTGCAATGGAAACTAAATCTGTGCTTCCATGAGATGCCAAAATATCTGGATAAAAAGCGAGAAGCCCTGTCAATAAACAAATATGTGAAGCTTATTACCCAAGTCCACCCTGTGCCGTCGTGTTAATGGGCCAGGAACACAGGGGTCTTTCTCTTCAATGTGGCCAAAGAGATTGATAAAATTCTCCAGGCTGAAGTATCAGCCTACCATTACAGGCAAGCTGACCATTCTCCCATGATTCTTCTATCTAACCCTTCTAATATCGCTATCACTACCTTTTCCTTCCACCCACCCACCTAACTGCCTAGTACTCATCAATCCCTACATTTCTATACCTAATTTTTATATCTATCTTTATCTATCCATGGAAAAACAGACTAGTTATTCTCTTAGTCACCGCCTGCCCCAAGAATGTGAACTTAGGGCTAGAGAGATGGCTCAGGTGTTAAAGGCTCCCAACCAGGAATATAAGACAGTGAAGTTAATGAGAAGCAAGGACATAGGTTTATTCACTGCTGTATCTCTGGTCCAAGGGTCAAGTTCAGCATATAGCTAACATTCTGTGCATTGCTTTTTGTTGTTGTTTTTGTTTTTTTTTTTTTTTTTTTCTTCTAATCAAATAATGTGAGAACTGAAAATCACAGGGAAATCTTGACAAATAAAGACAATATCAGCCAAGTCACAAAGAATGGATAGAATTTGAATATAAATGAGTAAGAAACGTTTCCTGGTATAGTTTGAAGTTGCTGCAAGGTACCATGGCTGGGTAGCCCAACTCTATCTGAAAGAATGAGGACTCAGTGTTTAGGTGTTTTTTTGGGGCAGTTATTTCCTCATATCTTAGATTTTAGAATAATCAAACATGACTTTCAAATACTTCTCGTATCTCTTTTATAAGGGTTGCCCTGTAAGACGATATATATGTTATGCATATGTATGTATCCTTATAACAGCACATTCTTTGTCCTTTCCATGCAAATACAGAGTCTCTTTCTTTGTTAAGTGACTCATTAGCCTTTGCATGTGCTGTCTCAGAAAGTTTCCAAGTGAGAACAAGCCAGCAGCCTAATCCCTGTCTCTTGAATCCTAGAGAAACTCTGGAAATGAAGGTGTGTGCTTGAGTGATGGCTTCTCATTGCAGACACTCATCAGTTTCTGTAGGTGCTGCTTTCAGGACTGTCTCTATCCCTCTTGTGCTCTTCAGATGCCCGTGATATGAGCTCAGCACCGACAAGGCTCATAGGAAACAAAGTGTGACGCTGGCAGCCTTTACTACTCTTCCAGGATGTGTCTCTTATATGTTCAGAACTGACCTGTGATAGAGGAAAATAAGGCAGTACTAATTGTTACATCCTAGATGTCACTTAAAGAATGATAGATTAAAAAAAAAAAGTGATAGCAGACAGTGCATCGTGACAGGCTGCATGCAAGCTATCCAAGGAGATAGGGTCTAATAAGAAAAAAAAAATAAGAATACAAAAGACTAAACCAAACCAAACAAACAACCCAACAAACTTAAAAACTTTCTTTTTCCAGAAAGGAAAAAAGAAACCTTTCCTCACCATGCCATCACTTTTCGTGATTGTCATTTTATGTAGTTCTGTCCCTAACAATTGTATATTTCATTAACTGTTTGAATGAATAAAACCTAGAATACAATATGGAATGATTCTTGTAATGCCAAGCAGGGAAATGAGCACTTCTGAGTATATTTAGCACACCAAAACCACATTATAGTTCTATGAGGTGGACTTGTGGAAAAGGAGAGCTCTGTAACATAGCCAAGGTCACTCAGTGAGTGACAGAGGTAAGCTCTGAAGTGAGATTTCTGTTTCTCAAGGTCGGCACTTTAATCACCAGGCAGATTTTAGTTGGAATGCTTCCATCTGAAGCCTAAACAGTTGGTCGACTCTCTGGTTCTGTTCATACAAACTCTATTTTTCTTAAATGGCAATAATTATAGCGTGATCTTATTGTTGCTACAACTTTTCCTGGCTTATGTAAGCATTTTGTTTGGTTTGCTGTGAATGCTCCTTTAAAAAACATTGAGACCCCGGATTTAAATATAATTTTAAATCACTAGTTGACCCAGCTCCAAAATTCCTGTGAATTGTTTCCAACAGGGGATTAATGATATGAATTGGTCCACACTATGTCAACCTTTGAAAGCCAGAAAGAAGAGTGTGTGTGTGTGTGTGTGTATGTGTGTGTGTATAAATGGAGTTTGGATCATGGTATATCACAGTAACTTTATCACCTGGGCAGGAAGGTATTATCTTACTGACATTCATATTTCGGGGCAGCTAGAATGCCTCCTTTCCACTGATCAGTCTTTTTTAAAAAAAACAAAACAAAACAAACAAACAAAAAAACTTAACCTCAAAGTAGGGTTTTTACTTCACTTCTGAGCTCATGGAATAAGGTCCAAGACCAGATCAATATGGTCAAAGAGCTTGGGGTATTGTCTGGTGTTTGCTTTTCTTGTGTTTTCTTGTTAATTTCAAAGGTGATTGCTTTCTCTTGGCAACAAGTGGCCTTTGGGTTGAGGCTATAGTACAGCCCAGGGAACCACTCTAACAAGTTGGCTAGGAAGAACACTGGTCAAACATCCTTGATTGTGGCCTATGAGGAGATATGAGGAGATGTGGCTGAGGCATGGAACTGGAGGCTGTAGAACAGCAAGAATTTTACATAAAGAAGTTTAAGAATTACCATTTTTAAAAGCATTTTGAAGATCAGCCATAATTTACAGAACCAATCAAATTCCTACAAACCCTTAAACCGACCAACATCTTATGAAGCAACCTTTGATACATTGGGTTTAGAAAAATGTAGATTAGCATTTTAGGAGTGCTTACGTGTTGTACAACTAGACAAATTAAATACTTCTCCTTTTCGTGGTCCTTCCATTATGCCAAGTGATCTATTAGCTGTGTTTTTTATCTTTAGTTCCTTATTGGCATGGGATCCAATTCGAGACAAAGTACGTAGCCCCTGAGCCACTCTTCTTGGGGTGGCCACTATTTATATAAATATGTCTCTTGTTTAGTCTAGTTCATTGCTATGAAAATAGCCTGAATAAAATGTGATTTTTTTTTTTTTCAAGAGACAGTCTAAAGATAGACTCTAGGAACAGCTAGATTCCGCCACTTCTTTAATCACAGAATCTCAGGTTTGGAGATTCTGTGGAGCCTCCAAGGTCATGCAGTGCAGCCACATTAACTACAGTTTGCCATTAACTATCACCAGTTAATATTCATCAAGCCCTAACATCGCCATTGGTTCAAACTTGCCCGATTTTTAAAAAATAACATTTTAATTTGATTTCTTTAGCCTTTGTCACCTAGAGACCCTTCATTTCACAGCAGGACAGTCCTGGTCCAGGAAAAAAACAGGACTGGGGAAAGTGGTAGTACAGTGACATTGGTGACAGTAATGCTTGGGAACAGAATATAGGCATTCTAGGGACCATCTGGATTCAAATTGAGGCTGTGCTGTTTGCCAGCTCTGACCTTCCATGGTGGGTCAAGGTCTCTAAGCTTGTACCCATATTATAAATCTGCTATAAAGATGAGATGGTCTAAGGTACATATATGGCTTAGCATGAAACTTTGAACAATGCCTACACAAGTAGCCATTGATTATAGCATTACTGTGTTTATTATTATACTATGGTAGTTTTGGTGACTGCACAGCACAAACACATAGTGGGTCCTTAGCATGAGTTTGTTGAGTGAGTGAATAAGCGGGTAAATATTCAGCTCAAGCTTTTATTATACATTATATCTATGTACCTAATACCACATGCTATTTATGGCATAACATCTACCTGTAAATAAATTTCTCTCTTAGTTAATGATTACTGCTTGCTCTTGAAAGCACAGATTCTGAGTATGAGTTGACAGTTAGCAGAAACATGTGGCATAAGGTAATTTTACCCAGAATACAAGTTGTCATCCATTATAAGAAACTAAATGGAAGGCTTGGCTCAGACCTGCTTTACAGCCCAAACAGGTTTGATAGGTTGGAAGCAAACAAAATGAAGAGCCTCCGTGGATTAAGTAAAATCTGGCAAAGATGGGTTCAGTGTCCTTACACTGTGAGAGCTGTTCAGATTCCAAGACCTAAAGTGGGGTGCTAGTTTTTACAGTTGAAAGTTGCTATGGTGAATATTTTGTTCCATTTTCTTCCTCATTCTTAGGAAAGAATAAGTATTTGAACATCTGATATGACATTTGAAATATGCAAATGCAAATGAGAAAGGAAACATGTATAAAAACCTTTTGCTGTTGTTGTTGTTGTTGTTGATGTGACAATATTACCAAATAAGCTAGCTTTATTTAGATAGGATGGGAAATATATACTATTCTTTTAAAAGGACAAGTTCCCAAATATATTTTTGAAATATTGAGGATTTGTGATATTTTACACATTTTGAAAGACGTTACTAACATTCATTTTACCATCAGCCTAGAGCAGTTTCCTTGAGTAGGTACTTGTTACCTAGTATGTAAGGGGAGTGCTTAAATGAGGGATATAAGTTGACTTTAGTTAAAAGGCAGAACCTGCTATGAGGACGTTATGAGGGAAAAACATAGCCAGATCAGACTGGTCAGAGTTTCCTAGAGGAGATGAAACTTGAGATGTATTTTGACAGATGAGTAGTTTGGGAGAGCTGGGAGTAGGGGTGGGGTTAGAATAGGGCACTTCAGGTAAAAGGAACAGCCTGCCAATGGTAAATGAGAAGGGACACGCTGCCAGTGAGGAACTTCAAGTCAAACAGGATTCCCAGAATGCAAAAGGACGATGAGGAGGAAGGAAAATACTGAGGGGGCAGTAGACTGGATCAGGCTGCACTTGGCTTCCCTTGCATGAGCCAAGCACCGGATGCCCACATGTTTAAATGTTGTCTCGCTGGTCACTTGAGAAATAGTAATCATTAGTTAGATGCATATATATATAACATGCTAGGTTATTTAAATGTCCCAGTCAGTTTGAGCTTCCTTAATAAAAGGATGAAGGGAGGGTGTCTCGTAAATAGTAGAAATTTGTTTTTCAGCATTGTGGAGGCTGGAGGTCAGAGGTCAAGCGCTCAGCGTGATTGGGCTTGATGGGGCTCTCTTCTGGGCTGTTCATTGTAGACACCTTAATGTACACTCACATAGTAGAAAGAGCCTTTCTTTCTTTCTTTTTCTCTATCTTTCTTTCTTTCTTCCCTCCCTCCTTTCCCTTTCCTTGTTCCTTCCTTATTTCCTTCCTTTCTCCCTTCCTTCCTTCCTATCTGTCTGTCTTTCTCTTTCTCCTCCTCTCTATTCCTCTGCAGATTGAATTTAGGGCATCAAATATGCAAAGTAAGCACTCCATTCCTATAATGTATCCCCATAATTTTACTTTTTATCTTAAGTTGTCCATATTGGCTTTGAATTTAATCTGTATCCCAGGAAGGCATGAATATGTTGCCTTTTCCCCTCAGCCTTCCAAATAGACGGGCTTACAACCCTACACTTTCAGCTCCCCTAGAATGACATCCCCAGTAACCCAATAACATCCCAAAGTCCCCATCTTCAAACATCCCTCAACTGGAATTAAACTTTAAATATATGAGTTTGAGGATGGCAAGAGCATTCAGTCTAATGCAAAAAGTATAAAATAGCTCTCTTCACATCAATTCTTCTGGGGACCTTTATTATGTCTCAGATCTTTATGACTCTGTAAGCAGGGAATGCAGCAGGCATATTTTTCTAAATGAATACACACATTTAGCATGACACAGACCATCTTGAAGGATACATTTTTGTGAACTGTGCTTTGGGAACCAGATATAGAGACATCAGAGAATCTTAAATATGGACCAGTTCACCCCACATTCAGGATAGAGGAAGAATGTGAGAAAGAAAATGTTAGATGGACACAGATGAACTAATATCTCATTGTAATAGCCTTGGGGAGGCCTGAAGGACAAGATCTGACCTTCATTAATGGATGGCAGTGATGAAGAGGAGGCAAGTGATTGAGAAACACTCCAGAACCAAAGGAAACACAAAGCTGGTTGATTTCACTCTCTTGTTTAATTAGGAGGTGAAAATCAGTGAGAGTGGATGATTGATTGGACGTGGGGGCTGAGAAGATAAATGACTCTCTGATGAGTTGGGAAAGTGAGTTGTAAGTGGAGCTTCTTGTTGAGATCCAGAACACGGTGGGGCATGTGTAACAGAGCTGCCATGGAGATCTTTAGATTTTTACCGTGTGTATGGGACATAACCTATAAAACTTAAGTCACACAGGTGTGGGAGACATGAGCTTTATACAGTACTATCTCACTAAGTGGGTAAAGTCAGTCTTCTAGAAATAACATACACAATTTTACCAAAAGGCAGTTTGCTGGGGTGGGGCGGTGAAGACCTTTCTAAGAAATTGCTTTTAGAGAATTAGCCATTTTTTAAAAATTGGCTTTTGGCTAATTGTTCATTGGCAAGACATTCCGAGTTACCAGTCTTAGAACTTGCAGGAAGAACACATAATTAAAATAAGACGAGAAAAAAAAAAAAAAAAAAAACACAGAGCAAAAACAAACCTTTAAGTGATGGGAGAAACTCAAAAAGAGAGACACGAATGTTTTGGAAGTGTCACCAGTTTAATCAAGTATAATAATTTAAGCACTCTAACAAATATTGTCTGTATAAAAACCTAAAATTAATATTAAAATATTTGAACTACAAGATAGTGGGGGACAGTGTATTCACTATGCACTTAAATGGTTCAAGTTTAGGATCAACTGGACTTTTCAATTTCTAACAATAGTTTGCTGTTACTCTCACTGCTTGATTCTATTATTGACTTTTAAGACGGTCAAGCTAAACCTAGATCACTGCTGTCTATAATAGTCCTGGGTGTACATAGCTAGACACATGTAGAACTCATAGCAGGCAGTGTGTTTTAAGATGAAAACGATATGAGTCCTTTATTGGGAGAGTCCTTAAATAGAAATGACTGATTCTTTGATTCTAACTTTAGCTCTTTAATAACTACATGGATTTTATCAGCAATGATCAGCTACCTTCAGATTTAACCTCCTTTGCTTCTGCTTTTTCCAGAACCCTGTGCTTCTGATATCTGATCTTGTGCCAGAGTGAGTAAGGTAGTACAACAAGTGAGAAAGTGTCCAGCCCAGGGTCAGGGCCTCTCTCTGTCTCCCTGTCATTTCTGTTTTCGTCTGTGTCTGTGTATCTGTGTGTCTGTGTGTCTGTGTCTATGTGTCTCTCTGTCTGTCTGTCTCTCTCTCTCAGTGTAGATGGAGGTAGTATATGTCTATGTACACACATGCAAAGGCCATAACAAGATGCTGTGTGTCTATCATCTATCTATCTATCTATCTATCTATCTATCTATCTATCTATCTAACTATCTAACTATCTATCTATATTTTCTGCTTTATTCTCAAGACAAGGTCTCTGACTGAACTGGAATGCATTATTTAGACCAGTCTGGTGGGTCAGCAAGATCTCAAGATCTTGTAGCACCCCTGCCCCCCGGCCCAGCATTGAGGGGTTACAGGCATTGGCAACTAGGCCTGCCTTTTCACATAGGTGCTAGGGATTCAAACTCCTCTCCTCAAGCTTCTGGAGAAAGTACCTGTCCCAAGTCCATCTCTCTTTAATAGATAAATGTGACACTGGTTTTTGTGGAACAGTAGGAAAGTTACGTGTATTGAGAACCATTGAAAATTGGTCTTAAAGCAAACAGCGTAAAGGAGATCAGAGACCAATCTGGACCCCAGTGGCAGCATGGCCATATATATCTTTTATGTATTTATATATATTATGTAAATTTTACATATTACATATTATACATAATTTATATGTATTTAAATAATATATTATATATCTACACTTAAATATATGCTATATTTAAAATTACATAGAATATAATATGTAATTTTAAATAGACGATTTCATGTGCATGTGTGTGATGTCTATACATGTGTATGTGTGTCACATGCATGCCCTGGGACTGCAGATGTCAGAAGAAGGTGTTGGATTTCTTGAGAACTGAGGTTGTCAATGGCTGTGACCACCCATTGGGTGCTGGGAACCAAGCCTGTTCTTTTGCATGAGCAGCCGTTACTCTTGGTAGCTTAGCCGTCTCTCCAGGCCCAATAAGTACAAGCTCTGAGACCTGAACTGCTACCTGCTTTGGGAATGAGGCTCCTTGAGGTTGTATTTTGAATACACTTAGAAGCTGCCCACCTGCCTGTGGCAGGAAGGACCTGCTACACTTGGGTTTTGAATGAGAAGCGGGTACCATGGTAACAACCCTGTCTCGAACATCCATTATGTGGTTCAACTTGCCAGTTTACCAAAATAAAGTGAAACCTCTGAAAATGTTGTCTTTGGCTCATGAACTTAATCACAAAGGAGTTTTAGAACGCATTTTGTTACATGTTGAGTGGTGAATCCATTTTGTTTTCTGACTTTGAATAAAACTCATCTTTCATTTTCATGCCATGGATAAAAACCTGTCATTGACCTCATGAAATGCCTTAATATTGCTAAATTCAGCATCAAGTTAAATAAAGAGACTTGGGAGGGGGTCACATATTTTTTTAACATGGTTTATTTAAATTAGTTTTGAAACAAAGCAGGAAAATCTGTCATCCATGGTCTGAGTGACTGTGCTATGTTCTCATTAAAGGACAATAGGAGAACAAGCAAGACACAATCTGTCCGAACTTCAGTGTCTCACTCATAAAATAAGGTTATTTAACCAAAATGAATAGCAATGCATTCCAGTTTGTAGACTATGTGTCTTCTTTTTCAAATAAGAATTACCTTTTAAGTTATCTGAGGAATATAAAACCAATTTTTTTTATAGAAAAATTAGTATGAGTACAGTCATGGAAAAAGTATGTTGTGAATGAATGTTTGAGCTGAGATTTAGAGAGACTTTACAAATAGTTTTTGTAAACTAAGTGCAAATCATAAATACAAGCAAAATATGAGTTCCGGGTAACTGACTAGGAGGAAAAAAATTATACAAAATAGATGCAAATTAATGATAAAGATTTTACAATCTGTATTATCTAGATGTAAATCCTAGGCTCATGGCATTACTAGGAGGAGATTACTATGAAATCTCCCTGGCCAGCCTGTATCTGCCAAAGGATAGCAGATACTTGGTATACTGCTGAAAAGATCAGTGACGCACAGAGCATCTAGCATGAGGACGGTTTTGTTGGACATCTTCAAATGTCATCTCTGTGTTGATTCTTTCTACAAGTGTTTTTGCAGAGGATAAGACATTCTGGCTTCACCAGAAGCAACAGTGAATTCAACAGACAGGGATGCCCTTTGGAAGTAGGTATTTCACAATGATTATCAGCTTTCACTTTCACACTTGTATGCAAATTCCGGGTCCGTCATGTGTTGCTTACTTAAGTGCTAAGAAATGCAGTCTTTCTCCTACCAACGGGGTGTTGTGAGGTTTATGAAAGAAAGCTTTCTCAGAAAAATGGGAATAGGGCTTCCTCAAGACCCAGCTATGCCACTCCTTGAAATATACCCAGAAAATGCCCTACCACACAACAGGGACATACGCTCAACGATGTTCATAGCTGCTTTATATGTAATAGCCAGAACATGGAAACAGCCTAAGTGTCCCTCAGTAGAAGAATGGACTAAGAAACTGTGGTACATTTACACTATGGAATATTATTCAGCTATTAAAAACAAAGAATTCCCAAAATTTGTGGACAAATGGATTGATCTAGAAATTATCATAATGAGTGAGTTCACCCAGAAACAAAAAGAGACAAACGGTATATACTCACTTATATCAAAACCCTAGGCCAAGGGACATGTACCATGAAAAACTTTACTTACCAAGAAAGTGGGTCAGAAGAGAGGACATCCTATTGAGACTTTAGGCGAGAGTAGCATGGAAGAATGGGAAAATAGTAGGACCCACAGGGTCCTGGAAATATACAAGAAGAACTTTATGACAGGCAGATCTGGGTCCTTGGGTCCTCCTTAAACTAAGGCACCAGCCAAGGAGAATATAGGCAGTAAGCTTCGAACCCGTACCAAGACCTAGCCGGCGAACATGATATTCTCCACCGTTGAGTGGAGAGTGAGATCTGACTCTCACATGAACTCTAGTGCCCCTTCTCTGACCACGTCCCCTGGATGGGGAGGCCTGGCGGCACTCAGAGGAAGGATAGCAAGTTACCAAGAAGAGACTCGATATTCCAAGAACATATATAGGGGGGAGGAGGTCTCCCTCAATCACAGACATAGGGGAGGGGAGAAGGGGGGAGTGGGAGGGAGGGAAGAATGGGAGGAAACAGGGGAAGGGCTAACAATCAAGATGTAATATGAATAAATTAATAAAATTAAAAAAAAGAAAAAAGAAAAAAAGAAAGCAGAGCGCAGCATCTAGCAGGTAGGAGCCCAACAAATGGTGGCCATTTTATCGCACTTATGTTCTCCGAGCTTAGAATAAATAGCCAGTGACATGAAAAGACATGTCAATCAGTATTTCTGTAGAAACAAATGAGAAAACAAATATTCCTTGGATGGGGAACTGCACCCAGACTCTCAATGTCTTCTGGGAGTGAGGCGGGTCCTGGGATTCCACAGCTTCCTATGGAAAGCATGTCATTTTCAAAGACGTCTTTCTTGACATGTAAACAATGCCCTGTAAACCTCTTGTGCTCTTTTTATGGAAGCAGCTAGGGTTTGCACGTGAGTGTTTGGGT
This sequence comes from Acomys russatus, assembly GCF_903995435.1. Classification (NCBI taxonomy): domain Eukaryota; kingdom Metazoa; phylum Chordata; class Mammalia; order Rodentia; family Muridae; genus Acomys; species Acomys russatus. Next base: position 9,378,909 of record NC_067153.1, read on the forward strand.
TTGTTTTAAAACTGGTTTGTGATGCTTTTCATGGGAGTGCAGTCATACGGGGGTGGAGGAGAAGAAGATGATGTAGCTCAGAGCTTTAGGAAATCTAAAATGAAGTTATATGAGCTCCATTGAGTGCTCTTGAACTAGTTGTACAAAAAAGACACAAAGAAAGTGTTTACTTCATACATAAACATACGTTTTTAAATGCATGCAAGACCTAAAGCAAATTTTAAAAAACCAAACTGAAATTAAAAATTTATGCTTCACTGGGTACTCTATAGGATCCAAAGCTAACAAGAATTCTGTTACTAAAATCTTTAAATACAATTTAATCATTTTAGATCGACTTTTAATCATCAATTATGTGTGGGCTCCCTCTGCTGGATCGTCACACACTGAATACTGGGAGGGGTTTAGTACCATGTAGTTAGTTACCTAAGCAAACACTTTGCCCATGGTGTTGGAATTAACATAAAATGACCATAAGCAATCTCAAATCTGCAGTTCAATATTTTAACAAATGATGAAGTTAACATCCATTGTCACTGTACATTTCATCAGCATTGAAAAACAGAGCTTTTATTTCGCTTCAGGTCAGAGTGTAAGTGTCTTGAGTGCTTTCATTTATCTTTTGAAAAGATGTGGATGCTTTTTGTAGAGGGGTCACATGTGGTGCATGGTGCTGGTTGCCAGGGTAACCATGTCCTCTGTCTGTACATGTCAAGACCAGTTGCTTCTTTGGAGACAATCAGATTATCAGAGGGAAGAAATTTTTTAAATGCAAATTGTGATGTCGACGTTGTTTCAGAGAGGTGTGGTTATCTACAGCCAACTCAGAGGCATCTTCATGTGCGTAGAGAGTTTCTCTAATGTTAATATCATCACTGTTTCCCTCTTACAAGTCCACTCTGGTGAGTGCTCAGCCACTTCATTCCTCTGCAGTGGTGGCTCCTTTATTTACTGAACTTGGAAAAGGATGTGAGAGCAAAGATGTTCATTAATAAAGTTAGAACTTTTCTCCACCTAGTGTCATAAGCTGTTAACCCAAAACATTGTTAAAGTGTTACCTTTCCAATTTACAAAGAATATTTAATAGTTTTCTTTTCAAAAATACTGTCCAGAAGATGCTGAATCCAGCGCTATGCTTTCACAATTGTTGAAGGAAGGTTGTAACTAGGATAAGTTTCACTTTAAGATGAACAAAATCCTGGTTAGCTTTGTCTTTAAGAAGAACAGAATTAAAATATTTTAACTGTAGACCAGAATCTGACTTGGTCCTACTAATATGGTTTAATACAGTGAGATGTCCTAAATGAATATGTTTGTTTTCATCAATTTATGAAAAGCACAATTTAGTTGGGAAATTCTCACAAAAATTACACTTTATTATTGTTATTATTATTATTATTATTATTATTTATTATTATTATTACTAATGATTCATTTTATTCTTGAGACAGTGGCTGAGTCTGTCTCCCAGAGTACTTGAACCATTTAGCCTCGTGTTTCAGCCTTCCAAATGCTGTAATTATAGGCATGTGACTCCACCCTAGTTTATTTAACTTTTATCACAAAGTTTCCAAACACATTTAAAAGGATAAATTCTACTTCATAGATAACAATATGGCCCTTGTATCAAATATTATCACAACTATATCAATGTATCTAAGGCGAAAATTTCATATTATCTTCACAAAGATAACTCACAGAATCCCTTAAAGTGAAAGCTTTCATTGATAATTGACACCACGCTCACTGACACACAGACCAGCGAGGTGTTGAGAGATGCAGGTAGTGTCTGGTATCCAGATCTGGACCTAGGCAGTAATGTCAGGGTCATAAATGCCAAAGCTATGTTATCTGAGACAGGAGTTAGGAGCCTCATGAGACTATCGAGTACTAGGAAGGGAACTAGCCCAAAGGGAACGTGTGCTATGATTATATAGACATGTGGGATTTTAAAGACACAGTACCAAAATTAAATGTAAAATAGTTTATAATGTCCAGACTAATTACACGTTAGAATGATAATGCTAAGAATATGTTGAATTAGGTAAAGCATGTGAAAACTAATGTCATCAGTTTGGCTAACTCGGAACCTTCACTGAGGAGGTTTGCCCAGTGTCACTGTAGGGCAGGACGATTCTAATTATATTCATTAAGGAACTCTTTCAGAGGAATCACAGAAGACAAAGCTTAGAGTGGGAAGGCTGTGCAAAGCATGCTGAGGAACATCTATAATTAGTGGGCACATAAGAAAAGAGGAAAAGGCAACAGATGAAGGAGTAATCTCATTGCTTGGTACAAGAGCATTAAGGAATGTGGTCAGTCATGTGTTGCAGAGAGCCAGGGAGGATAAATTGGGGAGGTTTGCCCGATAGGGGGCTACTGGCCATTGAACTGGTGACCCAGCAGTTGTAATGGGAGCCGAGGTGAAAACCTGCTAGGGAAAAGGCTCGACGTTATTCTTTCAAGAGGGAAAAATTTGTGAATGTTAGTAAGAGAAACTTAGGGGAATAAATTAGTGGAGGGGCAAAGACTAAAGATTTGTAGGTCCTTGTACCAGTTTCCCCCAGTAATTTACAGAGTGAAAATTTGCAGTGCCCTGTATCTGTGATTACAAAGAAGGAAATGTGCTCTCATGATTTTATTACCTGTGATTCTGTCTGTAATACCTGTGCGTGATCTGTGACTCCACACTTTGTTATCTGTATTATCTGTATTCTCTGACATATGGTGTAGTCTGAGAACAACCGGCAGGAAGCCGGATGTGGGAGTGTTAACTCTATGAGAGGCTTGCCAGAATCAAGTGAGAGTCAATCACTTTGGACAAATAAAGGGCTGGGGAGCAGCTCGTGGTGGTGATGCGTGTGGCTCTGGAGTATAACACCACGCTGCTCCCAGGGCAGTTATGCTTTCTGAGATTTACCCCAAGAGCATCAGTCACAAAGGAAGTGGAGACATGGGAGTCTTTTCTTGTTGTTCGAATATAAATAAGACCGTAGAATACTCTAATGGTTGCTCATGTATGTCTCCCGAAAGCTAAGATATAGAAAGAAGCCTTAAATCCCTTAACGCAGTTACATTTGAAGATGAGACCTAAGGCACTAATCAAAGCTCCATAATAGTGTAGAACTATCCTTAGGCAAAGAGATATCAATTCTCTGCCTGACTCCCACTTTCTTGCCCGCCCTCTCCTCTTCCCTCCCTCCCTCCCTCCCTCCTCCCCTCCCTCCCTCCACATGCCCTCAGCCAACACTGAGAAGAGGCCTTGAGGCTTGATTATAGACTTCCAGTTTCCAGACAGTGAGAAACGGAGCTCATGTTTGTAAATTACCCTCTCTGATATATTGAAATGGCACCCCAAACCGATAAAGAAGAAAGAATCACAATCTCAGGCTGGTCTCGAACTTGTTATCCTCCTGAGTCAAGCACTCTGCATGTTGGACTTGTAGGTTAACTACCATATGAAACTTAGATTAAATTTTTAAAAATAAGTGTTTTCAAAGCCAGGAGAATAGAGATCTGGAAAGTGACAGGAGTGAATAGACACTTTATATCCAATGCTAATTGCTGACCTTGGTCTCACCTCTGTGCCTCAACGCAAGAAGTCATGAATGAATGTTTGTCTCTACGAAGTAGGGGTTGGGTTTCTGTAAGACACTTCTGGGCATCAACAGGTCAAACACAGGCATTTTTCTCCCATGTGGGTGCCTATCCACCATGACCTACTCATACTAAGTGCCAGTTCTGAGATTTTCAAGCCTGTATCATTCAGGAAATACCTTAACCAGAACCCTTACCCATAGGCCACCACTGTGTGAGCCATTTCTCCGTACTTAACCTTTGACCATGCATACTTTGGCATGTATCCTGTATTAGGTATTTCTTACCCCTTTGGCTCCTCTGGTTGAACATTGGCTGATAACTAAAATCCTGGAGAAAAGGAGGTCAACCTTGGAAATCAGGGAAAGAAAGACTACATTTATTCATTCACGTATGTATTTATGCTTGGCGTCACACCCTTATGTCACATAAGAAATGGATCTTGACAAGTTTACATTTAAACAGGCAAGTGCAATAAAAAGCTGTCCACATGTTTTTGTGAGAGAGTCCAAGACGGTCACCATCATCTACCTAGGTTGGATTTCAAAGGAATGCTGATTTGAAATCGTGGTTTATTGTCCACAAGGTACAATAGAGGACGACAAGAAAACGAATCTCTCCTTTGGGCCCCCCGAGATTCATCTGAACAAGTAAGAGGATCAACCGACATGTGGAAGACGTTTAGGGGGTAATGCGGGAGGCGCTTACGTTTTCAAACTGTTATTCATATCTAACGTCACGTACTCATCCTCCGTTACTAAAAAGCAGCTCACTGCCTCACATTCTGTCCTTGTTTCATTTCTATTGCTCTGGTATCTTTTCAAAAGGCTACTTAGGGAGAAGGGGTTAGTTTTAGCTATGCTCTCAGGTTATAATCCAACTGCGGTGAAATCACAGCTTGCAGAAACTTGAACTATGTAGTCACACCACATCCACAGTCAAGAGGAGAGAGAGTAATGAATATACACGCATGCTAACTTGCTCTGTTGTTGGTTGCTGGCTAGATTTTCCCACTCTTCTACAGTGGAAAAAATTACTTCTCTTTACTCCTTGCCTAAGGAATAGTGCCACCTGCAATGGGCTGGGAATTCCCACATCAATTAACTTAATTAAAATAATCCTTAGGGGATTAAGATGTTTTTAGATCAAGACAGATGTTTTAAGTTAATAGAGATGAGATATTATAGATATTGATCTCCACTCAGAAATTTAGACCCAACAAGATAGGAAAGATGTTTACTTTAAGTTTGCCAAATACAAATAGCCAAATTACTATGAATGTGACATGTATATAATTCCTGATTGTCTCGTGGTCCTTCCTGCTGTATGTAATTTATTTTATTCATGTGTAAAAATATAAATGTATGTGTTAAAAAGGAACATAATAAACAAAACAAAACCAATCCTCCTCAGGCAGGCCACAGACGAACACAAAATAGACATTTTCTCACTGATAACTCTTTTTTCTCAGGTGATTTTTAACTTGTGTCAAGTTCACAATTAAAGCTAAACATCACACATTCTCTTGACAATAATTTCCCAGGCACTTAAAACACATCTCAACAGCATCTCCTAATTTTTCCTCACTTTCCCTGGTACCCATGGTATCCTACCTCTCCCACTGACTATTAAATCATGTAACTTCTGCAAGACTGTCTCTGGAATGCATACCTTCCTCTGTAGCTCTGCAACCATAGCCATAAGTTTACTGGTGTATTTTACTAAGATATTTCTTTGTTCTTTCTGATAGTTTTTTTTTAAATCTCCATATACTTTTTAAAAAAGAATTTCTTCAAGACATATTGGATCTTCTCAAACTCCTACCTAAATATCACCAATTTCCTTACAGAAACATTTCCCACCTTTTCTCGTGTATGTGTGCATGTGTGTGACATCTGCATGCATTTTCTTGCATGTCTTTGGTGGGGGAGGGTGCACATAAACATGTCGACATGAACGGAAGCCTAATGTTGATGTTGGGAATTTCCTCCACCCTTTTCCACCTTATTCACTGAAGAGGAGTTCTCAGTCAAAACCAGAGCTCCCTAATATGATGGTCTGGCTAGACAGCTTCATGGCGGGGGGCGGTTTCTCGTCCCCTCTGTCTTCCAATGCTGGAATTACAGATGGGCTGCTGTGTCTTCCTGGCATTTTAATGAGTTTCTAAGGATCCCGAAATCTAATTCCCAAACTCTAGATCTCAAACTCTACTTCGATGGAAAGCATTTAACTGCAGAGCCATCTCCCCAGGCCCAGAAACATTTTAATCTCCTTAGTTAACAACAAATATGATTATATAAATACATTTTCTTTGTTTTTAGGACTATTATCTCGTAAATAGCTGTGGCAGCAATGTACTGAGAAGTACTCTGATTGCACTCAAGAATGGCTTATAGAAGTTAGTTAATTAATTAATTTGTTTATGTTTTGATGCGTACGTGTGTGTGTGACTATGTGTGTGTGTGTGTGTGCGTGTGTGTGTGTGTGTGTGCGTGTGTGTGTGTGTGTGTGCGTGTGTGTGTGTGTTTATGCACATGCCATGAGAACTTGGGTACAGGTGCCCACAGAGGCCGAAAGACGGAGTCAAATCACCTGGAGTTATAGGTGGTTGTGAGATACCTGCTGTAGGTGCTGAAAACTGATCTCTGATTCTCTCCAAGTGTAGAGCCAGAGGGGTCAAGGAAACCACAAGAACACAGCCCACAAAATCAGTTAAGCAGGGCTCATAGGGGCTGACAGAGACTGAAGTGACAATCAGGGAGCCCATATGGGTCTGACCTAGGTCCTCTCCATATATGTTATGGTTGTATAGCTGCATGTTATTGTACAACTCTCAACAGTGGGAGTGGGAGGTGTCTCTGACACTTTCTCAAGCTTTTGGGACCATTTTCCTCCTACTGGGCTCCCTTGTCTGTCCTAGATATAATGGTTTGTGACTAATCTTATTGCAAATTTCTGCCATGTTCGAACGATATCTCTGGGAGATTTGCTTCTTTCTGAAGGGAAACAGGGAGTGGATCTGGGGAAAAGGGGAGGGACTGGGAAAAGGGGAGGGACTGAGGGGAAACTGCAGTCTGAATATAATATATAAGAGAACAATAACAACAACAATAACAATATAATAATGATAATAATAATAATAATAGTAATAATAATAAAGAATAATGAAAATAAAGTGGTTTTAACAAGTGAGCCATATTCACAGCCCTAAGGAAAGTTCATTAAATGAATAAATTCATATGAACATCTGGAGTACCACATTTCTGATAAAAGCATAACTCATTCTGAAGTATCTGTATAGTACTCATCTGCATGTGTGTGCATAAGTGAGAAGAGGGTGAGTGTGCATGGATGCGAAGGTCAGAGGTCAACGTCTTCCTTAGTTCTTCTCCACCTTACTTTTTGAGACAGAGTCGCTAAACTAGGGCTCAGCAATTCAGGTAGACTGGCTGGTGAGTGAGTGCCAGGGTTGTCCTGTCTCCACTTTCCTAGTGCTGGGCTACAGTGTGTACCTCCACATCTGATTTCACAGGGCCAAGGAAGGTCCTCCTTCCACCAAAAGCATTTCCAGGAAGAGCGATTTTTCCAGCCCCTACCATATTCCAGTTATCATCCAGGCCTGCAGACCAGTCTACAGACAGTTCTTTCATGTATAATGTACAATGATATAAATAACAATTCTTAATAGTTCACATTAGAACTTTCATTTCAGAAAGCATTTCCATAACTACTTGTAAACAATCCTCAGCATCCATAGGCTGGCTAAAGAAGCCAATCAAATTACGTCATAGACGGTATTTTTATGTGTCTGATAGAACTTCTACATCACATTCTACAAATTCACCTCTTTATAAAATGTGGTCCAGTTGCTTTTGCATTGCGGCAGATCTGAAATGACTTTGTATTAACCATCTTTCCTTTAACCTCCTCTTACTTTTCCACCTCCTTATCACATCCTGCCCTTAAACATGCGACCTTGTTGACTCTTTCAAATGAAAGTATGCCAACGTTTTACAGAGTACACTGGGTTTGAGGTTGTTTCCAAAGTTAGCCCTAACTTTTATTCGCTGTGGGATACTTACCAGTAATAACAACCACTTGCCCTCCCCGGGCCTCCAGGGAGAGGGATTTGGCTATTGGAAATCAGAGGAACTCTGGAGACAGAGTAACAGAATAAACATTTCAGTGTTATATTTTCAAGGAGAATGTGTCTACTGAGAGATGAGGCAGCAGAAGAGAGAGAGAGAGAGAGAGCACTGAAGTGGAAATTTGGACTTTTATTTTTAAAATTAAAAGAATGTTTAAGGGCCACGAGTGGTAGTGAGGGAAACTACATCAGGAAGAAATGAGTAACATTTTGTATAGAAAATATGTAGAATTTTAGAACACTTTTCAGAAAGAAAAGTAACCTATAGTTTAACATTCAAGAAAATACATGCTTGGGGATTAAAGAGATGGCTCAGAGTTTACGAGCACTTGTTGTTCTAGCAGATGGCCTAGATTCAGTTCCCAGCACCCAGGCAGTGGCTCACAATCACCCTAACTCCATTTCTAGGAAATCTGACATGCTCTTCTGAACTCCTACGGCACTATGTACATGCACGGCACACATGCATTCATTCAGGCCAAACACTCATACACACAAAACAAAATCAATCTAAACCATACAAAAGAAAATGCGTTGCAATAATATAATACTGATAAAATTATTGACTGTATCGTGACAGCAGATGAACTCAGTTTTCTGAGAAGCAACGTATTTTTATAAAGTGAGCCGCCACTGGTAGGAGAACTGCATTGCCCAGGCCACAGACACAGGGCAAGCAGATGGATTAGGAGTGGAAACCATGGCAGAAAGACAAAAGTGCACCTAGACGCGGGTCTGGTCAGAGCCCTGACCATCAGCAGCTGATGTGGAAGTTAGAATGAGACAACAGGAGGAAGACAAGCTTGTGGAAAATAAGTAGCATTTCATGGTTCTGACAGAGGCTCCTTTATCCTTTTCTGCTCCTGTAGCTGTTGACTTACAAAACAAACATGTTTAGAAGAGTTGCCTGGATGGGCCCTCATATCGGAAAGCTGAGTTACTTCAGTTCACAAGAGGACACAGAGGCAAACACAGCACCAATAAGAGAACTGACGACAGATTTGAACACACATTCCCACATGTTAGAATACGTCTCCTTTTGAGTCCAAACCATGGTATCTGGTTACTGGAAAAGATTTAGTGGCGACAATATAAACCCCTGGAAGGTCACTGTCTTACCCAGTGAATAGCAAGGAAAGTGAGGACTATATTCTTAGTTAGACATGCTGGATTTAAAAACCACACACACTAATCCTCAAAGTTCCTCAAACTAGGAAAGACAGAAATTTATTGTGGGAGACCTATCGAAAGACAATAGTCTTAGCTAATTGGGCATAAATCATTACACTTACAAAATTAATCTTTATTGCAATTAAGTACTTTTTAATTGGCGGGAAGATTCCTCTCAACATGGCACTTTAACTAGGTCCTATAAAGTAAAACAAAATGCTGCATATGTGTTTTTGTTTTGATATTTTCATAAAATTAATTATAGACTGACACCCTCAGATTTTATGAGTGAAATGGTTTTGAGTTCAAGGCTCCACTTACGCTCATTTTCTGTGGGCTTACATCCTGCTGGACTAAGGTATCTTGCTTGCAAAGCACCTCTCCTCACAAAAATATGATGTTTCACCAACATGGTTTCTACAGCTACTCATTGGGTAAAGCTTGTTATTTTAAACACTTACCGCAAAGAGTCAATACAGAGAGGGGCGGAAACAAAGTGAGAGAGCAATTTGAAACTTGTCTCCTGAGACATTAAATATGATTTTTTTACTAAAACTAATATTAAAGTAGAATTAATTTAGCCTAAGCATTATCTCTGTTGAGTCAAAAGTAAAGAAAATAATTTATCAGACACTGAGATGAAAATCTATTTTGGCTCAGGATAATCTTTAAAACAGTAAGACTCCAGAAACTTCTATGAGAAGGTGGTTAATATGATCATTATAGTGTTAGAATCAGGTAAGCCTGGCTGCTATAAGAAACTTGCACAACCTCTCCATATGGCAAACAGCCTCAGAATCAATGTCGCTTCATCGCCATCTATAGACCACAATATTCTGTGACATCTGACAAACAGCACAAACCTCAATGGTGCTTTTTAAAACCTACATGTCATTGTTCTTATAGCTCTCTTTATAAGCTTTGCAAAAATTCCTCGCTTAGTGTAGCAGACAGAAGATGAACCAATTTACTAAAGCATTTATGCTCATATGGACACAAACTAGGTTTCAGACTCCAGAACTAGAAATTGTAGGCCTTTATAGACATTGTAATTTAGATTATGACTACATAGGCATCAAAACTCTTAAGTTAGGGAAAAACAATCCATTCCAATCACTCATGGTCCTAGCCATGGGCACACCCCTCCACTTGAGACAGCTTTGGGACTTTTCTACTGTTCCTCGCCTCATCGCTGCCTTACATACATGCCGAACGGCAGAACACTCATGGCAGCCAGTGATTCTTTTTGCTGTGCCAGTATTAAATGTATTTTTCTATAAGTTTAAACATTTGAAAAGGAGAACACAATTTCATCAGAGTGAAGATTTACAACGTGTAGTGTTTAGAAATGGGAACATCAACACAGATGGCTCGGGGAAACTGCTCTTCATTAGGAAAAAGTCAGGCACACAACCAGCTGTTTTCTTAAAGCTCTGATAAAGTGAGAGGTTTCTCCTTTTTAAAAACAGGTTCTATTTAATCCTAGTAAACCACTTACAGTCACTCTTTAGAAGAGTGCTCTTTAGAGACAATTGAATTATCCTACGGGAAGTTACGGAAAACCACTCAGAGTGATTGCACCAGACCAACATTTGGGCAGAACCATGTACATGCAACTGGATATATGCGCAGGATTTATAAGTAACCAAGGGAGCTGCCACATTGCATCTCAAAAATCAATTGAACTGTATTAAGTATCTTAATCTTCATGTTTTCCTTTCAAAAAGATTCCTTGATATGTAAGGAAGAAGGTCATTTGCACAATTAAACACATTTCTCAAAGGCACTTAAAGTGACAGCTACAACTAAATTCGTGTCAGCTAGTTCCAAATAAGGTGTAGCTCAACTTAATGAGCTAAGGTAAAGAATGTGGTATATCTCAAGTCTTTGCAATAGAGTGGTAACATAATGGCCACCATAAAGCTATGACTGACACACATTAAAAACTACAGTAAGCTCTTAGTAAGTTTCAAATGGCTACCTTATACAACCTAAGTGTCTGTTTATTTGAGGATTCACAATTCTGCCTAAGTAAGAAGGGGACAGCAGATGCTAAGGCTAAGTCACCACATATGAAACGTTTCAGAGAAAGTCAAAAGATGTGAACTGTCGAAAGAGCAGCCAAGACTGGCATGACATTTTCGCATGCAAATTCAATAAAACATTAACAGCAGGATTTCTGTGTAATGCAAGAGCCGTCAAAATGAAATTTAATTTTAAATACAATCAACCTAAGAGAAAAATCAGAAGAACCATGTTTAATCATTCTTGTTCAAAATGATTATATAGATATTTTGAAATTCTATTATTTTGGGAAAGTTTTTCTCCCCAAGCAAGTTGGAGCACTGGACAAAGTAAACACATTTACATATCAAACTAAGATGCAGAGAAAAAATGGCAAGAATAATCTTATTCCTAACTCTCATCATCCCTTTGAAATAGAATTTATCACCAAACTACATAGTCTGCTTGCTGTGTGAAATTAAAATAACCTTCTTATAAATTTTTAAAAGTACGAAAAAAATAAGTGATTCTTAAATTCTTTTAAATGTCTGTAATGGAATTTTCTTCACACTTGTGTAAAAGCGATTATCATTTATTTGTATGGTGTTTGTTTCAAAATGTTACAGGATGTGCAGGTTATATATTCAGTAATGTACATTTTCCAAGCAAGACTGAATAGAAAAAGCCAACCTTGGAAAGGGAAGAGGGAAACAGAGAAAGAGGAAGGAAAAGGGAGGAATAATGACCTGAAGAATGTGCATCAAAGTCTAAGTGTGGGTTGAACAGACGATCCCAAAGGAGCATCAGTCTTTTCTCTCCAATTAGTAATAACATGTATTCAAAACCCAAATTAGCTATTTTAGTAGATACCGTCCCATTTTAAAAGTTAGCTGCCTTGCAGATACTCAGACGAGTATTTGTGTGTGTGTGTGTGTATGTGTATGCATATATGTGTGTGTGTGCATACATGTGCATATGCATATCCACTAATGACTGTTGGAATTTCCTCAGGACTCAGAGGCTTCACTAGACACATTTTATGGGACTTCACTTCTCTGGGTCAGGGGTCAGGCAGTTTCTGCTGAGTCCTCCCTGTTCCCATGTTCTAATCGATAGCTTGAGCCAGCCTGAAGCGTCCTAGCTTCAGGTACAGGTGTGCTGCCTTGGGACCATTGCTTGCTTGGGGTTGAAGCACCAGGGTTGTTCTCATAACCATGGATTCTGCATAGAGTTGGGATCTTTTACACCCACTTGTATACCACAAGCCTGAATACTTGGATATAGTCAGGGATTCCAGGCAGAAGCTTCAAGTCCTCTTCTGACCTAACCTGAGCATTCCAGGATCTCACTTCAATGGGTCCCATTAGTTATACTTAGGCATCACAGCCATTCCAGACACAAGTGAAGGGAACTTTCATGTATCAGTCAGAGGAGTAGCCAAGAATTGGTAGCCATTTTTAATTTTCCACACACGTTTACACAAAAGATACACTAGAGACCAAAATCTCAAAGGTGGATATTTTGTTAACGCTTTCTTGGTCTTTATGGAAAATAGAGTTTCTATTTATATCTTTTAAAATATTATTATAATTATCAACTTATAGCTTTTCTAAAAAGTTAGTGCTACTGCAACTTACTTTTATGAAATGGAACTGCCAATGCTCTAAACTACTTGTTTTGAAGTGGTTTTTGTTTTGTTTTGTTATTGTCTTTGGGGTGTGTGTATGTGTATGTGTGTATGTGTGTGTGTGTGTGTGTGTGTGTGTGTGTGTGTGTGTGTGTGTGTGTTGGGAGGAGAAATTGTATTTACTCTTGCAATGGGGTATCTCTGTTTTCTTCTGAGGGGTAGATTTTAGGTAAATACCACACTACATGAGATGGCATCTGTTCTGGTATGTTTTCTTTGTAAGCCTTTAAACTCTTGAGGATATTAGTCCCCTTTCACTGAGCATATGTGCAAATGATACAATTCTGAAAGTCACTGGAACAAAGCTGCCACATTCCTAGGACTTCTTAGAAAAATAAATACTACTTCACAGAGACGTTTGACTAACGACTACCACTTGGAACTAGCATAAGAAATGCTGATTCTCTAGGCAGACACCACGGACACCACACAGCCCTCTAATTTGTATTTGCATTGTGTTTGTCCTGGTCAGCAGGGTCCCCACTTGTCTCAATGTCCTGCTGCTCATCTCTTCCCAAACTGAACATTATTCCATCAGTTCATACACTACCTTTGTTTCAAAGCACATTCCTCTAGGCATGACTAAAAACTACTGTAAAGGTAGGTTTCCTGACAGCATTTTTTGTCTCTTCCAGGAGAATATGCAAGTGAAATCTTTGATTAGGTGTAAGAAATAGCTGGATTTCTCTTAAACAACTTATTTGTCTTTGAGACCTTGAATCTTAGTGCTTTCTCTTAAATAGTTCTCACAGGAGTCAGCAGTATAGAATAACTATAATTAAGGTATTTAAGGAAGGATTTGCTTAAAATTACATAAAATCTAGCACCTGTGCAATCTTCAGACAGATGCTGTTTAAGACAGTCTAATGGGTATAGTCATGATCCTGCCTTCCAGGAAGTCCTGGTAGGTACCCTGTGTCTCTTAGGAAGGCTCAAGGAGCAGAGCATGAAGAAATGCTAGGTTAAGTAGCATTTCTATACTGACTGTGGGGCAAAAGCCAGTTGTCCAACTAAAGAAAGAGGGCGCTTCTATTACAATATGCTTTGATGCAAATCTCATCATGCTATTAATTTATACTTGAGATTAGTGCCAAGGAAAAAATGGCCCACTATAATATTTCTCTTGTTAAAAACACAAAACCATGTATCTGGGTGTTTTCCTTATTCCTTAGCTACAAGAAAAACAAGCTGCCTGAAGTCATTTGCTCTTTCTGAGGCTGGTAACAATGACACACTCTGGAGCCAGGCTGGCTGCCTAGATGTAGAACCCACAGGCATCACTTATCAGCTACGAGATAGCATTGGTTGAAATTTCTCTGGGCCCCAGTTTCTTAATAGGGAAAATGAGGTTAATAATTGCACTGAGTTAAAGTCATGGCTGAGGTACAAATTGTTAATTGTTCAAGACTTAAAATAGTGGCCAGTGTTTTTACTAAGCACTCAGTAAGCACCACTTAGTATTTTCCCCTCCACTAAATAATATGAAGTCAGTTGGGTTATCTGATAGCCCTTGGCTTTAAGCTTTATAACATAGACCATCAAAAACCTACTGGTTTCCAACAGAAAATCTAAGGTGAACTATGTACATCCTTAAAAATAAGTAGTCCAAGACAGCCTGTCAGTCTCCCAGACAACCCCACAGCTGCCCAAGCTCTGCAGGACCAGCATTGATGCATATGAACAGCTTGGTTTTTGAGCTTTTACTAAGCACCCCTGGCTGCTGCCACTGCTCTTCCTGGAGGTCAGGATTCTTTATCCTCTAAAATCCAGAGTGACTTTGTTTTGTGTTTTGAGATAGAATCTCATTCATAGACCAGGCTGGCCTCTAACTCAGTAATCATACTGCCTCAAGCTTCCCAAAAACATGTGTTGCAGGCAGCAGCTACCCTGCCAGCTGGAATGTGCTCTGTAAGCAAGGGTACTTGGACTGGGTCAACATTTCCGTACAGGAGTGGTGAGAAACGAACTGAGGAGCCTTTCAAACTAGCATATGACCTCTTTGCCGTCGAAATTCAGCTTCCCAAAACTCATCAAAGCCAGTCACTAAACTGTGCAGAGCTAGTGCCTATTTGCTTTGAAAACACGGATTACCCTCACTACTCGTAACTTTGTGCTGGCCCCAGGGCATTTCAAAGACCTACAAAAAAGGATTTCCAGCTAAGCCCAGGAGCTAGGTCACGTGGTATCAAGCCCTAGAGCTCTTGTAGGGTTATGCTTCTTAGCTGTTTCGTTTGTTTGTTTAGCTGATTGTCACTTTACATCCTGGTTGCAGCCCCATCCCTCCTCAACTCTCAGTCCTGCCCTCTCTTTCTCCCTCCCCTTATCATCTTCCTCTGAAAAGGGGAGCCACCTTCCCATCCACCTGGCTCATCAAGTTGTATCAGGACTGAGCTTGTCTTCTTCCCCTGTGGTCTGGCAAAGCAGTCCCACCAGGAGGAAGTGAGCAAAAAGGAGGCAAGAGAAGAGAGTCCATGTCAGAGACAGCCCCTGCTCCCCTTCGTAGGGGACCTACATGATGCTTGAGGTGCCCATTGGCTACATCTTTGTAGGGATCCTAGGTCCAGGCTATACAAGGTTCTTGGTTGGTGCTTCAGTCTCAGCAAGCCCGTCTGGGCCCTGGTTACTTGACTCTGTTGGACTTCCTGTGAACCTCCTGTCACCTCCAAGTCCTTTTCTCTTTGCCCCACTTTTCCACAAGACTCCCTATGCATTACGCAATGTTTGCCTGTGATTCTCAGCCTCTGTTTCACGGTGCTGCTGTATAGAGACTCTCAAAGCATATCTCTGCTAAGCTGCATCTTATTTATATCTATACTCATCTTCTGTGGTGTTTTCCACTTTCTTCACTATGTTGACTACGCTGGATCTTAAACTCCCATGATCCTCTTGCCTCAGCCCCTGGAGTTTTCAGACTACATGTATGTGTGCATAGCCATGTCTGATTGTGCAGTGTTTTCACCTTGCAAATAATTTTTAAGACATCTAGGAACTAACTACTTTTTTGGCTTTTTCTCTTGTATCCTCAAAACCCCACCGTAGGTCCTCAGTTAAAGGGTGTGGGGGCCATGCGTGCAGAACAAGACAGAGGAGACACACACTTTGCCAAGAGACTCACAAATATCAGAAACAAGTCTGGAAAACCAAGCTCAACTCCATAGCAATATGAAACAGCCCAGACTGTAAGTGGTAACAAGAGAAAATTTTATCTACCACATCTAAGTATTACTTTCAGCTTGAAGCTAGATCAGAGAGGATTAAGTGGGGGAAATTCCATTCAGTACTCAACTGCAAGTATTAGTCAGTGCAGTTTGTGCCAAGCATGGTGGCCCAAGAACGTAATCCCAGCAAGTCAGGAGGCTGAGGCAGGGGATTGGGATGGCAAAGCCAGCCTGGGCCAAGGAGCAAAACCTTGAGAAAGAAAGGAAACAAGTAGGGGGGTGGGGGGAGAAGAGAGGAGGAGGGAGGAGGAGGAAGAAAGACAGGAAGACAGGAAGAAAGAGAAGACAAAACAAAAGAAAACCGGAACCAGTTTGCAGTTTCTGTGGACTCTGATAGTAAACTGTTTTGCTCCACATGATACATGCAAAGACCGGAGCAGAAACCTTTTCTCAAGAGTCTGGCAGTTTATTGTCTATGAGGGATGACTTAATGATTGGGTATGTTTCAGGTGTCTTATTTGGAATTAGGTTACCGAGATTCTTTTTTTCTTACGCATTGGTTTCTATTTAGAAACATCTTCTTATGTGAATCCCCCCCTACACACACACACACACACACACACACACACACACACACACACACACACACAACCATTTAATTTTTAGTGTCATATTTCTACCTCTGAGTACCAGTGTAAATTCACCATGCTTTTGGAGTGTGAAGAAGTGTGCTCTGCCTTAAAGTAAACATTCTCTCCAGATTCAATAAAAATTGAATATTCAAAAACATTGTTTCTTTCAGGACTTGAACCCAGAGACTCCCACACCTCAGGCATGATCTCTACCATTGAGTCATTTCTCTGTCCTTTGTCTAGTTTCCATTTTGAAAATGAGTCTCACTAACCTATGTAGGCTGACCTTCAACTCCTTCTACAGCTTGGACATGACATGAACCTGCGATCCTTCTGAGTCAGCTTCCCAAGTAGCTGAGTGTCTGGGACCACGGCCCTGAGCTGCAAGGCCTAACAGAAAGAGCTGATTGGTCATATTGAAATAGGTAGACTTTATCTCCGTAACATTTTGCCAAAAGTTGAAACTGAGACTTGGGATCTTGTTGCATGTATGTTTGAGAAAGCAGTATTAATTGAAAAAGTTCAACCTGTTGCATAGTAACCAATTCACTAATATGGGATGTGCAGGCTTATTCACAGAGGTGAAACACTATGTGATAGAAATCGCTGAGAAGGGAAGATACAAAAGCCACCTGAAGACTGCCTAAAGCAGGATGAGAGTATCAAATAACTGCAGATCTGGAGGATGCACTAAAGACGACAGCACAGACGCCTTCGACTCTGTGGAGGAGACACTGCCGAGATCAGGCATACTGAACCAGTGCTATCTCTCCAGTGGACTACTGCATTACAAAAATTGATTATTCCCTGCATTATGTTACCAATACCATGCCATATTTTAATTTTACTCCTCTCCATTTCTCTGTCTTTATCATGTCACAAATTACAGGGCTGAAACGGTAGATTTTTATACCATTTCACGTGATTCTGCCAAGATTCCCAGTTATCATGGGACTTTTGAAAATTAGTCTGAATTAACCCTTCATCCATCCAACAGCTCTGGGGGGCTGACATTTACATGGCAAACAGTGATTTCCTTGCTTGCATATGGAAGACAAAGAGTTAGTGGTCCTTTGTGAATCAGGTTTGGGTGAGGTTTCTTTTCCTGTGCCCGCAGGTTTCTATGATCAAAGATCTGAGGCCCTTCCCTGCTTCTCCTGCTCCTCAAGGCTTGCTTAGTTTTTCTTTTCTACATGGCAGCATATTCTGGTTGAATATCACTATTAGGTGCAATATAATACAGTATCATCTTATTTCCAGAACCATCTGTGACATTTGTTTTGTTACTGGTGTTTTATAGAGGGAAAAGTGAGGCTTCAGGAACATTAGGTCATTTGTTCAATTCTTGAGGCTTGCAAGTAACAGAAGCTACTTCCATTCAACCTCCTTCTTCAGCTCCACATAGCATGTTTTACCTGGTGTATCATATATGCAAGCAAGTAAAAAATATTCTAACCTGTACTCTGCTAATCTAGCACCTACCATTATGGAAGTGGTAGACTTATTTCCCTCTAAGAGGGTCACCAAATATTACTCTTATTCTTTCTTTAAACTATTCTAGGTGAGCTGACTCAATAAACAAGAAAATGTTATTGGGGAATTCTGCTAGAAAGATCTTTAACTACAAAGGAACTGTCATGGATACCATGTAACAGGAATTAAACGCAGAAAAGTCGAGTTTGTCTTCCCCAAATGGCATTTCCAGGCCCATCTTGATCTTTGTATAGGTTAGAATCTCTTTATAAAGGACGCATTAGATAGGTAACGATAATTATAAGCATTTGTACAGTTACCTCCTAAAATAAAGGCTGATCACACACGCGTTAGTAGCTAGTACAGCTAAACTTGTACAATGGACTGTAATAGTCCATGTAGTACACCTTTGTTTGCAGCTCCTTGGAAGTTTCTCTTTTTCTCTCCATCAGCTCATTCTCTCACTTTCATCCCACCAACCTCACCTTGTTTCATGACTATACATCTTCTCCTCACCCCATTTACCTAAGATCTACCTCCTGCTCTTAGAACTTCTCTGTGTAGCCAAGAATTCCACTATTTCCTCTAATATGACAGTGCAATTAGAGAACTCCTTCATTCCTAAGCTCCATAAATAGCATCCATGCACATAGAATGAAGATTGACTAAACTTCTTTAATAAATACATATTCTTGTATTTTTTTTGGGACCAAGTCTTGGTGTGTAACTCCAGCTGACCTGCTACGTATACCAGGCTGGCCTTGAACTCACAGAGACCCAGTTGCCTCTGCATATGAGAGCTGAGTGCTGGGATTAAAGACACCACTATGCTCAACAACATAAACAACTTTTTATTCATAGGCATTGTCATGCATATAGCCATGCAAAATGACAGTTATAACCTCATGTTAGTCTAATGAGTCCCTTTAATAACTGGACATTTTATTCACTTTGGTATTTTTTACTAAAAGCATCTTGAGGCCAACAATTATGTCTGATAAGACAAAAGACCATCAAGTATCTAGCCCCTATTTGTGGATGATTAGTGACTATGCTATACCAAATGTTCAACTACAGCACACTTATCCGATAGGTGAAGTAATGATAGGCCTATTCATTAAAGAGACTATCTGGCACGTATTATATTTAAAATTCTGTCTTAAGTGCTCATCATATGTTCAAAGTGTAGAACCAATTAAATACCACATGATTGATTTGCTCTGGTTGGCTCATTGGTTGAACATGGTGCAGATATGTCAGGTGACCTCTCTGTCCGCTGTTTCTCCTTTTGTAATGAGTGACTAATAGGAGTCTTGGAATCCTTTCTAGTCTGTATATCCTCGATTCAGTGTGGTTATCTTACTCTCAAAACTGAGAACCCATATCACTTGCTTCCAAATTAGATATGGTTTAATCTTCATAGTTACATAACTTAAGGAAAACTTTAAAAATAATGCATGAATGACAAGAACTATCTTGGATGTGCTGTGGATTCCTCTCAGTAGTATTTGGATTTAAGTGTAAATGAATCATAAACACGAGGATTATATTTCTTCTAAAACAAACAAGCCTACAATCATAGATGATACTTTCTTGGCAAAATGGACTTCATATTTTATTAAGCCCAAGACATTTGACAATCAGATGATATGCTGAGAACAAGACATGTGTACAATATCTATACCTTTGGAACGAAGCAAATTAAGGCAATTTGTTGAACATTTAAAGTTAATATGTTCTGCTGGTTTTGGTCTCCTGACAATTAAGCAAAAATGAGCTTGAAACATGGTCCATTTTAAAGACCAAACCACAAATGTCTTTACTTTCCCCCACATTCATTGTATTGGCTTCCATGACTGTAGTCAACAAATTCCTCTTCATCACATGCCTTGTACTGACTGTTTCCTTAGTACTGGCTGACCTAGATTCTGGTCCTCTCCTTAATTTTCTATCTTAGGTATAGGTGTTCTTCATACTGTATTTCAGGCTTTTCAAACGACATTTAACTTATGGCTGTTGCACCTTAAATGTTTATTTAAGTAAAGGGGGAAAATGGCCTGTTTTTAAAGTTCTTGCTAGTTGACTCTAAAAAGCCTTTATGCTGACAACAAGCTCTTTTGGAACCTCTTCAGATCATCTATTTCCCACTACTTTGAATAATTCCTCCTCAATGGCTCATCTGACCTTGCACATAGCAGTCTTGACTTTTCTGCCTTCTGCTTTCCTCCACAGCTTTCTTTATTTAATGATATTTTACCTTTCTACTCTTGGAGTGGAGTGCAGGTCAGTCTTCTTTATGGACAGTGAAGGAGAACCATCTATTAGCTCTCATGATTTCCACAGAAGTCTGTAGCTCCTAATAAGTATAGAGACAAACTGCCTGTTTTCCTTTTAGGAACTCACCACAAGAAGTAATACAAAGCAGAAGTACGACTTTGTTGAAAGCAAAAATAAGTGGTTAATCGGGGATCATGGGTTTTCTGACAAATACATTTGTGACTTAAAACTTGCAGTTAATTGTTTTAATTTCAAGCTTCTCCTACAGGGCAACACAGTTTTTATTTCAATGAACTATCTCCAACCACTTTCATGAGTCTTTGGTTTTAATATAACTCTGCCAAGGACATTTCTCCATACATTTAAAACATAAGATTCAGGGGAAATTTAATCCTAATATTTATCTACATTTAAATCATCAAAATACCACTATAAGAATCCCACTTAGCTATTTAATGTTGAGAGTCCTTAACTGGATAATTATTTGTATATTTAAGATAAAATTATTATTTGCCTGTAGTGATTCAGATAATTATCTTAATTACCCATTGGAGTCTTGTGTGTAGACAAGTCATAATCAAGCTAAAATATACCACAATTGCAAGGTATTTTACTCTTTATATTTGGGAATAGATTTTTGTCTAAGAGAACCAGCCCAGCAAATGAGAAGTCTAAGAGTGATTGTTTAAATGGAAGTCTATTTGACGATTAATGTATAACCCATATGTTAGTCTTAATACAGAAAACTATTTAGATAAGTTTAGCAGTTTTTACTAGTCCAAGTCACTTTAAATAAATCAATTGTCAGGATGAAGATAAAAAGGAGTTTAGTATAAGTTGGGACAGTGAAAATGGCTAAGGTCATCAATAGATCAAAGAAAAATATTTAAATTTTCTTGAATTTTAATTTTTCTTTTTTTTTTACTATGCTCTTCCGTCAGCCAAACTTTCAACCTTTCCTTCCTTCTTATATCCTTTCCTTTTTTTAACAATTCAATTTCATTTCTTTCTAGGAACCTATTTTTCTACCTTCTGATTTTTTCCCCCTTTGTTTAATCACATTGTTCAGGTCAGTTAATTTTCCATTCTAAATGATTCCATAAAAGCATCCATCTCTAGGCACCCTAGACAAGGTAGCCATTTCTTCCCACCTCATCAAACTAAGCTTTCTATTCTCATCGCATTTATTACTAATGTTGTTAACTAGACCTGTGAAATAGACTTACAAATGTACCTATATGTCAGCAGGTTCCCCCAAAGAGTAGGGACCATGTCTTCCCTCCTGCTTCATCTGATATCTGATACCTGAAAGAAACTTCAGTGTTGGTCCTCATATTGTCCTCTTGTCATTTAAACTTACAATAGTCCATGAAGCAAACATAAACCTTACTAAGAAAGAAGGAAGGATACGGTTACAGAATTTGCTCTCTCTCTCTCTCTCTCTCTCTCTCTCTCTCTCTCTCTCTCTCTCTCTCTCTCTCTCTCTCTTTCTCTCTCTCTCTCTCTCTCTCTCTCTCCATCTCCCTCCCTCTCCCTCTTCTTCCCTCTCCCTCTCCCTCTCATGGGAACAGTAGTTGTCTATCATGTTTCATGCATAGGTTCACTAGCTTGGTAGTAGAGAAAGAAAAAGACATAGCTAACTGCTTTTATGGAGAAACAGGAAGTGTCAATATAGAACTCTTGGATGCATATATGATGGAATATTCTAGAATGGATGCAAACAATAAACTTCTTGTTAATTACTTTCAACAATATAAATTGTAATGTCATCAAAAATACTTTTACCTTGTACAGCATAAAAATATATTAACTTCTATAAAGTACTTATTTTTTCAAAATATTATGAAATGATGCTAGAATCTGGCTGAAGATGGATAACACTATTTTAAACATTTCTTTTATACATGTTAAGTGTTTTCTATCCTTCACAATATACTGCTTAATTGAAACCGAATGCAGGTAAGGAATGGCAGTTTCCATCTACTTTGGAGATTTAGTAGGTTCCATCAACTTCACATGTTAGTGTGTGACATATATTGCCCATAAATTCCAATGCCAAGAAAGAAAACGACAAATTATAAAGTTTAAATAATATGATCAGTTATTCTGAAGGGCTCTAGCAAATATGAGTATTGTCTTGGACATGGACACTCCATCTCAATGTTCACAACATAATAATAATGGACTCAGAGACACAGATTCAATTGCTGCAATGCTTTGAAAATGCTTCTTTAAAAAAAGGTGTGCATTTCATTAGTGCATATCAGAAAAACAGAAATACTTTTAATTATTTGTGTCTCCAAAAAAGAGTCTATGTGTGATGTTACAAAAATAAAATAGAATTTGAGGTGTAAAAATCCCCCTTCCTTTCCCAGTTGAAGCTCAGCAGAAAGTGTAGCAGAGGCCCTGCTGGACCCGCTGTCCTAGGGTGTTAGCTTTCAATCCTGTGATCAGCCCAATCATGCAAACACTATAAAATGACCCTCACCAAGTCACTACAAACCAAAGCTATAAAACAGGATCATTGTCCTGCAAGGTTATTGCATATGCTAGAAGTATTCCAGGTGACTTCAAAAATGAAACAAGAATTTACCTATTATTTTTCTCATTATAGCCATCCTTTTGTTTGGAAGTCATGTGCATATATCTTCCTGTTTAATTAAGAGGTGGTGGCAATATCACTATTTCAGAATATTTATAAAAAAAAAAAAACTCATGTGGCATAGGAGAAAGAAGGATGAAATCAAATACTCTTCAGCCATCATGTGAAAACCACTGTTGTAGGTCACCCTGTTTTCCTTTTGTAGTAAAGGCACTCTTAAACCCTTAAGGAAAAAGTGCTAATTTTCTGGTATATTTTTCTTCAGAAAATAATTTTTATAGATGTCATTAAGAATAAACCCATACTTATCCTTTCCACAAAGTTCAGCCAGTTAATTTAATACAGGCAGTCCCACCCATACCCAGGCAGCAGGCTCAGTTCCCAAGGATTATTTATACACTATGTGACTAATAAAGGGTTGTTGAAACCAGAGCTTCAGCAGCAGACCTTCACTGGTCATGATTTCACAACACAGTCCCCTCCAAATTGTACTTTTAATTGAAACATCAACCCCCTCTATAATCAAATTACTATCAATGGAATTATCAGTGTATGAGAAACACAACCGACCAAAAGTATTCGTATTTTAACAATACAGGATTTTCATGATTTTAATTTCCAAATATTTATCTTAACGAGCAAAACCCAAATCATATCATATTTGTTTGGTCATCCTAAATCTATTTAGTACTGTCCAGACTTCCTTTTCATAATTATGCTGTGTGTATTTTTATGTGATTTCTACATCAAATGGATATAAGTTGAAAGTATGATGATGTCTATTTATATATTTATTTATTTATCATTTTCCCATGAAAATTTTATAATTCAGAAATTATGTGACAAACGTCTTTCTTTTGCTTTTTGTCTTATATTATTTCCAATATTCTAGATCCTTTGCATTCCATAAAAATTTAGAATCTTTTTTCCCAAAATATCTCAGATTTTTTCATCATGACTTAATTAAAGCTATACATTAAATTACATAAGTATTTCAAAATTAATAAGAAGACAGTTTATGAAAGCTATTATTATAAGTGTATTTCAATAAATATAACAAATAGGCATTTTAACTTTTGGTATAAGCTTTCCTTTTCTTTTTTTTTTTTTTTTTTTTCTGAAAAAGGTGTGTGAATATATTGAAGATCTATGGCCCAGGAGTTAAGTATTCCAACATACAGGCACAATTTGTCTACTCATTTGACATTCTCATTGAGTAGCTATGAGTCTAAAGACTCATGAAACAATGACTGGACTTGGATAAAGATTGACAGACACTTGTTCGATGAGGAAATGGGAGAAGCACTCCACCCCACAAAGGGTTTGTGGTCTAATACAAAAACAAGCAAGTGCCGACAAAGCAATGTGCAAAGGCACCCAGAAGGTTCTGAGGCAGTTACTTAATATGCTAGGCTATCTGGTTACAGTAAAAATGCAGCCCAAAATTGTTTGTTTGTTTTTGTAAAAGGAATTTGTTATCCTAAAATGTTCTCAAATCCTCATCGGTACTTAGGGAAGGGCCATTCATATTCTTTCTCCATCGATTTGCCTCACTCTGCTATTTTAAGGATAAAACTACATTGAAAATGCCACAGTCACTGAAATCAAAATAAAAATTTTAAAGAACATTGACAATATGACTATCTAAATATGCCATTTTATCTTCCTCTGAAGTTTCTAGTCAGTAAGGGACAAAAATTCTACTGTCTTTCTGTTTAAAGCTCTTAATGTAACTAAGAAAAGACAATAGGCATCTTGTTTCTGTCTGTGATCTTTGTTGATTTTATGTGAAAACACAAATGATTGCTTAATCACTCAACTGACAACAGATGTTTACTTCCCACCTCCCACTCGTTAGAAACGAGCATGGACTTTTGATGTGCTAGGTGAAACAAAGCCACTGTCCGGGAAGCTGACAGACACTATTTGAAATCATTTTTAGGATACTTATTACATCATTAAGAAAGGTAAAGTCAAGAGGAAAATATCTGTGAAATAAAGCAAGAACAGCATTTAGCCCATTTTTAAGTAATAATCCTCAAAAAATTCTATTATCACTAAAGCTGTGCTATGATATAAAAATGCTATGAATATGGAAGGTAGATTTTGGATTGTTGTATGCCCAAGGTAGAAACAACCAAAAATTTAAAATGTATGATGGAATGCATTCTCTTTGGTAGTACATATAGACTTTGAGACGCAAGCAAATTTGGAAACAAAGCTTTAAAAAGATACTTAAAAGGGATAAGCATGAAAGAGAAAAAGTAGAGAAAACATGAGAATGGAAAATAAATATAAACATGAAAAGTAGAAACAAAAATATCAGATATATGTAAGCTAAGCACAGATATTAATATTATACAATAATCTTATATAATCATAATGCCTTTATTGATCAAGACATGGATATTCAGGTTAAAAGTCTTTAAAATCCAATAATATAAAAAAAAATTGAGAGGTTTGTAAAGACAGGATAGTCTTAGGATTATACAAGATCAACAAATTATAGTTGAGCTTCCTCTACCTCTATAAGTGAAAAACATGATAAATCATATAGATGTCATTTTTAATAACGAAAAAGTAGATTAGAAATATAACAGTGGGGCTGGAGAGATGTCTCAGAGGTTAAGGGCAGTGACTGCTCCTCCAGAGGTCCTGAGTTCAATTCCCAGCAACCACATCAATCATCAATAATGTGATCTGATGCCCTCTTCTGGCCTGCAAGTGTATGTACAGCTAGAGCACTGTATACATAATAATAAATAAATAAATATTAAAAAAGAAATATAACAGTGGGAGGGAACATGGGTGACAGAATTGGGAGGGAAAAGGATATGAAAAATAGATGAACATTATCACAATGAAAAGCGTCATTATGTAAAATTAACAAACACTAATTAAAATATTATCCAAACAAAACCAGCCAATACTACTAAATCTCAAAAAACAATACTTGATTAAATTATAAGATGCAATGTGTAAATGGACACTCCGTGCTCTCATTGCTCCAAATCTATGACTAGAAGGCAATTTCCATCACCATCCAAAACACAAAAAACAAAAACAAAAAACAAAACAAAAAGCCTTTGAAGAAACAGGACTGACTCTAAAAATTTATGGAAAAGGAAAGTTAAACAGAAATATTTAAGAATGATGATGATTAAGACCCCACCATACTTGTTTACTTGTACAGTGGTAGTTTTCCTCTTTGGACCTGAATTACTGTTCCAGTTCCCACATTGCCCAGAGCCTGTCCCACCCTTTCAGCATCTCCAGGATTAGATGCAGGGAGGAAGCAGGAGGCCTGGGCTTCATTTTCTCTCTGATTCTCCTTTAGACTCTTGAATTTCCGTACTGATTTCTACACATCTATGTGTAGATGTGTTCTCATTTATGGTGTGGTTGGTCACATTTAAGGCTTCTTTATAAACCATGAATTCTACAAACATTCTCAAAGTTCCATAGCATGGGTACTTATTGGATCCAGTTGGCAAGATCTTTGCTTTGACCAGCAGCAAACTAGTCACTGAATATTGGTGCTGTCTAATGGCTGAGAACCAAGTATTGGCATTGTACTCTTTTTACTTCAAATTCTCTGCATGTTTCTTCAAGCATTATAGAACACAGAAAAGCAACTTTGGCTTTACCAAAACATGTCTCCATATTACACAATTCTTATTGATTTTTCTCTTCTCATCCTTTATTTTTGACAGTCACGGTCTCTCATAGACCACATTACTAAAAGTACTGTCATCTCATTTGTATTTTACGGTGTTATTTCAAGCCTAATCTTTTTTTATCATAGGTGCATATGAATTATACATGGAAATAATAACACAGGCTTATAGTTGATTTTTGCACCATAGTTTTAAGCTAAATGTTTGATTATGGCAAAATTGTAAATAAAATCATTTTACAGTAGCTATAAATTTCCATCTTCATGTTTTGTCTTTTATGCAAATCAATTTTGCAAGCATTTGCAATGCTTTTTGTTACAGGATCAAGAGATATAGTAACACACAAGCCAAAACAGCAGACATTGCAGCACAGCGTTAAATGTTGCTGTACTCAGCATGCATTCTGCAGTGAAGCAAATTCAGCATAAAGTGTTAACATGCAATCCAGATTTTGACAAAAGAAATTCAGATTTTTCTCACATCTTTTTCTTTCCTCCTAGTACAATTTTCTGCCTGCCTGCTTCCTTCCTTCCTTTCTTTCTTCCTTTCTTCCTTCCTTCCTTCCTTTGTTCCTTCTTTCCTTCCTTCCTTCTTCCTTCCTTCCCCTCTTTCTCTCTTTTTCTCTTTCTCTTTCTTTCTTTCAGAATAGTCTTGTTACTAGGTTACTGGATGACCTGGGCTTCACAAGCCTCCCGCTTCAGCATCTCTAGTTCTGGGATATCAGATGGTCCACCCATACCAGCTCATTATCACACAGTAAGACAGTCTTAGAAGACAGTCTTAATTATTTGTACGATGATTACAACTTATCTCAGCTTCACATTTTAGATATTTTGGTGTTTAATTTTTTTCAAAGAAATGTGTTTTGGAAATTTTCTGTTCATAACTGCTAGATTGGGGAAAACTAGACAAAAGCTTGTCTTAGCTTATAATATAGTCCTTATGTATGTATTTCTGAAGTTTGAAGCTACTTTTTAAAAATATTTTTATTTAATTTTAATTCATGTGCATTGGTATGAGGGTGTCAGACCTTGGAGTTACAGACAGTTGAGAGCTTCCATGTGGGTGCTGGTAGGTCCTTTGGAAGAGCAGGCAGTGTTCTTAATCACTGAGCTGTCTCTGATCATCCACTATACTTTGAGTGATAGCCCCAAACCACCACAGAACAAAATAAGCTGCTTGATTTATTTACGTTTTATCTTTTGCAGTATAAGGGACTGAACCCAAGGCCTTTTACAAGCTAGGAAAGCACCTTACCACTCCGTTATACGCAAGAAATTTAGCTTCCTATATAGTGGAGAACTTAAATAGCAAACCTAATAATCTTATTAAGAAACAAATGCAAAGTCAGTAATAAAAAAGAAAATATGCAAAGCAACACAGAGTAGTGCCTAGACCTATAATCACCCCAAACACATATGACTAGACACCAGTGTGAGAACACGATCAATAACAGCCAGGGTAATATGGCACCAACAGAGCCCAGCTGTCCTACCACAGCAGGCCCTGAATGTTCCATACAGCTGAAGCACAGGAAAATGACCTTAAAACCAACTTTAAAAAGATGATAGAAGTACTTAAAGAATTAATGAATAAATTACCTAAAGAAATCTAGGGAAACACAAACAAACAATGGAAAGAAATGAGTAAATCCCTTAACGAAAGCCAAGAACAGCCCACACCCCCACCCCTCAACACCTGTGCTGGCAATGGAAAAAGAGACACCTTGTTGTTGGTGGTGTTCAGGGGCATAGCATATGGCGGTCCTTTATTCATTCCAGCTTGACGCCCGGCTTGTTGGCCAAAGCTGTTTTATGTTTAACACACATTAAAAAAAAATTAAATCAAATATAGGGAGCATGGGAGAAGGAAGACAGGCAGAGACCTGTGTTCTGCCATGACACACAGTGGAGGAAGGGAAAGACACACACAGACCTGCCCTCTTCCCAAGGCCCAGGAGGGCTACAGACACACAGAGCCCAGCCAATCACCACACAGCACAGCACAGGAGCGGCAGAACAGACAGACTTGCAGATAGCCATTCCAGGCACAGACCTGCCCACCCCCACCCCCACCCCCCGGCACACAGACCATGCACCACCCATCTACCATGGGGTAGCACAGGAGCAGAGGTGATGCCACCCTTCCCTTTCCCTCACAACCTTTGGCAGTTAGGAAAGTTGACCATAGGGTCATGAATGGTGGTAAGCTAACCCTGCCCCTCACCAACTACAACACTCAGAAGACCTGGCCTGGCACCTTACCTGGACAGCACAGCAGAGTTGACTCTGGGGGTGAGGTTGAAGATAAGCCATCACTGAGGGCAAGAGCAGGGCCACCTGTTTACTATTAGGTGGTATGGATGCTGGGGTCATCTCCTCCTTACCCTTGTCCCTCACAACTTGTGACAATAGGGAGGATTGGCCCTGCTCCTTGCTTGCTACAGCACTTGGGAGGAAAGGTCCTGCACCTCACCTGGACAGCACAGTAGAGCTGGCCTGATGATAAAGGCAAGGGTGAGCCAGCTCTAAGGATGCGAGCACAGGAAAGCTGACTCAGCTTCTCACAGGCTGCAGCACCTGGGAGATTGGGCCCATGACTTTATTGGGCAGCATAGTGGAGCTGGCTCTGTAGGTTTGGGGGCAGTTGAGCCAGGTCTGAGGGTAGGAGAGCAGGAGAGCTGCCCCAGCCTTCTGCGGAGGGCAGTATTAGGTGGCTGAGCCAGCAGTGATGGAGAGCTCACCACAGTGGGGCAGATAAGGGAGAGCTGGCACACTGATCAGATCAACTACCACTCAGGGCCAGATTCAGGACTCTGAGTTGTCCCACCCCAAAATCTATTTAATCTGCAAATGGTTGGTATACATGAAAGGGCCTGATGATACAAAGGGACAGGATCTTCATGACATAGGACAACAACAGGATAACTGAAAGGAGGACCAGCGAGCATCCAATATTGATGATGCCATAGAAGCCAGAATGTAGCTGTTAATTTAGAAGTAGGGTCTAATAAATGTTTATTGTTAGCCCAATAATTATGACTATGGTGGTATTTTTAACCCGCTAGCAATCAATGAAACACAGACACCTGTTATATTTTAAAATAGCCTTGGTTCACCTGAGGCAGGGCAGATATTAGTACCCTAAACTACCTTTCATAGTGGGGCAGGTATCCCATACCCTGCCCCAGTCCCATGCCACATGCCTCTAATAATTTCTATCAAGTTACCTTTCATCCATAATCCCAAATACTTGCTAATGCTCTTCATCTGGGCCACGCCCTCCATCCACGCCAGCCACGTGATTCCTCTCCCACCTAACCCATAGTGGCCTTCTTCCCCTGTTCCTCTCTAGTCTCCCAAAAGCCCAGGAACCACAGCCATGCTTATCAATTTGCCCTGCCCAGGTGGGTTGTCTTTTCATTGGTCAAACAGGGACAAAGTTCTAGGCACGGTTACAAACATTTTAGGGTACATGAGTCTGCTCATCTGGGCAGCAGCCAGACCAACCTCCAACACAAGAGCAATGATTCACTGCAAGGAACATTTGCAAATGAAGGTGTATGAACAGATGCTAATAGTCCTCAAATTATCTACAAAATTGAAAGAGAAAGAACATTGTCAAACTCATTTCATAAGGCCACAGTCACCCTGAAACACAAAGCACACAAAGATTCAACAAAAAAGGAAATTACAGACCAATTTCTCTTATCAACATATGTAGAAAAATACTCAATAAAATATTCACAAATAGAATCCAAGAACACATAAAAAAGATCATGTGCTATGAGCAAGTAGGCTTTATCTAAGGGATATAGGGATGGTTCATTATAGAAAAATCTGTCAATTTTGTAATCCACCATATAAATGAACTGAAAAAAAGAAAAAACCCACAGGATCATCTCATTACATGCTAAAATGTCTTTCATAAAATCCAACATCTAATCATGATAAAAGTCTTGGAGAGATCAGGGATACAAGGTACATACCTAAACATAATAAAGGCAATATACAGCAAGCCAAAAGCCAACATCAAATTAAATGGAGAGAAATTTAAAGCAATTTCACTAAAGTCAAGGATGAGACAGGCTGTCCATACTGTCCATATCTATTCCAGCTACTGTAATAAGAACGAAAGGAGATCAAAGGAATACAAATTAGAAAGGAGGAAGTCAACATATCTCTATTGGCAGATGAAATGATAGTTTATATAAGTTACCGCCCGAATTCTAGCAGAGAACTCCTACAACTGATAAACACCTTCAGTAAAGTTTCTGGATAAAAAATTAACTAAAAAGACTATCAGTAGCCCTCCTTTATACAAGTGATATATGGATGAGAAAGAAATTAGGTAAAAACACACTGCCCAATAGGCACAAATAATATACAATATCTAACCAAGCAAGTGGAAGACCCGTATGACAATAAATTAAAGTTCTTGAAAAGAGAAAATAAAGAGACATCAGAAGATGAAAAGATTATAAAAATACTCATCTTACCACAATTAATATACGGATTCAACATAATTCCCATCAAAATTTCCCCACAATTCTTTATAGATCTTGAAAGAAAAATACTCAACTTTGTATGGAAAAACAAAAAACACACTATAGCTAAAACAATCTTATACAATAAAACAACTTCCAGAGTTATCACAATCTTTGATTTCCAGCTGTACTGCAGAGCTATAGTAATAAAAACCACATAATATTGGCATGAAAACCAACAGGTTGATCAATGAAATCAAATTGAAGGCCCGGACATTAATCCACACACCTATGGACACCTGAGTTTTGGTAAAGAAGGCAGAAATATACAATAGAAAAAAGAAACCATCTTCAACAAATGGTACTGGTGTAACTTCACATCAGCATGTAGAAGGATACAAATAGATCCATATGTATCACCTTGAACACATGTTTATTCTTTTTATTTTCATTGAAATATAATGTTTTGAAAAACATTTTTAAAATAGTATCAATAAAAACTACATAAATTTTGCTTATAAATCTAGATAATATCACTGACATATTATATATGATTTATTCAATATTTTAACTTTGTGTTTAATATTTTAAAGTGTAATATAAACTTGAAAATAACTTTAAAATGCCCATTGTGTAATGACTAAAATTCTGGAATTAGGAAACACATAAAACCAAAATTATTTTGACAGGATTTAAGGCCTATTTCTAAAAAAATGGGACTCTTAACAGGATGATAACATAATAATACTGAGCTAAATGAATGTGGATAAAGAATGAAATCCTCATTAAACTATATTTAGAATTTAGAAAGTAGATTGACAGCTCTGACATTAACCATATGAGTAGAGCAAGAACCCATCCTGCTTCCATAGAACTCAGTGTTCAAACAGAATTTCAGTATTGGCTCTCCCGGCTTCTTCACTCTTAGAAAGACAACACTTTCTGATTTAAGAGAAAAGAGATTATTTTAAGTGACAGAGAAAGGAGTCTCAGATTACAGCATGCTAATGATTTAAGTGTAAGCCCATCAGCGATATATGGATTGAGTTTCCTTCAAAAAGCACATAGCTTGTAAGTCAAAGGAAAATCCCTCCAGGCTACTTGTTTTATGAAAAGGAGAGCAAACTAAAATAGTTTTAAGATGTTAAAAATCCCCAGTCTGTTGCCAAAAACACCCTTCTCAGAGTCAAAGAAAATATTGTGACCATAAATTTTCTGTTTATACTGTTCACAAGAAAATAGTGTGGGAAATGCCAACAGTTACTAGAAAGAGAAATGTGTTTCTTCAGGGAAATCTGAGGTTACCTATGTGTTCTTCCAAACACAAGCGTGTATCACTCACTGACAGGGATCTATGGTGAAGAGTGTGTCCCTCAATGGCTTCTCAACTGTGAAAGCAAATGGGATGCTGCAGAGACTAAGGTAACGATCATGTTGGTAGGTGATTCAGCTTCATGGGCCCACTAGTGTGTGTGTCTTTTATGGTTGGTCATAATGTTTTTAAAAGGTGCATGTCTGTGCATAAGGTACCTTATACAAAGTCTTTTTAAAAATGTTTCATCAAAGCATCAATAAATAAATTGAATGTGGTAAGAAATCATGTTGTTCTGTGGCCCAGGGTCGGCTTCTTCCTTTCTGGGCATCCACCCACTTAGGCATATAGGCGCTGGAGTCAAGGAATGAAGCTTAGCCTGGCAGGTGGGGTAGCAGGATCCCAATTTAGCAGTCAGTGCAGGGAACTGGGGGAGCCTAGGGGATTTGTCTCCAATTGAGCACTTTCAGTGATATAGCCCTTTCTTCCAGTAAGGCAGCTCTTCCAGAGATATAGCTCTCTTTATTGGGAGGAGTAAGGGCTTTATAAACCTTGGGGAGTAGGGAGGGGTTTTGGGGGATGAGTAAAGGTCATTGCCTGGGGCTGAGGTGCTGGGGATTCTTCATTTGCATGGTGAGGAATTCTAGGTGCTAGCTAGACATGTCCTGGTCACCAGGCTATGTGACTACCTCAGAGAACGGTGGAAGTGGGGGTCATAAGACTATATACACTGGGGCACACAGGCACAGAATAAGGAAAGAGCAATTCTTACTTGTGTCAGTCTCAAGATTGAGATTTTTAGGGTTTGAACACATCTCAACCTTACTTTGGCTTCAGTTCAGTTCCTCCAGCCACAGGGTTCACATGCCCCACAAAATCACTCCACAATGATTCCAGCAAAAAGACAGTGACCTTGGGCCCCCTGCCTTACGAAGAGGCCTGTCCTTTCACTAGCACCTTTTTAACCTACTCCAAGCTAGACTCTGTAGGAATTCCTTTGCATACCCATAGACAAACAAACATATAGTATGCCTGTTAGTCTGAGTAACTTCCACGCCAGCCAGAGCTACACAATAAGATTCTATCTCAAAAAAGAGGGCGTGATAACGGAAACATCTTCAATTTGTATTTTTATGTCTTTCCTTTTGTCTGTTTTCTCTCTCTCTTTATTAAAAGATGAGGCATAGACTCAGGGTAGGATTAAAACAATGAGCCATAAACAAACCTGGGTTGCATGCAAAGAAATAAAATCAGTAGAGATAGTATAAAAGTCTTCTCTTCTGTGATTCTTTAATTTTTTAATATATTTTATTAATTTATTCATATTACATCTCACTTGTTATCCCATCCCTTGTATCTTCCCATTCCTCCCTCCCTCCCATTTTCCCCCTTACTCCCTCCGCTATGACTGTGACTGAGGGGGACCTCCTCCCCATGTATATGCTCATAGGGTATCAAGTCTCTTCTTGGTAGCCTACTATCCTTCCTCTGAGTGCCACCAGGCCTCCCCATCAGAGGAAGACATCTTCTTGGGACTCTAAGTGAGAGAAGCATGAGAGAATGGGGAAATGGAAGGATCCAGAGGGTCCTAGAAACCTACAAGAAGAGCATTATGATGGGCAGATCTGGGCCCAGGGGTCCTGCTCAAACTATGGCACCAGCCAAGAACAATACAGGCCAGAAACTTCAAACTGCTACCCAGATCTAGCCAATGGAAAGGACATTCTCCACAGTTGAGTGGAGAGTGGAGTCTGACTTTCACATGAACTTTGGTGCCCCATAATTTTTATACCTTCTAAATTAAGAAATAATTATTGTATTTACACTTTTAGTTTAATTACATCAGAGGAAATTTATGATAGAGTATACTAAGCCAGATATTAAAATTGTTAAAATATCTATATTAGTTTCATTCATTTGACTTTATTATAAAATATAAAATATATAAATAGCTCACACCTTTATTTTCAGAGTTGCATTATTTGATGTAATTTTGACCTGGTGTCAGATTACTAATTTTTTATTACAGGGATAATAATCAAATAAGTAAATTTCAGCCATAATGTTTACTTCTCAATAACTCTTCAAGAAGCAAGGATAATAGAAAACCATGGAAAGTATGCAGGAGTGCACGCATGAGGCACACACACACATACACACACACATACACACAAACACACATGCATTTATGTTCATGTCATCTCTCAGCTATGTTAGGAATATGGTTGAAAGTATAAGCTCTAAAACACAAACCTGAGAAATACTATGGAAAGAAAACAATAATCTATGTGCTCTAGCGTGTGCTCTAATTCAAAGAGGTGCCTGCACCCTGAAGCATTACCTCATTACCACCTGTCCACGCCTCCCAACTCTGACATTGCTGAATGAGGCAACTAGAGCACGCGTGGACTGACTGCCCAGATCCAGTGAATGTTTCAGAACCAAATATTGTCTGCAGATATCAAATCTCATGGAGAAATGTCATCAATCCAGAGCAGATATTCAGCCAGACTTTCAATGAGTAGGTGAATAGAAAAATGCCAAAGACATAAACACATATATTCAGGAATAGGGATTAAAAATGAATATGACCTGATTACAATGAGACATGAGTGACATGGCTGAGAAATTACAATAAATGGAATCAATTGAAAGTGCAAGATGTCAAAAATGTATTGAGAATTAAATGTTAATGAATCAAACATAGATCAGAAGGTCAGTAAGATTGGCCATTGTTATGAAATGATGAAGCTGACAAAGTGATAATATTGGATAACGTGCTTTGAGGTTAACAGTTCACTGTTAAATTTAAATGTGATTCATGCATTATTTAACCATCTCCAAAACCATTTATGAAGAGATAGTTAATGTGTACTTACTGGGGACATGCTAAATATGTAATATAAAATGATAGAAATCAAAAAAAGGCACCAACAACCTGAAAAATCTAACATATAAAGTAGATGATAAGATATTCATAGACATGCCAATAGAAAACAGATTTTTTTTCAGGAAAGAAATTAATTAAATTGTTGTGTGAGAGCCAGGCGTGGTGGCGCACGCCTTTAATCCCAACACTTGGGAGGCAGAGGCAGGTGGATCGCTGTGAGTTCGAGGCCAGCCTGGTCTACAAAGCGAGTCCAGGACAACCAAAGCTAACACAGAGAGATCCTGTCTTGAAAAACCAAAAATAAAAAAAATAAAAAAAAGAAAGAAATTGTTGTGTGAATTAAATTGATTTTTTTGAGAATATAAATACATTCTATGTCTATTTTAAATAAATAAAATAAATGAAAGTTGTGAATGTTCTATCGTATTATTTAAAAACCAGCTGAGCGTGGTGGCAAACACTTGTAATCCTAGCACTCTGGGACACAGAGGCAAGTAGATTGCTGTGAGTTCAAGGCCATCCTAGTCAACAAAGTGAGTCAAACCAGCCAAAGCTACACAGAGAAACTCTGTCTCCAAAAAAAAAAAAAAAAAAAAAAAAAAAAAATCATTGGCAACTTCCTGTTTTAGAAAGCCAAAACCAAATAAGGAGCACTGAGTGAACATCTCTGTTCAAAAGAAGGTAGCCTCTTATATATACATATTAAAAATCATTAATTTTCATCACAGGTGCCATCTGTTTCTGTGCAAGGCAAAATTATTAGACCTACTCTTAGCTAAACAAAATAGACCTATATTTCAGCTACCAATAATGGGCAAAGTTTAAAACTGTTTGGCCACCAATGTTAATCAAAATATCTTTTGAGATGAGTCATATTAATCTAGGAAATCAGTCCTGAGTCCATGTAATTCATCTTTTTCTTTTAGATTAGGCAAGAAAACCAGAGAGATGTATCTAAAGACAATTGATCATCCCTAAAAGTGGCCACATCATAATTCCCAAAATATATAATAACATAAGAGAGGTAAAGCTTTCCAGGTACAGAAATTATCTTTTGTCATCGTGCTAATGGGGCTTCATAGAATTAGAATGGTCCTACCAAGAGAGTCATAGGGGATTCAGTGACAGCCAGAAGAGTCAGAGTGAGGGTCCCGAAACCAAGAAATGTAATCCAACTCAAGAAACTGGAAAGTAGAAGGACGTGGTTATTTCTAGAGCCTCTAGGCCTGTTGTTTCATTGTACACTGCACTACATTGCACTGCAAGGCGCACTATAGATTAGATTGTTGATCTTTAGAATCTTTAGCTAACTACCATGTATGGTAATTTGTTGCAATAGCAATGCGTTTATAACAATAAATTATTATAGCAAAGAAAGATGTAAAATATTCTGCAGTTCTTTGCTTTTTGCAAACAAAAATGTTCTTAATTAAAACAATATTGTTTTAATATGTAGTCCACTCCATCACATTGTGTGTTGTTTTTAGAGAGATTCGTGATGAACATTCTTTGGGTCCAATCCTTAGATAACTGTGCTCCCCGAAGCTACTAAATCTGTGGGTTGGGATCCTCATTAATTCTCTCCATGAGTACTTCACGACTAGGAATCACGGGTCTCATTCATTATGAGCACTAACTTCATGCCTGGTTCATATTTGCATCCCTGTATGTACATATGCCTTTTGACAAATAGGGATTTTTACAAATAGCTTCAAATATCTGCTTTTCTAAGTGTAGATTTAAAGATATCAGTGTCCATGCATGCAAATTCACCTCAATCTCTTACTCAGAAATGTATTTTTAACCATGTATAGGGATACACACCTGGCATGCAGTTCTTAGGAAACTGGGAAATAAGGATTCAAAGTTCAAGACAAGCCCTAATTATAATGTATCTTATTCACTTCCTATTCCTATGAAATCACTTCATTACCAAAGGAAATTATAGAAGAAAAAATTTACTGGGACTTATGGTTTTCAGAGGGTGAGTCCATGAGTCTATGACCATCATGACAGTGAGCATGGTAGTAGGCAAACAATCATGGTATAAGAACAAGAACTGAGAGCTTATGCCACATCCATAAAGACTAAGCAGGGAGGGAGGGAGGGAGAGCGAGCGAGAGAGAGCGGGAGGGAGAGAGAAAGGGAGAGACAGACAGAGAGAGAGAGAGAGAGAGAGAGAGAGAGAGAGAGAGAGAGGGCCTTTTGAAACCTCAAAGCCCATTTCCAGTAGTGCACTTTCTCCAACAGAGCCGCACCTCCTAATCCGTCCCAAATAGTTCCACCAACTGGGAACCAAGAATTCAGATAGGAGATCCCATCTCATTCAAACCACCACACATACTAAGATATGTGACAAATAAAATAAATAAATAAATAAATAAATAAATAATAAAGAAGGAAAGAATGAAGGGAAGGAAGGAAAACTTAATTTGTGTTTAATTGAAGCTTCCCAATTCAGATGAATACATCTAGAAATATAGAACACTAGATCTGGGTAGGGGTTTAAAGTGTTCTATATTGATACCCTATGAGCATATACAGGGAGAGGAAATCCCCCTCAGGAACAGTCATAGAGGAGGGGAATAAGGGGAAAATGGGAGGGAGGGAAGAATGGGAGGATACAAGGGATGGGATAACCATTGAGATGTAACAAGAACTAATAAAAAATTAAAAAAAAAAAAAGAAATATAGAACACTGACAGAAAATTTGGAAGGAAAAAGCTTTGAAGAAAAAAATGCAACTGGACCCATATTTGTCACCATGCACAAAACTCAAATCCAAGTGGATCAAAGACCTCAACATAAAACCAGAGGCACTAAGTCAGTTAGAAGAAAAAGTGGGGAAAAGCCTGGAACACATTGGCACAGGAGACAACTTCCTGAACAGAACACCAACAGCCCAGGCCTTAATGTCAACAATTAATAAATTGGACCTCATGAGGCTGAGAAGCTTCTGTAAGGCAGGAGACACTGTCAAGAGAACAAAGCAACAGCCTACAGAGTGGGAAAAGATCTTCACCAACCCTACATCTGACAAAGGTCTAATATCCAAAATATATAAAGAACTCAAGAAATTAAACACCACCAAACCAAATAACCCAATTGAGAAATGGGGCTTGGAACTAAACAGAGAATTCTCAACAGAAGAATATCAAATGGCTGAGAAACACTTAAAGAAATGCTCAGTGTTCTTAGTCATCAGGGAAATGCAAATCAAAACAACTTTGAGATTCCATCTTACACCCATCAGAATGGCTAAGATCAAAAATTCAAGTGACATCATATGCTGGTGAGGATGTGGAGAGAGACAACATTCCTTTATTGCTGGTGGGAATACAAACTAGTACAGCCACTTTGGAAATATATCTGGTGCTATATCAGAAAAATGGGAATAGGGCTTCCTCAAGACCCAGCTATTCCACTCCTTGGAATATACCCAGAAGATGCTCCAGCACACAATAAGAAAATTTGCTCAACCATGTTCATAGCAGCCTTATTTATAATAGCCAGAACATGGAAACAGCCTAAGTGTCCCTCAGTGGAAGAATGGATAAAGAAACTGTGGTACATTTACACTATGGAATACTACTCAGCTATTAAAAACAAGGAATTCCCAAAATTTGTGGACAAATGGATTGAACTAGAAATGATCATAATGAGTGAGTTAACCCAGAAGCAGAAAGAGTCAAATGGTATATACTCACTTATATCTGCATACTAGCCCAAGGGGCGTGTCCTACGAAAGCCTTCACTTACCAGGAAAGTGGGACAGAGGGGAGGACATTCTATTGGGACTCTAGATGAGAGAAGCATGGGAGAATAGCAAAGTAGAAGGATAAGAGTCAGGAAATAGCAACCCCGAAATACGGTAACTTGCCATTTGAGAAAGCAGGAGAGACAGGAGGTGTTTCTCTGACCTGCCATTACCCCTGAAACCAGCCAGGAAAATGTTATTGAGCCCCCCTACAGCACATCATCAGTACTTCATTTTAGAAGGTCTTCCCTGTTCCCAGAGCAAAGGGCCGAACAGGGACACAGGGGAGAAGCCAACAGACAGCTCCCCTAAATCCTTGTGTCCTTTTCCTCCAAGCACACTTCTGAGTGTCTCCATAAAATGTACATTCCTCTTTCCTTGGGTCTCTATGTCCCAATACTCCTCTGTCAAATAAAACAACATACATTTCTATGTTTTTTCTTTTAATGTAATGATTTTATCATAGGAATAACAGCAACAAAAATCAATGAGTAAAAGAATGCATGTCTCACAAATTACTTTAGAATTTCCTTAAAAGGATCCATTTTATAAAATCCATCATTAAAAAACAAAAAACAAAAAACTCATCATAGGGCTTCGATTCCACAGACAAATTTGCTGACTATTTAGATAGATAGATGAAAGTTAGGTAGACAGATTATAGATTAGATTATTAAAAATTCTTTTTACTGTTAGACATAGTTTTATTTTAAAATTTTCTTCGCTATACTGATGTCAGAAAAATATTCGCTATGTCTTTATTGAAGTTTTTATTTCAGTGCTAGAAATCAATTGCAGGTCCTTGTGCATGCAAGGCAGCACTCTACAACTGAGTGCGTCCTTAGCTGACCAAGACCTAATAGGTATTTAGAATGAATACTTATATTTGATAGCGTTGTTTTGAAATGTGGCACCAACCTTCCATTCTTTGATTAAACCTTTCTAGTAGCAAAACTAACTTGCTGTTCCTGAAATGCTCTTGCATAAGGACAGTCTATGGTTCTCTCCCCAGTGAGCCATGACATTGGCACAGCCTAATTTTGTCTTCCTTGTGACAGAAACCATCTAATTTCGTAGATGTCACAGACCATGATTCTCTCGAGGGGCTCCACTTAGCTGATACTCTGCAAGTACATTTCCTATAGTTGATGCTGATATTGGGGAATTAACCTTTCATGTTTCTTCCCACTTGATCCTACCTGCTGACATTTGTATGCCAAAAAAAGAATATGTCGGTACCATGAGAAAA
Organism: Acomys russatus; assembly: GCF_903995435.1. Lineage (NCBI taxonomy): Eukaryota > Metazoa > Chordata > Mammalia > Rodentia > Muridae > Acomys > Acomys russatus. Next base: position 9,419,027 of record NC_067153.1, read on the forward strand.
TAGATATGAAGTTCCCAAGTGCTTGTCTGCCAGCTAGACAGGTCTAGCTGAGGAAGGTGACGGAGAGAAGTGTGAAGATCATGCCAACATCGAGATACATGTTTACAGACAGGGGCTGGGGAGAAGCTGAAGAGCCAGGGAAGCCAGTGAGAGTGAAATCCCTGGGGAGTAAGCAGAGGGTAGTGGGTGACAAAGTGGACCACAAAGAGCTGAATGAGAGCGGATAATTCCCTGAGTTAGAGACAACAGTCAGAAAGAAAATTAGCTAGCTTACAAAAAAAAAAAAAAAAGTATTACTTGGTCAAAAGTATGTTTTGATTTGATGTTTTTCATTATGTTACTGAATGAAAATTATCTTGAGTGGGGAAGAAATGGAAAGATCAAAATGGAGAGTAGTTACTGAAGCTTATGAGAGAATTTAGTGCCACCAAACAAGTGGTTTGTTATTCGTATTACTGTGAGGCTGGATAAAAGTGTCTTCACTCTAGGCAATGGATGTCTACGGTTTGATATGTAAGAATCAGAGGAAGGAAATGCCTGTAATTGTGACTGTATGTGATAACAGATATTTATATGCATCTTACTATTTTATATTTACTTTTTAATTATTATTTTATGTGTCTGGGTAGTTTGCCTGCATGCATGTCTACATGCTATATGTGCGCCTTATACACAGGGAAGCCAGAAGAAGGCATCAGATCCCCTGGAAATAGAATTAAAGATGGGTTTAAGGTATCATGTGGGTGCTAAAAATTGAACCTGGGTCCTTAAAGAAAGCACACAGTATTCTTAACCGATGAACCGTCTCTCCACTGCCTTACTCTATTAGTAACCTAACATTTCATGGCTATATTATACTTTGTTTTATATTTGTTTTCTTCAATGAGCTATAAACTCCAGAAATACTCAGATATGTTTTCCTAACTCTTTATTACCTAACAGTAAGTTCAATGACTGCTATTCAGCAAATATTTTCTATATATTTATATAATGAATTACTGAATAAATAAATTTATGCAGGAATGGCAAATTTTACACAAATAATTATTAGTGTGCATCAACATTTTAAAATATGAAAATGATTTCCTTTTTTTTCCAATTTGTTGAACCAGTGAGTTTTATTGGGGTTACTTACAAGAGCATATGAGTGAAGGGTTACTTCTGGGAGCAGAAATGACACAAAAGACAGTTATGTCTCCCGAAGCTTACTTGAGCATGGGTGACAGCTCATGAAAGCTGGAAACCCGGAGCATGATGTACAGCCTGCAGGCAGCTCCACAGGTTGGAGAGCGTCCTGCTTACGTAGTTTAGTTGACATGAGCCTCTTCCAGGGCACTGCCTTAGCTGGTCACTATTTTTTCCCGGCTGCTATGCAGGTCTTTGCTCCTCCCAGCTGGTTAGCTTGGCCCAGAGGCTGCTCGGCTTATCTGACAGTGTCTCTCAGTTATTTTTGTGTGGTGGTGGTGGTGATGGTGGTGGTGGTGGAGTTTTTTGTTTTGTTTTGTTTTTTACTGCTTCTCTAGATACTCAGAGAGGGAGGAGCCTAGAGAATCTGCTCAGTTTCAGAGACTTCCTCATGCTATTTGAATCCTTAGCTTTCTGAGATCAAGGAGGCCCCCCACTGTCAGCAATGTTTCACCTCCCTTTAGCCCACTGTTTTACCTCTCTGGAAGTGTGCTTGTACATGGCAAGAAAGCATTCTACCACTGAATTAATTACTTTTTTTTTTTCACTGCGGTGACACAAAGTACCTGACAAAAGGCAATTGAAGGAAGAAACGGGTTACTTTGACTGACAGTTTGTGGGTCAGGAACCCATGGCCTCTGTACCCACAGCTTAGTTTCTAGTGCTGTACTGCAGTTTGGGTGGTAGAGTCACACGTATGTGGGATGAAGGGCTGAAAGGGAGCTAGCTGCCTGAAGGTTTGACTGGGCCTCTGATTTATGGCGCCTTAAACTTACTATCATTGTCCTCTGCCAAAACCCACCAGAAACCCACCTGAAGTTGAACAAGCCAGGTTGGCTGTTTGTGGGAAGTGGGTGCCTCATGGAGAGGAAGCCATTTGGCCTCTGGGTGAAAAGGCAACTGTAGGATATGGGTTGGTGTTAGGTAATTTGGGGGAAGGTTTAAGGGAAGAGGGCTGTCCTTTGGACAGGAATGAAAATGATTTCTATGAGAGCATATTTGAAACATTCAAATGAGCATTTCTGTGTTTAGTTAAATATTTATAATTCTTCAAGGAGTCAGCTTAAAGAAAATAAGACTTAAGTGGTGCTTTTAAACTTTTCTAGTCCTCTGTGTGAAATGAATTATAACTAGAACCACAGCTATTTTTAAGGGGTTGATATTTTTTATTTTCTTCCTTCTGGAATGAATGGAAACTACAAATAACACTAAATATTTAAAAGTTGGAGAATTTAGGTTAATTTTAAGATTAAGCAATAGGTTCAAACTCTCTTCCATTTGATTTTGGAGTCCCTGTACTTTAATTAAAAGGCTGTTTAAATTTGTTTGTCATACTCATTTACATTTAGATTATAAAACTAGATCGCACTTGAATAATATTATAACTTTAATTATATCCTGTCATAGTTTGGAAACTGTAATAAACACACACACACACACACACACACACACACATTTGTGTACGTATTAGTTGTGTGTGTGATGTGTTGTTTGTCGGCGCAGTGTATGTACTTGCTAATATACACACCTGAGAGTGATCATTCCTATAGAGGCCAGGCATCAATATTAGTTGTTTTTCAACTGCTCATCACCTTTACATTTTCCTACAGGTCTTTTGCAGAAACTGAGGCTCCTGGATTCAGTTAGACTAGGGACCAGTGACATTAAAGGATCTGTCTTTACATCCAGCCCCCGGTTCTGTGGCTACAGGCACATGTGTCCATGACTGGAGTTTTACATGATTTCTGAAGACCTAAACTCAGGTCCTCATGCCTGTATGACAGGAGTTTAATGTATCTTAGTCAACTTCGCAGCTGTATGTATTCTTTTATAACCACTGGAGCTAGAATAGGCCCAATATGTCTCATTTCTAATATATTGAAAAGGAATATAGCAAAACCTCTCTCTCCCCCCCCCATCTCTCTCTCTCTCTCTTTCTCTCTCTCTCTCTCTCTCTCTCTCTCTCTCTCTCTCTCTCTCTCTCTCTCTCTCTCTCTCTCTCTCTCCATATGTGTGTGTGTGTGTGTGTGTCTTTCCTTGTTTCCTCTCTCTAATGTTTTAGTTAGTCACAGGCTTCTTGCTCATCAGTGATACTAATATCATTTCAGGAAAAACAGCTGTGAAAATACAAGTGTGTCTAAGCATGGAGGCCTTGATGAGTCTTCTTTCTTGATAGACATCTATGTAATTTCTATTGCAAAAGCAAGAATTTTGTGGGCGTTGGATGCAGGCAGGGTCAACGGCCAAACTCTGCTAAGACAGAGCACGCAAGTCCTCAGTAGTTCCTGCCTCACTAATACATCTGTCAGATATATTGGGCCAGAAGGCTGAAGGTGATGCTCCAACATTATAGAGAGTTTTGGGTGACTGTTCAGGCAGCAAACTGTCTCTGTCATCTTCTCATTTGGGTAGCTGCTACCCTGCACTCCCTGTATATTCAGGTAATTACTTTTATCCCTTCTCAAGTCTCTGATGGGGTTGAAGACCAGATAGTTTAGTTTTACAATTAAGCTCAGTTGTTTAAGAATTAAGAGCTTTTTAGGTCTAGATAGATGTTTTAAGTATATGATAGATATTGATTTACATTCAGAATTTTAGATGCACCAAGATAGGAAAAATGTTTTCTTCAAGGCTGCCAAATACAAATAGCCAAACACTATGAATATAATGTTTATGTAATTCCTGATTGTCTCATGGTTCTTCTTGCTATAGGTAGTTTATTGCATACATGTGTAATAATATAAATGTATAGGTAAAAAATAAAAAAAATTAATTAAAAAAATCATATTAGTAGCATAGTGCATTAGATATTTATTTATGGTAGGTTTTTAAATTTGTTTAAAATGTATTCATGAATTACTTCTCTAAGAGGTTAATGCATTCTCATTCTTGGCTAGAGGCTGTTTGTTTTTCTCTGTGAAGACTATAAATCATAGAAAATTGACATAGTCAAAAATCCTAATTTGTCTAAATAAATATGAGAGGAAAGAAAAAAATGGAAAAAAGAGTTATGTGGGAGAACTTTATTATAAACCTAGAGTAATTAAGTATCAGTGCTATGAATAAACATAATTGTACTCCTATGTGGAACAGCTGTGGGGAGAATTTGAGGAAGGGGTAGAATTATGTATACATTTCCTACTCCTATATTTCATCAACAGAGCACTGAAGTTCTCAGCATATTTTACCCTCAAGACCACAAGGCTACATGTAGGTTCTTATTTTCAGAGACCCTCAACTTGTGACAACCACCCCCAACATCTTCCCTACCTATGAGCTACTGGAGCCAGTGAAAGGGCCAGTCCTGCAGATCCAAACTTGGAAGATCTCCACGACACAGAGCAACAACAGGATATCTAAAAGGAGTCCCAGTTAGTGTGCAATAGTTTAGCAGAAGCCAGAGGCCTCGAACCAGACCAATGACTTATTGCAATGAGCTTTTGCAAATAAAGCTGCATGGGCAAAAATGTATAATACGGACACACCTTGACACACTGAAGCTTTCACAGTGAGATATTTTGTTGTTGTTGTTGCTTATTTTTATTTTTTGGTTTGTTTTGTGGAGGGATGGTTTCAAGTGTAGAGGACTGGTACAAAGGGATGAGAAAAATGATTGGGATTTGGATGCATGATGTGAAATTCACCAAGAATCAACACAAAATTAAAAACTAATTAATACACGCTTAAAGGAATTCTTGGCAAATGCTATTATTCTTCTGCAAGGAACATTGCCTCTTGTGGCTGGAACAAATGGAAAGTAGTCTGCAGGAAAACATGTTCTTACCTCCAAAGGCAGGATCAGAGGCCAATGACCAAGACAGGAGTTAGGACAATAACTCACACGGTATCAGTTCCATTAGATAAATGGGTCTTCTTTTAGTCAGTGCTGGAAACTGACCTTCAGATAATTTATTCTTGCTTTTGCTCTTCCTTTTCCACTCTAAGGGATCATACCTATAAAAGTAAAAAGGCAGAAATGTAAAATAGAGAAGTAGCAACATAGAAAAAAAATAAAGTGACCAAGTGCTACGTCAATTTATAAATCTATAACACAGAGGGAAATGAGATTAATCTAAGCCATATAAATGTCACTGTTGTCTTTTCTATTGCTTGAGTACAGTTAGAGATTTTACAATAAGGAAAAAGACATATATTATCACTATCTCATCCCTAAGTACTCTGGGCTTGATTTCAGAGGACATATTTTGTTATTAGCAACTACAGAGGAGATATACAATCCCAGGCAGCTTCTTCCAAAGCTACTTAAAAGCAGCGTAGTGTTGACACACTTCTCAGACTGCCAAAGCTTGGGTCTAGATAACTGATAATTGAATACATGATAAAATTGTCAGACTTCTCTGAGTTTAAATTTTAAAATGATGCCTATTCACCACATAAATTTTAAGGATGATGGTGGGTTGACTTAAGTAAAAAACAATGTTAGCAGCCATTAGCAATAGTGATAACTAAGCATTTCTGTGTCTATCTGTGTATATGTGGGTATGTGTGTGTGTGTGTGTATGTATCTGTGTGTATGTGTATCTGTGTGTATGTGTGTGTAGGTATCTGTATGTATCAAAGTAAATAAAGAAACATATAAATGCTGTTTCTGCTTTAAATACAATATATGCTTTGTTGTTGTTTGACACAAGCTCTCACTCTATAGCTTTCACTGGCTTGAAACTCATTTCTAAAGATTCCAAGCTAGGCTAACCCTAGTGGCAATTCCCTGTCTTTGCTTCATAAATGCTAGGACAGCAAGCATGTGCCATCATATCCAGCTTGTAATGTATATCTCTAAAGCCTTTTAGGTTATCAGCAAAACTGGCCTCAAGAAGCCTATATTAACACAGATTATCCAAGGCCATTGTTCACATGAGAGTACATACAGGGTTGTGTCATCTATAGAACTATATATATAAGTACATTTCTGTTGCTAAAAATGTGAAAAATATCTATTTCCAACATACTTAATAATTATGGACTTATTAATTAATCCATATCATTAATTAGTAATTGACAAATGTAAAAGAAAGAACATATTAAGGCATACCTCTGTAAAATTATTTAGCAATTTTTGTATTTCATCTGTAAAATACACTAATACGAGTGAAAGGAAGGTGAGAAAAATAATTTAAACAAACATTCTACCCAAGGAGCTTAAAGTTCTATCAAACAAAGACTGAGGTCTAAGTCATTTAAATCGACATTAAAAAAAAAAGTTCAGAAATTGTGACTTGACAATTCTTAGTATATAATGAGTTGCTGGCATTCACCGAAGAGTGTTGTTCCAATTTTCTTGGTATGGGAAAGTTAATGGGAGAGTTAGTTTGTTAATAGATTCTGAATAAAAGAAGAGAATTTAGTAAACAAAGTTACAGTCACAGAAAGAGAAAAAACTCACTCAATCACCTCAACACTCCTCCCAGGACCACTTTGCAATGCTAGGAATATGGACCGGTAAATGTAAAGTTAAACTCTAAAACTGCGTGTGGAAAACAAACGCCGTCCAAAGCAAATAACCAAGTGCCAGGCTAGTATTTCCATTGTGCTGCTATTGAGGGAAGCTGGAGTTTGCTGTGTCCACCTTTTCCATTGGAAGGTTAATTCTCTTCACAATAGCTGGTTAACTGGGTCTTTGCCCCTTTACAAATGTTTTCCTGTTTTTCTGAAAGACATAGCTACTGAAGTAGAAAGTCTTGGACTCCTCAGAATGGACCTCCCATGGCTAAGGGCCCTTATTCAGAAAGGAACACAGAGGATGTGGATCAAAAAGATCCCTTTGTTCAGGTTTAATTCTATTGTCTTCCTCACTACCCATCTCTTTAGCCAATGAAGAGAGAAATTAACCACAATGATGACTGAGAAGCAGAGTGAATTGTGTAGGCATTGTCAAGGTGGACCAATCCACCATTGTCCCCAAAATGAGCTTGATGCTTATTTCCCTGGTCTCCAGAATACTGCTTTTATTCTTGGTTTTCCTTTAGTTTTCCATTGTTCTCCAAAGCCTCAGTGTACAAAGAGAGTTCTGTGGTCAACTTGTAATGAGAGCTGCAAGAGGACGGACGGCCTCTTCTTATTTCCTAGCTCTGATCCGTTCTGAGAGTTCCAAATATTATCACCTAAGATGACTTATGAAAGAGATGCAGAAAAATGTAAGCCTCCAAAGATACTAGGAAAAAGCTCAGATTATCAATAATCACTGAAACATTTTTTTGAGCATACAAGAAAATTAGAAAATGGGAAAACAAGCACGCACACACTACGCAGACATACACATTTGTACATGCACAATGCACATACTGCACACACATGCACACTCACTCACACGCATACAACATGTGCCATGAAAATACTTATAGAAAAAAGATTTATTTGGCATTTATATGCTTTTTGCAAGATCTCTCCTTTTCATACCCTGCCCACCACGCATACTTCCCACCACCTCCTTTGGCATCTGTTGTTTTTCTACAAATCATGAAAAAAAAAAAAAAAAAAAAACTGACAGTCATGAACTCATGCAATTCCCAATGCAAACTCAGTTTCTCCACTTGTGTTCTGTTTCCTTATTTAACTTCCTAAGCCTCGGTGTTCTCTGCACGCACAGAACGAATAACAGGCCCTACTCCTAGGTTCTGGTGCATGGTCACCAAGATCACAATGCTGCAATATTTAAAAACGGTCAATACATACTGTTAATTGGCATTTTTAAATCATCGTTGTCATTATTATAAAGCCGATCATGTGATGATAACCACATAGAAGGTACAAGTCATCAGGCATACAACTGAAAGTGCAGGAAGTGTCAAAAGGTCTTGAAAGTACAAACTCACTTAAAACCCAGGCATCCTGGGTCAGCTACTATCACCTCAAAAAAGACTGAGATAGTTACAACTCCCAAACTCAAAATAGCTCTGAAGTGTTGGCGAAGATATCCTTGTTGTGAAGGTACATAAAGTGCCCTTTGTGAATTTCACTCCCCAAGTGTTAACTGACAAACAGCATGCGACACTTGACAGTCTCCTTCAAAGGCAGTTTAAAGAAAGTGCCTGAAATACAGAGAATTTGGCTGCTCATTATAGAACCCACTTTGGCAAACATCATGTTGAGGCATCAAAGCTTTTCAAACACTGAAGGACCTGACTTAGACTAAGATAAGCAAAGCTGATAAATAAGTTGTCCTTGATCCCAGTGTACATTTGTTTAGTGGAAATGTTCTTACCAGCTGAAGTGCAGGCAGAGCATAATCTAATTAAAGTCATGTAAACAGAAAACTACTTTAAAATTTTGTTCCTGCTTGCGTTCTTCTACTCCTGGCTTTTAGTGAGTAGCAAGTATACTGCAAGCAAGGCTTTCCCCAAAGAATTCCAGCTCTTCTCTCAAGTCAAATATCTTCCGTCATTGAATTTAGGATTATTTACCTTCTAAGAAAGTCATTTCTCTCTCTTTCCTTGAGTCGACCAATGTTTTATCTAAACTGTTAAAATGAAAAGAGATATTTGAAATACTCTGAACCTTGCCCTGTGAAAAGTTCCATTGAGATGTAATGTGAACAAATTAATAATATAATATAATATATATATAAAGAAAAGTTCCCTGTAGGTTTTAGTATATGGGTATAACAGTTGAGACATATATTTCAGAAACAAGAAACTATAGGATATGGATTATTTTATAATTCATCATGTTCCACCTTCTTTATGGAAAACTCAAGTGCATAAAGGCTGTGTTCAATGAAAGATTGATCTTTCTAGGCTGTCAATTAAGCCATTTACTTTTGGTTCATTTTCCCAGAACTGGATTCATAAAGGCTTCTGCTCCTTTGTAAATGTCATAGTCACCTTTAGAGTGCAGGGGTTTGATGGATTTAGCAAGACTTTGTCAGCCCTGACTATTTCTAGGCAGCACTTTGCAGGCCTTAGGATAAAACCATAAGCTCACACACAGTCCCTGCTCTTAGAGAACTCGCACTCCAGCCAGGATGAGTGCTCTGCTGCAGACTAACCATGGGGAAAGCATGAATAGCTCCTCGGGGTGTGGCAGATGCCACCATGAAGATATTGAGATCAAGGTCTCAACTGAGCATCTGAAATGCTGATGGTGTTGACACAAAGCAAACACAAAGATCAGTGGTATAGCACAGAGGACTTAGAAATAATTCAATGGCATCTACCTATTTTTTGATCAATTAATAAATGAACAAGTGCCAACACCTCTTCAAGAAATGATTCTCAGAAAACTAAATAGCCACGTAATACATGGATGAAAACTATTCCTTACCCTGCACACATATAAATTAAAAATAGATCAAAGACCTTTACAAGATTTAAGAATATGCAAGAACTTTCTGAATATTACCCCAAGAACAAGCCATCACAAAAATTGACATAGAGGATTATGTAAATCTAGACCCTTCTGCATAGCAAAGCAACAGCCAGAAACAACAGTAGGAGAAAAACCTCTCCCAGCTATACATCAGAGCAGCGTCAGGATCTAGGACATATAAAGTATTGCAAGAAATAAATACTTTCAAAAAGAAAGAAAGAAAGAAAAAGAAAGAAAGACTTTCAGATACCCAAGTCCTCAAATCAGCGTGGTAATGAACTGACTAGACAGTTCTTTAAAGCAGCAGCACACAAAACCAATAAATATTAGAAATGAAAGTTAAAACTACTTTGAGATTTCATTTCATCCCAGTCAGAATGATTAGCATCGAGATACAAATTCTGGCCAAGATACGGTAAAAAAGAAACCCTACTGAGTACTGGTTACAATGGAAAACTGATGCAATCACTATAGAAACCAGTATAGACATTGTTTAAAAAAACTAAAAATAGTACTACTTTATGACCCTGTTGTACCATTCCTGGGTATATATCTAAAGGACTCTAACCTTTACCACAGAGACATGCAACCATGCATATTTCTGTAATATTCATAATAAGTGAGAAATATAATTAACCTAGATGTCTATCAACAGAAATGTGGTACATAAACAGAACGGAATATTATTTAATCTTAAAGAAAAAATGAAACAATGTTGCTAAGCAAAATAAACCAGACTCAAAGAATGCCATGCTTTTTCTCCAATATAGAATCTCAATTTTAAATGTGTGTGTGTGTGTGTGTGTGTGTGTGTGTGTGTGTGTGTGTGTGTGATTATAAAACTAGAAAGAGGACCATCAGAGAGAAAGATGAGCTCTTAAATGGTGGGGGAGAGAGAATAAAGAAGAGGAATGGAATACATGTGACAGGAATGCTAAAGGAGGGCTATGACCAGAGCAACCCAGCAAAAGAGGAGCAGAGAAAGAAAGAGAGCAAACCAAAACAAGGTTTTACAAAAAATTAGACAAGGAAACTCATCATTTTATATGCTAAATTAAAATCAAAGAAAGAAAGGGTGCTGAGTTTGGAAATAGGATATTACTGAGAAGGCTTCTGAGCTAGAAGGAACTATGTTAATTACCTGCCTGTGGCAAGTGTTTCACAAGCTGAGGAAAAAGAAGAGAGTTACTGTGGCACAGACAAAGATGAAATGGGCCTCAGGTTGAGAAAGGCAAAACCAGAGTGAGTGGCCTAAAGTCAAATGTGCAAGGCAGTCAGCGCTTTGGTATTTCTAAGCATGGGACATTTCACCCAAAATTTGACTTACATTTTGAGACAGAGGAATTGAGGAGGGTAGTGTCTTGGACAGCACTGGAGGCAAGGCCGAGGACACTGGATTTACGCCTGATATTCTGGGGAGCTACATTCATCTCCCATTGTTAGTCTAACACATCACCACAAATGGTACCTCCTCACATCATGATTACATTCACAACGTTTAAGGACCAAGGTCTAAGATGAGCTATGAAGGAAAGGATCCTGTTCCCTTTCCTGTCTGAGCTTCTGGTTGGTACCATTTCTTTTCTTTCTTTCTTTTTAAATGATTCTCTAATGTGGCGCCCACGCCACTGTGGTACCAAGTTGAGGGCGAGGGACTGCAGATTTAACTCATGCACACTCACGCACACAATAGCACAGCGGGTCCTTCGTGCTAAGAGAGCAGCAGCCGCAGCAGCAGCCACGGCAATGGTTTATTATTCTCCTCCTTCAGAGTTCCAAAGAGCCTTCTTATAGGCAGCAAAACAGGAATCTTCCTCCCAGGTGAAATCCATCAAGAGGTGATTGCACACAGGAGGAAAAATCTCAAGGATGAGAGGGGCGCATTCTCAGAGCAGTAAACATGACTAGCTAACCAAAATAAACACAGACATGGAAGCTGCTAGAAACAGGACTTGAAACAGCAAGACAGGCAGGCAGCCCAGTTGGGCCTGGTTCCTACAGGTCCCCCCTTTATATAAAATACAAATGAGCTCCTGTCTTAAGTTGCCAGGACATTGGTTTCCTATCTTACCCATCATTGAAAAGGTTTTGTGCTTCAAAACCCTCCTGACTTAGGTCAATAGGTACCTCCATGGTCTTACCCGTCATTGGATACTCATTTATCAAGGCTCAGCCAAGTCAGGGCCGTGGGGTTATCCCCTGCCAAAGGCATGAGGATTTGTTTGGCATGGAACTGTTGAAATGCCTGTTGCATTCTTATGCGGCAGAGGCTCCAGAACAGAAAACCTCCTAAGCCACATAGCAGGATAGCTACCGTGATAGCATCACTTCAGCTTTTTAGCAAGCTTCCCACATCTGTAGGTCCTTTATAAAGGCATTCCCATAAAGGGTGGAACTCTAGTCTCCTGTAATAAGGCTGATCACTGATTAAGATTTTTAGATAGCCAATTGTATCCCCGAGGGGGAGCAGAAGGCTTTGCCAAAGATAATTGACTTTGATAATCTGGGTTATACGCCAGGGCCTGCTCTCCTCTAGTTTCTTTTCCTTTAATCTTACACTCCTTCAACTTCTTCATTAGGGCCCCTATCTCAGAGGTTAAAGTTGCCTCTTCCTCCTCAGAATTAGAAGAAAATATATCAGAGGCAATCTCAGACGGGGTCAAAGATTTTACAGATTGCTCCTCCTGCACTTCATTTAGGGCAAGTTCCAAACTTCCTAACTGCTCTCTTATTTTCTCGTCCTCGCTCCTAAGCGCATCTCTAACAAGACGCCATAACGAAAAGGTAGCGATAGGAACACTGTTGGACCCTTCATTTCGCAAAGTCCTCTGGAGATCAGACTTCACCTGATCCCAATCTTGGATATTCAGCTCTCCTGATACCATAAACCAAGGACTACTCAATTCTATTGTTTTTATAAAATCTTTAACACTCTCGTGCTTAATCCCGGTGCCTTAATCGCTAGTCCACCAGAACCGTGGACGAACCTGCGGCACTCATTTAATCCCGGTGCCTTAATCGCTAGTCCACCAGAACCGTGGACGAACCTCCCGCACCTATTTCCAACACGCCCACTTCCTACCTCCCTGAGGCTCTGGCCAGCTTCCCTGGGCGATCCATCAGCTTCCTCCTTTTCTTCCCTGATCTCGACGGACCTCCACTTGTGGCGCCCGCGCCACCGCGGGTACCGAGTTGAGGGCAAGGGACTGCAGATTTAACTCATGCACACACACACAATAACACAGCGGGTCCTTCGTGCTAAGAGAGCAGCAGCCGCAGCAGCAGCCACGCAACGGTTTATTATTCTCGTTCCTCTCAGAGTGCCAAAGAGCTTTCTTATAGGCAGCGAAACAGGAATCCTCCTCCCAGGTGAAATCCCTCAAGAGGTAATTGCACACAGGAGGAAAAGTCTCAAGGAAGTGTGGGGTGCGTTCTCAGAGCAGTAAACATGACTAGCTAACCAAGATAAACACAGACATGGAAGCTGCTAGAAACAGGACTTGAAACAGCAAGACAGGCAGGCAGCCCAGTCGGGCCTGGTCCCTACACTCTAATATATTACATCCTGACTGCAGTTTCCCTCCCACCTCTCCTCCTAGTCACTCCACCACCTCTTCTTCTCTTCAGAAAAGAACATGCTTTCCAGGGATATGAACTGAACACGCCATCACAAGTTACAGTAAGATTAGGCATAGACCATCATATCGAGACTGGATTTCATCACTCTATTGTCACAACTCTTCATCTCACTTTGACTTTTCTACCTTGGTCTTCCACATATCAAAACCACCATGAATATTCTGGTCAGGAAGATAATCCAGAAAAAAAAAAAAACTCATCTTAAAGTGCTTAAATTAACCACATCTGTTTACCCACTTCTGTCAGGTAAGACAATAAATGTATGGGATTAGACTGTGGATGTACAGGTGAATGATCTGTGACCACAGTGGTCATTGGGCTTCAGCAGGGACCAATAATTATCAGAGAATTAAAGGATCTTTCTAACCCATGAGTTTCTGAGTTTTAGCAGCATCATATAAATGTGTTATTAAAACATCATAGGCATTTAATCATTCAATACCTTAAATTCAATTATATACTTCCTTTCTTCTGCCTTCCATGGTTCAGCCTGTGTGTGTTTAAAACATGGGCAATATGTATGACTATGGGCTTCTACCCATTTCAAGGAGATATATATATACAGATACAGTCTTAATTCAGAATCAGAACATTTCTAGGTCATGTGAGAAGTCAAAATCAGACCTGAATGCAAGCTCCATAGATAAACAGAAAAAGATTGTAGCATGGTTTCATCATGGCTATTTTATTGAGTTTCTTGCAATATACTTCTCTTAGGAGCCATTGCCTTTGTGGAACTTCCCAGCATGTTTCCCATGTTTATTAACATGACTTATGGATGCCAAAGAACAGAAGCTAATAATATTAATGCTACCAGGAATCCAAAGCAATTTCTAATCATTGCTCCTCCTCCAAATTGTAGTCACCCCAAGGATGTGAGGACACAAGATATTCAGAATTCTGGAGGGACTTAAAAATCATTTTCTTTGAAGTACTAAAATGGTCCTCTGACTACCGGCGGCATCAATATATTAGGGGAAAGCAAAGACAAGCTCATGTGTATGGTATGTGATCACCCTGGCCAGCATCAGGGCACGGATGTGCATGAACAGCGTTTACATGACAGGCATGAGACAGTGGAAAAGCTACTGGAATGAAGTCAGAGAGGCTGAAAGGCCAGGCACAAATCATTTATTCCATTTCACTAATGATTTTTACTAATTCACTCAAAAAAATTTGTCCAGGCCCTACCACAATGCTGGAGTTTTTCTAGGAAGCTTGTGGATGAACTAAGGGAAAGACAGTGAGTATGTACCCGAGGCAAAAAGCACTGGTTCCTTTCAAGTACTTGTTTGTGGAGTATGTTTGTGACGTGTGTGAACTCTTTTTCTTCTCAAGATATACTCCTTCATGCCACAGATTTGGAAATGCTTCAGAAAATGACTTTAGCAGAAATGTGTAATCCAGACAGAAATCAGTAACTACTAGCTGGATATTTTCCTTTTGTTTTATACTTTAAATATTCCTGAAAATATTGACTTATTCAATATTCATTTATAAATTTTTAAATACTTAATTTATATTATTAATTCTTTAATCAATTTATTTAATTATATTTAATGAAGGGAAGACTAATATTGTAGACAAATTTTAATCCAACAGAATGACTGCTCTGGCAAGGGATTACATCCAAAGACCTTCTAGGTCTGTGTGATCTGAATGAAATGCACACACACCATATATGTTTAGTCTCTCTGGCTAGAATACAGACACATCTTTGGTACACACCTTTAATCTCAAACAATGATGTTTAATTGAGGAACAGACAAAGTGATGAGTCTGAGAACAATTTGACAGAATGAGTCAGAGATAGGATAAGCCCAACTTTAGGAGAACAGACAGGAAAGAGAGACTACTTAAGAGCAGGGCAGGTAAAGAGTGAAGTTGAGTTTGGTGCAATTCAGTTGAATGCAGTTGAGTTCAGTTGAGTTCATACAGCCGATGCAGTTCAGTTCTTGGAGTTCAAAGGCAGTTTTTCCAAAAAGCAATTCAGTGAGAAGCCAAGGGAAGCCAGGTTGAATTAGTTAACTTGAAGACGCATTTGAACTAGAACAGCCAAGTTGAATCGGCCAGCCAGAGTTCAGAAAAAAAAAAAAAAAACAAAACTACAAAGTGTGAGCTCATTCAGCAGTAAGCCTCCAAGACAACACTTTCATCTGATAAACAAACATTACATTTACATAATACGGCACTAATTTAAAAATAACTTATAAATTAATGTGATTGTTAATCACTTTTTAAAAAGAAATAATGTTGATTTAACTTTTCTCTCATTGCACTATGCTCAAGGAGTCTAGTGCCTTTCCATACAAACACTTCAAGTACTTTAAAGGTTTCTATTTAAAAATAAGCTGTAACTGGTAAAGCAAGAAGAACCCTTTCCTTTTGTTTTCCTGTGATTTATTATTATTACAACTAAATGGAAGATATGCTGACCTCCCTAAGATATTTTCATCAGGTAATTTTTTACATGCAATTTCTTTTTTCAAAGCTTATCTTAAAATCGAACTGCAAATGTTCTCTGTAACTGGCCATTTTGAATATATAAAGACTACGAACTGGGATTTTTAGAAGAACAGCTGGCTTTAGCATCATTCAGATAATAGTAAGAGCAAGGGATAGATGGAATGGCAAACACTTAATGTGCAACTATCATAGTAAAGACTGAACCAAGAAGCGAAGATCATGGATTCTAACCCAATGGGGGCATTCCACTGCTGGGCACACTAGCACAGTCTCAGACTGCTTCCCTGATCATTAGTAATAATGGGGAAAAAGCACTAATAACATATTACAGAAATTGTTCAATATTACCATCAATGATAAAATTGAACATCACTGATGTTGGAGGAGAAGTTGTGAGAGACAGAAAAGACTGTGAAAAGGTAATACGTAAAGAGTGTGATATTACCTATAAGGTTTCTCACAGAGAATCTATAACTTGAATCTAAACATCAGACAAACTCAAAATGGGAGATGTTTCATGAAAAGAAAACAAGATTAGATGGGGTTACATTCTATGAAAATATCTTATATTAAGGTCTAAATACACCTGAGTATAGGCTGAATATTGAAATTCTGTCTGCTGAAAAAAATGAGAGGACTGCTTTCCAGGAGGTTGTTAGTTAAGATAGTCCAAAAAGGAGGAGGATGGTAATTTCTGTAATACTGTTGCATCGATACTAATATTTTACTCATTGACAACAGTGCTGGAATTACATAAAATAATCTTTTTCAGTTGAGAAAAACATAGGCTAAACTTTGTAAGGTTAAAGGCACACAGTCAATGCCCTTAATAGACATAGAAAAAATATACACATGAAAGACAGAGATGAGTAGATAACAGAAGATATATACATAAATGATTAATAGGTAGATAGTAATAAATATATTTATAAAATAAATGAGAAAATGCATGTAGATCATTAGCACCACACAAATCTGAGAAAGTGCTGGAAGGTTTCCTTTTACTAATCTTGCTTTTGCAATTTTTCTGAAAGTTAAAGAAAAGTTCAATTAAGAGTTTTAAATAAAGAAATTAGATGCCAAATACTGTAAGGGGAAGTAAATAGCAGCACCTCTAGGCCATCTTATCAAAGTAAATGTTGTTTTCAGCTGCTTCACCCTGTACTTGATTTTATATTTCAGTTCCTTCAAATCATTCATTCATTACTTGTTAATTAGCTCCCTAGAAAACAATCCTTGATCCCCGAAGTCATAATTGTAATGTTAAATGCTAACTTAGCATCTATCATAGCACACGGTGCAATAGAGACTCTGAATAAATGTGTTGGTTACATGACAAGAAAAATACTGATTTTTATATGTTTGTCATAATATCAAGGAAGTGTTTATCTTTTGTCTCCAGGTTTTCATAACAGACCATGAAGAACTTTCATTGTGAGGTTGAATGAATGAGAGAAAATGTACATTTAATTGACTAAATGCATATTATACTTTGTAGGGTACCATGAGATTATTACTATAAAGCAATGTGAAGTCTACATTCAAAGATTACAACAAGGTCAAGAATAAACATTGTTATCTATTATGATAATATTTCATAGTGAGATGTTGATGAAATAATGTCATAATGTCAATCTGTCCTGATGAATGAATCAGAAGATGAAGTGAAATAACATTTATTTAAATATTCTGATTTAGTATCTGTATCAATGTGTGTGGATTTTGGAGGATTGTCACCATGCAGCAATGGTGCAGCTGTGGACTTGGAAATGCTCATTCTAAAATTAACAGTGAACTTAGGACAGTTTTAAAATATGTAAGTGAAAGAGCAAGTTTGAAACTTTAGAAGGTGAAATAAGCCATTTTAAAAAGCAGTGTTATCCCAGTTACAAATGACCTCACTAGTCTACAGTCAATGTCTTTAGCATATGATCCTTTGGTTATTCATCATGTCTATAATTCAAGTTTTTAAACATCTATGAATAAATGAAATAAATTTTGCAGTGGTTTTAATTTAATTAAACAATTTTTTAAAAAATCTGTGACAAGCTAGCTCAAATACAAAGCTCCCAATAAGCAACCAGGAAGAATAAAAAAGTTAGTAAGTAAGTAAAAATAGGCAGACTTTTAGACATTGAATTTGTACATATTGAAAGTAATATAAATATAAAATATTACAAATTTATAATATAGAAACAAATTTACTCAAATGTAAACAATTCAATTTTATTGTTTTGTTTTTTATGAGACAGGGTTCCTCTGTGTAACCCTGGCTGTCCTAGGCTTACTTTGTAGACCAGGCTGGCCTTGAACACATAGTGACCCACCTGCCTCTGCCTTCGGAGTACTGAGATTAAAGGCATGTGCCACCATGCCTGGTCCTAAAATTATTTTTAATGGAAAGCCATTAGACACTACTGAGAGAAAATACAAAGCTTGAAATTGGTATGGAAACATAGCTCAGTGATAGAGCACTTGACTAGCTTGTAAGGGGCTCTGGGATTTAGTCAGAGAGAGGGGAAGGGAAAGAGAGAGATAATTCTAGAATCAGCCTTGAAGTGTAGAGAGTAAAAAATAGTGAAGATAATTTTGAAAAACAATGAAGTCGGAGAAATTATATCATCACCTTAAACCATCTTATGAAGCTACAGGAACAATGTGAGGGGTGTTGGTACAATTAGAGGCAGGTAGATGAAAGAAGGCTCATGGTAAGATTGAGGAAGCCAGGGAAAGAGGTGGATGTTGTAAAAAGAAGCTTTGTCAGCTTTGCCTCAGGGCCTGGGAAAAGTGGTCCACATCCTTTGTATGTTGCTAAGTGCTGCTACCCATAGTGGGTACTGGCAGCTATAACTCTGCATCTTAGGAAAGGAGACTAGGGCTGACTAACACCAATAAGACTTCTTCCAACCCTGATGAGGCCCAGGTAAAATCTAGAGGTGTCCCAGAGATGAGCCCTTTTAGAAACAGTCATGAACATCCCTTCTGTAGCAGCATCAATGACAGTCACAGGGATGCAGATCTCACACAAGGCCTGGGGATATTTCGGCAACAGCATTGCCCTCTGGAGCAAATGGTGCCTCAGCTCAAGTAAGGCTGTGCTGACGGCAACCGAGGGGACATCACTTGAGGATTTCAGGCTCCTAGACGCCTCTCTGAAGACAGTATCATGGACCTGAACCTGCAATTTGCATTTCCCATTGTTGACATATGGAACAAAACCAAGGAAGAAGCCACCCCTTTGCCATTTCTGGAGGATGAAAAGACCCTGTTTAAACCTATGGAACTGTGTCTGCTAAGGGCAAAGCAAAGAAATGAAAAGCAAGGAGACTCACCAACGGTCTCAGGAATTCCCCTGGCCACCTATCCACTCGTGTTCCTATTTCTTACACACATTTCACACTGACTTCACTTGAAGGCAGATATTGGCCAGTGGCACTGAGGTCCATTTTAGCGATTTCTGCTTCTATAGCCACACCTTTCAGACGGTCTAGTTAGAATAGTCTTTCTGGCACACAAGGCTTCAGTCCTGTTGTAGCGTTTCCTGTTTGGGACAGTTCAGAAGATTACTAATGTTGAGGTCTTTTTAATGCTTTGTTTACCAAGGGCCTGTTTGAATAAGAAATAGGAAGGAACTATGCTACAGCATGACCAAGCGAGCATACGATTCCCTATGTCTGATTTCTGGGCCATATTCCAATGGCTTGGGAACAATAATCAATTGACAACACTCACCTTCAGTATAAATATGCTAAATATTTATTTTCATATCATTATAGTACAGGAATAATGTACAGTAAAAGAAAATCGTCATAAACTGAAATACAAATATTTAAAAATATGTAACTTTAATTAAAAATAGGAGAACAAATTTAATAATTTCAGGCTAGGCAAAGTGTCAGGGTTCATAAATGTAGCAGAATGTATTAATATCTAAAACAAAACCTGGTAAAGGCAACTTTATTGACTAAAGTCTCTGTTCTTCCAAGAGCACCATTAAAATTTTGAAAAGACAAGCTATCAACTTGGAAAAGGCATTTGAAAACTATGTATGGATAAAACTTTACTCAGGGCATATGAAGAATTCATACCACTAAGTAATCAACATCATTCGTTATTTGGGAAATGCACATTAAAATCAGGATAGCATATAATAATCACTATAACTAAGTGACATGGTCCTGAGTGCTCATGAGCATGTTAAGAAACTGCAGCTGAGATGCACATGTAGAGATGCTGAACAGGTTACCTCTAAAAATACTAATAATAATCATCTACGTGAACCAGAGATCGCTTCCTAAGAATCCATCCAAGGAAAGGAAAAACAATATCTGTAAGAAGATTTGAATGTGAAAGATCATTCAGTTTTATTCACTGTAGCTAAAAGTCATAACTAATTTAAATATGTCTCACCTGGCTAATAGATAAATGAAATTGGTAGATGTACAGAGTGAAATTCTACTCAGCTATAAGATAGAATAAAACGCTGACATAGGGGAGGATCCAAGATGGCGGCGAGCAGTGTGGACCGCGTTTGGAGGCTCCAGTGAACAATTCAGGGAATTGCACAGATTTCTGAGCCAGGAACACCGAGGTCCGAACATCACGACAGCGGGAGTGCTCCACGGTTCGGAGGGACCAGGGTGCGGAGGACCTGCGTGCCCCTGCACACGGGAGGAGCGTGGTTTTTCTCTGATCGGAGCGGCAGCGGCAGAGGCGGCAGCACCAGCGGCACCAGCAGCGGCGGCTGAGGTTTGCAGCTCATAGCCTTCCGGTGGAGGCGATTGGTGTGGTGGCTGGTGGGAATTGCTGCGGGAGAGGGGACTCGGGGCAGGATTTGGGTCGCGTGGAGCCTTTGGACCCAGATTGGACTCGGCGGACAGTTCGGCCCCAGAGTCCCGGGTATTGGCCCGGCCCAGCAAACAATTCTGCCTGAGGCACTAACTCAGCGTGGCCATAGCTCCCCTGCTGTGGCGCAGGCGTAGTTGAGCACGCTGCTCCACACTAGGCACTACCTCAGCTCAGCGGCAGCTCCCCTGCGGTGACACAGTCTGGGCGGAGCACTTGGTTTCACCACAGGCGCTAACTCAGAGCAGCCGCAGTTCTCCTGCTGTGGCGCAGGCTTGGTGACGTGCTCGGTTCCATCCTAGGCACCACCTCAGCTCAGCGGCAGCTCCCCTGCGGGGACACAGTCTGGGCGGAGCACTTGTCCCACCACTGGCGCTAACTCAGAGCAGCCGCAGTTCTCCTGCTGTGGCGCAGGCTTGGTGACGTGCTCGGTTCCATCCTAGGCACCACCTCAGCTCAGCGGCAGCTCCCCTGCGGTGACACAGTCCGGGTGGAGCACTTGTTCCACTACTGGCGCTAACTCAGAGCAGCCGCAGTTCTCCTGCTGTGGCACAGGCTGGACAGAGCTCTCGGTTCCACCAGCTCTAAGACTCTGGTTGGACACAGTGTACAGTTTGAATCCAGAATTCCTGGCTGAGATTGGTGGTCAGTTCGGGCCCTGAGTCAATAACTGACCACAGCACGCACTTTGGGCCAAAAGGCCCTAGTGGAGCTTGGTGCGTAGTCCCAGCCCAAAAATTCTGGCTGGGCCCTGTGTGCATTTTGGGCCCAAAATCCCTAGCTGAGCTTGGCAGACGGTTCTGGCCCTGAGAATCTAGCTGAGTTCTGCCCGTGGTTCGGTCCCAGTGCTCCTGGCTGGACTTGGCAGGGAACACAGAAGGCTGTGGATACCTTGGCCTGACCCAACACTCATTCAGAGACCCAGAACAATTGCAGGATCCACAGCAGAGAGGGACTGAGGATCACTGGCTGTGAGAAACCAGAACAACAGGGCTAACCTCCTAACATCCACACCAGTGAAGCTTTGAGCTCGCAGCCTAGGGAAATCGTAAGAAAACAAGTGAATCTATCATCAGACACCCTCCATTCAACTCTGGAAGCTACCCAACAAAAACAAAGACGGCAAGATGTCTAAAGGACAACGAAAAAGCATACGCAAAAAACCCCAAAACAACATGGCGTCTCCAGTTTCCAGCTATCCCAAAGAAAACCACCCAGAGAACTCAAATACAACGGAAATACAAGAAAATGACCTCAAATCCTTAGTAATGAGGATGATAATGGAGGAAACAAATAAAATTCGTAATCAAATGCAGGAAGACGCAGACAAACAGGTGAGAGACATAAAAGAAGCACATAGAGTGGAACTGGAAAAATTGCAGGAAAATGCAAACAACCAGATGAAAGAAATAGCTAAAACGGTTCAAGCTCTGAAGACCTATAAAGAGGCAATGGAAGAAACTCAGGAATATACAAAAAATCAGATGAAAGAAATCAAAAAATCAGTTCAAGATCTGAAAATGAAAATGGATTCAATGATAAACACACAGACAGAAGAAAAACGAGAACGTGAGACCTCAGAGAAGAAGGCGAGCAACACAGAGGTGAGCTTTTCTAACAGAATCCAAGAGATGGAAGAACGAATCTCAGGGCTAGAAGATACAATCACAGATATTGAATCAACCATTAAAGAAAATGCCAAATCTGGAAAACTCCTGACACAAAACATCCAAGAAATTAAGGACACCATGAAAAGAAGAAATTTGCGGATAATAGGCATTGAAGAAAGAGAAGACATCAGACTCCAGGGCCCAGAAACTATTCTCAACAAAATCATAGAAGAAAATTTCCCCAATCTAAAGAAAGAGATGCCTATAAACATACAAGAGGCCTACAGAACACCAAATAGAATTGACCAGAAAAGAAAAACTGCCCGCCACATAATAATCAAAACACAAAACATGCAGAACAAAGAAAAAATATTAAAAGCTGCAAGGGAAAAGGGCCAAATAACATTTAAGGGTAAACCTATCAGAATTACACCTGACTTCTCAGCAGAGACCATAAAAGCCAGAAGGTCCTGGACAGAGATCCTGCAAACCCTAAGAGAACACAGATGCCAGGCCAGACTACTTTACCCAGCAAAATTATCAATAACCATTGATGGAGAAAACAAAATATTCCATGACAAAAACAAATTCAAACAGTACCTATCCACAAACCCAGCTTTACAGAAGGTACTAGAAGGAAAACTCCATCCCAAAGGGTCAAGCTACAACCAAAACTACCCAGGAAATAGATAACTATCCCATGGCAAAAACACAACTACACAAACGCTCGACTGGAAACAACATCAAAATTAAGACTCTTAACAGTCACTGGTCATTAATATCTCTCAACATCAATGGCCTCAATTCTCCAATAAAAAGACACAGACTAACCGAATGGGTACATAAACAAGACCCAACATTCTTCTGCATCCAAGAAACACATCTCACCCATAATGAAAGGCATTACCTCAGGGTAAAAGGTTGGAAAAAAATATTCCAAGCAAATGGTCACAAGAAGCAAGCAGGTGTAGCCATTTTAGTATCGAACAAAATAGACTTTCAACCAAAATTAATCAAAAGGGATGAGGAAGGACACTTCATACTTATCAAAGGTAAAGTCAACCAAGATGACATCACAATTCTGAACATCTATGCTCCCAATACAAGGGCACCCACATATGTAAAAGATCTCCTAAAAAAGCTCAAACCACACATCGATCCCCACACAATAATAGTGGGAGACTTCAACACCCCACTCTCACTGAAGGATAAGTCATTGAAACAGAAACTAAGCCGAGAAATAACATCATTAACCAATGCCATGGGTCAAATGGATCTAACAGATATCTATAGAACCTTTCACCCAAACAAGAAAGAATACACCTTCTTCTCTGCACCCCATGGAACCTTCTCCAAAATTGGTCACATCGTAGGTCACAAAGCAAGCCTCAACAGATACAAGAGGATTGAAATAATACCTT
Source organism: Acomys russatus (assembly GCF_903995435.1). Taxonomy (NCBI): domain Eukaryota; kingdom Metazoa; phylum Chordata; class Mammalia; order Rodentia; family Muridae; genus Acomys; species Acomys russatus. The sequence continues at coordinate 9,442,518 of NC_067153.1, forward strand.
GTATCCTATCAGATCACCATGCTCTTAGGCTGCAATTCAACAACAACAGAAATAACAAAAGCCTACACGTTTGTGGAAACTAAACAACTCTCTGCTAAATGACACCTGGGTCAGGGAAGAAATAAAGAAAGAAATCAAGGAGTTTCTGAAATTCAATGAAAATGAAGAAACAACATACCCAAATTTGTGGGATACATTGAAAGCAGTGCTAAGAGGAAAATTCATAGCACTAAGTGCCTTTAAAAAGAAATTGGAAACATCGCACATAAGCATCTTAACAACACAACTGGAAGCCCTAGAAAAAAAGAAGCAGAAACACCCAAGAGGAGTAGACGCCTGGAAATTATCAAACTCAGGGCTGAAATTAACAAATTAGAAACTAAGAAAACAGTCCAAAGAATCAACAAAACCAAAAGCTGGTTCTTTGAGAAAATCAACAAGATAGACAGACCATTAGCCAAACTAACTAAAAGGCAGAGAGACAGTATTGAAATCAACAAAATCAGAAATGAAAAGGGAGACATAACAACAGACACTGAAGAAATTCAAAGAATCATAAGATCCTACTTTGAAGGCATATACGCCACAAAATTTGAAAATCTAAGGGAAATGGACGATTTTCTTGATCAAGTTCACTTGCCAAAGTTGAGTGAAGAACAGATAAACAAGTTAAATAGTCCCATTTCCCCGACAGAAATAGAAGCAATCATCGATGGTCTCCCAACCAAAAAAAGCCCAGGGCCAGATGGTTTCAGTGCAGAATTCTACCAGACCTTTAAGGGCGAGCTAATACCGATACTCTTCAAGCTACTCCAAAAGATAGAAATGGATGGAAAATTACCAAATTCATTCTATGAGGCCATAGTCTCATTGATACCTAAACCTCACAAAGACTCAACAAAGAAAGAGAATTTCAGACCAATTTCTCTTATGAACATAGATGCAAAAAATACTAAATAAAATACTTGCAAAACGAATACAGGAGCACATCAAAGATATCATTCATCATGACCAAGTAGGCTTCATTCCAGGCATGCAGGGATGGTTTAATATACGGAAATCCATCAATGTAATCCATCATATAAACAAACTGAAAATAAAAAACCACATGATTATCTCCTTGGATGCAGAGAAAGCATTTGATAAAATTCAACACCCATTCATGTTTAAAGTTTTAGAGAGATCGGGGATACAAGGCACTTTCCTCAACATAATAAAGGCTATATACAGCAAGCCAATAGCCAAAATCAAAGTAAATGGTGAGATACTCAAGGAAATTCCTCTCAAATCGGGAACAAGGCAAGGCTGCCCACTCTCTCCATATCTCTTCAATATAGTACTCGAAGTTCTAGCCAGAGCAATAAGACAACAAAAGGAGATCAAGGGGATCCAAATGGGAAAGGAGGAAGTCAAATTATCCCTCTTTGCAGATGATATGATAGTGTACATAAGTGACCCTCAAAACTCCACCAGAGAACTCCTAAAGCTGATAAACACCTTCAGCAAATTGGCTGGATACAAAATTAACTCAAAAAAGTCTGTAGCCTTCCTATACACAAATGACAAGCTTGCAGAGGAAGAAATTAGGAAAACCACACCCTTCACATTAGCCACAAGCAATATAAAATATCTAGGAGTTACCCTAACTAAGCAAGTGAAGGACTTGTATGAAAAAAATTTCAAAACTCTGAAGAAAGAGATTGAAGATGACCTGAGAAGATGGCGTGATCTTCCTTGCTCATGGATCGGGAGAATTAACATAGTAAAAATGGCCATCCTACCAAAAGCAATCTATAGATTCAATGCAATCCCTATCAAAATAACTACACAATTTTTTAAAGACATTGAAAGTTCAATTCTGAACTTCATATGGAAAAACAAAAAACCCAGAATAGCTAAAGCAATCTTGTACAATAAAAGATGCTCCGGAGGAATCTCCATACCTGATCTCAAACTGTACTATAAAGCAATAGTACTTAAAACAGCATGGTACTGGCACAGCAACAGGCTGGTTGATCAGTGGAATCGAATCGAAGACCCAGATATGAATCCACACACATATGGTCACTTGATTTTTGACAAAGAAGCCAAATCCATTCAATGGAAAAAGGATAGCATCTTCAACAAATGGTGCTGGTCTAACTGGAGGTCTATGTGTAAAAAAATGAAACTGGACCTATATTTGTCACCTTGCACAAAACTCAAATCCAAGTGGATTAAAGACCTCAACATAAAACCAGAGACACTAACTCACTTAGAAGAAAAAGTGGGAAAGAGCCTGGAACATATTGGCACAGGAGACAACTTCCTGAACAGAACACCAACGGCCCAGGCCTTAATGTCAACCATTAATAAATGGGACCTCATGAGGCTGAGAAGCTTCTGTAAGGCAGGAGACACTGTCAAGAGAACAAAGCGACAGCCTACAGACTGGGAAAAAATCTTCACCAACCCGACATCTGACAAAGGTCTAATATCCAAAATATATAAAGAACTCAAGAAATTAAACACCACCAAACCGAATAACCCAATTGAGAAATGGGGCTTGGAACTAAACAGAGAATTCTCAACAGAGGAGTATCAAATGGCTGAGAAACACTTAAAGAAATGCTCAACCTCCTTAGTCATCAGGGAAATGCAAATCAAAACAACTCTGAGATTCCATCTTACACCCATCAGAATGGCTAAGATCAAAAATTCAAGCGACACCACATGCTGGCGAGGATGTGGGGAGAGAGGAACACTCCTTCATTGCTGGTGGGAATGCAAACTAGTACAGCCACTTTGGAAATCTATCTGGTGCTATCTCAGAAAAATGGGAATAGGGCTTCCTCAAGACCCAGCTATTCCACTCCTTGGAATATACCCAGAAGATGCTCCAGCACACAACAAGAAAATTTGCTCAACCATGTTCATAGCAGCCTTATTCATAATAGCCAGAACATGGAAACAGCCTAAGTGTCCCTCAGTAGAAGAGTGGATAAAGAAACTGTGGTACATATACACTATGGAATACTACTCAGCTATTAAAAACAAGGAATTCCCGAAATTTGTGGATAAATGGATTGAGCTAGAAATGATCATAATGAGTGAGTTAACCCAGAAGCAGAAAGAATCAAATGGTATATACTCACTTATATCTGCATACTAGCCCAAGGGGCATGTCCCACGAAAGCCTTCACTTACCAGGAAACTGGGACAGAGGGGAAGGCATCCTATTGGGACTCTAAATGAGAGACGCATGGGAGAACAGCAAAATAAAAGGATCCAGAGGGTCCTAGAAATCTACAAGTAGAACAATATGATAGGCAGATTTGGGCCCAGGGGTCCCGCTCAAACTAAGGCACCAGCCAAGGACAATACAGGAGGTAAACTTTAAACCCCTTCCCAGATCTAGCCAATGGTCAGAATATTCTCCACAGTTGAGTGGAGAGTGTGATACGACTTTCTCACATACTCTGGTGCCTCACATTTGACCATGTCCCCTGGAGGGGGAGACCTGGTGGCACTCAGAGGAAGGACAGCAAGTAGCCAAGAAGAGACTTGATACCCTATGAGAATATATAGGGGGACGTAATCCCCCTCAGGAACAGTCATAGGGGAGGGGAATAATGGGAAAATGGGGGGGGGGGAGGAATGGGAGGATACAAGGGATGGGATAAACATTGAGATGTAACAAGAATAAATTAATAAAAAAAAAAAAAAAAAAAAAAAAAAAACGCTGACATATGCAACATGAATGAGCTTTAAAAAACATCAGCCTATGTCAAAAACGTTGGGTATAAAACGCTATGTTCTGTGTGATTTCATCCATATGTGGTATCTGGAAAAGGCCAGTTTATAGAGTCAGAAATTGTTGCTCTAGGCTAGAGCGCCAGCCAGGATTGACTAGAAACAGGCATTTGAGGCTTTTTGGAGAGTGTTGTAAATGTCCTAAAACTTGATTGTGCCTATGGTTGCATGGCTTTATAAATTTCCTGTAAGTAATTTGTAATTAAAAGTAATTTAATCGTATATTACAAGGAATGAGTGTTATATCTCAACGGTTTCTAGAACAGAAAGAAAAAGCCAACGTTGATGATGAGTCAACAATTAAAAATCATCCTACAATAATTTTTTTTTTTTTTTTGCAAAGGAGCACAGCCACCTGTTTTGAGCCACTGCTCACACACTAGTCTCCTCTTTTTCTTGTGGTTCGGCCACTTGAAGTATATCACAAGACAGTCTTGTAGGAAGGCATACTACAAGGCAGTGGCAGTACAATACCAAAATATGGCTACAGAGAAATATGTTCCCATTCTTTAATCTTTGAAACACACTTGTAATATATCTGGAAGTAGTGGGGCTTTTAGGATGTGCTCCCAAATGAGACTCACCATAGACTGCACACTACAGCCTGAGCCATGGGATGAGGTAAGAGGTGACAAAGAAAAAAGACAGGATAGATTTTGTTGCTGTTTTTTTGTTTGTTTGTTTGTTTTTTTTTTCAATTAAAGGTATAAGAACACTTAGCTCCTATATTTGGTGAAGGTCCAAACATGGGCAACATCTAGAATTATTCATGTTTTTTTTTTTTAAAAAGTAAACAGAACAACACTCGGGAAGCAGAGGCAGGCGGACCGCTGTAAGTTCGAGGCCAGCCTTGTCTACAAAGTGAGTCCAGGACAGCCAAGGCTACACAGAGAAACCCTGTCTCAAAAAATCAGGAAAAAAAAAGTAAACGGAACAGAACTCTGTGGAGGAAGACTTTAGGCAGAGGCTTCAGAAAGCTATACAAAAAAAAAAAACCGTGTTCAGGTCTAGAGCAGTGGGGAAATTGCCAGTTTTTAACTTGTGCAGTGAAAATCCAACAGTGCCATCCATGTCTCTAGTGACTGTGGACTCCGGAAGGTGGGCAGCTCCCCAAGCCTAACTGCACCTCTGGCTGCACCCTTGGGAATGAGGCAGGTGAGGGTAATGAGACCTTCCATTGCTCTGATATGTGCATGCTTTGCAGGCAGAATTAAAATCTGAAAAACAAAAACTCTGCCAAGCCAGGGTAAGCCAGTCCTCAGTAGTACCTGCCTCACTAATATGTCTGTCAGCTATATTGGGCCAAAAGGCTGAAGAAGATATTCCAACATAATAGAGAGTCTTGGGTTACTATTCAGGTAGAAAACTGTCTCTGTTAATCTTCTCAATTGGAAAGCTACTAACCTGCACTCCCGGTGGACTTAAGTAATCAAGTTTATTCCACCTCAAGTCTCTGATGGGGTTGAAGACCAGGTAGCTTAGTTTTACAATGAGACTTTGTTGTTTAAGGGTTAGGATGTTTTTAGGTCTAAATAGATGTTTTAAGTTGATAATGATGACATATGATAGATAATGATTTACGTTCAGAATTTTAGATGCACCAAGATAGGAAAGAGATTTTCTTCAAGGCTGTCAAATACATATAGCCAAAACACTAAGAATGTAACATTTATTTGATTACTGATTGCATCATGGTTATTCTTGCTATAGGTAGTTTATTGTATATATGTGGAATAATATAAATGTATATGTAAAATATAAAATAAATATTTTTTTAAAAACCTGAAAAACAAAATGAGTTTTATTATAGAAGAACCTGTTTGTTTTCATTCACAGTGAATTTGTAGGTGAGATTAGACACCCAACATGTCTAAGGTATTATGTTAAATAGACTGCCATCACTTTGGAAAACCACCTGAGGTCATCAGATCTCAAGGAGGGAAGGTTTACTTTGACTCACCATTTCAGAATTGCATTCCATAGTCACTTAGTTCTGTGGCTTTTGAGCCCAGGGTGAAGGGAACACAGGTGGCAAGGACTCTGAGGTGGGAGAAAGCTGCACATGTCACAACAGTATAGAAACAGAGAGGGGAAGAAACCAGAGTCAGCAAATCTGTAATAAGAGCCAGTTGAAGGTCTCACCACCATCACCAAAGTGATTGACTGGAGGTTCAGTAAGGTTTGAGGAGGTGTTGGCCATTCAGAGTCCACAGTCACTACGCAGGTGAGCCTCGCTGTTGGCATCTTCCTCACCCCGGTGACTTTCCTTCTTATAACCAGACATGCATTTGATAAAGAACCGACCACTCCCAAAAGCCCAACATAATGGAGACTGAGACTTTAACATGTGGGCCTTTGGAAATTCACACTATATTTCTCAGCCATTTTTCTTTCTTATGCATTCTTCTTCTGTTCTTTATTCCTCCCTTCTTTCTTTTTAACACTTTTGTATTATTGCCTTCTCAATTAACCTTTGTGTGTATGTGTGTGTGTGTTCTTTGGGAATTTCATACCATATAATAAACAACGTATTTTGATCATCTGCATCTTCCACTCCCCACAACTCTCTCTGATGCCCTTCATCATGTTGTCCTCCCTGTCTCATGCCTTCTTCCCTTTTTAACCCATTATATCCAATTAGAGCTTCCAGTTTGCTCATGGATCAAGAGCATAACATACATTATCATAGGACCTATGTGAGAACCCATGTGATTACCCTGACAGATGAGAAAAAAGATTGTAAAAGTCATAATTTGGGTGGATTACTGAGAAATTGTTTTCAAAAGCATGATAAGGCTATTACAAACACAAGCTCCCAGTGGCTGTGATTGTCTGCACAAGATGTGCACACAATCAAGCCCATCAAAGTCTTGGCGTAGATGGGGAGGAACTTGCAAAGGCCTGAACTGAGGAGTTATTGGCAATGATGGTTGCTGGGGAGGGAGAGCCAATTTTTTCAGGGTTATGGCCATTGGTAGGTTGAGCTTGCTCTTGCTTTTTAATTTTTTTTTTAAATCTAATCTCCACCTCTCCAAATTTGTATATAACAGATATACTACATATGTGCCACATTTGTTATCTGTGCTCTCTATATGAATAGAGTAAAGTCTATTGCTATACGTTTATATGTTTTTATATGGAGCATCACATTTGGACTCTTTTTAATTAATTTATTCATATTATATCTCAATGCTTATCCCATCCCTTGTATCCTCCCATCCCTCCCTCCCTCCCATTTTCCCCTTACTCCCCTCCTGTATGACTGTGACTGAGGAGGACCTCCTCCCCCTGTATATGCTGATAGGGTATCAAGTCTCTTCTTGGTAGCCAGGTATCCTTCCTCTGAGTGCCACCAGGTCTTCCCATCCAGGGGACGGGATCAAATATTGGGCTGGAGAGATGGCTCAGCGTTTAAAGGATAAGCTCACAACCACATTTGGACTCTTAAAAATGTGTCACTTCCACAGGTAATTAAATGAAAGCTGTGGTAAAAAGTAATTGATTCAGAACTGAGACCCAGATAACTCATCTCAAATTCAATGCTCTTTTTTGTTCTCACATTGCATCAGAAGCCATCCACCTTTGAAAAATGATAGCAACTCTCACTTTTAAATCATGAAAGTATAAAAAGAGAAGCAATGCAAAGTATTCTATAGAGAATCCGACTATAGGATAAAGAAACTGACCACTTGAATATTGTTTTCTTCATGTCTTATCATTAGCATTTGAGAAGCACCTGTAGATATACAGGGAATGTGAGGCTCACTGGTAACTGGGTAAGGCTGCGTTTTCCTATTGCTGATATATCTGACACCTCTACATAATTACAATGGCATTTTTAAATAGTGAATGCTTGGCAACTGGCATAAAAACACAAGGAATTAAAATAACATAGCTTAAAAGAATTTGAGGAGACTTATATAAGCCTGTGAAGATAAAAAAATTAACATATGTTCAATGCTATATAAAAAAGTGTGTCTTTTGTTGAAAATGGACAGTACAGCCCGTGATCTAAAGAACCAATTCTAAGATAAAATTCATAATGTATTTGTAAGTTATTTGTAAGTAATGTATTGTATATGCTAAAGAGCATGAGAATCTGTCCATGTAAAAAAATCTAAACTGTTGTACACTTACCAAATACAAAGGGAAATTAATTTGATAAGTTAGTATAGTCCCCTTTATACACATTTTTATTTTGTGTGGAGGATTTAATGGGAATAGCTGTCATCCACTCATATATTTGAATACTTGGTTTCTAGTTGGTAGCACTGTTTTGGAAGGGTTAGAAAGTGTGGTCTTTTTGGAGGAGCTGTGTCACTGGGTTAGGGTTTTGAGGTTTTAAAAGCTTGTGGCATTCCCAGTTAGCTCTTCCTGCTGTATACTTGACCAACACACAAGCTCTCAGCTACTGTTGCAGCACCTTGCCTTCCTTTTGTGATGCTCCCCACTGTGATGGTCATGGACTTTAACTTTTGGAAACTGTAAGCCCCCAAACAAATTCTTCTATAAGTTGCCCTATTCATAGTGTCTTTATCACAGTAATAAAAAAGTAGCTAAGAAACTTTGCCAAATCAGAATTGTATAAATTATGACCAGCGGCCTAAACTTGCATAGTAGAGCAGGAAAGTCAAAGGTTAATGAGCACATTATAATAATCACAAAAAGTTATGATAATTATGTAAAATGTGTCAAAACTCTAAGATTAAAATATGCAATAAGAAAAATTAAAACTGAGACTCGCAATGTACGGAATACAAAGACAAAAAATAAATTCAAGTGAGGCTATCTCCATTTTGAGCTGGTGGTGAGCTCTGCTAAGTCAAATGTAGCAATGTATTGACTAACGATGGTGACTGTAACCAGCTCAGACTTTGTGAGACATATGCACTCTCTGTCACTGTTTCTCTTTCTCACTCTGGCTCTCTGTAGCAATTTTTTTTTAATTAAAAAAAAAAAAAAACTTGGCTCCAGGCAAAGACCAGATCTTATTTTTATAGCCCCACCTAGTTAGTGGTTTACTAAATATAGACAGATGGGCTGAGAGATGGGCTTAATTTTCTACTTAGCTGCATTATGAAACTGTCAAACCCAAGAGCAGCTTTGGAAAAGATGAAAATAATGAACACGGTTTCCAAAATTGTCTTCGAAATATTCACAATTACGTGAGTTGGTTCCTCAATTCTACATTTTTTGTCAGAGAAGTAATTCATCAAATATTGGTCTCCATTTACTCTACACACAGCTTTAATAATCTTCAAGTAATAATTAAGAAAGTTGAAAAAGTAAAGCTGTCTCTGATCCCTGCATGTAACTGAGGGATTGCTGTGGCTTGGTTTTGCCATAAGTCATCATGCCTTCGTACGTTTTCTTTACCCAGCACTGTGAAACACTAGCAAATAAAGATTCTGCTACTTGCTGTGAAGACAGCTCATTGGGTATAAGGTGGGGGCACGTATTCAAGCCTGAAAACTGCTATCTTTCTCCATCTGTGAAAGGAGATGAGCAGAAAGCACAGGGCATTGATGCAGCAGTTTGCACTGTTTTCCTGGGTGATTACAGGGGAGTGGGATGGTACAACGAAAAGACAGCCTTAGGGAGGTTAAGAGACAGTGTCAGAATCTAGAGGACACATAGTCCTTGACTCAAGTTCCTTAACCACATCGTCTATGGACAGTTCTTCATTAGATTAGAAATAAAAGGCATATGCAGGCTGCAAATATCATGAGCAATCCACATTTTTCTTTAAAGTTAAATGGTGTGCAAGACAATCCTAACATTTTCTGTCTGTGTGCCTATGAGCCACTATGTAAGTGTTAGTTGGGCACTTTGTTAATCAGTCAGCCCTCAGAGGGCTCAGGCATAAGATATATGGAAGGCTAACTAAGTGAAATGCATAGATGCCATGGAACTTCATAGAGGTCAAGATAGCACACATGCACCATTTGACACTATTATGCAAAGATTGCTGTCACTGCTGCTGTGGGGCGATAATTACCAGTCACAAGACCACCAACACCTGAAGCCACCATAAAAGCCTTGAGGGACAATTTGGGTTATTTTCCAGTATTGGTAAGTGAGCAATCATGTATCCACACAGCCTTCTTCTGCCTTGACCACACTTTCTAGAATTTCTTACATTTTAAGAAAGGAGAATAACAGGAACTAACAAGAAACAGTTGTAAGAAAATAACAAACAAAGTTTTCAACTGATCTATAGTAGTGATGCTAATTTAAAGAAACTTCAGTATCAATCTAATCTGAGCTAGAGTATGTTTTCCGAGCTAGATAAGAAGACAATTTTCTCTTGCAGGAAAGTTGATAGAGTTATAAAATGAGAATTTAACTTATCCACCCACATTGCTTCATTGACTTTTATAAATTTCAGTTGCCATAAAATACTTTGTCAAGAACATGGACAAAAGTAAATGTATTTTTTTAAAAAAGTAAATGTATTCTCTGTAATAGAAAAAGCTTCAGATACAATTAAAAACTCACACGCTTAATAGTTTTAAAAAATCTAGGGAGGATTAAGAAATTAAAAAGAAAATTAAAAAATAATTATCTGCTTAAAAATAACAGTGAAAGACTTGCCAAGTTTTAAATTATCTCTAAGCTTTCTTTCTTTGTTTGTTTTTGTTTTGTTTTGTTTGAGACAAGGCTTTCTGTGTAACAGCCCTGGCTATCCTGCACTCACAGAGATCTGCCTGCCTCTGTCTCCCAAGTGCTAGGATCAGAAGTGTGTACACATCTAAATTTTTTAAGAACAAATTCTAGTATATTATTAAAGAATAAATTCCTTGCTTCCATAAAAACCAAGTGAGGTGAACACTCTCTCAAGTAAGAAACTGTATAAACAGTAAGTTGTTAAGTACTAAGAAACAGTAAAGCTCAAGAAATATTTTGAGTTGATGATTAAGGACTTATATATAAATTTGAAACAACTGATAGCAGATTTTGGGCTATACTTACCAGAATGATCTATGATATGTAGCTGAGACCAAGTTAAGTATCTTTCCACAATCTGATGATGATGGCCCAGAGTAAATATAAAATAGAATATAACTGAGAGTTTACCTTGAAGCTCATTGTCCTGGTCAGTGTTCTATTGCTGGGAATAGATACCATAACCACAGTAATTCTTACAAAAGGAAACGTTTACCTGAGGCTTGCTAAGAGTTCCACTTTCATCATGGTGGGGAGCACAGTGACACACAGGCAGACGTGGTGGTGCTGGAGACGTCACTGAAAGTTCTACATCAAGCAAGCAGGAAGAAGAGAGAGATTCTGGGACTGGCTTGGCCTTTTGAAACTCCAAGGCCCACTCCCAGTGACACACTTTCTCCAACAAGCCCACACCTCCTAATCCCTCCCAAGTAGTGCCGCTCCCTGATGACCAAGCATTCAAATACATGAACCTATGAGGGCCATTCTAATTCAAACCACCACACTCAAGGGGCATTTTCAGAGAAACATGAATCAGCATGACAATGGAACAAAATTATGAGTGACACTGCAGATCTGTGGTCTAGAAAAACTGAGACTCTATAAGGCAGTAACTTCCAATATCTATTTCCTAATAACTAAAGGACTGCTGCAGAAAGATGTAGAAGATAAATCAGGATTGTTCTATATCCTCTTGAATGTTTGAGGGAAAAATTCGTTATAGTTATATTAATATACTAATATACCAATTTCAGATTTTTAGATAAAACAATAAAAATAGATCTAACCTAAGAGAGTATTCAAGCACAGGGATTTGTGTCAAACTGACCTTTCCAGCACTGGAAATGCTTAGAGAGAAGTTGGATCCTATGTAAGGACTCTGACAGCTCACACACAGGATACAAAGAAGGGGCAGATGACATTAGAAATTCTTCAATTTCAATTATTCTTCCTCATATACATTATGGCCTTGCAACCATGGGTGCATAGACTGTTTGAGAAATGCATCACAAGCCATTTTGTTTTCCTGAAATCATAATACATTTTTCAATGTTATGAAATGTAGGATTAAATTTACTGAGAGGAGTTGGTCAAACCCATGGACTTCAGCTATCAGGTATGTACAGAAATTTAGTGTGGGTGCTCCTGGTTTTGAAACACACCATATTTTGTTGAGTGCTGGGAACTGAACTCAGGGCTTTTTGCATTCTAAGCAAGTACTGGACCATTGAGCCTCCCTCCTGAGCCATCTCAGGTTCTTGGATTTCCCTATTGAGCAAATCTCTGATGGCTTGCCTAAGTTAGTGCTAAATCCCTGTAACTCTCTTCTGGTTGTGATTGTGCTGAGGCATATTTTTCCCATGTGGAAGCAGAAGATCTGGGATGCTTAGGGGTCATCTGGAAGAGGCTATGGGTTCAATATCAGATAACAGAAGAAGAAACAGAGAAAGACTCTTTCCTAAAATGCAAAAAAAAAAAAAAACCCAAAAAACAAAAACAAAACCAACAACAACAGAAAAAACATATGAAGAACAAAACACATTGCTTCTATTTACGTTCCATGAAAGAGAGTTTGTCCCAACAAAGAGTAAGAAAGGGGCTGTGAACTGTGTTGTTGAACCTGATAGTATTGCAGTATCTGGTGATAATTCTAAGCAAAGAAAGAAACAGCACAAGTCATAATTAGAAGCTAGCTGTCTCTGGTACATGTTCATTTGACGATTTTTTTTCCCCTCCACTATGAGGAAATCAACTGGCAATGAGTGACAACAGCAAAAGCATCCTCGGCGAAGGTGCTGGGACCATTCCCTTCTGGGGAACATAGCTTGTGCTGCCCTACACTGCAGATGCTGCCAGTTCTAACTGACTCTCCGTGATGTCTGGCCTTGAAGAGCACAGAATTCTAAGTCTAAGGTTAGGACTTTTTAATTTCAGTGAAATAATAAATTTAAACTTGTATGCAAAACAAAAATATAGTTTAATCCTTTCTAGATGAACAAAATGTTTCTGTGCAGATTCTATCCTGGATAACTCACTCTTCACCTTTATACAGCAGTTGCCAGGAAACTTCCCTACATGCTTCAAACTATTTCATTTATTCAGTGGGTAATAGTTTATAAGACGAGCATTTATAACATTTGCTTCATTTTAAATGTTTTCCCTAAAAATGCACAATCTTAACTCATGGTTAGAAAAGTTCAGAACATTCTATCTCCACATGAGAACTTTCCTCATATTATATAATTTAAATTCTAGAGAAGAAAAAACATAGGCTAGAAACCAAAAAATACTGCCTCTCCCTGCATCCTTCTGCTTGATTAAAGATGATGGAGGCATTGGAAAGGCATGGAAAAAGCAAATGAAATAGAATAAGAGACTGCAAGTGTCCGGGGGCAATCGGCCTTTGGCTCTGTTCCCCGGGTCTAGTTCACCACTTCTGGCTCGTTTGTTTTACCAGAGGGAAAGATTGCTGGTTTATCTCTGAACATTTTGCACAAGTTAAATGTGACATTTTCTTTCTCCTCTTATGCTGTCTCATCGTTGTGTTTCTGAACCACTGATAGCCCTAATGCTTTTTCCAAAAATAAACGCTGTGGAACTAATTATTTCAAAATCGGTCATGAGTTATTTTTCTTGATTATTTCACCAAGATGGCTGGTCCTGTGCAGTGAAGTCAGATTCATGCTTTTTCAATCTACACTGGACACTTAACATTTGCGCTACATTGCCCTAAAAAGCTATTCTTAAGTATTTAACTAGGTTGTTGCTTACTACAGAAAAATAACAAACGTTTGGTTGGAAGTTTTAGCTACAAATACCAACCAACAATAAAAGTCGGTTTATTTAATTTTTTCATCATATAATTCCAGTTTTAGAGGATAAAAGTACCTTTATTAAAATACTGACCCATTGTCATTCGTTGAGTGTCAAATGTCTCCCTACAGGTTGATGTGCTCAAACACTTGGTCCCTTAGGTGCTGCCACTGTTTGGGGGAGGTTGTGAAGCCTTGTGGACACAGGTCCTAGCTGACAGATAAAAGGCCAAGGAGTTGTGGCTTGAGGATCAAGTTCGATTTCATTCTAGACTGGACTCTCTGCCCCCTGATCCACGAAAATGTAACATACAGGTGCCACAAGCTCCAACTCCCTGGGAATGAGTCCCACACACATCTCCTTCCTAGGATAAACTGCATCCCTTTAAACCGTGGCCCAGAATGACTTCTCCTCACCCCCCCCCCCCACGCCTCAAATTGATTCTGTCAGTGTTTGAATGCAATGTAGTTAATACAACAACTATTTTATTTTCATAATGGTTAAATTGATCTGGATTAGCCAAGGAAGATGTGAGTATATTCTGACAACGAATTTACGGGCTAAACAGTGATTCAATGCTACTGATACATTAATCACTGCTTTCATTTTTTTCTTTGCTTATAAGGGGTCATGCTGCAAAGGGGATCAAGCCCAGTGCCTTAGGTAAAATGAGCTATGATGGCTTTGCCTCAGCACCATTCTCATTGCATTGGCGTAATTTCATGTTCAGTACACATAGTCGTTACACCATGGTGGCTACAATTGCATTGTTATGACACACACTGAATGATGTCTGAGGTAGCCTGGGCCCAATGGGAATTTGTCAGACTTGAGAACAACTGTAAGTTCCATTAGACTCCAATAGTTGAACGGCTCTCCTGAAAGGCAGTTCAGATTAACAGATATTTCCTCTGCATAGGGGCAGATAGACACAGCCTAAGTAGCTTTAGCAAGCCTCACGATCTACCAAGGACTTCAGGCTACAAAACAGAGGGTTTCTCATCTCAGATGATTCAACCATACCAGAGATGAAACAAAACAAAACAAAAAGAAAGAAAAATAAGGATACTTTCTAATTTTAATTAATATGTCAGCTATTTTTGTCATTTTCTATATATTTTCTCATTCTTAGATCACTACTAGAAATAACCATTCTCTCCTTGATTTCCAAAGGACCGCGTATGTGTCTTTATGGTAAAATTATCAGCCTGTTAAAATTGAGGCATGTATTAAACCAATCTCCATTTCAAAGGTATCAACATGAGAAACAAAGCTAAAGAATATTGGGGTTTGCTATTCTATAATACACAAAATGTGGCATGATTTTTTACTCATTTGAGAATCTAACTACTTGGTTTATTTCCCACAATAGGTTTCCAATCAAGGGCAGATTAGTTTTAGTCATTTTTATATTATCTCCTGCAAGACTTCAGCACTGTATGCTTTCCCTGAACTCAAAACGTCTTTGAAAATAAGATAGAACATTTTATCAAGTAGACCTAAAAAGAGAAATCTTCCCAGATTCTAAGCCTGGCATTCTTTTCACTAAGTGACAATATCATCTATCTTTTTGGACAAGGTCTACAGGAAATGAAACAGAATGCAACCATGAAGTAGAAAACAATAATTGTAAGACAACTTGCTCGTATAGCTTCTGTAGGGTATTACCTATGTTTCAGACATTGCTCAGTGTGCTTAACTTATCTCTTAGTGCTCACAACCGCTGGAAGTTATGACTGTTCTTTCTGCACCCGATTCTCACATCTCCTGCTCACTCTGGCCATAGTGTGAGAGAGGAACTCTTACTTAACCAGGCTATAAAGTCCTCATGCATGCTATGTACGGTGCTGATAGTGGCATCTCGAGACAGTATCTATTAGGACCCAGAAGTGCCCCTTCTATCATAGCAGCTTAGCGTGGCTGCAGGTGTTTCTAAATATTTATAAGTGCTCCTAACTGGGGAAGGAATTTCTGTTAGTTCTTTTTCTGTTGCTGTGATAAAAGGCCCTGAGAAAAAGCAGCTTATGGTTAAAAAAAAAAAATGGGGCGGGGGCGGCTTTTTTAATTTCTATTTTGTTTTCTGGCTATAATTCCAAAGAGATAGAGCCTATCGTGTTGTGGAAGGCAGGAAAGCACAAGTGTGAGGGCAGCTAGGCAGTCAGGAAGCAGATAGATCACACGGGACACAGCAAGAGAACAGGAAATGGAGATAGGCTAGAAAGCTTCAGACCCCACCAATGGTTATGCGCTTCCTCCAGCAAAGCTCCGCCCCACCTGCGCTAGTTTCCAAGGCCTTCCTATACAGGGCCAGCAGCCTGCGACCAAATGCCCCCATTCAAGGGCCCAGGGAGGACAGTGGTCGTTGAAAGCATCACATGAAGGAAGATAATCTCTGGAGCATTCACATCTTTAAGAGACTGTGCTACTGTGCTGCTTTCCTGGGAAAAGTCAGGGGAAAACTATCTATTGATCTGAGACTGTGCATCAGTGACAGACCAAATACATCCATCTAGTGGAGTGGGTTTAAGTAGGGTGACTTGTAGAGTGTGAAAGTCACCTCCAAGATCACGGGGAAATTGTTGGTACTACACCACTGAAGAATAGTACCCCAGGCCCCAACAACCACAACTGCTTAGCTATCCTCGGGGAAGACAGGGAACTTGTGTGCCTAATGATTTGTCCCTGGAGCCACTTGTGACATCCTCACACATGCCTCACGCTCTGCTTGAGCCAAGCTGTCTCCCAAATTGCAATGTGAGCCATATGAGCCCTCTGCCCCTCCATGAGGAATGTTAGTGGGCCCAGTCTTGTGAGTATCTCACGGGGATCACCTCAGCTGCTCTGATTTCAACATGACATCACTATGTCATGCGTGGGAGACAGCACTCCATAACGTGCATGAACTTCAGTGAAGAATGCTTCTAAGAGGGACCATAGCATAAAGCAGACCAGATCAGACCATGTTGGGAGCTACGACAGTGATCCAAGCAAGGAGGGACAGGGGTAGAGGCAGAGGGCTAGAGATCAGCTCTTAATAAATCAGGGGGAAAGCTGACAGGATTTGCTGAGAAGTTACATGCAGATAATAAGGGGGAAAGAAACCTCAAGATGAAATCTTAGATTATGGTAATGATACATACTGAAATGAAAAATCTATCAAGACAAACAAAAAAGCCACTACCAAAACCAACAGAAAAACAGAGCCAAGCACCACCAGCAGAGACAAGCGTTGAAGGCAAGAGGAGTGGTTCACATGTGCTGGCTGTGCCAGCCTCTCTCCTTTCACCCCCTCAGAAAAGGATTGCTCCTCCTCTCAGCACTTTGGTGGTTTGTTCACAGTGTCTTCATTCAGGGTTGGTTTACACTTCAGCTTCCTAAGCCTTTGTTTCACCCTTTACAAATGGAGTGTGTAAAACATTTATTGACTACCCAAACTACTTAGGACACAGCAAGGGGCACAGTGGGTACATTGCAACAATTACTAGTGTTATTTCTCCACTGTGACAGGGAACATGTGTTCTCTTGTTGATGGTTGAAGCCTAGTGTGTCAACACTGAGCTCCTTGGGAATACTTTTCAGCACGGCCTTATTTAATTTTCCTGTGTAGGACTAAAAGCTGGATAGTGTCCCCTCCTCGAAACCAGAGCCACTGAGCCAGATTTCTCTTCACCCAAATGGTTCTATGCTGTAGCCAGCCAAAAGGGGAATTTGTAGACCATGTGGAAGACAGGAAAAAAGATATCAGCTATGTTGCATTCTGTAGTTTGGAGCAAGCAGGTGATGACAGTTCATGTATATTGTTAACCCTCATCACTGGACAGCTGGCTGCTGTCCTTTCTGCAAGAGTCACTGTGTTCCATCCTCAAGTCTCCTGGTCCCATCTGACTCCTCCCTTATCTCCTCTACGTGTTGGGCTTAGAGAAAATGTTGATTTACAGAGCAGGCCTTCGGATTACCCTATAGGTCATCTGGACAGTGAAGGGGGCAGTGTGAAGGCCCAAGAGACTAATTGACAGTCTAGGCTTTCCTCTTTCTCTCCTACCACAGTTAATCTCTTCTCCCACGGGTTGATACCACTTTTATTTTTGTTATGGCCTTGATATGAATTATTTCCCACCAGCTCATGTTCTGAGCTCTGTGCTCATCAGCTGTTAGTGGTATTTTAGAAATCTGTGGAGCTATTAAGAGGTTGTACTTAGTTGGTGGAAGGTCACTAGGAGAAAGACTTTACACAGACATGGGGGGGGGGGAGTAGGGGGAAAGCGGGAGGGAGGGTGGGAGGAATCCGAGGATACAAGTGATAGGCTAACAATTGAGATGTAATATGAATAAATTAATAAAATATGTTTTAAAAAGGAGAAGAACTTTATAGCTGAGCCCTTGGTCTATGCCCTGCCCCCTCTCATATTGTAACGTTGAACGGTCTCTGCTCCATGCAACCCTTGTGAGCTTCTCTGCCATGTTTGACTGAAATCATATGATTCTTCCTTCATTAACTCGTTCCTTCCATTTCCAATGTCAGAACTATGCAAACGTAGCTCATCCACCCTTGTCCCAAATACAGAGATGATGTAACTGGAAACTTGCAAGAAGCTTTTTCTCGCTGCTGCAATGACTCCTTTATTGTGCTTTGTCTATAGGATTCCTGTTTCTTCATCTCTCCCTCAGAGATACAGTCAGTGCTATGTTATCCACACAGTTTATCTTTCTGTGCACAAGTGCATAATCTAAAGCTGCCTTTTCTTTGTATTTAGGTAGCACGGACTCTATGTCACCATTGTTTCTTGTATTTGACCCATCACACTCACACTTTCTACCCTGTACTTCATTTTTCCCCACTTGCTGACAGGTAAACAGAGATTCCGCTAGGCTAAATTAAAGTTGATCTAAATTTATCTCCATACTTTTAATTCCTACGTAGAAAATGACAGCATACCCTATTCTTGAACGTGAACCTCCAGCAAGCTGAGTGTAAATTCTCTGGAGTACCTGAGTCTCAGTCAGTCCCAGCATTTGAGTTTCAGAGAATGGCACACTATAATCAGGACACTTCCATAGACAACAAATGCCCTGCTGTAACCATCAGGGGTTTTCTTTTGAACAGGACTTTCTTATTCTGTCTGTGAATACTACCTTTTGGTGTTATCGGATGCACTACTCTGAACCTCCTTGGGTTTAGAATGTTGCCTGATTCACCACTTCATCTTTATATAAAATGTTGGCTAACTTTAAATCATGTAAGGATTTTATTTCAACAATCCAAAGAGGTAGGTAGGTTTCCAAGGTCCCATAGCAAATGGCTTCTCTGTGATGCAAATCTGGTAGTCTGGCTCCACACATTCTGCTTATAACTTCCCTGGGATGACAAGGTAAATGCTGATGTCACTGTTGTTGCCTCCCCTCCCCTCCTTTACTCTTTCTATTTCAAGAACTCGTAAGCCTCACATCTTCAGTCTCTAACCAGTGTTTCATGCTAATCATGGTCTCTGTGCTGTCATCTGCCCTGGGCGTGGCTTGCTTTGTGTGGTGTGTGTGTGAGTGTGTGTATGTGTGTGTGTGTGTGTGTGTGTGTGTGTGTGTGTGTGTGTGTGTGTGTGTGTAAGTGTGTGTTCCTGGAGTTGGGCACTTTGGTTGCAAAACATCTTGTCCTTTCATCATTGATCAGAACACAATGTCCTGTTCTTGTCTGGAAAACTACAGTCATGTTTAAAGGGTCATTTCAAGTGTCTGTGCCTCTGAGACAGCACCCTCAAGCCTTGCATGCAGTCAGCTTCCATGCATGTATGTTAGTGTGTGTTATTTCCCTTCACATCTCCATCAATTTTTTTGGTGCTCCCATCCTCCACAACATCCCCCAAAGTTAATAATTTGGTTCTCCAATGACTACCCGGTATGTATTTATTCCTTGGAAAATTCTTTCACACTGTTGAGACTTCTTTGAAGCATAAAATTGTTATTTCTGAATATGTTTTTAAAGATTAATTTTATTATTAAATTATGTGTATTTGTGTGTTGATTGCATGTCAGATACTCACATAAGTGCAGGTAGAGGGTGTGTGATACTCTGAAGCTCAATTTACAGATGGCTGTGAGTCACCTGGTGTAGGCGACAGGATCCAAACAGATATCCTCAGTAAAATCAGTCCATTCTCATAAGCCCTGAGCTATCTTTCCAGCTACATCAGAATCTCTTTCCTGTCTTCTCAACAGTTACAAGATGTTTCCTTCAACCTTTTTCTTTGATAACTATTGATTATTTTTTGAGAGTCTTTCTAAATAAATGGGTAGATTGTGGCACTGGGGCACTGGCTCAGTGGGGGAAAGTTACCTTTAAACAAACAGAAGAACCTGAATTCAGATTCTCAGCACTCAAAAAAGATGACTGTATGTCAGCCTCCAGTGTTCACACGTGCACATGGGTGCATACACTTACATGCACCCATACACACACACACACACACACACCACAACACATATGTGTCGATCTCGACCTCACACACATGCTCACTCAAATGAAGCTATATACTAAATATACATATGAAGCTGTAGATGTTATCAAGTATCCCACACTACAATGCTTCTTAGCTCCCAGGTACACACGAGTGTTTATGCTGTGTGGACACAGCCAAAACAACAAAAGTATTCAATGTGAGGCTCCTATCCACTAAGAGGAAGTGGGTCATTTGTAACTTCTCTGGCCCCACCCTGTGAGCACTATGACCTGTTCTCCTTTCAAGAATTAGGATCTAATCATCTGGAGTAAATACATCAAGGGTGTTACAAGCCTGGGGGCTCATAAAGTTTCTTCTCACAAGGGCATTGTTTTAATGAACGTCTTCAAAGCCAAGAGCTCTGACTTTATGATGTGCGTCCAGACAGTTAATGAAAGGGCTAAGAAAAGAGAAAGCAGCAATAAAAGCCTTCCATGGGATGAGTCAAATGTGAGGCAATGTGCAGCTTTGTCAGCTTGGCCAAGGGTAAGTGAACCCTAGACTACAAAAAGGATGTTTACAAACTCAACACAGCCATCTAAAATTGACCTCAACTGGGCAAGCATCTCAGCCCCTCTGGTTCTGGGTTTCACAGGTTGTGTTTCAGCAATATACCAGATACATGTGTTTAGTTTCGTTTCCAACCTACTTAAAAAATAATAATGAATCAGAAGGAATAAAGCTCTATTTTCCTTAAAAAGAAGAACAGGTCATCCATTTTCTAATACTAGAATACAAAACACATTCACCTTTATTTTTTCACATGATTCCTATGGTTGATTCTGTAACAAAAACAATGGATCTGGGCAGCTATTCGCATAATTCATTCTGTAGAGGAAAAAAAAATGCAGCCAGACTGTGTTATAAACTTACTATTGTAAGGAAACCCCCAAAAGGCTTGCATGAATTTCCCTTTTCCTCCCTTCTGCTCGCTTAAAATCTAGCAAACAAGAACTCACATGAAGACATCAGAGCTGGGTGTAAGACCCCCTTGGAATGCTTGCCAGAGGAGAGAAGCCAGTAAAAGGAGCACCACAACGCTGTTCTGTCTCCATCCTCTTAGTGTCTATCCATCAGTCCCCATCATCACATAACACTCATTGCATCTGGACCAGGACTGCCTCACGAAGGTCACTTTTCAAAATGACTCTCGCAGCCATTTTTCTTTTTAACATTTAATTAATTTGCCTAAGACAATGATATGTGTCCGCTGGGGCTGGTTTGTAGTCTCCAACATGGAAGTGTATGCTTAAACACGGATTATACTAAGTCAGAAAATTCTGTTTTAATCCATTAAAATAATAAATGTGACATGGAAGGAATGGCTTCCTTTTTCCTTTAAAAAGCAAACCATGGTCCTTTCCCAGTAAAGACAAGGACATCAAAGTTTCAATGGCTGGTTTTAAATGTATTTTTGTCTTATGCCTTTACTAATCTTACCACGGTTGCGAATTGATGTCTAGAGTGAGGCAAGTAATTTAGTGGCATGAATGTATAAAAAATGGTCTAAATAAGCACTGAAGGTCTCCAAATGCTTATATGAGACCACTACCACACTCTGGAAGCATGATCCGCTGCTTATATCCAGCCTAGGTGCTGAGCAGTTACTGCCTGCGGTGTCAGGAACACACAAACTACTGCTACACTGCCCTAGGAAACTCCTCCATGGCACTGCCTTCATGTGGAATCATAACTTGAACAAATGTTGTCTTCATCTTGGGTCATAATTCTAACAAGTGTTCAATTTGAGAGTGAGCTTGTTTAAGCTACCCTTTCTCTTCCTAGTTCATTTTTCATTGTCCCCTTGTAATAACTTCCCAGCACCATCCTTATTGACCTTTCTTCACACAGGCATCAGGACAACTCCTGTCCTGTAGCTCTTTTGAAAATCACCATTCCCTCTACTAAAACTAGACTATGATCCTTCCACAGAACCTTAGCTAGCCAAGAGTTACCTCAACTAGCATAATACCAATTTGCTACAGAACTTCTGTAGTTCCGTACAGATGAGACGTACTCTCTGTTTTCATCTTTTGGAGCACATGATGTTGGAACTAAGTCACTGCATTGCACAGACGCCCAGCTAACCTGTGTTCAGGAAGGCCAGAGATAGAATTGAGACTCACATCTTTAAATCTAAATAAACTTCAGTGGCACAAGCCAGTACTAACTTCATAACCAGGTGAGAGAACCGTCTTCAAAATAGATCCTTAAGACCGCCATAAGCCACAGTATATGATTCCATATGGAACAAAGACAAAAGAAAGCCAGGCTACACATTTATCAACAACAGGAAAAAACTCCAGAGTCAAAAACCAATTGCTCCTTTGCTAGGTATTGCTCAAAGATAAGAACTTTCTAACAGTGCTATGGGGAGTCTGAACACATGTTAATGCTTCTTTACTCTATGTCCACGAGAATTTCCAGTGGCTCTCAAGGCTAAGATTCCAGTGGCTCTCAAGGCTGACAATCCAGTGGCCCACTAGGCTGACATTCCAGTGGCCCTCAAGGCTGAAATTCCAGTGGCCCTCAAGGCTGACATTCCAGTGCTCTCAAGGCTGACATTCCAGTGGCTCTGAAGGCTGACATTCCAGTGGGGCCCACTAGGCTGACATTCTAGTGGCTCTGAAGGCTGACATTCCAGTGATTCTCAAGGCTGACATCCCAGTGGCCCTCAAGGCTGACATTCCAGTGGCCCTCAAGGCTGACATTCCAGTGGCCCACTAGGCTGACATTCCAGTGGCCCACTAGGCTGACATTCTAGTGGCTCTGAAGGCTGACATTCCAGTGATTCTCAAGGCTGACATCCCAGTGGCCCTCAAGGCTGACATCCCAGTGGCCCTCAAGGCTGACATTCCAGTGGCTCTGAAGGCTGACATCCCAGTGGCCCTCAAGGCTGACATCCCAGTGGCCCTCAAGGCTGACATCCCAGTGGCCCTCAAGGCTGACATCCCAGAGGCCCTCAAGGCTGACATTCCAGTGCCTGGGTCTCAAGGCTGAGATTCTTATTCAATCAACTGTAGGTGGGAACTGGACACTGGAATTTTTAAAAAGCTCTATAGGTACATACTTTTCTCTTCTGTAAGGAGAACTGTCATAAGATTGGAGCCCAGTTTCTCTTAACTTGGTCAAGTTGATATGGCCACATTATCCAAACTAGGTCATATGCTGAGGTGTTGCAGGTTAGGGCTTCAGTAAGCCTTTTTAGGAACAGACACAATTCACCTTGGAGAAGAGTGAATTTCTTAAGCCATTAATAATCAATAATACAGTTCCCACCATCAATTAACAAATTTATTGGAGGATATATACATTAAATAAAAGAGTTATTCCTAGAATGTAAATAAAATTCCTCAAAAACAAAACAAAACAAAACAAAACAATTATCCCGAGAATGAAAGTCTGTTTTTGTTGTTGTTTTCCTCTCATGTTTTATACCCTGGCATGTTTCTCAGAGGATGAACAAAAACTGCACCAAAGATTTACTATATTTTTTGCTTTCATTTCTGGAACATAAATTTTCAATATTTTTCTCAGTTTGCATTTAAGTTTTTTTCTCACCCTTATGGCCCTATAACATTCAACGCAGATTTATGGATTTTTAGAAAGACATCCTTATCCTTCAGACTGCTTTTAAAATCTCAGGAGATTAAGGACTAGTACTCTAATTCTGAGAACAAGGGAGGAAATAGAAGAAGGCCTGTAAATATGCTTAAAATATGTCTAACTGGCTCAACTGTTGGTTGTTCCTGATGAGGACTTTAGTGAACCTCACCCCGCTGATAGTGGAACTTCATTGTCTTAGTTGGATGCTAGTTTTGAGAACCAGTGTCAGTCCCCTCTAAAGAAAAATCCAAGCAATATATGATGCCTGGCCTCCAGATACCCCCCTGACAGTGAAAATCTTGGTCACAAACACTGGTGACCCAAATAACTAACTGAAACTGAAACTAGTGTGTCAGATCTCATCTTGGGCAGGGCGAGGGAGTGCTCTGTCAGAGGACAGAGAGCAAACGCAGATGGAGAACAAACACCTACTTCTCGATAGATTATCAAACATAGTGTTTGGAGTTATCCTAAAAGTACACACAGTGCAGTGCAAACTATGTTTGACCCATCTATTATCCAGACGCCAAATATCTCCAAATCCATTTATTTCCCTAATCAGCTGCTACGCATTTTTCCCAGCTTCTACCATCTGCTTTTAATTACCCAAACAATCTACAACCCAAATTGAGATGATAAATAGTTGATCATCACAGGCTGTCGTTTACAGGTGCAGCCAGGACAAAGGAAACTGGCAGACTCACGTAGTTTGAAAGAGAGTTGAACTGACATGAATCAAGAATATCATCTGTTTTCTTGTTTCTCTGACATCTTGAGAGTTCATAAACAAACCCTACTTTGAGTAAACAACTGTAAAATAGGTTTGGATTAACAAGATTAGCATATAGTGTTATTTTGGGCAGAATTCTGAAAGATAGTTTAAAAGACCAAGACTAACATATTTCATGGAAAAAAGTAAAACTAGGAAGAAAAATAGTGCCCTTTCCAAAAACAAGAAGTTGCCCCAACCTCTGAAGTTACACAGTGTAAGTATTTCAACAACTAATAAACTGTGTTTACCTTTATATCATATTTACATTGATCTGGGAGAAAGAAAACTAAGTCCTTATTTTCCCTTTTTAGACAATGGGGGCACAGAAAAAAAGAAATGACATTGCTGAATGTCTAGTATGTACTTTGTATATCACAAATCCAATCTTGTAAGCAACCATGCTGACATTATGTCTTCCACTTTCAAGGAACAAAAAAGGCCTGGAAGGTAAAGTCAAGTTGAGAGTGAAACTCAGGACAGTCTGTGATTGATGAGAACTGTCCTTGGCCTGATTAACACATGATGAACAGCAGAAAGTTGTTAAGAAAAGTCTACACTAGTCCCTTAAATGGTAATACTAAATTAAGGAGTATTGATGTTACCATAAAAGGTTCATTTTTCCAATACTAGAAATACCATAGAGAATAAAGTTTAAGTTATTAGACACAAACATACATGTATACATAGATATACACTGGTTGAATTTTTAAAGAAAATTAGTACTTTATTTTTTAAACATTGTTTTTTACTCATAACACTGAGTTGATCTTTGAATGATAAAAGGGGTTATGTTGAGGTTCCTCAAAAGAAGTAAAAGTTATATAAATGCTTAAGGATGAATAGTCTAATTTTAATGAGGGGAGTTTAATAACTTTTATTATATTATTCTGAAGGGAGAAGCGGCATATGAGTGCATGTAGAGGTCAAAAGACAGATTGTGGGAGTCAATTCTCTCCCACCATGGTCTTCAGGAACATGTTCAGATCATCAGCTTGGCAGCGACCACTGTTATCTGTGGAGCCTCCTTGGTGTGTGTGTGTGTGTATGTGTGTGGTGAAATTTCATGTTCTTATTTATTTATTCATTGATTTAACTATTCAGTTAGTATCTCTCTATGTAGCCCAGATTGTTCTGGATTCTGGATTACACTAAATAGACAAAATTGGTTATGAAAATCTCTAGTGCTGGAATTACATCTTCACATCCCCATGCCTGGCTTGTTCATTAGAGGTCAAAGGTTGACTTCCCACATTGAAGGCTTGTTGGGGTTGATATCAACCTCTATTCCTTTAGGACTGGCAGGCAGATTCAATAATTTTATCTATTGCACAGGAGCAAAAAGTCTTGTAAACTGTCAACTCAAGCTTTCTCTTGAAACATCGATGTGTCCTCCAGGAAGCTTTTGAAGTGAACAATAAAGCTGTTCACACATTTCTCCTAACATGGCTAAGAAAGAGACTTTGGAATTTTGGAGGAGGAGTTACAATAATAAATGCATGTGGTTTAGCAAAAAGAAATGTAAAAGGAGAAAAAAGTAGGCTAATCCCCTAACAGTTGCACATTACATATGGCCAGTATACCATTTCATAATCAGCCCCTTTCTGAAAAGCTAATGAGAGGGTGTGATGGCCAGCTGTCATTATCATTTGACAAGGCATAGAATCACCTGCAAGAGTCTCAATGAAGGATGGACTAGGTCAGGTTGCCCCATGGACATGTTGCTTGGACACTGTCTTGATGATGTAGGAAGATCCAGCTAAGACTGGGTGGTGCTTCTTCCAGCTTTGGGATCCTGGACTCTATAAAAACAGAAAGGCTAAATGATTACTAAATATGTGTTTATTCCTTTCTTTCTGTTTATAGCTCTCGGTGTGAAACCATATGCTGTTCCAAGTTTCTATTACTTTCACTTTCCTGAAGTAACAGACAGTAACCTGGAGCTGTGAGCTAAATCAAACCCTTCCACCTGCAAGTTGCTTTTTGGTGAATTATTTTCACCACAACAATAGAAATGAAGCTAAAATATAGGGATCAAGCTTTCAGTGTGTGCTTGTCAGAACAGTAGCAGGAGATAGACATTTTACATAGCTTTTCAAAGGAAAACTCATAATTAGCTGCTTTAAAATAAAAGAATAAGCAAAAGGAAATGTTTCACATTAAGTTATTTATTCATATATTTCCATCTTTGAAGGCATATTTTTGGTTTGAAGAATGACTGTCGCCCATGTGCTCAGGTATTTGAACCCTCTTTTTCAGTTGGTAGCCCTGTTTGGGAAGGTGATGGAAACTTCAGATCTTTGAGCTCCACAGGGAAGAAGTGTCACTGCTCCAAGCAATCAAGTTTATAGTCTCAAGCCACTTCCTGGTCCCTCTTCTTCTTCTTCTTCTTCCTGTGTACAAATGGAAGTGTGATCTGCCAGTTTCCTGCTTCTGCTGCTATTCAGGCTTTCTCCCCCAACATGGATTCTCTCTCTGAACCATCAGCTAACGTAAAGCCTTCTTCTTTAAGAGGCTGTGCTCAGAGCATTCCATAACAGCATCATGAAGGAATACAACAGCTCAGAAATGTGGGTATTCCATGTTGTCGGCCTTTATGACTACTAGGGACACACTTTGGGAAAACATAAAATAGGAATAAGTAAAATTGAGGGAGCATGGAAAGGTAAGAAGGCAAAAGGAGGGTTGTCTAAGGGGGAGGTGAAGAAAGGAAGAAGAAAGAGAAGGGACAGAAAGCAAAAGAGAGATTTAACACATCCCATATGGCAGATGAATGAGGAGTAAGAGCAAGAATGCTTAAAGAAATAATCTATCAAGATTTTTATGTGATGGCCAATAAAATCCTTTCTTCATTCTCTTTATTACATCATTATCCCTCTGGCGTTCCTTGTAAATACTCATCTAGAGTACTTTGCCAATGCCCGTGTTCCAGAACTTTCCTGCAGAAGTGACCTGACTATCCATGAATGACAGAAGAGTGGCTGCTATTTAGCGTCAGGCTCCTTAAATGATCTGAGCTCCCTTGAGATGTTAAGTAGAGGAAATAGCTGATGGATTGCCGAGGTTAGTTGGTTTGAAGATTATGTTTTTATGTAGGATGCCCTCCTCTTAACGTCATTCTCTGGCAGGACCATAAGAAATGCAAGTAAAACTAGACCAAAGGAATACCAAACCAGCTGTCCTGAGACTCTCTTTACTCCTCCCTCATATATGACTATCACACATGTTTATTTTAGAACTGCATGAAAATTAATTGGGAGATCATTAAGCTAAGAAGGTTCTAGATCTTTTCCTTCCCAAGTAAACTGGGGCACAATCTAAATGATAAAACAAAAGGGATTCAACTAATCAGACTACCACTAACTTCTAACTGGCAACCTGCTACGAGCACAGGCTCAAGTAAATTCATACCTGTAACTTAGGCAGTCCTATCATGATAATCATGATCATCTTAAAAATGACTCCCTAACTATGCTAGTAGAAAGAATTCTGAATCTTTTTATGGCTTAGCATTCAACGCAGATATCCCTTAAGGCTGAGATGAGCTCTATTACCTTTATTTCATGGAAAGTTCTTCTTTTCACAAAATTAACACCAAGAGACAAGGAACAGGAAGAGAGTTGCAACAAGACTCTTTGGCCTCAGCTGTTCTATGCAGGGTGAATTAGATGATGACCCTTAGCTGGATGCAAGTTTGAACACATATCTGTATGAACTCAATTTAAAAGTGTGATGGGTCACTTAGCCTACACCTGGAGTATAGACTTGAAATGTACTGAATGTCTCAGACATTTAGGGATCTTATCTCCTTTGTATTCAGATTTGATGAAGGATTGAATTCAGAAAAAAGGGGGACAGTGCCAACCACCTGGGGTGTAACAGAGAGCTTGTCCACACACATTAAAGAATGAAATCTCCTTGTTAATAAGGAGTAAGTAGGTGGTACCACATCAAGATCTCTGCCAGAGGAATTATGAAAACACAGCACTTCTTAGGATAGACTTCCCATCTTGACCCTTTGATTTCTAGGTGAGATTTCCCAGGTCTTCTGTCACTTGTGTTGTAATTAAATGCATCTGAAATAACTCAATAATCTCTGAGAAAGTATACAGGAACAATTTCAAGGTGTATAAGTTTTGCAAAGAAAATAAGAGAAGTTAATTGATGCACTTCCTGCTATATAATTTTTATGGTCTCTTTCACTTTAATTGTTTATATAATTATATTTAAGTAAATATACTTATATGTCTATTATATTACATATTTTTGCAAAATATTATATATAAAATATAAATGTATTTAAATATACATATACATTCCTAAACATATAAATATGACCTGCTTGATTTGTATGATGTTACTTGTATGTATATGTTTTTAGGGCTGCCATTTGGGATTCTTACCCAATTGTTATACTGTTCCCTAGGGAAGACTGTTTCTCCTGCTCTCAAGATTTCTTAGTTGGTTATAGTCCTATGCCATTACTTTTCCTTGACCAATGTTAGCATGTCTATTGGAATTGCCCTTGTTCAGGTCTTATTTTCATAGCTATGTTGGTGACACTTCATGTCTATGGCCATATCACCCTGAACATGCCTGATACTATCTACTGTATACTTTTTGAAATTTCTAACTGGGCTTTGTAATCACTTTTATCTTACCTCCCCCAAAAGAGTAACTCTGGGGCTGAGGAGATGGTTCTGAGTGAAGGTGTAGTCAACCAAGCTTGGTAGGTTCCATTCCCAGAGCACACATGGTAGAAAAAGTGGACCAACTCCTGCGAGATGTCTTCTAACCTCCACATACACTCTATGGCACTTATGTACACACACACACACACACACACACACACACACACACACACACAGATACTCAAACACATACCCTCACACATACTTACATACTCAGACTCTCACACACACACACACTCACACATATACAGTTTTATGTAAATTTGCTCATAACTTTTCAATTATGAATTATATTATTCTTTTCATCTTGGTTTGGGGGATATTTTGGGAGGCTTATTTTAGTCCTCCAACAGTAGCAACCAGGAACAAGTCATGAACAAAGATGCAAAAAGCAAATAGCTTAGGAGGAGGTTGCTGGGAAGGTGTGGTTGATGTTAGCTGGGAACAGTGACAATAAATGAACAGTCCTTGCAGAGAACAGAACCTAAGAATGGGATTAGAACTTCTGCTCAATGCTCCAAACGTATTTTAATCTCCGCCATTCTATATTCATTATTTGAGTTTCTTCTTCCATCTCATGTCTAACCAATCAAGAACTAACAATTCTTCTGACCCAAATATCTTCCAACTTCTATTTCTCTGCCAGAGCTATCATTTTTACCTAGTAAATTTCTCCTAAGACTAGCAGAGAAACATATTTTTCTCTATTCAGAGTCTCAGCAGAATCTTCCTGGATTACCATGACTTTATGTGAATAACCACCTCCCTCTTGAAGTGATTTCTCTGGCCAAGAAGAAAAAGCTGCTGTAAGTAGGCAGGGTTTAGTACTAGCTTATCCCTGGACCAGAGGTGATTTAACACTCACCGGTCTACAACAAAAAACAAGCAGGGTTCCTTTAAAAGATGCTCGGTACCAAAAGAAGCACAAAAGTGACCTGAGAGGCAGAACAAAGCAAATACCCATTGTGGCATATCAATAACACACCAGGTGAAAAAGAATAAAGCTTTGTAGCTCCATCTACCTACAAACACTTTAAATATCACTGATTTGTTTGATTAGCCAATCTTTTTATGAAAATTTGGCTCCTATTAGGCTTCTTAGTGAGTTAACATCAACTTTCAAAGTTGAAGCTTCTTCAGGTTTTTGGAAACCTGTATATTAAACGGCAATTTTTCCAGCAGTATGCTGCGACTTGCCCAGCTGACTGGGCAAACTTCTACTTCAATGTTCTGGTTTGGAAATAGTATTTTAAATTGTGATTGAATTGTCTCAATCAGTTGTAGTGATGGGAAATGTTTTATGGGGACAGGCTAATTCTGGATAATAAGAGCAAGAAATATCCCTTTAACCCTAATTGCAGAAGTAAAGCATCAGTGGGCACATAAGCAGATACAATAATTTGTTGGTCATGATTCCATTGACAGATTCAATTTATAGTAAATCACTAGTCTAACAAACCAGAGAAGAAAAGATGGCTAGAGACTCTGGTCTGTCTAGCTATTTCTGAACAACTAACAAAGGCTGCAAACACACTTATTCCCCTGCCCCCTGCTCTGGGAATTTCGGTACAACATGGCTGCTCAGAGAAAAAAAAATCTCTCTTTCTCTCTCTCCTGACACCTTTTTTGGGATGAGAGAAAGCTGCCAAGAAAACTCCTACCAGATGGAACCAGGTCTGAAAAATGTCTCTCTCGAGTAGAGTGTTATAATTATTTGTGACAATACTTTTGCTGGATGACTCTTTAATCCTACTGAATTTTATAGTGGAATAAATCAAACACCTGCTACACTATATATATTATTACACTATATATTATTTTGTGGTATTCTTAATCTTTCCAATTCATGGTTTAGGACACAGAGACATTTTGGTTTTGGACATATGGAAAACCCTACAAATCTTTTTATATGCTTCAACTAGACAGGTTCCTAGATTAAAAGACAGAAGTCAAAATTAACAAAGCTATTTAGTACCAAACAGGTGTGTGAACCTATAGCTGAAAACTGTAATGAACAGGGAAAGGCACAGAGTCTGTGATTTGGATGCTTTGAGCAGATGCCCAATGTCTTTTCCTCAATATCTTGCTGTAAGCAGGATTTCTTCCCTTCCACAGTAGATAACCATTTAGATCATAAAGTTATTGTGTAGCTCAAAAGGAAAATCAATAATGCATGTGGGTTTATTACTACATAGTCACCTCAGCTCTGCATTGATGCTTTTCTTAATGAAGTTCGTAAAAATACATGGAACCCAATATACTATGGAGTCAAGACAGACCTTTGGTATCTATCCCACCATTCGTCCAACAAAGGGCAGCAGTGTGATAATGATTTCTAATATTGATGAATTAGAGGCAAGAGAACTCAACACAAGTTTCCATTCCATTGCAAAACACAACCATCCTATGAGGTGACTGATATCACAATTGCTATTTTATGTTTCAAAAATTAAGGCTAATAGTAAAAATTAACTAGTTACCCCAAGTATATACAACTAGAAAGTTTGGAAATGGTACTCAAAGTGGGCCATTTCCTTTTCAGTCAGTTTCTTTGCTTTGTTACACTTCCCAGTTTCTTTGCTTAATTTCTCCCACCCTACTGGTTCATGAAATAAACATAAATGCCTTAGGAGGAAGTGTCACTGGGCATGGACTTTGGGCTTTCAAAACCCCACACCAGGCCCAATAGGATATAAGCGTCCAGCTTCTGTTCCACTGCCATGTCTGCCTGCCTGCCAACACTCTCCTATCATGCTCCCACAACAATGATTATGGACCACACCTCAAAGCGTAAGCAAGCCCCCAATTAAATGCTTCTTCTCTAAACTGCCTTGGTCATGATTTCTCTTCAAAGCAACTGAATAGTGCTTAATGCACATCTTATCATAGCATCATAGTCCAGAGCAATGGAACCAATGAGACCTCTTTAACATTTTCTAAACTTCTCCAGAGCTCTGTAAGTCTTAAAACATTGTGAGGCCATTTTTTTATTTTTATTTTTTGAGGAACTCCCATTACATACTATTTCCCATAGCAGGTATATTATTTTATATTCCTAACAGCAATGTAATATATCTTTATTTAAAAATAAACAAGTATTATTTTCAAATGTGAAGAGAAAAATATATTTAAAAACCAAATAGAGTCAAGATAAATATAGCTGGTTTCACTGAATGTAAAAATGTTAACATTTTATGTTAATGAAACGTAAGGGTCTGTGGTCTTCGTCTTAACACTTCTTGTAACACAGTTCTTGAAAGCAGTACAAATTCTTCCTTATTCCCTATCTGGATAAGTGATTGCTCTCTTTGTAATTGATAAGAAACCCCACTCCCTGTCTTTTCCACTGTCTTTACTCATCTGAATGCTAGGTCAAGCTAATTCTCCTAACACATCTTTCTCAAACCATTTTTTCTTCACTGCCACTGTCATTGCCTTGGTGCTATCCTCATCAATGCTAGTCTTCTCTGGAGAATTTTCCTCTTCCCTTAATTGTTGCAAAGTTACCATTTAAAGAAGCCAATGCAGTCATATTATTGCATTGTCTTTGTCCTACTCACCTCTTCAGCTTATTGTCTCAAACATGAGGTGTGTCACAAGGCACTTAACCACAAGTTCGCAAACAAAACATGCCAGTCAAACTAAAGCATTGATTTTGAGCAACTATTTTACAGATTATTCTGAACAAAATTGTATTATGTAGTAGGAAGCAAATCTGCATTTTTTTTTTTTTTTAAATCATGGATTGTGAAGCTTTGTCTCAAGTGACAGTCTTTAGACACTCAAAGAGAGCCTTGAAAAATGACAACTTCCATGGGCAGCTCTATTTCCTTCTTGCCTTGTATATGTTTTGGGACTTCATTTGCTTCTCTTTGGCCAAAATTGAAATATACTTTTTAAACAACTTGAAGAAACATTAGTGAGTTTGAAATCTCTTCTGTACTGCCCATGTCCCCAATGACTCGACTTACTAAGCATGCCCCCACCCTGGTGTTGGTAGCAGTTGTGTCAGATCACAAAAATTCAATTGAAAGAGGAAGGAATTAAAACACTGATGCTTGGGAAGGGATTTTGCTCTTGCTGCTCTTATCAGGAAGCGATCCAAGCCCCCATACAGCACTTGAAAGACAACCTAAACTTGGAGGCCCATCTTTCAGAGTCCCGAAAGCCCATTACATATTTGTTGAAAAGAAAATGTTTGTGCGTTTGGACAGTATCTCCACATAGAGGGAGAATACAGCCAAAAGGCATGTGTAATTGCTTGAACTGAAGGGGTTTTGCCTAGGGTCTGGAGACTAGTGATAGATGAGCCTAAAAGGATTGCTTTAAATAAACCAAGCCTCTTGGATTAGTGTTGTTAGGCTCTGGGGCCCCCTGGGAAAGGCCTGTCTCCTGTGATTTCCAGTATACTCTACTTCCAACGAGCTGGAAATACCGCAAGAAAAGCACTGTTCTCACGGTATTTTTGCCTTTCCCATTTCTGCTTTTAGCTAACAGAGAAAACGAGTAGTATATACAGATCAAAACTGGTATGTGTATATGACAAAAAACATAAAGGCTCCAAATGTTTGATCTTTACACCAAATAGAATCTGCCCACAACTTTCAAATGTGTTCAAATAAAATAAGTTTGGGCACACTTTCATAAGACTCAGTGAAGTACATTCATTCTTATATGTGATGTCTTGTTACACAGCACATTCTCCTAAAGTACCATCGCATGTAAATTGATTGACAACCAAGTGCCATTCACAGTACCTACAATTGGTTACTATCTCTAAATTACTGCCAGCGAATATTTACTTAAATAGCTTCCAAAAGTGTGGCATAAATAAATAAGTATAGTTAAGTAAATATTTAGTTGTTTCCTAAGGAAGATGGTTTTCTATTTATAATTTTGCCAGGGGATTTCATTCCATGTTTAGCTCTTTCTCCAAAAGCACACAATGAATGCTTATGGATCTCAACATGCCAGCCAGAGTGTTAGAAACTAAAAGCTGTGGATATAGTGAAAGGGACTGTTGAAATTTGTTAATGCTTTTTAAATACGCACAATTAAGAATATTTAGATACGATAACCAAAAGAATGTGAAAGAGAGGGAAAAAAGAAAACGATGAAATATAAACCTCCAAAGAATAACCTATCGGTGGAAGCTTCCTCAGTGATGTACTCATTGCTTTATTTATTATTAGTGGCAGAAATAGATGAAAGTTGAGTGAAAATTAATGTGCCTTAGGTTATAAAATCTTGATTTTTAAAGCGTGATCAGCATTTAACTTTGCCTACGAGAGGAAAGATTGTTGTAATATTCTGAACAATGGACATAGCAACTCTTGCCAAACCAACTAAATTGATCCAAGAGCCAAGGGGGAGAGGGGAAGAAATGTGATTATATATATATGTGGACATATTAGTACACATAACAGCATCTCTTCCTTTATAAATAAATAGTATGCTAAGATGCTGGTGCCATCCACTGTCTTAGCAGCTCAGAATGGAAAGCCAGTCAGATGTACTTGTGTCTGTTTATTTTTGTCCCACCTCATTTTTTGGCTCTGTGATCACAACTACTTAACTTCTCTCCAACCAGAAACCACACTTGTAAAACTAAGAACTCTAACAATGCCATCCCAAACAACATCTTTGACCAAATATACTACCAGGCAGGATAAGAACTGTTGCCAATAAACACCATCAGTACTCATGTCACTAAGTTAGCAACAAGTGCTGATAAACGTGGAAGAAAATAAGATCATGGGAAATTAAAAATGTGGAAATAAAGTTAGTAATACTAGATGCTAGAACATCTATCGTTTAACTAACACATTGAATGCCTCTTAGATGTAATTAAAGGATAGCATATGATAGTATCTAAATCTTATTATTTTCTATGAAGCCAGGGCACACTCAAATACAAGGGTTTCAATTACGTACCACTGAAGAATGGTTCTTTACGACATTCAGTGGCCATCTGGAAAGATGACATAAATGCATGCGCAGCATGAAGCCTCACCTCTGGTCCTTCACTGATTTTTGTGTGTCTTATATAGGATGGTAATCTATGAGCTTCAGCTGGGATTTCTTCTGTAAATATGGAAAGCTATTTTCAATCGCCAAGTAATCCCTGCTGCGAGCTGCTTTTAGTCAATAGTGTCTTCTCTATTTTTCCATTACCAAAACTGTAGGAATCTGACTACTCTTCAAAGCAATGGTACCTATCTCATTAGAGGCTTTCTGGTAATCACCAACTCTTTCCCACACCCACAAAAATAACCATGTTATTGTCCTCTGTTTTTAGAGTTAATACAAAAGTCCTGTTAGTCACCTGGATAGGGAATCGCCCCTAGGCAAGCAGTCCAGACCAGAAATAATGAGAAATAGTATAATTGTACCTGCAATGTAGGCTGGCACAATGGTCTCTCCCGCCATTGTCTACCTCCTCCCCTCCAGGGTATCCCACTTTATTCTATTATAAACTCTGTGCCTGTCCCCTACAAATCTACTCTGAATTACTTTGAGGGTGATCACAAGGACTGGGCAACCGAAAGGAGTCCCGAGCGAGATTCTTTTCTGGGTACAATATGGAGGAAAAAGGAGCTTATTGATTGCCAAGGATTGTGGTCAGTGTCATCTCAGCCAATCAAAACGACTGAATCAGGGGTTTCCCCATGTCTCCCGCACCTGCCAATGAGGAATGAAGATGAGGATGTCCTCTAGGTTCTCCCCTTTATTTATTATTGGTGGCAGAGGTACCAAGGTAGTTGAACCCTCACTCTTGGTGTAGAACAGGAACACCCCATGATAGAAATAAGGGGGAGAATATTTCTCATCAGGGTATAGGAAAGAAATATCTATAAAAACCATGCAGTTTAGAAAGCTGTTCTGAGTGTGGCCTGTGGTCTCTTTAGGCCCAAGTTAGGAACCAAGTTTAGTTGGGATCATGTGGAAGATGGAAGAAAATAGGACCCTGGAGAAGGCAGGGGACTGTACCAATGAAAAACAGTCTTATTATTTTATATCCAGTTAACTTCCCAGGCTTAATTGGCCATGGTAAGCACTCATGACATAAGTGACTCTGAATTCTCCAAATCAATGTTTTCATATAGCTAAAGCAATTAGTGAACACAGAAAATATTAAAACAGATCATATTTCTCTTTCTGGGGGGAAATCCTGAGGTCTGTTTGCTTTTGAATCATGAAAAAGATCAGATTTTTTTCCCTGCTTCTAGTAAGTCACTAATGCCTGTCATCTACGATGTCACTTTTGCCAGAATGTTTATAAATGAGCAATTAGAACTTGCTGAAGCATTTTACATGAAGCTTATTTAGTTGATGAATGAACTCACTCCATATATCAAGTGTGATTTTTCTTCCACAGTGAAAAAAGAAGGTGACATTAGGCGACATGGCACAGAGCTTCCCTTTATGTCTGAATGTTACAAAGAGCTAAAATTTAACCATGGGGACAAAATGAAGGCTACGTTGGTGGATGTAAATCCAAGGAAAGATATTTTCTACTCACAGCAACAATTTACCGGTGGGCTGTGGGTGAGGAGGGAGTGAGAATGAGAATCAGGACATGAGATATTTATTTTGGATAGGCATTGGCATCATCCCAATCCTCAGAAGTCATTCCTATCAACAGGGATATTGTAATTTTTTATTCAATATGATTAAGAAATAACAGAAAAGGATTTATCTCCACATCTGCTCAATTATTTCATAAGAAAACTGGCAGAACCAAAGGAAAGAAATAAACAATTAATTGAAGGCTAAAAATGATATTTTAATAAAATATATTTAAAAAATAAAAATATAATGAAGGAATTGAAAAATATGATATTTTATCTCACTACCAATATAACACACAATATACTTTCTTATTATAATACAAAGTTTAGAATTCAGTCTGTTCACATTGCTCTTCAGTGTTATCAGAGGATCAATACTCACATTTTGCCTTGCCTGATATATTATGAATTTGTTTGAAAAAAAATTTTTTTTACAAAATTCTTTCCCAAACCTCAAAAGCTAAAAGGTCATAGCATCACAAAAGAAGACTGCAAGGAGCCCTCAATCAAAGCACGTCTTCCTTTCCTGTTTCTTATTAAAGTGCCACTTAGGATTGTAACCCTTTTCATAGGATATTGAGGCTGGAATGTGATTGAGATAACGCTGAAGGGAGATGGCTTAAGCAACACAGAAACAACACACAAACATCCTTTCTGCAGGATGGAGCCGGCTTGCAATCTGTTGGCATCAAGCTCCGCAACTGCCTGGAAGCTTCAGACATTGAAACTGGCAGATTTCAAAGCTTCATATCGCCTTGTCTCCTTTTAAAAGGATTTGTGAGAAACCGAAATGCTATCTTCATGTGCAGCGGGAGATGAAACATGTTGTGTCTTGGAAGTTCTCAATGAATATAAAAGGAAGTGCAGGGTCTCCTGCAAAGCCCAGGGAAAGCCTTGAAAAGAAAAATGTTTTGTTAAGATTAGCTATTTTCCCTCTGGCCAGAGAACCAAGGACAAACTTCTCTATCTCCACCCTGGCCATGTCCTCTTTATTCAGGAATACGTTGATTTTAAAATCACTCTGTGTTCTATGGTGTTGATTACTTTGCCTCAGGCTGAGGGAAACTGGGGAGAGAGTCTGACTCCAAGGGAGGTGATGGTGGAGATGCACTGACATGATGCTTCTACACATCCTCTGACTCAGCGAGGTGACTTAGCTCATGAGCTTCAGTAAATCCCTGTGCTGTGAAGGTAGGGTAGAGAGAAGAGACAGGCTCCTTTGGGAAGGATAACAACCAAACACACCTTTCCTGTCACCTGCCTTCTTGCCACTTCTTCCCCTAAAGGCAAGGGGAACGGGTGATTGTAGAGTTTTAAGTCAGACCACAGATATCCACATGGTCATTTGTCCTGCTATGTGGCACAGGTGTCATCCAGACTGTTCCACCTCTGTACTTTGAACCCTAGTGATGTCGAAGACACTTGTCATTGTCCATATTTCTAATACTGAGATGAAAAGTAAGTTTAATTACAAAAGAAAAAAAGTTAGCTTCTTGCCTGGCAGACTTAGAGACACAAGCAGAATCAGTTTCATCAAATTCACAAGGCATACCATCCTTTGAGCTGTTATGTGTATACCTCCTGCCCATAGCTCAAAGCATGTTCCATATTTGATAGGGAGGAGGCTACCAAGTAAATACCTACTAAAATCATCACAGTTTTCAACTATAGTAAATATCCTATTCTTTTTTAGTAAAGGCTAGATTTCAACGTTTTTAAATTCCATTTATGTCAAGATTCTTTCTTATTGAAGCAACTACAAAGAAAAAAAAAAAAGCAATGGTTAGCAGAAATGACCTATCAATAAAAGTTGAAAGTGTATTCATGTGCATGTGCCTGCAGCTTCGGAGGCTCCTCAGTGTGGAGGGATCACTGCTGATAAAGGCCTCCCCAACATCCAGAGGAAGAGTGGGGCTGGAATTGTAAGGGAGATACCAAAATACTCCACAAGGTCCAGGTTAGTTTGTTCTGCTTCATAGTAATGAGACTTTACATTTTTTGGTGGAAAGAGATTTGTAGGGCACAAGAATTTTTTAGCACCTTTGCCTCATTTCATTTAAGACTCATGATGGGGGTGAAAAGGTGCTGCTCTTCTCTCCATTTCCAAATAAAGAGACGAATCTGAGACTCCCTAAGCATGCTAGCTTAAGAACTTATAAGAACTTACAAAACAGAAATGAATGATCTCTTCTGTCCTAAAGTCTTGCTCAACCACTTTGTCAATCTGTCCTACTTACCTCACTATTAACAAATTCTCCCACCTCATAAACTAATCAGTAACCAGAGGATAAAACCAATGTGTGTAGCTGTCGAGTGTTAGAAATGGCCCGTTGCTCAACTTTCATGTTTATGGACATTGCAATGCACAGTTCCCTATAGCTACAGACAGTGAGCTGAGTAGCAAAGATCCAAATAACCATTTTTAATGATGTAATTATTTAAATGATAGATTTGTCAAAAGAAATATAAATGGCCCCCAATATGCGTGTATATCAAAGTAGCAACTAGCGGGGCTGTGACAGAGAACATATCTGTCAAACATAGACATCTTTCATGAGAGGTTGGAACCAGTTAAATGAACCAATTAAAGGACTAAGTGTAGGTTTAACAGAACACAAAGCATTCTCACTATGGGAACTCTTACATTACAGAGGAATCTCAAGGGAAATAGAAATTCATTACTTCGGACATTTAAAAATAGACCACATTTGTAAGAAAAAAGAAAGAATATGTCCATACAAAGACATGGACATGAATATTCATAGCAGCTTTATTTGTAATTGTCCCAAATGGGCAAGAATCCCCATGCCCACCAACAATTAAATCAACCAATAGTTGAAGTGTATCTATGTATTAAAATACTATTCATAAAAGAGAATGAGCTGTTAAGGCACCCTCTCACATGGATAGATCAGTAACCATGCTAAGTTCAAAACTGCCAAGATTTAATGGAATTGTATTCTCTGATTCTATTAACTTCAAAAGTCTACAAAATGATCGCAAGAGGATTGATCACCAAATGACATCATGAAATGTCCACAGTTCATTGTGCGACTATGGCCATGATTTCATGGCGTATGAAAATGGCCAAAGGTGT
Organism: Acomys russatus; assembly: GCF_903995435.1. Lineage (NCBI taxonomy): Eukaryota > Metazoa > Chordata > Mammalia > Rodentia > Muridae > Acomys > Acomys russatus. The sequence continues at coordinate 9,482,294 of NC_067153.1, forward strand.
TGACCTGCAGGCTTTAAATACATAGTTTATTTTATACCAAATATACCACAGTACATTTTTTTGAAAATTAAAGAAACAAATCTGTTCTTGAGGGGCCAGAGCAGAGGCACCTCTGCTACATTCTTTGACCTGAAGGAGCCATCAAAGAGAACTCTAGTGGGGATTATAAGGACAGTGTCATCTTTAATCACCCTAAGGGATCAGGAGTATTCAAAGCAAAGGAGCTACATATGTCGAATTCACTGGGGAGATGCTTCAAAGAATGAAACAGTAGTAATTTGGATTAACCAAAGAAATGTCTTGGGTCGCCTGCCTCCATCTATGAGATCCCTTTCAGATCCAGATGTAAGTATGTGATGACACTGGTCAAAAAAATCACATATGTTTGTTTCAGTTTGATTCAGATAATACTTCTGTGATCTGAGCTCTCTTGTCTGGAAATAACCTATGGGGATTTTTATGAGAACTATATGCAGGATGGAGAAGACTGAAGGGCCTGGCACTTGTACCACTCTCATTTTATTTGGGTGTGGGGCTTATGATATTTAGAAAAGCAGTGACTCTCTGGGCAGATCTTATCACTCCCTTGTACATATAAAATGAGGTTTCTGTCTACTGTTGCTTGTGTTTTGTGTTGACTGAGCTAATAAAAAAACATGAAAAAAAGGGAGGTTCTGGAACATTCTAAAGGATAAGGATATGACACTGTTCCAACAACCAAATGGACAGAGTGACATATTTTCTGGAGATTTTTCCTCACTAATTCTAGCTACTCACTTCTTTTTTAGTAGATACTCTTTCTACATCTTCAGACCATTTAGGGACCTATGGCCTGGAGCAAAGATTTAGAACAACAGCCACTCATAATCCCATGACACAGAAAAAAAATAACACATTGTGTTTAAGAGTTTCTTTCCCGGGTTTGACCTCCAGGATTTCACTCTCTGTCCTTGGATTAGTTTTAAGACTACGTTTACATCATTTGCACTCTGTCTCATTGACATTTTAATCTTTGAACTTTCAAAGCCCACACAAGTTGCCAACGTGTTACACGCTTATTTGATTATCCTTTGACTTTAGTTTTCTGCTTAAATTTCTTTTTAAAAAAATAAACATTTTAGGTGAAGTCTCACTCTTCAGAATGTCCCCTTTTCATTTTTCACAGAACTAAGCTAACTCCAGAAATTAGCACCTATTGTGGCTTATGCGTCTTCATTCTGTATATGTTTTGTGTCTTAAAAGACCCATAATCTCTGTCATGAGCAATATCATGTTATAGCTTGCCTTTTCCATTCACATGTTTTTGAGATTTAGTCCTGTTAGCATGTCATTTGACATGCTGACTTGAATAAGTAAATCAGTTTAACAGTCCTGGTTCACTTAAAGCTTTACATGATTACTATTATTCTTCATGTGCTTGTAGAATGCCCCCACTCTCTCCCTCCCTCTCTCATCATACCATTCTGCCCTCCCCTTTCTTCCCTTTATTTTTCTCCCTTCCCCTTCTATTCCCTTTCCTCTGCTCCCTACCTTCCTCTCTTTTCTCTATGTATTCATAGCACTTACTTCTCACTTTGGCCATTTGTTTATTTTATTATTTTTTCAAGTCAACTTCCATTCTCTGTGGTCAGATGTGCTGTCTTTCATAATTGCCTATGCACATTGCCTAAGACTTTGAAATCTTTAATTCAATCTTTGAAGTTTTTCTTCACATTCTAAATTCAAACAAAACCCAACAGAACGATCATTAAGTTTGATTACCAGATCACACACTTTAGTTTACAGAGTTGAAAGTATTCAGTGAAACCATAAATAACTTCGGGTGAGTGTCATGAATTTCTATGTGATTCATATAAGATACAAGTGGCAGTTGCAAATGTCTAGACACTAAGGTATTAGAAATTTGAAAAAAATTCAAAACATATACATGATTATAACTATTTTAAATTGTATAGAGAGAGTCTTTCAATATCATAGTTAAAACAAAGATGTTTGGACAAGCCCTGAAGGCACTGGACAAAGTGGACAAAGTGTGTTAATGCATGACTCACTGAAGAAGCACTGCAGCGGTCCTGTAAGGCAGATTGCCATCTCTTTAAGAGCACAACAATGTAGATACAAAACAGACATTTTTCCCTCAAAGACCTTACAAAGTAGATATGACTTTCTTTGTTTTGTGTGCAAAACAAAACAAAAAAACCTTGGAAGGAGTAATTAGTGTACGGCTAAGAAATAGTTCTCAGTTTATATAACCTTAGCCTTGAAACACTATCAGAAATCAGATTTAATGTAAATTAGAAAAATAAGAATCACCTTGCAACCCATCACCCAAATAAGGTAATTATTAACATTCAAATTTATTTTTCTATGACATAAGATTATGTTCTAACACTTTATTTTTTACTTAATCGTGTGTCTATCCTATAACATTATTTTGATGACTGAGCATTCCTTAGTCTTATGAGTCAATTCTCCAACCACAGTTCAGTTCTAACTTCTTCGTTTCATAGAGTATTTTAAAAAATCATATCATGTTCTAAAAACATAATATTTAGTGGGAAAACATGCAGAGTATTAATTACTTAATACAAAAAGTATTATCTTTGGTTTGACTCAACTATTCTTTAATTTAAAATTCCTTAAATGATAATCATCGTAATAATATGGTGAATGTGTTGATTACTGACTTTATGGATTCTCCCAAAGAATAGTCCACAGAGCCTGTCTCCTGACGATGTGGATACTGATGCAGGAATGTGATCCTGTGGATGATTTTTGTATAATGAGATAAAGCATTCATAACTCTGTAACAGAAGCAGCACAGCAGTGAAATGCCCACTAAAATACAAGCTGTCCTGAGTCTTATGGAAGGTCATGGCCCTGGTGAATTTAGACTGTCTCCAAGTCTTAGGATTACACATGCCAGGCTCCAACTTCCTAACTGTAGCTAACACAAAGTACAGATTTAAAAAGCCAATCAGTAAAACAACAAGTCATTGGAATCATGATCAGCTAAGAAAGCATGTTGATGAAATTATACCGAACATTTGACTAATGCATTAAACAAAGCTCTTTAAGTGCAATTATATTATGTAGTTTTCACATTATTTAAAGGTATTATTTGTGCTGGGAGATATTTTTTAAAAGGAAATTTTATTTTGTAGGTGTGATATTGTAATATCCCTAACTATGCCCAAATTAAAATAAATATATCCACGTATTTACACTTCAACCCAAGGATTTTGAAATCTCTCTCTCTCTCTCTCTCTCTCTCTCTCTCTCTCTCTCTCTCTCTCTCTCTCTCTCTCTCTCTCTCTCTCTCTCACACACACACACACACACACGCATGCATCTGCACATGCGTGTGTGTGTGTGTGTGTGTGTGTGTGTGTGTGTGTGTGTGTGTGTGTGTTGGAGAGTAGTATCCAAGAACACCAGAAGAGGGTATCAGATCCTCCAGGACTGCAGTCATAGGCAGTTGCGAACCACCAGATATGGGGTGCAGAGAACCAAATCCTGTTTCTTTAAAAGAGCAGCAAGTCCTCTTTACTCAGATGCTGCCTCCCCTGCCCTTAGATTTGACTTTTCATGGACATGCTCATTAGCAACAATTAGTACATAGCACATCTAATCATCAGTTGGTGAAATGGTTTTCAGCTTAAGCAGGCACTTGCACATTTCTTCTCACACTGAGGAGGTCGGGCAGCATGCCTAATAAGGAAGCGGTTTTGATTTCTCTGTGAGACAATTTCATATAATGAAGAAAGTGGAAGAGATTAGTTCTGAAATTTTCATATCCTATTTTTAAAAGTCCTTCTACTCAAGACAACTGTTTGCGATTGTCATGACGATTTGGATTTAATTATTTTCTTGATCTTACAAAATAAGGTCTTTAGAGACTGCTAAGTGTGTAGAGCTGTTAGCTTATTACATTATTTTCATTTCAAATACTTTTCTAATTCATTAACATATGATTTGGAGAGCCATTCTGAAAAGTGCTATTTTGACAAATAAATGTAAAAATCTGTATGGTATTATCTTTCTCCTATACCTATTTTTGAATTGGTAACACGTATATAAAAATCTTTTTTTGCATTGGGGATCTAATTTCCATGATATGCAAAGCCATAATGCACTAGTTAACTTCGTCAGTAAAATGGCACGGCTTAGGGGTTGTGATCATAGGAGACAAATGCCTTGGCAGGAGTGAGACATTTGGTGAAAAGCTAAGTTTCCTGTCATTAGTAATTCACTCTTACTTACCCTTTTGTTTGATGTGATATTTCTATGCCATTAGCAGAGGATTTACTCTCATCCTGACTAAACAAATTTAATTTGGCTTTTAAAAAATGCCCTTCTCAGGATCCAACACAAGCATTCAGTTATTGTAATGAAAATGCAAGGTTTTATAATTACTAAAATAAGTGCCTCTTATTTTACCCCAAAGTTTGCCCAACTCCTCATTTATCCACAATTTGCCTTAGAGTGACAGTGTTTCTGCTTAATCTAGAACATGCCTAACGTCCTTTCTCAACTCTCAGCTTCTTGAGTTTACATTGCCTTGAGTTTTAAGAGAATTCTGTTTCATGTACAGCAACACGTGCCTGGAGAGCTTAGTGGGCCGGTGGCAATTTTTATCTGATTTAATCAATCTAACTATGTTATGCAATTACATTCTGTAAACTTGAACAAGAAAGGGGGAGAACCTCACTTCTGTCAACATAGCATGCATCCAGAATCTTAGGGGGGCACTTTTCCTGCTGGTGTCATCTACAGGAGTCCACACAATGACGCCCCCTTGTCACTAAAGGCCAATGCTCTCTTTGTGGACTAGGTCAGTCCTATGCTAAATCTGAAACAGTGAAGAGAAACTCCGACCAAAGATAAGCATCACAGTGCTTGTTTATAGAGAACTCACACAGAGAAATTGACTTACGGGGAAAGGGCTGGCAGCCTTTGGAAATGGCAGAAACTGATGATTTTTATGCCAGACTCCTCTGTTTACAAAAAAAGAAAAAAGAAAAAAGAAAGCACTCTTGGGTAAGTGTTGAGTTTGAGATTGTTAGATTGAAGTCCTCGGGCCGGTCTTGTTTGTTCCTCATGTGTGACTTTTGCAGATGTGCCCTGTGAATCTAGGCCTCTCCTTATCTGATAATACCCATCGTTGAATAATAACTAAGACCTAAGTTGAGTTTTATGCATAGCAACTACAGATAAGGTCAATATCATGTTAAAGAAATTCTTTGTTACTAAGCAAGTTGGAATGTACACTGGTTACCCAGTTGGTGGCTTTCTTTACAAGTGACCTATATCCAGATGCTCCCTAGATAGCAAAACACAACTTCTTTCCCAACTCAATTTATCCCTGTCAATTAGGCAAAATGAAATGTCAAGGGGTCCCAAGAAAAAATTGTTGAGCGCAGTGTTTTTGTATCCTGACAATTGACTGATCTACTGGATCTAGTGTTTCGCTTTTCTCAAGTAAATGCTTTTCTTTTTATAGCTTGTGCCCAGGATGGCAAATACTGAGCAATGACACAATGTCAGCCTAGCTTCGAGCTCCCATTGGTACTCTGTGGAATAGGATTACCTTATGGTAGCTAGATGCCTCTTCCTGAAGTATGCCCTTGGGAAGTTAAGATTGCATGCCAGGCATTGGTGCTCAGGACAAGTAGAATCCACGTGTCAGCTGCTCCAGAAAGGCACCTGACAAATGAATCTGGGTGTCTGAGAGTTAGCAGGAGAGCCAGTGACCTTGGCCTCCCTGGACAGAGGTGACTGCGGAGGTTTCTTGGGAAGCTCTCCTTCATGTTGCTTTATCCAACAGTGAAAGAAATTTAAAACGGATAAGCTTGATTAATGCTATTTGCATGGGAGAATTATATTTATCAGGACTTTCTTTGTTCACAGCTGTATCCTTTTGGGCACGGGGTATAGCTACCACCTAGAAAGACAGGAATAAATATTGAGTGAATCGTTTCAAAACCCGATTTCTCAGTAAAAGCCTCCTTAGCTGCATAAGCAACAAGAATAATTACTTAAGAGTGGAGCAAAGTTACCACCTTTTTAATTTTCATCTAACTTATCCATTTTTAAAACCTTGGAAAACAATTTGCACAATTTAAAGAAAACGTGAACAATATATTTTAAGGAAAAGATCAAAGTGTCATGCATTAAATGGCATTCAAAATGACCTGTGATGAATGGCCTGTACCAACAATATCAAGCTTTCTACTGTCCTTCTTTTACACTTCCCTTTCTTGTCTGAAGAAAATGGCAATAATTTAAAATGTAATGTGAACATATATAAGGCCTCCTAGCCAACCAATATGTGTATCACCATATACCCACCCATCATCCACTGTCATCAGTCAAAATATATATGGAAATTATTTTGTGTTTGATGTCTAAAATTATTCTTGCTTCTCCCCAAATGTATATGCTTAATTCTAATCCCCTCTTTGCGATTTTGAAACCTGTAGTTGCTGAACAAATTATTATATAATCTCTTTTCTTGGTTCTGAGTTTAACAAAATATAAAATAATGGGTCAGTAATCTCACTACCCAGATGTTACAGAAAGTGCATCCTGCTGAAATTCAGGTACTTGTGAATATCTTGCATTGGCTTATTGACCGTTACACCACCATCAGTTTTTACTGAAATTAGTGAAGTGTCTAAATCATAAAAATGATTTGGAAGATTTCTGTCTTTTTGTATACTGTGAAACTTTGAAAATTCTAGTTCATATATGCATCAAAGTGTAAGTCAAATTGCTTTGAAAATGTCTGCAGTTATTGTTTAGTGTTTGGAATATTTTTGCTAGGCTTCTAAGCATATGGTAAGAGATTCAATTGCACTGTTTCCTAGAAGCAGAGTATTCTTGTAGTTTATTCTACAGTTAATTCATCCTTAATTTCTCATATGGGATTTTTGCATCAATTTGACATTTTTAACTGAAGACAGATTTAAATATAGTTATTAATATTATTCTTTCCTCTAAGGCAATTAATCTTTCCTTCTAAACTTAATTTTTCTCATATTTTCATGAATATATTTCCTTATCATTATGGTAACATCTTATATTGTTTGCATATTTCATTATTTTTAATACTCATATGCCCTGTATTTAAAGACATGAATATTTACTTGATCCTAAAACTCAAAGAATTTTAGCTGTATTCAATGGCTCCAAAATCTGTTTCCATTAACATGCTTCTGTATGTGTTGTATATCTACTGAGATATTTTATTCACCTGAGATATTAAGATAAAATTTCAAAATTTTTCTTATTTGTTTTTCATCATGACCATATTTTTTTTTGTTTTTAGTTTTATTTCATATACTATTTTCTATTCTTTTCTCTCTCTCTTTTTTTTGTTTAACAATTTCTTTAGATTTTTTTCCCTCTATTCCAGTTGATAATTAATTTTCATTGTTATCACAGAGTCACATGAAATAAAAATGTTGAGTACATGTGTTTGTCTATGCATGTGCCTATGCGAGTTTATGAACCTTAAGTATCCTAAATTGCCACCTCCCCTTTTTAGCTCTAGTAGGCTGTTCCAAATTCTGAAATATTGACCAAAATCTCTTTCTATAAGTCTTTTTCTGCTATTCTTATGTTTCATATTAGAAGAAAATGGATGATATCTTTTCCACACAATGAAAACTAGTGTTATACTGCTCAAAATTACTCTGAATTACACATTGTAGTCAATGTTTTGGAGCATGAACTCAATTATTCCATTGGTATACTGAGTGTACTCTGTTTACACCCTTTTTTAATTTCTTGACTTCATGACTCATTTGTTTTAGGCGTGGCTCTGTGTAGGACACACAGTGTTAAGCTGAGTTTTATGTGACTCACTCTAGAACACTTTTCTCTCTTTTTCTTCTCTTCCCTTTTCTTTGTCTTTCCTTTTTGTGCTGGGGATTGAACTCACACTCTTTTGCATATGTTTTCCCCTTGAATGGCACCTCCTGCTCCACAGACCCCTCTTCTTCAGAGAGTGAATTAAAGCATCCTCTAACAGGAGAGCATTCTTAGTTGTAGCTGCTGCTATTGGCTCACTTACTTATTTCACTTTTACTTTGTGCCATTACCTTTGCTCTTTTCTCTGCCATCAAATTTTAACCAATTACATTAGCTTTCTTTATATCTAAATGTGAGGTGTCACTGTTCTTTCTGAGTTTGGAACACTTCATGATTGTCTCTGGGTTCCTATACATTTTTAGTACCGCCTTTTCTTTGTTATGTTAAAGGTCTTTAAATTCTTTCAAGATTGATTTTCTGTAATGTCAAAAATATATAATTTTGGATTCTAAAACTTCATAGACTGCTGGTTTTTGCAAACTGGCCTTTACAATCATAAAAAAAAAAAAAAAACATACTTCCAAAAAATAAAATAAAATAAATTTGAGGTTTTAAATGTTTTTTGATCCTTGATCAACTCATTTGTCAGGGTGACATTTTTTATTGTAGTTACACAAAATGAGAAGAACTAATTCAGTCAAAGTGTTTTCTTCTACATTTTGTTGCTGTAACTTCTTGATTAATCAGGAGAGATTTGGTGCTTGTTGCATACTTTTGTATTCATTTTTCATTTCTCATTTGTCTGGTTGGAGGGAGTTGTATTTATTTTTTATTTTACTGTATGCGTGTAAATAAAGGTGAACTTAAACTTACTAGTGTGCTGCGGATTGAACGTAGGGCCTTGTACATGCTATAAGAGCTATCTACTGAACAACATCTTACGCCTTAGTTTGCCCTCACAGGGCACTGCTGTACAGCCTAGGCTGGCCTCACAATCCTCTTCACTAGACCTGACAAGGACTTGGATTACAAGTGTGTGCCGTTCCCTGGATGAAATCCTTTGGACAATTCTGAAGCAAATCACATGGAAATGATATTCTCCAAGAGAGCTCTGAACACCCACTGTATAGAGAGATGATAAATCTCTACCATCTCCCTACCTTGTTCTCGAACCCTTGCATTTCGGGCCAGTACTTTTCCTCCCCAGAAACAACTTCTTAATTTGTTTTAATTCACTTTGAGAAATCTCCATAACCAGCTACTGCTTTTCCTGTCATCTTTCTGTCTCCGTGTCTGTCTTTATCTCTCTTTACTCATTTCTCATCTTTCCTCTCGTCCCCACCTCCTCCCTCTTTCTCTCTCTTTTCTCTTCTTTCTTTTTGTATATCCTTTCAAATATTTTTAATGGGAAGAGGAGTACATCAAAATCCGACTAACTTATTAACACAGGTTTGCCAATGACACGTGGATTACTGAGGTGTGGTTTTACAGTGCCTTTAGGTCATTTGCGCAAAGCATAGGCCTGTAAGTTGAAAAAATTACTCCTATCTTATAATTTCTTAGGGATATCGCTTTCCTCATATTTTTTTCTGATATTTTTGGAAAATGTCTTGTTTTCTCTATCTAGTAGCTCTGCCTCAGACATTTCAGATTGTAAGTGTTACAGCTTTGCTCTGAAACACTTGGCAATGCAATTCAGAGCCAAGGAATACCACAAAGTCACACTGAACAACAAAATTCACACAAGAGATTTATTGAAAGGGAAAAACCCAAGAGGGTGGCTGGCTTCCTGAGCAAGTTGAGAAAGAGCAGCAAACTGAGGAGAAGGCAGGGCTTATATAGAATTCCTGGGGGTGTGGGAGGTGCTTTCCAGGGTGGAGATTTTCAGGGTGAGGATTGGTGGGAACTTCTTTTCTTGTAGGGTGCGGGTTGGCCACTCTCCTGGCTTGGGACTGGTAATGACTTTTATAGCCCTCAGAAAAGGACTATTAGGGCCCTTGGGAAGTCATGGGAGGCAAGGTTTGTCCACTGGAGTTCCTATGGGAGGTGGGGCATGGACACTACTTGACTTGAGGGTCTACCGAGTTTACAAAGTATTCAAAGTTTACAAGGTTTTTAAAGGGGTTCCTTTGCTGCATGAGTTGGCATGAATAGCCAGGACAGATAATTAAAATATCCATTGCCTTCTTGGAGATAGAACTTTCCTTGAGGAAACCTTGAATCCAGCTGAGTCAAAGAATGTGGCCTCTAGGAGCACACCTCCAGTCAGACAGTGACCTGCTTGCTGGGGTGAGTTCTGTGGGGCTGCCATCTGGTCTACCCTCCTTCTGCAGCAGCTGTGCTGATGTTGCTGTAGCTTCTGTGGTTCCCAGGCTGCTGGGTTGTAAAACTGCTATGGAACTGGGGAGACAGAGGTTGGAAGATGGAATTCCAGAAAATTCAGGGATCTTACTGATAAAGTGTTGCTAAAAATGTTTCAGAGTGCCAAAAATATTTGAATAATGTTGCAAATAAGTTAAAATTCCATTGTGACCATGTAGAACAGGATTCTCACGGATGTTGTGTGTAGCTGATTATTAGAGGTCCTTGGCTATCGTTACATTTTTCTTTTGCCTGGATTTGCTGAGGTACAATTATCATTCTTGCTCCTCATTTGGATTATTTCATAAAGCAAGGGCACATTCGGGTTTTAACTTACCATGTTCAAGCCAAACTCTCTCGTTACTTTTATAAGTTAAAATACACCAAAAAAAAAAAAAAAAAAAAAAAAAAGAAAGTAATTTTGAAATTATGTTCAAGAGTTACCAAAACACCATTCATAAGCACACAGACTGCTTTAACCTGAAATCTAATAAATTTGTGGAATAATTGATAGTTTACCCACTACAGCTCAGCTAGCAAGGATGAAGGAGAGGCGGGGTCTGTACAGATAAAAGGATTAAGGTTCCTCATGTGATAATTTCTTCCAAATGCACTAACAACAGCCTCACTTAATAGTCACATACATACTGCTCCAAACCATAAGCCTTCCACACGATGTAGGAATTGTCCCATTCTCTTGCTTTGTTTTTGTCTTTCCTAATAACATACAAAACGTTCCCTCTTATATAACATACATATATACTTCAAGTAATGACTGTATCTACCATGGAAGAACAAGCCTTCTGTATCACCTAATTTTAGAAAGGGTTCCCTTAGACAGTAAAAGAGGTTGTGATCTGGATCACAGTCTCATGTGAGCTGTCCTAGCAAGTGAACTTGAGAGATTTGATAATGTTATTTCCTGGTGGTAGAATTTAGTTGAAACATAGGGCATCCAGTTGACACCCACTGAAGAACTGGTTGTGAAAGGAAATTCAAATGGTGAGTGTATATATTCTATATTCAGAAAAAAACGAACTTTGTCTATTTGTTTTCTAACTTTTATCCTCATGCATTCAAGCTAAAATGCCCCCACCTCAACCTATTATCCTGACATTTAGGATTGACAAATTACTTTTTTCTTCAATTCCTTAAGTCAAAGGAGTCCCATGGAAATATAGGCTTCTGTGTAAACTTTTACTTCTGTTGTTAATTAGAGAAAGGAAACACTGGAAGACAAAAATGTAAATGCAGAAGATTCTGGGAAGATTGGTGATCGATTTCCAGATGAAATAAAAAGCATTGGCTTGCACCAATGTACAACCCTAACCCTAACCCTAACCCTAACCCTAACCCTAACCCTAACCATGAAAGAAAAGCATGAGAGGGTGTGCTCCAGGTTAGCAAATGTGCATCTTTGGCTCTGATGCTAACACACTAAAGAAATAGGACCAGATTGATTAGGGAATTATACTAAATGCCTTTTGTTATAGTTTTGAATGGTTAAGATAGTTTCTTCATTTGTACTATTTTCATCACGTCTGCTCCCATCAGTCATATTAATACAACATTGAACAAAACTAATTGTGCACACATGTCTTTGACCTGAAATCTTTGCCTGTCCTAAGGCAGACTCTCCTATCATTAATTATGCCTGATTTGTCTAGGTACGGAAGTGTACTAGTTTCTGCATACGCATTAAAGGAAAATACTCAGGACTATAATATACAGGGTAAATCATCCTTTATCTTAAATCTTAGTCAGAGAAAATTTATTTCTTAAAAAATCCTTGATTCACTTTCCTAGGAAGTAGTATGTGACTTGAGCCATCACAAACCCCATCATTTGATAGTAGGAAGAGGACATTTCTCCTCTGGAAATTTTATCCCATTCCTTGGGTTCTTGTTTACAGACAACTACAGAGAAACTGTTAATGGTCATTGGTGAACTCTAGTGGGCATACTGTTTGTATTACTCACAATGCTGTATATTTGACAAACAACCCTTATGGAGCATTGTGTTATTTAAACCACTATTAAATCATTTTGAAACCATTTTACTAGTTCATAGTATAAACAACAGGAACACTGGAAGAATCAACATATGTCTTTAAGCCAATTTTATGACATAAGCTTTGCAATGACAGAAGTGTGTGTGTGTGTGTGTGTGTGTGTGTGTGTGTGTGTGTGTGTGTGTGTAAGAGAAATGGTATGTGTAATACAAAGATCTGTATTTGGGTTTACATTCAGGTATTGGGAATCTTACATTCCTATCTAGTATGTTTCATATTGAAAAGTCTCAGATGATTTTTTCTCATTGTGATATAGAAATTCAGGTAAATATACTCATCATACTTTGGGGAAGTAAGCCTGACTCTTCCAGCTGTGAACCTGGGTTCGTCTAAGGTTTCCCATACCTAGATGAGCTAAAACCACTATACTGAAAGATAAGTAACCAAAATATTTGTAATTGCCCATACATTTTTTAGAGCCGGCTCAGGATTCTAAGTCAGAATTAAGGCCACTACAGTTTTTCTACAGTTCCAGAAAATTAGCTACATACATTTCTAATTTCCCCTATGGTTTTAAGTTAATAGACAGAAGAGACTTTTATTTGCTGGCCAAGAAGAGATTTTCATCCAGCACATGTGCATTGGCTCAGACATTCCTATGAGATAACATGCTTGCTCTAAGCACATTTCTGAGGTTAAAAAGAGATTTCTTATTTTAATTGTACAAATTATTGAGATAACGTGTAACAATTTGACATATGTACATGATGTGTGTTGATCAAGTTAATTAGCAGATAACATTTCCAATTCCTTCAGTCAGTTTTTCTTAAATTTTGTGATAATGTGATAATTGTACATTCAAGGTACAACATGATGTATAACTACAAAATATTTGTATATATATTTATATCTAATATATGTGTAATATGTACTGATTAATGTTTCCATTGCCTTGTTAGTTTTCATTCGGAGCCTCTGGGTGTGTCTTTCATTCTGATTATAAAACATATACTAGGTTAAAGTGCAGTTACCCAATTATTCTGTAGAAGAGAAGACTAGCTGCTGTCTGATTGTACTTTGCTACATGATACCCAATATCCCTCTACATTGTCCCCTTCAGGCTTTTAGTGATCACTATTGCACTTACTGCACATTCTCAGATAAGAAAAAACAATACATGCATTGAGTATCTATTACCTCCAGATTGGATCATTACTTTCTGGAGAGAAAAGTCCTCAGAACATTCAAGAACTTAATGAAATGTACAAAGCTCTCAGAGTCCAGTTAGTTACAAGACTTGTGAGGCCCCTCCCCAGGATTATATGAGCAGTGGAGAGAGAGAACACTTTCATGCATCGTCCAGCAAGCTGGGCAGAGATGTAGCTTTTATTGAGTCATCCATCACTCAAGAGGCTGCTTTCTGGTGATATAGTTACCTTGAAGCCACCCAACCTTCTGCAAGTTACCCCAACATTTTTTTCACTAGACTAAATTTTTAAATGGGATTTTATACCAATGTCTGCCATGTACCCTGTAGCATACAGCTCCATAACTGCCCATCTAAGTTCTTTTTTTAAACTATATTTTATTAATTTGTTCATATTACATCTAAATTGTTATCCCTTGTATCCTCCCATTCCTCTCTCTCTCTCCCATTTTCTCCTTACTCCCCTCGCCTCTGTGTGTGACTCAGGGGGACCTCCTCCCCCTGTATATGTTCATAGGGTATCAAGTCTCTTCTTGGTAGCCTGCTATCCTTCCTCTGAGTGCCACCAGGCCTCCCCATCCAACTTCCATGACTTTCTTCCTTGCAGTCTCTCTGCTGCCCACTGAGAAAGCAGGCAAGTTTCATTTTCTTGTTCTGGTACCTGAAACCTAGACTTTCCTATGTCAATGCAAAGGTTTGTTCACTTCATTACAAATTAATTAGCTTCCCATTATAAGAAAATTACTTACAAACTGAAAAAAAAATTCCTCTGCAAAGTCTATAGTGGTGTGTGGAAGTCATAGGTTTGATATCCAGAGGACCATTCACCTAGATCCAAATATGCTATTCAGATAAAGGTTATCAGCACCCTGCTGGTGCCTGTAATGGCCAATCTCCTCAAAAACAGAGTATTACTTACTTGGCTTTCATACTGATGCAACTAGAGTGAAATGTAAGATTTAACCTGTCTCTCTAACAAAGATGGATAAAGAGATAAAACATCACACACCACTCAACGTGAAGTTGTGTGGGTTTGGCAATCCACACACTAGAAGTATTTTGCATGATTTTCCTTTAAAAGTAAATACTAGGGAGATTGTCTTCTTGTTTCTTGGGAAATTGTGAGTATCTCAGCTTTATTTTGCATACTCCTTGAGTATAGAACTATCTAGCACATCTAGGCTCAATGGCACTTGGTTATTTGCAAAAATTCACCAAGAGATTCACTTTTGATAGCCAAACCATACCTTATCACTCTTACTGAACCTCTAAACTAAGATTCTAATTTAGGCCACACATCAATGGTAGACTCCTCCCCACTTCTTAATTTAGCAGCACTCGTTTTATAAATGATAACAAACACCTACAATACTCTCAGCCATGCACTAATGTTCAGGCACAGACATGATCTCAATTCACCTTTATCTACGATTCCATGAAATTGAAAGGGAAGCACATTAGCTGCATTGTGTTTGTGCTCTGACTTCCTGCTAGGTTTGCTCAATAGAAGAGCCTGTCAGAGCAAAACAAGAACAGTCAGGAAGTTTGTTTCTGCATGAGACTATGAACCAGGCTGCATGTCAGTGGAGGTTGACTTCTTATCCAGACCTATAGGTTCTGCCCCTTCAGCCCTCCCAGGATTTTCTAGAAGAAGAAGAAGAAGAAGAAGAAGAAGAAGAAGAAGAAGAAGAAGAAGAAGAAGAAGAAGAAGAAGAAGAAGAAGAAGAAGAAGAAACAACAACAATAATAAGATTAAAATAATTAATAATAATAATAATAATAATAATAATAATAATAATAATAATAATAATAATAATGAAGGAGAAGGAGTAAGGGAAGGTGGGGAATACCACTCTACATCAGCAATTCCTGAATGCTTCACTATCTGGATAGTACCCATAATCCTGATTGGTTTCTTCTCCATACTCCCTATAAATAACCATTTTTGTATTTGTAAATACCTTTATTTTTTCTTTTGTTGAGGCATTGGATGGTATACTGGTCTTGAGAAACAGTCTCTCAGAAAGCCAGATATAAATGTAATTGATGTTTTATGTTCAATGATTCAAAGATGTAATTAGAAACACAAAAATATTGTGAATTTATAGGCAGATAGTGTGTGTCTGTGTGTGCGCATGTGCTTATGCTTGCATTTGTGGTGCATGTTGATGTGCACTTGAGTGTGCAAGTGCTTGTGCGTGTGTTTCCAGGTGCATGCCTACACCTGAAAACAGCCTTGGGTACCACCTCTTAGGCTCCATTCACCTTTTCAAAAAAAAAAAAAAAAAAAAAAACGCATAATATGGAGAAAAGCCTTCTCATTAGTCTAGAGCTCACCAAGTCATCAAACTTAACTGGTCATTGAGCTCCAAAGAGACCTGCCTATCTCTGTCTCCTCAGCACTGAGACTACAAGAATGCTGACCCTGGAGGCTGAGCCAGAGTTTTTTACTTTAATTTTTTATCCAGTCAGGCTGAGGTCTTTATGTTACAGAGCAAGCATTTTATTGACTGAGCCATCTCCCCAGCCTGTTAGTAAATAGTTCCAGTCGTGTGCTCAAAAGCCATTTTTGTTTGATCCCCTAATTGCAGAATCTTAAATCTATGTTTAGCAGGTTGTATGGCTTGTGTGTATGACCTGTGAGGGTGTTGCGTAGGTTCCTTCATTGGAAGATGTGGCCAAGAAAGACAGAAGTTCTGGGTGATGGTGGCTGGGTATAATTCTCCTGTGTATAGGAGAGGAGAGAATGAGTGTACAGGGGGAAGAAAGGAGGTCAGGTCAAGCTAGATCTTAAAGTATCTTCTCCATTGTGTCAGAAGAATTTTCATTCATTCTTCCAGTAAAGAAGGCCTGTATTAATTTTATTGCTTTTAGCTGCAGATGACACGTTGCCTAATAATCATGGCTTAAGCAATATGAACATTTATTTGTACACATTCCATATGCAGAAGTTTGTGAGAAATCAGAGACTCCCTGATGGGGTCTGTTCGTAATCATCTATGTCTGTTTGCACTTTGAATCTCTCAGCTTTGCATTACAGAAGCATTCTGGCATTTATAGTCTAGAAAAAAAAATCCTATAGATAAGAAAGCAAGCTAACTAGCTCTGTTCTCTCCCTTATTTTAGCTTAATTTTATTAGGGAGGGAGGGAGGTCTTTCTCTAAATCTCCCAATAGACATCTTCGCAAATGGTATTGGAAAAACTAAGTGCATTCCCCTGTTAGCTTTACAGCACCAAGAAACACAACTAAGAGGAAAAAAAGTTTTATTTTGCCTCAGTTTCATGGACTTCAGCAGGAGCTTGGCTGGCTCCACTGTTTTGAATCTGTGTTGAGACAGACCATCATAGTGGCGAGAGCGTGTCCTAAAGGGGGCGATCACCTAAGAAACACCAACCTTCTAGAATCCACTCTTCTGTAGGCAATTCACTATCAACTCCTCAGTAATACCATCCATTGCTAAGATTTGTAACCTCGTTAACCAATCACCTCTTAATAGCAGGATCAGCTGGAGACCAAGCCTTTAGCACGTGAGCCTGGGCATGCTTCTGATGCCAGTGATGACTACCTCCTCATCTAGCATTTGGTAGATGAGTATAAAAGGCTGGTCATGTTTCTTTATGCTCTTCATATATTTCTGCATAGCTTCCTAGTGAAGGAACTTCAACTGAGCTCAGGGTAAACTAGAATCAATAGTACATTTCTCAAATTCCTTTGTGATGATCTTTGAGCCAATCACTGCTTAGGTTCTAGCCAATGGGTTCTACAAGACAAATCAAATGGTATAGTATTTAAATATTTTTAAACATCTAGGGAGTGCTCCTGTATATCTCTTCTATACCTCTTCTCTTTGCCTGCTATCTTGTAGGCAAACTAAATAGCTATGTCTTGAGCTAATACTAATTGTCACAAGATAACTTTAGGGATAAGAACTTTCAGAAGTGGCTGTGTCTCAGGGAGGGCTTGTATTCTTGAGAATTCCATTAACAAAGACTTGTGGGCTCCAATCCCTCAATTTGTAGATAGGGTTACTAAAAGGAAATGGTGTTTAAGTTATTATAATTTTGATTCTCATTTGCAGACAAATGCAATACTACCAAATTAAATTGCTTATGATTTATTTTTCTAGTCACAGGTTGCTTCCCTTAAGCATATTTTTGGCTGATAATGCCTTAACGGAAGAAGGACTATCTCATCAAGAAAGACCAGAGTCACTGTAGAGGATGCTACCAGGCATGTTTGACAAAGGCAGTCAACAAGCACCATTGCAACAAAGATGGAATGTTGTAGTGCTACACAGGCAGGTCTGCAAGAACAGAAACCAGGAAGAACAAATCCAGCCAGGCATAGAATCGACAGGAAGGGAAAGATAGGAATAGTCATTAGCTACTGAATGAATGACCATGAGAATTAAAGAATGAGTTAGAAGACAACAAGAGAGGATAGTGAGATGGAAATCACAAGAAAGGCAAATATAAAACACAGTCTTCTGTCTACTGTGATATTCTTGCTGAATAAGAACATGCCAACACGGGTCTTTAACTATATGCTGCAGTCTGATACCTTTAAAACTAAAATAATGTTATTGCAAGTAAAAGTCAGCATGCCTGTGAATTACCTCAGCTCATAAGTAGAAGCAGAGATTCTCTCTAGAAAGAGCTCTGCCTCCCTGGAGCTCACAGTGCTAGAGTTGATATGACATCAGATGCCTGCCACAGAATAGGGACCCCACAGTGATATCTATAGTAGGCACCAGTGGACCCAGAGCTACAAGTGGAACAGTAACACGTGGCTTGAGGTTCAAATATTTGGGGTACCAAGGAGAATTGCAGTTGGTTCAAGTAGAAGAAACTTCGTAAGGAACTGACCGTAGACCTCTTTGTGACTTAATTAAGTTCATTTCTTGCCTTTATTATTTTTTGTTTGTTTGTTTGTTTGTTTGTTTTGTTCCATTTCTCTCATTATTTCTAATAGTATCCAGATAGACTGCTTTTAAATTTTTAGATATGAACAACTCTATATTGGTAACAATCTAGTCTCATGTTGAAAGTGTATGCAATGAACTATAGTTTATTATACACCCCTGTATGCCAGGATTTTTGTGGAGCTTTTGTACCCAGTATTTTAATTAATAAGCCTGATTGATTACAAGGCAAACAATTGTCAGTGCTTATCTTTACTACAAGTAATACTTTAGTGGAATATAAATCAATTTTCTATCCCGCAAAAATCTAAAGGCTGATTGTACTTCATTAAGTTCTCAGAACCAGACTCCTGTGTTATCCACACTGTGTTATCACCCTTAAGATATAGTTCTTTCTTTTTTGTCTAGCAGCTTACCCAGTACATCTGCATTCCAGACAGCCAGATGACAGGATTTGAAAACTCAAAGAGGAAATGGTTCCTATCTCTCCTTTCAAAGGTAGTGCATGACACTTCTAATTACATTCAAACCCTGATCATGTGACCACCCTTCCATACAAAGGAAACATAGGGAAGACAAAGTGATTTCCAGGTAATGATTATGAACTGGGCTGATATAAAAGAAAGAAAGAGTGAATAAATGATAATTGGATAATGGCAGTCTCTGTCACAAATTATAATTCATTGAGATGTAATATGAATAAATCAATAAAATATATTTTTAAAAAGAATTTCATACATAAAAATAATGTGTTTTGGTCAAGTCCACTCACCATTTCTTCTCTCCCAATACATTCCTTACCCATACTGCAACTAGTCCTTCCTAATTTCATGTGCTTTTTTTTAGCTCATGATTTCCACTTAATGCTGCCACTATGTACATGCGACATGCATGTGTGACCATGGACCATCTTGGTTAACCTATTAAGGACAGAATCTCTAGAGAACACTGATTCTCTCACAGCTGCCATCTTTGCCATTGGCTCCTTGGCAAGGGGTAGGCTTCCTGGATGTCTCTCTGTTCCATGTTGGAATGTCGTCTGCATTGATGCAGGCTGTCACAATTACTGTAAATTTATATGTGCAACTGCTTTGGTATACCCAGAAAACACTGTGCCACTGCAATCATCCACTGCCTCTGGCTTTTAACAATCTTTCTGCCTCCCTCTTGTCCAATGATCTCTGAGCCTTTGAAGGACATGGTATGGCGTAAATGTCCATTTTAGACCTGAGTACTATGCAGTCTTTTATTAGCCACATATTGGTCTGTTGTGGGGCTCTACCATTTACTGCCAATTACCCTTAGTTAATTTCTATTGACAATAAACAAACACATGGGGTGGTTGGCTTCTGATAATATAGGAAGTTCATGTCAAAGCTCCCGCAATCTTGATCCAAAATCAGCACTGACTTCACTATACCACCATGTCTACCAGCTGAAGCCGGAAATGATTTTCCTTTTGCTTTGTATTTTTCCCTCAGATCTGATGTCTTTCCAAAATTACAAACTTTAAAAAAAAAAAAAATGTGAACAAGCTCGTCTAGTGATGGTATCCTTGTGTCAACCATTACTCTAATCTTTCATTGCCTTCTTTTATCTTTGGATCATATGGTAAAATCTAAATAGCCATGTCCAGGGGAAACCTACATTCTCATGATTTGGGAGCTCTAGTAAAAATTAACGTGGATGGCTATTTTATTTATGTTCAATGCTTATATGTTGTGCTTTGGTTGCTGTTAGGAAAGCA
The DNA here is from genome assembly GCF_903995435.1 of Acomys russatus. Taxonomy (NCBI): domain Eukaryota; kingdom Metazoa; phylum Chordata; class Mammalia; order Rodentia; family Muridae; genus Acomys; species Acomys russatus. Next base: position 9,502,358 of record NC_067153.1, read on the forward strand.
TGGGATTGTCTGGGAGAATCTATCATGCGTGTCGTCTGCATCCTGTACTTGAGGCAAGACCATCAGAAATCACAGTTTTCCCTGATGCTCACTTACCTCCATCCCTCATTATATTGTATGAACTTCTGGAAAAACTCATTTGCATTACTGCACTGGCCTTCAGATATACTCGTAATCTATATTTTTTTTGCACTGTCTGAATCCTCATGATAAATGCTAGTTCCAATGTTCAAATGTATCAAGACCCGGTCTCCCAAATAGCCTAAGAGCAATCTGGAGACAATTTCAATTCTTTCAGTAGTCTCTCTACTGCAGTCTCATCTTTCTGACATATTGAATCCATACTAGTTTTTACTACTCTAACAGCATTCAGGCCTGAACTCTGCCTAATGGATTCAAATACTGTTGCCACTGTCCTTGTCAGAGTACTCTGCTGCAGTTGCTGACGTCTGAAAGGAACTCCTGGATACCCTATCAATCTTCCCATCTCATAACCGAAGGAAGGGTGCCGGCCAAATGGCTGCAGTTTCTTCCTGAAATGTTTCTTATCTAGCTCTCAGGAATAAATAATGTGCAATGCAAGATTTCTATTGTTCAGAATTTTAATTTGTCAACTAACAAGTACGCACATCTGAACGCAAGCATTTCGCAGTGAATTGAAGGGATTGTTTGGGAAAGGAAGGGTCAAAGGTAGCCCTTCTTAAATGACTCCTGGTGACATAGTGGTGTAAAGTGATACTGTCATATCATGGCCGTTATTACAGAGGGAGGAATAAATACATCACAGATTTTGGCATGAGGCATACTGGAGATGGAAAGTAATAGAGCACATCTACGACAGAAAGAACTGCAATATACAAGAGGTGTTCTTCTGAAAATATAAAATACTACACCACGGGCAGAGTGGTTTATGAACAGCAGCAGTTAAGAGAATGTTTCCCCCACAGGCATACATTAGTGAGCTAATGACAGCACATTTGACAGGTTAAACCTTATAAATGATATCATCCAACTCGCCTCCCTAAAAAGAAAACACTTTCAAAGCCACAGATTGGACAGAGACATTTACTTACCAGAAAGAAAACCGAGTGATATGATCATTTATTATTTTTTTATTAAACCTATTGATGTGAAATTTATTTTCCAGTGACAAGGTCACTGAAAACATTTCAACTGAAAATGGTTGGAAAGGGTCGATGAGCTCCTTTCTCCTGCACTTTATCTAAGGCACTCCTTTACGTTATGGGAAAGTATGAAGGCAGGGTTTAAGAACATTTAGAGGATGGAGCCTTCAAAAATTGACTCCCAGAGCCAAGTATACCACCGAGGTGACCCAGAAACTAGTTATGCTCTCAGCTTTTGCACAGTTTTGCTGGAGTCTCATATTTTTCTCATTACATCTAGTGATTACGTTTACCTCTTTATCTCTTCATGCAGTCCTTTAAATTACTGGGTTTCTAGACTAACATTAAGATATTTGATCACAGTTTCTTTCCAAACTATAAATGCTATATGAAGTTCCTCTTTTGTCTTTCAAGCCTATGTTTAAAATTAAGGAACACAAAATGAAAATATTTGCTAAAATGATATTCCTAGTCATCATCGTCTTGTTGGCCTTTGAAATAGGTAGTCATGTCCTCCAGGATTATGTAGCTGAGGATGACCTTGGACCTCTGGTTCACCCACCTCTATGGCCTGATTGCTATAGTTATGTGTGCTCCCACACACATACTCAGTTTACGTGGTGCTGGGGACTTAACACAAGACTGCGCACGTGCTAGGAAAGCACTCTACCAATTGAGTTACATCCCCAGACTTCCTTGCCATTTAAATCACTCAGAATATGCAAGAATCTAAGCTTCTCAAAACTAGGTTGACAATTAACTGCATGTACAGTTTCATTTACTATTTAATATAGCCTCACTTTTTTTTGTAGCGTATAGAAAAGTGTAAATATTTTCAGCAGAAAATATCACCTATTATTTGTTTTATGTAAAGATGTAATTTAAAGTATTGGGGAAATAAATTAGAATATTCTTAAGCAAATTATAAAACTGCTTTTGAACAAGCTATCTTTGGCGCTAGTCATCAAACATTTTTTAAATTGAAAATAAGGCTTTGACCCCCTCAGGAACAGTCATAGGGGAGGGGAATAATGGGAAAATGGGGGCAGGGGGGGGAGGAATGGGAGGATACAAGGGATGGGATAAACATTGAGATGTAACAAGAATAAATTAATAAAAAAAAATAAAAATAAAAAAATTAAAAAAAAAAAAGAAAATAAGGCTTTGAGTTGATGTGACTAATTCTGATGACGATGTGTAAGAGAATTACCACTTACACGTTGCATATTTAATTCTAGGCTAGAAAGACCACCCAAGCTCTTCTGTCTTGATAGAGTGCCTCAGAATATGAGAGACAGGTGGCTCCTCTGTGAACCAGGTTTCTCAGTACCTGAGATGTGTTGAGCCTCTATTGACTCAAGATGAACATACAATGTAATATTACCAGGAACAGTTGGATAGCACAAAATGTGTCTGTAAGTTTATTTTTAAAGACACATATTTGGATGGGCAGGGAGAGGGGTATGAATGGGGGAAACGTTGAGAGAAAAGAGTGAATATAATCAAAACATGATATATGAAATTCTGAAAGAACTAATTTAAGAAGATGCAAATAATAACAACAATAATCCTATTGCTTTAAATTAGAATGTTATAACAATATATTCTGTTTTTATCAAGAGCAGACTGTCTTTGTTCAAATAGAATGCTTAAGATCTTGACTTATTTTTTTTCTTTAGTTTTGGCATTTGCATGTTTGTTTAATCATGACCCTTTTCTTGTGTGATCCACTCTAAGAACAGTAAAAATAGATAGATAAATAGATAGGAAGGAAGGAAGAAAGAAAGAAAGAAAGAAAGAAAGAAAGAAAGAAAGAAAGAAAATACACAGAGAGAATTGATCCTGGTGCTCAGGAAAAATTATTAACAAGGCAAAACGCAGCAATGGGTATATTTTAATTTTTCTTTTTTTAGTTATCATTCTATTTAGTATTTTTAATTATGCATGAAGATCTGAATATAAAAAATAAAATTGTACATATGAATATAGAAGGAAGCCAAACAATTGCTTCATAGTCATGACTTGATCTTTTAATTACATTAACATTTTGATGTTTCTTGTTAGTTGTCCCATGAATATTCATAGCATACATGCATATGAAAATTTAATAATGTACAAATTAAAATTTTTAAGTAATCTTAAGAACCAAAGTAACTACATTTAAGTAATCAACCCAGTTCATGAAATTAAAGCTGTACCTCAGCATGCATATAAACTGAAAAACACTAGGAAACACAATTGCATTAAACCTTAAATTCATGCATCTCAAAAAGGAATATGACAAAACATGCCTGTGTCACCTAAAGCTGAAACCTGTTTCAATGACTGTAACTAATACAGCAAGACAAAATAAATGTCTCTTGTTTTTGAAACGCTTTAAGGTGTTATATCTTGCTATTCTTGGAATACCTTTTCAATAACTGCACATGACTTGGGTTTCATAATAAAGTTTTCAAAAGAAAATTAATATGAAATAATTGAGAAGAAAAGCAGGAGATCGGATGCGCTCATGCGCGCGCGCGCACACACACACACACACACACACACACACACACACACACATTTTTCAGGCTAACTTATAACGTAGCCTGAAAATACTTCAGGAGTTCAAAGAAAGGTAATATCCCTGAGAGAATAATATTTACAGAGAAGAATGAGGCTTTGTCTTGGTTCTATAATGTAAGATGACTCCCTTATCTCTGCAGAGAACCATTTGTGAGCCAGTGTTGAAATATGCTATGTCCTACCCTATTAGATTAAAAAAGTACAAAGAGCCTAAATTAGCAGGGGTGTTAGCCCAGGAAGGGAGAAGTCATGGTCAAAATCCTAAGTTCTGAAAGACTTGAAAGCCTAGATGGTTCCAGGCTGGCATTCACACATAAGACATGTGCACTCTTGGATGGTTCATGTCATCACAAGGCAGAAGCATGTCTGGGCTCTGATCTCAAGATTAACACAAGAAACTCTGAGATGTGTGCTTCATCTTAAAACACATGTGCCCTGGGTGAATGGGGTTGGTAGATAAGCTGCAAAGCGCTACACAAGCTGCCATGCTGTGAGTGGCAGCAGAGTGTTGCTTGAAGCAGGGCCCAACCTCTAGCAAGACCTTGCATACAAAACAAGAAATAAGAGAGAGTATGATCACCATCGCTTGGAAATCTCTTGTGATTACTTCTTTGTAAAGATTAAAATGACACCTATCATCTCCTTATAAACACCCCTATTACCCATCCTACACCTCCCACTCAAAATTAAAAAAAAAGAAGAAGAATTGTTAACAGAGTTCTGTTTGAATACACAACGGGTTTATTGCTCTTACTTGCAGAGTATGGGTTAGGGCTTGCCTACAGAAGCAGCATAGGTAACCCCAAAGCAGCTGTAGTAGAAAGTCTAGCTTCCCAGAAGCTCCTTAGATAAGAGGCCCATCAGTTAACTTTGCCTCAGTCTGTATACTATATTCTAGCACCCCCAGAGACTACGGCTGAGGTCATGTGCGATGACAGTGGAATTGCATACAAATGCCTAGTTACAGACACTGCATTTTCAGGTGCTGGTCCAATGACACTTCCACAACCCCTACTACTCAGAGGAACTTCAGTGGTACACAGGCCCGATGGCTCTTGAAAGCAAGCCCAGCTGTTGTGATAAAGATGGTAGCTGTTGTTTCAAGAACCACATTCAATAGTAAACTTAAAGTAACAAACATAGGCACCCAAGGAACTCACTCAAATCTTAGTATCGACAGGTTTGGTCAACAAAAGTACCTATAGAGTTTACCTATTAGTATATTCACAGCTTTTAATTATAGTCTCATCTTGGATACAAATTAGGGGGAGGCTGAACAGGAACACTGACAATCTTTGTTACCTACCAAGTATGAAAGTGAGAAGCTGCTTTTCTCTAATTTTTCAAAGGTGTCTGTCTTCATTATCTTATCTAAAAGCCTATAAGCATTTGAAACAAAAAAAAGGGGGGGGGTTCATCATTTTAGCAAGGAAAATCATGTCCATGTCTTGTGTGTGTCCAACTCTGTGATTTTTCCCTTGATCTTGCAGAATCAGAGTATTTCCATAAATAATGCAATAACACAAAGGAAAAAATGTGACAACAATGTTTTGGTATAAGCAGATGATGAAAAGTCAAATACCTAGAAATATAAGGATATAAAAAACATGAGAAGATTTTATGATAATAATCATATTGTTCAATAGTCTGCTAATAAAACACCCTTATCTGAATGGCTTAAACAATAGAAATTTATATTTTTAGTTACGGAAACTAGAACTCCAAGATCAATAGTTCTGTGGGACTGCCTGACTCATATATTTTCTTAATGTCTATTTTAAAGGCTATGTTTTCAATTATGGTTACTGTGGGGGGGGGGGCTAATTTTACATCAATTTGACACAGACTAGAATCATCTGAGAGGAGGAAATCCCAATTGGGAAAATGCCTCTATAAGTTTAGGCTGTGGTAAGTCTGTAGAAAGCATTTTCTCAATTAGTGATTGATGAGGGAGGCCCCAGGCCATTGTGGGTGATGCTATCTCTGGGCTGGTAGTCCTGGGTTCTATACAGAAAGAAAGATAGTGGTAGGGTTCCCCTTCTCTAAGGATCAAAGGAGGGGGATGGGGAAAGAGGGAAAAGGGGTGGGACCAGGATGAGAGGAGGGAGTGGGCTACAATGGGGATATAAAGTGAAGAAAGAAAGATAAGAAAGAAGGAAGGGAGGGAAGGAGGGAGGGAGGAAGGGAGGAAGGAAGCAAGGAAGGAAGGGGGAGGAGGGAAAGAGGGAGGGAAGGAGGGAGGGAGGGAGGGAGAGAAGGAGGGAGGGAGGGAGGAATGAATGATGAGAAAGCTGTGTAGAGCAGGCCAGTAAGCATCATCCCTCCATGGCCTTTGCACCAGATCCTGTCTCCAGGTTCTCACCATGTTTGACTTCCTTCAGTAATGGACTATGGATGTGGAAGCATAAGCCAAATAAATCTTCCTCCACTTGCTCTTTGTTATGATGTTTCATCACAGCTATGGTAACCCAAAGTAAGACAGTTACTAAGGTACTGCCATATAATGTAGAGAGAAAAATCTTTCTTTGCCATATAAATGTAGAGAGAAAAATCGCCCCCTAAGAGATGACTATAAATTGCAGCATTAGAACTAGACACTACACAATAGAAATAGAAATTGAAAACTAGTAAAAGAAAACACAAACTGAAAGTTGTGTTCTATTGTGGAAAAGACAATCTTCTACAAATGGTACTGGAAAAACTGTTCGGGTAACCAAAATACAAAAATTAGATAGCCCAGAGACCTGAGGTTTAAAAAAAAAGAAAAAAGAAAAAAATCAATGAAATGATCCCTAATATTATTCTGCTATATTCACAGATCAGTGCCTTATCCAGTAACCACCAGAGATATATAGTGTCCAGTGCCAGATGGGAATAAATGAAGAAATCCACACTCTGTCATTATGAAGAAAGAGAGTTTAAATGGAAGGTCTTCATCAAATCCCTCCCACTCAGTGCTCAAGGAAGCCCACAGAGGAGGAGGCAGAAAGATTGTAGGTATCAGAGGGGATGGGAAACACCAGGAGACCATGGCCTCTGCATCAACTAAGCAAGGTGCCTGTGAGGTCACAGAGACTCAAGCAGCAAACACAGGGCCTGCAAGGGTGTACACCAGGTCCTCTGTGTATATATTATAGATATTAGTTTAGTATTCTTATAGGACGCTTGATGGTGAGAATGAGAGAGCTGACTCGATGACTGCTCTTGGGACTGTTCTCCTCCTGTTGGGTTGCCATGCTCAACTTAGAGAGTTTGTGCTTCGTCTTATTATATTTTATTTTGTTGTGTTTGGTTGCTATGTCTTAGAAGCTTGTTCTTTTCTAAAGAAAGACAGAAATGGAGTGAATCCAGAGGGGAAGGGAGAGGAGGAGGACGTTAGAGGAGTGAGGGGAAGGAAAACTATAATCAGAATATATTGTATGAGAAAAGAGTATTTTCAATTTTTTAAAAACTGAGTCACACACATTCCACTTCATGGAAATGATCTCTTGGTGGGAAACAGAACTTAGAAAATATAAATTCTGTACTCCTTGTTGCAATAGAGCTGTTCATTACTTCTAGGACTTTCTGAAGGAAATACAACCTCTTCTCTCCCCTCCTCCCCTCTTCTCTCTCTCTCTCTCTCTCTCTCTCTCTCTCTCTCTCTCTCTTTCTCTCTTTCTCCCCCCATGGATATTCTGTGTAGTGTGTGTGTGTGTGTGTGTGTCTGTATTTCTGTGTTTCTGTGTGTGTGTACCTGTGCATGTGATACATGTAAAAAAAATAAAATTGCTATATGTTTGATAAAACAAAAAAGTGGTATTCAAGAACACTTATTGTGGCAGAAGGTTATCTCAAAAAAAGGAGGACCCAAAGGAAAGAAGAAATAGCAACCATCTATTAAATTCGGTATGCAAAGAGAATCATAAGGTTATGGTGACATTTTTCAATATATCCAATTTTGGAAAGGGAATTCTTATAACTGTTTTAAAGCTTTAAGCAAAAAAAAAAAAGTCACATAACACATTTCTATAAATGAAATAAAAAATATTCTGGTGATTGCTCTAACAAGAGTTGGAAAGTACATAAAAGTCGCAAAATATATTGTAAAAGTTTTATTACATGTTCCATGATATTCATTGTGTGTGCTATGAGTATAGTAATTTTTGCCCCTTCATAATGCATTACTTATCACTAATATATGGAACAGCAGCTATATATTCTGTACAAAAAGTGCCAGGTCTAATCCTCCCCTAGAGGAGCCTGTTTCCCTGTATGTTTCCTAAAACACAGTTTAATTTTTGTCAAATAATTTAAACTTTTTTACCTTTGCCAACTATTTCCTCCTCTGGGGTTTAGACCACGGGGAACCAACCATTCACTCCCAATATACTAAGGAGGCAAGAAAGTCCCTTTCCGGAGTAAAGCGTAGCTTGTTCTGCATAGGGAGAGTCCAGCCCACTGCAAACATACCACAGAACACATGCACACCCAAAGCACCCGCTCAGTGCCTTCAATCAGCCTAATTCTCATTGACTTCAAAGGAAACCCAAAAGAGATACGGTGGGGAAGTGAGTTGGCAGCCATGCCGACACATCCTCGAAGCGCGGTGTGTTAAAAACACAAACCTTTCATGAAGCTAAGTGCCAACAAACGATACTTTAGCGTTGTCAAAGAACTTCCCAATGGTCTAATTAAACTTTATGAGGTCAATCAGTATTATTAGCCCAGTTATGTAGATAAGGAAATGGAAACACAGAAAGGTCAAGTGATGTGCCCAGGCATTCAAAGTTCAGCAGCATTTGACACGTTGGTGTTTGAACTCCAAGGGCCGACAACCAAGGAATGCCTCAGCCGTTCATCCCGTTCCCCTTCCTACGAGTTATCAGCCACTCTGCTGGACATTCTTTATGACTATTAGAGGTGTGATTCAACACCTAAGGTGAAGGTACTTATTATACATCCAAAAAAGCGATGACAATTTCTCATCAAACAGCTGCATACCGACGCGGGCTAGAGCAGAAAAGACTCAGCTCAATGTGAAGGTCCATCAATAGAAAAATTTATAAATAACTAACACATTGCTCACATGTGAATGTTTTCTTTGTATATTCTAGTGGTAAATAGAGAGAATTTTCATCCTTAGGAAAGCCAGTGTAAATCCTTACAGTTACCAGGAACTGTCACATATTTTCTCAAACTGTATCACTAGAAGAGACCTTTTAGGACATCATTAAATCAAGCTGTCACATTAAAATGACATAAGCCAAACCTGTAGCCTCAGACTGCATTGTTAAATTATCCACATCTCATTGACTGTTTACTCTTAGCTTAAATGTCATCTTCTTAATAGAGATGTTGTTATAATAAAGTCTAACTTACCTACTACTAATATCTTTACTGCAAGGTCGTGCAAGAACCACCATCAGTGGGTACAGTCAGTACACACTGCACTTTTAATCTCTGGCATAAGCTTTTTAAGACAGTGTTAAGAATTAGGAATTGAGTTTTATATTTTAAAAATAGAATTCCTTTCTTTCCTGCCTTAGTCAGATGCTGTGTTTACATATTTTCTGAATCTGTTATTGCAGAATAAATTATTTAAGTCTCTGAAAGTTTAGTTTCTAAAGGTAATATTTTTTCATTTCTTGTATCTAATACATATTAAGGAAATAAATCTTTCATCATTGAACTTTTGTGAGCTTTTTATTTTGTTTTTACTTGAGACAGGGTCTCACCTGTAGCACAAGCTAGACTCAAACTCAGAATATTATTATGTAGTCACCATAATTCTGAAGTTACAAACATGTTTTACAATGTCCAGCAAAATATTAATTGCTTAATATGCATATGATGTTTTAGTTTTTCTTCTTTAAATTTATTTTTATTATAATTTATTCAGATTACATCCTGATTGTTATCCCCTCACTTGTGGCTTCCATTCCCACCGTCCTTTGCAAAATGAAATGACATTACAATTACAGATCTCGATCTTCTCCTTCCTCAATGCATTGTGGAATTCCTCTGATTTTGGCTTTAGTGACTGTGATGCCATTAACCCAGGAAGCTCCTTTCTTCAGTAAATTACAAATTATTCCAGTTCTGTTGACTCTTCTTCTTGTACCTTGGGGTCCATCTCTTCATGTTGCAATGGAAGTAGGGGAAGGAGCACAGAATAGTGACTAAATTCTGGAGCTCATGCATCCTATGTTTCCATTTCAGTTTAGCTGCTCCCTAGCTGGATAGCCTAGAGCAAGCTGCCTCTCAGGGCTTCCATGCCTCACATGTAACATTTGAATGACAGATATGTCCACTCCACAGTTTTGTTGTCTGACTTAAGCTTAGAATAGACCTTAGTACAATACCTATCAATTGCCTGGAATGAAACAAGTGTTCAATCAATGTCAATTGTGCTAGAAAGAACACAGAAGACCTTGCGGGTTGATCAATTTATATTTACTGATTTTTTTACACGTATCTATTCACTAAGTGTTTATAAAGGTCTAATCTATGTACAGACTAGGTAGTCTATGTAAAATTATAATTTGTGTACTAAATGAGATAACAAAAAAGGAAATTGTTGTTCCCACTGTCAGACATTAAAGTTCTTATGGAAAAACGAACAAAACTTTAGTAAAGAGGTTCAAGAAATGATGACATCATTGTGCAAATGATCCTAATGGTCTTTATGAAATAAAATTATTTGTAATATCAGAAAGTAAAAATAATAAGAGTGGTTTCTTCATGGGAGAGTAGACATGTTAGTGGTCATTGAGCTAGCCAAAGTCTGCAGAAAACTTTGGTGAAGTAAAGCATCATTTGAACCACTAAAATTTGGCTTTCTCATTACTGAAGCAAAACTTTTGTTAACCTAACTAATATAAGCATTAGGGTCTGTAGAAGAGTTATATAATACATATTTTACACATAAATTACAAGTGTTGCTTAAGCCAACAATGGTGGCTTTCATGTAATCTAAACCGACTCTACAGAAATTTATAAGGAACTATTTAAATTGCATGAGATTTACTTCCAGTTATTTACTTCTTGTATTTTTAATTTACCCATGAAAACTCTAGGTTGTGAGTAAACAGGAAGCTTTGGAACTGCGCTATGGTGTAAAATGGGGAAGTGCTAATCACAGGTGTGTTTTGAGGAACTATAGGACAGCTTCTTTCAAAACTACATTTGCTAATTTTTCCAATGCTCAGAATATTAGGTTGCATGGAAATACTATGAAAATAGGGTTATTAGAAGGTATGACATATAAAAAACCAACAAAAATGGCAATAAATAAATAAATAAGAAGGTATGACATATAAATTTATTCTTAAGATTTAACAGATATCAGGACAATAGAATAGTTCAGCATTAAAGTCACTTACCCTTATGATGAGAATTCAAGACCTCATTCCCAAACAATAGAAGGAGGAGACTGACTTTTACAAGTTCTTCCTGGATTCTAAGCACATTGTGGAGTGGCAGGTGCATGTGCATGCACACACACACACACACACACACACACACACATGCATACCCGTACACACCCACCTCAGAGAGAGATACACACAGAGAAGGGTGAGAAATGTGTTTTTTTGCATATCAAAAACATGTTATTAACTCCCGGGTATGAAAGTTGCAAACCTCCACAGTTGTCCATAGGAGACAGAGAAGAGGAAAATGCCACCTGAGTTATGTCATCCTGGAGGACAGCCACATAGCACTAGACATCCAAATAACAGAAAGAATTGCTTTAGAGAGAAAGTTAGAAAGCCAAAAGTATAGGTGAAGCATGCTTAAGCCAAAAGTGTAGGGGAAACATGCTTAAACTAGACATGAAAGAAAAGGAGAAGCTGTGCTTTTCTCAGTAGTTCAGAAAAGCAGGCAGAATTACAACACAGTAAGACTAAGACCCAATAAGCTACTGTGCTAGAGGGCAGGAATCCTGGAAAGGTAACGTGGTGCACACACTAAAAGGATAACTACTCCACCTATCTCTTTAACATTCTTAAGGTGAATTTATCTGCCTAACGGTGGTCCTGCCTTCTTAAGGGGTGGTCCCTTGGCCAAGCCATGGGCCTACCCAGTTGAACTAACTCTTAGGGGAGAAGACAGTGCCATGCCTCCATCTAAAGGAAAAGTGCACACTTTACTAACATTCCCCTTCCCAGGAAAGAAATCTAAAATCATTTAAGAGATGAAGCAAAGTTGGAGAACATATGTAAATTATTTTCATGATAATCTAAAGACTTAGTCACAAAGCTATTCTCCAGTAGGGATTATGAATGCCTGAATTGGAGTCCTAGGTCCATCTTCATTCATAGCCTCTAGGCAAGAGTCAAAAAAAAAAAAAAAAAAAAAAAAAAAAAAAAAAAAAAAAAAAAGAAAAAAAGAAAGAAAAAAAAAAAGAAATAATATGGTTTCTGATACTACTATACCTAGTCAAGTAAAAAGCAACTCATCTATGTCTAGGAGAATTGGTTAGTAATCATTCTTTGGAAGGCTGTATGAAATAATAAATCTAAGGTTAAAATCAGATTTATTCAGAAAAAGAGCCATTATATATATGTGTGTGTGTGTGTGTGTGTGTGTGTGTGTGTGTGTGTGTGTGTGTGCTGATCACAGAATGGACATATAGAAACACAAATGCCACTCCTTCATTATATTATAATATGTCCTTTTCCATATAAAGTAAGGTTGCTCTGAGTTGAAAGTCTGGTCACTTCCATTTGATAGGAGGAGGGCCCTAAATGGAAATATGCTTTTTAGGTACTTCATCTTGCCAAAGATGGCTCCACAATAAGATTTAAATTTCTGGTTATGCCTCCTTCAGTAAAGATATTTGATGTCTCAAACATTTCACTAGTGTATGCCATTGGAAATTATATCATAGTCAGTTAGATAGGACAACTTTGAACCTTTCCTCCTAGGTGAGACAGTCTGCTGCCGAATTTGCCAGAATTTCTTCAGATGCTGTAATGTATTTTCACCCTTACAACTGTAATGAATGAATGCTGGCTGTAGACACCAGCGACAGAATCCATCGCATAGATTTAGGATTTCTTCCAGAGGAATAGCCTTATAACTATCCCAAGTGGGTCGGCAGTTGGCTGATGATAAATTTTTCAGTGGCATCTCAAAAGGTAAATTTGAAATGGTCTCAACAGAATACCAAACTGATTGCTATTGTGAGATGGAAATTAAATAATATTTCCCCCTTAGCTACACTTTTGCTTTATGTGTTTTCAGATCCTCTGGATAAATCATAGTCCAAAACATCACATGACAAATGTCAGAAGGAAGCAGTTAATAAGTAGGAAGTAACTTGAATTATAGTATATTGTTATATTTATTACATCTTAAGATATTTTATTTATTTTTGTGTACATATGTATGTATTCGCATGTGTGGGCACATGCACTATTCAAGTGTTTAAGTCAGAGGGCATCTTGCAGAATTGTGTTGTCTCCTTCCACCTTGTGATGTCTATTTGGGCGTTGCCCTTAGGCTCTGTGTCTCAGTAGGAAGCTCTCTGAACCACTGAACGAATCACCTCACTATGGCTCTAATTATTTAATTTCATTTATTTTGTTGCTACTTATCATCGATCTTGTTTTTGCTGTACCTAACATATAAACGGAAATATATCATAGGTATATAAGTATGAGAAAATGATATATGTAGCATTCTCCATCATCTATAGTTTCAGACATTGAAGAGATGATATGTCTTCCTGCGGGTGGACAGGCATCTAGAATGTATCTCCTGCATGAAGGGGCACTATTAATGGCTATTATAGTCAATGAGACCACAACAATAGCGACAAAGCCTAGTCCCTTAACCATGCCTGCATCAGATCAGTTCTGGTCTCAGGTTCAAGCAAGCATGGACATTTTCACTCCTGGAAATCTTCTTGACAGTATGACCTCCTGCTGGTAAAGATGTTGTGTTTGCTAATGGAACAGAAGTGGCACACAGGATACAGAGCCTGCCGGGGCTTTTGGTCTGGTGTATGTAGGGTCGTGGTGTTTTAGACGTAGCTGTACCTATAGGGGGTTGGATGAGAGTCGCCTTTAAAGCAACACAGGATGACCTCATGAAACCTTGCTTGTCTCCCACCTCGCCTGCTGCTACCCAACTTCATCGTTCACTAGAATGGAATGCTGCTCTGTAACATTTTTTTCTCACATAAAATACCCATTGGATTTCAGCCCTTCTATACCAGTGTCTCTGAAATTTCGAGGGGAAATATATTGCTGGGGTGGGAGCAGTTTGTTTATGTTTCATTGGGGCTCATTCCCTCTGCAGAGTTTCATTGCAGTCTCCAGTATATTTAGAAAAATGGAACTGCCAAACAGTACCCTCAGATCTAGAAAAGTGGCTCACAGCCTGTGGGCCTTTAGCATAAAACAATATCTCTGTTCTATGCAAAATCTTAATCATCCAAAAAAGTATTTCAAAATTTATGTGCTAGAAAAGGTAAGGCTTTATATGCTAATTTCAGGAACAACTGTGTGTCAGGCTGCCAGATAAATATTTACAGCACATTCAAATTTAGCTGAACTTATATGACTTCAATCAGTGAAACTGTTTCCAGCCTGAGAGGTCATCAAAACTGTTATCAGGAGTCCTGAGACTGCTGCCACAATCACAATCATGCTGGAAGCCAAACACCACATACTCTAGGCTTCCTCAAGTCCTCCATAGCTGATAGGGAGATAATCCCCTCCTTTCTGTCCAAGGAAAACACCTTTTCACTCCTTCTCCTCCTCTTCAATGATCCAATGCCTTCTTTGTCCACATGAAAGGACCAGCCAACTCCCTGAAGCTACCATGTCTTTCTGCCCTGGAATGTGCTTTGCAAAATGTTTAGGCTGGAACTTCAAGGGTATGAACTGGTATGATCATTGGGAGGGGGAGCAAAGAAACCTCACAGTAGCAGGCTCTGAGCCAAATGTACAGGCGAAAGTTATCTGCCTGAAAAATGATAGAAGGGCCACAGAGGTGCCCAGAGTGGGAACCTGCCAATTAAAGGAGTGTGAATGAGACTGAGGGGGCTGGCCAGGGTGACAGGGCCACAGTCTCATCTGGCAGGAGACAATTTACAGATAGGTGTCTGACAGGGTAGCTGGGGTTCTTGGGAGCTTATGAATGGTTCTTGGAACTGTATTCTGTATTGCAAACTGTTTTGTTCAGATTAGAAGAGCCACTTGCTGACTCCAACAGTTACAGCAATTATAATGAACAATTCATTTCCTTAAGAAATGGGCACCAGAAAGGTTTAGTCGGGAGGCATGGGAAATAAGGAGGAAATATGCAAATAGGATAAAAATAAATAGAAGTAGGAAAAATTTTAAAGTACCATATTTTCATAGTTTTCATCTACTTCTTTAAAAGGAAGATTTCAAAGACCTCAAAATAAATTACAAAATAAAAATCAAGAGTAATGATATGCCTCTCTAACAACATGCTTATGATCTATGACCATTGTATTTGAGGAATCCAAGATGTTACGGAGTATCATCAACTCCCTCTACGTTATCTTATTAGGACTAGATTTCGCTTTACATATGTGAAGGCACACATGGCAGTGATAAAGCTGAAATTCATGTATACTTCCTTGAGTGTGATATTCAAGCAGCCATAAACACTGAGTTTTCATGTGTGTCTAGACCACATATGAGAACTGAGTTGCAAACTGTTCAAAGACTGAGACAAATGTGTATCAAAATAGGATATTTCAGGGTTTTGGGCATAGGTGTATTTTGGCATAACATTGATGAGAATTGTCATTTGTATAGTTACAGAAAATGCATAAGCTGTATATTGCAAGGTAAAGGGGAATTAGATTCATGAATATTAACTTGGCTTTTTACTCTTCTTAACTGCAAAATACAATCGTTAGGTAAAAATCAGAGTTTAGAGTTCACTCTGTGTGAGAGTTTCGGTACATTCTAAGAGCTTTCCATGAATTAACACGTTTACTACCCAGATCAGCCCTGTGTGGTGAGTATTTTATTAACATAATTTGACAGATGAGGAGAAGTGAAATAGTTTGGGGCTGAAGACGCAACTCAGTTGTCCTGGAGCATTTGCCCAGCATGCGTAAGGCTCTGGCATTGCTCCTCAACTTGCAATGAAGGAGTGAATAAATGATGAAGTAATTGACTCCAGTTTAGAACTTAAAGTAGGTCTCAAATGAGATGATTTAGCTTCAAAGCTGGTGGTAAAGACATCTCTAGCTATAAAATTGCCAGCTTAGTATTGTGGTGGGTTATACATACATGTAAAAGTTTGAATTCTCTTTGACTGTGGTATGACGGAAGTGTAAAAAGAGAAAGCAGAGAAATACGGGCCTAGCTTTGAAATGCCTTCTCTTCCATACCGTCTATAGAGATAGAATTCAGAAACGAAGTCAACTTTATTTCTAAAGATGTTTCCAACATCCAAAAAAATAAGTATGTGTTCTATAATTCTGACGTAGTATGTTGAAACATTTTCGCTGTTTAAAATGTAACAGACATTTGCTAACAGAAAACAATTATTACAGTGATATTTCAGGGTGGTGAGTTAAGTACTTGTTGTCAGTTCTCAGGAAGATAATTGATACGTTTACCCTTATCGCTGGAGAGTTCTCCACAGAAACAGGAGATTGGAGGGTCTTACTTCTGGGTGGCCCAAGCACTCCAGAGTGGTGTTAACAAAATGATAGCAGTTTCTTCGCTAAAACTGAAAGATAAACTGGGTTGTTGATTCCCTGAACGTATTTTTATCATGCAGAGGGTATGTCTGTAAGCTCCTCCTAGCATCTAGACAACGGATTCGTTGTGCCAACACCCGGGCTCCCAGACAGCCGCCTAGCACAGCTACTTGAACACATTTCAGTTTCTCTCCATGTGTTCTCTTCATTCTTTCCCTGATACCCACACTCACACGTGACAACATCAGACACAGCCGCTGTTCTCGGCTCTTGATGATGTCTATTCCTCTGATTAGAACCCAGAGATTCCCAAATAAAACATTTTAGTTCAACCCAGAAATTCAGCAGAAAATCACAGGGAAGATGACAGTTCCTGCTGGAAATGAGTTTTAAACCTCCTAGTATTCTCTTTTATTGTCCTCCTGTCTTGAGAATTTCATCCCTTCAGAACATGCCCACTTTTATCTAGTTCCCCTATCACTATTTTAACATTTGGAAATTAATGCCATCCCTCCCTTTCCTGGATATTTCAGAAAATCTTTTATTTGATACATGGATACCTTTCCTAAGGGCCACTAGAGGTCCACTCGAGGTTTCTGTACCCTGGATAGACTGATACCAACAGCAAGTGGTTTTGAACAGCAAAAGAAAGTTGAAAATGCACAAATTGCCCAAGAAACAGAGTTGACTACTGAGCTATCCATCTGGCTCCAAGCCATTCCAAATGTCAAGGCATATCAGAAATGTAAACTTCCAGGATGGTGTATCTATTCTGATTCTGGACTTAGGAAAACTGACAGCCTGAGGCAGGGAGAGCTGCACAAAATCTGCTTTGGCAAAAGTTTTCTCCCCCCACCCTCAGTTGAGAGGAGGGCTGTTTGAAGAGCTTTGGGAATTTGGCTTTCTCTCCTGCTGCATAGAAAAAGTGAAGTAAATAACCAATGATCACTAGCCTTGGCTTTGTGTGTCCAGCATTTATTAAACGCACGCAGGCTTTCAGTAAATTAAGGCAGTGCTGACCTACGGGACCATACAAACCACTTACAGTGCTAAAGTACTTGAGAATGAAGCTAGATTTTTGTGCTAAGGTTTATGCTCTGTGATTGCAAGTGAGTGTAAGGCTAGAGAGAGTAGAAGCCATGTGTCTGACTTATGGAGATTATGGTTATAAAACTGATCTCAATGAAAAGCAATTGACTAATGGAATTCTCTTCTGTAGAAAGCAAGCAGGACATGACCTGTTCAAAGTCTTGTCTGACCCATTCCCTGCACTGGGAGCCTCCCTCCCAACAGCCCCAGGCCTGAATAGAACTGAACCAATTAATCACCTGTAGCACAAGAGGTCCCAGTTAAGCTACAGGTGATGGCAAAGGTAGGAGATCTGTATCCCTGGTAGTAATTTCATTAATTACTCTCTAGCGGTTGGAACAGCGGTTATGTAAGCTGCAGCTGGCTAGATAGCATCACAGCTTGTCAGGGTAGGACCAGCTTCGTAGAGTTCTTCGGAATTCTAAGAATCCCAGTGCTTAGAGTGGAATAGCATGTGGGGAAATCGGAACCACGAAGCACCAAGATCGCTTCCCTAAATGTCCCACACCGCCGCAGCTAAGCAGCATTCTTTTCCTTTCAACCTTAATTTCGCACCATAAAGTAAACACACAACAATTTGTTTTCGGCAGTTGGTTTGACTCCAGAGCATTTTATCTTGTCAACCTCTAACAAGTGTTACAGCGAGCAGAGGAATATAAGCTGCTCAGCAAACTTCGCTCCTCTGCCGTAAGTTACATGAAGTTACAATTCTATCTGGTAAATCTCTCCTTTTCCCTTAGAACTGTCTCTCTCCAAATATAATGCCTTATAAATGTCCCGTGGAGAAAATGCCAGATGCAGCCTTTACGCTCTCTATTCTCTCGGGTGGATAGATGAGTGTTTTGGCCAATCAATATCTACTGCTGTGTTGGGTTTCAACACCACTTAGGGCTTCTAGTCTACTTATATCTATTAGATAGTCTACTTACATCATTAGAATGAATTGAAGATACAATTAAAATATGTGAGCAGTAAATGTTTGCTGCATTGGTCTACTAAGTAACTTCTTGGTACCTTAGTTCTTGATGGTTTCAAATGGTTCATTTGAGTTTTATTCCCTTCCATTCTATGATCGGCAGGAAACAAATGGATTGTACCTATATAAGAGACTGCCATATTCTCTTCAAGAAGGTCTCTGTTGTTCTCTATTTCCACAGAAAAATGCATGGGGATTACAATCTCTACTTCTTATGTGCATTTGGTGTTGACACTTTTTCTTCTCAACTATTCATTCTGCTGGGCATTTTTTTTGGGATCAAGCTGTAGAAAATTGTAGATTTAAATAGCTTTCCATCAATGTTTAATTATACTGAACATTTTCACTCATATATACGTACATATATACACATCATATGTATGAACTGCTTAATACACATGCACTTAATACACACACACATACACATGTATATCTTTTAACGAAGTGTTTAAATCATGGCTAATGTTTTCCAGTTTGAAGATTAAATTTCAATATCTTAAAACAAATAAACAGCAACAACAAAACACTGTTAGCAATGACCAACACGTTCTGTGCTAATTATATAACTGTTATACTAGAACCTTGGTCAGGCAGTGTATGTGTGTCTATGAAATATTCTGAGTACCAAAAGACTATTTTGCAGACGAATGCTTGTAAAACAATAAAATGAAAGCCAAATTTCTTTTTCTACTTCATTATTTTCTATCATTACTCCAAAATCAAAAGCAGGAAAAAAAAAATGTGAATTTGTTCAGATGTTACGACTTGCCAGAATCTGGCACAATGACACACACATGAGAGACTAAAACCGAAAGATCAAGAGTTGAAGTTCATTCTTTGATTTATCCCAAATTCAAGGCCAGCCTAGGGTATAAGAGATGATACCTTAAAACAAAACAAAAACAAAAAACAAACAAAAAGAATTGCTTAGATGATATATTTTCCCAGTTTTAAGGATTTTTAAAAACCTTATTTAATAGTCAGTGTCTGAAATGATATTACATAAGATGTTGGGACCCAGTTCATAAACCAAAGAAGCCAACAAAGTACCTACTACTGATTGAAAAACTCACATCAAATAATAATAATAAAACAAATATTGTCATTTAATACTACATTCTTTAAGGAGTATTTGCTTGCTTTCTATATTTTAAATTAATTTTCAGTTATTGTTCATCTTAGATTTTAGCTAGCTGAAAAGGCCAAATGTGAGTGGCCCTAGACTCCACGGTACCCTGCTCTGGCTTATGTCTAGCTCCTCCTACTCTGTGCATCTTTACAATAGACCTTGCAGGGCTGGGGAGCTGAAGAGCCTTCCTGTCTGTACCTCAGACATCTCTTCTTCAGAGAATCCAGATGACACAGACCCTCTCTCGGACCATCCCTTCAAAATTCATCAAGGAAACTTTATCAAAAGATATACCCCCCAAAGCTCTGCTGATCAACAAGATGCTTCTCCTAAAACATAAGATTTTCTTGGGAAAAAAAAGAATAGAAATAACTATCTTATTTTGTAGAATGAGGTGTCAGAAAAGCTCCATTTCCTCACATGATATAACGAACAAAGAAGAATGGGGTTAGCTGTTTTTTCATGCTCTCTCTCTCTCTCTCTCTCTCTCTCTCTCTCTCTCTCTCTCTCTCTCTCTCTCTCTCTCTCTCTCTCTCTCTCTCTCTCTCTCTCTCTGCCCTATTACATCATGTGTGTAATGATCAATGAGCTGTTCATGGCAATCATACGCCTTCCCTTTCACCTGAGCATTCACCTCTGTGGAAGGCAGGAATGAAAACACCAAAGTGCTTCTCGCTTGCCATAGTAACGGGCAAAATGAAACAACTTTGGGTAAATATAAAATGAAATGATTCCTTGAGGCATTATCAAACACTTTGGTGTCATTTGTCTCTCATGCCCTCCTTTCTCCTTTTGTGTTGACCTCTCTCTCGCCTCCCCAGTTGGAATTTCTGCTCCATTATTCTGTTTCTTACATCCTGCTTTCCCATCCCAAGGCCTCTTCCCTACCTATTGTCATTTTATACCTTCCTGGTTTCTATGGTTACTCACACTGTGTACTTACATCTGAGGATTCAGAGCTAGGAGCAATAGACAAGAGGGAACATGTGGTGTTTGTCTTTCTGGGCCTGAGTTACCTCACTCAATCCATCTTTCTCTAGGTCCATCCACTTACCTGTAAATTTCATTATTTCGGTTTTCCTTACAACTGAATAGTATTCCAATGTGTGCATGCATCATTCTCTCTCTTTCCATTTAAGGACATTTAGATTGTTACTGCTTCCTGGCTGTCATGAATAGGAGGCAATGAGCAATGCTCAGCAAGTGTCTGTGAGGTAGGATGCCAAGTCCTTTGGGCACAAGGCAAAGACTGGTGAAGCTGGGTCACAAGGTGGATATACTTTACTCTTTGAAGCCTTAGCATAGCAATTTCCAGGACTAGCTACACCAGTTACATCCCCACCAACAGTAGACGAGGGGGTCTACCTTCTCCAGCATTTGTTTTCAGTTGTTTTGTTGGACTTAGCCATTCTGACTAGGATGAGATGAAATCTCGAAATTCATTTAATTTTTATTTCCCTGTTTGCTACAGATGATAGACTGTTTTTGGATTATCTCTTAGCTATTTTTATCTCTTCTGTAGAGAACTCCCTTTTTAGATTGTAGTGATTTGGTTTTTTACTTTGTTTTTAAAATTCTTTGTATATTCTGAGTATTAGTACTCTGTCAGATGTACAGCTGGCAAAGATTACCTCTCATAATTTTCTCCACTCAAGTGATTGTTTCCTTAGCTATACAGAAACTTCTTAAATTTATGAGATCCCAGTTGTCAATTGTTGGATAAAGCCCGATGGAATTGCATTATTTTATGTTCACCTAACACTATATACTGCTCATATAAATGTATTGTAAAGATTGTATGTGTGTATGTATGTGTATGCATGTGTACGAGTGTGTATATGCAGGTGTCTGTATTTGTGTGTAGATATGTGTGTATATGTGCATGTGTGTGCATGCATGCGTGTGTGCATGTGTGTGTGTGTGTGTGTGTGTGTGTGTGTGTGTGTGTGTGTGTGTATAAGTTAAGCCACTTAGTCTTACAATGTTCCCTACCAGAACAACAGACTAGCAAAACCTCTAGTACACGCGCAAGATACTTTGTTTCTAATGGTTCATCAGCATGGACCAAAAACAATGTCGATTACCAATGTAGTCCTTGGTTGTCTCGCAGTGGTTTAGAGTTGGCCCCTATTGCTGAACACATGGTATACTTAGGACACAGGGCTTAGATGAGTCAAGCTGGATTTAGCCAGAAAGCCTCTCTCCTAGTTTCCATGATCTCTCCATAGTCTAGGCTCCCCTAGAACCATGGCCTAGTTTCCATGGTACTGTGTGTGTGTGTGTGTGTGTGTGTGTGTGTGTGTGTCTGTGTGTAAAACAATAATACTACTACAAGACAAAGAGGCTACCATTTCAAGAGTGGAAGGTACTGCGAAAGGAGTGTAAAGGGGGGTAGCTGGGAGTAGCTGGAAGAAAACGGAAGGGCAAAGTCATATAACTCTTCCAATTAAAGAAAGAAAAGAACTTTCATTGGTGACAAAGTAAGAAATTAGTGAGCAGAGAATTCTATCATGAAAATTGTAAGTTATAAGCATTTAGAGCATAGATCATTCTCAAAATCCAATTTTTATGTTATTCCTTTTCACAGGTATTATGCAGTGTTTTTTGATGTTTTCTTTTTCTTTTCTAAATTCCTTAAACTTAGCTCCAAGCACTTTTATTATATGTCCATAAAAGATCTTTGAGATAAACATTGCATAGACATTTCCATCACATTTGACAACTCTACGTGTCACACAATAGTTTCTTCACATGAAGGAAACATTTCCTAAAACCCGATAGCAAATTGATTTTGTTATGATTTTATCAGTTTTGACTTGGAGATCTTACCAAAAAGCCTCAAGAAGGTCTAGATAAAGTAAGTGTATTGATTTCCAAAGTCCTTTCCCTGGGGGATCCTTGGTTCAGAATATTGGCAAGGACCATTTCATTGCATTGTATATTCCATCATTAGTCGGGCTCCTTTCTATTCTTATTCTTGGGGGTTAAAAAGTCCCAAAGCTTTATTAGTCTTTGTTATCTTTTATAATGGTGCATTATTGTATGAGATGAAATCAAAACTGTAAATAGTTTTAACAACTCAATTTCCAACAGTGCAGCATGTAATAGAATTCTGATAATGGTCTGAAGTTACTCTCTTCCAAAATATGCTATCCAACTACACTTAAGTGCTGAATCAAGAAAGCAAGCAAGCTGTATATAGGCTTTTACATTTGCGAATCAACATGCAAGTTATCTGAGCGTGAGCAGGTATTTAAAGTGGAGGATGGTTGACCTTAGATTTTAATTCCAACTTGTGAGCACAGATAAGTGCTCTAAAGACATTATTTTAAGTTTAAAGATAAAGCCGTTGTTCATAAAAAGTAACACTATCATCTGGATGTAAGTGATGTTTCTTTTTAAACAAAGCTCTCTGAGAACCATGGTATATATACAAAGTGAGGACTGACTGCATTTCTTCTTTAAAGAAAATCACATCCATGCTTATAAGTGATTCCTTATTCTTATTGTATTATTTTTAATGCTACATTTTTATTATGTGGGCAAAGGGCATGCCTTAGAGGGATTTTTTGCACAATGTTTGTTATTGCTTATGAAAAATGTTTCATGCCTTGTTCTTTGTCTATTTCTGCATTCTGAGCCCAAGTAAATTTATGGAAATTTTACATGTTAAACTCTTTTGTATTCCTTTAATGAAAAATTCTTTCCTATCTATGTTCGTCAATGTTTATCTGAACTCATACCCCATTATGTAAAAAAAGAAAAGTACTTGGCTTATTCTCAAAGAATTGTTTGACACTTAAAGGATTAGAGAAAATTTGATTTATGATCTGTAATATGAACCCTGAGAATGGACAGAAATAATATTCCGAGATCTAAAATCAACTACCAACAGAAAGTTCAGTTGATTTGCTTTGGTGATTTGAAATACCATCTCGTCAGAAGTAACCTGAAATTGTGCTCTTTAATGTGGTTTATAGACTCCGACATCAATACTTAAAAGGTAAATATTATGGGATATCTTCTGAGAAAGATATATCAAATGCTTATTATGTCCGATTTCCTCGGTGTTTAAATGATTAACTTCATGCTTGCTTATGTAAAGAAAAAGGTAGGGTTTCTAACATAAAGTAATTAATAAGGCTAAAAGGTGTATTTTTCATTTAAAATAGAAAAGAATGGATGATATGCATTGAATATTTTTTAAATAAGTATAAAAATACTACTGATGCCAAAAACATCCTGATAACAAACATTGCATGTCTTCTTAACTAATGCTTATAATGATAGTATAATGACACTTGGGAACCTTTCCAACAGTAAATTATAAAATACCGGAGGCAGGAGGCACTTAAATAGTGCTTTTAGGTTTGTTTGTTTTTTTTGTTTTGTTTTTTTTTTGTTTTTTTTTTGTTTTTTTTATGAGTAAGCTCCTTTATCCTAACTAAATCATACTTGAGCATGCAATGGAGTTTCTTTTCTGATCCTTTGCCCTATACAACATGTTAATATGATTCTACCAAAAAATGAACTAAAGGATGCTGGAAAATTGGCTCAGTCAATAAAGTGCTTGCCCCACCATTGTGCAGGCCTGAGTTTTAGTCTTTGGAACTCACATATTTTTGGGGAAAAAAAATGTGGCGGTTAGTCACAGCAATTCTAACACTGGGAATGTGGAGACAGGAAGTTCCCTGGAGCTTGCTATCTAGCTATCCCAGCCCAAGCAGTAAGCTCCAAGGTCATTGAGAGACCCTGTCTCAAAAATAAGGTAGGGAGTGATTAAGGAAGATATCTGATATTAACCTGCGGTCTCTACATATGAGAACACACACACACACACACACACACACACACACACACACACGAAGCCACCAAGGCAGATAAACAAGAGTTCACCACGGCAGAGTAAGAGGTAGATGAGAAATGGTCACTTTAGCAATAGCAGAAGTATTGCATGAGCTGTAGAGAAGTAAACTGAGTGACATAGTCAGGGAGCATGATATAGATGGAGACGATGTTGTGTTTTTAGATCAGCACACAAAGAGGATTAGAAGAATAAATATGTACCTTGTGAGCTCCTTGGTAGAGCTGGCCCTTGGCGATTAAAGCCACTGAAGAAGTTTAAAACAAGAAATGCACAAAGGAGGGCAGGAACGAACCAGAAGTCAAACAGAGGTTATTATAGCAATCAGGAACAGGTTAAATTAAAGGGTCTGATCAAAGCAATAAAATGGCAACAGATGGAGAAGAGATTTGTGGTAGATTCTGAAGGCAGAGTCAACTAAAGCTATAATGCAGAAGAAGGAGATAAAGCAAAGAGTCAGTATATCACTATCCAAACCTGATTGACTAGTCACTAGATATCTGGTCACTAAATAATCAGTACATCCAGAAAAGGAAAACATGAGAGGGTGAGAAGTCTAAGCGTACTACGGTTTGATAGTGGAATGGAAATGTCCTGGAATCCATGAGTGTGACCATAGTGAGGGCTCCTAGTAGTGAAGGATACAGATCTTGAGCTGGCCATCTTCTTTAACCAGGAAAGGCTTCCAGTTGTGATACTGGGACACCAACCCAGCCACAAAACATTCAACCTACAATGTGCCCTGCCTGCAAGATGTGCTGGGGCAATGATGTCTCAGAAGTGCAGGAGTAGCCAATGACTAGTCTGACTTAAGGACCACTCCCGCTAGAGGGAGCCCATGCCTTACAGTTCCTGGATGGCCAGGAATGGGAAGCTGGGTGGCCCAGAGACCTAGGGTGGCAAAATAATAATCATACACACACACACACACACACACACACACACACACACACACACACACACACACATACATACATACATACATACATACATACATACATACATACGTACATATATACATACATACTTAAATGATGAAATGATACCTAATGATATTCTGCTATTATCATAGATTGGTGCCTAGCCCAATTGTCAGCAGAGAAGTCTCCTCTGGCAGCTTATGGAAGCAGATACAGAGAGCCACAGCCAAAGATTAGGCAGAGCTTGGGTAATCTTGCAGAGGAAGAGGAAGGATTGTAGGAGCCAGAGGGGTCAAGGACACCAAGAGAACACGACCCACCGAATCAACTAAGCAGGCCTCATAGGGACTCACAGAGATCAAAACAGAAATCACCAAGCTTGCATAAGTCTGTGCTATGCCCTCTACATATGTATTGTGGTTGTTTCACTTAGAGTTTTTGTGGGACTCCTAACAGTGGGAGTAGAACTCTCCAAGAAACCATGGGGTGTCTCTGACTCTTTTGCCTGCTCTTGGGACCTTTTTACTCCAACTAAATTGTTTTGTCCAGCTTTGATATGAAGGTGTGTGCTTAGTCTCCTTGCATCTTATTATGCCATGTTCTATTGATATCCCTGGGAAGCCTGCTCTTTTCTGAAAGGAAACAGAGAGCAGTGGATGTGGGGTGGAGGTGGGGGGGAAGGGGCAATGGTGGTACTAGAATGAGTGGAGGGAAGAGTAACTATAGTTGCAAGGTATTCTATGAGAGAAGAATTTTTTTAAAAAACAGAGTACTATAGTTTGATTCTAAAATATCTCCCACAGCCTTATGCATTTGAACACTGGTCTCTAGCTGCTGTTAGCTCTTTGGGGAGGTAGTAGGACTCTGGGGGCATGGTGCCTACCTAGTAGATACAGGTCATATGGACAAGCACGGGAGGTTCAATCCATTTTGGATCTGAGCTGAGCTGCCCATTGCGTGATCTACTATATTAGGAGCAAATTCTGTTGTGACATCCCACGCCCATGGGAGAATTGTTTTAGCCACCCTAGCTGCCAGGCCTCGCCTACCAGGATGGACTGAACCCAAAACTCTCAGCCAAAAATAAACCTCTTCTGTGCTAAATTGTTTCTGTCAGATATTTTTTTTTTCACAGTGACAAGAAAACTCAAACAACACAGGAGGTCATTGAGTGATTCTAGGTGAAGGCAAGCTAAATTGGAAGGATGAACTATCTCAGCATAAGTGAGAATAGAAATATCCAGTATGTGTTTTCAAGTACTTTGGACCAACCAAGTTTAGCTCAAAGAAAAAATGCATGTAAGATCAATTTAGAAAGACCAGGTGATTTGCAAACAGGACACCCAGCAGGTCTACTACTACCATTATTATGGAGTGAACATGTGCACTCCCCAAATTTCAATTTGAAGTAGTAACTCCAATACCTCAGCATGGAGATGCTTTTGAAGGCAAGATAATTAAGGAGCTGTTTAGGTTAAAATGAAGATGTGTTTTTAAGGCCTTAGCCTCATCTATAAGTGTCCATATGTGAAAAGAAAATCCAGAGCAGAAAGAAACCCAGGAATATTCACAGAGGAAAACATACATAAGAACAAAGTGGTAAGGCAGCACCTATGTGAGGACATAAACAATGGATAGCATTCAGTGTCCACGTGAAAACAACATGGATGGGAGTGTCCCCCGTGAAGAAAATGGAAAGGCAGAGGCCTCATGAGGACACAGCCAGTACGCAATGTCTCTGTGCAGACATAAGAAGTGCCTATGTGAGGCTATCAGGAAAAGGCATTGTTCACATGATGACACAGAGAAGACAAGGGGATTATTTGCAAGGCAAAGAAAGGGCCATCGGGCGCCATGACCCACCAAGGCCTTAAGCTTCGCCTTCTGAGCTCCCCTGGAAGAAAATCAAGTGGTATTTTGTTAGGCATTCTAGCTAGTAAGGAAAAGGCTGCATTCTAGCCTCCCCCCTACCTCCATCTGAGTGTGTTTTCAGGACGAACCCTTCTACCTGCAGCACTAGTATCATGTGTCAATATTCCATTCTTCATATTTTCCCCAGCTTCCCTCTCAATTTCTATAGAAAATATCAAGTCCAGTTGTTTTCTGCCACACACTAACAGCCAAGAGTTTTCTGTAGCTAAAACATTTAACTTGGTTGTTCATAGTTTGGCTGAGCCCATGCATATATTTTCTACAATAATGCCTTGCCTTTGAACTTCTATAATTTCACCAAGACCGTTATTGCTCCATGAAGGTCATTGCCAAAGTAAACTGTTTTTTTTGTTTGTTTGTTTGTTTGTTTGTTTGTTTTAGAATTCTACTAAATGACCGCATTGCCACCTACGCTTATATCTGTGCCTCTCCAACAACCTTGATTGTTGATGGCTACTAAATAAAACAAATAAATAAACAACAAAACTACACAGCAGTAGTGAGAATTTCAAAGGCATAATTTACCATGATTAAATGAAATTGATCGAACGAAAATTTTAATTTCTGTAACTCTAAAGTTCACATTAAAAATGAAAAAAATAATATTAAAAAAATAAAACAAAGAGTCAGGCAGGAAGGTGGCTCAACTGGTAAAGCATTTGCTGCACTAGGTTGTGGACCTGCACTTGGATCCAAAGGTAACCCTAAAAACCAGATTGCTGCAATGATCTGTTTTTAATCCTAGCGCACCAGAGGCAGAAACAGGAAATCTTTGTAGCAAGCTACCGAACCAGACCAGCAGAAATGGAGAGTTCTGGATTTAGTGTTCAGCCAGAGAGGATGGCTCATTAGATAAAATAGAGTGCATTCAAGGAAGACATCCAATGTCAGTCACACAGCCTCTACTTATTAGGCACTTCTGTGTGCACACGAAACCAAATTCACACCTGTCTCCCTGCAAGTGCAAAAACACGGCACACAGATGCATACATGTACAAAAATGTAAAGGGTCGTTCTCCAAACACTAACAATATTTAGTAGAGGATAACATTGCAATGGAAAAACATGTTCCAGGTTGAATGAGAGTTGCTGAACAGAGATGCCCCTGTAGAAGTGCTTTTTCTATTAGAAGTGTATAAGGTAAATACAGTTTCTATAGTAGCTGGTGGCTCCAGCATCAACACTGGACAGTCCTGCACAGTCACTTGTCCTCAATAACATCTTGCCTGGATTTAGCCCATTTATTTGTTATGGTTACAGTTGACAGAAGTGGTTCCATTTCTATATGGACAACTCTCAACTTTTTTCACATATGAATACATGGATAGACTTTAGACAAACAAATGAACACCTTCCACTGTTGAAAAAGAAGAGCTCCAGCAGTATGGGGAGGGTTTTAGAGGGGAGACTGGAGGGATGAAAACAATAAAAATGCACTATATGTTTTCAGGACACTGTCAAAGAATCATAATAAATAAGGCTGTAATTCAAGAAGAGAGGGATGCTGAGGGAAGGCTGATGGAAGAGTATTGGTAGGTCATTTAGGCAACTAAGGAATACTGAGAGTAGAGTAAATTACTTTACTCAGGGGTTTTCTAGTTGCTCAGCCTTGAAAACACACACAAGAGTAACTATATACACTGAGCAAGTTATGTTTAAATATATATATGTATGTTCATATTTATGTACACATGTACCAACAATTAATGAAAAAAAGAGGCAATGAATTTAGAAGATAACAAGGAAGGGTGTAACAGATGGTTTGCATGGTGAAAAGGGAGGGGGAATGATGTAATTATAATCTCAAAAATAAAGGAAATCATAAAAACAAGCATTACCAGTTCAAAGCTCTCCTATGGCATATAGCAAGACTCTGCCTCAAACTAACAATTTTCAAAAATTCCCTCCAATAGTCTATAGACTAGAGCGTGTTTATAAGAGTTTACTGACTACTTCTGAAGAGGATTGTTCCTTGTTTTATGATATCCACTAACATACTTCCAGGAAAAGCCATTAACTATTCAGCCAGTAAATGATGTTGTTGCTAGGACTACCTACGCCACACCTGGCACTGTCTTGGGTATAAGGTTATGCATAAGCATCGCTCCTTGAATCTTCGCAGACTGCCTGAGGATGAACGTATTAGAAGATAGAAGATATCCAGATTGATAAATCTTACTTCCATTTATTATGCTGCCAAGAAACTGCTTTCTCGGTGCCATCTTTAATCCAGCCTCAAACACAGAATGCCGCATACGCAGCGATTTCAAGACAAAGCTGCATCTACAGTTTAAGATGAGCGCGTCCGCGATCGTATTTGGGAAAGCTATGTTGCCTTGTAGCTTATGTTACTAAAAACTGTAAATGACATTATTGAGAAATACAAATTCTGAGTGTTTTTGGCTCAATTCTGCCTGTTTGCCCATATTCGTTCTAATCCTCAGGATTTGAGAACACATCTGCACCTGGAGATAAAGTATTAAAACAGGTAATTACATTAAAAGGAACCCCTTAGGGTGTGCCTGACGTCAGCTGGCTTATCTTCCTTACAAGACAAGGAAATTTGGGCACACAAAGAGACCCCGGGCTCACCCATGCATGGGACAGCATTGTGATGAGTCATCTCTAAAAATATAACTTCTACAAGCTATGGAAAGAAGCCCCCCGGGAAACCAACCCTTATTGGCACCTAGAACTTCTAGCCTCAAGGAACTGGGAGAAAATGATTTTCAGTTGTTCATGTCTCCCAGTTCTGGTGTGTTGTTACGGCAGCCTAAGCTAAGACAGTGCCTAGCAAAGGCAAGGCAAGACTTGTAAAATGAAAACCAACTGACTAGCTCGTCACCATGTACTTAACAAGGACATGGCCATCTGTGACATACTCAGATAATGCAAACCATCACTCATTTATTCTACTGAACACAAAGGGGTGCTGCACACTTTCTTATGTTTATGGCCTCTTGTTTAAACAATAAGAACTTAGGAAGAGGGGTTAAAAAAAATACATTTTCATTAGACGCCTTTATCACAACAACTGGGTGGCATTTAATGTCGCAGTTCCGGTCAGCACGGCACTTCGTTTCTGGGCTTCATAAAGGTTTAGTCAGCTAACATCCCTTCAGTCAGCTCAGTGAACCATGGTAATTTCTGGCACATGTGGAGAAACAGAGCAAGCTTTCTTGAATTAATGAAATTAAGTCTGTCAGATTTAGGCTGGCTGGGTATGAAATTCAAAGTAGACCAAGTACTGGCTGACCATAGCTGCCGCTTGTGTGGATCAGATTTGGCATAAGATTCAACCTACGATGCAATGTCAATTGTCAAAGTGATATTGCTTCATTGTCGACATGGATTGTTTTTAAAATGATATACATTTTAAAGAAAAATAAACCTTAGCCTAATGTGAAAATAACTACGCTTAAGAAAAATAGAATAAAATCTAAGTCAAGTGTTCATTAAGACCTGGCTTACGGTTCCGGACAATAATCATAGACTCCATTGTTTCCATTAAGATGGGATAGAAAAATGAGGGAGGGAATCAGAAAAAAAGCTGCTTTCGCTGTTATATGGAAACTTTAAAAAAACACACGTATATATTATAATTTAGGAATTGACACTTGGTGGTCTCTCAAGTGTTAAATCTCCCTTGAATTTCTTATGACTAAAAAAAAAAAAAAAAAGGAATAAAGTCAATTTAACTTAACTGGCATATGAATTGAGTTCAGTTAACAGTGTTAAAATCCACACATCCCTCCACAACAAATACAATGTGTGAGTTTGAAACATCAGTTCTGTGGAGCAGCCACCATTTCGATGACTGGGGACTTGTGTCAATGTACTCTCCTCTTGAAAATCAGCAACATAAAATCCAAAATCTTGGACAGGAAGATTTTGACACAGGCGTTATAAAAGATCAGCAGATCCAGCAGGCTACTTATATCAGAAATTTCCTGGCAGAGCCAAAACAGGTTGAAGTACAACGCAAAGGGGGGGTGACTTTTCTAACTGGGTCAGCGAGCTGGCAGATCACATTCTTCCCATTTTCAGTTAGTGTGAAATCTCCAAGGAAATTTGTCTTCATAGTTTTCCGGGTTCTTTTAAATACAACAAACAACAGACAATTCAAAGAACTGAATTTAGGGCCTAATTAAAATACCAAATGTGGTTTTTGTAGCTAAATACATTAAGCTCTTTCTTGTTGCTGAGGCATTACTTCATTCATTCACTCACATAGATTATTATCTGCCAGGTGCAGTAGTTCACAGAGGGTCCCAACCCACTTGAGAGACAATGCCCCTACCCACAGGGAGCTTATGTACAAAGAGAAAGACAAACATTAAGTAATTAAAAATAAACACGAACTAGATAGAAATTGGATTGCTCCTGCATGCCCAGGCTCTGTGGAAAAGTGTACACGTAACTTCCATCCCATCCTCATAATGGTAGGGTGAGGTCACTATTAATTTTAGCCTCATTTCACTAAAAAAAAAAAAAAAAAACCATAACTGAGGAAGAAAAATGTTGAGTCTGAAGGTCATGCAATCTCTTAGTGACAGCTGGGATTTGAATCAAAACACTCTGCCTCAACTGGTTGTATCATTAACTACTATATTGCATGTACCGTTCAAGGTGGTACACGCCTTTAATCCCAGCACTTGGGAGGCAGAGGCAGGCAGATTGCTATGAGTTTGAGGCCATCCTGGTCTACAAAGAGAGTCCAAGACAGCCAAAGCTACACAGAGAAATCCTGTCTCAATATTTATATTCCTTTAGACTGTGATTTGGGTCCTAAAGAAAAGCGCCATCTACAAAGGTGTAAACACAAAACCAAATTTAACCTGTCATGAGGAACATCTCAGAAATACTGATTTTTTTTAACTGAACTGTATTTATTTGTGTGTGTGTGTGTGTGTGTGTGTGTGTGTGTGTGTGTGTGTGTGTGTGTTTGGGTGGGGAACAGTGTCTAACAACAATGTGGAGATGTTTCTTTGCTTCCACCATCTGGGTCTGGGTGCTTGATCTGAGATATTCCGGCCTGGCTGGCTGAAAACACCCCACTGGCTCCTAATAAAATGGATTTTCAAGCAGAGACTTGAAGGACAATTGAAAGGAGGGAAACGATGTGGGAAGGGCATTTCTAACAAAATAAATAATGTGTCTCAAGTTCATAGTATTAAAAAAAAAATAGAAGAAGCAGGTTGGCTGAACATTTTGCCAAAACTTTACAAAGAATCA
Source organism: Acomys russatus (assembly GCF_903995435.1). NCBI lineage: Eukaryota > Metazoa > Chordata > Mammalia > Rodentia > Muridae > Acomys > Acomys russatus. Next base: position 9,534,871 of record NC_067153.1, read on the forward strand.
AAATGTATTTTCTATTTTATATTTCATTCAAAACTTAATTTTCATTTTAAAAAAAAATAGGAGACACAAAAGGATTTTGAAAATAATTGGAAAATGCTGAAAGACATAAGAAAATTGAAAAATTGCTTTGCACAATGCCAAGATTGCTGATACAATAAAAGAAGGCTAGTGGCAAAGTGATTATTTTCGAATGTATTTCCACCCAAAAGGTATCCTGTACAACATTTTATCCCAGCAGACTGTATGTTTTCAATTCTGTCTTTGCAGGCAAGAAAGGCTGTCAGGCAGATGGATCAGTGTAGTCAAAAGTAAAAACATTGTGGCTTATTCTTAGAATTGCAAAGAGCTTGGATTTGGCTCAGGTATATGGGAAGGTATGGGGAGGAAAAGATAAAGTTGGGCTGGTGTTGTAATTTGCGTATGGTTTGGGTTAAATGTTCCCCTAAACATTCAAGTATTGGAAGCCTCTTAGTGCCTAGGATGGTAACATTGGGAGATTGTACAGCATGGAAGATATGGAGCCTACTAAGAGGTGCATGGCTCATTGGAGGACTGCCTAGCAAGGTAATAAGTGAGTGTAACTGTGTAAAAGAAGCAAACCTGGACCTCCTCACCTCTCTCTCTCTCTCTCTCTCTCTCTCTCTCTCTCTCTCTCTCTCTCTCTCTCTCTCTCTCTCTCTCTCTCTCTGCTTGTACTTCTTCAGTATTGTTTTTCAGAATAGGTTATGGCCATGGCTTACTTCAAACTCAATTCTTCTGTCTGAAATATCAGCTTCAAGCCCCAACTCAAAGAAGCTGGAGAGATGGCTCAGTGAGTAAATGTGAATGCCCTTGGTCCTAGTTTGATTTTCTGTTGCTGTGGTAAAATGCGGACTAAAGAGATTTGTGAAAAGGAAAGCGTTAGCTTGGCGTATGCATCCCAGGTCACAGTCCATCACTGAGAGAAGTCAGAGAAGGGACTTAAAACAAGAACCTGGAGGTAGCAACAGAAGCAGAAGCCGTGGAAGAACTGCTTACTTTCTCTCCTTAGTTTCCTCAGCCTGCTTTCTTATAAGACCCAGGACTACCTGCCCAGGGACAGCACCACCCACAGTGCAGTGGGCCCTCCCATGCCAGTAATTATTCAAGAAAATGTCCCCAAAATTATTCCAATAGGCCAACCTGATGGAGGCATATTTTTCTTCACTTAAGGTTCCTTCCCTTTTTCCAGATGACCCTAGTTTGTGTCGCATTGACAAACAATTGAATTGCACACATTGTAAGCCCGGCAACTTCAATTTAATCTATAGGACACACATAAAAGTAGAAGGGGAAAGATAGCAACACAAAATGTTCCTCTGACCTCTACGTAATTGCCATGGCATGTCTTTGCCCCTTCTCCACACCATAGATGCACATGGACACATACACTAATTTTTTTCTTAAAGCTGTAGTGGGTAGTAAATTCATGCTATGCATCAGACACTGGGACAGACGTTTGAGGCCTCTCACTTCACTACCAAGACATCCTTACTAACATTCAGGGATAAAGATATTAAGAGGTGGAGTATGACGCTCTTTGCACAAGAGTGGTAGAATTTAAAGTTTGCATGTCTGTTAATATATGTAATATATATATATATATATATATATATATATATATATATATATATATATACATTCTATCTATACCTTGTTCTCAGGAAAGACCAACTCTGTCATGTCTTTCCATCTAACATTCATTATATTAAATGTTTTGAAAGACAAGATGAGCCAATGTTGAAGAAAATAAGGAAGTAAAAGTTTTAGAAATTTCACCACAATCATAGACTATGGACTAGAATCTATTTGCTACATGACCTTGAATAAGCTGCCTAATCTCAGGAAGCCTCAGCCCATTCGCCTCTGTAATAAAGATGGGAGCTGTACTCAGAGAACTGAAACATGAGGCACCATACAAGCAATTAGCAGAGCCCGGGGCACAGTGTAGCAGACTAGTAAGCATCTGTCATTTACATTACAACAGTAGTTGCTAAGCGCCAAAATTCCTCTGCAACCTCTGTATTCTGAAGTCAGTCTTTCTACAGGGCCTGGTATCCATGACTATCCCCTGTACAGTGTACAGGTCTGTTCTAGTAGTTTAGTCCTAAGAAGCTTTCTGTGACTGATCCTTGTTTGGGAAATCACTGAGTGTAGTTACAAAATTAGCTACTTCCTCTGAAGTAGAATGGAGTGGAATGGTGGTGCAGAACTTGTGGGAGTGGCCAATCATTGTCTGGTTTAATTTGGTTTAACTTGAGGCCCATGCCAGGAGAAGAGCCCATGCCATTCTTGTCTGAACAGGCAAGAACCAGAGCCTGGATAATCCAGAGACCTAGGGTAGAACCAAACACAACTGGCAAAGAGAAGAAAGAGGAGGAGGGGGAGGAGGAGGGGAGGGAGGAGGAGGAAAGGGAAGAGGAGAAGAGGGAGGAAGAGGGGAAGGAGTAGGAGGGGAGGGAGGAGAAGGAGAGGGAGGAAGAGGAGAAGAGGAGGAGAGGGAGGAGAAGGAGAGGGAGGAAGAGGAGGAGAGGGGGAGAGGGAGGAGGAGAGGGAGGAAGAAATGGAGTCTACAATGGAGGTCATTATCTGTTCTTTCCCCTTGGAGCTCAGGGATTCGGGTGGAAGGGGAGTTGGGGAAGATGGTAGGAGTCAGAGGTGATGGTCGTCGGCATGAGGGAGAACAGAGCCCACTGAATCAACTGAGCAAGGCTCATGTGGGTTCACAGAGACTAAAGCAGCAAGCATGGGGCCTGCACTGGACTACATCAGGTCCTTTGTGCATATGTTATGGCGGTTAGCTTGGTGTTTTTGTGGGACTCCTAACAGTGGGAGTGGGTATGTCTCTTGATTCTTTTGCCTGCTCTTGGGACTCTTTTCCTCCTATTGGGTTGCTTTGCCCAGCCTTGTCTTATTGCATCTTGTTTTGTCATGTTGTTTGGTGTCTCTTGGAGGTCTGCTTTTTTCTGAAGGAGAAAAGAAAAGGAGAGGATCTGCAGTAGAGGAACGATGACGGGAGACCCGGGAGAAGTGGAGGAAGAGAAAACTGTGGCCTGTGATGCATTGTGTAAGAGAAGAAGCTATTTTCAGTGAAAAAACAGAAAAGAACTAGCTCCTTAATAGTAGCTATTTGAAAATCAGAAGTACACTGGGCATTGGGGGCGCATGCCTTTAATCCCAGCACTTGGGAGGCAGATGCAGGTGGGTCTCTGTGAGTTCGAGGCCATCCTGGTCTACAAAGCAAGTCCAGGACAGCCAAGGTTACACAGAGAAACCCTGTCTTGAAAAACAAAAAAAAAAAGAAAAGAAAAGAAAATCAGAAATACTCAAATATTGCTATTTGCTCATTACTAATTAAGTTACTTTCATTATTACTAAAATGCAATCATTCTTCCATCGATTCTTCACAACTCAAAAAGACAATACAGGAAATATTTTAGTACTTATATTCCTTAAAATACCATTAACTAATTTTTTGCAGTCTTCGCATTTATGATCTCTAATGTACACTGTGTATCTGTATACATATCTGTAAAAATAAATCTTGTTAGCAAATACAATGGTTTAGCGGGAAAGACAGAAATACTCATCCTCGGAGTCACTGATAATTTATAAAAATAAAATTAAGAAAAGTTACTTTATGATCGTGTTCTAGAGCTTCACTTTAAGCTAGAGTGAGGAAATAGACAGATTTTTAAATTGACTTTGGAGATAAGAAAGGCCTGAAAGATAATGTAATGACTTAAAGAATGTTTAACTAGGAGAGAATCTATCTTCTGCCTTCACTTACTGTCTCCGTTTTTGAAAGTCTCTGCTGTATCCCATTTGCTCCAGGAATTACCAACTTTAGTTAACACTTTCTAACCACCTAACACCCCTTTGCACCTTTCACACCCTTTCACGGCAAATCAAAGAATGAATAAACTTTAATTAAAAAAAAAAAAAAAGACTGAACTCATAGGTCTGGTTTTTTTTTCCTTTTAGTGTACTGCACTAGGGATTTTTTTTTTCTAAATTCATCTTCAAATCATTTGTATTTAAGTATGGCTAGCACATGACACTTACACTACAAAAAGAGTTAAGATGGCAGATATTAATAATCTAATCCTTAGGTGCTGCTATACAGAGCAGATGTTCTATTATACTTTCCAGATTCTGGGTGTAAACATGATTAATAAAGATAATGCCTGCATATCATTTTGTTACATTTCCATTCACAGTTCAACTATATAAAAAAGAAAGAGAATGAACAAAATCTAGGACTGCTTGTCTGCACAGAGAATTGCCAAAACTAATCAACTTCACACATGCTATGCTAGTAAAAGGTAAAACTAGAAAGCAATGGTAACCAGAGTAAGAGGTGCGTCCTCAGTGTCCTTTGATAGCAGTAAGAATTATAAAACACCAACTGCTCTGCTTTACATATTAAATTAAGCCCTGAGAGTTGTATTGACAGCACCCAATGCAGCGTTCAGAAGTGCAGCTTTGGGAAAGCGATTGGATCCTAAGTGCTTTGACTTAACCTCTGATGGGGTCATATTTGAGTGGGCTGTTAAAAGAAATAGGAACTGTAAAAGGTAGAGCCTGAGGGGAAGTGAGTTGCTAGGGAGGCACCTTTGAAGGGTGTTTCCTATCTGTGGCCCTTCCCTCTTTCTGTCTTCCTCTGCTTCCCTGCTGCTTTCTGGCAGCCACCTCACTCAAGTTCCATTGGTCATGATGCTCTTTCTCACCACAAGACTAGAAACAACAGAGATAGATTATCACAGCTATAAGGTTGGAAACTTTAAGCAAAATAAACCCCTCTTTTTATTTTTATATTTTGAGGCAGTGTTTCTCTGTGTAGATCTACCTGCTTCTTCTTCCCCGAGTATTGGGATTGCAGGAGTGTGCCACCGCACCGAGCTTCTTTCTTGTAAGTTATTTACATTAGATATGTTGTCACAGTGACAACACACTGACTAATATACTAACTTTCAACCCACAGTATGTGGCCTTTGTTGAGTCTCAAACATAGAGATTTGTTGGTCCAGAAGTCTTAAGACACTAATAATGCTCCAGAAATTCAATAACCTGACAAAACTCAAATCAAATGGTTTTTATGCAATAGACTGGAGAAGATAACGTTTTTGTTCAACTAGTACACTTTTTCTGTTCACTTTACCTATTCCATATATTGGATATTATTTTTGAGCACTGTCTTCTTTCTTATGTAATCTATAAAGTCCTTTTTAGAGTGTTCTAGAAACCTACAAGTAGATCATTATGACGGGTGGATCTGGAGCTAATAGCTCCAATATATACACAGAGGTGCACACCCATGCAGGCCATGTTCTTGCTGTTTCAGTCTCCCTGAGATCTTATGTGCCTTGTTCTGGTGTCCTCCATCCCCTCTGCCTCTCATAATCTTTCTTCCTCTTCCTTGAGGTTTCCTGAGCTTGCAGAGGAAGGACTTGATAGTGACCCACAGATGTCTGGCTGTGGGTCACTGCATCTGTTCCTGTCTGCTCCCAGAGGAAGCATCTCTGTTGTTGGCTGGATAAGGAACTTGATATGTGAATATAGCAGAATATCACTATGAGACATTTTGTTGATACTTTTTTTTAACCTGTAGTGTCTTGTTTTACCCTTGGTCTCTAGGTTATCTAGCCTCTGGTTCTTGGTTACTCAATCAATGTCAATTATGGGTTCCTTCTCAGGGAAAGGGCCTTAAGACAAATCACACATTCTGCAAACAGAAACAAATCTTAACTGAGCCCATGAGCTTTATCCCCTCTTAACACAATTCCTACCAAAAAGTGACAACAGTAAACCATCAAACCACACACACCAAACGTCAACTGAAATTAACCAAAAGCCTCGTACTCAGGCACTGAAATGAACTCATCTGCCACATTCACCTTCTACCAGTTTTCTTTTGTTTCCCAGAAGTGCATCCACCTAGTAAGATCACACTACTCCTATTCTGGTTTTACCTGTAGTTTAAGGCTAAGAGACAAACAGGTGATTAGTCAGAAATCAATCAATCAAACAAACAAAATTCTCCCCAGATTCACAGAGGGGAAAAAATGAACATATTTTATCTAGCAAGACAATATGAGTTCATTATTGAATCAAGCTGCATTAGCTGGATGGCTCCGCTTGGAAGTGGATGAAGCTCCTGGGCAGGCACTGTGTTGAGAGGCCTGGAGTGCCTTCTCTTATGACAGTCAATTAGGATGTATACCTTAGGCTTCAGTCTGTATGGTAAAGCATGACACAAATACCGAATATTGTTGTTCTAATACTGCCTGGCTATAAAGAACTCTGTCTGCCTGGCTGTGTGTGGCATATCCCTGGCATCCTAGGGTTTTGAGACAGTTACAGAGGGTCCGAGTTTGAGATCATGCTAGTCAACATAGTACTTTTGAGGGAAGGCTGTGCTACATAGCTAGAAGCTCTCTTTTAGAACAGTCAAAAAAAGTCTAGTGGAGATGCTCTAGAACAATCTGCCTGGCATATGTAGCAAGATCAATAGATTGTAAGTGGCAAGTTGTCGTCCAGAATCAGCAAAATAAACCCACAGGGTTTGCTTTAATACCTTTCTAAGCCAATTCCTTTCAGCTAACTTATTATCACTCATCACTGCCACGTTTTCTCTGCTGTGTTTATTTATTTTTCTCTTGTTTACTGTCTCTCTTTCTCTACTTTTCCTAAAAGGCAAACTTCAGGATGAATCAGAGCTGTCTCAGTCATGGCAGGCTCTATGACAAGTGCCCAAATCACATTAGCCCACGCTATGGAATTAATTATCCGAGTAATGAAATCTGTAGCATATAGCATTGTTAACGCCATCTATCGCCAAGAAAACACAAAAACAGATGATTTCTTGTTTGAACTTCATTTTTCTCCTTTTCACAACCTGTCAGATTTCATAGACATGTGTGAAGCATCTAGAGCGGGGCTATGAGTGAGGAAATATTTGCAAAGCAGTTTGAATGTCTGCCTAGAAAGTCTCATAAGGAGATAAAAGTGTACCTGTGTGATTGGTAAAACATGAGCCTTGTATTTATTCACCAAAATTAATGCTCCCTGCATCTCTAGATGGTGACAGACACTTTGACATCAATTGTCGTTAGGTCACAGGCACTCTTCCAGGTAGAGCATATGATATGCCTCTAGGTTTGCTAAATAGAGCAAATCTCAGGTTGGGTGAGCCTCTAAGTAGCCATTCTACTCCTGTATTTTACCATCAACTTTTTTTTCACCATGGAAGACACATCAATACTTTCTTTTTCATGTATATACAAGGAACATGTCCCAGCTTTGGAGACTATTTATTCTTTTTTTGTGTGTGTATTTATTTTTCTCATTAATTTATTGTAAAATGCACATCACAGCCCATTCCCTCTTCTCTCACCCTTCTTTCCCCCTTCTTGTCTCTCAGAAAAGAAGAGCTTCCTTACACATCAGCCCCAACACATCAAGTTGCATCTGGACTGTGCTCATCCTCTTCACTGGGGCCTGACGAGGCAGTCCAGCTAGGGGGAAATGATGCCAAAAGAGGACCTGCATCTATGTCAGAGAAATCCCAGCTCCAGTTGCTAGGGCATACATATGTAGCCCCTGTGCCATTGGCTACATATGCATAAGGGACCTAGATCCAGCTCATACATGCTCTTTGGTTAGTGGTTCAGTCTCTCTGAGCCCCATGGGCTAGGTTAATTGACTCTGTTGGTCTTCTTGTGGCGTTCTTGTCCCTTCTGGGTCCCTCTATGCACCCCCAACTCTCTACAATATTCCTCAAGATCCACCTAATGCTTATCAGTGGGTCTCAGCATCTCCTTTGATCCGATGGTAGGTGGATCATCTCAGAAGATGGCTATTCTTATGAATAAAAATCTAACTGGTGGAGGCAAAACCTGGTGTTTAGGAAGTAATACTGTGGATTAGAGTGGCTTTGTTCCTGTGGGAAAAGTGATCTTGTGCTTAATGTCTACAATTCAGACATCTCATTCATAAAATATAGATCATAAACAATACCTTCTAAGCATTAGCAATAGTAGACAAAGCCATTGCGGGGTCTAATAGGACTTTCTGCCTTTCCATTTCTTTTTTTTTTTTTTTTTTTTGACCTAGTGGTTTTTTTTGTAAATTTATTCTTGTTACATCTCAATGCTTATCCCATCCCTTGTATCCTCCCATTCCTCCCCCCCCCCATTTTCCCATTATTCCCCTCCCCTATGACTGTTCCTGAGGGGGATTACGTCCCCCTATATATTTAACAGATTTTTAAAATATGCACCCAAAGCTTTCTTGTCTTCAGTCAGAAGTCAAACTGAGGATGCTTCCATCCCTGGTTAGGAAAATGGTTTGGACTTTAGAAATAAAGCCTGCCGAGAGATAGGATAAGATTTGGCATTCTCTTACATCTAAGTAAAAGGAAAGCTTGAGAGAAAATGATGATGAGTTTTCTATAGAGACTTTGAGCATTTCAAGCGTTCCCTTCTTTTTATGTCAATTTTCATAGCCGTGGATACAGACCTACCAACATTGAAGTCCAAATATTGGAGCACACTCATCTTTCTTTCCTCTGACCTTTATGGGGTCCCTTAAACCACAGCAATATTGAGAGATGTTGCATGTACCTTGCAATTTCCTCGTTTAAACTTGCAATTCAGTCCTTTTAATACATTCACGAAATCATAAATCAACAACACAATTTTATATTTTCAGTAGCTTCTTACCCCTAAATCAAATACCCATACCCAGTTCCCCTCCACTTCCCTCTCTCCACTCAACTATGAATTGACTCTGTGTGCCTACTGGCTCTCACTTGTTCATATTTTGAGACAACGTGCCATTATGTTGCCTTAATTTTCGATTCACTGTGTAGTCCAGATTGATCCCCAACTTGAGGTCCTCCTGTTTTAGTCCCTGTGGACAGTGTTTACTGGGAATATGCCCTAACACACGCAGCTCTGTGATATTTTTTAAAATGACAGTTCTGAGGGATAAACAAATAGATTAGTTAACTATACATAGAGTGTGTAGCTTTGTTTTACAATGCACATTGGAATCATTTCTTGAAGAGGCAGCAATTCAGATGTTGAGAGCTGTGTAAGAAACAGATGATACTGTCAACATGTGCTGATTCTACAATTCAGCATCACAATTTCAAGCGAATGCCCTTGACTAGGACCCACAGAGAAGCTGAGTGAAAGAGTAAGACACTGGCTGTTCACAGCACATCGGAGAAAAGAGTATGCAGGTAATTAAAAGGGGGTCAGCTGTCTTTATGGTCGTATGGCTGTAGACAACGCGGATGATTAGGAAGCCTGAAAAAAGGGTCAGGTAAGAAGAGCAAACGGTAAGGTCTATGGGTACACAGGGGGAAAAGGTCTCTGGCAACTGAAGCAGAAAAGAAAACAAATTTCATATAGATGGAAAGAGACAAGCAAAGAACAGTGGGTGAGGATTTTCATTCTCAACTCCAAATAAAAATTCTTAAAATATGGAATAATCAATTAAATGCATATAATGTGTATTACATAGTATAACATTTAGAATCAGGCATAGTTCAGAACTCAGTGGGTGAAACGTGTTTCCCCTTTCTTCTGAGGATTGAGCAGAAGGCCTCGCCCTTCCTAACAAGACCCCTTCTGCTACGCTACATCGCGAGCTCTAAAACATGTTTTCAAAAACGAGAGCCATGTGAGCCACATGTGAACAGCTTGTTTGTGTTCCTCATTATTAACTGTCAAATTTTGTTAGAAGGATCATGTTGCAGTTTCTGAAATCAAGAAAAGCAAATATGGGAAAGCTGCAGGAAACCAAAAGCACAACTTGTGACATCACCAGCAGAAGGTAGGCTTTCAGAGACTGTGCTCATCTCAGTCTCAGCTCTAGCACTATGTCAGGCTATCTCCTCTCTTCAAAGTTTTCCAGAGGCTTCTTTAAACATGATTGCTCTTCTGTGTCTTGCTTCTGGACCCAATGGAAAGAAACAAGGCATGGACGACATTGATGGATGGATGGTATGCAGAGAGCTAGGTCAGATGGTGTAATTACACAACACTGACTTCTCCTTAAAATGATGGACAGAGAAGCAGATGAGCTGGGCTCCCTCCTCGCAGCTCCACCATGGGGATTGAAGAGAGCAGCAGGCCCAGTTCTCTTACCAAGGGCATACAAAGCTACACATCCACACCAGCTTCTAGGGCAGCAGATGATAAGGTTATCAAGACTGAATGCCCCCAGCATCACTTGAGAGGCTTATTTATTAAAACCCAGTGTGGGGCTTCACCTGAAGAGATCCTTACAGGTTTGCATTTCTCACAAGTACTTGGTAATCTGGTGCTGCTGTTCTGCAGGGGCCACACCCTTCGAGGACGAGGACCAATGGTGCAGAAGGAGCTGAGAGCATCGCATTCTATTGGCATAGGACATCTCTGCCACAACTCAGAAATGGCCCCAGTTATACTCACTTCTCTTCACCCATGAAAGACAGGCATCAGGGCTAGTGCACAACGCCAGTGAGATGTTTGCTGGACTGAATATTAATGCTGTGTTGTTTGATTTCCATGCCAACCAGTATGCAGAAACAATACAAAAAAGGCTTAAAAATACTATTTTTAACTTTCACCTATTTTTTTTAAAGCTAAACACCACTGCGTCTTGATTTGTTCTTGATTCTGATACTTTCACGATTTACTGCATCCTGGGGGCAGACGGATGGGAACTAAGAATGACTCGAGACCATGGGGCTGCCAACATGCCTATTTATGTACAATTTTTCTCTGAAAGTACCAGAAATTCTCACCCCAAAGGGCATTTGTGTCTCAGGAGGGATTTAATAGTTGAGTAACTGGGAAATTAAAACCAAGAGTTTGGCTTTTGTGATGTAACTCTAAATACTAGAATGTTTACTTAGTTTTTCTTTATTGGGCATCTCCTAGTTGTGTTCTCATTGATATGGTCTTCATTTGATACTTCTAGGCTATGTTCTGACTTTTCAAAGACACAGAAAGAATTGTAACTTTGTTTCTCTGGGAATGTTTAAATAATAATTTTTAAAATGTCAGGCTACATTAAATTAAAGATGATCCTGCTAATAACAATAACAAAACAAATCTCATATCCTGAACAATTTTAAGAAAACATACATGTTGTAAAGAAAAGATTGATGCAGTAAGAACGTGAATCCAGAGCCCAGAAATGGTATTACAGATGCACAGGTTTCTATGGTGGTTGCCTGGAGTCACTGAAATTCCAGACCTGCTCTGTGACTGCCCTCTTCTGGCCAAATTGCAAAGTACTAATCAGAGTAAAAGCCATACTGGACATTGGGGAAAACATTACTTTTTTTTTTTTTTTTTTTTAATTCAGGGTTTATACAAGTTTTGTGTGGCCTGTTTGTGTTTCTGTATAGCAGAAATAAATCGTGTTTAAAATTTTCTGACACCATCTTGAGTTTTTAGTCTGTAATTGTTGTTGTCTAAGGGGGTTTCCAATGGTGATTACAAAAGTGTTGCCCTTGAGGATGACCACACACAGGAATTTAATGTATTGTAAAATATGATTAAATAGTTTCAGGCTATGGAAGAAGTGTGGGGTTTAAATGTGTAGCTTCATTACACATCATTTATCACTTTCAACTTCAGTTATTTACATGAATAGCAACCAAACTCAGATCTATGGAGCTTTTGTTTAAATTTTCGGAAGCTGACAACCTGATTTGTAACATTTCAAAGAATAATAGTAAGGTGAGAAGGCTAGAGAGACTGGTCAGTGAGTATAATTTCTGCCCATGTAAGCGTGAAGATCTGGGTTCAAAACTCCAACCTACATAAAAGTCAGCTGTGACTGCACAATGCCGGGAACACTAGCATAGGAGAGAAAGAAGAGGAGCTAGGCAAGTTCTGGGCACTCATGGGCCCACTGGCCAAGCTGAGAAAACAAGTTTCAGCTTTCTTGAGAACTCTGCCTCAAAAGAATAAAGTGAAATTCAATAGAAGAGGACACTCAATGACATCCTCTTCTGGTTTTACATGTTCACGTGTAAGCATAGCTTTTGCATACCAATATGTATCCATTACACAGAGAGAGAGAGACAGAGAGAGAGAGACAGAGACAGAGACAGAGAGAGACAGAGACAGACACACACACACAGAGAAGGAGAGAGAGAGAGACAGAGACAGAGACACAGAGACAGAGAGACAGAGACACACACACAGAGAGAGAGACAGAGACAGAGACACAGACACAGAGACAGAGACACAGAGACAGACACACACACACACACACACACAGAGAGAGAGACAGAGACAGAGACACAAAGCAGACACACACACACACACACAAATAGTACTCACATACCCCCATATACCCAAAATTAACTAATTTGTTCAGTCGTCCTTACTTCCTCCTGCAGCAGATACTTCTCTTAGAATGTTTTTATAAGTTCAGTCAATTCCCCTGCCTATTTCATGACATCATCTTTTCCTAACACCTGAGTAATACTTCACATTTATATAAATGTGTATAAATGCTCACATGTATAAATGTCTACATTTTCTTTATCGATTCTTCTGTTGAGGGACATACAGCTTGTTTCCAATTTCTGCCTGTTATGAATACAGCAGTAATAAACATGCTTGAGCAAGTGTCTCTGTGGTAGGATGAAGCATCCTTTGGGTGTATGCCCAAGTGTGGTGTAGCTCGATCTTGAGGTAGAATGATTCCCAACTTTCTGAGGAACCACCATATTGATCTCCACAGCGGCTGTATAAGCTTGTACTCCCACTAGCAACGCATGGCTCTTACTCCACATCCTTGTCAGCATGAGCTGTCAGTTGTTTTGTTAATCTTACTCATTTTGAGTGTGTAAGATAAGATGAAAATCCCAAACCAGTTTGATTTGCAGTTACCTGATGCCTAAGGATGTTGAATATTTCTTTAAGTGTTTCCCGGCCATTTGGGTTTCACCTATTGGGTGGGTGGCTGAAACAGGAGGATCAACTTGGGAGGGGAAGAAGAGAGGAGGTGTACAAGGGAATACAGGAAGATATAGCTAAAATTAACGGCCATTTGAGGGAAACCTAATACAGTAGAAACTAACTAAAATAAATACATATATAAAGGTAATCTAAATAAAAGTGTTAAGTAATGGGAGAGACAGAGCCCTAAGTGGCCATCTATTGTCAGCAAATAAAGCTTGGATGGCCAAGAACCAGGGACTAGATAGCCCAGGGACCTAGGTAAAACCAAATAATTCTTATTTAAAAGAAACAAAATGTAATGATAAAATGACTCCTACTGATATTCTGCTAAACTCACAGTTCAGTGTCTTCTTCAGCTACCAAAAGAAAAGCTTCCTCCTGCATCAGATGGGAACCAATACAAAGACCTACAGCCAGACAATATGCAGAGAGCTAGAAAAAGACCCTGGAACACTCATTCCTAAATGGATTCTTCCTCAAATCCCTCCCCTCAGAGCACATTGAACCTCAAGGAAGAGGAGGCAGAGAGAAGGTAAAGAGCCAGAGGGGTTGAAGAACACCAAGCAAACAAGGCCTTTCAAATCAATGTAAGCAAAGCTCATATGAACTCACAGAGACTGAACCAGCATGCACAGGGCCTATAGGGATAAGTACCAAGTCCTCTGCATATATATTATGGCTTTCTTTTTTGTGCTTATAATTGCTGGATGTGCAAACAAGTGAATATATGATTCTTGTGTCTTAGGTTCTTTTTCTCCTGTTGGTTTGTCCTGTCCAATATTGACATAATAGCTTTTGTTTTTCTCTTATCATATTTTATTTTTAAAAAGTGAATGAATAAATGAGTGAGTGAGTGAGTGAGTGAGTGAGTGAGTGAGTGAGTGAACGAAAATCTAGCCTCTAGAGTCAAGGTTAACAAATGAACTGCCATTTATATTTACTGGGGAGAAGAAAAATCACTTTGGTTCAATGGTGTGACACTGGGTATATCAACCCCTCCAGAAAGGCCTCTTTTTCAGGAGTAGCTGACCAACATATCAGAGACTTTAGAGGGTGTGTGTGTGTGTGTGTGTGTGTGTGTGTGTGTGTGTGTGTGTTTATTTCATTACAGTTTGGTGTTTTGTTTTGCTTTGTCTTGTTTTGCTTTTCTTTTGGGATCTTGTGTTATTTTATTTTGGTTTGGAGGTGGTGCTGTTGTGTTGGATTTTTGTTTGCTTTGTTTGAGAGACTTAGGTGAGTACAGAAGGGGAGAGGATCTGGAAAGACTATGGAGATGAAACAAGTATAGTGAAAATATATAAATTTAAAATTGTTTTAAATAATAAAATATAAAATAATAGTATTCTACTGAAAATTATAATCATTATATATTGAGTATCTTAACTTGTGAACTAAGGCTATAGATGAGAAGAGCTTAGGTATTGACAGTTTGTGTGATGCACTGCTCACTTGTCATGAATAGCTCTCTCCAAAGGCTGATGCCCACAGGTTTTCAACAGTTTGTCCAGAGGAGACATCTTAGCATGCAGTTGAGAATTGAACAATAGTTCACTCATCAAATCAAGAGAGGTCTTTGCTATGTTAAGGTTGAAATCCTACCCTTTGTATGGCAGGTCATTTCTGAAGAAGGAAACTATAAGACTGTGCAAAGGAAATGACTTGTACCAGAAATGTAAACTGATCGGTCTAAAACACTTCCTGTTCACTCCTGTTACATCCTGTTTATCTAAACAGATCTAAGACTGAGTCCGCGTTACACTGAGTTACCGAGACCAGCATTTGTAACTTCTAATCTGAGGGCTCAGAACATCAGATGATGTTCTCTCACACAGGACGGTGTTTACGGAATGGCATCTTCAGCTGTCTGCCCTCTGTGCTTTGACATCTACCCAATATCTGAGTCTTCGGTCTCTGCTTGAACTCCCTGAATACTGTCAGGAGAGGACTGCAACTCTGCACTATCCCCAGGACCTATACAGCTTGTCCCTTCAGTCCTGGGAGTTCAATTATCTCTTCTAAGCACTCTCCCTGTCTTTTCTGGCATGCCTACTGTAATATTCTGAAGAACTGCAAGCCTTCATTCCAGCCAAAGATGAGGAGTCATCTTCACACAGCTTCTGCCAGAAGGCTTGCTAAAGGTCTTCAAGACAAATGTGCACCAAGGCAGGGAAGCCAACGCAACGGATAAATAAAGCTCCATTTCCATTTCTTTCTCACTCCCCTACAGTAAGAAAGTTGGTACCTGTACTGCTTTATCAATATTCTGCCATAGTTTTGAAATCAGGGAAGAAACATTTTTCAAAACCCCGATCCCCTAAAGGATCATGGATCGATAAGCACCGTGCAGTGAAACAGAGGGTCCCCCTTCACAGCTTTGCCACACTTGGAATCTCTGTGTACCACCACCGTATTGTTTAGATTATTGATTTCTGCTGCCACCTGCTGGTACACAGGATTTCCTACTGTGCTGAGGCAGAGTGAGGGAAGTGGTGGAGAGAGAGTTGGGGGGCAGAGACAGAGACAGAGAGACAGAGAGCACTGAGCATGAGGCTCGGGGAGACACTTTCTTCAGGATCACAGCCTTAAAAGGGTTATAACAAAAAAGTGGTAATGCTTCAAATACAAATCAAATTCTAGTACACTGAGTGAGAGAGTATAGAAAAAGATAAAGTAGATACAAAGACAGTATGTTGACACTAGAATAATATTTACAGTGTGCGGTTTTATAAATATCTGTTAGTGCCATGCTTTGACATTTCTAAAAGAGCATTCTGTGTGCCTCTAACTGCTGGGTGTAGTTTCAAAAGATACAATAATTATAGAGGTCACTTGAACTACTAAACACATGTTCTTCTTCAGTTTTTGTTCATCTCCTCCCTGTCTTCTTGTTTATCTAAACAAATATGAACAGTGATGTGCAGCATAAAATATTACTTGCCAACAAGGAAAACATTAATACATTCTTCAAGCTGAAAATTAGGCTGACTATGCCACACACAATAGCTCTGATATACAGACACTAACATGGTGTTGGTGGTTGGTGTTTATTTTGGAATTTATATGCTGAGAAATTTTCAACCAAAATAAAAACAAACAAAACAGAGAACACTATTTAGAAATATGTCATATGCGTTCTTGACCATATATAGAGCCTAAGCTTGGGCTGTAAAAGGATTTTTAGGTGCTCAAAAAAGATCATGAATTTAATAAGGGCTAAAATATCTATTGCTTTAATGGCATTAAGGGAGATCAACTTCCCATGAGTGTTGTCAACCACCCTTGAGATCCTTCACCTCCGTGAAAGGACTAAGCTCCAACTGAGAGCACTACAGCTGATGTTGAATGTTTAGATAGGTGTTTGAAGAACACAAATTGAGAAATTCCCAAGGTTATGAAGCAGGCACAGGTGTAAGGTTTATGATAAACCATTCAGTGCTATTATCTGAGAGGCACACTGTGTTACCCAGAGAACATAGCCAGTGCACTACATATTAATAACACCTATATCCACACTTGACCTCAATCTGAACTAGCTTCTATGTAACAGGAATGTAACGCAGTTCATACAGTCACGCCACAGGGAGACTAAGGACCTGGAAGGATCCTCAAAACAATTAAAAGAAAGCAATGGGGACTTACATTGATCATCAAATCCTTTCACAATTCATCTTGGCTGGAATCTCCCTTCTCAAAGAGGTATGCATCCTTTAAATAGCTCTCTCGCTGCTAATTCCCACCATTCCTCTCACTAATAATTCATAAAGAAAAACTGATTGGCTTGAGACGAGAAGCTATACCAGGACCAAACAACTGAGGCTGGAAGTGATGTGTGGTGGCTGTGGATAGAAGGAACTCCAAGCCCTGCCATCCTAAGATGAGCATCAATTTTATCATCTATTAAGCAGAACTGAGTTATGGGAATTAAGGAGACACTGGAATTACAAGTATGGGCAATGTTCATTCCCAGATGACTGGATAAATTTGGTATAGACATACAATGGAAGGTTATTCAACATGGAAAAGAAACATAAATATTCTACCCCTGTAATAACACTTTTGAGTCCAGAGGACAGTCAGCTAGGTGAAAAGGCAGTTATAGAATGAAGAACACTGTATTGCTGTGCTTACATGAAGTTCCTAAAATAGTCACACATCCAGCAGAATGTAGAATGGTACCCACCAAGGAGATAGTGGAGAGGGTAAATGATGATCAGTAGGTATAAAATGTGTTATTCCAGATGAAGTCAAGGCCAATAAGGATATGAAATGTGTGAACATTCCTAACCTTGATATGTAAAGTAAAGCAAAACTATGATGAGACATCATAGTGAATAATGGCTAAGGGTAGGGTAGCAAGTGCTTCTGGGAATGTGAGCCAAGTCTCAATAAGGTGGTTATTTAGGAAAGGGTTGGAAATATTCCATAATCCCCTCCCCACTTGAAATGGTATTGTACTATAATCCAGTAATCCTACTATTGGATATATATAGTCCAAAGAAATAACTCTGTAAGCTAGAGACAGCTGTAGTCACATGTCATCCACACTCACTACAAGTTACAGTAGGAAGAAATGGCAACATCGTAATTCCCCATTGGCATAAGTGAAAAGAAAGTGTGGGATGCACTCACACACACACACACACACACACACACACACACACACACACTGAAATACTGTTCAACCACAAAAAAGAGCAAAAACATCATCTTCGAGAGTATGGCTGGGACTAGGACTCATGCTGATTAATACAGTAAGCCAGGCCTCAAAAGACAAGAGCCACATCACTGCACTCATGTGTGGCATCATAAATCTCACAGAAGGTGAGTGGATAACAGTGGCTAGCAGAAGCTGTCAAGTGGAGAGAAGGGAAGTGTAAGAAAATATCGGGCCATGGTACTAATTTAGATGAGAAACTGAATTCTAATGTTCCAATAAGTGATACGGTGAGTGTATACCAATGATAATATATGTTTTTTAAAAACTAAAAGGGTTTGATTATAGTCATACCAAAGAAATGATAAATATCTGAGGATATGTGCTTACCTTGACTGAACACTATGATATATGGAGGAGCATTTATATTTTTAGTTTTCATATTTATATTTATATATCACCTGGACCCCAATAAGCATTTTGTTGTCAAGTGTTTAAATATTAAAACAGTAAGCATGCTATTGACATGTGCTTATTGCCTATGCTTAATAACATGGCACTGAGCATTGAAAACCTGAAGGTAGATCAGGTGTTATGTACTCATGTCAAAGACAATCAAAGAAAAAATTAAACTGAAGAAAAGGAAATGGGTAAAGAAACATGAAACGAGAAAAATAAAGGAGTGGCAGAAGGAGAGAGAAAGACAAGAGAGAAAGAGAGAGTAGGGACTCGGTGATACATTTATTGGCTTGATGACGGTGCTGGTGTCACAAATGTGTGCATGCATTTCATTTAGGTACCTCTAATAATGCTTGGTGCTTTGATTTTTATCTCCCCCCGCCAACTGCTTTGGAAACATAAGTTCAGTGATTGTGTTTTAGTGTGCTTCTGAGAAATTTCTAGCATGCATCCAAGAGAAAAGGGACCAGCACTGGACTACACACTCCATGGTTGGTGGTATTTTTAACTATGCATTTCTGCTTTGGAATGAGAACATGCTCTAGGGCATTTGTTCAGTGAAATAAGGAAGCAGCTACAGCAGCTATTTACTTGAATGGGTATATGTATGTATGCATGTATATACATGTGTGCACTCGACAGTACCATTGACGGGGTCAGGGTGAAAGAACAGAGCCAGGATCCAGTAGAAGACTCCAAAACGTCATCCTGAGGCTGGGCTGCTGCGGCTCAGTTGGAAAACTGCTTGCCTAGCATGAACAGCATCCTGACTTTGATCTCCAGCACCACACGTACTGGGAGCGAAGGTGCATACATAAAATCCCAGCATCAGGATGTGGAGGAGAGATGATCAGAAGGTCAGTGTGATCCACGGCTATGTAGGCAATTCCTGGGCAGCCTACACTAAAGGTCCTGTCTCAAAACCTCTTATTAATCATAAAATAAGCTAACACATGGCTAGAAATCAATCTCTATAATGACCCAGAAATCTCAATGTTGGAAACACGAAGGTTCTTGTGTTCCCAGATAAGCACTAGGTTAACAGGAAATGTTAAATATGCAAGGTTGTCTCATCAACAGAAGAGATGTCTAACATATTCTTCCCAAAAGGCTAGAAACGGGGGTAGGAAATAGCCTAGGTGACCCCTGTGCTCCTGTAGGGCCAGGTAGAGATATTAATAATCCAGGTGACCTGTATGACGGAGACGACACCAGATCCTTCCCTTAAGCCCTTAAGATAAGACATGCAGCCTATCTTTAGAAAGCAGCTTCACAGAACAAGTGACAAGCACATTGCGAAGAGTTTTGATGTAAATGTGCCTCCTGTGTACGCAGAATGGTGTTACATAGGGAACTTTTCCTGGATTGTGCTGTACTTAAATATGCCTGAAATAGAGTACCCAGTGCCAGACTCGAGAAGTACAAACCAACACTAGCCATGGAATCATATTGAGCAAGACTTCCTTCTTGCCTCGGGCAGATTGTTACTCTGCTGGCCATGACATTTGCAGAGACTCTCACATCTAGATATAAATTTGGAATATGGACCTCTGCTGAGTGACTAAATATCTATAATATGCCAGCCTAGGAGGACTGTTGTTTGCTTTATAACTCCCACTTATGACTGCACCATTTGCTTCTTGATCCAAGTCTCTCACTGTGAGGCACATGAGCACAGAAGTATCTACGTGTAGATTTCTTTTGAGCCTCTCTTCACACCTCCCACACAGAGCTGTTAACACAGACAGTGGGCAGACAGGCCAAAGGAAAAAGACTGACAAGGCCCATTTCAGAAACCTAGATGCTTGCATACCTGAAAGGTGATCCATGTAGCACTGAGTAAGTCAAGGTCTACAGATCATGAGCTATAACACTAACTTCTGCACCTATACACTGTCAATCAGCAGGTCTGGAAGATGGGTAAGAAGACTCCTCCAAACATGGCTCCAGTGGGTAGGATCCCCAACTGAATATAGATAGAGTGTGTTCTGCATGTATGTGCTTATACACAAGTTACAACTTGGGAAGATCCTGGGACCACTGAATAGTAAGTGATCTGCTCAACAGGGCTTTAGGGAATGTGTCTCATTTAAATTTTGATTATAACATGCAAGTAGGTGTGACTTGCTTCATATCATCCAACTTTGTAAGTAAGCCCTCTATGTTAACTGTCTCCGTGACTTCCCATTGAACTTTGGAGAAAAAGTTAGAGGTAATCCTCACCAACGATGATGGTGATTTTCCATATAGATGCTATAAATACTGAATTAGTAAACACTGTGTTCTAAAAAGGCAAGATTACATCTCTGCTAGCCTCAGGCTGTATCATTTCTTTAGTTGAACAATACACAGCCTTGTGTGTGTGTGTGTGTTTCTTTTCAACAAAATTTAATACATATGGTTGACTTATTACCATGAAACTAATAGCCAACAGCATTGACTGATAACCAAGAATACTGACAAATGTCCAGAATTCCTGCCTGAACAAAGCTTTTCTATCACTTCTTTCTTAGTAGGACACATGACAATTCTCTTGTGTACATAGCAATACTAGGCAGGATTTCAACATTATGTTAAGGGCCATTTTGAATAATGGAATCATCAGAAAAAAGAAAGTTGTAAACACTTAAAAATGCAGCTTTAATGTATCAATAGACAGATACCATGTGCAGCATGAGAGCTGCCATTGGGGAGGAGGCTAGCTTCTTGCTTCATGAACTGAGGGGTTTCTCACCAAGGGAATCAGATTTTTAACACTGCACACACACATCCTGACAGCCTAAAGGAAGCACAGTATTAACTTGAGGATGCCAAGTCAGTTTTACAGAGCAGTCCGATTCTCAACCATGGAAATACACAGAGGACGGCAACTGGCTGTCTTTAACCTGAGAGTCTCTGATCCCGACCTGAGAATGTGGGTCTCTCTCTGAGCTGCCTGCATCTTGTCTTTCAGCGTGTGCCCCTCATTCTGAACAGTTCTTCCCTCTTCACTCTTTACTCCATTCTATTGTCAAATAACCTTAAGTGGAAACTGTACCTAAAATGTGACTGTCCAAGAAATTCTATGGACAGGAAAAAAAAAAAAAGGTTTTAACCTTAATACACTATTTATTTACTCTAAAAGTTCTGACTTCTGAAGAATGTTATCAAATTAAAAGTGTCTCCATGTATAGGACAGTGGGAAAGAACATAACAGAATGGCCAGAGAGATTAAATATCATGATCAGACCAAAAATAATTGTATAATATTGACTATGGCTGTGCTGATTCTAATAAGAATGCCGCCCTCATATATTTGGATGCTTAGTCACCAGGGAATGGCACTATTTGAAAAAAATAAAAAGGATTAAGAGTGCAGCCTTTTTGGAGAAAGTATATCACTGGGGGTAGGCTTTGAGGTCTCAAAAGTCCAAGCCACGCCCAGTGTCTCTCTTTCTTCCTGAGGTTTAGGATTTAGCTTTCATCGACTTCTCCAGCACTCTGCCTTCCATGTCTGCCACCATACATCCTACCCTCATTATTAATGGACTAAGCCTCTGAAACCATAAGCAAGCCCCAAATAAAGATTTCTCCCAAAAGAGTTGCCATGCTTGTGTGGTTCTTCACAGCAATAGAAAAGGCCATTTCTATTACAGTGGCTTTGAAAAGTTCATGACCAAAATTTTCCTCACTTATCAGGAGATAAGCTTATGGTTGCTTTAAAAATGTTTTTCCTTGTTACATAGATATTTCATATGAAATTTTAAATTTGAACTTTGTGATAGAACAAAGCATATGGAATGGTGTGCTTCAAATGACATCACTGTTGCAGTCTGATTTTTTTTTTATACACCATATAACTTGGCCATATATGAGATATATACATGTGAATATATAAAGTATACATTTACATGAATGGCACATATGAGATGTATATGCATGAATCCATATCTTATATTTTAGACTAGCTATAATTCCATATTGTGTGAATCACTTTACAAGTTGAACAAACCCAAAATCTAAAACACAAAGGCCCTGCCATCCATATGTGGGTGTCCTTGCAATTTTAAGAATTTCAAATAATGAACCTGACTTTTCTTTCTTCAGGCAGCTATCTGTAAGAAAAATGTATGCTTTCCTCATTAAGTGCATATTATCCTTAGCTTCTATTTTGTTATACACTGCCAAGAGACAGATCTAATTGCACTTTTGTTCAATAAAGAATGTTTTGAAAACCAGATGTTGAGCTAGGAATTAATTTTGTCACGAAGAACAAATACAAAAGACAGATTTTCTTTTATCACCTAGGTTATACTTTAAAAAAATAACTCAAAATTGTCTTCAATCATAATGTGCTTCACTTTTACGGTAGAAGAAATCATTACAGTATTCAGTGTTTTCCTAACATGGCATAGTAGGTTATGTAAATTCTAAAGATCCTTGAATATCTCCAAATATATATTTCATGGTCTATATTTCCCTAATTTATTCCCAGCTTAACCTCTGCCATTAAGGGACAAAATAAAATATCACATAATCAATCAATCACATTTTCTAATGCTTATAAATCAATCTAATGTCCTGTCCTAGTTCTCAAAGACAGCCTAAGAGCAAGGATGAATGAGAAGCAGGAGATTGAGAACTACACTAAAAGATGTATCAGGACAGAGGCTGGCACGCTACTACCTGATGCATGATGTGGAACAGGCCACCCAACCTCACAATCACTTATGAAATAAGTGCATTCTTAAAGCTCCATCACGTCAACAACAAAACCCTTTGCTACAGTAATCCAGAGCAATGCCCAGGGGAGTTATGTAAAAGCAAGGAAGCTGAGTTCTTTCTTGGCACAAAAGTTCACTGAGAGCACAAACCAGCAGGTATACCCAAGAAGCAGTGTGTGTCCAGCTGCTTTTGGATGGCGTGTTATCTCTACATCCACGTGTGTTTTGCTTACCCTTAGTGACTAAAGCAGAGCAGATAGCAGAGCTGAGTCTAGGAGTATGACATGCAGAAGAAATGAAAATGACGCCAAGAAATAGAAAGCTGAAATGTCAACAATTAGAAACTGGAAATGTGATACCTTGGCAAATAAACCAAACACTCAATTCCGTAGACAGACAGCCAAATAGATAATAAATTGGAAAGCATGATCACAGATTGAATGAAACTTCAGAATCAAGGTTCAGTCAGCAGCAATTGTGAGCAGCTTCTTTATGACAAGATCAGATTCAACAGGGATGAAGTAGAAAATATAGCTGTTCCTCTGTCCCCATGGATTCTACATTCCAAAGAGGTGGCAGAGAAACACAAAGACAAGTCACAGTTGCAGTTAGTAGGAAAGCATGCAGTTCATAAAATGACACAGAGGATCCTCTCAGCTGCCCTACTAGGATGGGCAAGGTCTTCCTGAGGAAGGGGCAAGTAAGTCAAGACTAGAACAATGGAAAGCACAGCACAAACATCTCTCTCTGTAGGAAGCAGGAAGACAATGTGTCTCCATAATGCTTAATCTCATTTGTAAATTTGAGGAGATATAGTACCATCTAGGAGACAGGTCTCTGGACGTAACTATGGGAGACTGTTTTGATGATGTAAACTGAAGTACAAAAATATTCCCACCACAGTTGACACCATTCCCTGCTCCGGGATCCTGGACTGCATAAAGAGGAAAAAGTGAGCTAAGTACAATTATTTACTGACCTCTCTCTTGACAACAGATGAATGCAGCCTGCTGTTTGAAGCCACATTGGATACAGTGGACTGTACCTAAAATGTGAGTCAAAATAAGCCCTCTCTTTACTAAGATGCTTCTGTCAGAATATTTTATCACAGCAACAGAAAAGGAACTACAAGTGCCCCTAAGTTTGAAACAGGATTGGCATATTTAAGAGACAAAGACAAGATGATATGTAGCTATATGAATGAAGCAGGAGGTAGGTGGTTCTGACCTTGGAATGGATCAGAGAAGGATGCACAACCACAGGAAGGAATTTGAGTGCCCCTAGTGGAAGGCTACTGGAGAGGTGTGACCTGGTGAATGCTCCAGGAAGACTCTATGGATTTCCCTCTGTACTTAGCCTGCAGAAGCATAGCAGAGGAAACCAGAGGGGCTCTCGGGCCTGTGGATCAGCATTCCTGCAGGACAGGGCGGTGGTTACCACAGGGCTGAATTTGCGAACAGAGAGACATGCACCACCTCTGAGCAACCGGGAAATTGGAAAAGCCAAATAGTTTTCTAAAATGTGTATGACAAAACATCTACTCATCATTTATTAAATGCTCAGACCCATGTTGAATTCTAGGTAGACCGAAAGACAACTTTTTGCTACCCAATGATTATAGTATGCTCAAGACACAGACTAAGGAAATGCTGCGGCTAAGGAGATGTGTGGTCGATGAGTGATCTCTTCTTTTACCAAGAAATCAGCAACCAGAACCATAAATGAAAAAGGAAGGAATAAGGGTGCAAATACCCGACACTGTACAGCTATGAGAACGTGGAGCCCAGCACTCTTTCAGGGAACTGCTTTAAAACACCCTCCTCCCCCCAAATTTACAACCTTTATACAACAGTAGGTTGAGAGGTTGTTGGCAGGTATTTCTCAGATGGGAATTTGGGGAAGTCACCTATGGAGGCATGGAGGAAGAAGAAGAAGGATGAGGCAGAAAGGTAAGTGGACCATCCTTCAACCACAGACAAATCTTCAGCCAACCAAGCCTTGAGCCTTCACTGATACTCACCGGCGTGCCCATATGAGACAGAAATGGCCAGGCCTACTCTTCCATCCCAGGCCTATCTCATCTATTTGTCACCATAGCAAGATCTATGGTTTCCCAAGAGTGTGACGTTTAGAAGGAGCAACTCTCTGTGGCTGGGCAGGCTGGGCTTAGGTCATGGCTCCTGTATCCTCATCTCTCTCATAGGGAAGTACATGAAGGCAACTGTGTAAAAGTTCTATTCTATAGAAGCAAGTATTTTATGAATGCACACATCCTTTCTCCTCCCTCTTCATGTCCCCAATTTATTCTTCTCTTTCTAAGTGAATGGTAATTCCCAGGGTCAATTACTTTCCACTCCAGTAAGAAATGCTAATGTTATTATCCCCAAATCTGCTGAGGTTTGAACTAATGTAACGCTACTATAGAAATAGTTATCTATCCAGGCAAAGAAAGGCAACTTGATAAGAATCATTCATTGCCCATGATTTGACTTTCCCAACTGGGTGAAGGCATGTCCCTTGTGGGTGAAATAATGACCCAGAATACAATACAATCTATTTGATTCACAGACTGCTACATGCTTGCTGAAGGTATTGGACCATAGAAAAGGAAGGCAGCCTACACGTGATCTTTACTACAATATGAAGAAAGTTTTAGCTCAACCCTTTACATTATGAAATTTTATAGTTCCTTATTGGTTCCCACAAGGAGCCAAAGATCATGCCCATGTGAGTAAGCCAGGATTGGACTGAGTCTTTACATTAAGATTTTTTTTCTTTTTAAAAATTTCATTAAATATATTCATCTAATCATTTTACATCCCAATCACAACCTCCTCTCACCCTCTTCCCCCTTTTCCCTCTCATTCTCAGAAAATGGGAACCCACCCCTTTACAAACCCACCAACCAACCCCAGTACATCAAGGTCCATCAAGACTAAACACGTCCTCTTCCACTGAGGCCAGATAAGGCAGCCCAGCTCAGAGAAAGTGATCCCAAAGCAGACAATAGAGGCCATATCAGATACAACCCTCACTCCACTTGATAGGGGGCCCACGTGAAGACCAAGCTGTCCATCAGTCACATATGTGTCAGGGGCTAGGCCCAGTCCATGCGTGCTCTTTGGTTGGTGCTTCAGTCTCTGTGAGCTGTACGCTTTGGACTTTTTCAAACCTACTTTATTTGGGATTCTTTAATGTCGATACCTCTCTTCCCACCCACCTACCATAGACAGGAGAGAAAATAGGTTAATGGAAACAGGAGAAGTAGACCTTTATAGACTCAGTTCCTTGGAGTGATTCCACTTTTTGTCATCAGGATTTCAGTAGACTCATTAAACAGCAAACTAGCAATTCAGCAAAGGCGATTGCCACCACACCTGCAAGAATGCAGAACCTCAATGCATTCTCTGGAGCATTTCTCTCTAGGAGCATGTCAAAGTGGAGCAATGTACAGTCAAATGATGGACGCAATACCAAAACCAAAAGGCCAAGCCTTTTGTTTGGATATATATATTCAGAGTTCATACTAGGATGCTTATCAGTTGTCAAAAAACATGCCCCCTCAAGAGGCAGTTCCTCTTCTAGTGGACAGACACCATGTTTCCTCTCACAAGTCTGTTTCCAGCAAACAAACACCACATACTCTCACTCAAGTGTCTTCACATTCCACACTTCAGATCAAAACAAAACCATGTTTACATCCTCTACAGTGATCCCCTATGTGCCCAGGTTAGTTGACACTGCTGGTCCTTTTGAGGTTATATTCTAGAGTACAGAGACTATGATCCTGATAAGTGAAAACAAAACAAAACAAAACAAAACAAAACAAAACAAAAAAACCAAGGAGGGAAGATGAGGCACTCTGTGTTTACATTATACATTTTAAATGATGGATTTGAAATGAGCAGGAAGTAAATTACTGTTCACATTGTATCATATATCAAGTGAAAACGTGTGGGTATCACACCAATAGTGCAAAATAAAAGAGGCCAAAGGAGTCTTCTGAAGCCATTACTCACAGGCAAGAGCAGGCTGGTGTGCATTACTCAAGGCTAGAGCAGGCTAGTGTGAATTACTCACAGGCTAGTGCAGGCTAGTGTGCATTACTCCCAAGCTAGAGCAGGCCAGCATGCATTACTCACAGGCAAGAGCAGGTTAGTGTGCATTACTCACAAGCTAGAGCAGGCTAGTGTGCATTACTCAAGGCTAGAGCAGGCTAGTGTGAATTACTCACAGGCTAGTGCAGGCTAGTGTGATTCCTCACAAGCTAGAGCAGGCCAGCATGCATTACTCACAGGCAAGAGCAGGCTAGTGTGATTACTCACAGACTAGAGCAGTCTAGTGTGCATTACTCACAGGCTAGAGCAGGTTAGTGTGTGTTACAATCAGCTTTCAATACAGTACCAGAGGACAGCAAGGGCAAGCAGGCAACAATGCTCTGGATGTTCTGAAGAGTCGTGGTATAGTAGAGAACAGCATTTTCTAACTTTATGTCACAATAGTAGGGGCAAAATTAGCTGGAAACATACTGGTGGAGAACACAAAGGGGTCCTTTTCCTAACCCTGGACCTCAAGAGAAAAGGACGGGCAAGGCCACAATCAAGTAGCTTTAATGGCGCTGAGTGACTAACACATAGATCTAGTTCAACTTGTGCCAACCTAAACTTTATATCTTAGATTTAAAATTCGATTTTTGGCTAATAGGGGACCATACAAAAATACATTTGCTCAGGGTCTTGCACACACCAAAATAACATTACCTTTTTGTGATTGATTTATTTTTAACCAACAAATAAAGATAATCAACACATTTTCCTTAGAAGTCATGGAAGGAAGTGTGCTGCTCATCTCCCCTCCCAAGTTCACACACAGAAAGAAGCAAGTGTGGAAAATGAGGTACAATACAGATGATTAGCGCATACACATCCACATATCCTGCTTCACAGATCTAACTTGAAACAAACTAGTTGAAAGTTTAGGAATCTACCTCAGGCCCAGGGGCCTCTGCTCAAGCTATTGCACTATCCAAGGACAATACAAGTAATAAACACCAAACCCTTACTCTGATCTAGCCAATGGGCAGGACATTCTCCACAGTTATGTGGAGAGCATGGACTGACTTAGGCATGAACTCTGGTGCCCCATATTTGACCACTTCCCCTTGGTGAGGAGGCCTAATGGCACTCAAAGAAAAAATAAGCAGGATACCAAGATGAGACTTGATAGCCTATGACCATATAGCGGGGGAGGAGGTCCCCCCTCGGTCACAGGCCTAGGGGAGGGGAATAATGTAAAAGTGGGAGGGAGGAAGGAATGGGAGGATACAAGTGATGGGATAACAATTGAGTTGTAAAAATGAAATAAAATAAGAAATAAAAATAAAAAATAAATTTAAAAAAGTTTAGAAATCAGGCTAGGTTGGAGGGAAAGGAGATTGCTACTCAGGGGTGAAAAGGGGGCACCAAATCACTAGGAATTTTTGAGAAAATAAATCACATAATTATGTCTTAAGCCTAGACCTGCACATTCAAAGAATAATCTTAGAAACAATAGAGTCCTGGGACTCTTATTCTGTAGTCTAAGTACCTAATTTTATGGACAGCCAACATCATCTTGGATTTATGCTAATTGTAGAGTTTATGCTAGACCAAGGCAGACAACACATTTTTGTTCCCACAAAAATTTAAATGAAATAAATCAGTAGTTATGGGAATAAATGGTAGCTGAAAATCACCAGTTGGAAAAATTTTGTCTAAAAGTAACTGAAATCCTAAGGTCACCATGATAGGTAGCATCAGTACAACCCTTGTTCTAATGTATCTTCATCATTTTCACTAGAGTGCAATTAAGGAAATGCTGAAGACTCTGCCTGTAGGCATATGAATATAAGTATTTAAAAGAGTAAATGTCAATCATGATAGACATAAGTATTTCTAGTCTAGAAAATGCTTTCAAAGAAACATTTCTATTCCATTGAGTCTAAGTACTTACAAAAAACCATTCAAGAAAGTGTTAAGATAAAAATGGTTTTCTGTTGTAGGAAAGTATCAGCAATTTTGATTAATTGTGACATCTAAGCCATACCAGTCCTTAAATATGATGGTTTAATCCTGTCTCTAGATTCAGAAGGAATGGGTCTAACTAAAGTCAGTAAATAAATACCGAATGTCCTAATGTTCCTCATATATCTCCATAAGTTAGCCAGTCTTATAAATTATTTTATGCTTTTTACAGTCTCCAAAAAACTTAGAAACACAGAGATAGCTGGGTATCTCTGGGCTTGCATCTCATTGGATAAAGTGCATCATGAAGACTGAAATTCGGATTCCCAGAACTCACATAAATGTCAGGTATGCATAGTAGCCAGCCTGTGATTCCAGTCTTGCTTAATCACCAGAGTAATTTGACTAGTGATTTTAACTATATTGCTGAGCTCTGAGTTTTAGTGAGAGACCCAGCCTTACTTATTAAGGAGGAAGAGGGATGGAAGAGAATTCTGAACTACTTAGGTCTCTACATGCATATGCATATGTGAACACATGCATACATACATGTGCACTGACCCACATGTGGGGGGGTATGCACACACAGAGAGAGAGAGAGAGAGAGAGAGAGAGAGAGAGAGAGAGAGAGAGAGGGAGGGAGGGAGGGAGGGAGGGAGAGACCCTAATACCTAGCAAATTTTAAGTTTAAATTTTTATCAATTAAAGTGTACTAAGGAAGACAACGAATCTTTGTTTCATCCAAAACACTCTAATATACAAGCAAAGCTTATGTTAAGATGGAAGAGATAAATCAATATCATGGAACATATACTCTAAAAGAGAAAACAGACACTAAGCAACCATTAAAAAAGACCCTGTAAGCTTAGCAGCTAATATACAGACTTAGAAATTCCATTGCCAAGGGTAAGTCTGGCACTCTGTAAGCAAGAAGCTCTGCCACTCCAACCCCCAAATGTGTGGAATAACAGAACTCCCCAGACTTCTTATACTGACCAAGTGAACTGTCTGGAACACAGTAAAATGCAATGTGTGTTGGCTGTTGTTATCAACACACATGGTGATGGCTGGAAAAGAGAAATATACAATGCAAGGTCATTTAAATACTGAATATTGACCTATGTAAAGCATGAAATCAAACCTTAAAAATAACATTCCATAATCAAAATTGGGTGTGTCTGCTGCTTCTGTTCACCAAAACCATTGCTCACACTTCATTTATTTGTTCATGCAGCAAGGATTTGCTGAGGTTCTTGCATGTGACTGATTGACTGTGTAAACATGGTTCCTGTATTCATGGAAATGGCAATCTATCTTCTCATCAAAGAAAAAGTCCAAGATAACATCACAATCCTGAATATCTATGTCTCAAATACAAGGGCACTCACATTCATAAAAGAAACATTTTAAAAGCTTAAATCACACACTGATCCCAATACATTAATAGTGAGAGACCTCAGCACCCTGCTCTCAGCAATGGACAGGTCTTTGAAGAAGAAACTAAATAGAGAAATAATAAAGCTAATAGAGGTCATGAATCAAATGTACCTAAGACACATCCACAGAAATTTTCACTCAAACACAAAGCAATATACCTTCTTCTCAGCACACATGGAACCTTCTCAAAGATTGACCATATCATCGGTCACAAAGCAAGCTTGAACAGATTGAAATAATTCCCTGCATCTTATCAGACCACCATGGTCTAAAGCTAAACAACTGCAATAACAAAAAGCTTACAAACACATGGAGGCTGAACAATGTTCTACTCAATAATAACTGGCTTGGGGATGAAATAAAGAAATTAAAGACTTCCTAAAATTGAATAAAAATGAAGGCTCAACATATTCAAATCTTGGGACACAATGAAAGCAGTGCTAAGAGGAAAGTCCACAGCACTAAGTGCCTTCATAAAGAAATGGAACTGGGTGTGGTAGCACATGCCTTTAATCCCAGCACTTGGGAGGCAGAGGCAGGCATATCGCTGTGAGTTTGAGGCCAGCCTGGTCTACAAGGTGAGTCTAGGATAGCCAAGTCTACACAGAAAAACCCTGTATCAAAAAACAAGAAAAAAAAAAAAGAAATTGGAGACATTGCCTACATGCAACTTAATGGAACACCTGAAAACCCTAGACAAAAAAAGAAGCAGACACACCCTAGAGGAGTAGACAGCTGGAAATCATCAAACTCAGGGCTGAAATCAATATAGTAGAAACAAAGAAAACAATTCAAAGAATCAATGAAACCAAGAGCTGATTCTTTGAGAAAATCAACACGATAGACAAACCTTTAGCCAAACTAACTAAAAGTCAAAAAGAGAGTATCCAAATTAACAAAATCAGAAATTAAAAGGGAGACATAACGGATACCGAGGAAATCCAAAGAGTCATTAGGTCTTATTTTAAAAACCTATATGCCACAAAATTTGAAAGTCTAAATTATATGAACAATTTCCTTGATAAATTCCACTTCCCAAAGTTGAATCAAGATCAGCCAAACAAATTAAATAGTCCTATATCCCCTAAGGAAGTAGAAGCAGTCATCAAAAGTCTCCCAACCAAGATAAACCCAGAGCCAGATAGATTAAGCACATAATTCTACCAGACCTTCAAAGAAGAACTAATACCAATACTCCTCAAACTAGTCTACAGAATAGAAACATAAGAATCACTACCAAACTCATTCTATGAAGCCACAGTCACCTTAATACCTAAGCCACACAAAGACCCAACAAAAAAGAGAATTTCAGAACAACTTCCCTTAGGAACATTAACTCAAAAATACTCATCAAAAATCTCATCCACCATGATCAAGTAGGCATCATCCCAGGCATGTAGGGGTGGTTCAATATATGGAAATCCATCATATAATTAACCATATGAGCAAACTGAAGGAGAAGCCACGTGATCATCTCCTTAAGCACACACAAAAAGGCATTTGACAAAATCCAACACCCTTTCACATTAAAAATCTTAGAGAGATTGGGGACACAAGGCACTTACCTGAACATAGTAAAGGCAATATAGAGCAAGCCTATAGGCAACATCAAACTAAATGGAGAGAAATTTAAATCAATTCCACTGAAATCAGGAACACAACAAGGTTGTCCACTCTCTATGTATCTCTTCAATACAGTACTTGAAGTCCTACCTAGAACAATAAGACAACTAAAGGAGATCAAGGGGATACAAATCAGAAAGGATGAAGTCAAAATATCACTATTCACAGATGATATGATAGTATTTGTAAGTCACCCCAAAAATTCTATCAAGGAACTCCTACAGCTGATAAACACCTTCAGCCATCGGACTGTCATTCTCCACATGGGGGTGGAACTTTTGCTGAACCTCTGACATGTGTTTGGGTGTCCACAATTTGGTCAATGCTCCTTGGCAAGTCAACTTAACAGGCACACAGAGGAAGGGGATGCAGGCTATCCTGATGAGACCTAATAGGCTGTCTCCAGAAGTTGAGGTAGGAGGGCCCCTTATCAAAGGTCTAGGGGAGAGGAATAGGCAGAAGAGGGAGGGAGGATGGGAACGGGAAGATAAAAGGGAGGGGATAACACCTGGGAGGTAATATGAATAAATTATAATGGATAAGATATACATTTTAAAAAGAAGCAAGTGTGTACTTTTTACAAGAGTGTTAGGGTTTACCTTGCTCTGATAAAGCAAAATGAACAAAAGCAACTTGCAGAGGAAAGAGTTTATTTGGCTAATGTCCTGAATCACAGTCCATTGAGGGAAGCCAATAAATTCAATGTAGTGGTGGTGTGGGGGTGGTTGAAGGCAGGAGCTGATACAGAGGCCACAGCAGAGGATTTCTTACTGGTTTTCTATAGTGTGCTCAACCTGCTTTCTTATACAACCCAGGATTACTAGCCTTCTCCTTCCTCACCTCTCCATTTTTGACTACTCCTCTTTGTTTTCCAATGCTGCTTCTGCTTTCATAGCATAGGTACAAATGTAGGTATCTAGGGTGATGATTGGTTGCCACAAATTAGAATCACCCAAGAAAGGGTCTTTACCTGGTTGCCTAATCAGTGTACGGAGACCCACCCCAAGTGTAGATGGCATTTTCTAGTTTTAAGAAAAGCTCTCCTCTCTCTCCCTGTGTTGCTCTTAAGTAGCCTCTCTTTCCTGTCTTGTTTTCATGAGAGTTGGGCACACCTTATCTCTGACTCATTCTGTCAAAACTTTCTCTGATTCATTACTTATATAAACTAACCTTACCTTCATTGTTTGAGATTAAAGTGTGTACTAAGGGCTTGTCTGTATTCCAGCCAGATCAAATTGTAATTCAGAGTGTGTCTGTATTCCAGCCAGACCACACAGACCTAGGAGGTCTTTGGATGTGTTCCCATGTTGCTGGATTAAAATTTCTCCACACTTAAGTATCAGATTTCAATGTCAGTCTGGTTTGAGAACAAGTGTCCTATAACCCATTAGGCAAGCTTGTGGCTGGAGAGGTAGCTCAGTGTTTAAGATCACTGACTGTCCAGAGGACCTGAGCTCAATTCCCAGAAACCACATGGTGGCTCACAACCATCTATAATGTGATCTGATGCCCTCTTCTGGCATGCAGGTGTGCATATACAACACTCATATACATAAAATAAATAAATAAATCTTTAAAAAACATTTAGACAAGCTTTATTCTATAACTTCCTGTGGGTTCCCAAGCCAGGCAAGAGACAGTAGAACATGCCCACACCCAGGACATATCTCAGAGAGCACAGGCCTAGGTCTACTCAACTTCATAGAGACAAAGTTGGCCTTATGATAAAGTCAGTCAGGCTTTTGTTTCTCTGCCAGAGAACTGGTTTCTCGGTAATCACGTGCCTAGAAGTCTGATATGCTTGGACGGTTCCTCTCCTGCTACAACACTTCATCCCTTGACTCGAGCTACATAAGGTAGCCCCAGCACTTCAATAAATGAACTGTCCTCCGAAACAACTTGCATGGTTGTTCATGTCCTCAGTGTTCACCACCACCTGAGACCCTCTTCCCAGATCCTCAGAATCCTGAGACCACCAGTGCAGTGTGAAAAGGCTGATTGGTGTTAGGGGGCACACCTACAATTTTCTTTTGTCTTTCTGTACAGAGAATATGGGCTTGCTTTTTTATATACATAAAAAGACATACTATATTGTTAAAAGTATGAATTGTTTTTCTTATCGTTATGATAAATACCTGACAAGAACCCAAAAAAGGAAGTAAGGCTTTATCTCTGCTTAAAGGTTTGAGAGGATGCAGTGCATCCTGGGGAACATGTCATGGCAGTAAGAGAATAAAGAACTCAGGCAGTGATCACATTGCATATACCATCAGCAAACAGAGAGCAATGAATGCCCATGTTCAGCTCACTTTCTCCTTCTCCATCAAGTCATGAAACCACGATTTGAATCCAAGGTCTATCACGTTGACAGTATTAACCACCACAAGCACAAGGCATTACTCATCCCTTCAAGAAACAAAAATCATTTTGCTACATCCCAATATGCTTACAACTATACAAATTCCCAGCATTCCGTGTAGCTCTGACCTCTGTCTTCATGTCCTCTATTTCTCCCATGTGGGGAGTTCCTGTGGGAATATGGGAAGCCACTACTAGGATAGCATGTCCACAGCATTTCTCAGAAACCAAGAAAACAAACATTTTTTAAACAACAGCTCAGTTGAAGTGTTTTCAACACCAGATAGCTAGACTCTTTTAAAGCCTTCTAAATGTTACGGAAAAATCCTATCATTACTTGCACTTGGGCTTGTAGGTTTAAAACATAATTTACAACAACTCAAGAACTAAAAAGGAAATTTTCCAATAGCTGTCACTGGTCCTTACAGAGGACTGTGGCAGTCTCCTGACTTTAGGAATTGGAAGCACAGTGAGGCTGAAAATCCTGAAGAAAGGGCTGGAGGGCAGAGACTTCAATGGCAAGTTAGCTCAGCTCAGGGATCAGAGAGAGCTGGGCACCTAATTAAAGATGCCTTGCAAAATCTCCCAAAGGGAACAAACAGCTCTAGTAGAATAGGGTGTCATCACTCTATGGGATATCATCACAATCAAAGACTGAGGAAATGAATAACCCAATCAGCTACGAGGAGGAGGGCAGGCAGACAAGACTAAGGAAACAACAGGTGAATAGTCTTCCTTTGTCCATGCCCACTTCTATCTGGGATGCTACCAGAAAATGCCGTCTACACTTGGCCTGTATCTCCCCACACTGATTAGGCAACCAGGTAAAGACCCTTTCCTGGGTGATTCTAATTTGTGGCAACCAACCATCACCCTAGATACCACATGTTTCATCTCACATGAGGGACCTAAGCTTTCTTGATGCATGGAACTGCATTTGTACCTATGCTATGAAAGCAGAAACAAAATTGGAAAACAAAGTGGACCAGTCAGAAGGGGAGAGGAGAGGAAGGAGAAGGCAAGCTTGTTGGTTGGATATGCTCAGAATATACATTATGCTTGCATGAAAACAGCAATTTTAAATAATTAAAATCTCCCTCTTGCCTCTTTCTCAGCACCTCTCTTGTGGTTACACGGAAGATCTCAGTCAGGACTTGGGCACCTCAGTTTGATTCTCTAGTTCACTTGAGCAGTTGCTGCCCAGATTCAGATCCACATAGGCTGTTCAGCTGAGGCCTCAATTGCTCACCAAGCCTCATGAACATTTTCACTGTGCAATGCACAGCAGGATATCTGGCTCTTTTTAAAACGAGAGTGAGATGGAGACAGGGGGTTGCAGAGAGCATGAAGGAAGCCAGTGTTCGTATAATACAACCTTAGAAATAATGCCTCATAATTCCTCTTTTATTCTGTTCCTTAGCAAGTGAAGGACCAGCCCATCTACAAGAGGAAGAGGCTGCAAGGTATTAGTGGTGGAGAGAGGTGCTCACTATGAGCATCCAAAAGGCTGCATGTCTTTATAGGGATATAATTAGTTTTGAGATACCATACTGCTTGAATTCACACCTCACCTTTATTATTTGCTAGGTGTGACAGCTTCAAAGTGGTATCAAGGCATTTTGTTCCTTGTTTCCTCATCTACAAAACAGGATTGGTAATAGTAGTGACACATTCCCTGGAAAAGTTAACATAGATTATGTGAATAGTGAACACTAAAATACAGAACAGCATTTTGCACCTGATAAACATTCAAATAACACTAGGCAGTATTATTTTAATAATTATATCAAATAGAATGCTCTCTCTTCAGATCATAGCATACTCTCAAGAGGGAGGCATCACATTGTACATTGTGAAAATAATGTAACACAAATGAGATGGTTATGAAAGGAACCAAAGCAACAGTCATTCTAGGCAAAGCTGAAAAGCATCACTTCTCTTGACAATAGGCCTTCTCAACCCTAATTTTTAATAACTAAAGCTTCATCTGAGGAAGCAGAGTGATTCATGTCTTTTCCACTCCTTTATCCTTATATCCTGATGTCACAATACCTTACTGGCTCTATTTACCATTCAGTGCAGAGTGAAGCAAGCTACTTTGGCTGAAATGCTCTGCCTGTAGCTCTCAGAGGTCAACGTTACTCACCCCACCTTCTCTGTAGAACATTAAACACACAAACCCACCACAGACATACAGACTCACATAGACTTTTAGACTCAGGCACAATTCTTAGGCATAAATAATACTTATCACTCAAGACCACATGGAATTCTATAGTAATGCTTATCAGTAAACACCATCAATTATTGAGATCTTTTAAAAGAGCGCTTACAGTCTCCATCTTGGCAAGGTGCATTCCTTTGGGAAATAAAGAATTCCACTCACTCCAAGAACTCACTTTGCTTGGTCATCTGAGCTCAATGACACCATAGATGAAGGTTCTGGTAACTCATTAAATTCTTCATTACAATTGCCTAGTGTCCTTGCCTCTGGCAAGGCACCTACCCTCCCCGGAACCAAGTTGGAGCAGCATTTCCCTTCTTTCTGTTCACCTTCTTCTGAGAAGAACCCCTAATCTCCTGCTTGAAAGAGGCTTTCTAGCTACTGTATGAAAACAAGATGGCTGTTGGTAATGAGAAGAGGGCTACCTGTTTTTCCTTCTACTGTTGTGACAGTTTAGATTCATCTAGTAAGCATTGTACCAAAAAGACAAATCAAGTGCAAAAATTAACCCAAGAAAGACCCTTATGCATGTTTCCCATCGAGTGTCACTGCGAGACAGCAAGATGCTCAAAGCCTGGGACCTGGAGGTGCTTATGGGAGAGGACTCATAACCCCTTAATCCAGCAGCAACCTCCAAAGAAGTGAAGGATAGACTTAGCTGCAGAGTTGGGGATTCTTTGCATTGGATGGGAAATTGAGGACTCTTGGTGTTTGGTTACAATTGTTTTGAAGTGCTATCTAAGGGATCAATGTTTTCTCTGTGGTCCCTCCATGCTGGGAGCTCCAGAGAAGGCTCTAAAGCTGGGCTAGATCTCCATCACATGCTACCCTTCCCCTCCAGTTCTGTGTTGAGCACAAGCAGATCATTTCACACCAACTATCTGATATACCAGGCTCTTCCGTACACATGGATGATGCTCTGTGGACTCAAAGGATGTAGAGGGTGAGATAAATTCTTACAAACCAAGCAGTCTAACTGCTTTTGCTACTTATAAAAATCTTCAGTGACTCTTATGGGACATTGCTAATCACAGGAATTTGGTGAACTTTGTCTTTCTTTCCAACATTGTTTCTCCTGTCTTCTGTTTACTGTCCTCCTATTTCATTTTGGGGAACTCTACCACATGCAATATCATCTTACATTCTTCCAGTGAGACTCCAATTTTTATCTAAGTGGTAGATGTGACTTTTCACTGGTCACAGAGGCAGTCATTGAAAGCATCTCATCTCAAAGTCTTAGGGTGTTCATGTAGCTCACGCCAAATGAAACAGAGATAATCCTAAAAATATTTCAGGAATGTTTGCAAAATAACAATTCTCTTTTCTCTGGGGTTGCTAATCAGACAGGATATAATCCTGGAACTTCTGGAAGCCACATTGCTTCCTCTTGGAGACAGCCAGCCTGAGAATGAGGCCAAAACAGAGAAACAGGCTGTGATTGGAGCAGATATTGTTCCTGCAGACATTGTGTGATTACCTGGACTCAGCCATGCCGGGACATCTCAATTAAATAATCCAGGATATTTTCCTTACGGCCTAAAGCAATTTATAATGGATGTATGTCATATAAAACCAAAACAACCAATTTGCCTTCCACAGCTTCAATGACAGAAGGTTGTTAACTCCTCACTTTAATGTTCTAGACAGTGAAACCTGTTTCCCAGTGGGATGTGCATTTTGGGCTTTGATCCTCAACTCTTTCTTCTATAAAGTGAAGCCTGCACTATTTTAGTTTATAGGCTACTCTTACCTTATTCATTTGTTAACTGAGCTCCTTTGATACAGAGTAAGAGGTGAAACTTTAGAGTCTAGACATGGCCACCAAGCGCTTCAATATCATGTTGTTTATTTGTTTGTTTATCGAGACTGGATCTCACTATGCAACCCAAGCTAGAATAGAACTCTCTGTCAATCAGGCTGGCATTGAATTCATGATCTTTCTGCCTTTGCCTCTCAAATTATGGATGACAAGCATGCCTGATTAATTCTGGTATCACTTGTTAGAGAGGCTGTTTTTTCTCTAATATAAGTTTTTGATACTTTTGTTGAGAACCAGGTGGCTGTAGCTTCACGGATTTACTTCTGGATTTCTGTTTGACTCTGTTGATCTACATGTCTGTTTATATGCCAGTACCATGATGTCATGTTACTTTGCCTTTAGGGTCTGCTTGTAAGTAAAGTACAGAGTAAGTCTAGCATTATTCATCCAATTCAAGACTGCTTCAGATGTCCAGGTTCTGCTGCACTTTTCAGAACTTTCCTTCCCCGCCCCCCCCAGTTCTGTGATTTTTCACCATAAAAATCTTTAAGCAACTTCATTAGATTTTATTCCTGTGTATTTTATTCTTCATGGTACTATTATTTCATGAACTAACTTTTATTTAGTTTTCTGTATAGAATACAAATAAATGGGTTTCGCTGTGACATTGTAAAGACACACACACACATACACACACACACACACACACACACACACACACACACACAATAATTTCCCTAATTTCTTTCTCAGTAGGTTTGCTACTGATGTACAAATATGTCACTGATTTATGTATGTTAAATTTGGATCCTGACCTTCTACAGAATTTGTATAACAAGATTGACAATCTTTTGGTGGAATTTTCAGAGTATTCTAAAAATATGATCAAGTGATTTGCAAATAAAGATGATTTAATTTCTTCCTTCATATTCATATTCCCTTCGGTTCATTTTCTTGCCTCATTGTTCTGACTAAAATGTCAAGTATTTTATTGGGTAAAAGCAATGCTAGTAGCCACCAACATTTTAATCTTGTCTCTGGTTTTGTAGGGGATTGTTTTAGTTTTCCCTCATTGAATTCATAATAGCTATTTGTTAACTAGATGTATACAGCTTCATTATTATCTTTGCATTCTTAATTGGGGAAGGGAGCTTTTATCATGAAGAGGTTTCAGATTCTCCCAAAATGTTATCTCTCTATTGAGAAGATCATATGATTTTTTTTCTTCTTGAATCTATTTATGTATCTGCTCATGTTTATTGGTTTGCATAAGTTTGCATTATACTTTTGCATCGATGGAATAAAGCTAAGTTGATCAAGAGGTATGATCTTTCAAATGTGCTCTTGAGTTCAGTGTGCAGAGTTTTGTTTGCGGAATATATTTGCATCTAGGCTCATTCATGATGTTAATCAACACTGTTGGTTCCTTGTTGTGTTTGTATCCAGCTTTTGCATATGACCTGGTAGAATGAATCTGGAAGCTTTGTTTCTCTTTACGCTTTATAGAACAGTCTGAGAAGCATTGGGGTTAGCTCTTTGAAAGCCTCAAAAATGTGATTCTTTTGATACATGGAGCTTTGTTGAGAAACAGACATGTTTAGCAGCCACATCCCAGGCTATTCTAGGTCTCATCAAATTGGCAATTAAGATGAATGGTCATAACTATAACTTGCTCTTTACCAACTTGACACCAAACATATCCCTTTATCTCTTTAAATACCACCCCTAAGGTGTGTTATTTATTTCCTCCTGCTGGTTGTGGAGTTGGCTTCTTCCCCTTTTTCTAAGGCTTTCAAATGAATCCTTAAATTATTTATTTTATTTCTCTGATTGTTAATGCAGACACTGCATCTACAAATTGCCTTGTCTGTACTCTACAGCTTGAGAAGCCATATTTTCACTTTTGTTTGAGATCATGTAATACCCTAGCCAGACTTCTCCCACAATCTACTGATTGCTCAAAAATGGGTTGTTTTGATTGGTGTTTGTATAGTTTCTGTTCTTATTAATTGCTACCTTCACTTCACTACAACCCAAGTTTATATAAAAATTACTTTTAGATATTTGTTAAAAGGTGTTTTGCGTCCTACCATATAATCCATTTTGGGTGAGCTTTCTAGAGACACTTTATAGAGAGACTATACATTAGGCAGTTGTTGAACAGAAGCTTTTGTGCCTGTCTGCTAAAGATATTTGATCTATAGTGGAATTTAGTTCTGAAGTATCTTCGTTTACTTGCGGAAAGCAGTTCGTGATGACCTATCTAATAGAATCCATTATCAAAGTCACCACTACCACAGTATGGGGCCTATTATCTGTCGTTCTGTCTTTTATGTCTAGCACTATTTTCTGTTTTTTTTCTTTCTTTCTTTCTTTCTTTAATTTTTGAAAATTGAGTACAGTAGGGTCCAGTGAATACACATCTATATCATGATATCTTCCTGGTGTGTTGTTCTATCTATCAATGCACGATGAATTAGTTTCTTCTGATTCAGGTTACCTTGAACCCTGCCCATTATCTATTCCTAGAACTGTACTGTCCCACAAACCACCGCAACACTTCCCCATTTCTTATGAACCTTTGCACTGCAGAGCAAGTTCAGAAGTTCAGATCACTGAGAGCAGCCTTCATACATTTCAGTTGACCTGTTATCTCAGGTGCACAGAGTTCTGGACTGGGTGGGGACTTGCTGACTTGGTCACTGTCACCTGGGAAGGTTTACATGCGCTGCATATGCTCTAAGCTTGGCCAGGGCTGAGTTCACTCTTACAGTGGAGACAGAATACAGCAGAAGCATAAAAAGTACAGCTTTAAGACTGTACTTGACACTGGTGCAACAGCACTTCTGCCACACTCTGTTAGCCAGCACAGGTTGTAAAGGCCCAAGAACAGGAAAATGGAGTCAATCTGTTGATGGGCAAAGCTTCAAAGTTGCACTGTGAAGCGCATCGAGAGTGGATATTGGCAATAAATTCACTACTCCTTCACTTAGGTACCTGAGCAACTGTTTATTGACTCTGACCCTTACTCCCAGACTCTATTTTACTAAATAGTTGGCATAACAAAATAATAAGAAATTTTTTATTTTCTTAGAGTGATTCAACAAATATATTCAAAACAACTCCCATACGCCTTTAAGTTACACAATGGACCCCAAATCATCCATCTATATCTATATCATCTCTATCTATCTATCTATCTATCTATCTATCTATCTATCTTTCTTTCTTTCTTTCTATCTGTCTATCTATCTATCTATCTATCTATCTATCTATCTATCTATGCTTGTGCTTGTAGAGTATGTAGTCTTCTTAGTCAACATTTATCATTTGGAGAAAACATTAATACACAATGTAATTTCAACTCAAATTTCAAAAGACTTTAAAAATCAGTTACTTCTTTCATAACTATGAACATAAAATTTTCCAGTTTTGACTAGACCAGCTCACTTTTCAGCCAGAGGCTACTCATATTTGAAAAAAAGAACAAAACAATTGAACAATAATGGAAGTTTGGTCATGTTAAAAGTCAGTATTTGGTATCTGGTTGCTTTCTTTCTCATCATTAACAATTGTGTCATCTGAACGCTTAATTTTTCTTAATTTGCCACTGCTTGAAGTCTGTAGGTTTCTAAAATGATAACATCTTATTCAGCTCTGCTACTAAAATAAATAGTCAATTTGTTTTTTTCTAAGCAACAATAGAAACAGCAATAGAACCAGGGCTAGAAATTAGATCTTCTGTCCTCCATCCCTTCCCTCTGCCCATGATAATACATGTATGTTTGCCTCAGCTTGGACCATATGTATGCATACTTTCCTTTGCCAAGGCACAGTCATTCATTGTAATGAATTGAAGAGTCATAGTAGACACGGACATAGACCCTTATTGTACTCTTTGAGAAAGTCCCATAGAGTACATGGAGAAACCTAATACAACATTATAATTTCACCTCCTACAGTTGAAGATGGGTAGAAGGAAGAGGAAAGCTAGCTTTCTGAGGTTTCTGTGGTTAGTAATGCCATTCATAGAGGAACTAGACAAATCAAGAATTTGTTTTGCCCAGTAATTTTTGTGCAACATTTTACTGGGTAATAGTCTCTCCCAGGCAATTGTAGGTCTGAGATTCCGGATGGAGAGAGCATTTATCCACTCACTCTTATAATAAATAATATCCAAACACTTATGAGATGGAGTGTCATGCTTTTCTGAGAATAGCTTGCTAGGAAGAACAGGAGAGTGCCTGTGGTCTTAGTTATTGTTCTATTGTTGTGAAGAGACACTGTGACCAAGACAACTCTTACAAAAATGCATTGGTGACTCACTTATAGTTTTAGAGAGCTATTCTATGATCAAGACGGAAAGCAGACAGGCTTTTGGCTTTAAGAAGGCCTCATAGAAGAAATGGAGAAAGCTAAGTATATTCCTAACACAGTTAAGGATAGGATAGGAGGAAGGCAAAAATCCATTTGCCTAGTTCCTCTATGAATGGCAGTACCAATCACATTGTTATGTCTCTTAGAAGCCAGATGAGATCCGTAGCTGAAATCCTAATATACAGATCCTCAGGCAGAGAAAGAGACACTGGACCTAACAAAGGCTTTTGAAACCTCAACTATTCCCCCACTCCCACTTACACACTTCTTTCATAAAAGACCTCACTTTCTAATCCTTCACTAACATTTTCATTCCCTGCTGACTAAGCATTCACATATATGAGTCTATGGGGCCATTCAAATTCAAGCAACCATATCTATGTCCAAGGAACCTTCTTCCTTTTAGAGACTGTGCAGTCCAATAAGCATTCCTGACTGGGTGCTTCGTCATCAGGCAATAGTTTAGAGAGGAGCTCTTTATAAAGCATGTGGCTCATGGCTCCACACAAACTTTCACATGTTTTGAGAACACATTTGTTGCCTAAATCCTTTCTTTCTCCCTCCTGCACCATGCTGGCCACAGTATATTCACACAGCATTGGAATGGATAGGGCTCAAGACTAGACTGCTCTCTTTTCAGGCACTGTCACAGACATGAGGATAAGTCATAGAGGCTTTGCTTGACAAAGTTTCAGAGACCTCCGACTGTCCAGCATGATCTCTAGACATCCGGAACAGCTGTTGAGGCTTTTCTGGACAAAGTTCTAAAGATCTCTGGCTGATCATCCAAGCAGAAACTGCATGAAACAAAGTTAGGTCCTTGACAGTACCTAGCTAGATACTGTTAGCTCTAAAGTTTCCTTAGAATATGCTTTGAGAGCAATAGAAGGTGGGATTGAAACATCATGCTTTATAGATATTTTTCAATAGAGGACCCCTTGGCAGTTAGCCTAGGCTTGGATAGCACACCTGTTGGTTTGGGACTGGGAATAAGTCAAGTTTTTTCTTTGTTAGAGAATATTTAGCTCAAGTTATGTTGCTATGATAATCTTGTAAACACAATGGCTTTAGCCCAGGAAAATTTATTATTAAACTTTCCTTAGTATTGTTTTAAAAATAATAATCAGGTTATTCTGACCATTGCTTGGAAATTGACTGATTTGTGCTGTGTGCCTTATTGTAGATAATACAGAACACTTTGTGTTTCCTTGTTAGACTGTTCTCTTGCTTTGTTGAATTTTGAATGCCTACTGATTTTTAAAGGTGAAAAAAATCATGATGTAATCTGTAGTGAAAAAGTTGAACTTCATTTTAAATAAAATGCTGGGGTTGGTCCAAGGAAAACAGTAAGGAGTCAGACAGACAGCAAGCAAGACAGAGACAGAGACACATAGAGAGATAGAAAATAAAGTTCTCCTTGGCTTTAAGATCTTCAGTTTTGTACCGCTTATGCCTAGGTCTCCAAGTATTTTTTGTCCTCCGTTCCTCAACCTCTCCTGAA
The DNA here is from genome assembly GCF_903995435.1 of Acomys russatus. Lineage (NCBI taxonomy): Eukaryota > Metazoa > Chordata > Mammalia > Rodentia > Muridae > Acomys > Acomys russatus. The sequence goes on from NC_067153.1 coordinate 9,578,963, forward strand.
CAGCTAGTTCCTCTAGATAGTCTTTCAGCCAACAGTTGGTTTCCCTTAACCAGCCATCTATCGCCTGTTCAATTCTCCCTACCAAGGACCCACCTCTCTCCTCTTCACTGTTCCAGGAGCTGGTCTGTGGGAGCAACAAGACACCTCGCTTGTTTAGAAGAAAATACCATGGCCCCTGGTTGCTAATACCATTTAGACAGCAGTGCTTACTCTAGAGACTGGCCCTGGGAGGGTCTCATGGTAGGTCCATATTCATGTCACAGGCAGAATTAGAAACACCACCAAACCATAACCCAGTATTAAAAATGGGGTGCAGAGCTGAGCGGAGACTCCTCTACAGAGGAATATCGAGTAACTGAGAAACACTTAAAGAAATGCTCAACGTCCTTAGTCATCAGAGCAATGCAAATCAAAACAACTCTGAGATTTCACCTTAGACCTGTCAGAAAGGCTAAGATCAAAAACTCAAGTGACAGCACATGCTGGCGAGGCTGTAGGGAAAGGGGAACCCTCCTCCATGGCTGGTGGGAGTGCACACTTGTTCAACCACTTTCCAAAGCATTGTGGTGCTTTCTTTAAAAACTGGAAATAGTTGTACCTCAAGACCCAGCTATACCACTCCTGGCATACACCCAAAACATGCTCCACCACACAACAAGGACATTCATTTGCTCAAATATGTTCATAGCAATCTTACTCATAATAGCCAGAATCTGGAAACAACCTAGATGTCCCTCAACTGAAGAACAGATAAAGAAACTGTGGTACATTTACACAAGGGAATACTACTTTGCTATTAAAAATGAGGAAAATTTGAAATATTCAGGCAAATGGATGGAACTAGAAGCAATCATCCTGAGTGAGGTAACCCAGGCTCAGAAAGACACACATGGTATATACTCACTTATAAGTGGATACTAGCCATATAATACAGGATAACCACACAACACACAGAGACCTAAAGAAGCTAAAAACAAGGAGGACCCTAGGGAGGATGCTTAATTCTCATTCAGAAGGGCAAATAGAATAGACACTGGAAACAGTTGAAGAGAAGGAACAGGAAGGGAACCTACCATAGAGCTTCTCTGAAAGACTCCATCCATCAGGGGTTCAAAGCAGATTTGAGACTCACAGCCAAATGTTGGGGTGGAGCGCAGGGAGTCTTATGGATGAGTTGTGGAATATAGGGACCTGGAGGGGACAAGAACTCCACAAGGAGACCAATGAAGCCAACAAACCTGGCCTGGAGTCGGGTGGGGTGGGGTAGGGGTGGGGTGGGGATGGGGATGGGGAAGGGGCAATGCTACAGAGTCTGATGCACCAACCAAGGGCCATGCATGGGGAAGATCTAGATGCCCCTGATCAGATACAGTAGATAGGCAACATAGTCTCCTTGTGGGGTCCATAATATGGCTGCCTTTGACATGGACTTTGGTGCTCACTTGTTGATCAACTTCCCCTAGGCAGGGCAGCCTTGCCAGGCCAAATGAGACTTGATAGCCTGAGGTCAGATGATAGGGGAGGAGGGCTCCCCTTTTCTGAGCACTAGGGGCAGGGGGTAACGAGGGAGAGAGGATGGAACTGGGAGAAGATGAGGGAAGGGGCTACAATTGGGGTTAAAATCAACAAATTATTTAAGACTAGTGTAAGGCTTGTGCATATTAGAAACTATTTATTAAAATAAAATTATCAACAAAAATGTAAAAAGAATAAAGGAAATTAAGGGCAAAGTCTAGCTTTCTAGTCAGATGTTGTCAGCATTATGTTTGGTTGTTTTGTTTTGTTTTTGTTTTTAATATCCATTGGTGTTTTGTCTGCATATATGTCTGTGGGTGGGTGTTAGAAGCCCTACAACAGGAGATACAGACAGGTGTGAGCTGCCAAATGCATGCTGGGAATTGACCCCTGGTGCTCTGGAAAAGGAGCCAGTGCTCTTGACTGCTCAGCCATCACTGTTGTAACAGCTTCTAGTTATATCTTGGTATGGCCCAGACACCAACGATGGCATAGGTGCACACAGATGGTTTCCATCAATCCCCACTGCTTCCTCACACCAACAGGATAACGTTTGCCTTCATTTGACAGATAAAGAACGGGTCTGAACTTAAAATGAGACAACACTGACAGCCTGCACAGCCACCACGTGCTGGGACAAGAGCGAAAAGCCTGCTCTTGGCCACTCAACTGAATGTAGTAATTCCTGTGCATCCAACGTTTTGTCAAATGAGGTTTCAAAATACTCTGTGTCCTTCTAAGACTGTCCTTTAAGCCTTCTAGTATAAAGGCTTCCTCATCCATTTGTTTGAATAGTCAGCATATTCAGGGTAAGCTGCATACTAAATGTGGGGTTTATATAGCCATTCCCTGCAGTACCAACATTGCATTAACCTGTCCCAAAGAGGCCCAATTCCATGTAGAACAAATGATGGAAGATTCTAGAATATGTTATTTGAATTGTAAGCTAATTTAATAATGAGTGTGGTCATGCCTCATGTTGAACCACAGATGATTTTTACTGATTTTAAAAAAATATATCAAACAAGGAATACAAATGCAAAGGGGATGCTGGGAAAGTACGGGAACATATATATACCATTTGACATAATTCAATGAAAGTTAGATTGCTTTTAGTAGACAATAATAAAATAAACCAGCCAGAATGAATAGACCGAGGAATGACTGTTCCATTTCAGTTCACGAAAACTTCAACTGGAGTGAACTGCCAGAAAAAGTGATTTTTTTTTTTTTTTTTTTTTTTTTTTTAATGTTGAGAAAACTAGTGGTTGAAAATGTATAATTGTGTCTGGTTTTATTCTTTGAGACTTTCCCAGCCCTGTCATGATCTGAAATTTCAACTACAAAGTTCAGCCACCACATATCCTCTTTGGAGGAAGTCGGTATGTAACAAAAATAAATAGAATCCCCACAAAGTTGAAGGCTTCAGGTTTGTAACCAAACAGGGAAACGTGGGTTTAAGTTTTGCTTTATACCATGATCAGCCACTAGATGGCGAGGTATGATGCGGAATTGAGGCTTCTGAAGCCCTTGGAGTGATGCGCTGGAAGCAGAAATTGTTGAGGCAATAAAACTGTGCTGCTTGCATCAATAGCTGATGCAGTGAAGTTGCTCTGTTTTCAACCTTTATAAATACACTTTAGTCATTTGTTTTGTGTGTTTGTGGGGCGGAGAGGTGCATGGGAGGCACGTGGTCAGAGAGCAGCTTTCAAGAGTCCTGCCCTATCATGTTGGGAGATCACCAGGCTTGGCGGTAGGTGCCATTACCTGCTGAGCCATTCTGCCAGCCTATGGTAGCTATTCTTTGTTTATTCACTTTACATCCTGGTCCTAGCCCCATTCCTTCCTCCCTCTTTGCATCCCCCTCCTCCATTCCTCAGAAAAGGGGAGCCCCTTTCCCATCCACCCTAGCTCATCAAGTCGCATCAGGACTGAGCTTGTCCTCTTCCTCTGTGGGCACCAGCGAGACGTGATAAAAAGCTCAGAACAAAGTGCATGTTAGAGACATGCCCTGCTCCCATTACTAGAGGACCCACATGAAGCCTGAGCTGTTCATCAGCTACATCTGTGTCAGGGGCCTAGGTCTAGTCTACCCATGGTCCTTGGTTGGTGTTTCAGTCTCCATAAGACCTTCTGGGACCTGATTAGTTGGCTCTGTTGCCCTTCTTTTTTTTTTTTTTTCTTTTTTTTTTTTTTCTGTTGCCCTTCTTATGGAGCTTCTGTCTCCTCCAGGTCCTTCCCTGCCCACCCTCCCTTTTCCTCAAAACTCCCTGTGCCTGACATGCATTGCCCAATGTTTGGCTATTATTCTTTTTTTTAAATATATTTTATTAATTTATTCATATTACATCTCAGTTGTTATCCCATCCCTTGTATTCTCCCATTCCTCCCTCCTTTCCATTTTCCCCTTACTGCCCTCCCCTATGACTGTGACTGAGGGGGACCTCCTCCCCCTGTATATGCTCACAGGGTATCAAGTCTCTTCTTGGCTGTTATTCTTAACATGCGCACATTACTTCTAAATATGTTTGTTGACTTTTTCATATTCTTGTCTTAGGTTCTGACAGTTTTTCTTTCTTTGCCAATCTCCTTTTCAAAAAAAATTGTTTAATTTATTCATTTTAATGTATATAGACTTTTTTTTTTTTTTTTTTTTTTTTTTTTTTTTTTTGGTCTGTGCAGTACCTTCATTCCTGGTGCCCATGCTGACCAAAGTGTTGGAGCCTCTGGAACTGGAGTTACAGTTTATGTACTAAGAATTGAACCCATGGCCTCTGAAAGAGAAGCTAGTGTTCCTCATAACTGCTGAGCCATCTCTCCACCCTCTATCTACCCCCTTTTAGAGCTCAATTCCAGCCCATTGTTTGATAGCATCTCTTAGCATTAGCCACTACTTTTCTTCTTTCCTATTTATTACCCACACCTCCCCTTACCCCGCCTCCCACCTCCATCATTCATGTTGCCTCCTCTCAAAACCTTCACTGCCTCATCCTTGGGTATCCCTAGTGCACATTTGCTTCACTGAGCCCTTTGCTGTCACTCTTTATGGACTGAGTGCTCCACATGACATCATGAAACATCTGGTAGGTTGCTCTGTTTCAGGTCTAACCTAAGCCAAGTGCCAAGTGAGCCTCAAGGTACGAGAGCAACGTTTCTTCTTAAAATGTGAATAATGGATTCTTTTTAGTGCTGATTTTCACTGGAACAGAGGGTAGGAGTGTAACCAGTCAACCATGATTTATGGGTGAGTCTGTGAGGATATTCCCTAAAGACAATACGCTTGAATCTACAGACTGAGAGAAGATACACCCTTCCACCTTCACAAACAGAGCTTACATATTAGCCAATTCACTGATGGTCCAGTCCAAAAGGAAAAAACAAAACAAAACAAAAACAAAACTCTCTCTCTCTCTCTCTCTCTTTCTCTCTCTCTCTCTCTCTCTCTCTCTCTCTCTCTCTCTCTCTCTCTCTCTCTCTCTTTCTCTCTCTCTCCACCCATCTATTTATCTTCTTCTATTGCCTTCAAACATTTCCTTGTTCTCAGACCTCCATCTTGGGCCTTAAGTTACACCATAGACTTCCTTGGTTCTCTTCCTTGGCCCTTGAACTTGAAATGTAGCACATCCCTCATTTTCCTGATTGGCTTACAGGCAGCATATGGGGGTGGCAGAGGGTGGGGAAGGGTGGGGGATGGGGGAGGGGGAGGGTTGGGGAGTGAGGGATGCTTATCAGCCAGCATTATTGCAAGGTAGCTATCCTTGAATAGATCTCTTTTCTCTCTTCTTTCTGCCCTCCTCCCTTCTTTTCCCTCCCCTCTTCCCCTTTCCCCTTCCCTCTTCCTCCATCTCATTCTCTCTTGTTCCCTGGGGAACTCTGAGTAATACAACAGGCCACATAAATGTTCCAGGAAAGCTGAAGAAGCTGGGGTGCAATAAAGACCAGTTAAGCAGCTTATTCAAAGGTTCTCATCAATAATTGCTAAAAATAGAACCAGAGACTCCTGACACCTGACTTGGCACTCCACTTAGTCAATAGCATCTTTCTTTGATCATGAAATGAAAGAACAGAGTAGCAATTTGAGGAGAAAAGCCTGCCAAGTGGAGTTAATCTTTCCCAAGTGCTATCAGGGAATCAAGTAAGGGGGTGGGGAACTTTTCTGTTAGCCTCCCTGACATTCTGAAATAACTGACTTCTGGAAGATTCTATAACCCCAAATAGAATTCTCCTAAAAATTGCAAAGTACAAGCAAGATTGAAGTTCTCCAAAGTGTTCTTTGGCGAGGGGGAACTCCCCAAAAATATGTGAACTATTTAGTATAGAAGAGGTTACAGGATGCTCTCACGAAATCTTTCCAAACCAAAGACTTATTTCATTACCACTGTGCCTGGTCCATAGTAGATGCTTATAATTCACCAAAGGAGGGTGTGGGAGGAGACTGATAGGAGGAAGAGGGATAGAAACAGGAAGTGGAAGGAAGAGAGACAGGAATGTCTATTAGTTATAAACAAATGCATTTATGACTTTTCTTCTTCTTCTTCTTCTTCTTCTTCTTCTTCTTCTTCTTCTTCTTCTTCTTCTTCTCTTCTTTCCAGTTGAGACAAATATAAATCAGAGCTCTCCTCAGTTTGACCTGCTTTAGAACTGGCCACTGAATAATGATTCCCCAGTCATCTCTTCTCTACACTGTACAATTACAGTCTTTAAAAAACTTGCTCATGTTTTTTATTATCTGGAGCTAGCGCAGTGTTTCTCAACTGGTGGGTCATGACTCCCATGTGGGTAAACAACCCTTTCACAGGGCTTGCATATTAGATATCCTACAAATCAAATACTTGCATTATTATTCATAACAGTAGCAAAATGACAGTTATGAAGTAGCAAGGAAAATAATTTTATCATTGGGGGGGGGTTCACCACATTATGAAAAACTATGGTGGCACTCACAGAAAGGATAAGCAGGCTACCAAGATGAGACTTGATAGCTTGTGACCATATGGTTGGGGGAGGAGGTCCCCTTCTGTCACAGACCTAGAGGAGGGGGACTAGAGTAAAAGAGGGAGGAAGGGAAGGAGGGAGGGAGGGAGGGAGAAACAGGAAGATACAAGTGAGGAGATAACAATTGAGATGTAATCTGAATAAACTAATTTTTTAAAAAAGGAAAGTTGCCAACCACTGGGCTAGAGGGATGGATCAGTGGTTAAGAGCACTGACTGCTCTTCCAGAAGCTCCAGGTTTGACTCACAGGCCACAAGGTGAATCACACCTATCTGTAACTCCATTGCCCTCTTTGGCCTCTATGGTCACACACGTGGTGCACAGATATACGCGCACAAAAAAATACTCATACGCATAAAATTAAATTAAAACAATTTTATTGTTGTTCGCAACCTTTTTGTTTATATCTGTGTTAATTGTGACTTTTTTTTCCCCCCTTAGAGGTCATGGGCTTCTGGTGTTAATCCTGCTCCTTTCTGCATATTCTTTATGGTGCCTCTCTCTTTTAAAGGGACAGCAACATAGTAAAAAAGAGATACCAAGATTTATCTTATTGTATTTTATTTTATTTCAGTATGTATTCTGAACATGGGAAATTAGGGCATTGGGTCACTTGTACATATAAACCAATTTCATCATGGATTTGCTTTCTTAAATGATAAGACATTAATTAGTGCATCAAAACATTTTACCTTGCTGAAGCCATTGTAATTTCTCCTCCAGCCTCAAAGGCCACAAGAGATTCTCACATCACTGTTGGCCTCTTAGCTGGTAGAGCAGACTTTATTACTTTTTATTTTGGTAAAAGTACAAAGACTTTTCTACAATGATGGCTAAACTGTGAAAACGTACCATCTCCGCCCAAAAATCAAGTGCCCTGGACCTGGTTTCACAGCCTAGTTTCTGTGGAAGGAGAATTTGTGTTCTGAGGAAGCCATCAGATGCTTTCATATTCCAGAGATTAATTTCATTTTTGGGTGCTGGTGTGATATAAATCATAAAGCCTCCTTGTAACTCACTTACTTAGGCAAATATTGTGCTTGCACCTTACAGAGAAACAGGTTTGATTTCTTCTGTGCAGCAGGATGCCTTCCATGTAAGACATTGTCTTTGAATGAAGAAATGGAACTACTTCTTTTTGCTTGGAAGGCAGGTGAACTTTCTAGGTGGTGAAAAAGGGGAAATAGCTGCAGGGAGCGAGCAGCAATCACTAAGCGATGATCACCTGAGTCTGGGAAGTGGTATCTCAGAAGTAGAGACTGTGTCTCCATTCTCCATCTTCCAGCTTATACTGGTTTGATTTCTCCCAGTTTAAACATGACCCATTGCAAACACATGACAGCTAGACTTTGTGGCCATGGCCATGTGGTAGTTGACGATGTCCACAATTAGTCTAGTAGTCTCTGAACTAAACCTCCCATTCCATTTTGCTTTTGTTTTGTTTTTTTTATCGTATTTTCACATATTTTCTCATAAAATGAATGCACATTGAAGGCTCATTGGTTGTGACTTATAAAATGGTTCTCTGTAACAGTTTTTGTTAATTTTTATCATATTTGCAATAAAAAGCACTGATATTTAATTTTCATCAAGGGAGTATAATGTACCCAGAACTTTCAGATACATTTTAATCATACACAACTACTCAAAATGTAGAAGAGAATGTGATTTTTATATCTGTATCAAAACTAATTTAATTATCAATGTAAATGTTTTTAATTTTTATAAATTAAATAAGGAATAAAGCTAATTTAACATATAAATAGGCTTTCTCTTTATGAGACCTCTGCAATTGTTCTACCAGGAGAGAAAGAAATTGAAGATGAAGAACTGTATCTAAAATTAATAATTTCCCTCTAAACTTTGGAATGAGAAAGAAACTAGTGGCTATATGATTCTCTTCCCATGGTCAAAAGAGAAGCTGACTGACAAAAACTCCAGGAGCTGGAAGTTAAGAGCACTGACGACTCTTACAGAGGACCTAAGTTCAGTCCCCCACATCCATGGGGCAACTTCAAACTACCTAGAACTCCAGTTCCAAGAGATCCAGTACCCATTTCTGACCTCTATGGGCTCCTGCAAGTATGTGGTACACATACATACTCAAGCATGCACCTGCACGCATGCGCATGTGCGCCAGCACACACACACACACACACACACACACACACACACACACACACACGCATAAAATAAATGTTGCTAAGAATGGTGGCACACATCTTCAATCCCAGCAGTCAAGAAGCAAAAGCAACAGAGTCTCTCTGAACTTCCATCCAGCCACTTCTACACAGAGAGTTGCAGGCCAGTCAACACTGTACAGTGAGACCTTGTCCAAAAATAAAACAATAAAAACAAACCAAAATAACAGCAGCAAATAGGAAAAATCCAAATTGCACGAGTAATCTTTGTTTCACCCAGGAGTAAGAGGTGGAAAACTTCAGGCTTCCGCTACACGGCTGGGTCCTGAACACATGACCAGCGTGATGAGAGAATGAAGAAAGGACAAACACAAGCACACACACAGAAAACTCTCATTGGGTGAGCTATGCATTCTGATGGAAATGGGGAATAGCCTAAAACCTCAGTATATTTACTTTATACAGCTGAATTGAGGAGGCAGGTTAATTGTATATGACTTAACTAGGAGGAAAGGTTTTTACACACAGCTTCACGAGCAAGCAGATTTAACCAGTCTCAGTGTGTGTGCGTGCATGTATTTGTCTGTGTGTGTGTGTGTGTGTGTGTGTGTGCATATGCGAGTGTGTGTGTGTGTGTGTGTGTGTGTGTGTGTGTGTGTGTGCTGGGGGATGGTTCTCTATAGAGGTGCAGGGTCTCAGGTGTGTGTGTGTGTGTTTGTGTGTGTATGTGTGTGTGTGTGTGTGTGTGTGTGTGTGTGTGCCAGGGGATGGTTCTCTGTAGAGATGCAGGGTCTCAGGCTGTAAACATCCTGGGAGAAGTGTCAGCAACCTCACACAGCCCAGGGGGAAGGCTTGGTCACTCCCATGAATCAGAGGCCTTGGCATCCTGGACACAGCTACATTTGTGTCAACAATACTTATTCATTCAGGACTTCATCTGCCCCTTATATATTCACTCAAAACGTGTCTCTCTCCCCCCTCAGGCTTCCCAATTAGATTTCATATCTTTATACATTTCACTTGTCATCTTGGGCATATTTGATTATCAGCACAGTGTGTGTCTCTGTGCATGCAACATTATTCACTTTTGTACGATTAGCTCTAGTTCTCCACAAGCGGTCACATTACATAGTGAACCACAAACTCTTTTCATTTATGACTCAGTTGGTCCACCACTGGGCCAGATATAAACATGAAGATTTGGTTTGATAACTTCTAGGTCTAAGACTTAATAGAAGGTATTTGTCAATTTGCCTCCTTTTATTTGCTCTCGCATTACTTTTGTCAGCATACCATGGGTGTGCTGCTGATATATTCCTGATAAAGAAGATACAAGCAGGCAAGCTATATAGGTATAAAATCAGTGATACACAGACAGACGGGATGATAGAAACTATAACACAGCCCCCCAAACAATAAACCAACTGGTAGCTTATTATTAAACCCCAAAGGTAACTTGTAGTTTATGGGGAGGGTCAACCTTTCAGAAAATTTGAAAGCAATGTAGAACAGCAGCCTCCGGAGAAGGACTCTGTGATGATGGCTCTCTATTCTGACAACTGCATGCCAATTTCAAGTGGGGGTCAGGGAAAAAAATGGACAAATAAAGACAGACCTCAGCCTCCGATGCAGGAAGAGTCCTTGACAGGATAATGACACAGCTAGGCTAATCTCCCTTGGGAATCATAACCAGATGTGTTTCAGAGTGTTGGCCCTAAACCCCTTCTGAGATATGATTGATATGTTTACTCAAAATGTCAAGGAAGATAATGAAGTGGGTTAACTTCCAGCCCTCCCTCCACCTCCAGCCTCCCTCCTCCCCAGTTTGCACAGTTGCAGATCTTATTTGGTTCCATCTATACTTCTTTTTTTTTTTCATTTTTTTATTGAAAAATAAAATAATTCATATTACATTTCATTTGCTATCCCATCCCATGCATCCTCCCATTCCTCCCTCCCTCCCGCTTTCACCCCATTCCTCTCCCCTATGCTGTGGCTGAGGGGGACCTCCTCCCCCTGAATATGAAAAATGTAGGAGATAGGGAAATTGATGTATCCAGAGGGTCCTAGAAACCTACAAGAAGAACACTATGATGGGCGGATCTGGGCCCAGGCGTTCTGCTCGATCTAAGGCACCGACCAAGGACAACACATGCAGTCATCATCAAACCCCTACCCAGATCTAGCTAAGGGACAGAACATTCTCCACAGTTAAGTGGAGACTGGGGACTGACTTTCACACAATCTGTGATGCCCCATATTTGGCCATGTCCCCTTGATGGGGAGGCCTGATGGCACTCAGAGGAAGGATAGCAGACTACCAAGAAGAAACTTGATACCCTAGCATCGTCTATACTTTTTTACTAGGAGATCTCAAGACATTGCATAAGTTCTACCTTCAGAAGTAGGAACTTCTGCCCAAACTCAACTACAGGGAATAAACTAGTTTTGATATGATTCTCTTGGTCACAAGTACTCAAAAGCTGTGGTTGTGTGTAGCCCCTGGTACATCTGTTATAAGCCCCTTCTTCTCCCCAGTCAGAATTAAGCACACTGGCCCCAGGACCACTCCCCCTCCCTGAGAAATTACTCTGTCTCTCACATAGAAAGAACATTTATAAATTTGATGGTTATAAATGAAATAATGTCAATTAAATAAAGTAAATGAGCTGTGCTTGAATAATGCTTAATTGGAAAACAGCTAAGAAAGCTATTGTCATATGGATCCTGGCTGGATTGGTTTGTGTCTGCTATGTGTTTGCTTTCTTGAAATTTGCTCCCTTATATTGAAACTAAAATGAGAATTCCAAGATTTTAGTTGTACGCTTTAGATTTCTAGGATTGCATTTACCCATAATCATATTGTGAGAAAGATGAGTTTCCTGGAGCCTGGTGTACCTTTTATTTTGTGTGCCTGCATCACTACTCTTTAACCCCATCAGTAACACGATTTTCCTCTGCGAACACATATCACAAACGAGTGAATCAAACCAATGGAATGCAAAGCAGACTCAACGTTGGCCTTTCTAAACAATTTAAGCATCTAAGATTATTCCGGAAGAGGAAACAATCTCAGATTTTCCACTGAACATGTTTTACTTTGCATGCTTCTCATGGGTGATTAAAACAATATAGTGCCTGTGCCTGTGGCTCAGCTATCCAAGATTAATCTAATTGATGAACAAGGAGGTGTAGAGCAAGACAGCAGCTAAGATCTGCCAGTGACCATCTTTCCTAAGACACGTCAAGTTGCGAAGTCAAAACATCAAACTGATGACACAGAAACTAAGAAAAGCATGTGAGAAATCACATTTCCTGCTTTGAAGAAACAGAACTGAAAGCCACATTGAAGAAAGCTAAAACAAGGGAGTACCTTCAAGTGCTACCTTTCCCTTAACTCTCAGAAGTTCTGTATGAAGAAAATTTCTTTGTCTGGGACACAGAGAGAATTAGCCCATAGAAAAGAGAGCAGCTCAAACTCTGTTGCACCAACCAAGGATAACAGATTGGAGATCTAGACTTCCCTCTGGGTCACAAACCAGGAAATCCTCACCTTAAAACTAACTGGCAGACACAGTCAAGTCTGACCAATAGAATCTGAAGGTCTTGTATGCACTCCAGAACTAATAAATGGAGCCTCTGACTACCCCAGTGCTAGGCAATTGTGCGACCATTGGTAGAATAGACTTCCGTTTCAAACTTCATTGCATTCTTTCTGGCCTTATAAAGCAGGCCTTGGGAACTTTTACCCTCCTCTGAAGGCAGTGAGGGGCCTGCTGGGAACTTCCACTTTTTGACTACTGACTTAGTAACACTTCGTGTCGTGGGGCTATGCTCAGCACTGGGTTCTACTATGGCAGGATCAGGATTTAAGTGCACTTAATTCTCTTTACCTCCTTCTTCATATCAGCCTCAACGGCCAAGAAACCATCTCCACCCACCTCTTACATGTGGACACCAGAGCTTCTGCCAGACTATTCCCAGATCATGTTCTGTAAGTGTCCCAGCATGAAGGAAAGACGTGCATCACGGCCACCTGTGGCATGTGGTATATGATCCCTATGCATCCCTAAGACTGGGTAGGTGCATGCCACCATGACGCTCAGGTACAACTCCAATAAGCATCAGCCTAGTGATGAATCGACTGTCTCTGGCAATGTTACTTCATGTTTGAACAGCATTGTACAGTGCAAGACCGTATTCACCTGAGGTAGAATGGGATGGTAAGTGTGATATTTTGCTCTGGAATTCAGTGTGGGGTTGGAGAAAGCAAGTGTTGAAAAGAGCCTAATGGTACCCATGGCTAGGTCTGCCTAGAATAGTTCTGAGGTCAGAAGAAATATGACTCTAACATATTGGATTTTCATTATAGCAACCATCATCTGTAGCTAGTCTCAGCATTCTTAGATCTTGCATTTACCTAAGCACTAAGCCCTTTATGGCCATTTGGGTTAGTCCTGTCCTCGTGTGGTTTTAGTCTCAAACTGCTATGGCTTCAGGGTGTGAATGAAAAACAGCTTGGCAGTGCTAGCGGTCCCAAGTACAGTGTATGCACCCAGAAGCATCCTATCCATAGTGACTCTTCCCAGGGGACGGTAGAATTTTGTAGTGCCTAAACATAGACCAGTAACTATGGATGAGGTATGCAAGAGCCTACCTCGGACCAGGGTTTTAGGTATAAAATATTTCTTCTAGGCACCATACCGGTTCTTTCTGAAGAGCACATTGATGGTGTACTTGGAACACACATGGGCTTTAGCTCTTTAAAAAAACAAACAAAAAAAAACCAAAAAAACAAACAAAAACAAAAAACAAAAAAACTTATTCAGGGCTGGGCTTGGTGGCACATGCCTTTAATTCCAGCACTAAGGAGGCAGAGACAGGTGGATCACTGTGAGTTTGAGGTCAGCCTGGTCTATAAAGAGAGTCCAGGACAGCCAAGGCTACGCAGAGAAAACCTGTCTCAAAAAAACAAAACAAAACAAAACAAAAAACCCCCAAAAACAAAAAACGATTGAGATTACATCCCAATCGTTAGCCCCTCCCTTGTATCTTCCCATTTCTCCCTCCCTCCCTCTTTTACCCTATTCCCCTCTCCTAGACCTGTGACATAAGGGGACGTCCTCCCCCACCATATGATCACAGCCTACCAGTTCTCCTTTGGATAGCCTGCTTCCCCTTCCTCTGAGTGCCACCAGGCCTCCCTAACAAGGGGAAGTGGTCAAATAGGAAGCACCAGATTTTGTGACAAAATCAGTCAGTCCCCACTCTCCATACAACTGTGGTGAATGCACTGTCCATTGGCTAGATCTGAATAGGGGGTCTAGATTTACTGCATGCATTGTCCTTGGTTGGTACAGCAGTTTGTGCAGGACCCCTGTGTCCAGATCCACCAGACTTGATGGTCTTCTTGTAGGGTTCCTGGACCCTTTGGGTCCTTCCATCCCCCCATTCTTCCATATCACTTTCACCTGGAGTTCCAATAATGAGTTCTTGTATCTGTCCCATCCCATGCTGAGAGAGACTCTCAGAGGACATCCATGTTAGGCTAATATCCAATTATAAGTGAGCATATACCATGTGTGTCTTTCTATCTCTGAATTAAATAATTCAGGATGATCATTTCTAGTTCCATTCATTTGGCTGCAAATTTAAGGATTTCCTTTTTTTAAATAGCTGAGTAGTATTCCATAGTGTAAATATACCAGTTTCTTTATCCATTCTTTGACTCAGGGACATCTATGTTGTCTCCAGTGTCTGGCTATTATGAATAAGGCTGCTAAGAACACAGTTGACCATTGGCTAGATCTGGGTAGGGGTTTAACGTTTACCGCCTGTATTGTCCTTGGCTGGTGCCTTAGTTTGAGCGGGACCCCTGGGCCCAAATCTGCCTATCATAATGTTCTACTTGTAGGTTTCTAGGACCCTCTGGATCCTTCTACTTTGCTATTCTCCCATGCTTCTCTCATCTAGAGTCCCAATAGGATGTCCTCCCCTCTGTCCCAGTTTCCTGGTAAGTGAAGGCTTTCATGGGACACGCCCCTTGGGCTAGTATGCAGATATAAGTGAGTATATACCATTTGAGTCTTTCTGCTTCTGGGTTAACTCACTCATTATGATCATTTCTAGCTCAATCCATTTATCCACAAATTCTCCACAGTTGAGTGGAGAGTGGGATATGACTTTCTCATGTACTCTGGTGCCTCACATTTGACTATGTCCCCTGGAGGGGGAGACCTGGTGGCACTCAGAGGAAGGATAGCAGGTTACCAAGAAGAGACTTGATACCCTATGAGCATATACAGGGGGAGGTAATCCCCCTCAGGAACAGTCATAGGGGAGGGGAATGAGGGGAAAATGGGAGGGAGGGAGGAATGGGAGGATACAAGGGATGGGATAACCATTGAGATGTAACAAGAATAAATTAATAAAAAAAAATAAGTAGAGAAAAAAAAAAAAAAGAACCCAGCTGAGCAAATGTCCTTGTTGTGCGGTGGAGCATCTTTCAGGTTTATTCCAAAGAGTGGAATAGCTGGGGCTTGAGGAAGCCCTATGCCCAATTTTCTGAGAAAGCGCCAGATTGATTTTCAAAGTGGTTATGCAAGTTTGCATTCCCACCAGCAATGAAGGCGTGTTCCCCCTTTCTCCACGTTCTCACCAGCATGTGCTGTCACTTGAGTGTTTGACCTTAGCCATTCTGATGAGTGTAAAGATGGAATTAGGAGTAAATTAGCAATCATTCTACAAGCAATTTCTGGCAACTCAGGACCCAGGCTCCAGGTAGTGCTGAAACCATAGAAAGTTACTGCAGGCTCAGAGAAAGTGAATTCACAACTTACATGATTTGGAAAAGGTCATTATTTTTATAAAACAGTGTTTATTTATCTTAGCTTGCTTCTTGGCTATCCCACAAATAATTGAGACTCTTTTATAATACAAGGCTTCACAGCACAATCCTGAGTAATTTAATTTAGTTCTTAACCCTCTATGCTATTTTGTCTTATTCCCAGCAAACACCCCAGGAAAACTTGCACTTTGTAGCTTTCCTTGGCTCCACACCCTTCCCCGTGATCTTCCTTGAGCCTTTCTACCAATGGTCGAATCCCCTGCTTCCTATCTTCACTCCCCCTTCTTCGGCTGGCAGGAAGTCCAGCCCTATGATTTATCCTGCTTATCAACTGGCTGTAAGCTGCTTTATTGACAAAATAGGGGGACCATTGGGGAACAGAGTTTACACAACATTTATACAGAAATTTAAAGTACATAATAACCTTATCCCCACAGGAAGAACAAACACACCTAACGCCAGACCAGGAAGATTAGAACATGTGCCTACCCCATCAGTGCCCAATACGTGTTGCAAGTGAACAGGAAGCAAGAGTTTCCAGGGAAACATCACCTCTCTTCATACCACGTGACGACCTGAAGGGAGAGTAATGAACGTGGAAGACTATCCAGATAGAACATTTAACGTCACCATCCTAACAAAGTTCAACAGGCTTGAGGAGAACACAGAACAATGCTTCAATCCTCTAAAAAAAAGCAGAGTTAACAAAGAAATCTAAAGCAATTAAAATGCAGGCAAAATATTTAAGCTAAACAGTAAATTCAGTAAAATAAGGAACTCATAGAAGCCATCAAGTGTACGATTGACCAAATACAAGAAAGAATTAATGATCTCAAACATGGGGCACTTGAAAACATGTAACTGGAGGCAAAAAGGAGAAGAAAGTGAGAACCAGAAAATGCTGACAGGAACTTTGAGGACATTGTTTAAACAATTCAAAAGTACTTAAGAACGTCAAAGGAGCAGAAAGCTAAGTTCAAAACAAAAAAAGAGCAACAATAGTAACAAAATGCCTCTAACTCTAGGGGAGAGTACAAATAAGCAGGTATGGAAAGGTCAAATGCTAGCAGACTTAACTCAGTAAAGAATAACAAGATACCTTAGAATTAGCTTCTAAAAAGTAAAAAGTTAAGGGGAAAGACCATCTAGGCTACTAGGGAAAGGAAATCTTCAATTTTTGGCAATTTTCCTGACAGTAGACTTTTTAGGAAAAACTCAGAGGCCACAGGTGAGTATCATGAGATCTTCACAGTGTTAAAGGACAAAAGAAAACCAGCACCTTAGTGTAATGTGCCCAGGAAAACCAGCCTTTAGAAATAAAGATGCTGTAGAGATGGATAAAGGGTTAGGAGTACTTGCTGCTTTCACATACATCACACCACACACACACACACACACACACACAGAGAGAGAGGGGGGGAGAGAGAGAGAGAGAGAGAGAGAGAGAGAGAGAGAGAGAGAGAGAGAGAGAGGAGATAATAATACAATACAGGAGAGATAAAGACATTTCCAGACAAAAGAAGGTTTGTGTGTGTGTGTGTGTGTGTGTGTGTGTGTGTGTGTGTGTGTGTGTATCCTCTACTACAAAGACCAGAAGGATGCTCTTCAAACTACAAGGGATATTAGTAAGTAAAGAAACAAGGGATGTATACAACTCACTGCTAAGTTATAATATCCAAGACCATCCAAAGGCTCTACTATTATAAGCAAGATACACCAGCCATTTGTTTCACAAGGACGCTCAAAAACAAAATTTTCTGTAACAACTACATTGACGTGTGAAAGATTCAGGCTGCCTGGAAAGAAGGACAACGGAACACAAACAACCCAACATGGGGTAGGGATGCAGGTGCTTGCGCAGTTTTCTTATTAGTGTGTTACCTAATGATGACTTGGTTTTGCTCTTGTCTCGCTGATTATGTTATGTTGGTTGATACTATTCTAAAACAAAAGATTTTTTTTACAGCTTTATGGTAAACTCGAGATTCTAAAATCTATCCACCAAATCAATAATAGGTAAAGAATTAAAAGGTACTGGTAAGGCCAGGGAAATGCTTTCTGATATAAAGACCAAGCAAAAGCTGAATAAACACAAATAGTACAGAAAACAAACCTAAAAATCTTTCAATGTTCATTTCCTATTAGCAAGTGAAATAATCAACAAATGAGAGAAACAAGTCTCAAGTTACATAGCACTGGATATCAATATGGAAGGAATCCACAAACTTTGTAGTAAAACCCAAATAATCTAAGTAATAAGTGAGAGAGTTCATCTAAATAGATATTTCTATTCCATAGCTATAACTACCAGGGAGATCTAAATCCAGACTACAATCAGATACTGCCTCCATCAAGAATGAACATCATCAAAAATCTAAGAAAAGCTACTGCTGGTGATAAGCTGGACACAACGAAATACTTGCACACTGTTGGAAGAAGTGTAAATTAATGCCATTCTTCGGAAAATAGCATGAAGGGTCCTCACAAATTTAAAAATAAATCTACCACATGACTCAGCAGTCTCATTACTGGCTGTGTCCAGCAAAGAAGTAGAATCAGTATGTTAAAGAGACATATCCCCGCCGATGTTTATTTCAGTGTTGTTCACAATAGTAACAAATGAAAGCAAGATAAATGCATATGAGAGGAAGAATGAGTGAAGTAATATAATTGCTGGCCACGGAAAAGATATTCAGTGAGATATAACAAAATCTTGTCATGTGTGGCAACATGGGACAGAACTGAGCCCATACACTAGGTGAAACCAGCCATGCACAGGAAGTCAAGTACTGTGTCACCTCACCCAAACAGGATCTAATGAAGCTTGATTTTGCAGGAGTTGAAAACAGAGTAATGGCTTCCAAAGATGGGAAGAAGAGAACTGGTGAGAGAAAGGATGAGGGGGACGTTGACCACTAGCTAATAGTTAGGAAAGAGTAACAAGTCTTCTGTGCTATTTTGTAGGAAGCTCGTTGCAGTGAGCATTATGCAGTCTGGGACCTTTTTGTTTTGTTTCTACATTTCACATTTTATTCTTTATGTCATTATACTTGATTTGACTATAACATTTGGAACATTGTGATGTCACACAGTGCGAGCATGTGATGTCATAATGGAGAAGTGTGATGTTAATGGGACATTATGATGTCAAACTTTATGTTGAGGTGTCACCGTGAAGCATTGTGATGTCACAATGGGTACTTTGTACTGTCATAATTCTGTATGAAGATGTCACAGTGCAGCATTATGGTGTCATAATTCAGTGTAATGAAAAGATTTACCTCAGACTACAAATAGAGCAGTGCATCCCAGCTTTGTTCCAGAAAAATCATGCTATGTTGATGGTCTTTGTTTTGTTAGTTCACTTGGCATGAGTAAAATCCTAGGGAAAAATTCTTGTTTGCTATGACTTCATTCTAGTTTCAATCCTGTACTTTGTGTCTTCAAAATAAAGATGAATTAAGGATTTTTTAGTGTTTTCCACACAGCCATATCAAATATCAGTAGACAAATATGCTCACCTGATTTAAACCTTAGTCGATACATACTTGTTTGGAAACAATATCCAATGGTCCGTTCATATGTACAACCTATACAAATTCTCTTCAAGCCTCTCGGAGACAGAGCATCGGGCTGTTTCCATTTGAGAGTAGCTAACTCATAAAAGAATGTAAATACATCTCTAATTTTAAGACACTATTTCATCTGAAAACAAATTGTCTCTAGCTCTGATTTGTAAGGGAAATGAATGTGAAATAGTGTGATTAAAGTAGTGTTATTAGGTGAATACTGGTATTTTATTAAAAATGATTATCCTGGCTAATAACTCCTCTTGAACATATCACAGGCACCTCTAAATTTAATCCATTCCATTCTTATGCACTTATTCTAACCCCCCAATCTGTTTCTCCTACAGTGTTCTTGATTTTAATCAGGGACATTGCCATCCACACAGGCGCTCAAGCAAGAAACTTTGTAGTCAGCATCAACCTCTCCCAATTTGGAAACTATGGTAAGTAGATCCATGTTTCTTATTTACTACCACAAGCATATGCCCTTATTGAATAAATGTTTAAGTGATTTTTGTGATTACCCATGCGTACGTTCCAAAGTTTAACCTCGCAGGACTCATTCCTTCGTCAATAAACTAAGACACACATAAAATAGATGCAAAGTTCTTTAATATAAATACCTGACCATCTATTATGCGTCAAAGCTTTACATGTAGTTTCCCTATAAATTGGTTCCCCATTCCATATGCTTTCTGTTTTGATTCTGTGTTAGCATGTATTATTCTCAGGAACAACTTTCTGTTCATGATCTGTCCTTTAGCTGGTGCCTAGGCTCCTGAAGACTAAAATAGACATATATAGACTCTTTGGTCAACCTTTGCCTCATATGCAGAGAGTATTTCTTTTACTCTCTCCATTTACACCCTACCCTATATCCTTCTTGTAGCCCCCTGAGATGACTCAAACAGCGTCTTCTCCTGTCTCCACTGATTGCCTTGCCTTCTTTCTTCCTACCCACAGAGAAGTCAGAATGACCTCATAATCCCTCCTTACATATAAGAGGAGCGATATCTTTTGTAACTTGATACCTGACCAACATCTCCCACTGTCATCTCAGTACTTGAACCCTTCACCTCACACCAGCTCTGAACTCACCAGCTTCTTTTCTGAACCCTCCTGTTTATAGGACTGCTGCTCATGCTGTGCTTTCTGTTCAGAATCCATGGAATCAGTTCTTGGAAAGGCACTTAATATATTCAGTAGTAACATTTGATCTTTTCTTAAATTGAAAATTCATTGTTACTTTTCCCAAGTAATGAGGAGAAGCTAATAGTCTGAGCTTTATTCATAAGCTATCTGCAATAGTTAGATGGGATATCAAACTATCTCAAGTCCATAGCAAAATCATCATCTCCTTTTTCTGAAATACAACTCTCTGTGTAATGAAATAACACAGTGCTTTGGCAGGCTCTGGGGTTGGTCATGAAGAGTCTAAATGGTGGTGAGCTGAGTTAGTGTCTTTCTTTACAGGTATCAGAGTATATATTTGGTACCTATGTTCAGATCACAAGATGGAGAGGAAGAAAGAGAGATTAGCCATGCTTGTGATACAGTCACATGTCCTGGTGACTGTGTCATTTCATGTATTCTAAGAAGATAAAGTCTCGAAAGAATAAACTATCAATATGACCTATTGTGGAAGAATGTCTTGAGTGGACGTAACAACTGTCAATAAAGCGCTCTTTAGCAGGACTTCCTGGAGATGGGGGTGAGCCGAGAGTTGACAGTTTGGGAGGAGGGCACGGGGAGGTGGAACAGTTGACTGTCGACAGTTGATGGAGAGTTAGAGGATCAGATTGGCAAGTGTTTGGGATACATGTAGGTTATGAGGATTAGAGTAGTTTATTTTAATTTATTGTTTAAAAAGTAGCAGTTTAGATTTTGCCCAGCATAGTGTTTGCAGCTTTGAATTACTTCCAGTCTCTTTGTGTCAGTTATTGGCTTCCTAGGCTGAACAGGTACAATTTATTGTAATAACCTAGTACTGGTTTGAAGATTGCTCAAGAACATGTAAGAAGAATCTCAGGGTTTTTTTTTTTGTTTGTTTTGTTTCTAAGTAATTTTTTTTTTAATTTTATATAGGAGCATGGGCATGCACACACACAAAGAAGCGCGCGCGCGTGCACACACACACACACACACACACACACACACACACACACACACACAAACAAACAAGAATGCACTGGCACATATTGACATATCGCTCTACATTTCTAGAGCTCTGAGGTCAACTTGAGGGAGTCCATTCTTGCTTTTGACAATGTGAGTCCCACGGGTCAAACTTAGGTCTTCAGGTTTGATGTTAGGCATTTTCACACATCAGCCATCTTCCTAATTTAGTCATGTGTTTTTATTGCTACCACCTGTAAGCCATGTTTTCTTTTATTTTCATTCATTTGAATTTTGCTTTACTTTTAATTAAGATTTTTTTTTCTTGATATAGGGTTTCATATATTCTAGGCTAGCCCCAAATGATCTATTGCTAAGGATGGCCTTCAACGAGTTTGAATTTCACATATGCATGGCACTCCAAGTTCATTGATTTGTTCTGAAAGCCCAGACATAGCACATGTTATCCTGTTGGTTTATTTTTACTTAAAATCAACTCTCCTTTTATGCAGATTAACCATGTATTTTTGTCAAAGTGTTTGTGAAGTTGAGGGACGTTATATGAGATAAAGACTACTGGCTTGTTTTTAGCTCTGCCATTTGTCCCAGATTTCCTAAATCGTGATGCCAGAAGATGCTCTTGCACACACTAAAATGCTCTGACTCTTCTACAGGCATAAACCCACTTCCCAAATGCCAACCAGCTGAAGCTCCCGAGTCCCTTGTGTATTATTCTAAACTCATTATTTGAGAATTGCAAATAACAAAGACTTTGACCCCTGAAGTGCGCAAGAAAGTGCCATACTTCCATCTGTGTCTTACAGCCTCTCCGGCCTCTGCCTATGAATGCAATCATGTTTAACTAAAGATTAGTTCTCGTGACAAGTGTCTGGGTTCTGATTTAGGGCTGAACAGGCCTCACTCCACCACAAAGAACCACTGGATCACAGAGAGTATGTTCTTTTAATTTACTTCCATAAACAGACAAAAATTGAAGTCAGCTGTCAGCAAATACCAAATTAAAGAGCTGAGCATCCAAGCCGCCACTGAATCAAGATCAGTTTTTAGGCTGGAGTGGTAGTAGGTTAGATTTTTAAATTTCCAAAGAAAATATATTGTTAGGTACAAAGTGAAGATTTCACTTTAGCTGTGGTTTAAATATACTGCACATTGTTTGCTTTTCGAAAATTAAATTTAGCTTGAAACTAATATCATTCCTTTAAAAAAAAAAATCCCAGAACTTCCCTTGCTTAACTGTTGTACATGATCTCAAAGTATAATTCAATAAATGTGCAATTCGTCACCATCCCTAATATGATTATAGCGGATACAGCTCTGTCTGCTCAGCCTGCAGGCTGTGACTCTCCTTCAAACGGCTTAGAATAAACTGCTAATGCTTCTCTTAATGATTTTAGTGATTACTCTAATTCTGTCCTGCCAGGGCTTTTCTTTCTTTTATTGTCTCACAGTGATATTGATGCTGAGAGTGAGTCTGTTGTGATGGTACTTTGCAACGGTGATTTTAGAAAGAAAGTAAGCAAAATCTTCAGCTTGGAATTTCTGATAATTCAATAAATAGTGCACAAATTCATCATGTCTATTAAGGTAAGTGCAGACATCTGCCGTTATGTGTAATGCTGAACAATTAGGTTATCATAGGCATGAATGTAATTAGGGGCTATATGGCATGGTAGGGGAAGCATTCCTAGTTGTAGATTCAGATCAGGCTCTGAATTGTGACTTGGATGTTTCCAATAGAACATTACTAAATGCCTTTGAATTTTAATAATACCATTTTAAAAATAAGTCCATTAATGTTCCATATGGCTGTTTTAAGTGTATAATTTAATAATGTACATTATATGCTTAGCACAAAGCCATGCATATTGGAAGTTCTCAATAAATTAATTGTTCTAACAATTTTCCCAGTTAGACTCTGCAACACCGTGTTGAGTTTGCTATGTGTCCAGCTCCAAGAGCTACATAAAACAGTATGGAACCATGTTCATGTCTTGACATTTTAGTTGCTAGCTTTAATTTTGGTAAGTATAGTTCCTGGAAGAAGCTATTTGTCACAAGTAGGAAAGTGAGCACAGAGTAAGAAAGAGGAGCCCACTGAGGGGCCAGAAGAGTACAGTGTGGGTTGTAAAGCATAAGAACACTGCCTGGATGCTGGAAGATTTGAACTTCATCTTGAAAAGTAGATTTTTTTATACCTTGAGAAATAGAAGGAGGTAGATGACTTTAACCCACTCAAGAAATAATCAACTTACAAGTCTTATGTCTAAGTTGGAGAGGTTCAGATTATGTCAAAAGGCCCAATATTTCCAAACTGTATTCAGAAAAGGGATGATTTGGCAAAGTGGTGAGTGTATCCCCCCCCCCACACACACACAAGCTATACACAGGAGAAAAGGGAGAGAAAGGGGAAAATTCTATTTATTTCTTGCTCAAATGATTTTGAAATGCACATAAATAAAGAGTCTCCACTCAGCTGAGGATTTGGACAGATGCTGAGACTCGCTGTGGACTCTAGGTGAGAGTATGAAAAAATAAGGGGATGGAAGAACCCAGAGAGTTCAGGAGCCCCACAAGAGACCATCAAGTCTGGTGGACCTGGACCCAGGAGGCTTGCAGAAACTGTTCCACCAACCAAGGGCAATGCAGGCAGTAAACCTAGACCCACCCTCTCTCATATCTAGCCAATGAATAGCTCGTTCTTCATAGTTTTGGGGAGAGTGGGGACTGCCTCTGACATGAACTCTGGTGCCCACAATTTGATCATTTCCCCTTGGTGGGGAGTCCCAGAAGCATACAGATGAAGAAGAAACAGTCTATCCGGAGGAGACCTCATAGGCTGTGGTCATATGTTGGAGGAGGAGGTCCCCTTCTGTGAGAGGTCTAGAGGAGAGGAATAGGGCCAAAGATGGAAGGGAGGTGGGAATGGGGAGATACAACTGAGGGGATAACAATCAGGATGTAATCTGAATAAAGTATAATGAAAAAGAAAAAAGAAAAAAGTAAAGTGCATCATTTTCATAGGTATTATTGGACAATTTAAAATATTAACATATTTGCATAACCCCTCTATATGTGTTGGCGATATGTTCCAAAACTCTGCACTGGATATTTGAAATAAAAAATAATATCAATCCCACCTAAATTATTTTCTCCTATACACACCTTTCTATGATTAAGTTAAATTTTTTTATTATAGGAAGAGATTAATGAGAATAGTGATTAAATAGAACTGGCACTGTATTTTATTGAAAGATATGTGAATATGTTCTTTCTCATACTATCTTACTGTGTTATGGTCATCTTTATTTTGTGGTGACATGAGATGATATGGTGCTTGAGTCTCATAAACTCACCAAAAAGTAAGGGAAACTGGGGGCCAAGCATTTAAGTTCACGAGCCTATGGGAGACATTGTTCATTCCAACCACCACTGTCATGCACTGTATTAAGAGCTTCATGTGTTAACTAATTAATTTACACACTTGAACCTGTTTATCCTTCATTCACCATGTCCAAAGTCATGTTTCATAAGCATAAATGTATTAACCTACTTACTTAAAAATGGATTTTTCTTAGAGTAAAATCTAGCTGACTTTCTCCCCCTTATTTTTTAACAGGCTGGGATTTGAACATAGGACTTTAAGCATGTTAGGCAGGTACTCTCCCACTGATTTACAACACTATCTCTACAATATAGTTTCTTTACTATGACCTACAAAGTCCTTCACACACCTTCTGCCCAGCTCCCTAACCTTAGTTGTCTTCCCACTCACACTTGTTTGCTTTATCTACCTACAACCTTCAACTCAATCCCAACTCAACACTTTTGCCCTTGGCTCTCCATCATCCTGGATCTGTTCTTTCCAAGATTCTCCCAGCAGCCAGTCTCTGCCAAATGACTCAAGTTCAGCTGCAGTGTCATCTCTCTTTAGAGGCTATTCTGCATTGGCCTGGCCTGATATGTCATTACCCTGACTCTGGGTTACCCTCCAACCCATCACCCTGTTTTACGTTCTTCATTGGAGCTGGGATTATTCGACTCTTTCACTATTCAGCTGTTATGTAATTTTGTCTGTTCCAATTCAAACATTAATTCTGATGAAGGCAAGACTTCCACATTTCCTGTTAGCTTAGTCCTCTTTTCCAGCATCAGGAAGTGCTTGTGGAGTGTACTGACCAGTGCATGACCAATGCCTCAGGATAGTAAGTTCTCATGGTCAAATAACAACATATAGGTGTAGAATTCATTTTATCCCACAGCTGAAGAAATATTTGTGCTAAGTTATTGATCCAAGGTGACACAGATAATGACACTTAGCCACAATCTTATCTAAGGACTATCCAAATCAAAATTTCATTCCATTTATAGCTGTGTTATCTGGTATGAAGTTAGAAGGTTTCTATTATATATGGATTTTTACAAATCCACTTAATTTTCATTTTAATGTTATATCAACTGGATACACTGGGAAAAAAAAAAAAGATACTTCACCGCCATGCTATACCCTATGTTTGAAGAAAAGAGGATGTAAATAATAGAGTTTATCTTAGACATTAGTCTTAAGGAGAATCTGCCAAAGAAGGAAGATAGAGAAGAAAGGAATGCCACATTGTGGTGCCCTGCCATGTGGGAGGCATGTGTATTATGAAGATTAACACCTCTTTGCTGCACATCACTGTGCTGATGGACAAATAACGAGTTAATATTCCTGAGGTTGCACAACTGGGCTGTACTGGAGTCTAAATGCCGTGAATTTAAGGTCTAGGACTCCTCCACAGTCAGTACCAATGGTTAATGAGCGGTAACAGAGTTCTTAAGAGTAAACTGTGAAGAGTTATTTTTTAACTGTTAACACCACCTACATTTCTTTTTAACAGGCATTTGGATATTCCAAGAATATAATGTGTTATTTTTTTTTAAAAAAACTTGATTTTCATCCTGTTCAGTAATTGCAAGTTATATCAAGTTAGATAAATCCCTGTTGCCCATGATGGACTCACCAAAAGCCATAGCTAGACAAGGTGGGCGCAAGTTTACACATTGCTGGCAATTTTTTAAAAAGTATATATTCTCACTATCTTCCTTTTAACAAGATGGCTCAAGGCAGATCTGTGAGGCAAATTTGATGTGAACACAAGAGATTCTGAATTTATCCAAGGTGCTTTACATTAAAGCTCAGACCTGAACTCAGCCTCAGACTGAGCCTCTAGAACTGAGATTCCTCTTATTTCCATGAGACTAGACAGAAGAGCTACAGCTTTTAGATGACCAGCCCACTGCTTTGAAAACTTGAAACTGACCATGAAGGAAGTAGTTCCCTGATTGTCTGTCTGTCTGTCTGTCTGTCTGTCTGTCTGTCTGTCTCTCTCTCTCTCTCTCTCTCTCTCTCTCTCTCTCTCTCTCTCTCTCTCTCTCTCTCTCTCACACACACACACACACACCACACACACAGAGAGAGAGAGAGAGAGAGAGAGAGGAGAGAGAGGGGAGAGAGAGAGAGAGAGAGGAGAGAGAGAGAGAGAGAGAGAGAGAGAGAGAGAGAGACTTAGTCTAGGGTATGCATCTTAGACATGGTTTCTGATCAGAAAGTGGACCGAGACAAAATGTAGCAAGTGAAACTCAGATCTGAAGTTTGGAGGAATGATGAAAAGCAGTGACTGTTTTCTGCCACATCCACCTACTACATTCTTGAACTTCTCAGCCCACACCCACTGTTTGTAGCCAACCCAGAGCACTCTGTCCACAGCTGAGCTACTGGTCACACAGCAGCAAACACCTGTCTACTAATGCACAATGCTGAAACACAGAAAGGCACTACGTGCTTTCAGCTTATTTAGGTACAAGACTCTTCTTCCAGAGGTTTAAAAATGCAGTAGACAAGCTCTTTAAAAGTTGTGTTTAAAAAAAGATTTTAAGGTTCGTGTGGCTGCAACAGAAACCCTGCTTTGTTTCTGTAACGAAATCTTGTCTTGCTTTATCTCATACATGATTTGATAACAAATTAAAAGAAAGCCCTGCCCAGATGTGGTGGTACATCATGACTTCTTCACATAGCTACATAGCATGACCCTGACACACACACCCTGACAGACACAGCTCTTATTATCCTCTCCTGATATAAGGGGAACTCTGTCTGGAAGAATGAACCCATCCTCATCTGCAAGCTTCAGGAAAATGGCAATGCCATCTCCCTGAACTGACTACACCTCTCACTCTGCTCTGTTGCAGTGATATTTCAGACTGACAGAATCTTAGGTTTCCTCTTTCCTGGGCCAGCGACTGCTTCTATGTTCAAGCAGCCTTGGATAAATGCCAATTTTTGCCTGTTGGTGATATGTTCCTCTCTGAAAAGCAAGAAACACTGCCTCCTCAAATTCTAGGCTGTGGCATTTGTTCTGCGCTATAGCTGGAACACCTCTTTTTTTCCCCTGACTACTTTACATTCTATTTTATTCTTTTCATTTTTTATTCTATTTATTTATTCCATTTTATCTTATTCTATGATATAAAGCTGAACCTTGCAAATCAGTCTCTTCACATGCTGATACTGATCCAAAACCCATTTGGGAACACGAAGTAAAGGCTTGTTTTTGTCTTTTCTTTCTCTATTTTTCTCTTTTTCTTTTTTTAAATTTGTGTGTGTGTGTGTGTGTGTGTGTGTGTGTGTGTGTGTGTGTGTGCACATGAAGGAAAACAAAGGTGAATGCTGCCATCTTCCACAATCACTCTACCTTACTTTTTAAAACTGGGTCTCTCACTGAACCTGGGGCTCACAGATTGGCTAAACCGGCTAGCCAGCAAGCCCCAGAATTCACCTCTCTCTGTCTCTTCTGTAATTACCCTATTCTCAGCTAGGTACTGAGCATCCCAACTCAAGGCCTCATGCTCATGTGATACTTTACTGACGGAGCTATCTCCTCACCCTTCTTTTGCTAATTCTAAAGTGTCAGAAGACAAACTCCTGGGTGATAAACAAAAACACCTGAAGCCAGATGCCCCCAAATTATCAGTTGTCATAAAGAGACTCCAGCTGACAGATCTCAAGCCAATGACAGGAGAAATTTTACAAAGTCAAAGTTATCATAGATTGCACCAGGAAATGAATATCCTGGAATATTTAAGGCTGTTGCTCTGTCTTGACTAAAGGGCACTGAGGCAGAGAAA
This sequence comes from Acomys russatus, assembly GCF_903995435.1. Lineage (NCBI taxonomy): Eukaryota > Metazoa > Chordata > Mammalia > Rodentia > Muridae > Acomys > Acomys russatus. The sequence goes on from NC_067153.1 coordinate 9,607,330, forward strand.
TTGGGCCCTGGCCAGGAAGAGGTATCGTCTGAAATGACTGTCAGGAAAGCAGGAGATGGGGGCCATGTCATCAGAGACATCACAAAATATCAGGATGTAGTCACAGAAGGGTTGTGAAACACAACTTAGTGCTACAGTACTTCTTTAGCATGCCTAAAACCCATAGTGTATTCCCATCACTAAAACATAAAAACCAAACCAAACCAGGAAAATATGTAATTCTGTGAATCATGCCTCGTTGCCCTGGTAGCCAGACTTTGGGTGTTTCCAATCCCTTCTAGGAAGGAAGGATGGTTTTCACTGCCTGAGGAAAATCTGAAGATCAATTGGACCAAATTGGGAAGGAGTTAATGAACATAATATATTCCCTAGGGTGAGGGACGCCGAGATCATATAGCACAAACCACAGATGAAGCACAAGACATCTTGATGCTAACATAGCTTTAAAGTTTAGAGGGTGAAATTTATTCATTCCTCCTATCTCTTGCTTGTTTATTGGACACTGGAAACTAGAATACAATGCAAGTCCTGAAACCCTCAGGTTGTGGAGCAAAACAAACAACACAATTGAGACAGCAAAGCATGGGGTATCATTTGGGATATTTACTGAGGGGCCTGGGGAAGCAATATTTTTGTGGATCCCTTTATACCTCACCCATAGTGTTTAACCCTGGTTGCAATTCTTTTTTTTATGTCTAGATTAGAGAACACACCCACTCTCTAAATTACACTTAGTTGGCTTCTTAGAAAGTCTAAAGTTTTCCAAGAGAACAATTTCCCCTTGCCAAAATCTCCCCTTGGCCTGCTGTTTCTCCTCTGAGTTTGAACACTGTTGCTTTCACTTATCATGCAATATTGCTGGCTCCTTGGACAGCCTGGAAGAATTGCAGTGCTTTGCTATTCCAGGACGTGACTGTAACAGCAGGCTGATTGTTGTAAAGGGTAAAGCAGAGGCAAGAGGTAGTTACACCTTTGCTGTCTTTCCTTCTGAAGCCAAAGGAAAACGCTGCCCTGCAGAGAAAACCATGGCCCTGCTTGCAGTTACACAGCAAGTGGGGCTCAGATTGTTTGTTGGTAATTGCTTCATCAATATAAATTGCTAGTGGATGAACACAGAAGACAGCTTTGGTCAAACGGAGGAGGCCACTTACTGAAGTATTTGTAAACTGAAGACCCTGTAACTCAAAATGCCTAGCCCATTTGACAATCTGAAAAAATAAGTGCATTCATTTAGCACAAACCCATAGTCCTGACAGGCCATCTGCATTTCTGCTCAAGTGTGGTTAAATTTATTTGGGTTTCTCATTCCTAAGGCATAATTGGTCCAAACACCACTCGGCTCTCACCTCTCAGGACTTTGCCCTGCTGTGTTTTCCAAGACTACAAATCTTTAGTATCTTGGAATTCTCACCATATTCATCCTCATTAGTTACTGCATTTGGTAAACAGATGATAAAGCCCTATCCCACTTAATAAAGTGTTTCTTTATCCCTTTTTGAAATATGAAGAAAATAATATTTTCCTTTGTTTTGTTTTTCCCTTCTTTTCATGCATCTATGTACATAGTGCACATATTTGTGTATATGTTTGCTCAGGAATCTTTCTCCATCACTACTCATCTTTGTTCTTTGTGTTGGAGTCTCAGTCAATCCCAGAAATCATTTATATGCCTCACCTCAGTACCTAGATTGCTCCAATGATCCCTCAGAATTCACATAGTTCCAGGGATCTGAACTATCCATGGGTAGTAGTAAGTCCTATGGGAACTCTGTTCTGCCTAATACACACTTTATAGATTATACATAATCTATAATCAAGGTCTTCTTACTTGCAAGGCAAACACCTTAACCACTAAACAATTTCTAAAAGTCATTTTATTATAGCAATTCATCTATTTATATATTTTCAATGGAAAACTGTTGGGCGTCGGTCTGGTGCTCTGTGTTCAAATATTGATCACTGGATCCCAATATTTGATTGTTATCCAGATGAGTACATTCATACATACACCTAGTGATGCTGTGTAAACTTTGCTCCCCAATTTAAGGTTGGTTGGTTAATAAAAATTAGCTCAAAGCCTGTAACTGGGCAGAAGAAGAGAAGTAGGTGGAGCTTGGGTTCCTGAGCCTGGGGTTAGATGGGGACCATGAGTCAAGAGAGAAGGAAAAGAGGAAGCCAGAAAGAAGGAAGCCACCATAGGGAAGTATGGACCATGAGTATGTGGTCATGAAGGCTGTCTTGATGGAACAGAAGCAGCCTATGCAGTAAAAACTATGGCAAGTAACTTGGGGTGTGTAGTTGTTAAATAGCAAAATATCTTATAGGGTTAATACTTGCCCAGTTATTGTACCTTAAAGCTTATTGTAAATCTAAAAGGTCTCCATGTCTTTTATTTGTGGACTAAACAGTCTGTAGTGGGGTAGAAAACCTAAATAGTTATTTAGAAGCAAATGGGGGCATAGTGAACTTCCTGCAAAATAATTATTACAATAGAAAACAATTATTTTATATACATTTTTAGTCACAATAAAGATCTAAGTGAAAAAGGCAGTTTGGACAGACAGAGATAAAACATAATCAGAAAACTGAAAGAAAACATGGTTTAGACCAGTGGCTTGATTTCAGTAGCCATGGTCAGTCATGGTTTGAAAATTCAACATAGTGCAGCAAAGTATTGTGAGGGACACAGGGCATATTCACAGTGATATTTTTTTGTGCTGCTGTAATGTTCTATTATTAGTTACTAGTTAAATTCTTATGTATAGTTTATAAATTACACTTTATCATAGGTGTGAATTAGGCAGAAGAGAGCTTCCATGGGCCTTAATGGTACCCATAGATTCAGGTATCCACAAGTGAGAATTACTGGACCCATTTTTAAATGCTTGTTCCAGAAAAGAGCTAGCAATCAGTCACATAACTTTCAACTCATTTCTTCTTTGGCATCCCTAAGCCCAGGCCTGTGTCTTTTACAGGGTGGTAACAGGGTGGTGGTGGTGGTGGTGGTGGTGGTGGTGATGGTGGTGATGGTGGTAGTGGTGATGATGGTGGTGGTGATGGTGGTGGTGGTGATGGTGGTGGTGGTGGTGGTAGTGATGGTGGTGGTGGTGGTAGTGATGGTGGTGGTGGTGATGGTGGTGGTGGTGATGGTGGTGGTGGTGATGGTGGTGGTGGTGATGGTGGTGGTGGTGATGGTGGTAGTGGTGATGATGGTGGTGGTGGTGGTGGTGGTGGTGGTGGTGATGGTGGTGGTGGTGGTGGTGGTGGTGGTGGTGCAGCTGCTGCTGCTGCTGCTGCTAGACCACTCGACTAAAGAATGTCTCGACGATACTAGAAGTCAAGAAAAGATCATTTTTGAAAATTTCTACTTCCATGCCTAGGAGCATGGAGTCAGCTCTCCTCACTCCAAAATTCCAGTGAGAGTCCATTTCTATACTGGAGCCCATACATACTGATTGTGTCTTCATCTTCTGTCCTCTTTCAATGTTCTTGATACCATAAGTGCTTCTCATTCCACATAAGAATGATTCTGAAAATATGCATGTAAATCTAAACTAAAATATGTGATTCTCCGGGAGACAACAGATACCTTTAAGCCATGAATAAAATGAGGCAAGAAAAAAACTGCTGTATTTATTTTTTCTTATTAAAAGTTACCATTATGAAAATAAATATCCTCTTTAAATCATTCAACATATTAAATTAAGTAACTATGTTAAATATTAAATTAAATAAATGGAAACAAATTGTAAAAGGAGAAAATTGTCGGTTCTTATCTTGCATCTTTTAGAGAGAAAAGCGCTAGAAGGAAAACGCCTTAGGATAAAATGTCTGGTGTTTGGGTTCTGCCCCCACTCCAGAGTCTCGGGAATTTCTCTTCCCACTACCAATAATATGAAAAAAGATTTTTAAAAAATCAACCTAAGTGCTGGGCGTGGTGGTGCATGCCTTTAATCCCAGCACTTGGGAGGCAGAGGCAGGTGGATCGCTGTGAGTTAGAGGCCAGCCTGGTCTACAAAGCGAGCCCAGGACAGCCAAGGTTAACACAGAGAGATCCTGTCTCGAAAAAACAAACTCTCTCTCTCTCTCTCTCTCTCTCTCTCTCTCTCTCTCTCTCTCTCTCTCTCTCTCTCTCTCTCTCTCTCTCAACCTAAATGATTAGCAGGTTCAAGTTTGAAGATATAGATTCCCAGGTTATGTTTAAAATAAGTTCTCTCTTTTAATTATATCAGCTTACTCGTGGCAGAGAAAACATTTAAACAGGCTTCTCTCCAAGTTAATTGCCCCCCTTTCATTTTGTTTAGGTTCCATTTTGTCAATATTCAAACACCTCAAATTCTGGAGCATTTTAATGCACGCGCGCGCATGTGTGTGTGTTCAGGTTTATGCAGGTACACAACACATGGGCGTGTTTGCATGTGTGTGCTCGTGCACTTGGTGACTAGAGAACAAGTTCATGTGTCACCCTCAGGCACGCCATCCACTTCCTTTGAGGCATGTTCTCTAATTGACCAGAATATCATCAACTGGGCTATGCCCGCTGGCCAGCACGGATCCTTTTTCTGTCTACTTCCTTGGAACTAGGTTTATAAGTATATGTCACAACATGGACTCTGTTGCCTACTTTTAGATTACATCCCTACCTCTGGCAGAACTGCCTTGCCAGGCCACAGAGGAAGAGGACTTGCTCATTCATGATGTGGCTTGATGAACTGGGGTAGGTGGGTGGGTTCCCTTTTTCTGAGAAATATGGAAGTGGGAGGGGAAGGAGGGAGAGAGGGTAGAACTGGAAGGAGAGGAGAGAGAGGGTCTACCATCAGGATATAGAGTGAATAAATAAATAAATTAAAATTTACAAGAAGAAAAAAAAAGCATATGTCACAACACCTGCCATTTTTTATCTTTTTCCCCAAAGCTACGCATCTGATTCTAATGTACAGGGCTTAGCTTTGCTTTTGTTATAGAACTACATTAGGCATATGACCAACAACTCTGTAATCCCCTCCTTCCGTTTTCTCTATTGCAACCTCATAGAAAGATAAACCATGATGAAGGCCACACAGTAGCATCTTATTTTAATGACTCATTAGGTAATAAGGGGTGCTCATTAAAAAATGGAGTAGATGGGGCTGGCAAAATGGCTTAGTGGGTAAAATACTTGCTGACTAAGTATAATGAATGCAGTCTGAATACCTAGCACCCATTCAAAAAGAAACCCAGGTATGGTGGCATGCTCCTATAATACCAAAATACTGAAGTAGAAATTCATTCAAGACTTTGTCTCCAAAATCTAAGGAACAGAACAATAAAGGAAGACACTGATATAGGTATCTAGTGTTCAAATGTATGTACAGGTATAACACACACACACACACACACACACACACACACACACATACACACAAATTTAAAAATATGTAATAGATTTTAAATTTCCAAACTATGACCACATGTATAAAGTTTATCTTTTCATCATTTTGAAAAGGAATGCTTTAGAAATCATTTGATTTTTACCAAGGAGAAACTGAAGCCCAGAATGCTCAAGGACTTTCTAAATTTCTACAACACAGTGTCTCTCACACAGGCCTGGCCATTAGAATCACTACATGAAAGAATTAAGACACCATTCCTGCCTAGATACCACGCTGTCTATTAAACCAAAGTTCCTTAGACTGAACTATGGGTTTAAAGAATTTTTTTTTCCTCAAAAGAAACTCATATGATTCTCACGTGCAGGGCTTGGTTTTGCTTTTCTTGTTGGACTTATTACTTGTAAGGCAGGACTGTCATCTCCTAACCAGTTAGCCACAATGCCCCATCACATTTATGTTGCATAGCCTCCTGCAGGTGAAAGATGGTTCTTTGGAGAAGATAAACGAATCTTGTGAACATCTAATTCTACATAGAGGGAGATCTATATTAACCAGACGACTGACAAGGCCAGTCCCTATTGTTGTTTATCTATGGTCTATGAAGTAAGGGCTGGGCCTCCGGGGATACATTGATAAGCCTGTGTAGAGCATAGAGAATGGTGGCAGATAGCAATCTACATAACCTCCTTTTCAGCACTTGGAATTATGGTCCCCCAAAACACTGTTTTTTTTTGTTTTGTTTTGTTTTGTGTGTGTGTGTGTGTGTGTGTGTGTGTGTGTGTGTGTGTGTGTGTGTAATATCCAATTGCAACCCTCTTTCCAGCATTGTCGTCAGAACTCTGGCCGTTTGGGTGTATTATTTTTTCTTACTAGATTTCTCTGTGGAACAGAATGGAAACTCCGTGCCTTGGCTACTCCTCCATCTTGTTCTGATTTGTGCAGTTAGTGGGCCAGTGTAAATTGTGTGCTCCCTTTAATATCAAGAGAATTAAGCTTCATTATGTGGAAAATGTACAATGACGATTTGTGGACCCTGGAAGCAAAATTAAAAAATAAATTAAATGTTGAACTCGTCTTAAAGGTAGAAGTGGTTCATTTGATGTTCATGCCAATGCTTGGTTTGCAAGGAAAATGTGTGCAAACTCCCCAGGTTCCCTTTGTTTGGTTCCTACATCTTCCTTGTACAGAATTTTGAGGAGGCAATTCACACATACACAAGGACTAGAATTAATTTGACCCCATCACAAGCAAAAAAAAAATTTCCTAAAATCTACTAGGGCAAAAAAAAGAGTGATGAATAATAAAGAAAAAACGTTCTCTCTGAAGAATGTTGTTTTCTCCTTCCCTTTAGTGTGGTCACTTCAAATTTCTTAGGCAGTACCCTTTTGAATAGAATTGTCCAAGCAAGTTTTTATCTCAGTGTTAATACATTTTCCAAAGCACTCTCTTCTTCTACATAGAATCTATACACATTATATTTTCTTAGTGTATTTTCCCTGTGTTAATGTCAGAGCCATGCCTTCTTCTATTCCAAATCCACAGTACCTAACATGATGCCTGGCATATAGTAGCATTTAGAGTCTTTTGAGGAGTGAATATACCTTTTACCACAACCATTTCTCCCACACACATCTTCCTATCAGTCATAGGAGTTAGCAAAAGGAACAGTGAGAAATGTATACATGCTAAAAATGGTGTGGTTTTAAAGTTCTGATTTATAAAAATCCCCAAAACTACTAAAACCATTAAAAACTCAGTAATCACTTTTAAAATGGCCCTATATGGGCTTAAAATGTAAGCTTGAACTCAAATTTTAATTCTGCTAGCAATTTGCCTAATAAGGTAGTTCCTTGGTTACATTAAATCGCCAAGAGCAATAGCAAAGGCATCCTCAGAGGACAGAAGAAGACTATATGATTCACAGGCTAGCAGAGTTGGTATCCCAGGACAGAGTCTCAGTGCTCTAGGTTCATTTTTGTTAATGTGATAAAATATCCTGATAGAAATTAACATAGAGAAGAATGAATGGGTTATTTGAGTTACAGTTTTGGGTCATAGTCCATGATAACAGGGAAGTTGAGGCAGGCACTTAAAGTACCACATCCACAGTCAAGAACAGAGAAAGATAAATACATGGATGGATCCTTGCTTTCACTCATCTAGCTCCCAAAGAGCGGAACCACACATGGTGGGTTCAGTTGGGTAACAGTCGAGATAATCCCCCACAGACTTGTCCACAGGCTCATCTGACCTGGGCAATCCCCCAACTGAGTCTTCTTCCCTGACACTTCTAGGTTGGGCCAAGATGACAAAGAGAACTAACCAGTACATCCAGCTGATGCTCACTAGATCAAATTCTTTGAAATAAATGAAGCAATAATAACTTTGAATGGAAGTTTTCCCAGGTCAAACAGTCTGTTTGGAGGTGGAGAAGGCACGTGTCAATCACCATAGCTCTGCATGTGAGGTCCTTAAGCCCCAATTGCAACAGGAATATCACTGTACTTGTGGTTTCTGGAGTCACATCAGAGGTCTGGAGTAATTTGAATTAAAATCCCCACTGTGATAATATCAAGTAATCCAAAACTTATATTGCCTCTAGTTTTGCCCTGGTTATTTTTTTTTAAAAAATCAAAATTATTCCAGAAGCTACACTGTAAAATAGCATAGTGATATATTATTTATGAAATTACCACTGGAAATTTTAGTTAATATCATAATCAGGAACTCACAAAATTTCTTATACTTTGATCTCGATTTATTTTGATGAGCACTCTGTACCACTTTGTTCAATACAGCTCTTACTTGATCCAAAATCAACAATATTTTGAACTGTTAACAACTTATAAAGTTCATGACTTTAAAGGAATTACTTAACTTTTTGTAGCTTAAGTTTCCTCAACTGTTACAGGAGAATAGTGAACGTATTATTTAATTGTGGCCATTTGAGCTTTAGAAAACTTAACTGAATTGAAGCACATTGACAGTGGTATGGTACCTATTGGAGTTTTATATTTACTACTTTCATAGTGCTAAATTAATCGGCCTATTTTTCTTTCTTTTTCTTTGTCTCTCTCTCTCTCACACACACACACACGTGTGCAAACACACACACATACACACACACACACACCTTTGAAATAACATAAACAGTAATTATGTCTGATGGTCGCTGTCCTTGAAAAGGTTACAATGTTAGTTCATTTTGCACCAACTGTATACATAATGAGTATTTTCAAGTTCCACTGTCATTGAAGATTATTCAGAGTGATCCTTAACAACCTCATCACTGCATGTAAATATTCTTGAGTGCTGTACAGGCTAGGCTTTTTATAACTGTAGTTTAGTAACTGCCTACATTAAAAAATATCATGTACTTTGAAAGATGTAGACATCTTCCCTGGCCAATTCTTTTGAATGAGAGTCTGAGCGTATGGAGCCTAAAAATATGCATTCAAAACAAATTCTCTACTTGTGGTCAAATTCTAAAATATCTATGACAGAGTGAATGTATTAATTTTATTATAATACATCATTATCATTAAAACAGGAACATGCAGTGTTAACCTCATAGAAATCAAGCAAAAACTCTGTCATGTGCCAGTCATGGTGGTATACCCCTTTAATCCCAGCACTGGGGAGGCAGAGATAGGCAGATCGCTGTGAGTTCAAGGTCAGTCTGATCTACAAAGGGAGTCCAGGACATCCAAGACTACACAGAGAAACTCTGGAAAACAAAACAAAACAACAACAACAAAACCCAAAACTCTGTCATGTTCCTGAGATGAAGACTGTGATAGCCATGGGAAAAATCTAATAATTACATTATGTAGGCATGGAATTCTAGAAAACATCAACAAGCAGAGGAAGAAGAAGTATCCGTCATTTAAAGCATCAAAAGTATATAATAAATCTGGTAAACAGATATCATACTATTATGTCAATATACTATAAACCAAAAGATGAAATACCTTTAGTGTGACAGTGTCATACGTGTCTTAGGGTACTGCTCTGCCCTATCAGAAGCCACACACACATCTTTAGAGGAGACGATGTGTATACAGGTGGACACACTAGGCTCTCCTTGCAGATAAGGGAGTTATTTCTGGGCACAGGTCATAATGCTTATATGCCTAGTATTATTCAGAGATCGTCACAGTCTGTCACATTAAAATCCCAGCTAGCACCCAGCTGTGTGTGGAGGGAATGCAATCCTAAACCAAACATCTCTTTTGACTCTTCATAAAACGTATGATTCTTGATCTGCCTTAAGAATCTTGGAGTTGATCCTAGAGTCCACACGTATCTTAGTTCTGATGCCAAATGATGGAGCATTCTCTTAAAGTTCAACAAATATCCTTAATATCAGAGGCCAAGAAAACTATACAAAGGAAGACAGTGAAGAAGGCTGTAATGATTACACAGCAAGAAGAAATTATTTTCCATGCTAAGTTGCCATAGAAAAATATAAGTTTAAACTGAGTGTTTTTTTTAATGAGTAGTAGTAACCTGAAGGGGGATATATTGGGGGGTAGAGAGGTTTCTTGAGGGAAGGAGTGATAGACAAACATGATTATGATACTTTATATTAATCTATTAATTTCTAGAGTATAAAAATTAAAAGTAAATAATCTGAGTGAACATTTAACATTTTACAATACAAATACTGAAGTCTTAATCATGGCAAAGAGTTATATTCATCTCTTCTATATTTCATTAAAAAGGGAGGTTCTTCCATTGAAATGTAGTTTCTCCCTGTGGTCACTGTAGTTACTGATGGTCAAAGAACTGGACAAACAAAAAGTAAGACATGTGGCACACTCCTTTAATCCCAGCACTCAGGAGGCAGAGGCAGGCGGATTGCTGTGAGTTCGAGGCCAGTCTGGTCTACAAAGCGAGTCCAGGACAGCCAAGGCTACACAGAGAAACCCTGTCTCAAAAAACAAAAAACAATAAAACAAAACAAAAGACAAACAAACAAACCAAAAAAGTAAGACATTGCTCTATCTTCAACTCTTGAAATTTCTTTGCAATTGACTTCGAAAAATCAAGAGGGAGTACATTTGCATTTCCACGCCTAATGGAAGAAGCAGGTCCTAACGGAAGAACCAATTTCTAACTGAAGAACACACTGCTGAAAAGATGCCAATGAAATAGCTCGGTTTCAAAAGCCATGGACTATTCTCAGTGCAAGTAGCATTTGCGGTTTCCAACATGAGTCTCTGTGGCTGGAGTAAGTGAAGAAGAACTCAAACTGAGGCTTGTGTTCAGATGATCAGAAAATTGAGAGCATGTTCAAAGCCACTCCAGCCTTCCAAGGAAGAGGCTGCCATGCTTCCCTTGTTTGGCAGAGCATCAAGGTCCCCATTCCTTATGCCCCTGGTCGTCAGCTTCTTTAGTATCCCAGGGCAACCTTTTAAATTGAAATTCCATGCAAAGTATAACCCATTTGACACTAAGGATTAGACAATCTAGCCTTTAATTTGAACTATTATTTGCTTTTGAGCTATGAGATCACTGAAAAGATTTTCGTGGAAAAAAAAAAACCACTAAGGAAAGAAAGCAAAGAGGGAAGAAATGTGGAGGAGAGGGGAGGAGAGTGAAAGATAAGAAAAAGAATGAGGTCCTCTGAAGGAGAGTGAAGTTGAATATTAGGGGTATCATAAATGTCCATGCTCAGGCAGATCACATGACTACACTAGACAAAAATGCACATAGTCCACACGTTTTGAGTACCTTTGCAGTCTCTCTCAGCTTTGGAGCATCTCCTCAGTCACCTCCAACTGGACAACATGGAAGAGAGAAAGCAGGGGCTGAAATAGAGAAATCAGAGCAGAGTGTTTTCGAGGACCATGAGTTATGAGACCCTCATCACTACATAAATCAAAGAAGAAAAACACAAGAGAAACATATTTATTGCTCTGCTATGGCTCAAAGCCGCATTATTTGGCACTTGTTCTTTAAAAAAAAAAGAAAAAGAAAACTTAAATGTCAAAACTTCAGTCTCATGAAACAACAGGTTTGGTCAAGGCCAAAATGTTCTGAGACATTTTTTTTCTCATGGTATTTCCACTGCTGGTGCTAGCCAAAACCTAGGCTTCATACCCAGATGACAATAAACATAAATCTTCAAACCTCAGAAGTGGCCAGAACTTGGTGCGAAGACTAAATGAATGACGGCTTAGGTCAGCTTGCATTTTATGTGCTGGACCCCTGGCTTCTACATGAAGAAAATTGTTATTGTCCTGGTGGAGTGAAATTCATCTCCCCAAAAGAAATATCCCAAAATTCCATCTGTTCCATCAAATGATAGACAAGCTCCAAGTGGCATGTTCTTGTTGTTGTTGTTTTGTTTTTGTTTTTGTTTTTGTTTTTGTTTTTGTTATTCCTAGTAAGGGGTCCAGTGATGAATTACAATGTCGCTACAAGTTGTAACAACTAAATCTTGAGAATTTAACTCTCAAAATTCACTTAATGCTTGCAGAAAAAAAAAAAAAAAAAAGATATGAGAGCCCTTTGTGAGTAGCACCTCGAGACCACATAGCTGGTTAGTAATTATCTGTTGTTCCCCTTATTTATTTATTGATGTACATTTTGGCCTCTCTTTTTTTTCTAACATGAACAGGATGAAGCACATAAAAGCACTTATTAAAGGACATGATTTTGCCTTGAAGCCAGTCCCGTTTCTGCCCCCACAGGATGTACACGCTCTCACCAGACCTTGTGCTGATTGCCCTCTGTGGGAAGTAGTGGTCAACTTTAATTAACTAATTTGCTTTCAACAAGTGTTTAATTAGGGTCTCTGCCCATATGTGCTCTTTTGAAGATTCTGCCCAAAGTAAGACCTTTATTTAAAAACTCCATCTGATTCTCTGTCATACAAGCCTTTGAATGTATATAAAAGTCTACATCCTTTGACAAGTATTAAGTATAATGACTGAGTGTTTAACTTAGAAAAAGCATGGGCCAGCTTCCATGATGCGAATATACAATGCTGTTTGATCATGGAACTGGAGATGGACCCTGGAAAATCAAGAGAAGTACGCAGGAGAGATGAAGTCTTTGTCACCAGTGTTGACAGAGAAGAATCATCTGTATGACCTTGACTACCAACTGTGTCTCAAACATTCTCTCTACTCTCTCACTTAATGCTTTCAAGAACTGTGGAATATAAATAGTACTCATTTTTCAGAGAAGGGAGCCAAGGAAGTTTCAAAAATTGACCAAAGTTACGGCCAGCAGGTGTGAATTTGGGTGCAAAACCTACTCAAAGGTCACAGTGACTCACAGGTGTGCTTTGAAGAAGAGGCGCTCCTAGGATTCACTAAGCAACAAATGGGCTGTGAACCTCTCCACCTGGCAACAGGTATAGCTCTATTGGCTATGGAAGGCTCTGAGAATAGGTAAACTGAGGCTTGAGGCAGCAAGAGCAACAGAGAGGGGGACTCTCACCTCTAACAGGGAGTGTTGAGTAAACTAGAGGGTCTCCAAAATCTCTCCAAAAAAAAAAAAAATGAGAGAGAAAGCCCAGAATTGAGGTGAGTGCTGAGACATGTCAACAGGAAATCTCTTAGGCTAGTGAAAGTTACAAATTTATCTGAGGGGGAAAAATTGGTTTGACAGATTTGGCAGCCTACGCACCAGAGGAGGTTCTGGGAACACTATCCAACACTGTGACAAAACTGCATCAGAGAAAAATGCACACAAAACACGGAAAACAACTTAAGTGTCTACAGCTTACCCAAGTAAACAGTCATTTGGTTACAGGTTAAATCGTTAATAGTTTATGGTTTCAATAATTAAGTGCCTTCTGCAAAGAACCAAAGCTCTACTGACTTAGTCTACTGGGACTAGACAGGTGCTGGGTCCAAATCCAAAGTATTCTTCAACAAAACAGGTTTTTCCCCTCTAAAACAAATTTTTATTTGTAATAAAGTCTACTTCCCTATTTTTGTCATGAATCATTCTTTTGATGTTGTAGCAATACAAAACATTATTGAACAAACTTGACTAGGAGCTACCTGAAGAGTTCATTAATCAGGCTGTCTTATTTCCCAGATTCCTGAGTTCCCAAGTTGATTCAGAAGGTACTAAAAGGGACTTAGAAAAGTGTTCTTCATCCATTCTTCATATGATTTTTGTATGTGGTTCTTATCCTTTGAGAAACATTTTCCTACTTAATGTGAAAAACGTAGCCTGGAATCTGGCAAGTTTTACAAATAATCCTTCTTTATGCGATCTAGATGTAGATAAGTGAAAAGCATATCCAAGGGTAATGGTAACCCTATTTACTGCATATGTGTGCACTGCTACATGTGTAATAAATATTATATATTTTATTTATGTATATTAAATGTTATGCTTTTTATAACACCCATGAAGATTTTGCTGTATTTCCAGACATGTGAACCTACTAATTTCTTTTTACTTATTTACTTAAGCCATATTGACTTTGGATTTTGGTTCTTTGCAGCCAGGAACACTCAAGCTGTTTTGCATGTTCTATGCCAGACATATAGATTTAAACTGACTCCCCCCCCCACCCCACACCCCCCCACCCCCCCACCCCCCCCCCCCCACCAAAGAGCCACAATGACTCATGGTAGGGAGAAAGCATAGCTTAAAGCCCTGTGTGAAAAGTTGCAAAATAGAAGTATTTGAGAAGCTGTGGGGAAAAGGGAGGAAATGACAAGGATTTAGGAATAGAAAACTTTAAATTGGATAAAGAGAAAAATAAATGAGTAGGTGATCAGGGGTGCCCACACAAAGGATTGGCTTGTGCAACACCTTAGACGTGTGGAAGAGGAAGCGCAGCAGATAAATGATTGCAAGAGCTCTACTCTCTGCGAGGCTAAGTACAAGAGAACTGGACCTACTCAGGACAGGAGGACTTCTGCTGGTGAGGATGTGGAGAAGGTTTATAGGATTGTGCTATCTTCACACAGACACCTGCATTCAAATCTCAACTTTATTTCATATTATCTGTGCAATTTTGCATATATCTCTGAACTTCTCAAAGACTCTATTTCCCTGTCTGAGAAGTAAGGCTTATTGAATCTAATCTCTAAGTATCGTGAACTTGGAAAATAATGAATACAACACTCTTGGCATGCTGTGATTATTATTCTCTTAATAAAGGGGAAGTCATCCTCCTGAATTACTTAGCATCCAGTTGTCAAGAACATGATGCAGTAAGAGATCATGAGGGACGCATAGGACAGAATGAGGAAGCACAGCACTTTAAAGTACTTTAAATTTATTCAATTAATTAATAATTTTATAAACTGGAGATGAAGGATGAATTGAAGTTGGTACAGAGAACATAATCAAGAAGGAAACAGAAGATTAGCTGAGAGCTCGTTAGTGTCCAAAACAGTGACAGAGGGAGGTAGGGAAAACAGAGAAAGAAGAGAAAGCAAATTTAAGAGATATTTTAAAATAAAATTGCTTGGTTCTCATGATTGAGCTAAAGCATAGGAATGACATTCATTTATCCAGCTTAGGGATAGTGATGTCATTCCCCAGAACCTGGAAGGAAGGAGGTGACATCAAGTCATCGTTCTCCTACTGTCGTTTCCTTATTGGGTCTCCTCAGTGCTTTGCCCAAATTAGTTCTTCCTTGCCCTGACTCATCAACATGCAACTTTCAACATATGAGTTTTCATATTCTGCTAGGGTGTCTAAGTTCTGCCTGTTTTATTTCTCAATCTTTGGCTCTTCAATGTATAGTTCTTTAGCAAGCAAAACCAGCCTACATGAGAACTTAATAAAAATAAAATTCCATAGCATCCATTATAGCTCTAAGAAAGTAGGCACTCTCAGCCTTGGTCTGGCAACTGTATTTAAACAAGCCCAGCGGTGATGGTAATGCACTCTGGATTTTGTAGACACATATGTCATCTACAGTAAACTTACAGACATGGATGCTTTGTAACCTTCTGGTTTTCTCATGAGGAAGCAACTCTTGCAGCATTCTGCCAAACCCAGAGAGAAGACTTGTGGTTTGAGGGGACCTGAGGATGGGGCAGCCAAATGCCTACCCATCCTGAGACACACACACACACTCTTACAGGTAAACTGATTTTGAAAGATTCACAGTCACTTTTAACTGCTCTGTGACTGGTGTTGTATAATCTGGATCTCCTTTCAGAAGTAAGTGAGAGTGTGCAGAGTAGCTATGTATGACTCTCTATAAAGCTACCTCAAGACCCATCCAGGAACAATGCCCTGAAATCCAGCTCAGAGAAAAATTAGGGGGCATTGGAATACGTGAGGAAGTAATCAGAAGGAAAATTGTCTGGGACATTCCACTGCTCTTAGGGACAAGGCCACTCTAACTCCAAGAGGCAAAAATAATAGCTCATCATGCCAGGTCAGTGGGTAAAATTTCAAGGGTCAACAAGCCATTGGTCTTAAAGGCTCCAATTACAAACTAGACCACCAGACAGATGCCCAATTGTCTACTGGACTCTACTGCAAAACTTCATGCTCCTAAGAAGGAGGGGGTGGGGTGAGTCTTTGGCTCTCAGGGAAAGAGGATTAATCCTATCCTGACCCCTGGGTCTCAGCTTCCAACTATCCATTAAATGTCTGGCTCAGTTGCATCCCTGGGTGGGCTGCATAATTTCAGAATAGCTCTGAAATCCCTTCCTGTCTGTGTTCCAAAACCCTCTGTACAGAATAGTTTCTTATTTTCTCATCCAATAAGCTCTTCTGTTGAAATATTGTTAGATAGATTCAATGGAAACTGCCTTGTCCCTAATAATACAGAAGTTCAGCTCCAAACTCTTTTTCTTGTGATGAGAAACCCCACTCTATGAGCCACTGCTCATCAGCACGGTCTACTTTCTCACAGTTCATCTCCCTGACCCTCTAAGCTAATTGCTGGTAGCCTGGCTCACAGTTAGACATCCTTGTACCAGAGCTAGACATGTAGGACTACTCAGAGGTCAAATGAGAGACCTTTCATCTCCCCTATTCGCCTAATAACAGAAATTTAGTGCAAATAGCCAGAAAAGGACCCACATTCTCAATTATGACCCAAGGCTTTAGGACATTCACTGTAATTGCCACATTACTGTCTCTGAGTATAGCATGTGATAACCACCAGGGTCCTATAATCTCCTAACCTATAAAATCCTATTTTCATTATCTGAAAAATAGCTATAACTATGAAGGCTAAATTTAAAAAGCCATTAAAAGTCAATGTTTTCAGGGGTCCCGCTCAAACTATGGCACCAGCCAAGGACAATACAGGCCATAAACTTAAAAACCCCTACCCAGATCTAGCCAATGGACAGGACATTCTCCACAGTTGAGTGGAGAGTAGGGTCTGACTTTCACATGTACTCTGGTGCCTCATATTTGACCACGTCCCCTGGAGGGGGAGACCGGAGACCTGGTGGCACTCAGAGGAAGGATAGCAGGCTACCAAGAAGAGACTTGATACCTTATGAGCATATAAAGGGGGAGGAAGTCCCCTTCAGTCACAGTCATAGGGGAAGGGAGTAAGTGGAAAAAGGGAGGGAGGGAGAAATGGGAGGATAACCATTGAGATGTAATAAGAATAAGTTAATAAAACAAAATTTTAAAAAAGTCAGTGTTTTGTCTAGCACATGGCAGCAACAAGATGATGATGATGATGATGATGATGATGATGATGGTACCATTGTAGTCACTTCTATGTATGGCCCCAGAGTCCTGAGCATCTTCTGGTTGAAGAAGTTGCCATGACCATGGATTATATTCTGACATTTCTGGTTCACTAGGACCATGTGCTTCATCAAAGAGCACTTTCCTATGCAAACTTAAGCTGCTGAGACCTTCAGCCATGCTCCTAAAGCCACAGTGTGCAGTGCCGTAGTTCATGGTACTTATCAATAAAATGTCAACTTATCTGATTCCTACCACCTTCAAGATCCTCAGTGCTATGCTTCTCAAAGTGTCAAGCACGAGGCAATATATCTGAAATGAGATACTGCAGTCCATAAAAGAAACTATAAGTTTATATATCAATCCTAATATCCGTAGTTTATATTTAGTGAACACCTATTTTCAGTACTATGGAGAAAAACTAAAATTACATGAGTAGATAGATTATGAAATTTTCTAATAAAAAACTACAATGGGAGCTATGCTATATGGTACTAAGTTTTGTGATGGTAAAAATCTAGCAAATGACAATTCTTTAACATTGCTTATTGAGAATGCGCTGTTTCAGGAACTATGTCAGACATATATAAATTATACATTTTTCTCATTTTTTCATGATAATAAATTATTCTAGTTACTTGTATATGTATGAGACAAAAGAAGTAACTTGTGATTCCTCCGACCTGGTGGCACTCAGAGGAAGGACAGCAAGTAGCCAAGAAGAGACTTGATACCCTATGAGAATATATAGGGGGACGTAATTCCCCTCAGGAACAGTCATAGGGGAGGGGAATAATGGGAAAATGGGGGGGGGGGGGGGGGGGATGGGAGGATACAAGGGATGGGATAAACATTGAGATGTAACAAGAATAAATTAATTAAAAAAAACAAGTGATGGGATAACAAAAAAAAAAAGAAGAAAAATAAAATAAAATTGTTATTTGTAAAAAAAAAAAAAAAAAAAAAGAAGTAACTTGTACACCACTCGTAGACAGTAAGATAATAAGTGACAGAGGTAGGGTTGGATAAAGCCTGGCTCATCCTGTCCCCATCCTGGAATGAAGCACTGTTTTGGTTTGCTTTCTGTTGCTGTGATAAATACCAAGACCAAAATGTAACTTGGGAAGGCAAGCTTATGCTCCATCACCAAGAGAAGCCAAGCCAAGAGTTCAAAGCAGGAACCTGAGGTAGTAACTGAATAAAAGACCATGTAGCACAGAGAAACATTGTTTACTGCTTTCAGCTTCTGCTCGGTTAGCTTCCTTACACTGCGCAGTACCACCTGCCCAGTGGCCGGACTGCCCACAGTGGGCTAGGCCCTCATGCATCACTTGGCAATTAAGATAATGTTCCATAGACAAACCCACAGGCGAAATTGATGCAGCATTTTCTAAACTGAGGGTTACCCTTTCCTAAGAATATCAAGCAGACAACCAAGAACAGCCATCATAGCCGTCTTTGGTGCACCGTGTAGAGTATTCACCTGACACTATCTTCCCAGTCAAGAACAGATCTAAATGATTATTGGTAGTTAGAAATATCACCCCCTCCTCTCTCAGCTGTTATGAAAAGAGAAAATGAGAAGAATAGACTATGTTCTCCATAAGAGACTTTCAAGTACAAAAGTCTAGAAACAAAGTATATTACTGATTACTAGTTTAGTCTGCTGGTCCTTTGGAGTACAAAAGATAGGTTAAAAATAAGGGGAAAATGGGAGGGAGGGAAGAATGGAAGGATACAAGGGATAGGATAACCATTGAGATGTAACAAGAATAAATTAATGAAAATTTTAAAAAATAAAAAAAGTAAAAAATAAAGGAAAAAAAGAGACATTTAAACTTTGTTTTCAAGGTGATGGAAAAACCTAAAGTAGAGGTGATGAGAAAAGTTTTACATTTTAGAAAAATTATATTGTCTACACTTTGAGGAATGGTTGGAAGCTGGACACATCTGAAAGCAAGTTGATCTTTCTGACCCATTTCCTTAAGAGAAGATGTCTTTTCTACATTGCATGATATAACTAAAGTAGTAGCCATATTTTTATATTTTATGTCCTGTGTTCTGATTTCTTGATTTGACAAATATTTACAAAGCGCCAGTAGGAAGGGCAATATATTAATAAATAATAGCATTATCCTGATATCTTCATTATCATATATGCAAAATACTTAGCAACACATTAGAACTTCAAAGTCAGCAATTTATAAAACAATAATATGTCATGGCCACATATATGAAAATGTCCTGCTTTAAAAGTAATACAAAATATATCAGTCAAGGTAATTTGTCATCTAATTATAACTAAAATGCCTTTCAGGTTTCATCTCCTGCCTGTTACAATGCAATCAACTCACAACCATGACTGGTGAATCCTGAGAAAGGAAGTGGGGGGCAGAAATTTCTAGGGGTGAAAGAGACCTCAGGTGATAGTGAGTGTTGTAAGAAACAGTATTCTAATAGCTTTAGTGATATAGCCCCTATAACTGGAGTGGACAAAGGCTATTTAAACCTTTTTGGGTGGGTAGGGGTTTTCAGGGTGAGTGTGCTTCATTGGCCAGGGCCAGAATGCTGGAAATGGCTCATTTGCATGAGGACGAATTCCAGGAGCTGCCAGACATGACCTTATGATAGGAAAGGAAGATTTACCTGGTTACCAAGCTACGTGACCTCCTGGGGATGGAGAGAAGGGTGGATGTGCAGGGCTAGTGCACTGGGACATGCAGGCCTAGAATGGGGTAAGTGGTCCTACTCCTGCTAATCTCAGGATGAGATTTCTGGGATTTGGACACACCTCAACCCCACTCTTACTCCTATACGGCTCCCCCATGCAAAGAGTGAGATTAAACATTTTCCTCTAATAATAATCAGCTTATCTAAAGACTCATTCAGAGTTAAAAATCTTCCATAAATTGAGGCAAAATTTTTATACAAATTAAGGTTTCAGGTAATCTGTCTTAGCTACTATGATGTTAAATTTTATGTGTCACTTTAACTAGACCACAGGATGCTTAGACATCTAGTTAAATATTATTTCTGTTTGTGTGTATAAGAATGTTTCTGAAAGAGTAGCATTTAAGTGAATGGGTTAACTAAAGCAGATAGATGATCCTTCTCAATATGAGAGAGTAGGAATAAAATAATAATATATACATAAAATCCTGTTCTGTGTCTATAATATATATCTTCCTATTATCTGTATATATCTAGGATAAATGTATTTATATATTAATTTATCCCTCATGGGTTATATTTCTGTAAAAATACTGTAGCAAGCTCCATGAGGCTCTGTTGGTCTACTCCATCTATGACACCATTTTGATATAATCTGAAGAAATCAAAATATGTCTTAATATCAACAACATATATACATACACATACATATATATATATACATACATACATGCATACACACAAGTATAGGAACTGCTCTCTCAAAGTAGTTTCTAGAAGTTCAGTGGTTTGGATGTGAAATAAATCACCCTTGTTTGATCAAATAAGCACAGGATGGAGCATCATTTCTGGTTCTCCATGGAGCTCCTTGGGACAACAAAGCAAGTATTCATCCCTATCAGATGCATTGGGAATAAAATAAAAATATTCGTTATCCACTTTTTTAAAATGTGTGTCTCCCATTGAAACTTGAGGAATGACTGAGCACGGCATGGGTATGGGCTCACCTCTCTGAGCCTTTATTTGAGAGTCTCATAGCTAATTGTCTTCCACAAGAACTCTTTTCTGCTTTGGGTCTTCTTTGTAGAATTATCAAGAAAATGTCAGAACTTGCAACAACAAGTAGGTATTGATGTGGGGAATTCTACGTCCTATGTATCTTGCTTTCAGTGTAAGTCGGCTTAACTTCTTTGATGTATTCACACAATATGTAGCCATCCTGACTTCAGGATCTCATTCCTTGATCTTTCTCTCTTAAGCCTCTGCTGCTATATCTTTTCACTCTGCACACAATCGCTTATTTTTGAAAGCAAATTGCCATTCTAAATCGTGTTCTTCTAATTCCAAACACATTATAAGCATCCTTTGAGCAAAGATGAGAAGAAATCATTTTCCATGTAATACAAAGTATAGAAGGAAAGGAACACACACACACACACACACGAAAGCTAATGATCCTGTTCAGTTTTGTTCTTACGAATGTACAATTAAGGATGGTCACTTGAGGTTGCATAACATATCAGGGGCTAATCCCTGAGGAAAACTTGTCCTCACCCTCTTAGCAGGCATTTATTTCCTGTAGGTTTTCATCTAAGGGTGGGCCTTGTGGAATTCCTACCACCCACATTGGCATGCCACTGGCACTGTCATTATGCAAGTTTTCTTTAGGCAGCCATATTGTTATGATTTCATGGCTGTAGCTTCCCTGACATGCATAGCCAATACTACCTAGCAGCAAGTGTCCTGGTCAGATACACTTTGTTTTTTATTTATTTTTACTGCCACTGAGATGCATATGTTAGATGTCTTACTTAATATTATAACTGGTTTATAAAGCATTATCATTGTTTTCAGTGGAAACAGGTACCTCAAGATGTTAGGAAATTTTACTACTGCTGGCATAAGTAAGTAAACCACAAAAATGAAAGTCTAAAAATCTCTTTGACTCATGAATCTTATCATGCTAATTACTGCCCTCTATTACTCAGTAGAAGAAAAGAAATTAAGATAACAAATTAAGATGACCTTTTCCCATGATAGGAGGAAATTCTAAACAGCAGAACCTACCTATGAAAGACAGTTTTTCTAAGGCCGTTCCTGAATGAAGACTGAGAATCTCAAGGTCAAGTCTTCTCACTTATGAAACCCTGAAATTGAATGTGTCCCAAGTTGAGACTCTTCATCAGAGATGCAGTCACTGGTTTTCGCCAGTGTATCAATCCACAAAAGCAAACTTGCTTGGGGCCTGGCAGTACAAACGAATACCAAACAGGATTCTGCTCTGTGACAAAAGCTGAGAAAAGAGAATTCTCAGAATCTGAGGCTTCAATGTCAGGGCCTCTTTATTTTCCACTTAAACAACAACAATTCTATCCCATATCCATAATTCTAATAGTGATGTAATTCTTCCAGAGAAAATTATAGAACCACCACTGGTCCACTGAGAACCCACGCTATGTGCAACTGAGTTGATGTTGCAGTCCTTTGTACATCTTTTGCTGGTTGCTAAGAATCTTCCACCATGGACACTACACCAAAAACTCCGGTCTCCTCCAATTTCTCCTTACAGAACAAAATGAGAAGGCATCCGTGTGACATATCACTTCATTTATCTTCTTTAAAATATGTGTCTCAGTATAGTACCATTGGAGAAATTAGCTAGATACATCGGAATATTTACTTTAGAAAATAAAAAGAGAAATGGGATATACAACATACAATCAAACCGACGCAAGTGACTTTGGTTTACACAGCTAAAGATTCACGTAACTGCTCAGCCATCTGGCTCACACATGGAAGAAAGCAAACTAACTGAGTTGGCTGAGAGGATGAGAAGGGACCATCTGGTCCTTAACAAACATCGCCTGAGCGCCTACTCTGTGCCAGGAACTGAAACCAAGGGTGAAGATAATAGCATGGTGGAACTCAGCACAAGCAAGTGGTGTGTTTTTTTTTTTTTTTCTTTCTTTTTTTCTCTCTTTCCAGTTGTTTGGATTCTCAGACAATGGACTAGGCTATCACAAAAGCCTTGTTAACCAAATGCTGAATACCCACTTTAGATATTGCAAAAACATTTTGTTGTTGTTTTTTTTCCTATTGTAGAAGAGGTTAAAAATAACTTAGTTAAACTCAATATTGCTGTGGAATGACAGTCTTTTTTGCCTCTATCTATTTTCCACTCTACGCTCTTTCTGTATTCCTCTAACATTCTGCTGCTCAGACTTTTTGCTAAGGGTGTCCAGGATTCTCAAGATCCAAGGATGCTAACTATACCAGTCACGCTCAGCACTACCCTAGGCACTTCCATTCTGAGCCTTTGTCTTCTGCCCAAGAACAACGTATTTCACAAAACTTATCCTAGAAACAAAACGCCATAGTATTCCTTCCTAAAAATCTACATAGCACATCCATGTATAGCCTTCTTTTATTCCCTTATGAATTTCGACACAGTCATGCAATTATCGTCAGTGTAATCTGTCTCTCAGAACTTAGATATGACCAGTTCTGAAAAGGTGCAGTTCTACATTTCACATATTGTCTGGGGCACTTTTAAATCTGTGTTCTGCCCACACTTTCACACCTAGTTTGTGTCTCTGTGTCTCAGATTATATACATAAGGAGTTGTACAGTATTCCCCAATCTTGGCTACCTTTTCCCATTTTTTCCAAGTTAACACATGTGTTACATTTAAGGTTTTTCTAGCTGCTAGTTCTGTTCTCTAGGAAGATGGAAGTGGACTTGGAAATTACTTCTCTTCAGCTAGTGTCAATGAAATGCATCATTTCTGTCAGGTAGCACACAATATTCTGTAGGTGTCCTAAAATGAAAAAAAAAAATACAGGCCCATCTCTAAAATGTGTGGGCCAGTTATAATTCAGACTTTCTCTAGACAGTGATATCCTAGCCCACTGTTGCTTATGCACGCCGTGAGAGAAGGTTGTTAGCTGTCTACAGCAATCGTGCACTTAGGGGATTTCTCTGGAGGTTCTTGTTCCTCTAAAGACAGGTCATGGCTTTGCCTGTTATGTAATTGTCCCCTTCTGAGTTTAGTACATTGACATGGAGTTTACATACATTCCTCTGCATTCATCCATGGAGATATATATATTTCATTACACTATAAGCTCCTAAATGACTGAGATATCATATTTGAGTCAATGTTTTAATTCTTAGATACTAGTGAAGAATATTGTACTCAGTAATTTGTCAATTAAGAAAACCCTCAGTCCCCTCTATGAATACATTGCCAGGAGAATGACATGAAGAGTCACAGACTAAAAGAAAATTTCGGTGATAATTTATGTCATTAAGTCATTACATTCATCATCTACAAACAAGTCTTACAACTTACTAGTAAGAATGAAATATGAGACCGGGCGGTGGTGGCGCACACCTTTAATCCCAGCATTTGGGAGGCAGAGGCAGGCGGATCATTGTGAGTTCGAGGCCAGCCTGGTCTACAAAGTGAGTCCAGGACAGCCAAGGCTACACAGAGAAACCCTGTCTACAAAAAACAAACACACAAACAAAAATATAATGACAAACGAAATTTTAAGTGGGCAAAAGAGTTGAGCGTTTTACCAAAAACGATATATTTATAACAAATAAGCACATGAAGATACTCTAATAGTAAGTCAGTAATTATGATATGCACTACACGTCTGTCAGAATGTTGAGCTTCCCACAACTTGTCACGTGTTAGTGAGCATGTCAATGAGTATGCGTGTATGCAATGTTACTAACAGCACTAGGCAAAAGATGTAATGATACAAATGCCCATGAACTATGAAAAATAAACAATGGTTTTATATATGTAATATATAAGTGTATATATGTATACATTATATGCATATATAACATATATATGCTTAATTGTATATGTAGGTATATATGTATATATACATATATCAGTATATGTGTATAAACCATTTGTTAATTTTATATAACATATAGATATAAACATTTATATAACATATGTATACCTATACATACATATATATACTCAGGAGTACAAAGGAACAAAGGAATAAATTAGTGATATATACAACAATACAATTAAGTCTTAAAAAATTTGATTTTCAAAAGCCCAGAAATAAAGAATACATAATATACACTTGTATTTACATAAGCTCCTAAAAATCTGAACTAATCTATAGTGTGGTTGGGGAGGGGAGAGCACACAAGTGAATGTTTCCCTAAAACCGGAATGCATAACAAAAGAATAAGAATAAAAGGCTCTCAGGGCATGAATGAGTTTTGGGTGTGATGGATGTTTAATGTATTAATTGATGTGATTAGTTTGCATGATTTTATATGTCAGATCCTTTCCTACTTTACAGCATTCATTTATTTGCTGATTATATCTAAGTATAGTTTTTGTAAAGGAATGAATAAAAAGGAAAGGGAGAAATGACTTAAAATTTTAAATTAACATCTGTCTGAATATTTCAACAAAAATGAAATGTTGGTTCCATTATTTCTTCATGTAACATCCATTTATTTGGGATTTTTTGTCTTCTAAATACTACTATGAAAACAGGGTAGATGGGATTACCACAACTCAGACATTTAATCTCAGGGACAAGAGAGATGGCTCAGAGATTAAGAACACTTGGTGTTTTCCACATGTGAAGCCATCTCCATAAGGAGGTTCTTCGATGCTCATTATCTTCTTTGACGTAGGCTGGGTGTTGCCATGAGTTAACCTGTCTCATTTTACATCTATCTTTGGAATAATAAATCTTTAAATGCCATGTCCTGTATGTCTCTGAGGTTTTTGAAGACCTTATCTAACTATTTTACCTTATCTATCTATAGAATCATATCAATCTGTTACATCTAGGATGTATATTCTTTTGATAAAATAGACTAGTAATTGATATGAGCATGATTTGATGAACTGACAATTAACTTGAGGTCCAGATAGATGTTTTAAGTTGATAATGATGAGATGTGATAGATATTGATTGACATTCAGAATTTTAGACACTAAGATAGGAAAGATGTTTTCTTTAAAGCTGCCAAATACAAATAAAAGACTATGAATGATATATAATTCCTGATTGTTTTGTGGTTCTTCTTGATGTAGGTAGTTTATTGTATATAAGCGTAATGATGTAAATACATTTGTAAAAATATTTAATAAAAAATTTTTTAAAGAACACTTGCTTCTCCTCCAGACCTATTTTGGTTCCCACAACCTATGTCAACTGTTTCTCAACCATCTATATCTCCAGCTCCAGTGGATCTGAACCCTCGTATGGACTCGGGGCATTTGCACCTCACACACACACACACACACACACACACACACACACACACATACACACACACACACACACACACACACACACTTAAAATTACGTTTTAAAAATGAAAATAAATGTTTAAATTTATAGTCACTGTGGAAGAAAGACATGCTCCACGGAGTAGTTGCCAGGAGGACTGAAAGAGGGCAAGGAGACAGACAGTGAACATGAGTGAGAGTTTTTATTTTGATTCAGATGGCGATCGGTTCACAGGTGACATAGCAGAAACTCCCATCTTCACACTAACCGTTTTTGTTTATGCATATCCATAGTTTCATGTTTCAAAGGATTTTGGATCATAGAAACAATGTTCTGGCTCGTAATGTTAATTCTTTGACCCTTTATATGATTAATGTCTCCTGTCTTAAGGGAACAAAACAGGGCTTTTTGGTGATAGGGGCGAACTATGGCGAGTTAAGAAATGCATATATAAATTAAAGGCCTGTGAGATTTCTAAAAGCCAAACACTAATTAGGAAACCAGTTCAAATTAGAATCATCTCTCATAATTACCACTTTGAAGAGAACTATCTTGCCTCCATAATAAAGTATGTGGCTCCCTTTCATTTTAGAGTCGAACATAAGTGTTCTGTTCACTTAACTTTTTTTTCTTTCTTTCTTTCTTTCTTTTCTTTTTTTTTTTTTTTTTTTTTTTTTTTTTGGTCTGTGCTGATTTTTGCATGTGGATATCAATACAATCAGAACAAACAGCCAGACTCTATTCTAACATATTCTTCATTTATCAATCCATCTCATTCAAAATACCGTGTGCTGAGTACCAACTGCCTGCAGAATGAGCCTGTATCAGCTAAGCAGACCTTGATCCAGAACACCTAATAGTCTGCTAGAGCTTGGCAACGATGTAAACAAATTTCAGGAAAAAAAAATGTTGCAATAGGCATTGGCTTTAAAGTAAAGATGAAGAAGGGCAGTGGGTTGTCAGGTCTCCTACTTTGGGCACTTGTCTTCTTCAGCTACCTTCTTCTGCCACTCTTCTGTTTTTCCTGTAACGTGCTGTCATTTGGGACTTCAGAGTTCATGGCACACAGCCAGCCACTTGCTATAGCCTATATTTCGATGTTTTGGGATACATTGTAAAGTATTTCAGATTTTTAAAAACGTTTGAATAACTTTAAAAGGTCTCACAGAGATTCAACAAACCAAAATATAGCTGAATTTGCTGTGCACCTCACTCTCACTCTCCTCCCAGCTACATCCCTCCAAGAAGGCACTACAATCCAGAATTTCACATGCCTAGCTCAGACCCCTCCTTCTATTTTCACTATGTACACATAAATATCTGTTTGTTTACACTGTTACTTGTACATTTTAAAACTTTTTTTTTAAGTGACATCATATTTGAGCGCTCTGAAACATTATATTTTCCAACAAGTGTGCAGGGTCCTCCTCGGTTGGTATGTATAAAGCAAGTGAGCATGTTTCCATTCTTTCGGTCTACATGTGAACATCCCATGACATGTTTCTGCTTTGGTTGATAGAATTTTAATGAGGCTGGTTCAGCGATGTTACCACAAACATCCCTGTGTGGGGAACCATAAACGCATAGGGGAGAATACCTCAGGGCTATATTGGGAAGTTGGGTTGCTGGATCATCAAGTTACATTTTACAAATACTATAAAATGACTGTTAGAACGTAAATTATCATCAGTGGTATATAAATTTTTGTATTTGCTAATTCTTGATATAACTGTATGTTATGTTTTCATAAGAAAAAACTACAAAATAGCACTTCAACAAGGCTTGAATTCACATTTTCTCATTACCAGTAGAGTCAACCATCTTTTCATGTTTACTGGTCCTCTAGACTCCTTCTTCCATGAGATAATTTTGCCCATTTTCTCAGTGTCTTCTATCAGAATAATCTATTGTTTCATTTTTAATTTTAAATGTGTTGAAAGTTTTGAGTTTTTAGTATTATCTTATTCATGTGCATGTTTTGATGTCTAAATACATGCACACACATACACATACCTGAAAAGACCAGAAGAGGCTGCTGAATTTTCTGGAACTGGAATAAGCGTTAGTTGTTAGCTGCCTGACACAGGTGCTAACAATCTAATTCTGCTCTTCTAGAGGAGCAGCAAGGTTCCAGTCCCCGAACCTTTATGTATGTTTTGTTAGAATACACTTGAACCTTTGAAATTTTAAAATATGTAAATATAATTAGGAAAGTCATACTTAAAATATCTAAGTATGGTTCTCCTTGCCATCTCTATCTTCAACTGCATAACTTTCCTCTTTAGAAGAAACTTTCCCTCAAATTTGAAAGCTGGAGGCTATATAATGGAGGTTTTTTTTTTTTTTTTTTTTTCCTGATCCTGGATATGCACAGGAGACAAAGGGTAGAGTAGGTAAAAATCTAGACTATTAAGTTTTAAAGTACTGAAGAAGTGAGAACCAGTCCAGAGGCTCTGAGTGAAGAGACAATGATAACTAATGCTTGAAGATCAGAAATAAAATTGAAACTAGGTTCAAGTTACACCAAGATACTTTATATTATTTGTGACTGTTATGAAGGGTATAGTTTTCCTAATTTCTTTCTCAGCCCATTTGTCATTTGTATACAGGAGGGCTACTGACTTTTTGGAGTTGATTTTGTATTATGAATAATAATAATAATAATAATAATAATAATAATAATAATAATAATAATAATAATAAAATTTCAAAAATTAGTTAATGGTATTATGCAAAGTTTATCTTAGACAAAAAAAATTAAACTATGAGATGTTCTCCCTGGGGAGGTGGGGGCAGGTGATTCAAGCTAGCATGGTCTCTGGGTATGATTGTTCTGGAGGCTATTGGCTTGGAATGTGACTTCCTCAGGAGTATATTTGGTAATGAAAACCAAACACATACAATTTTTGTTGTCTAAACAACTGTTATAGCACAAATGGGCAAATGACCAAGCACTGTTCAAAGAAGAAAGAGTAACCACGTGCTTAGGGAGCACTCCCCATGAGGCCTGGTCAGCCACGAGTGATGCTGGCCCGAGCTCTAACGCTCTCTGACACAGTTAGCATGCAGTGCCTATTA
Source organism: Acomys russatus (assembly GCF_903995435.1). Lineage (NCBI taxonomy): Eukaryota > Metazoa > Chordata > Mammalia > Rodentia > Muridae > Acomys > Acomys russatus. The sequence continues at coordinate 9,636,389 of NC_067153.1, forward strand.
AATACCATTCACTTCCATGTGTTTATTAAACTTTTTGCTACGTAGGAAATGTCCTTTTGGCTCACCACCTTTTTCAATACTCCTAATTGGTTGCCAAATGGTCCTGGACATGAGGAATCTGAGCCTCATTGTGGAATGATTCTAGCTCTCCATATTGCGGTGTTCAGTCTCCATCTCTGGATACTGAAATACCTCTTTCTTGTGACAGCTCTCTGTGTTTCCCACAGAAATAATAAAGTACCTGAATGCCAGGTTTATGTTCTTTATAAATTTCTTTCATGTAAGAAAAAAAAAAAGCTAGTCTTGGAATCCCAACTTTTCCCATTTGGGTCAAAATAAACATCCCTGGAGGCTTCCTTCTGAGTTCCCTTAAATACTGCCAGCTCTTCCTACAGTTGGTATTCAAAGGCCATGAGAAGTCAGATGCGAATTGCAGGGACCTTTCAGTGCTGGACACCATGTCACCCTGAATATGCTCCTGGGATGAACGGCTCGCTGTCTTTTGTACAGATATTAGTCATTTATTTTAAAAGGTGATGTGTTCCTCCTAAAACGCTTTGTGCTTTCAGCAGAATGATCCAATGCCAATTTTTTTTTAATTCCAGTCAAGGGTTTTACTTACTCTTAAAGCTCTCGTGGCCACTAATCCACAGAAGCTGTTTTCCCCCTTTGAAGTTTCCACTCCAGACATAGAGGGCTGGAGCCAAGTTTGGCTTCAGGAGACCTTCAGAAGTTGTTCTCTGCCCAGGTTGTGTCCTCGGTTGTGTGGTGGTTGAGCTTGAGGCTCAGGTTTCATGGGGAGGACCAAGCTGCTCAGATCCAAGGCAGAAGGATTCAACGCTTCTTGGGGTGGAGAGAAGGCTTGTAAAGGAAGTAGAACAGGGGGCTGCTTTAGTGAAATGAGCTCAGGAGCTGTAAGACTCACTCCGTTTCATTTCAACATATGTTTCTATCAGATCTAGAACTAACTTTCAGAATGACTATTGCTGCATGATGGTTACTCTGCATAGATCACATAATTTTCCAATGTAATTATTAGTGAATCCGAGATGATGACATAGCAGTCTAATAAAGAACTGCCATGCCAAGCCGGCTATGAGCAGCAGAGAGAAAGAAGCTATGAAAGCAGCTGAACACATTACCCAAAGTTCCCATTACTGTTTTCAGCCCTCATGATGAACTAATATTTCTCTTAAATAGGGTCATGGACCATTAATCTTCTGGCCTTGAAATCTCTTATTATTAAAAGTGTTACTTAGCAACTTTTAGACACTGAAGTTACTCCAAATAAGAAAAGCCACAAGTTCCCTTGGTCTGTCCACTCTTATTGTGAAAAAAACAAAACAAAACAACAACAACAACAACAAAAAGGTTGCTGTCCTGCCTGGAATAAGTTTCATTTGTTTTCTTAGAATTGCCTTGACTGAGCTGGAGCATACAAAGAGAGTGCAGCATGAATTTCCTTGGCTCCCACTGACCAGAGAACGAAATGATAAACATTTGGTGTCCAGCACCACGTCGGCCTCGTAATTTTTCATGTGAGAAAATGACTACTCTCTCAAAATGTTGGATTCTGTGTTTGAAACAGCATGTTCTACATGATTCAACGTAAGTATGTTCTTTTGTTTTCCTGTTGTTGTTTTTTTGCAGGTGTGATTTATGGCTTGTCACTTTTTTGCTGGCAGAAGCGAGGTGTGTCTTGATTACTCTGCTCTGTTTGGTAAAGCCACAAGAGCTGAGTAGATTGTGTTCTCATGACAGCACCACACACTTTTCCCTTAAGGCCTTTTTGCCATCTAGGTCTGAATTAAAATTAAACTTACATCCAGGGTTGACTTAATGGACATGAGGCCATGGAATAGCACAGTTTCACTGATTGATATTGGTTTTTATGCTGTACTGAGGTTCTTCTAATATTACTGAATTTTTAATCACTCTTTTCTGAAATTTCAGTTTATTGGAGGCTCCACAAATTATATAGAAAGTCCTATATACAAGTGTTTCCTCTCCTGGAAGGGATCCATCTGAGAGTTCGAAAGATGGCCCAGTAGTTAGGAGTGTGTAGGTATTGCACTTGCTAAGGCCTTGAGTTCAGGGCCCAGCACCCACATGGAGTGGCTAAGAACTACATGAAACTCCAGTGCTACAGGACCCAATGCCCACTTCTGGCCACTGAGGGCACTTGCAGTTACAATCAGGTACACACAGACACAAGCACACACATAAATTTTAAAAGAATCTTTAAATAATTAAGAAGAGGGTGGATAAAGTGAGAAAAGGGGGAATAGAGAGAGGTACAGAGGATGGGAAGGAGGGATGGAAAAAGAAAGGAAGAGAGGAAGAGAGGAGCCATTTGAGGGAAGAGATTAAACTTCCAGCTCCAGGCCAGTGCATGGACTGATAACATTGGGATCAGTTTAAGCATGTAATAAATTGTTTGTTTTAAAGTAATAAATATCTGTATAATGCTATCAGTACAGATGAATGTTATACTATATTTTAAAACAATTATGTATTATAGTTATAAACCAATACTTAAATTTATTTCTCTGTGTGTGCTGGTAGAGATTGAACTCAAGACCTTGTAAAAAGGTATGTAAAATAGCACAATTTTTGCATATGACCTGCATATAATTATATATTATGCTTAGGGTGCAGTGTAGTATTTTGATAGATAGATATATCCTACGTACAATGACTAAGTCATTTGAATTAACACCCACAATCTCAAACAGTTACTATTCCCATTTCTTTGTGTGTAGTAACCTTCCAAACCCTGTCTTATAGTTATTTTGAAATGCACAATAAGTTCTTGATCTGGTGATCCTGTTATGCAAAGAAAGACGAGAGCTTAAGGGTCCCCTCTAACCACCCTATTTCCATCCCATCTTCCTAGCTGCCCAAATTCACCTTTCTCTCTGCTCCTTTGCTAGCTTCCACATATGAGTGGGCACATGTATTTATCCTTCTGTGCCTACCATATTTCACTTAACACAGTGACTGCCAGATCCCTTCTATGTTGTCTGTTACAGATGACTGGATTTCATACATTTTTATTATTGAGTAGTATTCTACTGTATAAATGTGGTATATTTTCATTTCCCATTCTTCAGTCAATGGAAAATTAGATGGTTGAGTGTTTTGGCTGGTATGAACAATTCTGCCATAACGTGGGAGCACTATTATAAACTAGTATCAAAATATCAGTTTTTATAACCTAACTTTATTAAGGATGTTAGCTTAAAATGTATCAATATTGAAGCTATGTGTAGATCATAAAAGCTCTTCAGTTGTGTTTGAAATTTCCAGAAGAAATTATGAATAGCAATGAATCATAGAAATTATGATGTTAAACATGGCACATACTTCTTTATATCAGTCTCACAAAATATATTGCTTATGGATCAGCATCTTGGGGAAAGACCATCCATTCAGTCCAGAGTTTCACAAGCAACCATCTATGAGTAGAGGAAAGGCATATGCCCTCCCCATAGCTAGGGCATTAGAATGGTAGCTTTTAGTGAAGACTGGTCCATTGGAAATGGTAATACAATTGCTCTTTATTTTATTGGAGTTTATAATCTTCATAACTTTAATTTTACCACTTTGTACTCCAAGTGCCCTAGCTTTGTTGGGTACTGAAACCTTGAGTATCATATTACATCCTGTGTCTCTTCCCAATGCACAGTACGAGGCCCGGAGCATCATTTGACAACATGAACTTAGAAAATAATAATGTTTGAAATTCAGTCACTTCTCTTAATATAGGTCACATGTCCTGGTGTTGCATATTATTTCATGCTTTATCAATGCATTTGAGGCAATTAAATTACATAGAAACATATTTCCATGTCAAAATATCTAAAAAGATAACAGAAACATTCTTTTCCATTTAGTTTTGAAACTCATAACAAATGAGAGAGTATATATGAATCATAAAAAGAAGAAAGACTAGATCCAAGACTTATGGATCTGTCCAGGGAGTAGTGTGGAATAGGCCCCAGTGAGAAATCATGGTACTTTTGAAAAATAAGGACCATATCCAAAATACAGCCAGAGCAGCTTTGAACTTGGACCAATTGAATTTCACTTGGAATAAGACAGATGATTTCTCAGGATAGCCCAGAAACTTATACAACACAGGTGCAGGGCATGGGGCTGACAGAGAGCCTCTCCCAGCCTGCTTTTGCCTGGGACCCAGTTTCCTGGTATTGACAGAGTCCATACCAGATTCTGGAGTGGCCTTTGAACTGTACCCCACCTTCAATTCTACTCATTTTTATGTACTTTTACACTAAATCATCCCAGACCCTCACAAAAGCATAGGGTGTGTTTGTGGTAACGTTTCCCTGCACTATTCTGAGATAAGTTTGGATTGGCTTTGAGCAGCAGTTTTATGTATCTCTGAGTGTAAATCAAAGAAAATAACCATCCCTGGAAAGACTTAAACTCAAGGACCTCTTTACATCGCAAGATCACATTCAGCCAGTTTGATATTATGTACGTTAGTGCATTTTGATAAAACACTGTTTGTGTAAATTAGCAACAAAATGCTTTGAGACGAATCACTTAGCACAACACTCAGTGAGCATTCTGGAGCAAAAGAAATGCCATCTAATCTGAGGAAAGATACTTAATAATGGATGCCAATTTCTTGATGGTGGTCTTTTGAATGTTCTAAACATCCATAATTAGGGTTTAGCAAATTTAATGACAAAGAACTGCACACAGCTCCTAATTACAGTGGCGCACCACTGATACCAAGGAGCTAACAAAAGGGCAATGAACATACCGTCCATTTTGTCAGTTGCTCTTCCCCAAAGCAACCAAAGTTCAACTATAAGATGAAACACATTCGGCTACCCTGCTTTCAAAGCTCGCAGCCTGTGTTTCTGAAATGCACTAATTTAAATTTAAAGACACATATTTAATGTTTTCCCTTTGTAGGCTTTCAAAAAAACATACACACGGGGAGTCGCCATCTGTTTCCAGCCCAAGTCATTACCAATCCATCCTCCTGCTCTGTATTATCAGATCAAGAGGGTGGACATAAATTTGGCCACCTGGGCACTGGTGTTATTAACGTGCGCCCCAGCCACGCACTCATAAAGTGGTTTTGCTTGGAGCCGAAGCCTGGTGTTTCCTTTTTCCATTCGATCGATGCTCAGAATTGCTCAGTACGACTCTAATAATGTGACTGCAGAACAAACTAAAGAACACAAAGAACTTTCAGGAGCACATGCCAACTAATGCGAGACAAAATCGCTGATGTTGTCAGAGACAGGAATAGATGGGAAGCACAGAGGGGACAGAGAGGTGAGAGAGAGAGAGAGAGAGAGAGAGAGAGAGAGAGAGAGAGAGAGAGAGAGAGAGAGAGAGAGAGAGAGAAGAGGCAGGAAACGCGTACAAGAGCCAGGGCTTGTCTATGGATCTGTGAATGATGGAGCTTAATGCTTCTGTACATCGCTGCGTGTGGCCCGTGAGTGAAGATGGGCAAGCATAATGTATCTCCACATGCTAATAAAATCTCCAGTAAGCCCTCTCAGGTCTCTTAGCTCATCACAAAATTAAGGTGTCACTCAAAACAGATGTTTTACTTTGGCTAAGCAATTGTATGACCTCCACAAGCATACCAACACACACACACACACACACACACACACACACAGAGAGAGAGAGAGAGAGAGAGAGAGAGAGAGAGAGAGAGAGAGAGAGAGAGAGTGAGTAAGTAAATGGTAAGTTACAAAAGCTTTATTCCTAAAATTCTAGGCTGAGAAAATAATTCTGGAACACCATTAACAAATCGTTTAATCAAACGTTTACAGAACAGCTGCTACACACTACATATGTGGGGTCTTGTTTCAAGGGACTACAGTCCAGTTGTTAGAATAAAGAGATAATTGCTTAATTGTTGAAGAAAAGCTGAAACATCTTATTTAAAAATATTGTTTCAACCTATATTCATTGTAGCAATTCAGAGGAAGTTTCAGTAACTCAGGGCCCTAAGACACTCTTAAAGGAGTCTGATGGTGGTCTCTGTCACTAATGCCAGCACTTGGGAGGCACAGGCAGGCAGATTTCTGTGAGTTTGAGGCCCACCTGGTCTTCAAAGAGAGTCCAGGACAGCCAGCGTTCTGTTACATAGAGAAAACCCTGTCTCAGAAAACAAAAACCAAACAAATAAACAAAAAGGATTCACAGCTCTCTGGATCTCTGTGAAAGTCCATAGGCTAATTTGTCAGCTTGTCATGAAAGAAAACATGTAAGACTGTGTGTCTTAAAGATCAAGAATTACTTCTCACCATTCTGAAGTCCATGATGAAGCTGTTGACTCAAAATCAGGGGTAATGAAGGGCCGTTATGGATGAATCTAACAAATATTCATCATTTACTTATGTAGCATGGGCAACTATTTGAGCCAACTCTCTTCCATGCAGTAACTAAAAGACATTGGCTTCTTTTACCCGCGGGGTCCCATCTTTGTGGCCCAGGCACAAACATCATGCAGGAAGTGCATCTGCTATTAAATATCAGTTCTCAAGTGGATACACCCCATTCCTCTGAAGCCCCATGGGTTAAAGTTGGGTATATGGACCATCTACCTGCAAAAAGACTGGAGAATGGGATGCTACTCATTGCTCAGAAATGCGAGAACCAGTTCTAGCAGGCTTTACCACAGTAACTATCCAGGTAGCACATACAAGAGAGAATACACTCAGGACAGGCATGTGTGATAGGGGAGCTATAACCACACATTTATTTAATTTAAATTTTACACAGAAAAATGTGGAAAAAAGAGGTACTTCTACCATGATTTTGCTTTTTAGTTAAATACTATGATTGTGTGCACGTGTGTTGCCTGATTCTGTTCAGACATGTATGCACGCACATCAGAGAGCTGCTACCAATGTAACTCAATAATTACAAGTCTGAAAAATCCTCATTGCTGAAAATTACAAACTCAAGGACCTATAATTCACAGAATGCTTGTTTTGTAGCTCACTTGCTATGTTGTATTGATTTTGAAAGCAATAAAAGAAAATTCTTTGTGCGGTCATTGAGATAATTACTTCATCATAAATGTAAATGAAATTGGTAGATCATATGGTAACCTGAAATTAAGTGTCATTATCACATTTGTCTGAAGAGTAGATTCCAAGTGTTTTAAGCATTGACATACTTTAAGTTTTTTTCTATATCAAAACCACTTTCAGGGGATTGTAAGCTATTTGTAATTTTCACTCTTGGAGTATATAATTTAGAAATAAAATTGAGAAGTCACCAACTTTCAATTGTTGCAAATTTTTCTAGTTTTTTTTTAATTCTCTCGCTGTTTTTTTTATTATTATTATAAGTCAGGAGGGAAGAGAGCTATATAAAGCCTTGAACCCTAACCTATTTTAAAGATGTGTATCCTGTAGCCTAGGCAGGCCTTACCTATCTGAATCTTTCCTTGAACTTTAGTCCCCCTGCCTCAGGCTTCTAACTTTGCAAATGCTGGGATTTTAGGAGTGGGTTACAATGCCCAGTGCCACTCTTCATGGTCACACATAGTACCTGCTTCTGGCGTTCCTCTCGGCTCACCTTTTTATATCTCTTTACTTCCATCCCACTCTCTGGTGGATGCTGAAGCTTTGAGCATCCCAAAGTTCTTGTTCTTCCATCTGTATTTTTTTTTTCTGAGCCATCACATAAAGTTCTATGATTCAAAGAACAAGCTACATTCCAATATATTCTCAAATTATATTCTGTCCTTGACCTTATCCCTACAGTCCATATGCATAACCAGTTGCCTTCCTGATGCTTCAACCTGCTACCACGTCAAGCTTATAATATGAAAGGTAGAATCGTTTATTTCCAATTCTGTCCCCTAAACGTCGTTACCCAGAACAACAGACCTAGATGATACCTGTGGCTCCATTTGCTGTTTGTCTCATCTCCAACTCCTGCAGCTCCTAGATCTAGCCCCTCCTACTGTTCTTTAATACTATTCACTAACCAATGCCACACGAACTCTCACCAAGTTAGTGCAATAACCAACTAATTTGCTCTGTGCCTTTCCTCTGAATATCGACCTTTTACACATAAGCCTTAGTGAACAATGTACAGAAATTAGAGCACATCTCCCTCCTGCTTAAGTCAGATAAAAGCCCAGTGATTGTTCCCCCAGAACAAAGAACAAAATTTGAGTTTCGCCAGAGCCTTCACGAGTCTACATTACTCCTGACTTCCTGTGAATTCCACCTTCCTCCTACTGTACTTTAGCATTTCTTCCTTTTTGTCTGTACTTCAACTCTCCTGATCCTGCTTTTGCCTCAGGACCTTGGTACTGGTGTTTTCCAGTGCCCTGGCTCTTGTTTCCCAGATTTCAAATGTTCATCATTTAGGCTTTATGTCAGACTATACCTGTGATGTTTCCTCATTGACATTCCTGCCATCGACACATGGTCTACTGTCTCTACCATGGAGGAATTCAAAATGATACCAAACTTTAATCTGAACATCACGACACGGTACAAGTAAGATGCCCGGAGGAAAAAAGTGCTGCATAGGGAAGTAGGGGTGTTAGGAGTACTCCGAAGTCATTTTTAGGAAGCATTTTCTGGAAGAAGAGGAAAGCTTCTCTTCAAGGCAGTAACATGTACTAGAGAAGCTAAAAGTTATTATTCCTCTGTCAGCTTCAAAGTCTTAGAAACATTGCCCTGGAATTCTACTTTGGGGTCCAGGTATTTTGATCAGGAGACAAGAAGGTAATCAACAACCAATGGACTGGGTTGGGGGGGGGCATCCCTGGGAGGACCTAGAAACCTAGGACAATGGAAAGTCCCAGGATTCTATGAAGGTGTCCCTAGCTAAGACTCCTAGCAATAGGGAGGTGGGGGGGGGGGGCGTGATATGGAGCCTGAACTGACCATCTCCTGAAACCAGGCAAGACTTCTAATTGAGGGATTGGGACACCAATCCAGACACAAAACCTTAGATGCATAATTTGTCCTGCCTACAAGATGTACAAGGGTAAAGATGGAGCAGAATTTGAGGAAAGGGCCAACTAATGAACTGGCCCAGCTTGAGTTCCATGCCATGAAATGGATCCCACCCCCTGAGACTGTTAACCATACTCTGCTATACTTACAGACAGGAGCCTAGCATAACAATCATCAGAGAAGCTTCACCCAAAAATGATGGAAAATGATACAGTGACCCACAGCCAAACATTTAGTGGAGCTTGGGGAGTCCTTGGAAGATGGGGAGGAAAGATTGAAGGAGCCAGAGGGACCAAGGACACCACAAGAAAAAGGGACTTGTAGACACTAAACTACCAACCAGAGAGCTTGCATGGGACCTAGGCTCTCTACACATATGTAGCAGTTGTGCATGTGGAACCCCTAAGGTGGGAGCAGGGGGTGTCTCTGACTACACTGCCTGCCTGTGGATCACTTTCCCCTAACTGGGCTGTCATGTCTAGCCCCAACAGAAGAAGATGCTGCACCTAGTCTTACTGTAACTTGATATGCCAAGGCCAGTCGATATCCATGAGAACCCTCCCCTTTTCTGAGGCAAAGAGAAGAGATGGATGAAGAGGGGAGGTAAAGTGAGGGGGGGGGGAAACTGGGAGGAGAGAAGGAAGGGGGAGCTGTAAAATAAGTAAATCATCAATTAAAAAACAATGATCAACTGCATCTTGCTGGAGGAGGTGGCTTGGGGTAGTTTGCTGACATGATTCCTGATATTTATATGGAATCTGCCAAAATATTTATTTAATGCACATTTTCCAGACTAGCCCCTTATTCTGCTTTAAGGAAGAAACCGTCTGCTTTTGAATCCTTTTTTTTTTTTTTTTTTTTTTTTTTTTTTGGTCTTTAGATTCCAAAACGTATCAATGAAGACACTATGCAAGTGCGAGCTAGACACGGTCTTTAAAGACTTGACATTAACTCTAATCTCAGCGCATTTAGACTCAATCCCTGTAAGAGACTTGGGATAAGAGGAGCTAAAAGGGCACAGCATTCAATATGAAAGAATTTCAAAGTCGACAAGGAACAGGAGAGTACTTAACAAGAGAAAGGTGGAGAAGATTATGTCAATGGGAAAAGAACTGGTGAGAACATAAGGAGATACTTGCAGTGAGTGAACAGCAATATTTAGAAATAATATACAATGGGGAAGCCAAAAAGGACCAGCCCTTGGCAAAGGGAGGGGGGTGTGGGGGAGAAAAGGAAGAGAATTTAAGCACTCATTCTCAACACAGGCTTACTAGAATTTAGTTGCTGGCAAGCTGAGAACAACAAGAAGAGTAAATGAGAGATGCAAAACCCCTTGCTTAATCAAGTAAATAAATATTAACTCTTAGAAGAGGTAGGTAGAAGGTGTTCCATGGCAGGCATTGGGGGTTATTCTGGCCAGTTTGTGCTTAGACCTACCTACTGTATCACGGCACATGGTATTACTCAGAATCCCTTGCTCACAGGAACAGGAATAGGTCTGGGTGGTGGCAGACCTCAGAAGCTGCTGAGAAAGATCAAGCCTGGACATTTCTGAGTTTGTAACATTTCCCAGAGTTACCAGGCTATGCCTGAGATTTCACCTCCTCCTAGTCAAGTGTTCCATCCTTGGTCTCAGTTTCCTCTGATTATAGCCACATTCTCAATGACAGCTTTAAGTTTTGGGGAATAAACTTGGTATTTAGATTTTGAAAATTACACTTTTTCTTGCAGTCCTCCTCCTGCTATGCATGAAAGCAGCTTGCTACTATTGCTCCACTCTGGCGTGTCTTGATAACTCAATTGACTTCGTAGCTCATTTATTACCTATGAAATTGATATATTCTTGGTACTAGAGTCCCTTTGAAATGCCTAGTTTGGTTTCTTTCCCTTAATGCACCCTAACTGAGAAATAGTCCTGAATTCAGTTTTAGATTTGTATATTTCACGTTTTAAACAAGGAAACTCAGAAACAAGTGGATGTAAATAAATTCCGATAAGAATAAAAGTTAAACAATATCTAAGAGTTACTAGATCAAAGGTGTCTTATACTCTCATGTTTGTTCATCTGTTTACTTGCAATATGGGAGGTGGGACTAGGATTACGGATGCTTGCAAAACTCCCTACCACTGAACAAATTACATTCTATTTTGTTAGCAGAATGTTTTTGGGGAAATATAACTATCCAATGGAAGAAATAATAGATAACAATTTGTGTGGTACTCGGTAATCCCCTATCCTCTGTAGAGACTATACTTCATATGTACCACCAACTTCTTAACCCAAAGCACAAGGATGTCTTATTTTCCTCATGACATTGAGTCCATGGGTCCTGCAGATGCCATAACCCAAAGATGCTCACATAGTAAGTGGTGTTACATTTATACATAATTTATTATGCATGCACACATCCCTATACACTTAAAATTATCAAAAATACCTAATACGTGTGTGTGTGTGCGTGTGCGTGTGTGTGTGTGTGCTGTGTAAATGTTGCTAAATACATTAAGTTTAGGGAAGGACAAGCACCACATTATGTTCAGTAAGGATGTAATGTTTTTTCAAATATTTGTGATGCATGGTTGAATATAGTGCATGAGAGCCTGCAGGTGTGGAGGACTATAGTGCTTGTCTTAATTAATGTAGCCCTTAAAACATAGACCTACAGGTAGATAAGAACCCATGGCGATTAAGCAATTTGTCTCAGGTTTCTTAAGCTACACTGGAACTTGAGAAGTTTAGTTCTGAAAACCCTACTTTCAGCTACCGTGCAATAGTTTTCACAGAAATGAATACCCAAGACCCTAGACATGTTCTCTCATGGTCTTGATGGATCAATACTAGGCAGAAGTGTTGGTAAGCCATTGCACTCCCCCTGAGTGTACTCTTAAAGCAAAAAAAAAAAAAAAAAGTCCAAAAACGATTTTTGAGCTTTTAATGCACAAAACAGCCCAGAAACATAACAAGCATCGACTCATTAACAATGAAGTATGATATCACGGAGGCCCCGTCCCACATAGTAAATAGGAAAATAGTGTAAGTAGGCATGGAGGGAAGTGAGCACTTTAGGATTAAGTTCAAACCCTAAAGTTGAATACAACATTCATATATGGCTTATCTTGCATCAATATTTTCATAACGAAGCTTATGATATCTATACATATCGGCAAGATGTTTCTGACTCAACAAAAATGCTGAAGAGGTAGTTTTACCAATGCAAGGTGAGGAGAAGGCTTTACCTTGCTTTGGGGTTTCCTCAGAACTCTACAATTTATTTTGTCCTAATTTTCTCCTGGCTCAGCCAGGAAGGCAATGCATTTAGAACCCGCCAATTCATAAATCTAAGGACCAACTGGCCCCAAGGGGACAATAACATTTTGAAATCACGGCTTTGTAAGTCAGCTGGGAAGCTCCCATTGGGTTCTCTGTTCTAACGGGATAGATTCTGGCTCAACAGAGAAATGTGAGGTGTGACACTCAGTTAGGGGAAGCCATCCTATTTTCTCCTTCATTTTCTGGGTGGTTTCATGATAGCAGCTTCCCCAGTGACCCAAGAATATTGCCAGGTGACCTATCATTGAAAGCCATAATTTATTTTAAGTTGAAAAAAAAATAAAATTGGAAATTGTGTAATAAATACAAGTAACTGCGCACAAGTCTTCTTGTTTCTAGCTGTGTTTCATAAGTCATCAATTTTTGGACTCACAAGGAGTTTGGCTTCTGATGGCCAGATACTGCATGCTGCTTAGTGTGTGTGTGTGTGTGTGTGTGTGTGTGTGTGTGTGTGTGTGTGCGTGCATGTGTGTGTTACACAAACTGGGGAAGTTCTATTAGCATTGAACCTCTGGCATCAGTCATTTGATTCTATATACAAACTAGCTTATCCTATTCTTACAGTTAGAAACAGTACCCACCCCACCCCCGCCAAAAATAATACAAACAGAAGAGAACAAGAGGCAACAAAACACTTGTCAATTTTCAAAACTAGAACAGCCATGTACCAGACCATGACTAAGAACCACTAGAAACAAAATGACATCTTATCAATCAGGTATGACTTGTTACACACAGAAAGCATAAATATACAGTAAGGAACTTTGTATATAGCTCAGCAGAATCTGTACATGTTAGCACTAGGATGAAAGATAGCAGGAATTTCCACAGCATACCCCTAGCTAGAATGCAGTCTCATCGCAGGACCATTTGAAGGTCACCAATGCAAGAACACCATGAGGTGACACTGAGCATTATTTCCACACACACTTGTCTTTGACAATGTACAATGTGAGAAATAAAAGTCACAACTGAGCAGTGCTTAATATTTCCTCCCATGAAAGGAGGGACGGGTGCATTCTCCGGTGACGATCTATAGCCTCATGCCTCCTGCAAGTCCACCATGCCAGGGACATGTTCTAATGACACACTGTGCTCATCACAGAAGTACACATGCATCAGCTCCCACTCAGCCCAACAGGCTCCTGCTACCACAGGCTCCAGATTCAAATCAAAGCATAAATAACCCAGAGTCCATGCTTGGGCACTTCCCTTTGCAATGTTACTAAAAATGAATACTGGTCAGAGCAGTGGGAATGCTGGCCACCAGTGTGGATCAGAGAGTAGCTTTGTGCACTTTTGCAATGGAAATAACAAAAACAAAACAAAACAAAACCACTCAAAATGCCCCAGCTATTTCGTGTATTTTATTGGTTTGCTCTGTCTGTAGAGAGGAAGACACTGTGCTGCTCCTGGGCTCTTTCAATCAGCTTCCTTCTCTTCTTCTTGTTTCTCTTCTCCTTTGCCTTTGGTGTTCTCTTCCCTAGGATGGATAAGAATATAGTGAAAATAAAGGATGTTAGAAAATTCTCTTTCTCAAGAAAAGAAAACACAAACCATTACAGATTTTGTACGAAGCCCATCTGGAAAACATCACCTATGGAAACGGCAGCCTCAAAGGGAAAATTGTTCACATTAATTTTGATGAAATAATAATAATTTCCTAAATTGGATATGCTGTCCAGAACAGGGACGGATCTTCTTGTTACAGGAACTGGCAAAAAAAAAAAAAAAAAAAAAAAAAAAAAAAAAAAAAAAAAAAAAAAACTTCCCAGAGGCTAAATCAGTCTTTCAAATATCATTCTGCCACAGAAATTCCATTTATACACTCCTGTTTCTAACAATGCTACCTTTTACCAGCCATCTTTGTGTCTTTCTGCGGCTCAACATGTCTGTTGATCAAAAGAAAATAAACTTCTCTCAATTGTGAATATACCAGAAGTTTCAAACTCCCTTCTTTAGGAGCATGGAGTTTTGCCTTTAATACCATGCACACCAGGTTCTCTACAGAACAGTGCATAAGACAATTAACTGTGCACATTTTTTTTTCATTTTCTATACAAAACACAAGTGCATAAGAGACTATTCATTATGTGTTTCATCAGTTCCTGTGCAGATTGCCTGGACAGGTCGTTCTTGTTAACACTGAGACGGCTCAGTTGTTCTGGCAAGTGGGTGATATGTATTTTATTATCAGAAAATCACACCAAGCTCTTCTGTTTCTCCCCTTTGCCTTAGCCACTCGGAAGCCTGGACCACAAACTAAACAGTTGAGGATTTCCTCCATCAGGGGTTATTGGAAACAAGATCTCCTCTGCCACTGACATTTTTACTTCTTCCATCTTCTGATTGTGATCTGCATTTCACCTTAGAAGAAATTAATATTTCATTGTATACATGTATGCATCGGATTATGAAATAAAGAAACAATAAAGAAAAGGCACTTGGTTTTGGTTCATTATTTTATATTACAAGCATACAGAAATATGTATTTTTTAAAAGGAGGGCCTGTATCATCACTACGCACCTTCAGCACAGAAAGACTACTCTAGAAAAAAACTCTGGTTATCTGGTTATCTGGTTATCCGGTTATCAACTATCCTTCTGTTGCCTTCTGTGCTTCCAATTTTTACAAGACACAGGTCCTACTCTTAAAGAGTGGAGCTATCAGATACCAAAGCAATCAGCATGGATGGGACATGGAAATCAGCACCCAATCGATACACTTCAATCTTCCTACACATATGAAATTCAATTCCCTGGGCCTTTGTATTACAGCCTAGAACCGGAGAAGGTAGCTGATGTAAAATTAACTAGGTGGGGCTGGAGAGGTGGCTCAGTGGTAAAGAGGACTTGCTGCTCTCGCAGAAGACTTGGGTCTAGCGCCTATGGTGGCTCAAAACCATCTATAACTCAAGTTCCAAATGGTATGAGCCTTTCTAAAATGACCTCTACAGACACTATGTAACTACATGGTATGCATTCAAATGGGAAAAACACTCACACATATAAAATAAATCCTTAAAAATGAAAATAAGAGATGAAGGAGACTTTTTTTCCTAAGGAAACAACAAAAAAGAAGACTTGAGTTTCCCAAGTTAAAGGAAGCATTTCTCATTTCTTCACTTTCTGATTAGATGGTAACTGTTAGGGTTGAGGAAGGGAAATGGTGTTACGACTCAATGCCCCAGCAAAGTGACAGGAATATAGTTAGCATTCAACAAATGGTGCCAGAGTAAAAAAAAATTATCACAAGGAATATGATAAACTTATTTTATTAGACACTACATTAAAATAATGAGAACATGATCATTCCCCCATATTAAATTATAAAGGTCCTTGAAGTTAACTTCTGGTTCTCATTAAATTTTGGCATTAATGTTATAATGGCATTTTGCCATCTTTAAACATAGTTAATCCTACCCAATGAAACCCTAGTCCAAGCCATCATTAATCCAAGCAGCTGTGAAGTTATAACTATGTAGAGGTCCATTATCTTTAATGATGACACGCCTGATGAGTACAAAGAAGTACTTAAGGGAAAACAGCATGTTTAAATAGAAGTGTCAATTACAAAGTTTTACAAAGATTTCTGAGTTCTATGTGTTCCCTAAATAAACAAGTATCTTAAATTCAAAACAATCATTACTGAGTATATTTTTAAAATGCATTTGGTTTACAAGGAGAGCTTCAGGGGTTATGTGTGTGTGAGGAAGGTGGGGAGCATGCGTGAATCTCCCTGGGAAGGGGAAAGAGAATAGACATCATGGGTGGACAGGGCATGTGAGGGATGGAAACAGGATAGATTAAGTGGGAAGGAGAAAGTACTGGGATAGATAACTGGAACTGGGGGGTCACCTTGGGGGTGAACTAAAAACCTAGTACAATGAAAACTCCCTGGAATCTCTAAGGGTGCCCCTAGCTAAGACTCCCTGCAATGAAAGATACAAGCCTGGACTGGCCATCTCCTGTAACCAAGCATAGCTTCCACAAGGGAAATTTGGACACAAACCCAGTGTTTGAACTACAATTTGTCCTGGAGTAAACGTGGCACAGAACTTGTTGGAGTGCCCAACCAATGACTTGACAATAGCTTGACACCTATGCCATGAGAGGGAGCCCACCCCAGATGCTGCCTGAAGGGCAAGAAGTCAGAGAGTCTGAATACCCCAGAGACCTAGAGACCTAGAATAGAACCAAATATGACTAGCAAAATAAATAAATATATAAATACAATAAAAAGTAAATAAAATGATTCCTAATGATATTCTGTTATGCTCACAGACAGGAGCCTAGCATAAGCATCATCTAAGAGCCTTCATCCAGCGACGATGGAAATAGTTGCGAAGACCTACAGCCAAACATTAGTGGAGCTCAGGGAATCCCGCAGAAAAGAAGGATTGATTGTAGAGGTCAAGTACATCCACAAGAAAATCCATAAAATCAACTAATCTGGTTCACGCAGACTGAACCACTAGCCAGGGAGCTTGCATGGACCTAACCTAGGCTCTCTGCATGTATGTTACAGTTGCATAGCTTGGTCTTCTTACAGGACTCCTAACAGTGGGAGCAGTGCTCTAACTCTGACTCTTTTGCCTACTTTTGGGACCTTTTTCCTCCCACTAGGTTGTCCCATCCTTGATGTGCCATATTGGTTGACATCCATGGGAGGTCTGCCCTTTTCAGAAGAGAAACAGTGGAGGAGTGGATGTGTGGAGGGACTGGGAGTAGAGGAGGGAGGGGAACCTGTGGTTAGCATGTACTATATGAGAAAGAATAAATAAAATATTCATTTATTTGGCTTATTATTCCTTTATCTAAAGCTTGGCATTTCTCTGAAATGTAAATTGAAATTAAATGAATGGAAAACAAAGCTAATATTTCTTGCTTAAACTTGTTCTACTGGACTGAAAATGTCAAAGAAAGCTCCTGGCAATCACAATTTCAAAATCTTCATGTGGAAAAGGTCGCTAATATAAAATAAAGTAGATGGGGCTGGAGAGATGGGCCAGTGGTTAGGAGAACTTCCTGCTCTTGCAGAGGACCTGGGATCAGTGCCCATGGTGGATCACCCCCATCCACGACTTGAGTGCTAAGTGATCTGAGCTTGAGTTATAGATGCTTGTGAGCCACCATGGGAAACGTGCACTACTTTCACTAAACCCTGATCTGTGCATAGTACCTCACACTCACACTTTTAAGATGGCTAATTTTGTGTCTGTTACTATTCTAGTGACATCATGAGTATCAGATAGCCTTTGGCTTTGTTATGGGACAGTGACTGACATTTACTTGAGACACTTGGTTTTTGTGGCCTATTCAGTGATGCTTCCAAAACTATAAAATATTCTTTCAAACTATATGGTTATTTCTTTGGTGATTAGTCCTAACAAACAATGATTTGGGGACCTAATGATTTTCCTTTGAAAACTGTTGAATGAAAAAAGAAAAAAGAAGAAGAAGAAAGAAAACTGTTGAATGCAAACTCTCTGCCACTGTTTGATTTATTGCTTGGTTGGTTTTGTTTTGGGCCAGTACAATTTCTGATATTAAATATATTGAAAATAGCAAAGAATTAAGATAGTAAGCCAATATCTGACCACAAACAGGAGTAAATTAACTGAAAATATTTTGTGGTCCACAGTAGACTGTACTAACTTAATGTTCAACTTAAAATAATAAGACAATATTAAAATAAAAGTTATAGAAAAGGATTCCACATACATTTTCTTCTAAATTTGAGACACTGGGAAATTAGGTTAAAACTGAGAAATATATCTAACCCTGCTCTTATTTATTTGATCATTTTATTGGCCATAAATATCCTAATTTTTGCTTCCACTTAATTTCTTTATAACTACCTAGATATATTCTCATATATATATATATATATATATATATATATATATATATATATATATGAGGTTTTAATATTAA
Organism: Acomys russatus; assembly: GCF_903995435.1. Classification (NCBI taxonomy): domain Eukaryota; kingdom Metazoa; phylum Chordata; class Mammalia; order Rodentia; family Muridae; genus Acomys; species Acomys russatus. Next base: position 9,654,641 of record NC_067153.1, read on the forward strand.
AAGTTGGAAAATGACTTCTGGACTTTGTATCATTGCACATTCTCAACAATATTTATGCACATATAAAGGCACGTATAATACTTGTTACCCTAAGAGAAATCCAACAGACTTAACTTTCTTACTCTTTGGTTCATAAGGAAACCCTTTGCTTCACAAAATAAGAAAAAGATGGTTTGGGTTTTTAAGTTCAGTAGCCTCCAAAATATGCAAACTCTACTGACAAATCTACACATTGTTATCCTGAGTGCTTTGCAAACACAATATCCTTGACCCTTTGCTACAGCATAAATCTCCTCAGAGTAGGATAGCCCGACCTGCGGAGCAGATCCACTGAGAGGCGTTCTATGGATGCAGGATGATGACTTGCCTATGTTGCTGTCTTTAACGAAACCAACGTGATTATCAGAGAAAAGCTACCTCCAGGAAGAGAGGATCTGGATACTTGTAGTCAACATCTGTGGTAAGGCACTACATTGTGAGTCCTTACTTTCACATCTATGGTCACTGTTCACCAAAGAGCTATGAGATATTACATGAGAAAGTCATGTTGCCAAGATGAAAGGAAAACAGAGTTATCAAAATGAACAAAACTAGAAAGGTATTATCAAAGCCACATGGTAAAGCAACATAATCTTGTTGACTTACACACATATGGAAATGATCCAAAAAGATATCCTATCCATTTTTCTACAGTGAAAGAGGGGAAATGCTTGTGGAAATATTCCTAACTCTCAGCTGTAGATTGCTGCTATTACATTCATAATAGGGTATGTTATTTTGAAACAAAATATCAGAAAGACTCACAGATTCCGAGAAGATCTGAAAACAATGAATCTGCTGATTTCGTTATTTCACTCTTTCACAAACTCTCAAATCGTACAGTTTTCTTCTTATTGGACTTCAGAAAGAATCTTTGCACTGTTGCAGCAATGGTTCTTATACTTGGATCAGTATGGCCCAGAGACTGTTTAGGGTCTCCATTCTGCTATTGTTTGTCCTGAGAAAGACTTTCTAAGAGTAAATGTAATAGAGGTAAACTGAAGAAATAAAAACAGTAGCTGTGGTTACAAAATAGAAAAGCTTCTCTCCCCATGCGCATGCTTATACATATACATGAAAATGGGAAAGAGGTACATTGTGGCAAGTATAAGTGACTGTATAATTAAGTATAACGACTGTTGTAGCCACAACTATAAAAAAAATCACCTTTGTCCAGGATGCACATTTTGAGGTTTGTGTTACTCCAGAAATCTGAATTCATGAAATCTTTCAAGAAACTAACATTGAAGGATGTCCTATTGGATCCTGCCTGAAGGCAGGGCAAGAAAGGCTGCCTCCACATCCGAAGTCTGAGCAGTCCTGAGTGCAGACGCTGAATGGCAAATTGGCGATTTTTTTTTTCTCATATGGGCAAGCTGAGTTTACAGGAGGATGATTAGCAAAAGAAATTTATTTTTTTAAGAGTGATGAATGATTCTGTGAAAAATTGCCAGTTCGTTCTTAAAATATTTTAAGAGTTCATATAAAAATATACAGAAGGATCTAAATACAATTTATTAAAAAATCAAAATGGCTAAAAAATATATTTAACAATTAAAAATGCCAATGAAATGAGGTGTTGGTGAGGGATCCTTATAAGTAAAAATCCCCCAGCCTGTTAAGAATATGGAGCGGCAAGCGTCGAATACATCACCGAAATGTAACACCGATAGAGCCTGTCTACAAGGCCATCTGGCAATATTCATAGCTTTTGGCTCAGTCCTAGGAATCTATCCTAGGAAAATCATCTAAACTTGGGCAAAACTTTACGCATAGAGATCTTTACTATGATAGTGACAAAACACTGGATTACCTAAATGTCATAGTATAATTTTTCATGGCCTCTTCTTTTTATGGTTATTGAAGCAATAAAATATCCTTGCAAGAGAACTGATGCATTTTCTATTTTAAGGCTAAAACAATTAAATTTATTTCTAAGATTACTACTATTGCATGTCCATAAAATTTATCATTAATGCATTTAAGAAAAATCCTTTAATGTAAAATAGTCTTACTGTGAGCATAAGGAACATCATTCATGTCACACATAATAGGATATAAGGTATAAATACTTAGGAATAACTACCGTAAACCTTTCAGACATTAAAAATGGCTCTTATTTAATAAGGTGCTAGTCTTGTCATTGTTTTGTCTAGAAAGATATGTACATAGTCAAATAAAATTAACAAGCTTGGACCTACCAGTCTGTATTAGAGTTCTTAGTGGCAAATGAAGATCGTGTTTTTTGTACGCATAAGATGGTCTAACCTATTTTCACCCTGTGAAATGACTAGATCAAGTTAAATAACACATCTATTATTTCACATACTTATCTATAGTGGGGACACTTAAAATCTTCCTTTGTAATATATCTTATTTACATATTCTTATTTACATGAACTTGGGAGTCAGGAGTAGAGGAAATTGACAGTTAATGTGAATAGTAACATTAATTGGATTGTTTGGAGATTATTAAAGTTTTACAAATTAAACAAGCCACCTATTAAGAGTTTTGTGAACATATTTCAAAGGATAGATAAAAAAATTCCAAGTAATCGCTTATTCACTTCACTTTTTCAAAAGAACAGATGATTAAAAATCTGTATATATATATATGTATGTGTATATACATACATGCATATGTATATGTATATACACATACATATATATTATATGTCAGTAACAAAAAGCAGGCATTAGTGTGAAAGGAAGTGAAAGGGTTAAGGGTGTCATAGGATTGGTACTAAGGAAGACTGGAGGAAAGAAAGAAAAGTGGGAAAGCAATGCAATCATATCTTAATTACCAAGGACCAAAAAGACAAAATTAGAAAATAAATTTCCCCCAGCATAGCATAGTTAAAGCACTAGGTATAGAAAGTAAAAGTACAGAGAGCAACAAGAGAATTTTTTTAAAAGTCATGTGTCACACATAAAGAAAAACTTATTGGAACTGCAGCTGTTTTCTTGATGGAAACTTTGGAAGCCACAAGAACCATGATGACCACCCTAAACTAATACCCAGCAAAACTATCTGCCAGACTTGGAGAAAGACAAACTTTCCATGATTTTAACAGCCTTAAGAAGAATAAATGTAAGAAAATAAACCTTAGAACTAAATAAAACATACAAAAACCTCTGGGTCATATTGAAACCAGTCCCAGAGAAATGTATAGTTCTAAGGGGTTTTAAAGTTTACCTCCTAAGTGTCCCTCAGTAGAAGAGTGGATAAAGAAACTGTGGTACATATACACTATGGAATACTACTCAGCTATTAAAAACAAGGAATTCCCGAAATTTGTGGATAAATGGATTGAGCTAGAAATGATCATAATGAGTGAGTTAACCCAGAAGCAGAAAGAATCAAATGGTATATACTCACTTATATCTGCATACTAGCCCAAGGGGCATGTCCCACAAAAGCCTTCACTTACCAGGAAACTGGGACAGAGGGGAAGGCATCCTATTGGGACTCTAAATGAGAGACACATGGGAGAACAGCAAAATAAAAGGATACAGAGGGTCCTAGAAATCTACAAGTAGAACAATATGATAGGCAGATTTGGGCCCAGGGGTCCCGCTCAAACTAAGGCACCAGCCAAGGACAATACAGGAGGTAAACTAAGTGCCTATCTTAGAAATTAGAAGGAGTAGCCAGGCTCAGTGGTGCACACCTGTAACCCCAGCACTCGGGGAGGCAGAGGCAGGAGGATCTCAGCCTGGTTTACAAAGCGAGTTCAGCACAGCCAAGGCTACACAGAGAAACTCTGTCTTGAAAAAACAAACAAAAAAAATCAGAAGGAGCACATATGGTCCAGCTACAGGCCAATTATACTGATGAATATAGATTCAAAAGGGCTCAAGAAAATAATTATGACAAAATACATACATACACCAAAAAGAATATCCACTATAACCAAGTTGGTGGCTCTACTCTTGAAATTCAGATGAAGTTCCACATACTCAAGTCAATAAATGTAATAAACTACATACATGAATTTAATACACAAAATACAAAAAACTATATCCACAGCTGAAGAAAAAGCCTTTGATAAAATCCAAAAAGCCTTCATGATAAAAAATAAATAAAAAACCTCTGAGAGAAGGTAGAATTAGAGGAAACATACCACAACATAAAACATGGTTTTATCTCAGAAACCCACAGCCAACAACACTGTAATGCCAAAAACACTAGACGCAGTCCACTATGCCCACTCCTTTTCAGTACTGTGCTTGAAGCACTAGCTGGAGCAATAAGACAAGAGAAGAAAATGACAGAGACTCAAATAGGAAAAGAAAAAGGCAGATTATCCCTCTTTGCAGATTACACTATATTATATATTGGAGATGCCAGAAATTTTACTAGAAAACTTCTAGACACTATAAACAAACTCAGGAATTCAGCAATATATGGAACTGACTTGCACGAATCAATAGCACAAACCAACAACAAACATACCGAGAAAGGAATCATGGATATATTTCTATACACAAAAGCCTCAAAGAGAATAAAACATCTAGGAATAAACCTAACCAAGGAGGTGAAGGGACTTTACATTGAAAACTTCAAACATCTGAAGAAAGAGAAGAAAAACATACTCCAGGACAGAAAGATATCCCATGCTCATGGATTAGTTGAATTAATATTATGAAGTGTACCACTTCATCAAAAGCTTTTCACAGCTTCAAGGCCATCTCAGTTTTTAAAATCCTCATCTCGTTCTTCACAGAAATAGAAACAGCTATCCTAAAATTCACATAGAAGCAAATACCACCCTGGATAGCTAAAATAATCCCTAGCAGAAAGAATAATGCTAGGAGGATTACTGTTCCAGAATTTAAGATATATTACAGATGTATAGTCATAAAAACAATATGATAATATGATATAGGCACATGAACAGACGTGTTGACTATGTAGACTGATGGGACAAAATTAAAGACCTAAACATGAGTACACATAACCTTTAGCCGTAAAACACGCTCTGAACAAAAGAAAATATCTTCAACAAATGGTGCTGGGAAAACAGGATGTACACATGCAGACGAATATCCACTACCTTCCACAAAATCTAACTTCAAGTGGATCAAAGACCTAAATGTGAAACATGAAATACTGAAACTTCTAGAGAGCAAAAGTAACACCCTATATATGACATAGGTGTAGGAAAGGACTTTCTAAATAGGACTCCATTTGTCAAAGAATTGGGCCAAAATTGTCAAATGACCTTCATAAAACTAGAAAGCTTCTGTACAGTTAAAGAAATCATCAGCCATGTGAAGAGGAAGCCCATAGAATGGGAGAAAATTCATTGCCAGATATACATTGAACAGAAGACTAATATCCAGAATTAATAAAGAAAGGGGGGCAGAGAAAAGGACTTGGAGGTGACAGGAAGTTCACAAGAAGCCCAACAGAGCCAATTAACCAGGGTCCAGAGGGGCCTGCTGAGACTAAAGCACCAATCAAGGGCCTTGTATAGACTGGACCTAAGCCCCCTACACAGATATAGCTGATGGGCAGCTCAGGCTTCGTGTGGGTCCCCTAGTAAGGGCAGCAGGGGCTGACTTTGACATGGACTCTGTTGCCTGCTTTTCAATACTTCCCCTTGGCTGGACTGCCTTGATAGGCCTCAAGGGAAGAGGACACTGAAGTGACTTGATGAGCTGGAGTGGATAGGAAGGGGGCTCCCCTTTTTTGAGGAATATGGGAGGGAGAATGGGTGAGAGGGAAAGACAGTCAGACTAGGAGGAGGGGAAGAATAGAGCTCTGACCAGGATGTAAAGTGAATCAATCAATCAATCAATATTTTAAAATTTCAAGACCAAAGCAAATCTAAGAAAAATCATCCTGACCCATTCAGAAAATGGGCATGGAACCTCAACAGTGTGTCCTCTAAAGAAGAAAAACAACAGTGGCTAAACGATAGCACAGAGATGTTCACAGTCCTTTATAGTTAGGGAAATGCATGTCAAAATCACATTGAATCTCATTTTACTCCAGTCAGAATGACAAAGATAACAAAACATCCAACAACAAACACTGGGAGGGACGTAGGGGGGAAAGGAGACCCTCATCTGGTTGTTCAGGTTGCAAAGGGTCTATCCATTCTGGAAATTGGTGTAGAGAGTTTTCAAAAGGCTAAGAATAAATCTACTATGTGAACCAGTCATATCACTGCGTGGAATACATGCACCCAAAAGATTCAAAATTCTACTCCACAGATACTTGCTCAGCCATGGTCATGGTTGCTCACTCCCAACAGCTGGGAAAAGGAAACAACTAAATGTCCTACAACTAGTGAATGGATAATGAAAATGTAGTGCATATACACCATGGAATGCTGTTCTTCTGTAAAGAAAAACCAAGGCATGAAACTTACAGGTTAATGGGTGGAACTAGAAAATATAATATTGGATGAAGTCATCCAGACTCAGAAAGACAAATGTTTCATGGTCTCTCTCACCTGAGACTCTTAGCTCCAAACATTCAAAAGAGTACATACACTGGAGTAACTGCAGAAAAGGAAGAAGCAAAGGTGACCTGCCAGAGCAGGGGAGAAATAGAGAGAACAGCTGGGCGTTAGAGTTCTGATCTTGGAAATAAGAAACATGGGTGAGGGGCCCTCAGGGAGTGGTAAGAGATAAATACAGAAGAAAGGGGATGAATGTAAGGATGTCTGAAAAAGCAATAAAGAATCATAATATCAACTATCTACCTCAAGATACTCATAAGACATGTAAGTTGGTGTATGAAAACATATACGGTTTACATGAAAATGACCCATCCTGGCTGACAATGTTCCCTCCAAGAGCCAAAGGCCATCTAAATCCCAACACTAGACATGAGAGTTGGTCAGAGTTGTCCGAGAGACTCCCAAAACATGACAGACTGTTGCTCTTCCCCTCGGTTGTCCCATGAGGGATGGAAGATAAGTCCCCTATTACTGACACCATGCACTTCAGAAATACGGTTCAGAGGCTACTGAGTTGGAACTGATCTGAAAGCTTCCTCCCTGGGGGCTAGCTTTCAGGGCACCAGAAAGCACCACACAAGCTTCCAAAGCAGCAGCAAGCAACAGTGCTACTCAGCTGTGACTCCCATGAACCACACCAGTGCCCAGCATGGCATAACCCTCAGGGTGCTCACAATAGTGGGAGACATGGTCTTCCCAGGAAAAAGCGCATCAATCGGTTATATACCACCGATGGGTCAACCCCGAAAAAATAAATACAGGTAACATCATACAGAATGAGAAAATTATTCTTAAGGGGGTGTGTGTGTGTGTAACAACAATTAACATGAGAAGGAGAAAAACAACGAATTTGAGAGAGCAAGGAGAGGTATATGGGTGAAGTGTTGAGGAAAGAAATGGAGGGGAAAATAATATAAATATATTATAATCTCAAAATAAAAAGTTAATAAAAGGAAGTGGAGGTAAAGTGACTAAAATTCACTGTATATGTACATGAAACTTTCAGAGAGTAAAAAAAAAAAAAATAGAAAAAAAATCCTATTTTAAATTAAAAACTAACTAAAATTCTGTACACAAACCACACATAACTGTCCAAGAGTTTTTCTTCTGGCAGAGCAGAACAGTGACCCAAAATCAAACACAATGGATGGAACAGACCCCTCTAAGTATACAAACATCAAGCTATTCAGAACATCAGAGTCCACAAAACTTACTGCCTGTGCCAACTGAATTCTTGAAGGGGAAGCTGCTGGCTATAATACTGTCCTTTTACCCCTGAAGGCTGTACTGATGCTTGTGGTCTGTGCTACTAGTTTGTTGTTGTTGCTTTTGTTTTTTGTTTTGTTTTGGTTTGGTTTGGTTTTTTTTTTTGCTGCAATAAAGATAATATAAAATGGCCTCTTTGGTGCTTATGTTAGATGTGTGATTCACTACTTATTTGGCTTGGTTTTAAAATCTTGTTTTATATTCAAAATGGTAGAAATAGAAAACAATTAAACCCAAAAAGCTCTTGCACCTATGTGAACTATCATGCTACTGCTAATGTTTTCTGTACATATTTCAAATGTTCCTGGGCTTAGAGCTGTAAAAATCATCTGTTAGGTATGTCACATGACTTTTATAGGACCAGTAAGATAGTTTCAAGCCCATACCAATACACCTGATGCAATGAGGTCCACAGTAAAGTGATGGGGATGAAATTTAGCTTGGTTCCCTATCAGATTCATCACTCCGGGTAACTTAAGTCATAGATAAACCTCACAAAGAAGGGAGAAAACGTTCAAAGATATGGTTCTCTTTATTTAATTATAGGAAAGAATAAACAAGAAGAAATGACTAAAAATTCTTTCCATAAATACTTTACGTTGACTCTAAACTTCAAAGTTTCTGGGTGGGGGGGAACTCTAAAATAGTTTAGTTCTGTTTGTGTTGGGGGAAATATATACTTCCACCACAAGGGGGCAGTAATTCACTTTTGCACTAAGACGTGGTTTGTTTCAATTGTGCAGAGGAACTTTGCAGTTCTTATTTCTTAAATTCTTTATAACCTCAGTTTAAGGCTTACTTTTTTCCAGAGATCAGTTCTGCAGAGGATTAAACAGTAATGAGATACAAATGCACACAAGGAAAAATATAATTGTTGTCCTATCAAAAAGGTATCTGTAGACAACAGAAAAGAACTGTTAACATGATTCTCCTATACAGCCATTTAGGAAGAAAACTCTACCAATGCTGAATTTTAGCTGACATTTTCTTATGGGGAAGTGAATATATGCTACAGCAAAGAATAACTCTTTTTGTTTTAACTCTAGTTTTCAAGGACAGTTAAAACTAACTCTGGTCTCCAGCAGTTTGTATTTCATACTGGGAGTAAAGGCTGCATGAATCTGACCATTTATGATAAATGTTGACAAAAGCCTCTGGCCAGGCTGGCCTCCCGGCCACAGTGAGTTAGCCCCTGCGAGGCAAGTCAAGAGGCATCGAGGGGCCTTTCAGACATGGTGCTGCTCAAGTTCAGCTCTGCACAGTAGGTCAGAGGCTGAGCAAGGGAGGTACCACATGCCCAGAGAGACCTATCCACTCTCCTCCTCCTGACTAGTAGCAGAGCCAGCTGTAGGCAAGGGTATTAACGTCCCTGTTTCTTCCATAGACTTACCACCTTAAAAAGTCACCATGCACAGATGTAGTTGTTGTCTCATTTTTCAATAAAGACAAAAAGCATTGACAGATTATTAATATTCCCCTTGGTGAATTTTATGACAACTGTCACTGACCACAGCATAACCATTAAAGCACTTTATTGTTACTTTGTTTCTTGGGGTTTTGGTAAATTCACTCTGAATTACTGTTTATTCTTTTTAATGTTTATTTGTTTCTTTGCTTTTTGAGACAGTGTTTCTCTGTGTAGCCTTGGCTGCCCTGGACTCTGCTTTGTAGACCATGCTAGCCTTGAACTCACAGTGATCCACCTTCCTCTACCTCTCTAAGTGCTGGGATTAAAAGAGGGGAGAGCTGGTGGCACTCAGAGGAAGGATAGCAGGCTACCAAGAAGAGACTTGATACCCTATGAGCATATATAGGGGGAGGAGATCCCCCTCAGTCACAGTCATAGGGGAAGGGAGTAAGGGGAAAATGGGAGGGAGGGAGGAATGGAAGGATATAAGGGATGGGATAACCATTGAGATGTAATATGAATAAATTAATAAAATAAAAAAATAAAAACGTGTGCCCCCACACCTGGCTTCTCTTTACCTATTATTAATATTCAGTCTACAAACTTTCCTTAATACAGTGTGAGACTGTGGATCACATGATTACCACGCGTGCATTTTAAGTGCTTTCTGCATATTCTTATCTATGGAACATGTCAGTGACATGTTCTCAATTAAATGATCAGACTCGTTTGCAATTTCATAGCAAGTCTGGAAAGAGCATCAGAATGTGCTGAAAAAAAAAATGACATAAACTTTTTTCATTAGATTCGGAGCTGGGATGTCATCGGGAAATAGTTTCAGGTTTCTCCATGGCTGACTTAATAATAGAACGCCCATCCTAAGTGAATTCTGTTAAAACCAGGGGATGTAATGTCTTCTCTTTGATCTTAAATCAATAACCATTAAGCAAATGATGAAAATATCCAAGAAGTGGTGTTTAACACTATTACCATATAGCAAATGTGAATTTAATTCAGGCTCAACACAGTCTTGGTGGTACTTGTTGATCGCTCATACAAGTGAAAATAAAGTAATGGTTCCTACATGGTGTGTGTGTGTGTGTGTGTGTGTGTGTGTGTGTGTGTGTGTGTGTGTGTATATGTGTGTGTGTGTATATGTGTGTGTGTGTATATATGTGTGTGTGTGTATGTGTGTGTGTGTGTATTTGTGTGTGTGTGTATGTGTGTGTGTGTGTATATGTGTGTGTGTGTATATATGTGTGTGTGTATATATATATGTGTGTGTGTGTGTGTGCGTGTGTGTGTGTGTGAACATACATCATCAGTTCAAGCTCACCACTTAAATTACAGGTACCATATGAAGGTAGTCAATTTCAGCTTTGTTACACAGTCTACGTAGGCTATCCTGACACCATGACTGTGACTTTTTGGCCTCATCTCTTTGTAACAGCCTCAATTTCATTCTCTTTTACCTCAAATGCATATTCCCACAGGGCAGTTCAACATATCTCAGTCGCTCTACAAGATAAACCACAGAACTAGGCATGTCTGCCTTGAATAAATCACTCCTGGCCTAAAGCGAAGAAGTCAGATGATGGCTCGTAGAGCAGTGTGATGCTGGAGTGGGAAGGTACCTGGACTGGAAGATCACAGCTTTGGGGATCACGTAGCCCTAGATTCAAAGCAGAACTATGCTCCTTAGAAGCTAGTGATCTTAGACCGCTGGCGTTCGCTATCACACTTTCAGCTTTCTAACCTTTAAGCAGATAGTAACAATAGAGTTTAAGTGTCTTGGTACTTAACCTTTCCTGTTCCAAATGAAACACAAATTGCTGGAGGCTCAAAGCTAACATCCACAAATGAGAGAAAAAAAATATGAAATACATTTTTCTAGAAACTGATAACCTTTACTCCTAACTTCACAATATGAAAATCATACCTGCCACCATTATGGGGTCAAGAACCTATGGCTTGAATGGCCATAGATCCTAGGGAAGAACCTACTATTAGTCTAACAAACAGAAATAGTATTAAACCAACTTCCAAAGACTTATTATTAGACCTATAGATTAATGCATTGCTCAACCCTCATCAGAGAAATATCTATTTGTAGCAGATAGTGATTAACACAGAGACCTGAAATTGACCAAGGGTAGAGGTTATGAGCCTGTGCAATGCTCAGCCCTAAATGGGACATTTGTACTTTAATCCATTCTCCCAAAGCTCAGGGAACACTGTGGAAGAGGGGTCAGAAAGAATGTGAAGGTCAGAGGCAGTGGATGACTAAGGAAACAGTGTCTTCTGAACAAAACAGGACATCTGATAGAGGTTGCAACAGCATCCACAAGATCTGTATGTGCTTAGGGTGGACGAAATCCCACCATATAAAGGTGAGTTGGGCACAACTCCCTTCCCTAGTTCTTTTTGTGGGTGATGGATGGAAAGACAAGTGGACACAAAGCTGCCACGCCTGGAGGAGCATACACACATGGAAAACTAGCTCCGGTTATGTGCAACAATCAAGATAGCCGCTGTGCTTCTGTGTGAGAGATCTGTCTTACTCTCCAAAACAACTGACTCAATGGACAGTTCTATTTCAAAAGGCAACCTGGTTGGTTTACAAGAATCTAAAACTGTGAATACACGACAATGAAATTGCAGCTGAAAATGTTAAAATATACTATTACATGTGTATTTTCTCAATAAGCACGCAAGGTTGGCATTTCGAAAGTTGAGAAGGAGAGTGTTGGGGATACAGTTTGTTGTACAGCACTTGCCTCACATATCGGGGTTCTAGGCCTGGTTCTGAACGCGCATGTGCACATGCGCGCGCACACACACACACACACACACACACACACACACACACACACACGGGGGCGGGGGGTGGGGAAGGTGAGACAGAAAAGTACCTCATACTTCATGTAACATAAATGCTACTAATATCAAGTTATAACTAGTTGGATTACAGAAAGGAGAAACAAAGAAATATTTAACTTCATTCATCAAGGTGGTTTCTATAAGTCAATTCCATATATGACAGCACCGTCGTTGTCGTCATCATCATCATCATCATCATCATCATCATCATCATCATCATCAGTGTCATCATATTGTCTCGGTAAGCTCTATAACAGACACCAAGTGTTTGACATAGGTTAACTTGTTTAATATTAAAATTGACCTATGCTATAGACTCTAACTCTACCCACTTTTTCAGAAAGAGAACTTTGGGGTCAGAAAGATTACATTAGCCCAGAGGCCACTAGTGTTAAGGGGCAAAGCTGGGATTTAAGCGGTATGTTCCCAAAGCATGTTTATGAATACTTCCTTTCATCACTTTATAATATAATAAGCCTCGTCTTCTGAGGTCACAGAGGAGGTCGGTGTAACTTTCATTCCTTCCATCAAACTTTTAAAAGCCCAGGAACTAGTCATCACTGAGGCAAATGGCCGGACCATTAATTTCATATGTAGAAGCCTGAGACCATCACTGGTTTGATACAATAGTGTGATAAAAGAATACTTCTTATTCATATATGACAAAGAAAAGAAGCATTTCTCAAAATACTCTTAGTACAAATAAATATCAAAATATTGTTTTGTCATTAGAGAATCTTTGTCCAATACCCAAGTACCAACAATGTGCTTTTTAAAAAAAAAAATATTTACTTGTACTTAATATGTATTTACTTGTATTTAATATGTGTGCCTGCACATGTAATTAGAGTTACAAGCAGTTGGGAGCCACCTGACATGGGGGCTGGGGACTGAACTCATGTCTTCTGCAAAAGAAGCAAGTGCCCTTAGTACCTGAGTCATCTCTGCAGCCCATTTTAATATGAAAAATATTTTAATGTGTTTGGCATAGCTCATCACAGACACCACATTTCTGACTCTTAAAAGAAATCTACAGTCTTCAACCCCAATATCCTCTTACGTGACTACCATATGTTAAAACAGCAGAACATGGTTTATTGTTTATCAACCATCTTAACACTAATAAAATTGGTTTTTATTTCCTCAACTTACAGTAGCATTACTTTTGTATTTATTTCAGAAAAAGTATAGATAGTGTCAAACATATATATAAACCAAAATCAATGGCATTTCATACGCATGCATATACAAGATGTGTACTAACTTTTTGACCATTTCTTATTGCAATATTTTATTTTTATGTTATCACCTTACTTTGTCTTGGGTATTAAGGGAAGTCACACAAGCATAAAAATTAACAACTAACACTAACATTTTAAAATATAGAATGAACAATTTACAGTGAAAACACCACTGAATCAGAAATTTAGAAGGAGAGATTCAAATTTGAATCTACTATAATGTCAATAAAAGAGATAACCTGTCGAGAAAAACTGTATAAAGACTAACAATGAGCTTTACATAACGCCAAACTTTTCAGGGCCTTAGCATGCTGTCTTAAGGGCCTGTGATGAAAGCCAGGCTAAGCCTGTGGAACTGAAGCAATTGTACAGCAAGAAAACAAACAGCTGAATTTTAAAATGGGTAAGGGATTGAAAGAGATATTTCTTAGATGAAGAGAGATGAACAGCCAAAGGGTGCTCAACAATTCTAATCATCAGGGAAGTGTAAATGAAAACCACAATGCGCTATCACCTCATACCCATTAAAATGGCTATTATCTAAACAACAGCATATACGGAAGACGGGGCGGAGATGGGCAGCTATTGTGCAACGTTGTTGGGGACATAAGCCAACTGCAACTATTAACATGGAGTTTCTTCTAAACACATAGAACTACTGCATTACCCAGAAGTCCCACTTCTGGGTATCTATCCAAAGGAACTGATATAGGAGCTATTTAAGAGTGCCTTCTGCCTTTCAGCATTATCTACAATAGATAAGATGGGGGAAGCAACCTGAGGGTCCATCTACAGATTCATGAATAAAGTAAGAGTGATGCTCGGTGGAAAACCACACAACCTTCAAAAGAATATCCTGTTATTAGTCACAGTGTAGACAGAACTGGATGGAATCACAGTAAGTGAAACAAGCCATTACAAAAACATAAACAATACCATATGATGTTGTTTATATATAAAACCTATAAAAATTGTCACCACGGAATTAGAATACAAAGGTAGAGGGGAAAGGGGAGGGTGGAGGAAGACAGGATTTGCTTTTTTTAAAAAAAAAAAAAAAAGGATTTGCTTAGCTAAAATGAATACTACTAATGATTAGTTGCATGGCAAGCGATCATAATCAAACATAATTATATATTTCAAAAGGCAAAATTTCCTTGTGATGATGAGGGTCAAGCCCAGGACCTGGTTCATGCCAGACAAATTTTTATTAGTAAGCTGAACACAGTTCTGTTAAAAACATTTATATGTATGATTGCGGCAAGAAAAGTGTGAGACTAAATGTATGTTAATTATCCAGATATCATCTTGTATTACATACAATGTATATACAAAACAAAACACTTACAAACCCATATGCAGAACAAAACCAAATAAACAAATGAAATACATTTTTTAAAAGTTCATACCTAAAAAGTGAAAACAGGTGTGTATGTGCATACGGAGATGAGCAGTGAATATTTATTTTGTTTAGACACCGGAGGATCACCCTTAGCTTTCTTTCAGTAGTAATCAAGATATTATGCTCCTAAGGGATTGCTGAACATATCAATATAAACAGAATAGAGAGTATACCATGTATATTCAAGGCCTGACACGGCAGAACAATGAACAAAGAATTGCCTTTTATATTGAATATAGATTCTTCTCTCATCCTGACCACAGTTTTCCCACCCTCCACTCTTTTCAGTACCTTGCTACTTTCTCTTTTCCCCAAATCCACTCCTAATGCATTTCCCTTCAGAAAGCAATAGGCCTCCAAGAGACAACAACCAAATATGACCAAACAAGATGCAATAATACAAGGAAAAAGCCTGCAAACAGAGGCTGCAGAAGGCCACCCAACAGGAGGAAAAGAATCCCACGAGCAGGCAAAAGAGGCAGAGACACAGCTGCTCCTACTGTTAGGAATCCACAAACACACTAAGGTAAAAGCCGTAACTTACATGCCATTAACTTACATGCAGAGGATTTCTAGATAAGTCATGCTAGAATGATTGAAATAAAAGGTTTTCCCATTTCATACATAACACAAAACTTAATTCCCATTTACAACAACAATTTAAATGGAAATGCGAAAATTTCCCTTAAAAATCTCTTACTATAAAATCGGAACAATGGTATGAGCCAGAGGGTGAGGGAGCATCCTGTGAGATTGTGTCTCCTGGCAACATCACAAGGGCATGTATAAAGTCTCACCAACATGGCTGCCTGAATGTGGAATGAGCAAAGATAACAGCAAGAGACATGCCGAAGTGGATGGGGAGACTTCAACATTTCAGAGAATTATAGGCAACTGAGGAAAGCTAGGAGCTGGAGAGCTCTTTCCCAGGAAAGAGTCATTAAATGTCTCAACAATGTACAAGGAAAGGCAAGCAACCCCGATGCCGAAACAAAGGCCAGAGAAACACTGGGCCGCACCAAACCTGTCCAAGACATACCTGCTCAGGAGGCAGACATGAGGTAAAGCAGCCTTGTGCAGACAGACGCCTGGCACAGTGGGGAGAATGCCCACCAGACTGCTGAGTGTTATGTGGAAAATGATGATAAAGTTGTTGAACTTTAGCTATTATGTTTGAGAGGACGGTTGTGCACCAAGGCACAACCAGAACGGTGCCACATTGGTAGGTAACTATTAAAGTGAGACTGGAGAGCATTAGAAATCCTGCTCAAACTATGGCACCAGCCAAGGACAATACGTGCAATAAACTTCAAACCCCTACCCAGATCTACCCAATGGACAGAACATTCTTCACAATTGAGTGGAGAGTGGGGACTGACTTTCACATGAACTCTGGTGCCCCATATTTGACTACGTCCCTTGGATGGGGAGGTCTGATGGCACTCAGAGGAAGGAGAGCAGGCTACCAAGAAGAGACTTGATACCCTATGAGCATATACAGGAGAAGAAGGACCCATTCAGTCACAGTCATAGGGGAGGGGAGTAAGGGGAAATGGGAGGGAGGGAGGGAAGAATAGGAGGATACAAGGGATGGGATAACAATCGAGATGTAATATGAATGAATCAATAAACTATATTTTAAAAAAGAAAAAAAATAATTTTTCTCAGATTCATATTCTAAGTTTTTGTCGGTAAGCGTATGTGTGCCTTTCACCACACACAATTTTTCAAGTTTTAAAGCAAATAATCCAGATACATAGAACACTAGTAACAGCCACCTAGCCACATGAAAGATTAGTATGGAGTGACAAATTTCACCTTCAACACTTATATGCTAACTGCACTATCTTTTGATTGACTTACTGATTGGTAATTGATTGATTGATCTGGTTAGACTATATTGAGAAATCTAAGGATAGCTTTTTTGTTTGTTTCTTCTTAAGAATTATGAAACTATTCTCAACCCTTTGTGTTCAAGGCTTTTTGGTCCCATTTTTTTTTTCACATATGAGGTCTTCACTTAATAAACCCAAGACACTTCTCAACTCAAATGTTTATTATTACCGATCCTTTATTCCATCATCACCTTTTAGATTTTGTCTTTGCCTTCTAAAATTCTATTAGTTTCCCTACCTTCTCCTCTTTTTTAATCATTATACTATACCCAAGTGGTCATTGTGCACCTGACAAGCCCTGTAGTTAAAAAATAATTGTTGGGCTTAGGCTCTTTCTAATCCTTTACCTCCCTTTTTAAAACTTTGAACACACTGCCCTTTTCTCTCAGCCCAGTTAGTTACTTTTATGTTCTCACCTAGTTTATGAATGTTTTCCCTGCATCATATTGGAGATAAACTTCTTCCTCAATTTTTTCCAGATTTTTTAAGGTGAATGTCAGAAATCTGAGTTTTCCTAAATTTTGGGTTGATTTCACTCTTTTTTTAATTTTATTAACTTATTCAGATTACAACTCAATTGTTACCCCATCACTTGTATCCTCCCATTCCTCCCTACCTCCTGCTTTTACCCTATTCCCTTCCCCTAGGTCTATGTCCCGGGGGGACCTCCTTCCCCACTATATGGTCATAGGCTATCAAGTCTCATCTTTGAGTGTCACCAGGCCTCCCCACCAAGGAGAAGTGGTCAAATGTAGGGCACCAGAGCTCATGTCAAAGTCAGTCCCTGCTCTCTACATAACTGTGGAGAATGTCCTGTCCATTGGGTAGATCAGAGTAGGGATTCAATGTTTACTATTGTATTGTCCTTGGTTAGTGCAATAGTTTGAGCAGACCCCCCCTCCCCCAGGCCTTGATCCACTCATCATGATGTTCTTCTTGTAGGTTTCTAGGACCCTCTGGGTCTGTCTATTTCCCCATCTCCTATATTTCTCTTAGCTAGAGTCTCAGTAGGATGTCCTCACATCTATGCCAATCTCCTGGTAAGTGAGGACTTTCGTGGGATGTGCCTTTTGGGCTAGTGCCCAATTGTAAGTGAGTATATACTATGTGAGTCTTTCTGCTTCAGGGCTAACTCACTCATTATGATTTCACTCTTATCCTCAAATGATATTACACAGATTTATGGTTGATTTTCCCTCAACTCTCAGCTCATGTAGCAAACTTATTAAATAGATTGCCCCAAACTCATCAGATTAGGATTCAACTCCATTTCCCAACAGCTAACTGGTGATTCACTCACCCTTTATCCAACCTAGGTCTCCATGCAAATGGTTTTCTGTATGTGAGTGAAAGAGAAGCAAGCCTCCTAGCTATGGTCTCCATCTCCAGTATGCCAGACAGAAATAAGCTCATCTGTAATCTTTAGCTCTCACTTCTCTGGGCTCTTTTCACTATATGCCTGACTTACAGCACTCAGAGGAACCATATTGTCCAGGATGCAATGTGCTTCCTAGTTCTTATGTAATTTCTGAAAGATGTTGAATGTTTCTAACAGTTTACATTTTATGTTAAGGCAGCCATGACTCAGGGCCTCTTTCCATTCCCCCAACACAGCCTGAAAATATAGAAGCATAACTTAGCTTTGTTTACAGTAGAAATATTCCACTTTCTTCTTTCCCTGTAGAGTAGACATTTACTGTATCAGTTGTTGGTGCTCCTCCAGAGCCTCCCAGTGATCTTCAACTCTTTGAAGAGAGTAATACCAAACTATAGCAAAACCTTGTAGGTGATAATTGAGGGGGAAGAAAGAACAACAAAAGACCCACAAACAAAACATATGCACACACACATGTACAACACACAAATGCACACATACTCATAAACACATGCACACACGTGGGCTACTCACCCTCTTTGAGAAGCCCACTCTCTCACCCTCTACTTAGGTATGTCTTAATTTCTTTTGATAACATCTCTTCCTCCTAAATAACTCTCATACTTAAAATCCTTTTTTTTTTTTTGAGATGATGAAATACTTAAGACTTTTTCTTTTCCCTTTTCTCCCTCCAACCCTCTCCTATATAGCTCTCCCCACTCTCCTTCCAAATACATGGGTGTGGGAAGGACCAGCGTGCAGGCCAGAGACACAAGGGACCTGTCCCGTGGAACGGATACTGGAAGGTTCACTCTTGTTTCCCTTTAACCTTTTTTCCCTCTTGTGTAAGATAGTTGGGTTCTATAATAAAGTTTAATAGTTTAAAAAACAGAGCCAACACATGGGCTACTTTCTTTAATAAAATATCCAACTCTGCTTCAGACTTCTCATTCCTGAAATTCTGACATTTTCTTCACCATCGATGTCACAAATCCTGATTTGACTTAGTCAAGGTCCCTAAATTCTACAGAAGCTCCTCAGACTGTTCAGGGTGGTTAACAGAGTGTTGTGTCTCTGTCCCACAGGACTGACAGAAGGAGGACGAATGCAAGGCCAACCTTAACTATACAATGACACTTCAACTCCAAAACAAAACAAAACAGTTGTAGCCACTATCCTATAAGATGATTGCAATAACTAATCACATTGAAACTTAGGGTAGTGTCCTTCTGTTGTGACAAAGCAGAGAACTCAGGGAGCTATAGAACATCTGCTGGTTTTCTAACTTACTCACTTTGGGCTTCACCCCATGAAGTGAAGGCAGATGTGGAGTCAGACGTTGCCTGTGGACTTTCACTGAGGTACAGTCAGCCACTGAACAGACAAAATACTTCACTTTCCCCCCCCCCCCCCCACCTCAACTCTTCCAAGCATTTATTTGCTGGAACACCCTCCTAGGTTCTGCCAATAGGTTTTCACTTACAGTGTTATCTATTCCATCGCTGTAAGCATTTTAGGAAGAAATTTAGAGGAGTGCTGGCCAGGATAAATCTATTCAAATACAATTTTAATCAGAAGCCAGGGGTCACTAATACTGAGATGATTCAAATATCTATTACAAAGAAAACATACAGCTAAAGCTTATATGACTGAGAACACCTCTCAAATCCAATGCTATTTTTTACATGAATGTAAGATAAAATCCTAATAATTCTTATCTGAACAATGTCTGTGGGACAAGACCTCAAGGCCCAACTCCTCCATCTCTCTGCATTAAAATGCATTTACATCCATTTACACCAGAAAGACTATTTTAAAGACCCAAGAGAATACTTAAGTATTCTTAATAACTTTAAGTACCAAGGAGCTGTTGACTCTTTGAACTCCAAACCTCCTTTTGTGGTTACTCAAGTGTGAATTTTGAAAGCAAGAAATATAATTGGCCACCAGGTTCCATACAATCTGCATGCTCTCTAAGCCTCTGTTAGATCACATACTTTACTCTTGCTGAAAGCACATAGCTAACAGATAGACTGCTTAGCTGACAAAGCTTGCAAAAATAATTAGCTTATATAAACAGATACCGTGCTCATTCATCTTTGGTAACATCATATTTATTTTAGAGACACAAAGTTTTTTTTTCTTGCCAAAGTCTCCCAAACTAGAATGCAAATCTTTCTGCAATGTTGTTCTTCTACCATAATCGTTGGGTTCATTTAGCAAAGGTACTTAGAGGAAATGAAAGTAACAGAACTGGGGTCAATGAAATACCAAATTTTTACATGTGAAACATTTAAAAAGTGGTGAGGTCTTAAAGTGAATGCTTTCCCACATCATCTTAGTCCAAGAGAGCAGCACAGCAGGAAGGTTAAGAACTTGATGTTGGAGAAAAATCTTAGTTTTAGCTCCCATTGTAAGTTGACCCAAAGCCTCCTGACTGGTATCTGTGGGAACCCACAGCTCTTCCTCTGTAACACTGGAACATATGAAAAGCACCACTGACCTACTAGGTAACGTGGCTGTGTGGATTAAGAAGAAAGCTGAGCCCTGCTCATGGCACAACATGAACACTCAATGCACATTAGTAGTGATGGTGGATGTCACTGCTAATAAAAGCAATAAAGCATGTCAAAGAGGTCAAAAGAGCACAAACAGATCTTAACTTTCCTCAAACCAACCACATTAAAGAATCTAAATCAGAGCAAAACCACAGGAAACATCTGACCGAGCGCCATGACATCATGAAGTTCAACGTCATGCTTCTGCTCAGCCATACTACAGATACTTGGTTGTTACACAGACATCAGAAAGGCGTCTTCCTACTGCTGCTGGCCAGTATCCTCTGGAAGGGATGAGATTTGCTGTATATTCCCTGTATCTACCCTCTGTATTACCCAGGTTTGCCAAAGTAACTTTTCATTGTTTTGAGAGGTTAAGTAATGCTACAGAAATACTCGTGTCCAACAAAGTGAGGATCACACAGCCAAAGGAAAACACCCAAAGGAAAACAAAATGTGTAGAGGAGATAAATTCACTTCGTGATGGATGTTTACCAAAAAGAAATTACATCCACAATTCTCTCAGTAGGGGACCAATGGCAAGTTACATGCCCCCTGTTTAGCAGCTGAAAGCCAGCCAGATCCTGCGGCTTGGCTCCCTCACAAGCCTTAAACACACGCACTCCCAGAACAGCACCCAAGAAAGCAAATAATGTGCATGCTGCTCTCTGCTAAGCAGCAAGGGAGGGCAGTTTTTCTACAACTGCAGGCTTGAAGAGATTACACACATAAATAGCGTCAGTGTCTGCTGAGGTACAAGTATTCAACTAAGTCTTCCAAACCAACCAAAGGTCCCTGTACATCAGCACCAGGCTCTCTTCTTGTACTGTATTTTCAAACTATCTACACAGTAAGAATTTTGAGGGCTTTACAACAGATATAAACTTCAAAAGCTGCTTTACACATTTCTTTCTACTTTTCCCAAAACAAATGTCCTTCTATGAAAGGCACTGAAAGCAATTATCTGCATTTTTAATCCTGTATCGTTAAGGTAAGTTAGATGGTATAATGTCTAAAGTGTTGCTGGGTAGAATTATTTGAGTCCAAATCAGCTGTGGTATTCACAAAAAGATTGTAGACACACATCTATAGTCTCTTGGTGATTCTAATGACTTTGTTGGTTTGAAAAACCACTTCTTCAGGTCTTTAAGATTGGGTTATCACTGTTTTTTTTTTTTTTAATTGTGCTCACATTATCAGCACAGGTTCTAGCTAACATTAATGTACATGTACAAGAACCATGGAAAATGTTGTACGCATATTACTGACCCACTAAGGAGTCACCCAATCTGCGAGGGAGGAGTTCTTTTACAAATGCAGAGACTAAGAATTGGTTGAAATAATCTAACTCCAGTCATCACTAGCCTACTCAGCAAATATCTGGGACATAAAACTGTACAACTTTTAATCTTAACAATATGCAATAGCTCCTGTTGTTGTAATTGCCTAGAGAGTGAGAAGTAATGCTGGAGTGGGGTCTGGGTAACAAAGTGTTCAAGAAGAATATGTAAAGGAAGAGGAATTGAACATCCCAGACTCTACTGTCCAAGCACTGTTACTCTAATTGCAATAAAGAAAAACGCTGCTTCAACTACTAAGTAACTCAAACATTATAGGTCTACTCTCGATCTAAGTTAATAAACCTTCTTCATTTACCATAACTCTACCAGGCATTTCTCATGATATGGGAATGCATTCTGAACCATAAATTGAAAAACAAATACCACTGCACTAAAATTATAAAGTCTTGGTTTTGTAACGATCTTAGACTATATTGCTTCATCCCTAAACAAGTTATCTAACTTATGATGGATACTCAGTAAAG
Organism: Acomys russatus; assembly: GCF_903995435.1. Lineage (NCBI taxonomy): Eukaryota > Metazoa > Chordata > Mammalia > Rodentia > Muridae > Acomys > Acomys russatus. The sequence continues at coordinate 9,677,003 of NC_067153.1, forward strand.
TCTAATTAAATAAACAACTATGATACAACACTGAAGAAACACCATCATTTTCAAAAGCATCCCTCCCCTCCCCGACACATATCAAGGCCAGACCCAGGCACTGAGGTTGGCCCCATTACCAAGCACTTGGCTTGACTACGTATGTGTCATTTTTCATCTCATGACTGTATGATATGGTTCAAATCCTTACTTAAGTAGTTGACATGCTATACTACCAAGTTCGATTTTATCATCCAATTTGTTTCTCATCATTTAGGCAGCTGTTTTAACCAAGCTGTGCTAATTTGTTTCAGAGTATACATAAAATCCAACATTTCTATACCCAGGCTGGAAAAATACTAGTATTTTGCCAGCATAAAAAATTTAGATTATTCCCATAAAATCTTCTGACAAAAAAAAATTTGAGCTAACTACAAGAAAAAATTAAAATTTAAACTGCTTAATTTATTAATCTTGCACTAAAAACTATATCAACAATATACAAGGGTTACTTTGTTTAAACTTGCTCCCTTTGAATTAATGCTGTTTCCTTCAGAGAAAAAAAAGATTAGTATAAAGTGTGTCTCTATTATTTACATATCCTCCAAGTCACAGATTTCAGTCCTTCTGGCTCCAAGACAGCCTGCGTCTAGCAATGCCCTTGGAAATTTGAGATCTGTAGTGTACATTTAACACAAGCCTCTTTTATTTTCCTTTACATGCCATCAAAGTACATGAATGTTATCACTCCACATGACTTGCTGTTTGAATGCTTGGTGCTCATAAAACGAACTGAATCATATATTTGTGTCGTGACACTGGAGCAAGTGTAGTACTATAAAAACAAGAGGGAAAGGATAAAATATAGTTGATAAAATTCACAGCGATCTTGTTAGGAACCAACAACAAACATGAAACAAGCGAGGGAAAGAGTTCACACCTCTTCGCACATGACAGTTGCATGCTTCAGAGAAGAACATATCCCATGAAAACTCGTTTCCTTTTATCACACCAGCAGAGAAATCTCCACATAGCCAGATATTATGCCTGAAGTACAACTTTAACATTCCTAAGCATTAAAGAGAGATAGTAACATATACAAACACAAGACACTTCTTTCATGTATATGTGGGAGGAAGGTGGTGTTTAAAAGGAATGGGAACTTGGACTGAGAAAAGAATAAAAAACCACAAAACGCCTTATCAACAACATTTAGCCACCACATGGGTGTGCCTCACTATCAAAATAATAAAGTGTTGGCTAAACATTAAAACAAAGTGACCACATAAAATATGTTTTTTAATGGCTGTCACTTCTGAAGCAGCAAGCCCAGGGTCTACATGGGTCTGCACTTGGTCCCCTGTGTATATATTCTATATACTGCTTATTATTTTTATAGGACTCCTGACTGTAAGAATGAACATGTCTCTGACTCTTGTTTCTGCTCTTGGGACTCTTTTCCTCCTGATGTGTTGCCATGTCCAACTTTGATATGATTGTTTTTGCTTCATCTGGTGATATTTTACTTTGTTCTGTTTGGTTATTATCTCTTGGAAGCCTGTTCTTTTCTAGCAAAAGACAGAAAAGGAGTGAATCCAGAGGAGAGGGGTGTTGAGAGAAACTTGGGAGGAATAGAAAGGAGGGAATATATATATATATATATATATTGTATATATATACACGCACACATATATATACTAAGTGTGCAATATAATACATATTATATATGTAGTTATATAATATATATAAATAAATGAAATTATATATTGTTATATATAACTATATTTTATAAGAATCTATTTCCATAAAAGAAAAATTTTGAAAGTTCAACATCCTTAGCCAGCAGAGAAATAAATGCAAATCAAATGGCTGTCATTTAAAATGCTGATAACTATGAGGCACCAGAGTACATGTGAAAGTCAGACCCCACTCTCCACTCCACTGTGGAGAATATATCCTGTCCATTGGCTAGATCTGGGTCCCCCTCAGTCACAGTCATAGGGGAGGGGAGTAGGGGGAAAATGGGAGGGAGGGAGGGAGGAATGGGAGGATACAAGGGATGGGATACCAACTGAGATGTAATATGAATAAATCAATAAAATATATTTTTAAAAAGAGTGCCCAAGACTATGTTTGGAACTCATGGTAGAGAATTTACTTAACTGGACCTATGTTTTAATGCCAGCATTGCAAAAGAGAGACCAAAGGAGGTGGTTATCTCTTACTAGAAATTACAGGTGGGAAAACTGTATGAAGATACGTAGAGGGAAAGTTGAGTGAAGCCGGGTGTGGTGGCGCATGCCTTTAATCCTAGCATTCAGGAGGCAGAGGTAGGTAGACCTCTGTTAGTTCAAGACCAGCCTGGTCTACAAAGAAAGTTCCAGGACAGCAAGGACTACACAGAGAAACTCTGTCTTAAAAAACCAAAAAACCAAGAAAGAACAAAGGAAGAAAGAAAGAAAGAAAGAAAGAAAGAAAGAAAGAAAGAGAAAGAAAGAAAGGAAAAGTGAGTGAATTGACATTGACATCAGTTATCTACTATAAAGAGAAGACAGAATCATCTTTTGAGGAAAAAAAAAGTCAAGGTTAAAGTAACAAGCAGATGGACTGAGAAAGACATGGAAGAGATAGCTAAGTAACCGGATCCTGGAGAAAATCTAAGGGATGAGCTGAGATTATAAGCACACATGTCCACCCAACTTTTGAGTTCTTCAAATTTTAACAGGATGTGTGTTAGGCAACTAGAAAGGTAGAGGCTACAAGAGTGGCAAAGAGTAATTAGTGCAGGCTTCTTTAGTTCCTGTGGGTGCCTCAAAGCACAGCGTCTTCCCCTCCTGAAAACCAGGGCTGCAACCTATCTTCCTAGTCTTTTCTATCATACTCAGTCACAGAAAGGAAGACCTGTGACGTGTTTCCAATGAAGTCTTCACTTGTACATCATAAGGCTCTCCAATCTGATGGTGGATTTTCATCAACAATGTCACTCATGACAAAAACCCCAAAGGCAGTAGTTTATTATTACAACATAGTTCCTGTACGCTGTGCCTACTACAAAAGTAAGTATAAGATCATATAAGATATTCAATTTTTGAAAAGAAAATGGCCAAGAGGATCACATATATGCCATAGAAAATATACATAAGCAAATTATCATTCCTTTTATTGTCAATGACCATAAAACTTCTGGTCTTAAATTTATTATCTATTTAAATATATATTAAAATAAAATATATGTCCACATATTTACATAAAAATGTTTTAAGTATCGCTGTATTAACTGACAAAATCCATGAACTCACTTCTGAAAGAACATACATGTTTTGAGAAATATTTCAAAATTCATTTTCATAAAGTAGCTGACATGTCCTTAATTCTATTTGCCTTAGCTGGCGCCACTCAAGACTTAGTAGAAAGCCTAGGAGACAAGAACAGAAGCTAAAACTATCATTGTACAATACAACAAGTTATAAATCCAACATTTCTGTGCAACTTTGGACTCATTTCAATTCATCTGAAAATTAAAGACCTTGTCTTTGGACTTGAACATTTATTTATAAGTATTGAACTGTGAAAATTTCAAAACACTGCCAATGTAAAAGTGTTGACCCTGCATATTAACATGTGAAAATTCTATTTTTTCTCTCTTTTCTAAGCTTTTTAAGAAATGTTATTTGTCAGAGACAGGCTGACATTACAGAGGCAGCTTCCTAGGAAGCAATGAAAGAAAAATCTCTTCACCAATAAACAGACCAGAAAAAAATATGATGGGTATACTTTAGAAAACATGTTAAGATTCTGTTTTAAAACATAAAGCAGTTATGGGAATGTGTGACAAGTCTGGTATTTATAATGTGCTGGCACATCAATGACAAATACAATTCACTGAGAGGCCACATGGAAATATGAGTTTTTCCACAAAAGACTATCTGTTCCTTTGGCATTATAATTCTATTTATTGCAGTAATTGAGTATGAGGTGATATATTCATAAGTTGATCATGAAAATTCTGGCTTACAACATTGTTTTAGCTATTATCTGGTTACAATCCTTGGATAATAACAATAGTACCAAATTTTTATATTGCTAAGAATATTTCTTTTAAAAAAGGCCCTCTTCCTGGTAGCCTGTCAAGAGACTTGATTCCCTATGAGCATATAAAGGGGGAGGAGGTCTCCCTCAGTCACAGTCATAGGGGAGGGGAGTAAGGGGAAAATGGGAGGGAGGGAGAAATGGGAGGATACAAGGGATGCGATAACCATTGAGATGTAATATGAATGAATTAATAAAATTAAATTTAAAAAAGAAATAAAAAAGAAACTACAAACGCTTACATGAAAATTAAATTAAATTAAATTAAAAAGGCCCTTTTTTTTTATTAATTTATTCTTGTTACATCTCAATGTTTATCCCATCCCTTGTATCCTCCCATTCCTCCCCCCCCCCCATTTTCCCATTATTCCCCTCCCCTATGACTGTTCCTGAGGGGGATTACGTCCCCCTGTATATTCTCATAGGGTATCAAGTCTCTTCTTGGCTACTTGCTGTCCTTCCTCTGAGTGCCACCAGGTCTCCCCCTCCAGGGGACATGGTCAAATGTGAGGCACCAGAGTATGTGAGAAAGTCGTATCACACTCTCCACTCAACTGTGGAGAATATTCTGACCATTGGCTAGATCTGGGAAGGGGTTTAAAGTTTACCTCCTGTATTGTCCTTGGCTGGTGCCAAAAAGGCCCTTTTATGTACATTAATTCAAGTATTTACTGATGTGATATTTCTCTCAAGAAATGTCAAACTCTGACAGTTGAAGAGTAGGTATGCCAAACCTCTCCATCATAAATTAAATTTCAATCACCAAAACCAAAAACGAGTACTATCACTATTATTTATTTTGCAGTTTTTATCATTTTTTTCTAAATCGTCTTTGATAGAGGTAGAGAAAGATCAGGAACATGAAGTTGGGTGGGCAGGGATGGGGAAGGATCTGCCAGGAGTTGGAGAAAGGGAAAGAATATAATCAAAATATATTGTACAGAAATTAAAAACAGTAAAAGAAGAAATAAAAATAGTCTTATTGTATTGTTAAACTGCTTGATTCAGATTTTACATCCTGGTCATTTCTTGAGAAACCATGACAAATAAAAATTACTTACCCAAAATACAGAAGAACCTTGAGAGAGCAAATGTAATTTTAAGACATGGTTGAAAAAATAAAATCCTAGTTTCTCACAGCAAAGCATTTTGTCATATCTAAAAGGATTATGCTTGTATATATTATCTTTAGTATATATTTTACCCAGTGCTTGGGCTTCAGTACAGAAATATTTGGAAAGATATTGAAAAATTATGCACTACCACTAATTTTTAAGCTAATAATTTTAGAACTTGCTCCAGGAAATAAGTGTTAATAACTTCAATGCTGTCCATCATAAGTAAGGATCAAACCTGATGTCATCTAAATATTTAGTTCAGAATTTTTCGATGTCACGGTGCCCTGCTAGGTCCCAGATTTGTAAAAGATCCTAATCCTCGTGGGATGAATGTGCAAATTTTAGGAAACCATTTCAGGTCTCCAAATGCAAGAACTGAGGGTGCTGAGCAACCTAGTGGGGTCAGAAAGCCAAGCAAGAAGGAAGAATGAGAAGGCACACAGTCAGAGAACGACCACCATGGGCCACAAACAGCAATCTCTTGAATGCCAAAACAACCCCCTTCAAGGAATTTAAGACTGGGGTTTGTCTGGCTTGCAGCGGAGCTTGGGAACAGGATAACTTTCTAAAATTTAAAGAACTCTGTTGTCTTTGTGAGCCTCCCACAGCTGAAGGAGCCGCCATATCCACACACATCTAAGCAGCCATAAATAGCCCTGTAAATGTGCAGACCCTGTATTCTCATTAAACCTCATTAGATTAGCAGGTAGATTCCATCATTTGCCTCCACTTCACAGAAAAGAAAGACTTATCAGTGAAGTGTCTAAAGTGAGAGCTAACAAGTATTGCCTCCAAGGAGACCACATCAAGGTCTGTTTTCTTCTTGCCAGTTTCTCTTCTGACTCCCATTATTTAAGAGAAGAAATATCAGAACAAATGCAACAGGCCTACAGTGGAGTCCTGAGAACTGGTATAGTGTATCACACTAGCAACGTGTGTGTGTGTGTGTGTGTGTGTGTGTGTGTGTGTGTGTGCGCGTGCGCGCAGGACAAAAACAATGGAAGAAAAAGAGGTCATAAAATTAAGAGGGATTTGAGAAAAATAGAAATGGCTGTATGTGGGTGGAAATCTGTAAATAAGATACATATATATGAAATTGATAAAAATTAAGTTTTTTTAAATTGTAGTAAATATGTAATATTAAAAGGCATATCTGAAGCATTAACAAAAGCACATGATCAAGAGCATATATATTATATGAAATGTCACAATGAAACCCCCTGTTTTATATACTTAATGCATACTAATAAAAATAAAATTAACAAAAGTCATACAAAAAATAATGCTAAAGTAAATGACAAATTTATAATGTCCTATATTTTTATATATTCAAATACATTTATTTTATTTATGATAAAGTCTTCAGGACTTCTGTATATAAAAATACTCTGAAGAATTTAAAATAATTCAGAAATGCTCAAGTAATTTCTGCCTCTAAATGTCCCCACTACCCATTTCCTAGACCAATGCTTCAGGTACCTCTCATGAAAATGCATTATCTTAAAGCTCTTGTTTGTGATTCCTAAAGAATTATTTAGCACTTAAAACAAAAGGTTTTCTTTTGTAAATATACATTTTCTCAGTCAACATTATCAGCACAATAGGTCACTTATTAAAGCTTTGGTATCGCACTCATTTAGTGAGAATAAATAAATTCTGCAAAACAGATCATATACTTCGCCAGCCCAGCAACCAACTGCGTTAAAAATTGTGTGTCTTGCCCGAGGTGGCTATAGGAATGTGGAAAGTGTCTGGAAGCTAAACACAAAACCCAGATTTAGTCAAAAGAAGTCCTTCCCCTCATCACCCTCAAGCATATAGCCTCAGAGGGGACAGGCGACAGATGTACCCAAGGATCAAAACAGAGTAAATATCTAGCCAGCCAAGGCAGGGAGAAAGTTAAATACAACAAAAGCTCATGGTAGCACATATTGTGCCATATACATTCTGTATGCTGAATAAGGCAAGAGTGTGGGTAAACTGAGGCAGAATGTCCTAGAATTGAAATGGAAATCTTCTCAACTTCTCTCTAAGGCTAAGGAGACCAACATGGTGCCACAGCCTCAATACAGCCTCTGGTGGTACAGCAGCTGCAGGACAACTGAGATTTTTCTACTGTGGTTCTAATGAATGTCAACTGTGCAAACAAAGCCTTAAGTCAGCACAAAAGACAGTTTGAGATTTCCTCCAAGAACAAAGTCAGATATCAAAAAAGGAAAAAAAAAATCACAGAATAGAAATTGTGGAGAAAGAAAACAAGTTTGTGAACAACAGCAACAAAAGGGTAATAATTCTTGCTTGTTATTAACTCAGGTCAATCCCTAAACAAACATTCCTTTCTTCCAGTTATTGAGTCATATGGCCAATGGCAGGAACTGTTATCACTTCATTTTGTGCAGAATGTTTTGGAAACTCGAAACTACCCCTGCTTTCCCTGTGTGGGTCCTCAACAGTTTTAAACAACCACAACTTGTTTGTTTCCCAAACCAAATGCACTTGATGCATCTTGGTGGGGATAAGGAGGATGGAAAAGTAACTGAACAAAAGGACACGGTGATGGGAGAAGCTACTGTGTGACCGTGACACAGGACGTTGTTTTTCCTTAGCAGTAAGGCTGCCTCTCGTCTTACAGTTTGGTCTCTCAAACGATAGGACATCCACAAGTGCATAAGCTATATTGCTGACAGTGCTGACAGTTAAAAATGTGACCAGATGGGTTGTTTGTTTGTTTGTTTGTTTTGCACTACCTACCCTCACAAAACATCCTGGCAGACTGTCCTAAACTACAAGGCAAACAATGCTAAGTTAGTTACCTGAAAATACGTGGTCCACATTCTAACCACATTAAGGAGGAAAAAACATTTTATAGAATCTATCACAAAGTGTTGTGTGTGCTACTGCTGTGACAGTAAGTCCGTAATATTTGGAGGGTTGTTTAAAAACCAAAATGGTTTTTTTTTTGGTTTTTTTTTGGTAAGCTTTATAATTGCTTAGTATCATCTCTAACTGGACCTCTTAATGGAGGATGGCTCTAATGACACAGCTGTCAGCTCGGGCCTCATGAGGCAACACAGGAGAACCTGTCGTCCTCAGAGGTACAGGCCTAGCCTCCACTGCACTGTGCTGTCCTCCTGAAGGTTACAGGTCTAGCCTCCTTAGAGCCACCTGGCTTTGCTGTCACTGTAGCTTTAATCTTGCATACCAACAACTTAAAAAGAATTATGCCCTTTGCCACTAAACTGGCTAACAAAGGAACTCTGTTTTGAGTGGGTTGTGTCTTAAATTGGTCTTCCTCTTCTTGTACTGAAGGCTAGTTTTCAAAGGTGGCCATTGCTCCTTAGGAGGCAAAATGCTAGGTGTTGCCTAGAAGGAATTTGAAATACAAAGTACCCAGATTTCTACCTAGGGCTATGCTAAATATGTGTGTTTTATAACACACATTAACCAGAAATAAAAATTATGTATATGAAGTTCTAACCCTGTTATCAATCCCTGGAGACGTGACCCTTTACCCTTCACCGCTTTCTTTGCTATGGGTCTACGTTTCTGTTGCATGTTTTAAAAAAGAAAATCAGGGGCTGGAGACATGGCTCAGCGGTTAAGGGCACTGACTGCTCTTCCTGAGGTCCACAGTTCAATTCCCACCAACCACATGATGGCTCACAACCATCTATAATGAGATCTGGTGCCCTCTTCTGGCCTGCAGGTATACATGCAGGCAGAGCACTGTATACATAATTAATAAATAAATCTTAAAGAAAAAAAACAAACAAACAAAAAACGGAAACCAGTAGTAACACTACCCTAAATTCTACTTTCAGAGTCCTGAGAGGTGACAGAGAGGTGTGGATAGGAGCAGTTTTCTAAATCCAAACCTCAGGTGATGGTCTTTTTGTCTCAGGAAATGTAGAGCTCCCAAGATGCTTTGCTCACAGCTCCTTGGCCCAAAGCTACTTAGTATCTACTGTGACAAGCTTCTTCCTGAAGTTGAGATTAACAAGCCATATATACAGGGGGAGGGGTGTCAAAGAAACCGTGGAAATCTGAAGTGCCCATCCCAACATTACTCTGAGAGGATACACATTGAATACAAACAGCGGTACCAGTTGGTCAAGTGATGAATATGAAAAAAATCAAATACACTGAAGTGCTTTAGCCATGGATACAAACTCCAGTCACAGCTTGGTCTCCCCTGATAAGGTTTAGAAAGGGTTAATGGGTCTCTTTTATAGATTTGAGAAGCAACTGGTGTCAGTGTTTTCCTAAGATGTCTGTGTCCCTGCTGGTAAGTGTTCAGTTCTTTCTTCCACTCCAGTTATAACAGCTTTAATACCTTTTGAAAGCTGGAGTCATCTTATCAACAAAGCCTGCGCTTTGTATAATACTTATTAGCGAAAATTCAAGTATCTTCCTAGAAAAGGTTCATATTTTACTCATTTCCTTCTAGGCTGTTGATCAGGAGATGCTCACACTAAAGCCACAGCAATGATTTCCAGATCCTAGGCTAGTTATTTGAGATTCAGTTGGGACTCTGATGTAGACTACAGTCGGAATTCAAAATCAAGGCCCAGCATCAAGAGGTTGACTGTCACTCTATAATCTTCTTTTTGTTTTTGTTTTTGTTTTTTTTTAATGTCAGATTTCCCTTTATTTTATAATTTCAGAGACTATCATTTCTAAAGGCCAATAGTGGAGGTCCAGCTACTCCTTTTCTCTCTTCATCGAGTAGTTATCTTTTGTGGAAGGCTCACTCTAAATGCACTAGGAAAGAAGAGCAGTATATAAATCTCAACAGCCTCTTTTGAACCTTGTTCCAGGTTACGGTTACAATGACAATTCCCTAATAAACATGTGCAAAAATCTTAATGAGTAGACTTTGAAGTCACATCTATGAAAATGATATATGTGCCCCATGCCTTGTATAATAATTGTAGCTCTTGTCTCAATTTTGTCAGCTGGGACTTTCCTGTATTGTCTTTAATAGCCTTCAACAGACACTCCATTAGCCACACATAAAACCTACTAGAAAGTGTGAGGAATATGACCTAAGATTCATATCTCTCTGCTGAATATTCATTCTCTTGGCCTTCTGCGTCATTCAGATCATAATTAGAACTGATAGAAAGTCAGCATTTCCCCAGGCCCTTTCTGTTCCCATAGAAATCTGCTGAGTTGGATAGTTAAGAGAACTTACTAATGGTCTAATTTCTAAGTAATACTAGACTGAACAGTCTATAAACATAGTAGTAAAACTAGCAAGTTCCTTATAGTGATTAATAAATCACGTTACAGCTACCAAAAACACCTAGTAAAGGAATGTAAGAAAAGGGAAAAGCAATTGAATGGGGTTGTACAGAGGCACGTGGTTTTGACAAAAGACAACATACCTCACTTTCTCCCAGGCCCATAGAACTGTCTTCAATTACCTGACATCAATTGTCTGCCTTTCGTTAAACTGCCATCACCTGCAAGGGTCTGAAAAAGGGGATGGTACGTGCCAGGTTGCTGGTGGCAGAGGGCAAAATTCTGTAATAAATTCATGGAGTCAATTCAAATAAGAAACCCCAATCTAGTCTCTGCGTGCACAGGGAAAAGGCTGATCTTCCTAAGGCCCCCAAAGCTGGCTGCTTGAAGACCGTTGTCCCAAACCCAGAATCTCTCTTCCAATTCCAGATTCCAACTTCAAGCAAAACTCTTGCAAGTTTTCAACTAGATGTAGGAGCCTGGGGGAGGCGAATAGGTCAATGACTTTTTTTTAGATGGTGTGAACATTTTGAAAACTTTAGTTGTAGGGCCACAATCTAGTGTCAAAGCCCCTTGAATTATAACATAGCAGTGATCTGAAAACACAGTAGTGCTGTCACATTAAGTTCCAATAAACATAATTTTCTCACAGTATAAGTATCAGAAATAAAAACTGGATGGTCAGATGCTTTGGTTCCTTTGTAATAATGCTTTCTAAACCAAAGTACAGATTTTTTGACTTGTTTTTTCATAGTGGTAAAATAAAAACTGTCTTACTTAAAATAATAACAGTTTCATTCCTCTTAGGAAAATTTAAAAACCAGGACTCCAAAGTTATTTTTTGGTCAAAGAGAACTATGTAATTTCCTTTTTGGGAGAAAAGTATTTTGGGCTAATAATTTGTTTTGATTTTGGTATTCTTAGAAGGAACAGACGCTAAATATCTTTTAAAAGTTTGAATGCACATACAAGCTATTTCCCAAACAAAAGTATAAGATGAAATAAAATTTGTGCTTTTTTTTTTTTTTTTAGCTACCTTTGCTTCTGTCTGAATGCCTATCTCCAGTAGCAGATGAATGCACTAGTTTCCTGAATATGGAAAATGCCAGCATTAAAGCCAAATAAAATTGAGTTTAAGATAATTATACCAGATTTCATCAAAGCAACTTGGCACTCATCAAAATTCAATCTCAGCTGATGAGATTTCATCAGGCTGTTTAAAAAGCAGGGAAATAAACAAAAGGGGAGCGACAATGAAAACAATGTGACAACTGTCAAACAAAATGCCAAGCATGACACTGAACATTTGCTTAAATGCAATGCTGGGGCCACTAATTCCCTACCACACATAAGCTCATGTATGCACAAATGTGCAAGTATAATGAACTATGCTTCAAATTTTCAAATCTCCTGTATGGGTTCACTGTATTACACTGACCACAGAGCTGTTTGTTAGTAAATACTTAAGTTGCCTAAGATGCTAACAACTCGAGCACTGTGTGATTGAAAATAAGTCTCTTTTAAAATGCAAGTGCTTGAGAGGTCACTGCCCTTGTTTGAACTCCTTGAAGCAAATTCTTAATAAATGTCAGCGATTGCAGCAGGGACGGTTCAAATTAGGCTACCACCACTGTTCAGGTTTTTGAGCTCAAAATGTGCACGTGTCATCCACCTGGTGGAAAGATTTCATGTAGTGGTTCTTGGAGTACACAGCTCTTATGTTTCTGATAAAGTAGAGGCAAAATGGCACCACAGAACACACCGCTTCAAACAGCGCTACAGAAGCCGGCCCAGGATATCCTAATTCAAAGCACATTTGATGACTGTATTAAGTCAATCTGTGCACATGGAGTTGACAATTATACCAAGTGGAGGAAGAGCTGAAATGCTGCAGACAGTTGACATTTGAGATAGAAATTACTTTAAATTACTCAAGATAGCAATGCCTCTCTCAACATGTAAAATCCATGTATAGATGTGAGACAGATGCATGCAGCTTCCTTCTATAGGATTTGACATGAGATGAAAAGCAGAGAAGGGAGGGTGATGGGAGCCTTTGTGAGATATACCTTACACACACACATTTATGGATGGATATATATATGTGCATATATACACATATCACTAATTCAAGTCTCTACTTTGGGTTATTATCACATCAAGAAATTCTAATAACTAAATTATGAGTATATCAAAACTGAACAGAAAAGTCCTGTGAGAAATATCTCTTAGTAAGAAGGCCAGGAAAACTTTTAAAAGAATATTTTTAAAGGCAGTACAAAGGGACATCAAGCTTTGTCTGAGACCTAGTGTGTGCTATTGTGTCCTCTATGATCATCTTAATTTTTTTTTTCTGTTGCTGTGATACGCACTGACCCCAAAAAAAAAAAAAAAAAAGTTTACTATGGCCACTGTTTCAGCCTATAATTTACCATAGCAGAGTAACACAGATGCAGGGGCTTATAACAGCTAGTTACAGCACATGCACAAGCGGGGGTTGGGGAACAGGAGGCAGAAAAGGGGGAGTACATGCTTCTACTCTCCTCCCTTTCCCCAAGCTTACAGTTTAGAATCAAGGCAGGGACCAGGGAACAGCGCCACCCACAGTGAGTAGGTCCTTCCACCTCTGTGCCATCATGCACTTCCCCACAGGCACTTCGAGAGAGGCCTGTCTCCCAGGTTAGCCTAGGTTCTGTAAAGTTGATGGCACTAACCATCACAATCCAATTTAACTACATAATTGGCGTATTCCAATAAAAGACTGTAACTTTAAAGTGTTTTTTAATCATTGGTTCACTCTATAAACTTGCAGAGTCTGCCACAAATATGAAACGTGTTACTGAATACAGTTCAGACTAAGTTATGTACTGCTACTCAGAGACAAAGCACTAGGAAAGTGGAAGGCCTATTCTTATAGAGGCAACACATAAGGTGAAAAGTGCGAGCGGTGTTACCTATGAGTACATAACAGAAACTAGCGTGTTTAGGATGCTAAGGGCTGTGTGGAAGAATAACTGTATCTGTGTAAGAGTGCTAGGCTTGGGGTCAAAGCAATAATCGGGCTTTGGCCTGAACCATTAGCAATGCACCCATCTTCAGGACACCTTAGTTTTCTAAGACACCTGAAAGCAAATCCCCTCTGAAACAAAAATCCATGTATTCAGAACCTCGAGAGTGTAAAAGAGGGGAAGAAAAGGCTGAGATACCAGAGCCATGCCTGCTTGGCCTTCCCCCAAAGTCTGGGGAGGAATCCCACACACCATGGTAAAGCGCAGAGAGCCTTATTTGAGGAGCCCTGAATATGGGTCTCTAGAGATTCTTGCCTTCTCCAAGGCTCGCCCTGTCCTCAGGGTTTAATAACTAACATAATGGTTGGAGTACTGACTCCACAGAGCGGAAGTGCCTTTAGATAGGTGCACAAATATGATGCAGCATATGATCACTGGATACATACGTACGTACGTACGTACGTACATACATACTGATTACTGGATCAGTTATATATTGTACCCACTTTCCTAGCTTTATGCTCACTGTTCACTGTACAGCATTCAGTGAGGCTCGCTGCTTGTCAGCTATATGGTATCCATCACACCTATCCTTTCAAGTCTTGTTGAGTCAGTGTCATACACACTCAGGCTTGAGTTCATCAGTGTACCAGCCACTAGTGGCAGAGATTGCAGCTTCCATGTAATCAACGCCTAGCCAATTTGTCAGACAATATTCTATCTGTGAGACTCAATTTAATAACCAACTCCTGCTGGTGTTCTTGACTGTCTTCCACACTTCATTCCTTCTCCTTACTTCTACTCCTTTCCGTCAAACTGACAACCTTTTTACTCTCTGCAACATGTATTGGGTTCAGATAGATTATCCACTTTTATGTCAACTAAACTATAAACATGTCCCATTTTTTATACTATCTTCCCTTCTCAGATCTGCTCATTTTCACTGATTGTAGACCTCTCAAGACTGTACTCCACTGTCTAGTCTCAGCAACCATTAGCCTCTACTATTCACCTTGCAACCACCATCCCTGGTGGGTACAAATGATAACCAATTCATTAAATATGTACTGCTTCTGTGTCTATATTTAAAGTTAATGAGGTAAGGCTAATAGAGGTAATGCTTCCTCAGTACAATGCCATAATAAGGATGTTCATTGGCTGCCTATGCTAAATGTTAAACTCGGTGTTTTACTCACTACCCATCTCTGCAAGTCAAGGGAAACCAATTACGCTTTGAATATACTAACACCTCAGTTAGATAGAATGCATATATAGTCCCCTGCCCAGTGATATAAAAAGATTGGTGGTACATATAATAGAAAGCAAAATGAGTGAGCAATTGAGGGTAAAGATTAGATAAGTTAGTTTTTCAAAAGGTGGAGGACAGTGGGCTGGGCAATGTATCTCTGTGGTAAAGCACTGGCCAATCACATAGAAGAGCCTGGATTTGATCCTAACACTGTAACAAAAAACGAAAAAAAAAAAAAAAAAAAAAAAAAAAAAACCATATTTTTAATCCTTTCCTATATACAAAACATGACAAGAATGGTACTAAGTAACCCTCATGACAACCTTATGTCACAGGCACGTTATTCTCCCCATTATACAGATGTTGTCGCTAAAGATACATTTCAAATTTGCTTGCTTTTAGATGTTGACCAAAGATGTAAGTCCTGGACTGTCTGGGTATAAGGACTGTATCGGGGCTCAAAGCACCAGACAGCTACGATGCTTGTGAAAGGAGGTGTGAGCTGTGTATCAGCCATGGTAAAGTGGGCACACTGGTAGCATTTCTAGGGAGAGATGCTCATCAGTGAGTGAACCTATGAGACTGGAGCTCCAAAAGAGACTGGTTCCTATCAGATGAAGCTGAGAGACAGGCTGAAAGCCCAACAGGGAGCACCAAGGGTAGGCTAGCTCATAGGAGGCAGAATTGCAAAATAACAGACCTGAATAAAATGTGGCAAAAACTCACCTGTTTGCATCCCTGTTCACTTTCTACTCAGCCGTGCTGTGACATGGTAGCCCAATTTTATGCATGACTCAACTTTATAGAATTAAGAAACTTGATGCTATTCAACTAAAAGGCGAACACGGATAGCATAGAGCAAGTTTAAAACTATTTCATGTACTATTCTTTTCAAGATACTTATGTCTACTATCACTGAAGGTATAAAACTAAAGCAAGGTGATGGGTTATCAAAATATGCAAGCATGTGCTGGAAAGTTGGAGGATGACACCTGAAGAGTCCTGAGCGAGAGCGTTTTAAAGAATAAGAGTTATTGAAGAATAAGTATGCTATATATTTCCTGCTGCCACATGTCATAAATGCAACAAATTGATGACTACATACTCTTCTCCTGAACCCAGCACTTCACTCAATATTCCTTCAAAACCCATGGTCTAGGCACTCACATGTCAGATAAGATCATTTTAGATCATACAGTTGAAATCAATTAAAGAGTGTCATCCTTGACTTAAATAATATGTGTGTGTTTTAAGAAAATACAGTGGAAGGGAAAAGTCATTATGATGTTAATGTGATGTTAAAAAGTGGAGAATAATCCATTCAAGGATCTGGGTAAATGACAAATGGAAGGAGTAAGAAACAGGCACAGTTCACTTGGGGTAAAAGTGCCTAGATTTAAAAAGAAAAAGGAAAAAGAGGAGGAGGAAACACTGCACAAATAAGTGGCCTGGCTTAGAAAGTTGGCAGCCAGAGATAAAGGGGGTCACAGCAGACCAGAAGCCAAAACAAAATCCTACACTCATTAGAAACGCAAGCAAACAGAAAAATGCATAAACATCAGGACGCCTAAGTATTTGCTGGTAATTCTACCATTAAAGTTACCCTCTGCTCAATGCTGGGCCCCAAGCCAGAATGGACAGTTTATCCTCTCACTGATACCTTCCCAATGAAACATTCAGACTCTTAGATTTTTTTACATGGCTTTTTGCAAATATGCCTCCATTTTTCAAATGTCTCCTGGCCTTTCCACACTGTACAAGATAAACTCCAAAGTCCTCCTTGCCACAGACACACTTCTCAGACAGCAACGTGTGCCTTCTGCCATGGACTGTAGGGTTTGGCTCTCTCATGCTAAGCATCCACCATCTCCATTAGAAAAGATGCTCCAAAGATGCTGTGTTACATATCATTTCGTGTTAGATACCTACTGCTGGGCACGAGTCCTACATGATTGGAAATACCCACTGAGGCTCCCTCAGAGAAAACTAGTTTTTCATTTGCAAGTAGCTTTCAAGTGGAGCTAACTTCTGGGATAGCATTTGGGGCAGGTGTCCAGTTCTCAGCTCTAGAACCTTATCTGCTGCTGCCCTGTCGAGGCCCTGTGCATGCTGCCAGAGTCTCCGCTCTGTGAGGTCATATACACTTCCATCCTGCTATGCTTAGGGAGCTGTGTTTCCTTGGTGTCCGCCATCCCCTCTGGCTCTTACATCCTTTCCACCTCCTCTACTATCGGGTTCTCTGAGTGCTGAGGGGAGGGATCTAATGAAGACATCCCATATAGGACTGAGTGTTTTAAGGTCCCTCACTCCCTGCTGGCTATGGGTCTCTGTTCTCATCTGCTGTAGGAGAAAGCTTCTCAGGCTATTTCCAAGGTTAGTGGGACTGGATGAGCAAGACACTGCTCATGAATACAGCAGAATAATATCATTAGGATACATTTAATGTCTACCTTCCTTTAGTAGAACAGTAGTATTTTGTTTTCCCTAAGGTACCTGGCCTATAAAGTCTCAGGTTCTTGGCCATCCAAGCAGTGGGATGGGTTCCATCTCATGAGGGAGACCTTAAATCCAGTAAGAAATTAGTTGGTTGCTCCTATAAGCATTGTGCCACTATTGCACCAACATTTCTTGCAGGCAGGCCACCGTTGTAGACAGAATGGTTTGTAGCTGGGTCAGTGCTTATATTTCTTCTTGGGTAGTGGGCAGGAGACCTTCCAGTACCATGAACACTAGTCAACAGAGGTGAAAGCTCTAGATAGCTACCAGTCTGACTTCTTCGTGTTCAGTGAGTTGTATACGTGTTATCTTCAGCTATACGACCTTGCCATTAGTTTGTGGAGAATAACCAATAAACTTGGCAATAGCCTGAATTGGTTTTGGGTTACCAAGGGGGCTTTTTGACCACAATTCAATTAGATGTAACCTATTCCTGTTACTGAAAGCTTCATTTGGTGCCAAGATATGTCAGGTTAGGAAACTACTGTCTCCCCTGTTATTTGACAATTTTATTCAGATCAACTTCATGTATTTTAGTTAGTTTCTACTGTGTTAGGTTTTCCATATGAGCCCTCAAGTTATCATTATAGCTGTCTCCATATTCTCTCCCTTACCCCCTTCCGCTCTCCCTCTCCCCATTTGATCCTGCCATTCCATCCCTCAACCCTCTTCCTTTGTGTGTCCATGATGGCTTCTGGTTTTGTGTTTTTCTAGGACTCCTATGTGTACCTATGTGTATGTGTCTATATGTGCTTATCATACTTCTTCTTTGGCTCTTTTTCTGGTTTTTTTTTTTTCTATTTCAATGTGTTTTTTTTTTTTTTTGTTCTATCCTATTTTGTTATTATTCCTTAGCTGCCTGTTGGTTTTCTATTGTGAGACAGAAGAAGATTGGATCAAGTCGTGACGGGAGGTCAGGACGGGAGGGAGCAACTGGGAGGAGTTGGTGAAGGGGAAACTATAGTAATAACATATTGTATAAAAACAATCTATACCCAATAAAAGAAAAATAAATAAAACAAGCCTTCGAGGGATTAAGAGATAATTCTGTAGTTAAGAGCACTTACTACTTTTGTAGAAGATACAGGTTCAACACCCAGCACCCAGCCACATGGCAGCTCCAAATCATCTACAACTCCATTTCCAAGGGACCTGACACCGTCCTCTGGCCTCCTTGAGTAGCAGGCATGGACATGGTGCATAAACATATATACATGCAGACAAACACCTGTGAAGAGACCTAATGATCTCTTTCCTCCCACTAAAATATCAGAGCCTATTATAATAGTCAGTTGATGTTTATGACTTGGCTCTTTTGCTATTGTGTGATGTACATTTTCTTCTTCACTTGCTTGATTGTCACTTTTGGTAATATAACTCCCTTCTCTCCATCTGTTCATTTCTTCAGGGTATGGAAGAATATAGAAACAGGAAAATAGTATAATCATAAATATTTTACAACAGTAGGTCTCACACAGCATCATCTGGGTCCAACATGGATATGGAGAGGTGTCCTACAACATATTTTTAATAAAGTGAGTTCAACTCAGGAAGCATTTACTCAAATTTCATGTGGTTTTCTCATCCCTAATCATTTTGATACAGATTAAAATCAGCCAGGAACAGCCTTGGAAAAGAGACAAAAAAAAACACAAAAGGCTTCTTAAAATATTAGTGTAGGGAGGTCCCTTGGGAATTCTTCTTTATCATCTAGTAAGAATACCACATTTACTGACAGGTCTCAAGGGTTACTGCCCACCCCCAGGACTAAAGAGCTGTAGCAAATCTAGGTATTCTAGATGCCAAACTTTTCCAAAAAGCATAAAATATTCACTAAATGAATTCTGGATGATCCCAGTCAAATAAAACTGATGACAATTCACAGAGTGCTGTCTCCACCTCACCCATGACTCTGGAGTTGTCCCATCATGATCACACACTTTCTACTTTTCATGGAGAGTTATTTATACCTTCTTGGAAACTTTACGTGACATAGACAGTCTTCAGCATACCTTCTACAACAGGGTTCTTTGCTCTGCACGTGACTTCCATTTGAGAGATTTTTGTTTATCTGTCAGTTACCTGCCTCAGTGTTTTTCTTCTTATGGACCCAGAATATTTCGTGAGAAGTATACGTTTTCTCAACACTATTCTATCATGTAAATCCTTGTCCTCCAGCATAAATTAAATGAACTCACTCGAACATGTTCAGATTTTTCTTGGTCTTTATATTTTAACATTGTTTTACCATGCTGTCATGAAACTTTTTACATGATTACTAAACACTATGGGTACTTGGCACTTAATTATTAAATGTCTCTCAACCAGAAAAATATACATATTTTAATCCTAGTCTCCAAAGTCCTTAAATGGAAGAAAATATAAGATCTATAAGAATTATGTCCATGTATCACAGAAAGATTGATTTGTATGGCAAAAACTATTATTTCCATAATTGCAGGTTAGTAGTGAAAATGTCAAACCTGCTATGCGAAATAATTGTGCCATCTTAGCTATGATAACATGAGTTACCCTGGGATTTCAGTTAGGCTGTCATTCTTTCCAGAAAATAATGTTCTCTTGCTGCCTCTAACTCTGGAGAAAATCACAAGTACAGTTGGAGCTCAGTCTAGGAGTTAGAGAGGTGACACAGGAAACCCAAGTGGGTACACCAGCTTGCTCCTATTCTTCATGGACACCATGGGAAGATCACTGGCATCAGAGGTGCAAGAATGATTTCTAAGAAATATTAGGGGATTTTATGGAAATGTTAGGTAAGACTTTCTTGTCTTACATGGGATAGGCCAATGTCTCCTATAAAGGGGACACTACCTCCGGCACCATTTGTGTCCTATTAAACTTGTTTTTATTATGGAGAGTCATAAAAATGGTTTTACATCTTTCACATTAAGATCAAACTAGCTAACTGCTGAGTAAAATTCATAAAAGAAAGGCTCTCTGGAATTTTCCTCTTTGCCTTGTTATACTTTGGACTTTAGGCCTTTGGTGGCATATGTAGTTGAGAAATACTTTTTATAAGTGCCCATAAAAGAGACTAGGACATGGTGCCCCAGACTGTAATTAAATAGGCCTGGTAGAGGTTCCAGATGGGAAGCTCTGAGGATGGCACAAAGGTGTAGCTTCTTTCACTTGCTCACTCATTGACTGGCCTCTCTGGGCAGGCAAGTATCCTTCCCTTTTATATTACAAGAACATTCACTTCTCTGCCTGTCCCATGCTCAGAGCTTTGGTCAGTTCTACCATCTATAGACTTTAGCATCTCCATATATTCTACATGAACCTGCTCTGCTACTCCACATTTCTGCAGAGCTTACACTCAGCAATGTGAGAGTCAATAAACCTGAAAATAAACAGATTATCAATAGGCACACTACCACTGGGCACACAAATCATCACAAACAAGTGAGCCTAACACTTGGGAGGTGCAACTCCAAAGGAGCAAAAGACCCTGGGCTTCCTAAGACACTGTTTCAAACATACACACACACACACACACACACACACACACACACACACACACGCCAAGCATTGGTCGAAGCATAGACACACACGCCAAGCATTGGTCGAAGCATAGGGAATCTTGTGGACAACTGGGGTGGAGGAAGGAGAAAATCATCTACAGGTGACAAGAGCTCCACAAGAAGACCAACAGAGCCAGGTAACCAGGACCCAGAGGGGCTTGTGGAAACTGAAGCATCAAGGACCATGCATGGACTGGACCTAGGTCCGCTACACAGATGTAGCCTATGGGCAGCCAAGGCATCATATGAGTCCTCTAGTAAGGGAAGCAGAGGATGTTCCCTGACATGGAGTCTGTTACCTGTTTTTTGATCACTCTCCCCTGGCAGGGCTGCCTCACTAGGCCCATAAGGGAATAAGACATGCTCAGTCCTGATGTGACTTGATGAGCTGGGGCGGGTGGATGTGGATGCTCCCCTTTTTTTGAGGAAGACAGGAAGTGGGAAATGGGGGGGTAGAACTTGGAGGAGAGAAGGGAAGGGGCCACACCAGGATGTAAAGTGAATAAATTTAAAACACACACATTCACACATGCACACACACGCACGCGCGCGCGCACACACACACACCCCACTATCAACAACAATAAGAATGAAAATTCTACTATTATCAACAGCAAGAGCCAATGTTTCTTCTTTTTTCATTTTTTATTAAATACGTTATTTATTTATTTATTTATTTTATATCCTGATCAAAGCTCTCCCTCCCTCCTCTCCTTCTAGGTCCTCCCTCCCACTGTCCATCCCCCCACCCACCCTTCCTTCCCTTCTCCACAGAAAAGGGGAGCGCTCCAGTGGATAGTAACCATCCTTGGCATATTGGTACAGTTGCAGTAAGACTAGGTACAGCTTCTTCTATTGAGGCTGGACAAGATAAGCCAGTTAGAGGAAAAGGGTCCCAAAACAGGCAAAGTAGTCAGAGATAGCCCCTGGTCCATCTATCACTCTGCCCAAAACTCAAGTCCAAGTGGATCAAAGACTTCAACATAAAATTGGATACAATAGATCTGATAGAGGAGAAAGTGGAGAAGTGCCTTGAACACATAAGCACGGGAGACAACTTCCTTAACAGCACATCAACAGCTCTGGCACTATGACCAACAATTAATAAATTGGACTTCACAAAACTGAAAAGCATCTGTAAGGCAAAAGACATCATCACAAGGACAAAAAAGCAGCTTAGAGAGTGGGAAAAGAGCTTCACCAACCCTACATCTCACAGAGGACTGATATCCAAAATATATAAAAAACTGAGAAAACTAGACACTAACAAATCAAATAATCCTCTGCTTATTTTGTTTTTTTGTTTGTTTTTGTTTTTGTTTTCTGAGACAGGGTTTCTCTGTCTCTTTCTTCTAAGAACAAGAAAAAATAAAAAATTTAAAGCAGAGCCTGATAGAGAAAAGGGCCCAGAAAAGGACATTTCTCAAGACACTGTTAAATCCCCTAAAACAGAAGTGGTACACACTCTGTTGCAATAAATTTTTGTAAGTGAATAATTGTAAAACTATATATACTAATGATACATTAGCATTTACAAAGCGGCACCTATGGGTAACTGTTCAAGTTTATAATCACTACAAATACCATCTATGCATCCAGCGTACCTGGAAACAGTATGATTCGCTTAATTGAAAATCACTACTAAGACAAAGCAGTGATTGCTCAAAGAAATACAACAGAGTATTCAGCAGAACACACAGAAAGGCAAAAGCATCTCCTTTAAGATGCTTCAGAGGGAAAAATGCATTAATGACAACGTTGACAGTGGGTAAGCTTCAGAAGAAAAGTATGTTTCTCTTCCAAACTATCCTTGAGGCTGGCATGTAGAAAGCAGACCACTGGAACTGCAACTCAAATGTAAACAAAATGTACAGAAATAGAGAACACATGTCCAAAGAGTATTTTCTTGACCCCATTCTACTGAAAATGTGCTTATTTCCTCTTCTCAGCCTAATCCATCATAATCTATAAGTGCCTTTATTTCTAGTATCTAAAGCTTAGTCCACGGGATGCTGCTAGTTTACATACAGAAAATAGAGATTAGTGACATCTTATCACTGTTGCCGTTTAAGAGTAAACGTTTACAGAGATTAAGGTTCTAAGATACTAAGAAATTCTTTTATTTCCTACTAAATAAAAATCACTCTTGAAATGGAAAAATAGCAGACAACAATCAGGTAATTTTTACTATGGGGATTACTTATTTTCAAGTTGAAGTCATATATATAGTAGCAGGCTTTATATTTAACTTGTTTGCATATTACTAAGGAAATATGAGGATGGCTGAAAGAATTACACTATAATGAGTTAACACTGAGCTGAGGCAGTCACAGCACCAAGTACAGAAAGGCATCACCAAAGAGGCTCATTGCTGTAATGTCTCAGAAACAAACAAGCAAAGCAATGTTGGGCACAGCCATCATATGTAGGGCAACAGATGCTAAAAGTGGTTCAACACACCATGCATTCTCATCCAGAAAGCTGAACCTGAAGGACTAAATATGAAAGGGATTGTCTTGAAGGCACACACTGTCCCAAACTGAAGACCAACAACACTAAAATTAAAGAAGACTAGAGTAGGGCTTCCATGGCTATAAGTCAAAGCACAGCTAGTGGTCCAGTGTTTTGGCACATGTGACATATAACCTCTGTGGGCCACCTCACTAGTTATTCTACATAGGAAGGGGTCAGGAAGGAATGGAGGTGGCATGAAGTTATATTTTATTAAAGTAATAAGAAAGAAATCAAATGCTATATCTGAATGAAAGAATACAGAGAACTAAACTTTGGGTCCATCGCAATGCAAGACAGCCACAGCTTTACCTTTAATTTTCACTATAAAACAAGAAAAAGGCACAAGAACTCAGGCTTCTTGGCAACAAGACCTCGGCCCTGCTCTCCATTCTGCTCCTAACAACTTGGCAAGGACCAGTCACTCACTGGGACCCTCTCTTTCCCCTCAAAATATTGTGGGAGAATCAAAACTATTCAAGTAGTCACCGAGTCAACAAATGTATATTTGAGCTTCACATTTGATCAACTTCACTCAGATCTCTGACCAAACATCACTTTCACGGTTTTCTGAGTATCAGACACAAGCCAGCACACATCATCCAAAGCTCTCCTTCAACTGCCCTGCATCACCTTTCTGTACAGCTCATGGCTCTGCGTGAAAGTACGTGTGCACGTCGTCCATTTGCTCCTTTACTACAGTTCTTATTTCTAAGAAAAACTCAAGAATTCTTTAAGCAACAGAACAGTAAACAGTATGCAACACTAATCAAGGAACATCTAACAGAAGTTGCTGTCAGAGCCAGAGAGAAGCTTAAGTACCCATGCTTGCTATGCAAGCCTAAGAGCCTGAATTTCCTCCCTGGAACAAAGAAAGGTAAAAGAAGATAATTAACTCCAAAAGGCTCCCTCCCCCACGTCTCTGTCTCTCTCCTCCATTTAGAATTTTGGGCATATGACTAAACTACGTTATTCCCACCAGGATGAAATCTCTCTTGCTGGGGAAGGACGGCTGTGTCTGCAACAAGTGCAGCAGCTTTGACCTTCCCGGGATCTACTGTTCTTCCTACTAGCTCCCCAAACACACTTTCAATTTACTGTCTCTTTTTCCTCCTGTGGCTTCTTATGCTCGCCGACTTTTCTTTTTCCTTTTTTCCTCCCTTACATTTCTGCTTTGTTAGGAGCTAAGTCACAGCTAACACCTACATTTAAAATGAATCTTATCTAGTCTTTAGAGGTTGAGCACACAGAAGCCATTTTGCAGCGGGAGACTGAAAAGCACCAGCTGCAGAATGCTCCAGGCATGCTCTGGGGGCAGCTACCACCAGAAATGGCATCAACTCCGTGGGCAGTCTGGGCCCTGGGACCCAGGCTCTTTACCTTGTTTTCTAAATGGTAACCACAGACCTCACCTGTTCCTTTCAGCAATTAATCCTACAGTCACTGGGGTTTAGAAGTCTTAGCAATCTCCCACATCAGTAGCTTCAGTTTATAAATGAAGAAATAAAGGCCAAAGAGGGTTAAGTGACTTGTCAGGCATCGCAAAAGTAATGCGTTGACAGGATGTAGACAGACATCCAGATCACAGACCTTCTGAAGACTGATAGAGAAGGTGTCATCATCAATAGAAGAAAAGGCAATTGATCAAAAACAAAAATTTGGAAATGAAGAATGGGAAATTCAGTACAAATGAGTCTACGAAAGTTTCCATGTTTTCTCCTTTTTTCCCCCCCTCACAAAGCAAATCAGCACGCGATGGGTAAAGAAACAAATAAGCTAAGTCATTACGCAGAAATGTTTTTGTTGTTATTTTTGTTTTTATAGTTGTTCATTTTCTTCTATTTAATAGCTTTCAGGGTCACATCCTACACACGCAGCAGCTATTCCAGGATGCTGACCTCTAGCTCCCGCCTTTCCATAATCGAAAGCAGCTGATTTTAATGCGCCTGCGCCCCAGTGTGAAGGCGGCGGCTCATGGTGCATTTGAGTGCAATCAGGTTAAGACTGGCTCCAAGAGGAGAAAAATCCATACATATGTTGAAAAGATCTGAAAAATGCCTGTATTCCCAACCTGATTACGACGTACATTTTTGCATGGTTTGTCAAAGCAGATCACTGAAATCAAATCAAGATGGCGAAGGGGATAAAGTGGTTTTCTTCTCCATTCTTTCAGTAATCAGCGTGACCAGCTGAAGAAAGGGACTTTTCCCTCTCTCACCTGAGGCAAGGTGGGACTCTCCACTGGAAATTATGCCAATTTTTAGCAACTGCTGCTCAAGTTCCAAAATTAATGTCTTAGTTCTTAGGGCCTACATATGTAAATAGAAATAATTTTATTACAAAAACATTAATTTCTACTAATTATTTTATCTGCCTTTAAGTCAAACAGTAAAACAAGTTCTAGCATGTCTTTAAAATCCTGTTGTAAGCAAACACGAGTGTTGGCTACTTGACATTTAGGCAAAAAAAAAAAAATTTTAATAATTTTAGTAAACTGAAAATGAGATAGCTACAGGGATTAAAGTAAGGCTTAATGGAAAAAATATGGTTAAAACCTCAATACAGTTTAAGCTAGACCTAACCTGACTCATTTATCTGAAGGGAAAGAAACCTAGCAATCAGGCTTTAGCAATTTTTCGTGGCATAATTTAAATTATCAGTAGCATCAATCATATTCCATTAAGATGGTAACTGTTGGTGGCACGAATAATACAAATGTAATAAACATTACGGTTAACAACCTACTGGTTCTCTAGAAAATGCTCAATCATGACTAAGGCCAGAAGAAAATAAAAGCCTGCAAGGGGTAGAGGCATGTTTGGGCTCTTGTTACACATAAGCATGTTTGTTATGAGAATATTTTCAGTTTAATTTTCGCTATTAACGTAAACCACAATTGCAGGACCATGTTGCTTGAAAAGAAATGGGGGGGCAGTCATATAAACAATATATGACAAAGAAAGTCTTTCTTTTCAGTACCTGAATACATCGGGTTTGCTTTTAGGCAAAAGGTTGCAGGTTAAATGCTCTCAGCTATCCAAGAAGTGGCTTATTAGTTTTGTAAGAAAATATTTTCTTATATTTTGAATGAAAAAATACCCACTTTAAATGAACAAAACCATCCTTGTTAGTGAAAAGCAGACTGAAAAGAAGAAAAAAAACTTTGTTTCAAAGGCCCAGTACGGAAAAGCAAGACTAATTCAAGAGGAAAAGCTGCCTCCTCCGAGGAGCTTCTGAATCTGGATCTAATCGTCCTCAGAGGCCGGCTGGAGTCTTCCAGTCTTCAGAGTCTCGTCTCTCTCCATGGATCATAGGCACTTTCCATGAGGCAGCAGAACGTGGGCACAAACCCATTTTAGGCAGCTACGTGTTCTCTTTCTAGGCTTGAGCTAAAGAGTTGAAAAGTTACACCAACATCGAGTGAGGGGGAAGAAAGCAAACAAAAGTCTGGAGTATTTTAAAGGCACTTTTCCAAACACAACTTTCTTTTCGCTTTGCTCTTTTAGTTGTATGAAAGAAAGAAAGAAAGAAAGAAAGAAAGAAAAGAGAAGAAAGGAAAGATAATCTCGGTTTTATCTGTGGCAACATGACTTTGGCCAGCAATACAATAAGTGTCAACACATGATTACCACTTTAAGAAACACACTAGCATTGTGGAAATGCCTCCTGGATAAGCTGGTGAGATGGCTCAGCCGGTAGTGTGCTTGCTGCACTACTATGAAGAACTAAGTTCATACACCCAACATCCACATAAAACTCAGGCATGCCAGTACTTCCAGTCCAGGGGAGAACGCACAGAGGCAGACAGTCCCTAAGGCCTTGCTGGCCAACAAGTCTAGACAAAATAGTGAGTTCTGGGTCAGTAAAAAAAAAAAAAAAAAATCCATGTCTTAAACATGGAAACAATAAAGGGAGATGCCTAATGTTGTAGTCTGACCTTCACATGCACACACATGTGCACAATGACGCATGTATACCCATCACACAAACCCATACAAACACGAATTGCGTTTTGACCTCCTGGTTCTGTGCTGTCTGACACCTTGCTAAGTACTCATCTCCTAATTTCCAAATGAATCTAGTCTGGCTATTATCGAATAATGACCGCAAATCAGTATAATTATTACAAAGAGTTAAACACACACATACCAGTAGCTGTTTTCTACAAATTATTATCAAAACAAAGAGAAAGGGCTAATTGTGGTAACATTGGGACAGGGTTTTTCCTCCCAGTGTTTGGGTAAGTTTATTTTAAGTTGTCATCTTCAACTAGTAACGATGCAGATGACTTTACAGATCCCATAAACCTTTCTAATCTAAACTCTCTTCAGCTGGAAGTTGGCTCCTTCCTTCTCAGCAGCATCTGTCTATGAAAGCCTGATTTCGCAAGAATCCTCTTTTATGGCACATTTGAAAAAAAGGCACACAAAAAACAACCCACACTTTTAGAGATCTCATTCTAGAAAGCACATTGATATTCCTTCAAGTGATTTTAATTTACTATTATGAAAGCAAATGAAACATTCACTGTATGAACCACAACGTAAGCATTTGTTTCTTAAAAACTAGAACTGTATCTCCTTCCCAATGTTAGTATCGGGTTTCCATCACGAATAAATAGTGTTTATTGGGTGGGAGGAAGGAAGGGCACATTCAGAAAGCGCACACAAGAGTGTCCCTTTAGACTCACCTCCTGGACAGTGCCTCGTGGCCATCTTGCATCTCCTGGACTCCGCAATGGTTGGACAGGGTATTGTGTCTTTCGCTGGCTTTTTAACAATCTGCCGTGTCCTGGTTTCCAGACCCCATTTAAATCCACATGTGCGATTGTTTCTGCTACATGTTCCCCACTCACTCCAATGACCAACTTCACATCCTCCTGATAAAGATTTTAAAAACACAAACACAGACAGCAGTTGGACATCCACATCTCATCTGATACAAAACTTATACAACTACGTTTACCCATCACCTCCACCACAGATATCAAAAAGCAGGTTATGCAGTCTACAAGGTCCATACTCATCTTCCTGGAACTACAGCTGTTTAAATCATAGGCCACTGACAGCTAAGACAAACAAACGCCTCGTAAGTAATTAAGGAGCTGTTGCTTTCCATTTGCCGTGTGTTTGAAGGGATACTGCTGGTCAGGCCTGAATGCCAAGCTATCATCTCTAGAAGATGATCTCCAAACAGACAAAACCTAAAACAGAAGACGTTTTTTTTTCCATGCCATGATGGAAGCAAGCATCTGACAGGATAACTTCGTGTGCCCAACTCCAAATCCGTAACTGGGAGGCGGGCAAAGTGTGTGTGTGTGTGTGTGTGTGTGTGTGTGTGTGTGTGTGTGTGTGTGTGTGTATGTGTCTGTGTCTGATTCTGCATATTCTATTTTCTTTCAACAACTATGCTCATGTATTTCACAGTCTCTATATCTGTGCTGTATGTGTAATACAAATTTGAAAAGTAACAGAGATTTCCTAGATATGGACAACGTTTAGTGCCCCTTTTTATAGAATTATAGAGTAGTGGTGGAGATGCGAAGAGGACAGAAAGGCTATGCAGAGCTGACCCTCCTCACCAACTTTGTCACTGAGAAGCTCCTCACATGAGTGCATGAGGACTCCAGCCTCGAGTCCACACTCAGTAGGCAGCACAGCTCATTCCAGACTTTTTCAAACCCATTTACAACAGTCACAAAGGACAAAGCACAGGCTTAGGATTCTGTCGCGGAATATTCTGTAGTTTCTGTTTTAAAATGTGTAATGGGTGTGGTTCTTCCTTATCAAAAGCTAAGGCAGCGCTCAGAACATATGGTTTTAGTGGCTTTCTCAGTTGTAATTGAGTGATAATCTGCATGTACCAAGTCACACATAACTATGACAATTTCTTTCCAAACTTCACCTTCAAGTGAATTCTCCTCCATA
Organism: Acomys russatus; assembly: GCF_903995435.1. Classification (NCBI taxonomy): domain Eukaryota; kingdom Metazoa; phylum Chordata; class Mammalia; order Rodentia; family Muridae; genus Acomys; species Acomys russatus. Next base: position 9,706,166 of record NC_067153.1, read on the forward strand.
AATGCTTATAAAGTATCCCAGCAATATTTCTACAGAAAAAAAAAAACTGCCAAGCTCTACTTTCAAATCTGCCCTTTTAAGGGAATGACGATTCATAGCTCTGTTGTATATCAAATAAGATATACAATGCATCTAGTAAAATTTCAGGAAGATGGACATAAAATCACAGTTAAGAATAAGTCTGTGTGTTTGTCAAATGCAGCCAATTTACCTGTTAATTAGTGGCACAAAAAAGTCCTGCAGGATTTTATAAGCACCAAAGTATAAACTTCATATGAGTCTCATTGATGTGTGATTATTTTTCATGCTATGTAAAGTATGCATTCTATAGATATAAAATTCAGTTAACAGATCATCTACTTTAATAATTTTGCAACATGCAGGAAGTCATCAAGAAAATATATTTGGGCACAAAATATCCTTTCAACTTACTTTTTTTTTTTTTTTACACAGATCGTTCAGCAAGGAGTGCCATGGTTTACTTATTCCCATGGCTAAGACAATATAGAATGGCTGCCACGGTACCATTTGGAAGCCATTTTCTACTAAATAAAATGCTTTTCCCTAGCAGTAGTAATAACTCCTAAGATAGTATAAAATGGATATACTACAAATGATAAACTTTATTAGGTAATATGTAACCTAACTTGGCAAATACATAACTAGAAATTTTTGCAACAAAGTTACTCATCATCATGATGCCTAAAATATTTAGAATCATCAAGTAAGCAAACAAACAAACCCTTTCAGTTCTGATGATAACAGAAGTCATTTCCTTTTAGGTTGCCTATATCCAACACAAACATTTACAACAAACAGACATGAAAATTTGCAAAAGGAGAGTTTAATTAAGAATTACTCACCTACACACTCCATGGTCTCATCTAATGGTGCAAAACCATCTGGGCATTCATCAAAGCAGCGGCCTCTGTGCAAATAAAAGCCTGATTTGCACTTAGTACAAAAGTCTTTGCTAAAGCAAGAGTCACAGTTTTCTATTCTGCATCCTACAAACAATTTTAAAGAGAAAAAAAGTTAAAGGGTGCTGTATATTTTACAGATCACAGTTATACAAATGCATTGGTTACCTTAAGCAAAATACCAACTGTTGGAGAAATATATGCTCATGCCTTTATTTACTTATGCCATGGCATTCTAATTCACCTCTAACTCTTCCAACAGCCTGCCACATTAAAAAGCTAAGTCAGAGGGCCAGCAAAGGGCCTGAGGCAGCAGGAGACTCCACAAATGTTTGGAAGTCCAAATGGGATTAAAGCAGATGATTATGGAGAATACTTTCCTACTACAAATTAGATCATTTCCAAGACTGAAGTCTGCTTTGCCTAAGTCCCACAATGAGAAACAGAAAGGGAACTCTAGGCAGTACCTTTTGTTTTCAGATCATCAGGGACATAAGATTTCAAATTCCAAACTATATTTAAATACATTGTATGCTACCTAAAGCAAGATTCCATGCTATCTTTCTTATTCAAAGAATGATGTGACAGGGGTAGGAAAAATGGAGGTAAGGCCATTTTGTGGAAACCTCACTGCACAAAGGCCTTTATATACATTCCATTTACTCTCCCTGGTTAGGGGAACCAGCAGGTTGTAAATGGGGAAGACAGGCACTAAGACAGTAAGTCAACAGGAAGTAATGGCTGCCTTGGTTCTGACTAGTCTTTCCTTAAACCCTGTGTCTTTTCTTGCTAACTGGGTAACTAGGTTGCTAGCAACAGCTTCTGAAACAGCATGTGTAGACCCAGCAGAGAAGGTTCAGATCACTGGGTTGATCTCATCAGCTCTGCAACTTTAGACAACAACTCACCTCCCTAGACTTCGACATCATCATGTAAAAGAGATGCCACTGACCCTTCAAGACTATGGTAAAGATTTGAAATAACATACAGAAACCTATTGATACATAAAATGAAGTCTAAAGATAGAAGCAATGGGTAATTGGAAACATGCATTTAAAGAAAGTAGTTAATAGATTTGAGTTCTAGATCAGATGCTCTGGAAAAGCAGTGACATCTGGACCAGACACTGATGGCGGGCACAGGTAGCAATCAATATGCTTTCTGGAGAGGACAGCAGAGGAGGTGGCAGGTTGGCTAACTGAAAGACTGAGGTTTCAATTGTTACTTGTAATGGATTTAACTGGTGGTGATCATCAATATCCAAAGTGATATGCAAATATCCATTCCCTCATAATCTAGTCCCCACTGCTATATTTATTGCCATAAACATTCTGAGAAGACCTAAGTCATACATATCCTGCAAACTAAGAGATAGTTGAAGTAGAAAATGTAGCCAAAATAAAAAGTCACTTTGTGCTTAAGTTTTTCAACATTGAGAAAATAATTCCAGAAATTAGCAAAAGGCTAAAAAGTTGCATACAATAGATTACATAATGGCAATTTCTACTTCTAGACCAGAAGCAGAAAATGGCAGCTCTCTACCTTTCCACTTGACTCTACACAGGTCTTTTGTGCACTAGCCGGCCATGGAGGGCCTAAATGAACACCAGCAAAGATGGAACCAGAACACCAAGTATCTATGGGTCTCCCATTAAATTATGGTATTACCTCTTTGCTGGGGGAAGAAAATTCTGGGTGTAGAAATAGACCCTGTTGTCCCATAAAAGAGTCATTTGTAGTCTTAAATGCTGCAATGTACACTTTAAGAAATAAAGGACTATGGCTGTCAGGAGCCTTTCAATCATGGTCAAACTATATGGCCAGTATGTCCACAAATCATTGGGTATCTTGCTGTATTTTTTAATAAACAAGCAGCTTTCTCTGTTACAGAATTATTTTCAAAGTATTCCAAAGGATGAAATAGACCAGGATGAATAAAAAATATATATAATTTTTTTAAGTGAGGGCTCTGTACTTCATCAATCAGCCATTATTTACAAGGTCTGATTTTGCTTTTAAACATGATCTGCACTGTTAAGTCTTTTGGCCAAAACGTTATAGCAACCAGCATTTGGAATTAATTTCACAGGGTCTTTCACTTATCTTTATTGTTACATAAAGCTACCCTTTCCACATCTCATTCTTTCCTTCTGATACCACTTCACAACGGCAGAATTTCTCAAATGCCTATCATTCTTTGTACAGTCCCAAAGGGATATTTCAGGCATAAGTTCTCCTGGAGAAAAGCTTAATTATGCACTCTCAAATTTGATACATTTGAAACATTGATAGTAGAATAATATAAGCATTTAAAAGCACACTGGGAATTATAAGCAATGACTTAGAGTAAGTGCTAAAGGCCTATTGTGAAATAAAAAAATAAAAGGCAGGTGACAAGTTAGATGTAATATGATACAACAAAGATATATACAATATGTATACATATAGGTATATAAAGTGTACAAAAGTTAATTTGAGGAAAGGATAATAGAATTGTAGAATGTAAAAAGTGTTACATGTTCCCAAATCAAATAAAAATTTTATCATTGCAATTTACTTATATGATGAAAATAACAGAAACAATTATTTAAAACATACAGGTTTACAAAAAGCCTTCATATTATCACTATAAAATAACCCTTAATTTCAAAAGGGAAAAACAAATAGCACTGTAGATCATGTCTCAAACCTTTCCAGATTAGGGAACACAAAACCAGAGCTTTAATATTACTGAACCTGCTTTAATCTTCAAACTAACTACACGCTTGTTTAAATCATTTCTCGTCAGGTCCTCTGTTTTCCAATATTCTGTGAGTAACACTTTCCTTTCCATGATAAGAAAATAACACTCTAAAATATTGTATGTATAATAAAGTATTCTTTAAAAGCTATTATTGGCACCTAAAGCATGTGTCTAGAGCTCTGTTGGCCTTCCTGGATTCTATGGCTTCACAGTTTACACCACAGACTTATCTCACAGCTCTAGACCAAATGCCTTCTAAACTAGCCATGTGCAATCCAGAACCTTTCCTCAGAATGGCCACTTTGACATGCTTTAGCATCTGAAAACCTTTCTCAGCAGCCCCAGGTCCACCATCCCCATCGGCCATGTCTGTCTCCCAGAGGCAACGCTTCTCTGTAGGAGAATGATCTCTTTGAGGGCCTCACAATCATAGACTCAGCCAGGAACCATTTCCCCAGAACAATATAAGCTTGTTACTCTCATTGTACTGTTTTATTTCAGTGCATTCTATTTTTTTTCCACATACAAAAATCATTCTAAATAAACATTTCCAACATTACAAAAAGCTTTTAGGGACATCCTAAAATTTTCTTTCTCTTCTAAAGGCTTATCAATATTACTCTCTCAGATGGGCCTCTGGCCCTGTCTTAACTGTTTCTTGTGCATGTTTCAGGAAACTTCTTTGTAACACATAAATGTAAAGGGTTAAACACCATTTAAGTGCCAATGGGAACATGCAGTAGTTGGTTTAACCTTTGAGAATTCTGTACTGCTAATAGGTATATCAAAATTTACTAAGCACAGGCCTTTGCTGTAAAAGTATGTGTTTTAAGTCCTTGTTCAGAAATGTAAGAACCTACTCTAGCCAACTTACATGCTTCTTAATTACAGTGCCTCCTCAAAAATGCAATCCACCAAGTGAGGACTGCCAACATTGGTTTAAGTAAAATTACTGTCCAAGTGAAACTGTGGCCAAGCACAGCCTGACAGCACTGTCATTTAGCCACAAGGACTTATCCTAGCCAAAAATTAGAAAAGCATGCTGGGCATCCCACCTCCCTTCTGTCCTCCAACACCACCCCATACAGGCTCTAAACTAACATTTTTCAAATTATACTGTAGTGTAGTTCATACCGAGCATTCTCCAAGAACCTAGTATGTGCCGACGATGCTTGCCAGACCCTAAGAACATGGTTCCTTAACACTCATCCCCCATCCCAGCGATGCCAATGCCAAAGTGATGGGCCACAGCCACGTGGCACTACACAGTTTTGAAAGATAACAGAACACATAGTAGAGGTACATAATAGCTACCATACAGCAGAGATCAAGGACCCATTTCTGTTCTCCCATTAAACTCTTCTTCATTCCAATTTATGAGTTCTTCATTTCAAGTACAGTGCTGAACACAGGGTAGAAGTTTATCACTTGCAAGTAAACAGTCATGGATGCCATAAAGTTCCATTTCTTGACTATCTGAAGGCTAAGTATGGGATCGCTAGTATATGCATTGTATATATGTTTGATATGAAACAAAACAGACTACCCTCACTAGCTGTAGAGAACTGAATCATACATAAGCAACCAGTCAATACCTGAAAACAATAGGAAAGGAGACGCTGAATATCACAGCAAAACAGTGCTGTGTTGGTTTAGCTAAGTATATTTTAAAGAGAGAGAAGTAAAGCCCTGACAAAGTGAGATTGTGGAAGTGATGGAGAAAATGCACATGGCCCATTAAGAGCCCAGTGACGAGTGGTCTAAGGGGGACACTGGTCGCAGGGAGGGAGAGAAGGCAATGCCTCCTTGAATTCAGAAGTTGTGATTTTAGGAGTATAAGTTATCCACAGTCTGTGTGCTTTTAAAATACTTAAGTGACAAAGTTATTAAGAATAAAATTTGGTCCAAGATTAGAGACTTGATGTGCTTTAATGATTGGTTTCCATAGATACCTGAGCACAAAGCAAAGTGACCAAAATAGGGTGGGGTTTACTTTTTTATTTAGAGAGGCAGAACCCCAGGAAGGCTAGGAGATCTACATGAGTGAGTTCAAGATCTTCAGTCTGCTATAAGGAAAGGCACTTTGACAATCAATTGAGGAATTACATGGCTACTTAATACAAGAAGGCTATAGAAAGTGGTGTGTGTGTGTGTGTGTGTGTGTGTGTGTGTGTGTGTGTGTGTGTGTGTGTGTGTGTGTTTAGAAAGTTAGCCTTCCTGAGAGAGCAGTTTAGAGGAAAACCATTAGGACCCTCAGCATCCTAAGAGGGGTAAGAACATATGGATTAGAGAAGAGAGAAACTGTAGAAGAGAAAAACAATCACACTGTGAGTCCTTGCTTCCTTCAGTCCTCGGTAGTCTGGGGTCACTTAGTGCCCAGAGGTTTTGTTTCTCTTCTCAGTCTACAATAGACTCCCCATGCCCAGAGTATCTCATTATGCCCAACCAAAAGCATAAGAAAACCAAAATCTTCATTTAAATACAAAGAAATACCAAGCCTTGTCAAATCTGTGAAAATGTAATTCTATATATTGCAATCTCTTACAAGAGGAGGAAGAAATCAAGTACTACATTGGCCCTCAGAGAGACACGGGATCTCTCTTATTGCTTGGCACTGATCAAGACTGAGCAGCCACAAAACCTCACTGCCCGTTCTCCGATCTGTCTCCTGTTCTCTCTCTTCTTCTCTTCCAGGTTGTCCTCCTAGTAAGGTCCTCATTCCTCTACTGCGTGCTAGGATGATGCAGTTTTCTACTATGCTTGATCATAAGTGGTTGTTTAATTTACATCAGTACCTCGTTCCCGACTACAGAGGCACGGCCAACTTCAGAAGGCATCTCGTTCAAGTCACACTTGCACCAATCAAAGAACACTCCCCCTGGGAATCCCTAGAGATTTCTCTGCTCATTATGAGGTAAAATTGTATAGAAGTTAACTGGGAAACTTATTCCAAAAACAGCAAAAATTAGACTTACAGGAATTTTTCACTTAGGAATAACTGACACCAAGGCCTTAAAACTGCCTATTTTTAGACATCCCTAATAACTTTAAATGCTACTGTGCAACACTCCTTCTCCAAAACCAGTAACAGTTTATATGTATCCCTCAGTACAAAATGTTGTTACCAAAATTATATACTTCTAACGTGTGTTAGTACAATAATTTCATCACAATACGAATTGATAAAAAAAACTACAATGTAAAAGCTAAAATCACACATTTTACTATAGAGTTTAGCAACATGCAGCTGATCAGGAGTTTCAGTGCATTTCAGACTAAAGAAAATAAAGGGCAGCACTTGGGTTTTTATACTTGCAGCTAAACTCCTCACAGCACAATGCAGAAAAGCAGCATTACTAAGTTAACAGGCATCCCTGCTGAAGTGAGAGGAAATCTGGTTGAATGAGTCCAAACCAAGACTGACTTTAGTAGTGGGTACAATTAGCACAGATGCGATTCAATTATCCTGAGTGCAGAATAGAGCAGCAAGGATCAGAGGCAGCTCTCTGGCTGTGATGAGAAAACCATCTCTTCCAGCAGTACTGTGCTCAGAAGACCCGAAGACAAATGCTTTCATCGCTCTTGTGGGACTGTGGGCAGCTTAGTATGATTAAGATTATCTTTGCCTTAATGACTCCAAATAAAAGTAATGTCAGTCTTCGTTTCGTGGATCTGTCAAGATGATTCTGAAGCTTACCAAGTACAATGACCTCAGCACAGTATCTGCCAGGCAATGAGTGATCCAAGAATATGGGCTTTCATGAATAGAAAAGCTTGCTAAGGAGCATGCTTGTCATTCCAGTATTGAAAAGGCTGAGACAGAAGGAGTATCATGAGTTCAAGACCAGCCTGGGCTTCACAGGAAGATTGTATGTCAGGGACAGGGGTATCTGGTAGGGGAATGGGGAGGGAAAGGGAGCAGGAGAGGAGGAGGAAAGGAGGGAGGAGGGAGGGAGGAAATAAGGGAGGGAGGGAAGGAGAGAGGAAGGAGAGAGGGAGGGAAGAGAGAATATACCAACTGGGACAAGACAATGAATGGAAAGATGATCAGAAGCTCCAAAATACTTCATATGGAAAAATACTTCATCAATATATAGTTAATGATCAGTGTAATGAAAATTTCCATGAGTATGTACACTACTCAACTCAAGAGCATATTTAAAGTCCATGATCTGTAAGAAACAGTTTTACTCTTGTTTCAGTCATTTGTTTTACACACACACACACACACACACACACACACACACCCGTACACGTAGAGAGTATAAAAAACACCCATCTCATCTCTATTATACAGTAAAATTCTAGCTTAGGTAGAGACTTGAATCCTCATGGTATAATCAGTTCAGATGAATGAACTCCATCCAGAAACAGGTTACTTTTTATATAGGTATAGAATTCTATTTTATATCACATGTCTTGCTACTCTTTTTGAACAGTGTTGTACTATGTAGCCAGGACTGATCTAGGACTCAGCATCACCCTACCTCTGCCTCTGGTGTACAGTTAAAGGCATACATTCCCATGGGGACATACTTTATTTTTACTCCCAGAAATACATGTGCTGTGAAAACAGTTTTCTTCACAAACTCATTTTTTAGCTTACATCTTTCAAATTTAGTGTGTATAAGCATCAACTTCAAATCTGTGAATTAAGTTGTCAGTACCTTCTCTATAATATTTTAAATATTATAACTTTTGCACATAATAAAAATAAACATTGAGTCTGATACAAAACTAAGTAGTCAAATAAAGATTTTGGCTTTTTTTCCCTCATATTTCAAGTGTTGCATATTTGAAATTATATTGCAAACAAATGAAATGAAGAAGAACATATTTTAGGGGGGATGCAATGCTATGTTTTAAAGACATTTGTGTTTCCATTTAAGGAAGACAGGAGAAAGACAATAACTTCAAAGTAAAATTGATGAGAAGAAAAGTTTAAATTAATAAAATAAATTAATATTTCATATCAGATTTTCAGTTCTTGCCAGCAGCAGGTTCCTCATCTCAGGTTCTCCCTGTGCTTTTCCTAGTTTGGTAAATTGTCACCCTGTCATATTAAGGTGAAACCAGAACAGCGTAATAAACTTCAGACATGGATCACCATTGGAATGTTGGAAAAGGCAATTTTCTCTGCCCAGCTGAAAGAAAAATCCACGGGTATGCTAGTGTACATCTTACCTCTCCACTCAACCTCTGCCCAAAGCAAAGAAGAGAAATATCTCTATGCCTTGACACTCCAAACAGGCTTAGAGCTATGACACAGAGCTTGAGACTAAATATTTTAGCAAATAGACCATAAAGTCTCTGTTGAAACTACTCAACTCTATTAGACCATGAAAGTAGCCACAACTCATCCATCAAAAAACACAGCTGTTTCCCAATAAAACTTTATTTATAAACACTTGAATACAAGTTGAATCTATCTCCTGTATACCATCTTCATGTCCATTTGATTGTTTTTCTCTGGCAATTTAAAATTCTAAACGTTATCCCTAGACCAAGGTCCCTGACACACAAGATAGCAGGAAGATTTTGCCACTGGTTGCAATTGGCTGAATACTGACCCAGAGAACAGTTTTCATCTGTAAACACCAGGTAGGAGCATCTTAGCTTGGGGGACTCAGAATGAGGCTGACATCTACCATCTGGCTCTATGCACAGACAAATGGTGAAAAACACACAAGGATTTAATGATCTCTACATGGAAAAATGACTTCTGATCAGTGACTGACAGGTGATATGTCATCCTGCTATGGTAAGTTTCTCATCGCCCTGCTTGCTGTGCCATTGGCAAGTAAATGAAAAAGGATACCAAAAGGATATAAAAGGAGGAGGAAATCCAATTATAAAACAATGTTTTGAGTGAAACCTATATAGCATTTACATCTGCTGTCTTAACTGGCTCTGTTTAAATGGCTTGGCTATGTATAGCCATCCAGCTCAGTGGTAGTAGCAGACAGGACCTCTAATCAGGCCATGCAGTAGCAGCCAACCTTCAGGCTGGCCAGCAAAATTCTCAGAACATCTGCTGCTTCCACTGCCCATGAAAATACCGTGACCATCTTTCCAAGAACCTCAGCAGCAAGTGAGAAGTTCTACAAGTACCTTAAATCTAAAACATGGTGCTGGGCTTGGTGGTACACACCTTTAATCCCAGCACTTGGGAGGTGGAAGCAAGCAGATCTCTGAGTTCGAGGCAGGCCAGCCTGGTAGACAAAGTGAGTTCCAAGACAGCCAAGCGCTACACACAGAGAAATACAGTCTGGGAAAACAAACCAAACAAAAGAAAACCCTAAAACATATGAGGCCAATGCTTTAGTTTCCAAAGACGCATAGAGTACAAGGTGGTATGAGTCTTTCACGAGGAATGATGCTGAGGCCAGAGAGAATGCTCTTCAAGTGGACCCAAGTTCAGTTCCCAGCACCCACAGTGCAAGTGTAAGTGTAAACGTGAAGATGCTTGAAGGAAATTGCTAATAAGAACTCTGATGATGCCACACATAGTGGCAAATGCTTTTACTACTTACTAGCAATCAGAAGGCTAGGGTTAGAGACTTACAAAGATTGAGACCAATCTGGGCTATGCAGAGAGATGATGTCTCAAAATGAGCAAGTAACTACAAACCCAGCCTATTACATTATGGATGGCTTAGCCATAACACTGTCCGTCACAATGAGAAAACTAATATTGGGCATCTATAGGAAGCAGTAGAATCAGTTTGATCTTTGAAGGCCAAACATTATTCATATCATTTAACTTTAAGCAATGATCATATAATGATCATCCAGAAGAGCTAGGAGAGAGAGTTCTATCTAGTTCCATTTTTGTTGCCATGATAAAATAGTCTAACAAAAGAGCTAAGATGAGGAAACGGACAATTTGGCTTATAAATCAAGGTTACTTTCCATCCTGTGGGGAAGGTAGTGTAGAAGTCAAGCAGAAAGTCACCTGCCATCCACGGTCAAGAACAGAGAGAAATGAAGGCACTGCTCTCTGCTAGGCTGTTTCTTCTCCCACATAGCTTGTGTCTTCCTAATTCAGGGAATGGCTCTACCCACTGTGGGCTGAGTCTTCCCAGATTAATTAACAATTCAGACAGTCCTTCACAGACATGCCCAAAGGTGAGCCTCATATGAATAATTCTTCAATCGACACTCCACAGATAATTCTAGTTGTGGTGAGTTGACATTTAGAAGTAACAGAACACAAAGGACTTCGGTTGTTTGTTTGTTTTTTTTAACTTCAACAACATGATAGGTCACCTAGGAGATAAATATGCTCAAACTGAGATAAATATTAGATAATTCATACATTTATTAATGTATCACATAATATACTGCAAGTATGTAAAAATTTTACGTGCCAACTTAACGTATTTTAATTTTTTAAAGATTTTTGTGTGTTTGTGTGTGTGTGGAGAGAGTGGGGACTCCCACATGTGCATGGGTGTCTGCAGAGGCCAAGGGTGTCACATTCCCTGAAGCTGGAGTTACAGTCAGTTGTTAGCCAACCAATATGGCAACATAACTTGGGTCCTCTGGAAGCACAGCAAGCTCTCCTAAACTGCTAAGCCATCTCTCCAGGCTCTGAATATTTTAAATTCTTTAACAGCTCCACTTCATATCCAAAGTGAAGATCAAACCTTTGATTTTCAAGTTCCACATCTTTCTATTTAGACTTGCCTATCTATCTCTAGGCTCATATACCTCACACCTCTCATCTCTACAGCCCTCATTAAGTAAAGAAAACAGAGCGGTGTACTCTGTCTAAAATGACACTGGCAGTTGACAAAACAGATGATGACAAATGTATCTGCAGAAGCACACACATGTAGTAAATTTCTACCACTTTAGAATGCATACTGAAACAGGATCCTCTGTGTGTCTTAATGCAACCACATGCTTTTGTTATAAATAGTATACTTTTGATCATAAAGAATTTCCAACTTAGACATCGGTTTATTATATACCCACGTCCCACTTTTTATCCATACATGTTCCTTAACTATTAGCCATGTAGATATGAGGGTTACAAAAAGACATTGAACGCTGAAGCAACTAGGCTTAAAGAATAATAAAGTCACAATGAAAGCAATATCTTTAAGAAGAACTACCAAAGATTTCATTCTTTTATTGAGATGGTTTTATAGACTTGGGAGAGTATGAGCCAGCTCTCATACCAGAATGTGTTATGTAAACTGTCCTAGCTTACAAAGCTATTTACTGGCAGAACACGCTTGAAAACCCAGGATTCCTTCTAGTACAGTGTTCTTTTAAATGTGACTTACCACAAAATGATATCTACCACTAGAAAATAAGAAATGCTGATGGAATTTGAAACACATTGGGCATTTATTTATGAAGATCATTTAAGTTTTCCTACTACTCTGATTTATAATTGGGAACAATAATTTTGCATGGAGTATATTGTTCATATTTAAAGAAACAACAAAAAGCAAGAATACTCTACAATGAGTCAGGGTTTTCAAACAAGACGGGTATCTCGATGCTGACTACAAGGGACTTGGGGGCCATAGTTTCTTTACAGGCCTCAACATCTATACATGTTGGCAGGAAGAAAAAGAGAAACAAAAGCAGAAGGCGGAAATGGAAAAGGACAGGGAAAGACAAAGAAAGAGAGGGAGAACATAACACAAACTCTTCCAGACCCGTCCATTAATACATCTAGCATATATATGTATGACTATATATTTCTATCTTTTAATCAGTCTGCATATACTTCTTCCTTCCTTGAACAGTTTATTAATGTCTGTAAACACAACACACACACACACATACACACATGAGGGGAAGGATTGTTCAGTTAAAGTATTTTTATTTTTATAAGACACCATCCTTAGGACAATTTTATATAGGTTGTAGTTACTGTTTTTTTTTCTGGTATGATGCAAAAAAAATGGCTAACTTTTATATAAACTCAATCTATAAAATGAATAGTTTTGGGCTGTTGTAAACAACTTCATATTAAGTGATTAAGAAAAGAAACTGATTATCATTATCCATGCTAGCTCAGGGAAAAATGAAAAAGATATTGAAAGAGGGCTGTCGCTAATTCATGACTATTTCATGGTTCTTCTTGCTTTAGGTAGTTTATTTATATATGTGTAATAATATAAATGTGTGTGTAAAAACTAAAAAAAAATATTTAATAAAAAAATACATAAATAAATAAAAATAATCATTGGGGCTGCTGCGTGATAAATTGTGTTTACCATGATGCTTTCATGATATCACCTTTCTACATGACATGTTTAACAGATCATGTTGGGAAATTATGATTAGAATATATTGCAAGAAAACAAATATTTTCACAAAAGTAAATAATTTAGTAGGAACTAGGAGAATGGCTCAGAAGGTAAAATGCCTGCTGCACAATCATAAGGACTTGAGTTTATATTTCCAGCACCCATAGAAAACTCAGGCCTGGCTATGCATATGTGTAATCCCAGAACCCATGGTAGAAACAAGAAGATCAGATCCCTGCATTCCCCCAGCCGGTAAGTCTAGACACTTGGCTAATTCTAGACTTTGGAAAGATCCTGCCTCAAAAAAATATAGTAGATAGTGACTGAGAAAAACATTAACCTCTGGTATACACACACCCACATGCATGCACATGTGTATGGACCCACACAAATATGTCCATATACCACATATTTAGAAGGGAGATGGATATAAAGTGTGTCCACTACCTATGGAGCTAACGGTACTTGATAGCTACCGGGAAAGGGGTAGTCAGTGTTCCTGAAGAGTGGGACCCTGATGTGTTGACCATGCTGCAGTGGAAGGCCACACATCAAATATATGAGTGACATTAACTGTATCCGATAGGTTTAAAAGAAAAAATTTGCTAATAAATGAGAAAGAGAAACTATGGCAGAACCATCGCCTAACATGTCAGGCAAAACAGAAGCTTATGTTATCTGTTAGTATGTGCACAGTATACTTCAGCAAGCTACTCAAGTGATTTTTCATGAGCATTTATGAATTTTACAAACTTTATACTGTACATCCCAAGAATCTAACTACAGGCAACTTGTAAAGCAAAATGTTCTAGAAGATAACCACTTTACACTTAGACCCTTACTGTATCACAAAGCAACATAATTCCTGATTGTGTCATGGTTCTTCTTGCTACAGGTAGTTTATTGTATATAAATGTGTGTAATAATATAAATGTATATGGAAAAAAATAAAGTGTTTTAAAAACAGCATTATGAAAAGGCAAATATCATTTACAAGATTTTCCAAGCTACTGTTGCTTCAAGTTTAATTATCTATGGACAAGCAATAATCTCAGCAAGACGGGCTATAATCACAAATTCTGTCTCCAGTATTGTAATTTAAATAATGGCCCTCCTCTGGATGCTATACAAAAATTAGTATACTACAAGCATGCTGACAATAGCATGGAAAACCATAATATAATATTGTGCATGACAAATTATTTTTCTACTTTCACTCTGTACTGTAGAGTTTTGCTAATAAGCACTTCTCAGTTATAACATCTAAGTGCTGATTCCTTCCAGTTCAGTAGTCTCCAGCATTGGCTGTATTCACTTAAAGTAAGTGAATACCATAACAAGTCTATTCTCATGTGTAAGCTCTCTTTCTGAAACCTGATTTACAATCATTACTCCCCATTTCTTAGAAAAGGATCAACATGGTCAACTGTGCCTGTTAACCTTTGCCTGTAGTTCTGAAGCAAACTGATGATGCAACAGGAACTCCTACAGAGATAACTGTTTATACCAATTTGTCCAAGAATATCCTGAATTATGGTGCATACCATCAAACAATTACTAATAGTATGATTTTTTCACTCACTAATGTTCCACGTTGGGTAAGACACTGTATGGCTAGACTGTTGCCCATACACACAACTCGTATCATGATAGCTCTAGAATTTAGAATTAATGCTTCAATATATCCACTCCAAGCTGTATCACCTTGCACACTGAAAGTCTACACAAATGTTTAAAAAATTCACAGGAGAATAAGTATTCAAATCCCATCAGAGGTAATCTGGGGCATCTAGAACAAATAATTCTAGGACCCACTGTCCTATGGATGATCAAGTCACATACTTTAAAGACATAAGATATTCTTAGAAATTCAACCACACTATTGATACTTTTTATGAGTTATGTCCTCTAACATCTCAAACAATTCCATGAAATAAAGGTGGGCCTAAATGTTTCTATCTTGACTATTGGTACAAACTATCCATCCAGATACTTAACTAGAATGCTTTCAGGGAAAAAAAAATAAAAAACAAAAAACACCTAAACACCTTATTTGCATCTTTATCAGTAATGGTGCTTTAAATAAATATAAATTAAGCTTACAAAATAAGGTTAGTTAAAGAAGATTTTCCATGCATAGTAAACTCTTGTGATTTTGGGGGGAGTGGGGCATTGGTTGGTTGGTTGAGTGGTTTGGTTTGCAAGCAGTAATTTCTCCTTACAAATTTCTATCTACCAACATAATGAAAATAACTAATCTAAATAACTGAAAGAATGTGTCTGACTTATGACACACACCTACACAAAATACAAAGTACAAATTCTTTTATCCCACCCTATTCATTTTTTAAAATTTTAGTTTAGACTATATCTAGACTATTGTAAATATCTATTTCTATAAAAAGCTTAGGACATTACCTATATTGCATATCCAGTAAAATAGGATGGATGAAAAAAAATCACATACTCACTTGCACATCTGTTCATATCTGGGGCTCGGTGTCCATAGTACCCTGACGGGCAGGAATGTAGGCACTCTCCATACTGGCGCATCCCTTCTCTTCGAAGGAAGAAGAACAGTTTCTGTTGACATCGGCTGCACCCGTTGTCCTTTGAACAAGATAAGCAGCCCTTGCAAATGGGATTTGATACATAGCTAGCTGTAACAGAGAGACAAAAGCAAAAGCATTTAAATATGAATATGATTAGACTTTTGCTCTATACACCATTGTGCAAAGAAAGAAGTCTCAGGTTGCAGACCCTGGAGCAGAACCCGCTTACTGCCAGGTTTCAAGACTACTATAATTGCTGTATTCTAAATACTCATTTTTATTCCCACAGATGCATGTGACTCTCACCCATCATCAAAGAAGCTTCTCTTTGCAACAACTGGAGACTATTACAGAGAGCAAAAGGGACTGTTGGTGAGAAACCCAAACACGTCTGCAATGGAACCCTACACATAAGGCTCAGGGAAAATTGCTAAAGAAGGACGAGAAATATTCTGAGAGTCAGAGACCAAGCATGCCTACTGATGGCTCATGCCCTCTGGGAATGACAGAGAAAATGCACGGATGGACTTTCAACAATATAGTTGCCTGAATAAGACCAGCATAATTACACCAGTTGGCATACCAGTGCAGACCGAGGAAATTCCACATGGTCCCACCCTAGAGAAGAGGTGCAGGTAGTCAGTGGCTCTGAAAGAGAAAGAATCAGCTGCCTTCAGGGAAAAATACCCATAAAGATTGCCCAATTCCAAGAGGTCAACCCTAGACACACATACACATGAACAAAGCTAAATGGATGCTCTAGCTAATATACACATGGGTGCATATACACATGTGCATATACATGTAACAATAACAACTAACGAGGAGATCATGAAGTTGGAAGACAGACTGTGGTAGAGTAGGAGTGTAGAGATGGAGGGCAAGAGCGACACAGATGCAGTGGTCATGTATGAAGCTCTCAAAATCATATACAAAAGAAGAAGTCTCTGAATTGCTAAGATCAAAAACTCAAGTGACAGCACATGCTGGCGAGGACGTAGAGAAAGGGGAACACTCCTCCACTGCTGGTGGGAGTGCAAACTTTGGAAATCAATCTGGAGCCTTCTTAGAAAATTGGGAATAGGGCTACCTCAAGATCCAGCTATACCACTCGTGAGCATATACCAGAAAGATGTTCCGCCATATAACAAGGACATTTGCTGAACTATGTTCATAGCAGCTTTATTCATAAGCCAGAATCTGAAAACAACCTAAATGTCCCTCAATTGAATAATGGATAAAGAAATTGTGGTGCATTTACATAATGCGATACTACTCAACTATTAAAAACAAGGAAATCATGAAATTTTCAGGCAAATGAATAGAACTAAAACAATCATCCTGAGTAAGGTAACCCAGACCCAGAGAGACATGCTTGTATATACTCACTTATAAGTGAATATTAGCCCAACATAGATGTTGTCTGAGAGTCTCCACCCAGCAGGGGATGGGGATAGATGCTGGGACTCACAGATGGACTTGGGTGGAGCACTGAGAGTGGTATTGACAAATGGGGGGATGGAAGGTCCCAAAGGGTTCAGGAGCCCCACAGGGAGACCATCAAGGCTGGTGAATCTAGAGCCAGGGGTACCTGAACACACTGATGCACCAACCAAGGACAATGAATACAGGGACTCTAGACCCCTGTACAGAGATAGGGAAGAGCAGGACTGCCATGGACATGAACACTGTTGCATAAGATTTGATCACTTGCCCTTGGCGGGGAGACCCTTTGAGCACACAGAGGAAGAGGATGCAAGCTATCCAGATGAGTCCTGATAGGCTGTGGTCATATGGCAGGGAAGAGCTCCCCCTCACCCCGAACCAGAGGTCTAGGGGAGGGGAATAGGGCAGAAGAGGGAGGGAAGGTAGGAATAGTAAGATACAAGTGCGGGATAACAATCAGACTGTAAGATCAATAAATTATAATAAATAAGTAGTCCCCACTTTACTCACATACTATAAGCAGATACCGTCTGGAGAAGGAAGCATTTAAATTTTAAAAGTATGAGAAAAATACAATTTTTTTCATTCTCAGTGCTTAAAAATAAATATTAGAATTTAATGCTAACACAAGACTTGAAGGGAATTCAAAATTAAATCTTCAACGTTTCTTCACTATCAATTAGAAATACCAATAATAAAAAAAATTTAAGTAAAAAAAAAATGCACTTGCTATAACTTTAAGGTACTGACCAAAACAGTATAGGGCATAGCCAATCAATAGACAAATAAATGTATAAAACATTAGCAGGAATGTCCATGAATGAAATGGACACACTATGGAATGTTCACACTATGAATTTAACTCAACAACAAAAGAACCTTAGAGATTTACAGGAAAGACAGCTAGGAAGGAGATAGAAACAGTGGGGTAAGAGTAATCAGAAGGCATTATACACATGTATGAAACTGTCAAAGAACATATTAAATATAAACTATAATAAAGAAAGGATTTTCAGGCACAAAAATTCTCAAAGCACAGTCACAACAGTAACGAAATTAATACACTGTATGTTGACGAAAGAATCAAAACACACAGGAAGAGGGATTGTTCTGGAAAATGAGCAAGCATGCTCTACGGGATAGAAATAAGAATACCACGGGCTTTTGAAGGTTGAAAGCTGACATAAGTGTTCTGATTCTAGAGTCAGTTTCTATGGGGTACTGTAACAAATATCACAATGTGGCTTAGGTGACAGGAACTCAGGGCCCTAACGTTAATTCTGAGCACAAGGCACTTGTGAATTCTTTCTCCCTTCTTCCTGCTGATGGTGGCCCCAGGCATTTCCTGGTTTAGTAACTATGGTCCCTGACTTAGTGTTCTCCGGGCTGGCTGCTCCAATGCCTGCATGTCCTTTTTTTCTGTCTTCTGTAAATCTTCTTATGCATTTAGAACACCTGCTAATCTCGTATTATAGGCTTACTTTTACGTCCCTCACATATGCCATTACCTTGTTTTCAGATAAGGCTATGTTCTGAAGCCCCAGGTGGACATGAATTTAGTAGGAACAGTGGTCCACTATAAGAGGTTATATTGTTATTCTCCATCTTCTGAGGATTTATTATACAGCAGTGTTTATAAAACTCATAAGGCTATTTATGTAAGTATAGCATATATTTTTGCCTGTTTATAATTAGTGTATATGACTCACATATAAATTATAAAACAAGTTAAAAGACTACATACTAACTAAAAGATGCTCCACCATACCACAAAGATGCTTGCTCAACTATGTTCATAGCAGCTTTATTCGTAATAACCAGAAACTGGAAACATCTTAGATGTCCCTCAAGTGGAGAATGCAAAAACAGAATGTGATACATGTACCCAATGGAATACTGCTCAGCTATTGAAAACAAAGGCATGCAATGTGCAGGCAAATGGATGGAACTAGAAAAGTGCATCTTGAGTGAGGTAATCCAGACCCAGAAAGACATGCATGGTACGTACTCACTTTAAGTGGGTATTAGCCATAAAGTACAGGTGAGCCATGCTACAATCCACAGCCCCAAAGAAGCTACATAACAAGGAGGGCCTAAGGGAGGATACTTGAATCTCACTCAGAAGGGGAAATTAAATAGACATCTGAAATAGATGGAGGGAGGAGATTAGGTGGGAGATAGCGTAAGGAGGGGAACAGGGTAGAGATGAGGTATGATGGGGTAGGGGCAGATGGACTAGGGGCATCTCTGGGACAAGGGATGCTCCTGCAGTGGGGGTGGGGATTAAAGGGATATGATGCCTAAAGTTGCCACCTGCTATAGCCAGGTGGAACTTCCAATGGAGGGACACCAGCCCGCCCATAAAACCTTTGACCTAAACTCTGTCCTGCCTACAGGATGTGTAGGGATAAAGATGGAGCAGAGATTGAGGGAATGACCAACCAATGACTGGCCATCTTGATACCCATCCCATGGGAGAGAACCTCTGACACTATTAATAATATTCTCCTATGTTTGTAGATGGCAGCCTAACATAACTGTCTTCACTCTTAAGGGTGTCACTAGTCTCTTCACTCAGACCTTTGTTATTTCTTTTTTTATTATTTTAAAACTCTTTTTTAATATTTTATTTAATTTTAATTTATGTGCATCGGTGTGAGAGTGTCAGATCTTGGAGTTACAGACAGTTGTGAGCTGCCACATGGATGCTGGGAATTGAACCCAGGTCCTTTGGAAGAGCAGGCAGTGCTCTTAACTACGGAGCCATCTCTCCAGCCCCTGTTATTTCTTTTTAACACTTATAGAGCTCAATTCTGAACTGATGTTTTCCTCCTTCACTCTGTATTATATTGTTAAGTGAATTTCCCCACTTATATCTCTCTATAGTATTTCTGTAACATCTGAACCCAACTAGAAATTATGATTTTTTTTTAATAAAGCGGTTCCGTATAGTTTCTCTATATTCCAAGTTACCTTTGGAAAAGGTGTTACTCCAATATTGCTCTTGATGTCCTGGGAAAGAGTAAGTTTCAGCAAACTTAGAACCAGTTGAACATCTCTTGTAAGAAAGAGAAAACTGGGCAATTTGGGGGGAAGACGTCGTAGAGTCTGGATAGCTAGGAAAGAGGGCCAAAAGTGGTATGTAGAATCAGTGAAAGAATAGACAAACTGGCTGGGGAAAGTTCAACCCTCTCATTTCCAGAGTTGTCCGAGAGCAGTGTCCACTTAAAGCCCCCATCCATCCTATGGGTTAGCATTTAGAACTGTGTGAACAGCTAGGAGACCAGAGTAGGAATGGGAGTTGCTGGCAGATGCTGTACCCAGAGCCCAGCACGGAGCCCTCGGCAGCCAGTGCAAGCAATGTGCTGCCTGCCTATCTTCTGCTCTTGGACTTAATTACAGATTTGAAAAAGGCTATTCAAATCTCAATGCTAGCTTTGAAGAGAGAGGGGAATTTGAAAGGTTTATACTCAGGGAGGAATGTCCAAAGAGGTTTTCTACCCCACAGTGATCACAAACTCAAGTGAAGCTATAGTTGCTTTGAGTTCAAAGGTCAGACCAAGCGCACTTTACCATCATAAATCACGCTCCATAGTAAGAAGTACAGAGGAAAGGGAATTACAGAACCAAGGGAATCAACACAAATTAAAGGCTTTTTGTTTTATATTTATGTATCAGAAGCCTACTTTCATCTTGACCACAAATATTTCAAAGTCAACAAATTTTGCCCTACACTTATTCTTTAAAAGCTACTCTTAAAACTGCTACAAAACACTGCTTCAGTTACATGAACCTTGACAGGCTTAAATAATAAAAATTAATTAGGGAATCCATACCATAGTCTATGCCCTCACAATCTTTAGAACCTGACCCATAAGGAATCCTTGTAGAGCAGGAGTAATGTCACACACCCAAATATAGGTGATTTCTTAAGACTTCTCCAGGTCCTTGGTTAGTAATAGCATTCAGTACCAAAGGACAAGAGCAAAGGGGAGTTTTGCAAGTTGAACCTCTTGTCCCAGTCCTCAGATAGACTTTTTGGTTTAATTGCTCAGTACCCCAGGAGTAGTTCAGTAATTCAGCCAGAACATATCCATCTATTATATAAACTAACTACTCAAACTCCGTATTCAAACACAGGCAAAACAGATACGTAGTCATGACTGTTTTATCAAGGTCATAAGGCAAATGGCTCTGTCTATTTCTGTGAGATTTAATTCAAATGTGCAGGTGGGTAAACAGCTCTTAATTCTCTGCTTTGATGACTATGTTTATTTGCTTTTTTTTTTTTTTTTTTTTTTTTTTTTGTAAGCCTCAGCTTCTCCAACCTCAAAGCATGCTGAGATCCAGAGCCTCCTACTTCCAACCAAAACACGTTTCCAAATCTAGACCCACCCAAGACTGGAAAGAGGCACGTTAAGCACAGAGAATACTGAAAAAGGCAATGATGATTCTGCATGAGGTCAAGAGCATCTCCTGGATATGTTTGGACCAAGCAGCAGTACCACATTCCTAGTACTTGTATCATGAGGAAAGGCAGCATAGTTAGTTCTGTCTTTCCAATTATGTTCCTTTGAAATTGCACACTAAGTCTGACCTTTTATTAATCTTTATATGTTTTTGCAGTTTGATCATGTGTTAAATGTATCCGGTTATTCGCACTTTTATCTCATAGGTGGACGTCGAACATCCATCTGTTTCCAGTATATTCCTGACACTCTTTTAAAAGTACTCCCTGATTTCTGTAGTTAGTCCTTGCCAAAGGAGATGCACTCTAAATTCCTTCTAGGTACAGTCATCCACTCTTGACGAAGGAATGTCTGCCTATTTCTGAAAATATGGAGACTCAACAATGGGCATTTGGCACCTTAACATTCTTTATTTGCCCATTAAACATACTACAAGGCACACAGATTTTTAAACTAAACAGTCAGCATGTCTTTATTAATGAAGCTAATCATAAAATTGCCAATGTACATGCTCAGCCACAAGTACAAGGTGTGTAGTAAAAAGTAAATTTGTGGCACCAACAATTTTCATGAAATCCAATACAACTTAACACGTTCCCAGATGCTTTCCATAACAGCTTGACAACACTGCTATGAAAATCCAACAATTCTGTATAGCACCACATAGCAGCTCAACGAAGCAACTAAGGCCATGAGAGTTGACTAAAATTTGTATCTCTTATTGGGATACTTTGCTATTTTGCAGGAAACTAAGTATTTACATAAGCTATCACCATAAAACACGGA
The DNA here is from genome assembly GCF_903995435.1 of Acomys russatus. Classification (NCBI taxonomy): domain Eukaryota; kingdom Metazoa; phylum Chordata; class Mammalia; order Rodentia; family Muridae; genus Acomys; species Acomys russatus. The sequence goes on from NC_067153.1 coordinate 9,728,354, forward strand.
ATGAAATTAATATGAACACAAATTCTAATACTAGATGTTCACCAGAGTCATTATAGCCAAAGTTTTAAAATAGTTAAAATCTTAAATGCTATTGAAATTTAGATATATACTACTAAATATCATCCATTATAGTTTTAGGAGAGAAAATAAATATGGGTTTAATATAAAAAAAATGAACATATAATTAAGGCAAAACTTTGGCAAAAAAAATCCAAGATTTTTGAACTTCTAGAAATAAACAATATTTTCTCAGATTTCTGTTTTCTTTTCCTCACCACGAGTTCTTCAACAATATTTTTTAAAATAAGTCTCACACAGATGAGGTCAAAGTACTGAGAGAGCAAATGGACAGAAGCCCCCATCATCTCTAGCCAGAAGCTTCCTCTAGCTGATAACCACTAGCAGAGAACAATTAACTTTCTCCAACAGAGTCTCATTAGGTATAAATACCACACTTAAGGGCCAAGCCCTTGCCAAGGAATATATGGTGAACATAAAAGCTGAGTCTGTTCTGTTTTAACCTTACAAGTCTTTTGTTTCTATGTTATGGTTTCCATTTTTGTACATTTATGAGATTCCTGTATCTGCAAATGCTTGAATTTATGTGTTTACTTATGCTTTTCTTTGGCTCTTTTTTTTTTTTTTTTTTTTTTTTTTTTGCTTTGTCCTGGTTTGTTTGGTTTTGCTTTATGTTATTATATTATTATTATTATTATTATTATTATTATTATTATTATTATTATTATTTAGATGCCTGCTTGATTTCTAATGAGAGAGAAAAAGAAAGGTTGTGTATGTGGGTGGGTGAGGAGATGGTGAAGATCTGGGAGGAGTTGGGGGAGGGAAACCATAACCAGAATAAACTGCATGGGAAAAAAAATCTATCTTCAATAAAATGAATAAATAATGGAAAAACAAACAACAACAAAAATCAGACAAAATAAGGTTTACAATGCTGTAACTTCACGCACACACACCTTTGAAAAGTTAATATCCATTGCTTAGCTAGAAATGTTGTTATTTAATAATACTCTTTTATTCACCTAAAATATCAGTTAGTAATTAAAGCCTGGATGTCTGATTACCTCTAGAAGTATTCATTAGAAAAATAATATTTCTAAAATGTATACATTCCCCAAATAGAGAAACCTTTTATAAAAAGTAAATGCTTTCATTTTTGAATTTTTTTTTTTATTTTAGCTTTTTGAGGTCACCTCACTCTGCAGCTCAGCCTGAACACCTGATGCTTACCCACTAAGTTCTAAATTATGGACACTTGCTACCACACCCTGCTCAGAAGTCAATATTCTTAATTATGGCAGAATTAAAGGTCTTTAACTGTACCAATTTGTTTCTAACAAAATATATGCCACTGTAGAAAAATTTGACATTAATGGCTGGGTTGGTAGTTCTTTTTATTTTTTCAAAGAAAAATGGTCCTTCTTTTCAAAACAAAGGAAGAATCATATCATATGCTCTATAAAATAAGCCACCTGCTGGGATGTACATGAAAAAAAGTAATATATGCCATAAAACTGTACTAATTCCAAAAGAAAAATCTTAACATTAGAGTGCATGAGACCCTCTAAGCCATGGTTAGAAACTGCTGTGCTGTACAAATTACTCAAGCCTGAACTTGGCTTAAACAATGTACTTAAAAGACCCATGACAAAATATAGACACGATGCCGTGCTCATGGTAACCCCAACACGAAAAGATCTAAATATATACATGCATGAAGATCGTGAAACCACCACTTTCACATGGTTCCATGTTTATACAAGGAGATAATCTATTTATTTAAATAGAAAATAAATGCTCACAAACTTGTGTTCCATAAAATGTTTACATAGTTCTTAAATTCTTCCTAAGTACTGCAACATACGTGTCAGTGTCTGGCCCATATAATTCCCTGTGTGCAAAAGCTTCCTTTCCATCTAAGCCAAGATTAAATTAATTTAAAAAGGAAGGAAGGGGTTGCCACTCAACAGCGCTACATCTATGCCACCTACTTTCTTGCACACCATCTTAACTCTTGGAGGAATAAATGGAAAGCAAACTATATGGCCTATTTTATGTCAAACATAAAACCCACAAAAAGAAATTAACTGTTGACTCCTTGTGATCTAAAGGTGGAAACTTCCACAGCTCTCCACCGCTGGGTTTTAAAAATAAAAATAAACGCTTGTTAGCTCTATTGTGCTTGAGGACAGTACAATTTTTAACTTTAGTGGAGAACACTCACCCACGTTTGCCAAAGATTATTACGGACCTGTAATGATAGTTGTGACTTCACCGTTATGTCGCAGTGCACTCCTGCACATCGACAGTGTGGGACACCATCAGGGATAAGCGCCTGGGCACACAGGCCTCAGGCTGACTCCCCACTAAGCCTTACAAAGATTTACAAAGCCTTGCAGGGATTCTTACACCAATGGCCTACATTTGCTATTTATGAGAACATTTTAATATTCTGTAAGTGGTGTCTATGCTAGCGTCGCATTAATCCAGCGCTGGTGCCCAAAATGAAGTCTAACTATTTTAAGATGATTTTGTAAATTCAGATCGAGAAAATGAAGAAATCCAAAGCAGAGAGGCAAAAAAAAAGAAAGTTACCCCTGGAAAGCATATTATATGACAAACAGGCCACATACCCTTGTACTTTTTGAAGACATACTTATTATTCAGAATTTCCAGGGTTATGGGTGAGGAAAGAGCGATGAAGAAATCTTTCTGAGGCTGACTCTAGCCCTCACCTCTTACTTCAAAAGCCATGTTTTTTCTTTCCCCACTAAGCAAAACATACACAGCACCTAGAACAAAAATGCATTAAAACATTGTGAAAATTGCTAAAACGTCTGCCATCAACACTTGCAAACAAAACTGCTGATACAGCAAAGGGGATAAGAGGGGAAACTGAGCTACAGGTTTCTTCTAGCAAAAGCTAAAGAGAAATCTCCAAAACTGTAAATGAAAAGTCTTTAATTGTTTGGTCAGAGAGCAAAAGGCGGGCACTTTTTAAGCATGGAGCGCAACTTGACAAGTTCAAAGAAAACAAAAATCACCCTGAAACCATGCAATTTCCTGCAAATGGGCCACTTCTACACTGTCTTTGAAGAGAGAGCCCATCCTGGTTAAGGGGCCTTTGAAGTTACACAGAAAGCATACCTATGTAATTAAAAAGCCGTAGAACCCCATTAAAATGACCCAAACTGGACTTTAAGGATGCACCAAAAAGGGAAGTGTGGACAGAACAGATTTAGGAGTAATTTGCTCACCAACCCCACGCTCCTCCACTCCCCCCAATCTTGGAAGCCAAAGTAGCATATACATACATTAATGGAAAACTGTTAATAGTATTTGATGATTCTCAAAAAGCATTCCCACACATGAATTTGAATAATCATATATAATAACACAAACACACAAAATAGCACAAATGTGTATTCAAATATTTATATACTGTTTTTCTGAATTACTTGTATATATGCAAATATTAGGCCCTTTATCTCTCAGGTTTTCAGGATTCGATATGTATGTTTTAAAAATTTGTGTTTCAAACTTATTTATTATTTTCTAACCTATTGTCCATATCAATTATCCTAATAATGGCTTTTATAGCCCTTGATATCCGGTTTCTAGTTAGAATATCACCCCACATCATGCATTGCATCAGGTTTTTCTGTCTCTTTACATCTCTAATGTGAAGCAGCCTTTTCAGAAGTATCACACTTTTTAATTAATTTTTTTTATTATTTAAAACATTTTTGAAATTTAAATATATTTTGACCATTTTCTTCCCCTCCACCAAGTCCTTCCAGATCCTGTTTCCCTCTCTATTAATCCAACTTTAAATTCTTTCTCAAGAAGAAAAAATCCCACTGAACTCTAACCAAATAAATGTGTGTGCATGTGCATACGTGCACATGCTTGTATACACACAGACACACACACACGTGTGTGGAGTCAGATATATATACGTTGGTCAACTACTCATGAGCATGAAGCCTGTCCTGCAGTAGTTGACATATCCAGTATAACTTCACTGAAGAAAACTGAATTTACAAACAATAACTGTCATGCTCAGAAAGCCAGGTTTTTATTTAAAGCTAAAGTTTCTAAATTAGAGTAGGATTTGGAATATTTACAAATAAGAAACAATGTAAGGGGAGAAATTAATGATATTCTAGAGAATTCAACATAGCGGGTAGGAGGCTCACTGAGAGACACAAACATTTGATGAAACATATGCAAAAAGATATATTCAGAAGAAGCGCAAAGTAACAGCCTAATCCTAAAACAATGAAGCAGGCCAATGAAGCTTCCTGAAGGTTATGAGAAATTCTACGGTAAATTTATCAAAAACAAAAAGTTAAGCCAGCCTAGTATGTGCTACTGGAATAAGACAAAAAAATGTAGTTTATCAATTTCCTAAAAACAACGCGCTTCAAAGTGTAATGCAAATGAAAAATCAGAGAACTTCCCGTACTAAGGATACAGTCTTCCACAGCCATAATATTGTTGTTGGACCTCAAACATGTAACATGGATAAAATGCTAATATACTGTCTGTTTTCACATATCCTCAGTTATCTCTGAGGAAATTTTGTGTTCCATCTATTCGGAAGCTAATTGAGGGGCATGTATTGCTTCGACTCATTTATTTTTACTTAATTTAGGAGGAGGTCCCCCTCAGTCACAGTCACAGGGGAGGGGAATAAGGGGAAAATGGGAGGGAGGGAGGAATAGGAGGATACAAGGGATGGGATAACAATTGAGATGTAATATGAATAAATTAATAAAATATATTTAAAAAAATAAAATAAATTATCCATTATCTATTGTCTCTGCTGTTGACATTTTTATAGTCTAGGCCAGTTGCCTTATAGAATGCCGCAAAAGCTAATACTGATATAGTGATTATTATTCTGTGGTCATTAACCAAAATATCTTACTACTGTAATGCCAATAGATGTAGGAGTGGGGTGTGTGTGTGTGTGTGTGTGTGTGTGTGTGTGTGTGTGTGTGTGTGTGTTGTGTGTTGTGTATGGTGTGTGTGTGTATGTATGGTGTGCGTGGTGTATGGTGTGTAGGTGTGGTGTGTATGTATGGCGTGTGTGTGTGTGTGGTGTGTGCTTATGTATGTGTGTGGTGTGTATAGTGTACAGTGTGTGTGTTTGTGTATGGTGTATGTGTATGGTGTGTGTGTGTGTGTATGGTGTGTGTGTGTATATATGTGTGTGTATGTGTGTGTGTCTATTGAAGCTACCTAAGAGATAATCTAATAATTCTAATGAAGTAAGCTGCCTTTACAGTGGAGCAATTTGGCCAAACCCATATTAAGTAAGTAAGCAAACTTAGCATCACCAAAAATGGAACAAATAGTACTGTGAACTCCCATACCAGTATGATATGACTAAGTGTCCACCTCTGCAAAGAAGTCTTGTCAACAGACACTTGCAAATATTTTGTAATCACTGACTCCAACTGCATTTTCAGGGACACAGAATTTGGCCTCATAGAAACCTTTTTACTCTGTATTCTTTTCATACAGATCTGCCAAAGGAGTGTAGCAAAGGGAGAAAAGGAAAACCGAGTGAACACAAATTATAAGGAATTTGGGTTTTGTCCACTACAAGACAAAGACAAAATCATTACACTGATCCACACAGGTAAATGTGTATGCGCGCATACACACACACACACACACACACACACACACACACACACACACACACAGCAATAAGTGGAATTAGCTGCTTTCTGGAGAAATTGGTTCATTATCATTTTATGTGCGGAGTTGAGATAACACAAAGTGTCATTTTTGTTTTACTTGTAGCATATACAAATATATTCAACAGACATTTTCATTTCCTTGCTCATTCTCAAAGATTCAAATGACATGTTCATAGTCCTACGTAAGTTATCCCCCAGAGTAGAGTAGCGGTGACTTTGTATTCAAATTCATCTATTTAACAGGGAGTCCACCTCTGCATGTAATGGTTGTAGCCAACCTCACTCACAGAACTAAACAGCTGTCTGGCCTCTGGGGAGCACCATCCATATTTGGACAAGACACCAGAATTCATGCTGTCATCAACAACCTTTCACCGACATCCAACTCAGTCACTCACGAGGAAGTTTGAATCATCTTATAAACCACTGCAAATGTCCTCAGTGTGAATTGTTAATCCATAACTTGATGGCTTTTTATTGGCAACTACTAAAACTGGCATAAAAAGAACAGATGTTATCATATAAATAATATTTAAAAAAGCAAATTGGAGTCACATATGAAACTATTATAAACACATGTAAATGTTTCTTAATTTCATAGTTGTGTCAAACAAATATACGACATACAATATTCGCAGTTTTCAAGTCTATGTTCAAAGAGTAAAAGTTTCCCAACAGGCTATGCCACAAAGTCATAAATATGAAAGAAAGGTAGATCCATAAAAAGAAAAGCAATAAATTGGAAATGTTGCATCATGCAACAAACAACAATTTTTGTATTGAGGATACTTGAACACATTCTAGCAAAAACTCCTAGAAAAGTTTAAAGATAAAAATAAAAAAGCTGTTGAATCAAAATAGAGCTATCCCCATCCTGCATTGAGTTTAGAACAACGATTCTTTAGGAAATATTGGTTTGGGCACTAAGGCCAGAGAATAACAAGTTATAGGCCACACTGGATAACATAATGAGACCCTGTCTTGGATTTAAAGTCAACATTTAACCTTTCTCTCTCTGTTATTCCACTTTAACCATGGACAGAAGGGCAGGATAGAAGAGGAAATATGGGGAGGGATAACTAAGATTACACGCCTTCTCAACAAGCCATATAGAAACCTATTACTGTAGACATTTCCTAAAACATATACATATAAATATTTAAAATGTTAATTTTAATGTAACTACCTTACAATCATGTGACAATCTCAAAAATCTGCCTGGCAAGACATTCCCACTGGTGCAATAGTAACATAAATGTTATGGGAGTAACCAACCACTTACTGATTGGATGGACGGCTCACTCCTTATGTGAGATGGAACATAACAGCTAGCACTGTTAATGGGGCCAAAAACCTGTAGGATAGATAGGTGATAAGCCTTGGGAGAGGACCTAGTACTATTATTCTGCTAAAGGAATATAAAATCAAAATCACTATTAATGATTTCTTGCTAGACCTCCTGATTAATTTATCTCTCAACCCTCATCAGAAAGGCATCAGCTTACAGTAGACATTTATTAACACAGAAGCCATCAACTGGCCAGTGTAAGGAGAGCTAGGAGACTATGGAATGTTTGGTCCTAAATGGGACAGCCAAATTGCATGTCTCACCAAAGGCTCTAGGATCTTCAAGGAAGAAAGTGTAAAAAGATTCTAAGAGCCAGAAATGAATAACTTTCAGACAACACAGTTTCGAAGCATAACAGGAAACTGGCAGATATGAACTCATAGCAGTTTTAACAAAATGCACAAAGCCTGTACAAGATCAAGCCAGGCAAAATCCCAGCACAGGAAGTGGTGGGAGGGGGTGCTGATGGGCATGAAATCCTAACACTGGCTGAGGAGCTACTGGCACCTGATGGCTTCTGAGGAGGAGTCAGTTTTCTTTAGTTATGTGACTCTGCTAGGATGACCACACTACAGAGAAGGCCCCTCTGCCAAGAGTATCTGAGCCACACAAACTGGACTAAACTGAAAAAAGAAAAAGAAAAAAAGCCCATCTGAGATTGGGTACATAGGTAAGAGTGAAGTGTTAAATCCGTAAGTAGTGTGGGGATGAGTATGCTTACAAGTTACTTATGAAATTTTCAAAAGAAAATAATAAAAATATTTTTAATAGGAGGAATGTTAACTTAAGAAATAGGCATCTCAAATATCTATTCTGGTAATATAAACTGGTTTAAATCTTCTAGAACAGAACTTGGCAATATTGCACTTTCTGCCTAACCCAATAATATCACTTCTAAGAATCTGGCTGAAAAAAATTAATTGGGTAAATACACAAATAACTTCAGCTTAGATTATAGAATTTAACTAGTCAGAGTAGTTAGCAACCTAACAAACATCAACAAAATAACTATTGATATTGACTGCAAATAGCACTGATTGATTATACATAGAAGTGCTCATATATGCAGAAGGCTTTTGATGTAAAATATTCAGAGAACAGATTATAAAATAGTGAAGTATTCCTATTTTTCTTTATTTAAAAAGGTGTCTACATCACGTATGACATGACATTTTGTGATATTAACTGAGATGGTTTCTTTTTTCTTTTACTTCACTTTCAGCCCTTAGTCTTTTCTACATTCAAATACACAAGTGGAATTTTCTGGCTTGTGGAAGATTGCTCAAAGAAAGTAACACAGATGCTCAAATTCTGGGTATCCAAACAGAATTTTAAAATCTTGGAACAGAGAAAACTCTGTTCTTTCCTTTAATTTTATTGCTTTGTAAGACACTTGGTTTTGAGCATTAAACCAGAAACTCAAGGTTCAGAACAATAAATGTTTTCATAGGTAAACATAGAAGGCTGACTATCAGAACAAATTACCTATGTTAACAGGATAAAGATGTTGAGGAAAAGACCTGGAAATGGGATTGAATAGGTCCCACCAAGGGACATAGGTTCTCACTTTGTAGAAATGGTAAAAATGCAATCCCTGTCCTGAAAACAAGACTCACAATAGTTGCACCCACCAGAAGTGCTCTTCTCCTGAGATTCAAGCTGACAGCTTGGGAGAGAAGGTAGGGAAACCTCAGGGCCAAGAGGACTTGAGGTGGCCTCTCTAGCCTGCAGTAGTACAGGAGACCATCCAAAAAACATGTCTATAATGGCCAGAGAGAGCAAAGACCAGAGACTACCAAGAGCCAGGACAGAAATGCAGAGTCTGCACAGGTGAGCAAGCAAGCTCTCACTAACCCATGTCATGCCATGCAATGACATGCACTAGGTAAACACTAGGACAGATGAGCAATGACAGTCCCCGGAAGGAAAGAGTAGCATCACAAGACACTGGCCTCTATGGGATTCCTTCCCCCAAAATGATGTAATCCTTGGTGTAGAAGTGGGAGAGAGAGAACAAGGACAGGGCTCACCCAGGAATGAAATGGGAGAACATTTAATTGGCACAATTTACTAGAATTAATTTTCCACTAAGAAATTTTCCCTAACCCTCGAGATAGAAACCAAATCCAAATATGGAAAATAAAATGACTGTTTGCACCACTGAGCAAGGACATTTCATAGAAAAGATCTGTCTTTTACATATATGAGTGGAAATACCAAGCAATAATATCAATGATGCTACTGCAAGGCCATGAAATGGACTGGTTTTTGTTGTTGGTTTCATGGTAACATCTTGCTTGGACCCATATTACTTTTGGTTAACAAAACTAAAAATATCATGTTTTTTTTTTAAGTCTAATTATTTTGTCAAAATGCTTTAAAGAAATTGAGGAATAATTAAATTTCAAAAGTAACTTTGATAACAAAGCACACAGATCATTTCTCTCCATTTCTCAGTCCTTGCTTTAAGTTGTCCCAAGTTTCAAATACAGAACTAATTTAATACAATCAGAAAAAAAATTCTTCACCTAATCTTGTGATTTTTCCTAAAAGAACAAAGCAGGGCATGTATGACTGAACCCACACACACTGACTGCACTTACTTAACATGGTAAGGAAATAGCTGTGAAGGGAACAGTTGCTGTCTCTTTAAAGAAGACATAAAATCCTAATTTGCTTCAAATACACAGGAACCCAAGGACCTTAATAACCTTAATTACAACTCCTTCCGAGTAGAACATTCATAAGCCTTAAATCCCCTTGCTCATTTTTACTGCCAGCAATTAGACAAAGTACACATAGCTGAAACCCCGTGTGTTTGAGTTTGACAGTATCAAGAAACAATTGTGTCATTTACGCCTTCATTTGCTCAATTTTTTTTCCAACACAGTGAAAATATTTATGGAGAAAAAAAAGATGGGCAATGAAGAAGAGAAAAGAAAAGACTGAGATTCGGAATAGATAGAAATAAATGTATAAACTAATTCAATATTCAAATAAACAATGTTTAGCTCTTATTTATATAATTTGTTTTCATTTTTCCTCTGCACTTCCAATGGCACGTTGAGTACGAAATATGAAACCACGATTGATTGCATAAACTGCGGTGCTAAATTAGCAAGGGATGCTTTAAAGTCTTGCTATGCAAAGTGTGGTCCTCGCCACGCAGCATCAGCATCTTCCATAGGATTAAAGAAGATCCTGACCAGATTCCAGCATGCTGCTTTCAGGGATGCGTACTAAAAGTTTGAAATGTAATCACTGCCTCACGTTCCGAACAGAGAACAGGTGAGACAAGGCAGGATGCCTGAGAAGCCTAAAGTTTCCTTTGTGCTCTCCTGTACATTAAACATAGATTACAAAAAAACAAAAGGTTTTCTACTACATACATTGAAAACAGAAATTGAAATCTGGAGTTATGTACAAGAGAAATTGAAAGCTCTGTTCCTTGAGATAATCAGAAGACCCTATTCAACCTCCAACATAAGATATATGCAAATGACTAATTACTATTGTAGTCAAGTATGGTCTGTGTAAATAAATCTTTCTCCCAAAAAGCTGAAAAATGAGCTTTGAGGGCACCCTACCTAAAGGAGAACTAACTAAGACTAGGAAATATAAAAGGTAAGTTTCTCAGGTTTTATTTTATTTTTTATTAATTTATTCATGTTACATCTCAATAGTTATCCCCTCCCTTGTATCCTCCCATTCCTCCCTCCCTCCCATTTTCCCCTTACTCCCCTCCTCTATGACTGTGACTGAGGGAGACCTCCTCCCCCTGTATATGCTCATAGGATATCAAGTCTCTTCTTGGTAGCCTGCTATCCTTCCTCTGAGTGCCACTAGGTTTCTCAGGTTTTTATTCATTGAAACTTATAACTCTAATATTGGGATTTACTCTAAATTTACAGTCTATCAATATCTGGCCCAGATCTGTTCCATCTACAATGGGTCAGATATCACAAGCTTTCCCATACTGGATTCTGCAGATGTCTCTGAGGCACATGCTGTGGGCAATGGGGCTATTCTTTGCTGTCAACCTCAGAGTTTAAGGTAATGTCCAAATATTCTTCCTTATAACGTACCAATATGAGTCTTCTCATAACCTCATAACCTCATATTTTTAGGTTATTTATATTTTCACACCTAATTCCTCTTAATCAGCAAGTTCTGTAAGTTTATGACCAACCTCGGGGAAGGTGATAAGTTTTAGTCGAGGGCTGACTACATCTCGGAATACGGCACTGTGCACATCAGCCATAGCATCAAACTCTCAGAATGAAGTGAAGACATCTCCCCATAGCACCCATGCCTCTATACAAGTCTCTCTTGACTCTCTCTCTACTCCATGGACTCCTTCTATCCTCACCATTTCAAAATCCTTCTTCTAACTTTCTAACTTGAGTTCTGCATCTTTCTGGGGCATTAGCAGTCCACTATGCATTATTTTATTTGCTCAAAGGTAATAGAAATACTCTGTACTAAATTTTTCAAAAACAATTCATAATCCTGAGAGTCAGAAACCTGATATCGACATAGTAGAAACCTAAGAAATCTAACTAAACTTATAATTTGCTTCTTTGCTTTCTCCTTTCACTGGCTTAGCTTTTGCTTTTATACATATGTTGAACATAAATGTGTCTTCCTCTCACACTAAAGGAAGGTCCAGCCATTTCCCCCCACTGGGCTAGCCTTGGCAGAGCTTACTGGTATTTACAGCTAACAGTGAAACCTGTACATAGTCTAATCATAGTAAATTAACTCAAGACTGATCCTTTTCAACACGGCCAGATTCCTCCATGTTTCCTCTGAAGAAAAATATGCAACCTGTAAGTCTTGAAACAGTTTGTGAGCCACATTGAAACAGCATAATGCATCTTGCAATTCCATAGTAACAACTTTGTTTTAAATATAAAATTCTCTCACTTTTGAGCTACGAGTACAGAACTAAATTTAATGGTTCACATGTTTATAACACGTAGGCATAATTAAGCTCATGAAGCAAATCTATATTCTCACTCTACCTAGCAATGTTTACATAATTTTACTACTGTTAATTTTAAATAATATTACATTTCATGTGGCCAATTTCTTTCAAGTACATCTTTTCCCACCCTCTCCATTTAGTCTCACTTCATCCTCTCTCCATTCTTCTCTTCTCCTACCCTTTGTGTTATCATCTCGTGTGTGTGTGTGTGTGTGTGTGTGTGTGTGTGTGCACGCGTGCGCGCGCGTGTGTGTGTTTGTTTACACATCTAGAAAGAATTCTAGGACTTGTAAATACTGTTGGAGGTTGGTCTGATGTACTTTAGTGTTAATTACTGATTGCTGTCTTTTAATGTGCCCCAAGTATTGCTATGTAACCTTGCCTAAAAACTTATTCCTATTTGACCAATAAAAAGCCAACACACCTGGGCAGGCAAATGGGATAGACATGGCCTAGATTTGTGGTCCTTTGAGAGCAGAGGAAGGAGGAGGAGAATTGCCACGGGGTAGGCAAAAAGCCATGTAGGCCCAGAAGAGGAACTCTCAAGTTTCTCATGGAAAGAGATGGGATTGTAGATGGGAGGTAGCCTATGATGGAGCTAGGAAGTAAAGTTACTTTAGAAGATTAATAGCTTCCTTGTCCCAGGAAAAAGCTTATTCTAAAATTATCAGGTGTCTGTGTTAGACATATTAGAAAATATTGCCTTAATAATAGTTACCCTAATAATAGACATTTATTAGACCATACTTTTAAATTAACCACAGCAAAATACAATTAAGCTATGCAATATCTGTGATATTTACTTGATTAGCTCTATTCTTTATTTTAAAATTCTCAGCATATGTTATATTCTTGATAAATATTATATCTTGAGAATTTTTGCTAATATTTGATTCCATGTACTATAGTTCCAAGGATATGAAACACGACAAACATTTTCTCCTTGACCAACTTTCATCAAACTCCTCTGAGCCCTCCTCTTCCAGAGTTCTTAAACTTGGTCCCTTGCTGAGCACAATTAATGAATGCTAAAACCGACTAAATGATCTCAGAGGGAATAGTCACTCTGGATGTCTGATCAAATCCCCCATTCCTGGACATCTGATCTCCCTGGTAAAGTCAGCAAGATGGTTCAGTCTGTTCGGAACATGTCTCTTCTGAGTGATTTCATATATAATGCCATTCCTGGTTGCCTACCTTCATGCTCCTTGCTAATATGTCCCAACGTTTACTTCTTGCACCCAGGAGTTAGCCCAGCTACAGTTAGGCCTCTTAATTCCCACTGTTAAACTTTCTGGAAAAAAAAAATAATTGCTTTTGAAACTTCACTATCTAGCCTTAGTTCTCCAAGACACCAATTATTAACACCTCTGACCACTTTTGAAGATAAAAGTAAGAACGTGCATAGAAGGTACAATATATCTCAAGAGAAGCACCTGCTTCTAAAAATTACACACTGTATTGAACTCTTAAAAAGAGTTGGAAATAAATAAATAAATAAATAAATAAATAAATAAATAATAAAAAGAGTTGGGAGGGAAAGTGAGAGAGGTTTTGATTTAGCTCTGTGTAAAGCACTTGCCTAGCAAACACAAGACTCTGGCTCTGGTCTCAATCACCAGCACTGAGTAAAAAACAAAAACGGGGGTCAGTGAACATCATGCAGTAGTAGGGTCCTTCCTGAGGTTGCTACCTAAGACTGAGGAGGTCTAGTAAATATTATTACCACCCAACATAGTCATGCATGGTCTTGAGACTATATGGTGCATATGTGTTTTCTCAATGGTATGTCCCATAAAAGCAGGGTCATAATGGTAAGAGAATCTACAGAAGAGGATACTTAACATGTGTCAGAAGTTGGGAGAAGGTGATTCTTCAGAGAAATCCCAGGATGACTGAGAGCAGTGACGTCGCTTGCAGCTTAGAGACGTAATAAGGACTCTTTTACTCAGAAGGATAAAATACTTAAAATATTCTAACATACTATGAACAAATTCAGACAAACTGAAGAGTTTTCAGTTTAATTGGGGATACATTTAGAGAGGAAATGCCATTCCAGAGAAAATGACTCATAAAGTAAAATATGTAAGAAACACACACAAGGGGACGGGGGTGTAGCATAGCTCAGTTGGTAGAGTGCCTGCCTAGCAGGCACAAAGCCCTGACATTTATCCCAGCAGTGCATAACCAAGCACAGTGATGCGGGCTGTAACTCGGTGTTCAGGGGTGATACAGGATAATCAGAAATTCAAGGTCACTTTCAGCTACAGTTAGTTCAAAGCCACACTGTGATATATGAGACCCTGGGAAGGAGGGAACAAATCGGGGGAGGGGAGAAGACACAAATAAATTCATTTTAAGGTGAGCCACCGGGAAAGAGTGGTCTCTTTACCTACAGGGTCCAAGTGCTTTTCACATTTTCTTAAATTTAAAAAATGGACGTACTATGGAAGAATTGCCTATATTAATGATATATGACATTTATAATAAATCCTTTCACACTGTGGTATTTAACTGAAAGTTTCCAAACCTCTGTTAGGGAGACCTCAAACAGCAAACCAATTTAATCAGAGCCACACCAAACAAAACTAGGCCACATAGAAATATGTTTCTACATACAAGGCAAGGCCATACATGTGTGATTTTGAAGGTTCAAGCTGTTCCAGTATTGGTTAACACTTACATCTTTCCAGACATAGAAAAAAATAAAGACATCATTCAAACCTAAAGAATTTCATATTTAGTTAGAATTAAATCCCTCTGTTGTTCTTTGCCAAATGTCTGTGTTTAATAGGACAGAAAGGAGTTATGGATGTGATTGAAAACCCAGACAAAGCATTAAAGCTAAATGCATATATCACCAAGTGCTAAAATTTTGTCTGTAAAATACCCCAAATCTGAAAGTGCCAAACGCTAAATTCCATGCCCTCATCTTTTAGTAATTTTGGCTCTGATACTGAATGATTCATATATTAAAATGGATTTCATGCCAACTCAAGAATTGTCTGTTACTGCATGCATGTTTACAATAGTTCTAAAACTCGGTTTATGGTATAGTTAAATGTTGCAAATATAGATTACTCTATAAAGATTTACAAACAGAGAAACAAACTTGGTAGAGTTACTTTTTTATTATTTCTGGTCTGTGAACCTCACAATCTTTGATATATTCAAGTCCGAAAAATGAATTCAATTAAAACTCAGTATATTATCCAACACTAACTCCTTTTTAAATGTTTAAATATGTATGTGTATATATATATATATATATATGCACATAGGTGTTTTCCTGCATGTATAACTGTACAACTGACGCCCTCAAAGGCCAGAAGGTAGTGCCAGACTCCCTGGAACTAAAGTAACAGACAGTTGTTGACTGTCATGTGGGTGCAGAGGACCAAACCCAAGTCCTCTAGAACAGTCAGAGTTGAGCCATCTCTCCACGCCACAGCTCTAATTCTTTTAACAGTAAAAGCAGTGCGATCCATTTAGCTTAGCCATTTCCTATTTATACCTTTATCTCATCTTTTGCAAAGCTGACCCATACTCCATGACACTCTCTCAGTTTTGTCAGTTTTCCAGAGACGTTCAGCCAAAGGCAACCGTCAACCACATATTCACACACTACTTTTAAACTTTCCTTTGATGGTTTCTGGTTTTGTAGCTGTTTGGTTTGTTTGTTTGTTTGTTTTTCTTTGTGTGTGTGTGTGTGTGTGTTCTTTTATTCATTTCTCTCAACCTAGTTTTTTTCCCCCTCAAGCAATAAATAGTCTTGGAAAGACCCAAAAGACTTGAAGACTGACCGTATATTAAGGCTATTATTGTACACATTTTTTCTATAAATATTGTGGTCTTTAATTGGCACATGATGCTATTCACAACATGTTCTTATAAATAACATACCTCATGCTGTTTGAGAACTGTATCAATAAGACCAGCATCACATATTACCACCTGACTATCCATCCAGGATCGCAAATCTCAACAAAATCAATGACTAAAACTCTCTTTGCCCAGGTCCTGGGTGGTTAGGCAAGATTTGCTGTTTAGCACTCTAAGCCGAGATAAGATTGATACCAAGTTTAGTTTCTTGTATCTGATGAGAAATCAACATCCCAGACCTGGCTGGGAAACTTAATGCTTATATCTACTAATCAAAAGCCATCCTTCCATCCTAGAGTCATCCACTCAGCATAGCCAACTGCCATCTCTCACCAGGCTGCATTCTCCAGAGCATGGTTCCTTCCCTTTGCACATCCTCCAGTTACCTTGGTTTAAATTGACACAAAACATCAGTGCGTATTTACAGAATGAAGAAAAATAATGTGGTGCATATGCAGCTGATAATGATAAAATCTGGATAATTTGCATTCCCTTTCTTCAAGCATTTATTATTTCTACCAAGTAACCAGTTTTATTCTTTTAGACATTTTGAAGAATATCATAAATGACAGCATAGTTACACTTCTAGGCTACTGAACGCCAACAGTGTTTCTTCCTAGCTAGCTGTATTTTACTTCCCAAATCCGGCCTCTCTCCATCCTCCCTCTCTTTACATTCCCCCTCTTCCTGCAGGGCAGATTTGTGTTTGCATTTTTCCCCATATGACAAAATATGACATTTGTCTCTGTGTTTATTTGTAATCTATTTATAATTATAATTTGTAATTTATTTGTTATTGTAAATCTTGTAAGTGGCAACATTTTGTTGTTTTTATAATTAAATAATATTCTACACACTCGTACAGATATTCACATACACACACACACACACACACACACACACACACACACACAATTGGTGAGTGATCACTCTGGTTGAACACATATTATGGCTTCTGTGAATAACGGTGGTAGTGCAGCTATCTCTTTAACATGATAAATTCTCTTCTAGTGTGTACATAGTAGATTATTGCAAATCCAACTTAGCAAGCGAAAAGAGCATTCAAATTTGAAAGCAGAAAGTCAAGAAATCCTTATATGTAGATGGCAGGCTTCTAAAAACAAAAAGGAAAACCTGAAAACTAGACCGCCTCATCTCTCCCCCATCATACATTGATTTTCCTATTTTCACTCTCAAAACCCTCATATCTGTCTAATGTATTTTTCACAAAAATATCAAAAGGGTTTGTTTTGAAATAAAATCTCTTTATCTCACTTTCACATCCATTATGGCTTTCCTACCACCCTCAAACACAGTGGAGCAGCATCCTGATGTAGACCTGGCCTGTCTACAAAGCACAAAACCCAAACCCAGATGCCATGATTCTGCTTCTTACCCACTCCAAGAATAAGCCAACCCTCGCGCCCTTATTCATAATTACTATTCAGATTTATGCTTCATATAGTCTCCAGTTTATTTATTTGCCCACTAACATACATTTTAGGCTATTCACTCTATCCTGGAATGAACTAACAATGAATCAAAGCACTAAACAATTACTTTACTTAAGAGAGATGAAGCATGTAAAGAATTTTGAATACCCCTGTAGGGACAGTTCACTGATACTCTCGCTTTTAGAGCTAAAGATCTTATATAAATCCAGAAACACCGCCCCAGAGACATTTCTACTGCATTTCTTACATTCTGATGAAATCATACAACTGTGCTATGTGTCTTCCCAAGAGAGAGTAAACTTCCTATAGGAACAGCATTGCACGTACACCCTGACACACCCAGAGTGCAACTCATTGCATCTAATATTGACATCAGCTATTGCACAATAGGAGTTTCCATTAGTTTTGTTTGGGTTTTTTTTTTTTCATTTATTGAAAATTGATTATTTTCTCATACAATATATCTTGATTACAATTTCCCCTCCCTCTACCCCTCCCAGTTCCTCCCTAGCACATACCATTTTTACTTGGCTCCTTAGAAGCTAAAATAAGGCTACTTGTCATCATAAGCTTACAGTCTAACAACACATGCTTGTATAGTATGCCAAATCTAGTAGAACCCTGAGTGCCAAAGGGATAAATAACCCTAAGGTTTTCTCACAACCATTTTAAACATCCTAAACATGCTGTATAGATCATATGTTAAAAGTCTAATCAATTGTCTCCTTGCCAAATAATTCACTAACTTAGTGAAAGGCATTGACTCAGTGGGAAATAGCAATAAATTACTTCTTCTTATTTTTAGGACCTTCTCCACAGTTGTGTGGAGATCAGAGACTGACTCTGACATGAACTCTTGTGTCCCTTATTTGACCACTTCCCACTTGGTGAGGAGGCCTGGTGGCACTCAGAGGAGGAATAAGCAGGCTACCAGGATGAGACTTGATAGCCTATGACCATATGGTGGAGGAGGAGGTCCCCTTCTGTCACACACCTAGGGGAGGGGAATAGGGTCAAAGCGGGAGGGAGGGAAGAACGGGAGGATACAAGTGAGGGAATAACAATTGAGATGTAATCTGAATAAATTAATTAAATTTTAAAAAAGAAAACAAACAAACAAAAAAGAAGCCACAACAACAACAAAAGATTTCCTTTCCTCGGCTATCCTGGGCCTCTTTTCTAGTTGGATATCACTTCCATAGGCTCAGGACACAGATTCCATATGTGAAAGCAAATGAAAAGATAATATAGTTCTTACATATGAAAAAAACATGTCTACCCAGTTTAAGGTGTATTTACACATAAGAACTTCCCCCACAGTCTCTATCCCACAACACAAGTAATGCTGTCTTGTTCTCAAGAACCTGGGTGTTGGGGGAACATGACAAGTGCCCCCAGCATGCTACCAGTGTTGTCCACCTCTTAAAGGATAGGGAGTTAGCCTTCTCTTTGGTTGGCCTTAAGGGTCTCAGGGTCAATGGACTCAGACAACAATAAAGATGGCTTCACCCATCTTCATTATCTAAAGGAACTCTGTCTGGCAAGTGCCATACGCACCCCTAGTTTTCTAAACCTTAGCAGCCCATTAAACAAGGTCTTATCTCAGGCAGGAGACACTGCCAACAGAACAAAGCGACAACCTACGGACTGGGAAAAGATTGTCACCAATCCCATATCTGACAAAGGTCTAATATCCAAAATATATAAAGAACTCAAGCAATTAAACACTACCAAACCAAATAACCCAATTGAGAAATGGGGCTCAGAACTAAACAGAGAAGTCTCAACAGAGGAATACTGAATGGCTGAGAAACACTTAAAGAAATGTTCAACGTCTTTAGTCACCAGAGAAATGGACATCAAAACGACTCTGAGATTCCATCTTACACCCATCAGAATAGCTAAGATCAAAAATTCAAGTGATACCACATGCTGGTGAGAATGTGGAGAGAGAGGAACACTCCTTCACTGCTGGTGGGAATGCAAACTGGAACAACCACTTTGGAAATCTATCTGGTGCTTTCTCAGAAAAATGGGAATAGGGCTTCCTCAAGACCCAGCTATTCCACTCCTTAGAATATACCCAGAAGATGCTCCAGCACACAACAAGAACATTTGCTCAACCATGTTCATAGCAGCCTTATTCATAATAGCCAGAACCTGGAAACAGCCTAAACATCCCTCAGTTGAAGAATGGATAAAGAAATTGTGGTACATTTACACTATGGAGTACTGCTCAGCTATTAAAAACAAGGAAATCTGAAATTTGTGGACAAATGAATGGGACTAGAAATGATCATACTGAGTGAGCTAACCCAGAAACAGAAAGAATCATATGGTATATACTCACTTATAATTGGGCACTAGTCCAAAAGGCACGTCCCACAAAGTCTTCACTTACCAGGAGATTGGGATAGATGTGAGGACATACTACTGAGACTCTACGTAAGAGAAATATAGGAGATGGGGAAATAGACAGACCCAGAGGGTCCTATAATCCTAAAAGAACAACATTATGATGCATAGATCTGGGCCCAAGGGGGGTCTGCTCAAACTATTGCACTAACCAAGGAGGACAATACAACAGTAAACATCGAACCCCTACTCTGATCTACCCAATGGACAGGACATGCTCCACAGTTATGTAGAGAGCGAGGACTGACTTTGACATGAACTCCATATTTGACCACCTCCGCTTGGTAGGGAGGCCTGAGAGCACTCAAAGAAAGAATAAGCAGGCTACCAAGATGAGACTTGATAGCCTATGACCATATAGCAAGGGAGGAGGTCCCGCTCAATTATAGACCTAGGGCGGGGAAGAGGGTTAAAGTAGGAGGGAGGGAAGAATGGGAGGATACAAGTGATGGGATAACAATTTAGTTGTAATCTGAATAAATTAATAAAATTAAATTTAAATTAAAAAAACTTTTTAAAAAAGTCTTATCTCATTCTTAGTACTTTTCAGATGATATGACATTATGATTCATAACAGTAGCAAAATCCCAGTTATTAAGTAGCAGCAAAAATAAATGTATGGATGGTGGTCATCACAACAGCGGGTTCCAGCATTAGGAATGTTGAGACTCTCTGGACTATTGGAATCATCCATGCTGGATATCTCCAATACATACAACAAAACATAAGTCTAGGCTACAGATGTATTAAGGGAAAAACAAGTAGCATGGGAAACATCCTTTTACCCTCCCCCTCTATGTACTAAAGATATATTTGTATACTATGGATATAGCAAAAGGAGAATGTGAGGAAAGGAAGAGAGAAAAGGACAGTAAGAGGGGGAGAGTGATTCCTTATAATAAATTACTTAATCAGTTTTAAATTAACTCCCTTAATTCATTCACATTCATACACACTCCTTAATTTACTCTTTAGAATCAGTAAAAACGACCCCTCTTTATTATTACTTGGAGACAATAACCTTGTATTGCTTTTATCAAATGCTCTGACTTTGGAGTTGAGGAAACATGAATGGTTTTTCACCGCCCTGGAGGAGCACACCTCTCTGGCCCCAAAGCCCATGTGAGAGCAAAGCTTAGAAACCACCAGCTTCTGGTTAAAATAAGTGAGACCAGAAACAACAGGGCCTTTGTGGAGGAAACTCGAGTTGAAGTGCATGAGGATCAGATAAAATGCAACACATGGCATCTGCACTCAAATGATATGCTTTGATTTTTCAGATTAAACGTTAAGCAACCAGCAGCATTTGAACACGCAAGAGAAAAGGATATACAAATTAAGACTGGCTTCCTCGTAGGTGGGCAGCCAAACAGAAAATGGGACCACTGAAAGTGTTGCAGAGTGGCCCTGTCACATCTTTAGTTTAAAGCTGCAATAGCAGTGGCTGTGCTTAACAGAACAGTTTTGTTATGGTTATAGGTAATAGATATTTGAGAACCACGTTTAGAAACTATGCCTCAAAAACTATTGATAATAAGAACAACTATTAATGTGGCAACTCACATGGCCAAGCACGTGGTCTTTAAGGCCTCTGTCCTGTCCTAGAGGCGGAAGTGATAGAAGGAAGGAGTAATGCAGAGTTGCGTCTCAATTACCGCTATAAAACCAGTTACCCACATTCTCTTAGAACCTCTTGCTAGAAGCTACTCAGATTACCCAAGATAATAAAAAGGCAGGAAGCATAAGGGTTCTTTTAACACACATTAAGCATGAATTAAATTACTGAAATTTCATGGTGTATAGTCCTAATATAGTCTGTTTCTATGTTTAAAAGTAGAAGTTAACAACTGGATACATTGAGGGTACTTTTAAGGGAAAGAAAACATTTTAACAAATGTAATGCAAAGAACCTCTTCACCAAAGACAGCTGTTTAAAAAGCAGGAATACTTAAATGAAGTAAACATATTAGCCATAAAATGTATTTTCAGAAGATAACTTTTACAGCAAAAGTTTATATAACTTATGATTTCAAAATACTGGATATTATTGACCTGCAGATACCCATATATAAGAGAGTAGTTGAATAGATTATGGTACATCTATGTAGTGGAATATAATACACTCACCATTAAAAATAAATAATTCTTGCACTTGGGAGGCAGAGGCAGGCAGATCTCTGGAATTCAAGGCCAGCCTGGTCAACACAGAGAGTTCCAAGACACAGCCAGAGCTACATAGTGAGACCTGGTCTCAGGAAAAAAAAATTAGTAAAATTCATAAGCTTATACAAACTTATATTCAGGATGTACTGGTAGACAAAGGAAAAGGTTTAATGCTAAAGAATATTATAAATTTACATGCTCTCTTCTGACTACAAAACAAAAAATATATTTAAAAATACACATATAGGTTCCTTTGTGCAATAAGAACCAAAATACGAATTAAACCAGAAATGAGAGAGACAAGTTGCCTTCTGCAAGCAGGAGAAAGTGGAACGGATAGAAAGGAGAATGTGAATGGAAGAAAAGTAGTGGGCTGCTAGAAATATAAACACCTCTTTCTGTGTTGTCTCACCTTTCAGAATTATGTTTACGTGTGCCATATTGAAATAAAGAAAAATCACAAGGGTTGGGAAAAGGAAAAAAAAAAAAAAAAAAAAAAAAAAAAAAAAACAGAAGACAACCTATCTGGATCTATATAGAAGTGTAAACACAGACACTGCCTCTTCTGTTTGCTGAAAAGGGCCAGAAGCAATCAATTTACCGAGTGTACAGATTTTATTTTCTAAGTAAGCTACCCTTCTCAACCAAAGGACTCTTTTGGAGAAATGCTGACTCCAATGCTGGGTCAGAGAAAGTACAAAATCGGCTGGAGACATCTGGTTCCAGGGAGCAGCACAGCGTTCCCAGAATGCTAAGAATGTGCCATAAAGACCAGAGAGACTCATGTGCAATCAGAGACTATTTGAACAACAAGATAAATGGCAGCAGATTATAACCAATCCATAGCAGAAAATAACAAACATGAGTCAACAGTGCCTAAGTAAATAGATGAGTAAGCAAATCAGGAAAAAGAAAAAGTTCTTCCTTACTATGAAATTCCATTCAATGGACACAAAACCAATGAACAACAAGAAGACTATCTGCTGGAAATCTCCACCATCTTAGTTTCTCCCTCTAGCTAAAAGCATTTAATGAATGTGTGATAAGAGACAAAATTTCAGGCCAGCAAGATGGCTCAGCAGATAAAGCACTTGCCAGCAAAAGCAGGATGACCTGAATTTGGGCCCCTGGATCAACATGGTAGAAGAACAGAAGCCAACTCCAGCAAGTTGTCCTCTGACCTTCACATATGTGCCATTGTATGCAAATGTCCTCAACTACACACACAAAAGGAAAAATTTTAAATATTTATTAATTTATTCATACTACATCTCAATTGTTATCCCATCCCTTGTACCCTCCCATTCCTCCTTCACCCTCATTTTCCCCTTACTCCCCTCCCTTATGACTGTGACTGAGGGGAACCTCCTCCCCCTGTATATGCTCATAGGGCATCAAGTCTCTTCTTGGTAGCCTGCTATCCTTTCTCTGCGTGCCACCAGGCCTCCCCATCAAGGGGACATGGTCAAATATGGGGCACCAGGGTTCGTGTAAAAGTCAGACCCCACTCTCCACTCAACTGTGGAGAATGTCCTATCTCTTGGCTAGATCTGGGTAGGGGTTCGAAGAATACTGCACGTAATGTCCTTGGCTGGTGCCATAGTTTGAGCAGGACCCTGGGCCCAGATCTGCCCATCATAATGTTCTTCTTGTAGGTTTCTAGGACCCTCTGGATCTTTGTATTTCCCCATTCTCCCATGCTTCTCTCACTGCGAGTCCCAATAGGATGTCCTCCCCTCTGTCCCACTTTCCTGGTAAGTGAAGACTTTCATGGGGCATATCCCTTGTAACTATATTATAATTAAAAAAAATAAAAATTATTATGATTTACATTCTAAAAGTCATCCTTATATCTGGACAAAAGGATAATTTTTAGAATGTAAAACATAATAATTTTTATTTTTTGAAATTATAATATAGTTACATTTCTTCTTTTCCTTTCTGGCCTCTGAACCAGTGGTTCTCAACGTTCCTAATGCTGTGACCATTTAATATAGTTCCTCATGCTGTGCTGACCCCAACTATATAAAACTATTTTCATTGCTACTTCATAACTGGAGTTCTTCTACCATTATGAATTGTAATGTTGATATACGTGTTTTCCGATGTTCTTAGGTGAACCCTGTGAAAGGATCATTCAACATTCCCAAGGCGTCATGACCCATAGGTTGAGAACCACTGCTCTAAACCCTCCTATGTATCCACTCCCTTATAAAGAAACAAGATTTCATATAGTGTCAAAGTGTCTTATACAAGATACTTGGTAATATTAAAATTATACTAGAAACTGTACAACTAATAAACTTTCATATAGTGATGAAAACAAATGTCACCATAATTGGATCAGGGTGGCATCAGGTGCCTCCTGATACAATGCACTAAGGGAAAACATTCCTGACATTTCCCACACAGAGGTGAAATGCTTTAGTCTAATCGTGGTGAAGCATGAGAAAAGAGCAAACAGAACATTGATGTAACAGACTAACATTCCTCTAGAATAGAGAGTTGGAGGTAGGTTGGGCGTGTTAGGGTTACTGTTGCTGTGATGAAATGTCATCGCTAAAGAAACTTGGGGAGGAAAACTTTTATTTGGTTTACATTTCCTATCACAGTTCATCATCAAAGGAAGTCAGGAAGGAATTCAAACATGGCAGGAACCTGGAAGCAGTAGCTAATGAAGAGGCCATGAAAGAGTGCTGCTTACTGCCTTGCCTACAGTACGGTCTTATGTGGTCATTTTCTCAACTCACATTCCACCCTTTCAAATAACCCTAGCTCATGTCAAGTTCATACACACAAAAAAAAAAAAAAAAACAAAACAAAAAACAAAAGAAAACAACTATCCAGCACAGTGGGGCAAGAAGAGGAGGATCAAATCAGGAGCTGGAGGGAAGAAGGAAGAAAGGTGGGGAATACGGGAAATAGAGCTAAAATTAAGGGTCATTTACGAGGTCATTGGAAAATTAATACAGTAGAAGCTTCCTGAATATATATATATATATATTCACACACACACACACACACACACACACACGCATAAAGGCATTAATAAAATTGCCAACTAACAGGGGAGATGGAGCCCAAATGAGACATCTCTCATCATCAAAGGAATCTTACAGTAATGGGAATGGTTACATCTAATCGAGTTGTTGACAAAGGAGCTCCATAGGAACCTGAAAACCACCCAGGCTATTGCCACGTCTGTTGATGGCTCCCAACAAATCAACAGTAAGAGCCTATCACTGAAGACATGCCTACACAATTCACCGAACATGGAAAGGTCAAGCTTGTGCCTACAAAGAACCTTCACAGCTACAGACTACTGTAGAAGGTACTGGAAGGTAGTCTGCCTACTCTCAAAGGAGAAATGTAAACATTAGCCTAGCTACAAACCCTTCCGTCTACCATGATGACCTGCCTTCAAAATATGCCTGCTAGTGCAATAGTGACACAAAGCTTGTGGAGGTAACCAATCAATATCTGACTGGATTTAAGGTCCCCATTCACAACACTGCTTGGGTAAACATGAAACTGAGACTAGACAGGCCAGGGACCTAGGGGACCTACTGTTATGCTAAAGGAAGGTAGCCTTAAAATGACTCCTGATGACATTCTGCTATCCTCAAAGAACAGTGCCTTGCTCACCCAATATTAGAGAGGCTTCTTCCTGCATAAGATGAGAAAAAAATACAGAGACCCACACCTGGAAAATGTACAAATAATGAAAGACCTTACAACATTAAATGGGGTGTCTCCTGTCAAAAAACCTCCCCTAATGGCTCAGAGAACCTTGTGAAAGAGGAGGCAGAAATAAGAGCCAGAGAAATTGGAGGACACCAAGGAAACAAGGCCTTCCTAACACAACAGATCCATATGAATTCAGAGAGACTGTGGCAGCCTGCACAGGTCTAGGCCAGATGGGTCCCAGACCTGAGAGGAAAAGTGAACACAAGCTCCCATCCCTAACCTAGAAGCCCTCTCCAATGGATAGCCAATAGCAAATGAGAAAAAAAAAAAAAGAGTTTTTTTCAATAGAGTCTCACTGAGGATACAAACCACCCTTAAGAGCAGTCTCCACAGCCAGCAGTAGTTGGCAAGCACAAAACAAACTCAACAGCATTTTGGGGAAATATTTGTCTCATAGTGTTTTGTCAGGGTGTGTGTGTGTGTGTGTGTGTGTGTGTGTGTGTGTGTGTGTGTGTGTGTGTGTGTGTGTAACAATAGAAGTCCTTCGCATGGCTTCTACTTTTATGGGTTCCTGTGAGTACACACATGTGTGTCATTTCTGTGTTTCTTGTGCTTTTTCTTAGGTTCTTTCTCTTCTGTTTTTGTTTGTTTGTTTGTCCTATTTGTGTTTGTTTACTTCTGTTTTATTTATTTTACTATTATAATTTAAATTCCTGTTTGCTTTCTAGAAACAGAGTAAGTGTGGATTCTAATGGGAGGGGAAGTGGGGCAGGATCTCAGAGGACTCCGGGGAGGGGAAACCACAATTAGACTACACCATATGAACAAAGTCAAGTCTCAGTAAAAAAGCAGAGATCTTCGTATGCCCTATTCTCCTCCCCTAGACCTTGGATGAGGGGGAGCACATCCTACCCCATCGTCTGGCCACAGCCTATTAGGTCTCATCAGGATAGTGTACATCCCCTTCCTCTATGTGCCCACAAAGCCATCTTGCCAAGAGGCAATGACCAAATATTGGGCACCAGAGTCCATGTCAGAAGCTCAGTAGAAATCGTCCCTTTTCCCTCCCCCCACGTGGAGAATCGGCATTCCATCAGTTACATCTGAACAGGGGTCTTGGTTCTCTGCATGGATTGTCCTTGGTTGGTGCATCACTTTGTGCAGACCTCCCTGTGTCCAGATGGTCTTTGATGGTCTTTCAGTGGAGCTCCTGTTCTCTCCTACACTCTTAAAATTCTAACACTTTAAAGGACCAAAGTATCTTAACATTGAATGCTATAAAATAAAAAACAAATTACAAATCTATAGCATCTCTCTGATGACTAGGGATGCTGAGCATTTCTCTAAGTGTTTTACAGCCATTCAGTATTCCTATGTTGAGAATTCTCTGTTTAGCTCTGTACCCCATTTTTAATTGGATTATTTGGTTCGATGGTGTTTAATTTCTTGAGTTCTTTATGTATTTTAGATATTAGCCCTTTGTCAGATGTAGGGTTGGTGAAGATCTTTTCCCAGTCTGTAGGCTGTCACTTTGTTCTGTTGACAGTGTCCTTCACCTTACAGAAGCTTTTCAGTTTCATGAGGTCCCATTTATTAATTGTTGATCTTAGAGCCTGAGCTATTAGTGATCTGTTCAGGAAGTTGTCTATAGTGCCAGTGAGTTCTAGGCTCTTTCCCAACTTTTCTCCTAACAGACTTAGTGTGTCTGATTTTATGTTGAGGCCTTTAATCCACTTGAATTTTAGTTTTGTGTAGGATGATAAGTATGGATCTATTTACCTTTTTCTACATGTAGATCTCCAGTTAGACCAGCAGCATTTGTTTAAGATGCTATCTTTTTTACATTGTATAGTTTTGGCTTCTTTGTCAAAAATCAAGTGTCCATAGGTGTGTAGATTTATTTCTGGATCTTCAATTCAATTCCATTGATTGACCAGCCTATTTCTATGACAGTACTACACAGTTTTTATTACTGCTGCTCTACAGTACAACTTGAGATCAGAGATGGATATACCTCTGGATGATCTTTTACTGTTTTAGGTATTTGGAATTTTTCCATTTTTCCATATAAAGTTGAGAATTCATCTTTCTAGGTCTATAAAAAAATTGTGTAGGTCTTTTGATTGGGATTGTATTAAATCTGTAGATTGCTGTTTTTTTTTTGTTTGTTTGTTTGTTTTTGGGTTTTTTTTGTTGTTTGTTGGTTTTATTTTTGGTAGGATGGCCATTTTTCCTATGTTGACTCTCCCAATCCACATACATGGGAGATCTTTCCATCTTCTGATATTTTCTTTCTTCAGAGACTTGAAGTTTTTTTTTTAAATGTAAGTCACTTGCTTAGTTAGAGTTACATCAAGATGCTTATTTTTGTGGCAATTGTGAAGGGTGCAGTTTCCCTTATTTCTTTCTCAGCCCATTTGTCATTTGTGTACAGGAGGGCTACTGACTTTTTTTGAGATGATTTTGTATCCATCTACTTTGCTGAAGGTGTTTATCAGCTGTAGAAATGCCTTGGTAGAATTTTTGGGGTCACTTATATATACTATCATATCACCCGCAAATAGTGCTACTTTGACTTCTTCCTTTCCAATTTGTATCCCCTTGATCTCCTTTAGCTGTCCTAGTGCTCTATCTGAGACTTCATGCTGTTTACTGAATAAAAATAGAGAGAGTGGATGGCCTTGTCTTGTCCCTGATTTCAGTGGAATTGGTTTAAGTTCCTCCTCATTTAATTTGATGTTGGCTAGAACTCTTACAGTGTTTGAATTTGTAAGGATGTGGGACTTTTAAAGTTTATAAAATGGCTTATATTGTGATATCTTTATTAATGTGTGATCTTGGGTATGAATAAGAAAGGAAAAGTTGTGGCTTGACAGTGAAGTGTTTGTGTGTCAGGTTGACAAAGGTCACTTGTGCTCGATAGTTTCTTGTCAACCTGACACTAACTAGAGTTATATGAAAAGAGAGAACCTCAGTTGAGAAAGTGCCTCCAAATTATCCAGCTATAGGGCATTTTTAAAATCAGTGATTGAGGGAGGGCCCCGCCCATGGTGGGTGATGCCATCCCTCAGCTGGTGGTCCTGGGTTCTGTAAAAAAGATCAGGCTGATCAAGCCAGTAAGCAGCACACTTCCATGTCCTCTGTATCAGCTCCTGTCTTCCTGTTTGAGTTCCTGTCCTGATTTCCTTCGATGATGAACAGTGCTGTGTAAGTTGTAAGCTAAATAAGACCTTTCCTCCCACCTTGCTTTTTGGCCATAGCACTTTGTTGCAGCAATAGAAATCTTAAATAAGGCAGGGGGTCATATAAACTTGCAAAGAGAAAGTTAGGATAAAGGATACAGGGGGAATTAGAAAAGAGAAAATGGGGGATGGATTGAATCCAATTAAATTTTATGCATGCAAGAATATTATGTGTTTTTAAAATACTGAGATATCAAAAAATTAAACCATGCGATCCATGTTTAGGCAAGGTCTAAAATTTAATGCACCCTTCATATCCTTCAAAACTATCTTAGGTCATTCCCAAGTTTATTGATAGTCTTTGGTTCTCCCTTTCATTTCTTTCCATCCTAGTTGTTCTCCTAGGAGATAACTGTGTATACCAAAAAGTTCCACATATGGCAACTTTGACTGGCCATTCTATATATTGTTCAATAAATGGTATTTTGAGACCCTCATCTGACACTGAAAGAAACCAACAATTCCCCAGCCCTTCGCCAAGGATTTATTTGCCAGGATACAAGGATTTCAATGACTTAGAGAGTCACAGGTAAATAGACATTTGATCAGATGTGCCGGATTTGGAATTCCTGTTCAAACAGTGTCATCCCTAGCCTCTTCTCCATGTTAACTTTCCACAAGAAGAGTAAGAGAGTTCTCTTGTTAGAGATTTTTAAGCAGTGAGCTATGTCCTGCAGACCAACTACCTCCAGCATCATTTCTTCTTTGGAACAAGCCTGCCATTCTGGAATTGTTAGAAAATCTCATCACTACGTGGAACCTTGCAGCCATGCATACTACCTAGCACTGGGTATTCCAGATTGTATGAATGCAAAATAAACTAGAAAAATGATTTTCTAGTATCCAAAAGCTACATCTATTACCATCTTTTACAAAGAACAAATATATTTAGCTTGTCCTCTGAAAATATTTGTAACTTTCAAAGCTAAAACAGTTAAAAACAAATTCTAAGTATTGGTTATCTCATCAACTAAACTGTAGAATATTGTAATGACATCTAGCACATACATACACACATATACCTTTGATATATGTTAGATGGAAGACGGATGATGAGGATGAAGATGAAGATGATGATAAAAACAGACATGATAGATAGATAGTAGATAGATAGATGATAGATAATAGATGATAGATTAGATAGATAGATAATAGATGATAGATAGATAGATAGATAGATAGATAGATGATAGATAGACAGATGATATAAATAGATAGATGAAAGACTATTTAAATCATTACATCTTAGAGTCAGTTAAAATCCTGATCCCAATTATTACAGTACTGGATTATAGGTATGTCTCTTAATATCAGAGTTCATTTTAGCTGTTTCTACATCACTGTTTGAAAAGGTATCTCATGTATCAGAGGTCAGAAACTATGGCCCAGTAGCCAAATCTAGTCCACCACGAGTTTTTAGTTTTTAGAATAGAACTATGTTTGTTCTTTTACATACCATCTACTACTACCTTTGATTCTGAAGGGAGAACTAGGGAATCGTTATGAAACCTGACCCATGAGGCCGTATTTGTTTATATTGTAGACCTCTATTAAAAATTATGTAAGAATTGTTGTAAGTGGATAAAATGCTATCAATTTCTAGCACCCAACATTTTAGTGGCTATTATCAATTATCATGGAAATATTCAAAGCAATATTTTTAAAAGAAAACTTTCCTGAAAACATTAAGTATATTTTACCAAGTAACATTAAATGGACTGAGCAAGTTGTATGTATATACGTAGAACACACATGTAACAACAATTTACATTTAAAAAACAATGAAATTGAAAGAGAGCAAGGGAAATTACATGAGAGGATTTTGAGGGAGAAAAAGGAAGAAGAAATTATGTAATTATATTATAATCTCTAAATTAAAAATTATTTAAACAATAAACACAAAGCAAATTCTCATGTTCATGCAGAATCCTACACTCAAATATTCCACACATTAAAATATTAAGAAAAGATAACCCATAAACATCATTTTCAATTTTCCGGAAACCTGAAGGCTCAGGAAGCATTACTCACAGACCCTTACATGGGGCAGCTTCTGCAAGGCAACATTCATCACACTGTTCCAAAGAGCCAGGATGACTCACGGGAAACAGAAGAGAAGCCAAACATTTTTTTCCACTGAAATAAATATCAAACTAGAACTTGAAAACGAAGGATATTTACTGATTGAATATTCTGGAATAGATGGGAAGAAGAGGATAACAGTGAGGGTTGCTCTCACTTGAAAAGGGTTGAGATTCTCGACACTGTTGCTACATCTGACACTGTTGCTACATCTGACACTGCAATAGTTTCATCTTCTATGTTACCCTGTGTTAAGTATAGTAAGTCCTTGTCCTTGCAATAAAGACTAGTACGTAACTAGTATAGAATGCAAGCACGCATTTAACAAGGCTCTGAATCTTACTAGTGGCTCTTCACAACTCTTTGTAAAAAGGAGCACCTTCCTTTTTCCTCAGCTCCATGTTACTTTGGAAATGGGTTGGAGGGATGACTTCTGTATGGTACGTGCTTAGGACAGTAAAGAAAAGACAGCTGGTGTACTAATTTCATTCCCTGCTATTATGAAAAACATGCTCTGACAAAAGTAACTTAAGGAAGATGAGATTTACTCAGTTTACAATTGCAGGGCACACTCAACCATGACAGGGAAGTCTGGGCAGAACTTGAAACATCCAGTCACAGCCATGGTCAAAGCAGAGAAGGAAGGGATATCTATAGGCATGCCTATGCTTCACTCACTTTCTCCACTTTCTTACACCGAAAGAATGGTGTAAGAAAGGATCCAGTCTTAGGCTGGATCCTTGCACTTCGATTAACATAATCAAGACCCCTCCTAAGACACGACCACAGGCCAACCTGAGCTTGACAGGACCATAGGCCAACCTGAGCTTGACACCCTGAGACTCTTCCTTGTGATTCTAGGTGGTGCAAAACTGACAAAACTAACCATGGCAACTGCACCCTTCACCAACTTGACACACAAACACAATCACTGGAGCATAACTTTCTATCCCCTGTCCCCAGCATCTCATGTTTTATCTCATAAAGTAAAATTATAGTTCAACTTTAATTTTTAAAACATGCCTAAACTCTTAAAATTCCAACACTTTAAAGGGCCAAAGTCTCTTAACATTGAATACTATAAAGTCAAAAGCAAATTGCAAACCTATAGCATCTAACAGCAGAGAGCAGGAGAAATCAGACTCCATCAGGCAAGGCAAGCATCAACTCCTGCAACTCCATGTCTGGCATCTGGGGCTCATGATGAAATCAGCTGAGCTCCAAAAGGCTTAAGCAGCTGCTCTCCCCTGCTACTCTGTGCAGCACACACAGCCTGCCAGCTCTAATCCATGCCTTCAGGTGAAAACTTTAATCCCATAACCTTGTCAAGACCACAGATGTTAGAGCAAAAGCAAGGACAGGTATGATCTTGCCTCTGAACCTCAAAAACTGAAATCTCTTGTCCAATTTAAAAGTTTATTCTAAGAACAAAAATAGGACAGAAAAAGCTGGGCAGTGATGGCACACGCCTTTAATCACAGCACTTGGGAGGCAGAGGCACGCATATCACTAAGTTTGAGGCCAGCCTAGTCTACAGAGTGAGTTCCAGTTACATAGAGAAACCTTGTCTCAAAATGGGACACTCCTCAGCTATTAAAAACAAGGAAGGAATTCCCGAAATTTGTGGACAAATGTACTGAACTAGAAATGATCATAATGAGTGAGCTAACCCAGAAGCAGAGAGACTCAAATGGTATATACTCACTTATAACTGGACACTAGCCCAAGGGGCAGGTCCATGAAAGTCTGCACCTACCAAGAAAGTGGGATAAAAGTGAGCACATCCTATTGAGACGCTAGGTGAGAAAAATATAGGGGATAGGAAAGCAGGTGGATCCAGAGGGTCCTAGAAACCTACAAGAGGAACATTATTACGGGTGGATCTGAGCCCAGGGGTTCTGCCTAATCAAAGGCACCAACCAAGGACAAAACGTGCAGTCATCATCAAACCCCTACCCAGATCTAGCCAAGGGACAGAACATTCTCCAAAGTTAAGTGGAGACTGGGGACTGACTTTCCCAGGATCTCTGGTGCCCCATATTTGGCCATGTCCCTTTGTTGGGGAGGCCCAATGGCACTCGGAAGAAGGATAGTGGACTACCAAGAAGAGACTTGATACCCTAGCACCATATTCAGGGGGAGGAGGTCCCCCTCGGTCACAGTCATAGGGAAGGGGGATTGGGGTGAAAGTGGGAGGGAGGGAGGAATGGGAGGATGCATGGGATGGGATAGAAAATGAGATGTAATATGAATTATTTTATTTTTCAATAAAAATGATTCCCGAAATTTGTGGATAAATGGATTGAGCTAGAAATGATCATAATGAGTGAGTTAACCCAGAAGCAGAAAGAATCAAATGGTATATACTCACTTATATCTGCATACTAGCCCAAGGGGCATGTCCCACGAAAGCCTTCACTTACCAGGAAACTGGGACAGAGGGGAAGGCATCCTATTGGGACTCTAAATGAGAGATGCATGGGAGAATAGCAAAATAAAAGGATACAGAGGGTCCTAGAAACCTACAATTAGAACAATACGATAGGCAGATTTGGGCCCAGGGGTCCCGCTCAAACTAAGGCACCAGCCAAGGACAATACAGGAAGTAAACTTTAAACCCCTTCCCAGATCTAGCCAATGGTCAGAATACTCTCCACAGTTGAGTGGAGAGTGTGATATGACTTTCTCATGTACTATGGTGCCTCACATTTGACCATGTCCCCTGGAGGGGGAGACCTGGTGGCACTCAGAGGAAGGACAACAGGTAGCCAAGAAGAGACTTGATACCCTATGAGAATATATAGGGGGAGGTGATCCCCCTCAGGAACAGTCATAGGGGAGGGGAATAATCGGAAAATAGTGGGGGGGGAGGAATGGGAGGATACAAGGGATGGGATAAACATTGAGATGTAACAAGAATAAATTAATTTTAAAAATTTAAAAAAAAACAAAAATAAAAAATAAATAAATAAATAAATAAATAAATAAAAACAAGGAAATCTTGAAATGTTGCAGGCAAATGGATGGAAGTAGAAATGATCATCCTGAGCAAGGTAACCCAGACCCAGAAAGAGATGCATGGTATATACTCACTTATAAACGAATGTTAGCAACATAATACAGGATAACCACACTACAATACATAGATCCAAAGAAACTAAATAACAAGGCGGACCCTAGGGAGGATGCTTAATTCTCATTCAGAAAGACAGATAGAACAGACACCAGAAGCAGTTGAAGAGAAGAAGAAGACAGGGAGCCTATCATAGAGATCCTCTAAAAGACTCTCCCCAGCGGGGTATAGAAGAAGATGCTAAGAGAGAGAGTAGAGGGAAAGATTACTTAGGGAAGAGTTAGGGGATAAAAGAACCTGGGAGACAGGAGCTCCACAAGGAGAACAATAGAGGCAACAAGTCTGGGCGAGTGGTGGCAGGGGAGAGATGCTGCAGAGACTGATGCACCAACCAAGGACCATGCATGGAGAGGATCTAGACCCTCTTCTCAGATGTAGTAGGTGGGCAGCACAGTCCCCTAGTGGGTCCCATAATAAGGAGAGTTGGGGCTACCTCTCACATGGACTCTGGTACCCACTCATGGATCACTTCTCCCTAGTGGGAAGCCTTGCCAGGCCACAGAAGAAGAGACAGGCAGTCCAGATGAGACTTGATAGGCTGGTGTGAGATGATAGGGGAGGAGGGCTCTCCCTCTCTGAGGACTAGGGGAGGGGGGATGGGGAAGGGAGGGTAGGACCAGGAGGTGACAAGGGAGGGGACTACAATCAGGATATAAAGTCAACAAATTAAAAGAATAAGCAGGCTACCAAGATGAGACTTGATAGCCTATGACCACATAGTGGGTGCAGGAGGAGGTCCCCCTCAGTCATAGACCTAGGGGAGGGGAATAGGGTGAAAGCAGGAGGGATGGAGGACTGGGAGGAAACAAGTGAGTTGTAATCTGAATAAATTAATAAAATTTTAAAAAATAAAAATAAATAAAAACAAATGAATGAAAAAAAATAGGGCAGAAAAACAAGAAGGTTATAGAAAACCACCTATGATGTCTACCAACTTTTGGCTTTACCAAACATATTCACAGGAGTTTAAAAACATATGTGCTGCACAGCCTCTGAGGGCCCACTCTTTCAGATTCATTCCTGAAAATGACAAGCTTGGGAGAGCAGACACACACCAGTGTTATCACCATCCGGAAGAGTGTTTCTGGCTTTTGAGGATAATGAAGTTTATGCAAATGAGTAAACATTTCTGATCCACTATTTTTTTTAACCAGGTTTTCCCCCCTTGATTTCATGATTACAATAAGGAAGTAAGATTAACTTCTACCTGTCACCCCGGCCATTTTTTGGAAGAACAGCTATTTCTTATTAAGTACCTCAACACAAATTGTTGAAGACTGTGTTCTTCTGTCTCAAGGATATATTATGTACCCAAGTTATAGTGTGTATCTTAACTTCTCTAGGATCTCTTGTCAGCCATGCTCTTTGTGCTGGATTGTTTAAGGAATTCTGCATGGTCCTAGTTCCCTCCACATCACTCATCCTTTTCATTCTTCAGAAGACAGGAATCTAAGGTTCTTCCCTAAGGCAGGTACCATGTCACATGTCACTCAGAGTCTCTCTTCATATAGTCACCATGAGAATATTCAAGGTGCCACATGTGCACCAATTAATCTTCTAAATTAATCGTCTTAGAGTCAGATTTTTCTCTTTACAAAAAAATAAATAACTAAATCCTGGAACCCGTGAGATGGAGCAACAGATAAAGGTGCTTGCCGTCCAGATACCATAAATCCCCAGGGACCCACCATAAAACAGCCTGCTGCAACGCCTAGAGCCTGGAATCTCAGCACGCCAGTGGTGAGGTGGGCAATGAAGACAGAAGAATTAGCTGGAAGCTTCCCTATGCACTCCAGCCACAGAAACAAGAAGACCGCCTCAAAAACAAAGTAGGGAGAGAAAATCAAAAGTTGCCTTCTGACATCTACACACACACACACACACACACACACACACACACACACACACACCTGCACAAACTAAGTCTTTAGAAATGAAAATATATATATATCCTTGTAAGTCTTTGTGAGCACAGGTGTAAAAATAACTTACTGCTTATTAAAAGTGGCTCATGGATGGGAAGATATGAGCGAGGGGATAACAATTGGGATGTAATGTGAATAAATTATAATAAATAACTTTTTTAAGTAGCTCATGGAGTGAGGATGCAGCTGAGCTGCTAGAGTATATGACGATGACAGCTATGGCTCTCGGTTGCATTCCCGGCACTGTATAAAACCTGCTGTGGTAGCTTACACCTCTAACTCTAAAACTCAATAGGCGGAAGCAACGGGATCAGAAGTCCAAGGTCAATCACTGGCTACATTGAGTTCAAGGTCCGTCTCAGTTACATGAAACCTTGTCAAGAAAAGGGTGAGGCAGCTATAACCCTTTGCAACTCACCTGTCATTGTTTTAGGAAGAAAAACATAAACAACAAACGAAGAAAAGACAGAAGTCTGTGTTTCCATGCTGTGGTGGGAATATGTGAAAGGCATGGACAGGAATCCATCACTTGCTGAAAAGGCAACATCTAGTGTGCATTCTCTATGCCAGCCCATAATATCTGGAGAGCTAAAAATTCCTCCCTACTGGCAACACCTTTTGCTGAGTCATTGTATTCTTTGTGTGCATTTTTCTAGGAGCAATCAAAACAGTAATTGCAGTGCTAACTTTAGAGGATGAAATCACTGCATCTGCGCTGACATGAGATGCAATGTGAAAAGCGGCCCCCTCATTATACCCGAAGCTGTGGTTTACATTGCTTAAAAAGTGCCTCAGATCGCTCATTCTCGCGGGATAGATCATAGTGCCCGTCAAGGGCAGGAAAATGGAGAGAAACTATTAGTTCCTTTCACAAAATACTTAAAAATCCCATGAGGTTGTGAGTTTTGTTTTGTTTTTCTTTCTTCTTTCTTTGTTTCTTTTTGATTGCCTCCTCACTTTCTCTGAGAACATCAACACTAAAGTGTTCTCTAATTGTGTCTCTAAGGCACCCTTTTCCTAACTGGAAGCTGATTTGATTAAACAAAATATTGGATATAGCATTTTTTAGATACTCTTAGGGATTGGGGGATAAAACATTCAGTGATACTGAGCAGTTATTGCTTTTGATAAATGTGACAATGTATTGCTAAAAATGAACACTTTATAAATGAATAATTCAGAATGTTGGGATAAAATACTTCTCAGATTTGCTCTAAAATATTCATAGTGGTTGCTGGGAGAAAAAGACATTTTTTCAGTGGTATAGCCATTAGTCTAAAGATCGCACCCTTATAAATAATCCTTTACCCAAATATCATAAGAAACCCTTAAAAAAAAACCTACAACAGGACGGATACACACACACACACACACACACACACACACACACACACACACACACTACTGGAAAGTTAATTAGCTGGGAAAGAAAAAGGATCTGCAGGAATGGTGGGGGATGGGTAACAGGAGAGGATACATGGGGTGAATGTGATAAAAATACATTGTGTACACTCATGAAATGTTATAGTAAGATTTATGTATAATTGATACAGATGAATAAAAATGAAACAAACACTTGTGGCAGAGACAAGAGCAAAGACAGAGGAAGCCTATGCAGACTAATCTTAGAATGTTAAATCTTTGTGATGCATACAGGGGTTATTCTTTATTTTTACTTTGATTATAAATTTCTTTTTTAATATATTTTATTAATTAATTCATATTACATCTCAATGGTTATCTCATCCCTTGTATCCTCCCATACCTCCCTCCCTCCCATTTTCCTCTTACTCCCCTCCCTTATGACTGTGACTGAGGGGGACCTCCTCCCCCTGTATATGCTCATAGGGTATCAAGTCTCTTCTTGGTAGCCTGCTATCCTTCCTCTGAGTGCCACCAGGCCTCCCCATCCAGGGGACGTGGTCAAATATGGGGCACCAGGGTTCTTGTGAATGTCAGTCCCCA
Organism: Acomys russatus; assembly: GCF_903995435.1. Lineage (NCBI taxonomy): Eukaryota > Metazoa > Chordata > Mammalia > Rodentia > Muridae > Acomys > Acomys russatus. Next base: position 9,766,372 of record NC_067153.1, read on the forward strand.
CTCTCCACTCATCTGTGGAGAATGTCCTGTCCATTGGGTAGATCTGGGTAGGGGTTCAAAGTTTACTGCATGTATTGTCCTTAGCGGATGCCATAGTTTGAACAGGACCCCTGGACCCAGATCCACCCATGATAATGTTCTACTTGTAGGTTTCTAGGACCGTCTGGATCCTTCTGCTTCCCCAATCTTCCATGCTTCTCTCACCTAGAGTCCCAATAGGAAGTCTTCCCCTCTGTCCCACTTTCCTGGTAAGTGAAGACTTTCATGGGACAGGCCCGTTGGGCTAGTGTCCAGATATAAGTGAGTATATACCATTTGACTCTTTCTGCTTCTGGGTTAGCTCACTCATTACGATCATTTCTAGCTCAATCCATTTGCCCACAAATTTCTAGAATAAGTTTCTTAAGTGAAAGACTGTAGTACCTGTTTTCTCTCTTTTGAGACTCAGAATAATGATTAAATAGGCCCAGCCACAGGCTGGAGCCACAGTGGCAATAACAAAACTGATTATTGCTGTGCAAATTGTGGTCAGATCGAGATTACTGAGGCTCACTCACTGGCCAGCGAATCAGTTCAACAGAAACGCTGACTCAGATAAAAAGAGGAAGAAACAAAGATACTTAGCCTCAGCCTCCAGCTTTTATATGCACAGGCAAGTACACTGCCCCATACACACACCAAGCTGAAGCGGAAAAAAACACACTATCAACTGTAATGAAGACATACAGATGTGCACAGGACAATAAGTCATAGAATAGTCTCCTAGGACCAACACCGTCACAGAAGATAAGTTTTATTTTCTTCATGTTTTGACTGAAATTACCAATTTTCCCTCAAGTGTTGTTTTATGTATTCATGCCTCAAATCATCATACAAATATTTAAATCAAATTAAAAATTGTCTCCAGCATCACCTGTCTCTTATGTTTTGACATTTGCTTATTTGAAAGTGAAGATGGGAAATAGAAGAGAAATGCTTAAGTGAGGGAGAGAAGGAGGGAGGGAGGAAAGGAAGGAGGGAGGGAGGGAGGGAAAGAATGTAAATCATCATTCATCTAGCAGTTGCAATAGAAGTTTCGAAAATCACAGACTGGGAAAATAGCTCAGCGGCCGAGCATTTGTCTTGCATGTGCACTCGTTAAAACACTGACAACAAGATGACGAGTGAAGCCAGTCCAGAAACTGAACCAATTTGTTGCTCACATGGCTTTCTCCAAACGCCCAAAGGCAGGGAGAAGCCTGAGGAAGGATACTCTGAGTGCAAGGGCTGGTCAGAGAGCAGGTGAGGACGAGCTTCATGACCGGACTCCAGCGGTAAGAGGCTGGTGAAGGCAGGAGGAAGCAGGCAGAGTGGCAGGTTCACAAAACTGGGGAATTGCGGGATAGCTGGAGGATCCTGGGGCCTCACATCACTGGCCTCTTCAACCCCTTGCCCATAAGCTTCACCATCCACACCAACTACATCCAGCTGCTACTAAGTTTAAATGCAACCAGCACTGGTAAAGCGCATAGCTGGAACACACTAAGCATAAAGAAACATATACATATATATGATGAGCAGTAGCTATTATTGACCACCAGGTAGAGACATTGAATAGGAATGAATAGGAATGATCTTAAATTGAGGCTGATGAAAGTGAAAACAGATTTGGGCCCAGGGGTCCCACTCAAACTAAGGCACCAGCCAAGGACAGTACAGGAGGTAAATTTTAAACCCCTACCCAGATCTAGCCAATGGTCAGAACATTCTCCACAGTTGAGTGGAGAGTGGGATATGACTTTCTCACGTACTCTGGTGCCTCACATTTGACCATGTCCCCTGGAGGGGGAGACCTGGTGGCACTCAGAGGAAGGACAGCAAGTAGCCAAGAAGAGACTTGATACCCTATGAGCATATACAGGGGGAGGTAATCCCCCTCAGAAACAGTCATAGGGGAGGGGAGTAAGGGGAAAATGGGAGGGAGGGAAGAATGGGAGGATACAAGGGATGGGAAAACCATTGAGATGTAACAAGAATAAATTAATAAAAAAATTAAAAAAGAAAAAAAAAAGAAAGTGAAAACAGCCTGGGGCAGCCAGTCAGTGAGGAAGAGAGGGATATCAGAGCAGTTATACAGCAGCAAGGGCCTTGACAAATGGCGCTTTTAACCTTATGGATAAGTATACTCAACTTGTAGGGGTAAGTTTGTTTCAATTAAATTGCTCCCTCTGTTTACATGTAAGGTTAATGTTTTGCCACTTAGAAGTCCACGTTCTTTTTGGTAAAAGCTTTAGAAAGATAAAGGCCTAGTGTCAAACAGCAGGATGCCAAGGAATAGATATCTGTTGCAGGCTCTGCAGCCTTACCAGGGCAGGGTGCCTTTCAACTGCTTCATCTGTGGAATACTGCTGAACAAGGACTTTTGCTTTTTTTTTTATTAATTTATTCATATTACATCTCAATTGTTATCCCATCCCTTGTATCCTCCCATTCCTCCCTCCCTCCCATTTTCCCCTTACTCCCCTCCCCTATGACTGTGACTGAGGGGGACCTCCTCCCCTGTCTATGCTCATAGGGTATCAAGTCTCTTCTTGGTAGCTTGCTATCCTTCCTCTGAGTGCCACCTAACCCTAACCCTAACCCTGAATGGGGAGACTTGGTGGCACTCAGAGGAAGGATAGCAGACTATTTGCTTTATACTGAAGAACAAGCAAAAATTTGTTTGTGAAGCTGCATCTAATATTTTAGAGCACTCTCTTGGCAAACTGCTACAGGGGAATGGCTGTCTTTAGCTAGAGTTTTTACTAATGTTGAGGAAAATTACACATCTTGGAGAAAGCCCAAAGCATAGTCTTAGCACCTCTGCTTCTAAAGCAAGCCAGCGTTCTCTCATTCCACATTTAATTTGAAAGAAAATTTAAGAGAAACCCGTGACAGCTTGGCTGAACTTTGTAACTGTGATAGGCAGGCAAGAAGCAATGGAATGGGGGTGCTCTGCAGCCTGGTGACAGCCATTCCAGCCAGGGACAGGAAGGAAAGATGTCCCTGCAGAGCAGAATACTCAAGGGAAAGTGAAATGAAGGAGCCATTTGTGCAAAACATTTCATTAGTGGTGGCCGGGGATTTTAAAGGACGTGTATAGCTTTGGCTGTATTTGAATCAACTTTAAAGGAAAAAAGAAAAAAGAAAAACACCTCAGTTTTCCACTTGAAAAATAAAAAAAAATCAATGTGTTTACTGACTTACAAAGAATATATATTTCCAACATAATGCCCAATACCCAGTGAGCACGTAAGTACCCCCTGCTCTGTGAGTAGGAGTCCCACAGGAAGCTGACAGGTCCCAAATCCTATTCCACAGAAACTCTCATTGGGTGAGTGAGTGCTCATAAAAAGCCACTCATCACTCAGCGCAAAGAGAAAGCGGGATGTATTTACAAAGTGATCACACAGGGAAAGAGTCTGATCCTAGACGACATAACACTAATATTTTGGTTGCAAAGTCCATGCATTAGACATGGGTTCAAACTCCAAACAAATATGAATTCCTTTCTCCACTGATTACATAGCATGATATATTCAAGATCATAAAGATACTTTATTCCCTCTCTAAATACCAAGACTTACAGGTACTACAATTTCAGGAGCTGGGGCAGAATAGTCTGACCCATATATAACTGTAATGCAAAGTTATCTGAGTTGTATTGTTCATTTATTTATTCTAGACACCAAAAAATAGTCATTTGTTTGTATATGTTATCCAGACATATAGGTCTTAAACACTAAAATTTTTTCTTCCATTGTCATAAGTAAGTTGCAGGGAAAATATGAACAATTTGCTTACTGCTGACTGTATCCAGACAGCCACAGAGTCAAACTCCAGGATATATATATATATCCACATATATGTTTGGAATTAAACTGTGTAATACAAAACACAGCCACATAATCTTCTCTCCCCTTTACTTTGCCATCTATATTCAAGGGAATGAAGAATCCTTGTGTCAGATCAACATAAGTAAATATGTTACATAACACTATATACCTCTTTTATCTCCAAGGGGCCAAAGAAAAGAACAGGTATAGTTCATTACAAAAAGTCACAGCACTATTCCAGACAATGCAAATCAAGGCAGTTTCTGACCAAATAAGGCTCGCACACACATGTGTCAAAGCATGGAAGCCATTTGTTAATGAGCAGCCATAATTTAGGCCTGTGGCTGTATGAGAAGAAAACGTTAACACATTTGTAGAATGGCATAATAAGATTTCACAAATGCAAAGATAAAATGTGCTATCATTTATCTTGGATTATAATATCTGGGATGTGACTGTTTTGCGGAACATTCAAATCAAGGACAATTATAGATTTTCCTCTTGCCACACACACACACACACACACACACACACACACACACACACCATGAGACATTAATAAGTACTTCTTTAACACTATACAGAAGATTGGAGAAGAAGAACATGGGCTAGTCAGTGACAGACGAAACCGTTAAGTTGTGACCGTGGTATGAGGCAAAGGGGGAAATGAAGAGCTAAGACTCCCAGGCAAAATAGTAAAGTGACCAGTTTATAAACAAACATTTTGGAAAGGAACAACCATATCCTATCTGACCAGATTAATGTTTAGATTAAAATTGGGTACCAGAAGCCTTGAGCATTGTTTGCAGAACACAGCTCCAGTAACTGCTCTTGCACCCTTGAGTCTGTGCAAAGCACATGTCAAGACTATAATTCAAGTCACACCCACTATACTGATATAATCCAGCCAAAATAAACATAAAATGTATAAAAATTAAATATTTACTCTTTGACAATTTTCTCCCATCTATGGTTAAGGGCAATCCACAGTATAGTTCTAGGAAAAATAATATATATACACTGTTCAAATTGCATGAAATACTAAGCCTTTACCTATATAGTTAAGTAGAAAATATAGTTAAGGCAGGTTCAAACAGAGTAGAATAGTGGAGCAAAGACAGAAGGAATGGCTACTGTGCTTTACAAGCTGACAGGAGCAGTATGAAATAGGAATGAGTGGTCCAGTAGGTCTTAGCAACCACAGTCACTTCCTTATCAACAGATGCCCCATAGAAGTATTGCAGTATTTGTCGTCATCATCTTCCTTCTCTTCCATTTTACTTCATGGAAACCCATGGCTATGAAATACTGAAGATGGATGTGACCAGAAATACCATTCAAGACTTTCAATTTTACTACAAATCTCGATCATAGGCCCCTCCCTCCTCTCCTTCCAGTTCCATCCTCCCTCCCTGCTGCCCCTCCCCCTCCCCTTTCCCCTCCCCCTATCCACCCACCCCAGCTCATCAACTAACATCAAGACTGAGCTCATCCTCTTCCTCTGTGGCGTGGTGAGGCATCCCTGCCAGGGAAGAGTGATCAAAAAGCACCCAACAGAGTCCATATCAGAGACAGCCTCCCCTCCCCTTACTACGGGCCGCACACAAAGCCAGAGCTGCCCATCAGCTACACCTGTGTTGGGGGGGAGGGGCATTGGTCCAGTCTATGCATGGAGTCTTATTACAAATATTTAATTACAACTCCAAATTGCTCTCAGGTCAGAGTCTAGGTCAAACATATTGAAAGGAACTCTGAGAAATTTGTAATTACTTGTTTTACCAACAAAAGGTCTCTCTTCTAATAATGAAGAAGGTATGCATCCCACACACATGCTCTTCACAACACGACATATTTTTCTTATCAAATTTCAATGGGAGAATAAAAGACAGCTTTGAGGTAGTTCTTGTTTTCACTCAGTGACTACAGGATCCACTCAAGGTCATGGGGCAAGTAACAGATTAACACAATAAGATTATTCTTTATTTTCTAAAGACAAGGGATCTGCTTTTGTCAGATTCTTAATTTTGCAGAAAATGTGAAACAAAACTTACTCTGTGTCTATTACCAAGTACCATGTTAAGCACTCTTGAAACATTACGATCTAGTCTATATGGTTATCCTAAGTAGGTAGGTTCTAGTGACATCCATTGGATTAACAGAGAAAACTAAGACCCAGGGAACTGGGCAACTTCCTAAAGATTGGCTGCTACAGCCTAGAATGTTCTCCATGCAGGTCCTCGCCTCTCATGACGTACTTCATACTAATTTGTGAGGAGGATCACAAGAAGCTTTAGGAAAGCAAATCCCAGCAACATTGGCAAGGGGGTCAGACCCAGCCAAGTGACAGAAAAGCCTACGCCAGAGAAATGAATGTGTTAAAGACTGTGTGTCTGTTTCTTAAACGTCCAACAGTTAAAATATTCATTTTCAGTCACCTGGAATCTTGACCTTCAAAAATGAAATGCTTTCATGACAAGTTATTTAGGCGCTGCTGTCCCCGTTTAAAACACTCACATTTAGGAAGAACACAAAGACTTCTTTCCATCCTCCCATCCCAAGCTCAGAATTACTTAAAAGCTTTTTTGCTACTCTATACTAAAGTCTCTGGGTAGAGAAAAGACACTGGGAAAATCACTGTTCTGTTTCCACTACAGTTAGTCAGTACCGTGACATATTTAGCACCCTCCAGATCCCTTGTTTTGTATCTGTTACATTTTCAAATCCTCTTTCCACGGCCCCAGCAGGGCCTTCTGGCAGAAATGAAATGCTTTTTACACTATGGAGGCATACGTTAATGGAGCAAATGTGGCGAGATGCTAATCATTTATTCTAGGCTACACGTGTGTAGGTATTTATCTTGTTTTCCAACCTATGTTGATGGTTATTTCTAGTTCAACCAAAATTGACAGTCAAGGGGATTTCATTTTTAGTATCTGGAGACAAGGCAGCATTAATTGAAAACTCCATTTGCCATGGAGGTGAATAAAACAGAGTAACTGAACTGTAAACACAAATAACAAAGTCTCTAGAGAAAACTACTGCCCCTACCAAGTCAAAGTTGAACAGGGCCTGAAATCTGGCAGTGCCTGCCTGACAAGCTGTCTGCCTCTCAGCACCCATCTCAGGACTGAGCAGAGAACAAAGCATCATTTACTGTAAGACAAGGAAGAGAAAGCCAGCTATGGCCACCCAGAGCAAGAGTCCTGGATTCACTAAGACCAGATTAAACCTTCAGATTTCTTCCTGGGAAAGTAGTAGTTATAGTGATGGCAATAGCAACATACCTCAAATGCATGAGAATTAAAAAAAAAAATTAATCCTCTAAGAACAAACTCTCTGGTAAGGATGCACACAAGAGCTGCACAGAGCTGAGGCCATAAGCAGCGTCTTCCCCAGTCCCCGGCTTCTCCTTCCATCACCCACCACATTTGATGAAGAAACAGAAAACAAAACAAAACAAAAAAACCAAAACTGAAAATTAAAACAGGCAAATGAAAGCTCTGTGAATGTTAAAATGGGATTCCATCACTATAAAATAATCTAAGCAGCGTGTCATTGAAGGTCACCAAGTCGAGGATGAAAAATGGTGAAGGGAATTGGAAGGAACAGATGGGGTCCTAAGTGAAGACTACAAATTTAGCAGAATTAAAAAGGGGGTGTGGCTCCATCAGCAGGAGGGGGCGTGGCACAAAGACGACGGGTTTTTTGGTTTGTTTGTTTGTTTGTTTGTTTTTCATTAAAGTTGGCTACTTCTTACAGTGGGTCCTAACAGATGTTAAATGATTTAGAAAAAAAATATTTTAAACTGGTTCTTTTCCAAAGGCCTCATCAATAAAAATAGAAATGCATGGAGAAAGTGAACAAATGGTTTGAGGTCACAGTGAAAAACTTGGTACAAGACTTGGGATCACAAAGGCCTTGTTAAAGCTGTATCTTAAGACATTGTGATGGGCCAGTGTAGGGAGGAGTACTGGAGAGATGGCAGAGTGGATAAATCATATGCCACAGAAGCATGAGCACCAGAGTTCTAATCCCTAGCATCCACATAAAGAGCCAGGCAGGGGCAGGTGTGGTCCCACATGTGATCCTAGCATGTGGGAAGCATAGACCAAGGCAAGCTGGCTAGGTGAACATGCCAATACTGGTATTATTTTGTTAATTGATGTTGCGACTCACATTTAACTAATCTTAAGTATTGACTCTGTTTCCATTAAATTTCCTTTCTTAATTAAGATTTAAACGACACCATGATGCACAAAGCTCCTGCTTTGATAAGTAAAGTGAAGAGGGACACAGCATCATGAGTGACTCCCACAGAGGGCTTACTAGGGACAAGCACGGGGGTAGACTGTATCATTTCACAAATCAAAATTCAGGCCACGGCCCCCTCCCACTTGAAAAGGATACTGGAAAGCACTATCTAGTAAAACAGAAAAGAAAAAGGAAACCAACAAATGCATGGTGTTGTCTGCCACAGGAACATAGAGAAAGCTCTATTATTGCTGAGAAACAAATAGCTGTTCTAACATACTGGAGCTGGAACTAGAGGAAGATAAGTGAGTCCCTGATAGAGAAACTTGTCTCAACAGCAGTGTTGACCCAGAACCACAATGTGAGTGTTTGAGAAACAGAAACAAGGGGTGGAGTTGAGGTAACAGGGGAGAGGTTAGAATGCAGACACGGATCAGAAGCAATGTCTTCCAGACTGGGCAAGGAGCTTGAGAGTTATATGGGATATGATGGGCATATTCCATGAAATCACTTAAGCTGGGGAACTAAATACTCTGACTCGTTTCCTAACTTGTTGCCCAGTGGAGAAGAGGGCACAAGATGAATTGTAGGGCTAGGTGTGGGGAGGGAAGAAGATGGCCCTTAGATGACCAAAAATGGCAACAGATTTAGAAGAAAAAACATGGTTTATACTAGAGAAGGGTATATGTGTTCCTGAAAATAATAAGGAATGTGGTTTAAGCCATAAAAATCAACATATTCTCTTATTTGGAGGCAAAGTCTTCTCTTCCTACTTAAATATGTTCTACTTGGGGTTTAGGGAGGTAGATGCCCTTATCCTCAATGGAAACAGATTTAAGCAATAAGTTTATTTTAAAATAAAACATTATCAGAGGCCCATCCCATCTAAAGAACAACAAACTGTACAATGTTCTAGAAAACTCCTGGCAGAAAAATCAAGAGCCTCACATCTCCAGCTTGAAGGTAAAAGGCATAGCTGAGCCAGGATGCCGACTCTGAAACTCCAGTCGGCCACTTCCAACTTGTGCCCCCGATGCTTCCTCTGAAAACCAGGAGAAAATATGGCCTGGCAAGAGGCTTTGGGAGGACTAAACAATACTCAGCCTGAAGAACTATGTTTCAAGGGGCTGAAGAATAGGTCAGTGGTGGAGAACTGGCCTAGTGTACCTGAGCCTCTGGAATCAATCCCCAGCATCACAAGCCAAAACAGAGTGAACAAGAAAATACACCTGGCACACAGTAAGTGGTCAATAACTGTAATGACTATAATACATTATAGTATCTATTCTATCAATGATACATAAAAAAAAAACTGTGAAGAAATGCATAGGATATTCAATCATTCATAGCTTTTGTAAATAAACACTTCAGTGTTTTAAAGTTATCCATATTAGAGCTACAAAGATGGCTCAATGTTTAAGACTGCTTCTTGTTCCTCTACAGAACAAGACTTGGGTTCCTAGCACATCAGGCCATAAAATCATACGCATACTTCCCTGTAACTCCAGGTCCAGAGAATATGATGCCCTCTTCTGGCCTCTGCGGGCAACGGCACGCATGCACACACACACACACACACACACACACACACACACACACACACACACATGCACACACATGCACACACACACACACACACACACACACACACACACATGCACACGCCACAAAGCCAAAAATAAAACCTTAAAATATAATCTTCAGCATAAGCTGTCTATCAGAAAATAATTTTTAAATTTCATGACAATTATTCTATGGGGCAGACATTTCAAATTGTTACAATAGTTAAAAGCATATACTTGTGGGGGGGGGGGTTCCCTGAATTATTTGCTTATGTCAGAGAAGAAAAACACAACTGGAATTTTTAAAAACCAAAATTTTAACAATGATCATTGCTTAATATCTGCTGCCTCTTAATAATTAATAAATTTCGAATTCACATTCATTTTAGAAACTATGCTTCTTAAAAACTAACTTTTTTTTTTAAAAATAACTTCTTACATGAATGCAAGTATGAAAAACTTACTATTTGGTCCCAAGACCAAACACCTAAACATCTTGACATAGTAGTAGGTTATTACAAAAACAACTTTCAGAAGCTAAAAATTTTTAAAGGGTGGTAAGAGTAATAAATCATGTCTTTATACTCAATTATTAAATGTCATACGTTTGTTTGCTTTCTGTGCAAATACTGTACAGGTTAAAGAAAAGAATCCATCCTTTCTTTTATTAATAAAATGATCTGTATGCATTCCTCATTTTATTTTCTGGTCCACAATCTAGCCAGTCTCTTTAGTTGCAATGCTTCCTTCTCTTTTTGCCTTTTTACATAGCCTAGAATGTGGCTGAGTAGTCGAGAGCCTCTCTAAGTCTTTGGGTTCAGTGCCCAGCAACATTTTTCAAAATGTATTTTATGAACAAGGAAGGCACACCAACAGTATAGTATTTTTCTGAAAACGGAGTTCTTACGACCTACATAGAGTTTAAATTTCACAAATACATATTCATAACTAATAAAAGGCTACTTAATCTCAATAATTTTTAAAACTGTAAATATAACTTTAGATTTTTAAAACTTTTATAAATTCCATGCCATCATTAATTTATGGTGAGTCCATTTTTAGCCAGATAAAGATTTCTATAATCAGGAAAAATTAGCTGCAATCATGGAATAGGAAAGCTTTTTAAAAAAAAAAAAAGCTTATCAACCACTTTTTCCTATAGGTCTACAAGATGAAAGTATCTAGCAGAAAATCAGCCATGACTGGGCTATTGGCACAGTGTTTAAGTGGCTAGCTGGCATGTGGGGTCAAGCTTTGAGGAAACCAAATCCTCTCAGGTGGCACTGTTTGTATTCTAAACACACAGTTGGTCTCAAAGACATCCCTTACCCTTCTTTCTAAACCTTCCATGGGGAGTTTAAGTTGCACCAAGCATTTTTTTGTTTTCTATTTGTTTGCTTGTTTTTTTAACTCAATGAACCTCACAGTACACCAGGCTGAAGCAGCTGCTTGCCCACTCAGAGGAGGCTTCGCTGAAAGCCATTAACAGGAAGTGCCAGGAGAAGATGGCTAACGGAACTCAGGTGACAGAGTGACAGAGCTGCTGCAGATCTGACCTCCCCCATCTGACAAGCAGTGGTCTGACAAAGGAAAGCATTTCATTCTCCTGTCATGAAAATCAACGGTGATCTTGCTTCATGCAGGTCAACTCTTTTCTGTGAAAATATAGTAACTAACAGAAAACTGGGGGGTTGTATGTTTGCTTTGCCTTGTCTTTCTTGGGTTTCGGTTTCACTTGTGTGTCTGTTTTTCTTAGTTTTTCTGAGACCTCTCTTTCACAGCAAACTATCTATGGTTGAAAGGGAACAGTTTTTAACAAGAGTTTCAGCTAATAAAGGTAGAAAGAATTTTTTTAAGCCACACTATTTTGCAACCTCTAATGAAATTGATGACTCACAGATCATCAGTAGAAGAAAGCATTAGATGAAAGACTAATGGGAACCCGACAATGAAAGGATCAAGCCAGCCCAGCTGGTACCACAATAACCCATGTCCTACTCTTAGCATCACAAGCCATGTGTGCTGTGCCCTCTGGTGTAAAGTACCGTGAAGCTCACAGCAACTGTTGTGAAGTATCCTAGCCAGAAGAGTGAACCTGAATCCAATCAAAGCTCCCAGAAAAATCGTTTACTTGCACAAAATTGTGGACAATAAAGGAAGAAGTTAGTGAACCACACAAAGGAACAAGTGGCCAAATGCCAAAGGTTAAACTTCAGTAGAAAACTGACCTTTAGAATTTTACATGCATACACACACACACACACGCACGCGCGCGAGTGGCAAAGAAATATTATTCCAAGAATCACAAAACTTTGAAGAAGTGTGATACACATGTGGAAATGTCACAGGAAAATGGATTAACATGAATAATAATGGTCGAATTTGCTTTCTGTTGCTGTGATAAACATCAAGACTAGATGCAGGTTGAGTGAGAAAGCAATGTATTTTCTCTTATACCTGCCATGTCACAATTCCACCAGTGAGGGAACCTTCCAGAAGCAACTGTAGCAGAGACTACCAAAGAGCAAGGCTTATTGGCATGATCCTTCTGGCTTACTCAAATAGCATTTTTACATAGTTCAGGCCAACTTGCCTGCCTAGGGCTGTACTGCCGAGAGTGAGCTACAGCCTCCAACATCAACAGGCAACCAAAAAGATGATTCTGTGCACCTGTGGGCCAGTCTAATGGAGATAATTCAACTGATGGTCCCTCTTCTCAAATGTTGGCATTTTGGCAATCAAGATTACCCATAACAATTGATAGGCATTTAAATTATAACAAACTATTTAAGAGAATCTTCAGGTACATTCAACCAAATGAATAAGCGGGTAGTAAGTTTTCTTTAATGTTGGTTCTGCATGCCAGCTATGCAAAGAGAACTGAAATAATTGAGGAGATATACTATATGTGCTCAATAATTTGTATATTGCCAAGGGAAGAACTAATTTCGTTAGGTACCTGAATGACATTACAATCTTGGGGGGGGGGGGGTTGGAAACCACGTCCATGCTTATAAGAAATGCATTCAGAAATATATAGCATAAGATAGCATAAACCTGGTATTTGCTTTATAGAATTTCAACAAAAGTAAAATGATACAACATTGAGTATAGAAAATTCTTTACTATTTAATTTTCATGATAGGCACAAAAATTGATATGTTATTCTATCCCTCTGCCTTGCTGTACACTTTTAAAACATCACAGAGGCTTAAAATGGACAAGACCTACACAAAAACACCAGTTGACTCGCTAATATGGATGTGAGAACTCTCCTACATGAGAAGCCACAAGGCAACTGACGGATGAGATGAGGAGAAAGGGAGACTTAGTCACCATCTTCAGAGTGAAGCCTCCTGACTGACTATGGAATCCACAAGTGATCTGTCTGCCCTAGACAAATACACACACAAACAACATTAAATAAACTCAGCAGGCTGTGTTTATGTGCATACATGCATACACACATATGTAACAACTGAAGAAGAAGAAGAGGTTAGGAATTGAAGCAAGAATAAAGAGGGCACAGAAGTTGCAGGGAGAAAGGGAAGGGTGGAGGGGTGGAAAAACGTAAATAGAGTGCTCACATATAAAATTCTAAAGCACTTCGATAGTCTCACAAGAACTTTGTATATAGTGTACAAATAGGAACAGCCCATGTGCTTCCCCATGCCACTACTCAGATGCTCAGCATCACAGGGACAAGATGACTAACCCCACAGGCCATGACATTGCTATCATGTGCCCCTAAAGGGTGCTAACAGCTCATAGAGGACAATGAGCTTTAGGGGGAGACAGCTGAACCCCATGTTCAGCTTCAGGGAAAAGGGCTAAGAAATAAGAAGCAAAAGCAAAGTGTGGATTGAGTCTATAAAGGAAAGAATGAGTGAATCTGTAGATCCATGAAGTTAATTAGAACTCCACAAGCAAACAGAAACTGGAAAGCGTGTACTCCAAGCATTAACACGCATGGAGTGCCTCTACAACATCCCAACTCCAAGTCCACTGTATCCCATGTCCATGGATTGCCATTATGATGACTCGATTCATGTGAAATACACTTGGCTTCCCTTACTTCTACTGCCACATCAGCTATGCTATGCATTACTGTTATCATCACATAATGGTATCTGTTCTATGGGGATGTTGTGAAAAATAAAATAGGGTTTAAAGACTACAGGCTTTGATGCAACCAATATGTTATATGCATTACTGTATAATTTAAGAACATTATGATAGGCAGATCTGGGCCCAGGGGTCCCGCTCAAACTAAGGCACCAGCCAAGGACAATATAGGCGGTAAACTTTAAACCCCTTCCCAGATCTAGCCAATAGTCAGAACATTCTCCGCAGTTGAGTGGAGAGTGGAATATGACTTTCACACGTACTCTGGTGCCTCACATTTGACCATGTCCCCTGGAGGGGGAGACCTGGTGGCACTCAGAGGAAGGACAGCAGGTTACCAAGAAGAGACTTGATACCCTATGAGCATATACAGGAGGAGGTAATCCCCCTCAGTCACAGTCATAGGGGAGGGGAATAGAGGGAAAATGGGAGGGAGGGAAGAATGGGAGGATACAAGGGTTGGGATAAACACTGAGATGTAACAAAAATAAATTAATAAAAAAATTTTTTTAAAAACCTTATTCCCAGTACCTATTCAGAGAAACAAGGATTTTATAATTGTAAACAAGATACCAGTAAGTTAAACATCAATACAATATAACTGGTATTCTTTACCTGCCATTATTTTGTTTTAAAACAAAGTTTCACCATGCATCCCAGGCTGGCCTTGAATCCCCAATCCTCCCTTCCTACGCTTCACAAATGGTTGGACTCACAGCGCTGTGCCACCACACATAGCGAATCTGGTTCTCATTAGAAACGAGAGTGAAACTCAGAAGAAAGTGAGCATATGGAGGGGACAGGGCTAGAGTCGTCCTACCAGCCATCGTGGGAATCCTAGTCTACCAGAAGCAGAAAAAGACAAGGAGAAATTATCCTCTCAAGTCTCAGCAGAGGCTTAACATTGCTGACTTATTATTGTCTTAATATTGGGACATGCAGCTCCAAGCCTGTGGGAATGTAAGTCTCTGGTGTTTTCGTCCAACCAGAATGTGTCACTGGGTTATAGCAGCACTAGGAAATAACACAACAACAAAATGTGCGCTTCCAATACAGCTCTGAAAGGAGCAGTGCTCAGAATAGTACAGAAGACTGCCATGGGCTGGGGACTCCATTCCTCTACTCTTCAATCAGGATAAACACATCTCTTAATACAGCCCATTCTCATTTTGTCACATCATAACCATAAAAGAAGACAAAAATCAATAAAGTTCAATGTGGTATCATACACCTATTATATTAGCAGTAGCAAAGCTGAGACAGGGGAATCAGGAATTTGAGATCAGATGGCTCTACATAGGAAGACTCCATCTAAAACAACAACTACAACTCATATCCATGGTCTCCCATTAGTTCTCTAAGCAACTCAATTAGTTCTATGTGGTTTTCTTTTGTTTGTTTGTTTTTTGGTTTTTTTGGTTTTTTTTTGGGGGGGGGGTTGGGTGGTTGATTTTTCTTTTTTCTCTTTTTTAAGAATTTATTATAATTTATTCAGATTACATCACAAGTGTTTTCCCCTTGTTGGCACCTTTCCGCTCCCACCCTCCCTCACTTTTCCACGCTATTCATTGTGGCTAAGATTTCATTAGTAAATTCATCCCATCATTGCCCAGTCACTGCTCTCTGTTTGTACAGCCACCCAACATATTAAATGTTCTGTTTTATTTCACATTCTACCAAAAAAAAAAAGTAGTTTGCATACAATTCATCTTTAATTGAATCTCTAATAAAATATTGCTTCAAATAAGACTAGAGACAGAGGCCTCCACTAAGCCAGAGAATTCTCTCCAGCGAATGCCAATTCCTTCTTTATCAAATACAATATATAACTGTAGTCGGTAGCTTAAGGGGAAGTTCCTATACCTCTTTATCCAAATAGCTTTTTAAACCCATTGTGCTATTTCAAATTGTAGTTGTTAATCAGTATTTGTCAAGGGCTTGGCTTCTACTCTAGCTCCCTTATTGTGGAATACAATATTTATGTGGTACCAACTCATGGTGGTTATAGCTGTAATTCTTCAAAGTGACAGCAATGACATGTAAGAAGTGATAAACATGTGACCAATCATCAAAGCGCATTACTTATTACTGAAGGCCACACTGATGGTGCAGGCATTTGGTGAATTCTCCAAGAAGCAATTTTGTGACAAGTCCTCTGCTTAGAATGGCGAGAGTCTCAGCATCTTTTTTCAAACAGTTGTGAGCCGGAATGAATATGTAAGTATCTATGAGGTACCATGTGAATTCAGTTGTCCACATTCAAATTTTCCTATGTGACTGGTCCTCAAACATCTTGCTTTTGGCAATTACCTACTCAACACACGCCCTTAAGTGTTCCTGTTGCTTGGAAAAAGCAAATTCCAAAGTCAGGGTGTTTAAGTGCCTCTTTAATTAATAAGTATGTTTTTTATTTTGTTTAATAGATGAATAATTTCTAATTATCAACACTCATATTCCTCCTTATGAATTACTTTGATTTTACAATAATTCAAGGGTAGAATAATACACATTCTCTTCTCACTTGATGAGCCTGATGCACTGGAGATGATCTTGTCTCTGCTCTTTCTTCCCCCCACCCCCAGGACTAACCACCCCCTACCACCCCTAATTCCTTCAAACCTTTCTGAATTTAACCAAGTTTGAGCAAGTGATGTGCAAAAGCCTTTAAAGCAGCAGCGAGATTCTTTTCAAGTCAGCAGCATGTTGAGCTCACCCTTGGAAGGTACAAAGGACTAATGCATAGAGGATTTCTGCAAAAAAGGGCAAGTCAATCACACTGAAGTCCCAGTTCAGGTATTGAATCTACAAGGAGGAGTTTTCAAGCTTTCCCTCACTTTTCAGATAACACGTCTTAAAGGAAGAGGAAAAGATCTTTCATAATTGGCAGGATTCAGCCAGGAGTCACATTGTCTATGGCATGACTTAACATCAGGGGTGGTCAAACATCCTTCCCCATCTTCACAATACACTCACCTCAAACTAACTCCTAAAAGTAGTTAGAGAAACTGCCAAGTGCCCACTTCACAGACATCACTGTGGTTTTGCTGGTTTTTGTTGTTGCTGTTGTTTTCATTTTTGGTTTTCCTAGTTAGTCAGTCTCCTGACCCCAGAAAAGTTTCTCCACCATGCTATGCTGGAAAAGGTAGGTAGGCCACATAAAAGAAAGGTTACAAGAAGAACAATCCTACCTCCTCTACACCATTAGGTAGGTATCGAATCCTTGAAAAAATACAAATTTTGGCAAGTTTGTTCATTCCATTCGTCTAACGTAGGCTGTTTTCTACTACCTTTTCATACCATAGCCCAGAACTAGCACCCCAGGGCCCTTCACAGTACCCTAAAAACCTGACCCTTAAGAATATATGCACATACCAAGAGAATGGATGCATACTTATGAGAGAAAGCATATTTACAACATCAAAATATGCCAAAATTTGGTTTATTTTTCAAAAATTATTTTTATCAATAACACACGCACACACATGCACATGCATACACACACAGACACACACACACACACACACACACACACAATTAAAGACCAAGACTGCTTCGTTTTAGTTCCTACTTAGGTATGGGGAGTGGGAGCCCTGACAGAGATTCTCTCCAGGTAACTGGACCTTCAGCAAGCATCTCTCAGATAGAACAGGGCATTCAAAGACCATCAAGGGCCATACACCAGCCATGAACAACCAACACTTATCTCCAAGGGAATCTGTTTTTGGAGTGTGTACAGGATGTGTCATTTGATCATAGGATGCATACTGCACTATGATTCAATTAATCCTCATGGAGAGAGAGAAACAGATGAGACATCCCAATGGGATAAAGCAAAGCTGGGCGTCAAAGTCTTGGAGGAGAACAGGGCGGGGAGGGTGTTAGGTAACTGTGAAGGTTAACAATGGCATAGCATAAATCCCTGTACATTAAAAGTCAGCTCTGAGTACCAGAAAGTCAGTTCCTGAGTACCAGGAACACATGTGAAGAGAAGAAGAATGAAGTAACAGAGTTTTAAACCCTGAGTTACATTTTATTATACAAGATGGGGAAAGTAAACTTTTTGAAAAGGGTAAATTTTATATTTTTAATATAAGATTAGATGACCATTTCCAAGCACTAAAATGGGAAGGGTACATTTGCATGTGTGATGATGAATCCACCTGTAAAGATTAAAGAGAAATGTTAATTTGGAGTCCCCTTTAGGCAACTCCAAACTTTATCAACAGTGCAAACTTTTAAGCGTGCACTTTAATGGAAAACAGCTCAATAATAATTTTAAATTGACATTTTTTTTTTATAAGAGAGTATAGAAGCTGGTGTTTAACTGTAAACTAAGACAAATTCTAACTTTCATATCCATGTCAAAAGCACTAAAACTGCGAGGGTGGCTTCTGGAGAGAAGATAAGGCACCCATGCCAAAAGTGCTTGGAAGGAGTTAAAGCTTTGGATACTTGTTGCTTTTATTCCTCTATCTAATGACATCAAGATAATCACATTATCAGTGGAGAAAGGAGAGCAGAGCTGCCAAGGAAGCAAATAGGTATAAGCCCTACAGACCGTTTAGAACAGTACAGGAAAAGAATGCAAAGTGTGCCCTCTATTGGTCTATACATTTTAATTGCTGAGGTGGTTGGTTCACAAGTTGTATTTCCTCAGCAAAACGTAAGGAACAAAAGGCATTGCAGTGCAAGACTCACTGAATGGGCTGACATAGAAGCTAGGATCCAGTATAAGCACACCACTCCAGGATGCAAGAATAGCAAACCCTTGCTCTAAGCGTTCTGTGGACTGAGGGGCCAATGCATCAGGTCAGGTTGTAACTGGTGCTGTGTATGTATCATTGGCTGAAAATTAGAACAGAGATTTAAATCACTGTAACTATCTCCCTGAAGACAGAAATGGATAGGTAGCTAGATACAATCCTTGTTATTGAGATGAAATTAGATCATTTGAGCTTTTAACAAATTCCTTTATATTTATTTACTATCTTTTATAAGCTCTCTGGATAGATGTAGAATTATCAATTATCATTTTTAATCCAAATGCATAAACTGTGATGGTTTTGATATTGCTTTCTCAGGAAGGAACAGCCTTCTTTAAGCCTTGGTTTTTTTTACATACCAGAAGCTGACACAAGACAGTGGGGGCAACCAACACACAAATTAACATCTGTGCATAGTAAAGACCATGGAACTTTGACAGCATCATGAGAAATTCATATTTGTGAAATGGAGACTGTGTCTTTACATGTGGCACTGTTTCTTGTCTCTCTGTGGCTGAAAGATGGTGCTTTGGAAGATGTGTGTTCTCTTAGGAAGGGCTTAGACACTAGAACAGTGAGCCATTATCTTTGAAGAAGGGAACTATGACAAAGAAATTATCTGATGAAGCTCTGATGTGGCCCTTATGATTCCTGTGCCCCTAGAGAATGGTTGAAACCTCACACAGCCATTGGACACCGTGTTCATTAAGGTTTCCTCCATTATTCAATTATCCAACATTTTCCCATTATTCCCCTCCCCTATGACTGTTCCTGAGGGGGATTACGTCCCCCTATATATTCTCATAGGGTATCAAGTCTCTTCTTGGCTACTTGCTGTCCTTCCTCTGAGTGCCACCAGGTCTCCCCCTCCAGGGGACATGGTCAAATGTGAGGCACCAGAGTACGTGAGAAAGTCGTATCACACTCTCCACTCAACTGTGGAGAATATTCTGACCATTGGCTAGATCTGGGAAGGGGTTTAAAGTTTACCTCCTGTATTGTCCTTGGCTGGTGCCTTAGTTTGAGCGGGACCCCTGGGCCCAAATCTGCCTATCATATTGTTCTACTTGTAGATTTCTAGGACCCTCTGGATCCTTTTATTTTGCTGTTCTCCCATGCGTCTCTCATTTAGAGTCCCAATAGGATGCCTTCCCCTCTGTCCCAGTTTCCTGGTAAGTGAAGGCTTTCGTGGGACATGCCCCTTGGGCTAGTATGCAGATATAAGTGAGTATATACCAAAACTATAAAAGGAAAGAGATGAAGCTTGGACCACCTGGATACCTTAGGGAAAGGTCTAGATCCAGATTGTCCTCCCTGTCCCCAAAGGAAACAAGGTTTGCTTTTAATTTCAGGAAGCATACAAAAGCTGTTGCCCTCCCACCCACCTCCATCTTGTGAATCCCAAATTATCACCTCTGCTTAATGGAAATGTCATGAGCAGGCAAATGGATAAGTATTTCTTTTATCAATATATCATTAAAATGGAATGGCCTCAGGCAAATTATAAATTTTTTCTTCAAATGACAAGGTGACAACAGCTACCTCTAATTGGTTCCACTACATTTTATGGTAAAGAAGTAAACGTATATCTATAAAATACATGCCACTACAAATGCATGCATAAGGACAAATGCAAACACAAATATGTTCATAGTCACATGTTCTGGATCTTAGAGTATCAGAAATAAGGAGTGACTATAACTCATATATTAAATCTGTGAAAACATACCAATTATGTAATTTTTTTTTACTATAACATACTTATGGTCCCTTAATTTCTCAACCATAACTTCCAATTATTTAATGTCAGTACTTTGTTAGTATAATTATGAGATACAAAATATTTTGAGACTAATAAAAGTATGTAGCCTCCAAACCTTTTGCATCAAAATGTAAAATTATTTATATTTTTTGTAAATGTTTATATAGCAAAATGCTGATTAATTCAGAAGGGTTTGGGTCTGTTCTACCCATCTTTTTTTAATTATAAGCTAGAAAATTCACATAATCTTACTAAGCAGGTTATCTTCCTTATCAAGCAAGCCCCACCTACATGTAACAATGAAATGCCAGGATTCTGAGAGGAATTACATAACTTAACTCAACATAGCCTCTTCACATCTACAATGGGACTTGTCTTCATAGACACGTGAGCATACCTGTGTCTCTCAGAGCTATGATTTCTTGGATGTATTATATTGAAGCTGCACATATCAAAATAAAGATGAAATGTTTCTTCATGAATATATAGTATTATTATTAATGCCTTTTCAGAAAGTGCACCCTTTCATTTAATTTCTCCTTGATGACTTATTCACTCATATGAATAAAGTATCCAGGGTATACAAATCCATTGTTGCCCCTTTCTCTGAAAGAAGTGTTTTTAGAAATATAGGTATGCCTGTCCCAGGAATGTCCCTACCCTGTCCCCTAGTCAAAAGCCACTTAGGAAACTACCGAATATCCTTTAAATGGCGAGCAGGTGCTTGGGTCCACATGCATGTGTTGGCATACGGTGAATTTCAAAGACTACACTGGGTGCTGGCTAGGGATGCTCTTACATGGCCATGGAATTGCAGCTGGCATTAAAACTTCAATTATGTGCAAAACACTGTAAATCCTAAGTAACCAACACGCCCTAAGGACAGACAATGAAATCTATTCAATATCTATTTGTTTACACTGCAGTTTGTGTACTCTGTTGGGTACAGCAAGGCTTGTCAAGATGTCAATACCATAGCATATGCTGATCTACAGAAGTTCAACACTGGAAAGATAGCAAAATAACCAGAATGAGAAAGAAACTAAGAATCATTTAGGCGTAGCATGAAAATAAATTAAATAGGTATAATGTCATTGGGTCTCAGAAAAGGCCAGCAGGTAATTCTGGGAAGGCTGCTCAGAAGCAACAGCATTGTGACTGGGTTCCTTAACCCGTTCACCAATGCAAGCGAAGTCACTTGAGGCAGTTTAACTATGTGGTGCTTTGGGAAGTGGGAGGAAGTTGGGAAGGTGAGGACAGTGGCTCCCATGTAAGAGAGGCTGACACTGACTCTGTAGGTAAAATAGAGGCTGGAGCGTTTGAGGTTTGTAAGCAAATAATATGAGTAGATCTGTGCTTGAAAACGATGCACATGGCAGTATGAAAAGTGGTTGGGGTGTGGAAACCAGAGATACTGTTAAATTAAAAGGCTATAAGGTCCAAGGTCAGAAACATGTTTGCAAATGGAAAAGGCACGTTCATTAAACATAAATATATCTAAGGCATATTCTACAATAAAGAATAGCTTCAACTGTGATGAACTGATAAAAAAATTTTTTAGAAGGCAAAAGAAATGTCAAAGCAAAAGCAAAGCTCGTGGCCTTAACACATAGGAACGCCGGAGTGGAAGCCAGGAACACAAGAACAGGCACACATCCAGGGGAGAGCCATGAGGAGGAAGCGAGTTGTCAAGCCCGAGTTTACATAAAACATCTATCCAAGTTATCACTAGTTGTTGGGAAATCAGAGTGTGATGTAATCTGAAGCCTAAAACGAAAAGTTGAGAACTAGAGTTGAAGACTGTTTTTGGAAGTAAGAGCCGAGAAAACAGGGATGGAGGGAAATAAAAGAGAATGAAGGTAAAGAAATAACAGCTCCCACCTATTCTGAATAAGAGCAACAAGTAGGAATGGAGAGAAAACTAGAACCAAACCCACACTGTGGTGTCACTGGGTAGAGGGAAAAAAAAACATTATTCAGTTTTTGGTTTTGGTTTTTTGTTTTGTTTTGTTTTGTTTTGTTTTTTTTAAGACAGGGTTTCTTTGTGTAGCCCTGGTTCTCCTAGTTCTAGCTCTGCATACCAGGCTGTCCTTGAACTCACAGAGATCTAAGTGCATCTGCCTTCTGAGTGCTATGATTAAGGGCCAGCCTTACCACTGCCTGACCTATTATTAAGTTATTCTAAAAAGATAACTTCCTCATCAACCTCTGTTTTGCTGTTAAAGAAAATGGCTGTGAGAGCAAAGGCCAATAATCTTGAATAGGAAAATCCTTTCAGAAAACATGGAAATAGAACCCAGATTGTAAGCAACTGCCAAGTAAATGACACCCACAAGATCAGCCAAGCACAGCAAAGAAGAAAAGGGCGGTGAAGAGACGGAGAGAAGACTGGACAGTGGTGTGACAAGGGTAGTGAAGGGACAAGAGAAGGCTAAAGAACGCATGGGATGTGAAGACAGAGGCGTCACTATCTGAGAAGAAGCAGGTGCCCAGCAAGACAGGAAATGATGGGAAAGGTCAGTGGGAGGGACTCAAGACGAACAAACTGTGATGGCACATACGTGTGGAAAAGCCATAGTAGAGCCTATTATTGTGTTTGTGAACTAAAAACATAATTTAAAACAAACCATTCGGCAGAATGCCTGAAGAGTCCAATAGAAAGAAAAGTCCCAGAGGAGAGACTGAGGTGAGAGAGGCCTTGGAGAAAACCAACACTCTCATCCCATCACCCTACCATGGTCCTGATCTTTACATCCTGAGAGAAAATGAAAAGGAAATGAAAGACAAGAAAAAATTAGTAAAATATCATTTTAGTTCTAAAAAGCTAAATCTCCATTATCTTTTTCTACTATGCTCTCTTCACACACAAAAATATGCACATGTATACACCTTCACTATAAGACCTGCATGTACATATATTACCTATTCATATTAGTACCATGATTATCATCTGGTACTTTTGTTTCATATGAAACTATATTGTGGCGCTCCCTAGGGATTAATCTTTGATTTGCTATGCATATGAGAGGGCAGGATCATCACCCTAAGGACATCTTGAAAAGTACCCAAAAAAATTAACTTTATCGTAACCCCAAAGCCTAGCACCTCTTTTCAGCAAGGATCAACAGACCAAGCCTTAGAGCAGAAGATTTGTCTGTCATCTATTTCCTAGATTTGTGGGGATGGAGGGGGAGATAAGAGTGACTATATCCAAAAAACAGGGAAAGAGATTTAAAGGGAGTCAGTTGGAATAAAAGAAATAAAAGAATAAGCAGCCTGGATAATCTAGGAACTGGACAGTTCCTGAATAAATCAAAAGGTAGTTTTGCATTAAGAAATTAGAAGTGTCATTTCCAACTTGTGATTGCTGCAATATTGGATTCTACCCAGGCTTGGTTTAAAGAGCAGATAAAGTAAGCCAGAATTAAATGGACGGCTCAGAGAACATCACCTATTCTGAATCCTTTCCAAATGTCAGTGGCAAATAAGATGTTGGTCTGAGTTCAGCAATTTCCTGACCTCCTTGTACTGGTTAAAACACTGGCCAGAAAAAAAAACTGATGCAATTATGCTGCAAGCAAATGCAGCCAATGCAGGGGAAAGAGTGAAGAAAAGAAAAGAGCATGTTTATGTTGAAAGTTAAACATCACATCAACTTTTCTGAACTACTTTGGAACTTAAGAAAGTAAGCATGCATACGAAATGTATTTTGAAGCTTTTAAGTGTAGGTTAATATGTTCCATGTGGTAGTTTGTATTTTTTTTTTTTGAAAGGATACTGGAAGAAATAAGCCATTATTAAAAAGTACTTGTGGAAAACAAGTACCTTCAAACTGTTCATTGAATTATAAATGACAAACAAATTAATTTAGCTCTATACAGTTAAAGAGAAACTGTTTGTCTTTTTCTTTAACCTCAGCTGCCAGACACACAGCACACTATTTGTGATAAACACTTCATCTTTGTAGAAGGAGCCAAACGTAATTTTGTGAACACAAGATGTTATGGATGGAAGAGTGCTGTAAGCTTCTGAGAGAAAATGCAATCAGCCACAGCCCTTGGAGTGCCACACCCACCAGCAACTCAAGTCATAGCTCCTTAAGCCTGGCTGCTTCCAAGGGCTTCCTCAGGAAGCCTCTTTTCTGTGTGTATCCCTGACTCTGCTATAACCAAGCAGGTCCGAAGAGTGGACATGGTAGAAGATCAAGCCACCATATTTCAAGCTCAAGAAATTCTGAAAAGCCATAATGAAGTATTTTTATTAAAAAATATTTTATATTTTCAGTAATTCAGCTCTAAAATCTGGTTTACAATCACCCTATAAAGTAAATGGATAAAACTAAAGAACCCCATTTAAGAATACGATTAAATCACAAAAACCCAAGACAGAGAGCAGTGGTTGTTAACAGTAGCTAGTAGGGACTGCATACTGAGTGATGAGGGATGAAGAGGCTGACAAATGTGAACAGTTATTACGCAGACAAAACATAAGTTGTCAATCAGCCTGCCAAAATATCAGCATGTGTGTCCCTTCTACAAAGATATGCATTCTCAGCACTGTGTTTGCGCCTAATTAATAAAATTGTTTCAGCTGGGCCCTATTAGTGACCATTAAATGCACTTTTATGAAATAAAGGGAAGAAAATCCGGTGGGAGTCTATGATGGTCTTCACGGGACAAAGTTTTGCCCCAAAGTTGACAAGATTGATATTTTATTTTCTCAATCCTCTGGCTAACTTTGAAATAAAACATAGGGCTAAGTGGTACATTTGCTCTCTATTTCAGACTGGATGCAATTGATTTTAACTGACTAAATGATCTGATCTCTGCCAAAGATTTTATTTCATTAAGAAAATGATATTAAGGAGCATCTGAGATCATGGAGCAGACTAAACATGATGCCAAAGGAGTCCGGAGAATGTGCCACAGTGAAGGTTTGATTATTTGCAGATGGAATACAAAAAAGAAAGAAAGAAAGAAAACCAGCAGGTCCCAGGGGCAAGCCTAGCCAATCCTGGTGCCATTGCTGCTGCCTGGATCAGAGCACAAAGCCAAGGAAATAACTCATCTTTTATGCTACAACACCTTTTTTTTTTTTTTTTTTAAGTGGTAATCACTTTTTTTTTTCCTAGAAGGTAATATTTAACTGCCACTATGCAAAACAAAGGGGCCAGGGGGAAATGTTGGTACCACAATAGCCAGCCAGCATGTCAACTGTCACTCCTGACATGGTATGGCTGGTGGGCAGGCATTCACCAAGAAGAAAACTAATTTAAATCAATCTCCTTTGGAAAAGCCAATTGTTGGGTATGCACAACAATTGGTGCAGGATCAATCAGTGGACATGAGATCAATTAAAACCAGCTTAAGTTTTTGAAGAGGGACAATTCCCACAACTTGAGTTAGATCTCTATTCATTCCAATATTCTCACAATATACTTCTTGAGCTTCCTTGCAGGGCAGAAAGGCTACTATGACCCTGCACTGTCTGGCCAGCCCTTTAAGTAGTTCCACTTTTAATTAAAAACAGTGCTCCCTTTGTTGGCACAGATAGTATGGTCATTTTTTTTTTTTTAAACTGTAGTTATTTTAGGCATAAACGTTGGATTCAGGAAGAGACATCTGTTGAAGGAGAGAAGGCCAGAAACACACGTTGATAGGAATTTTTAAAACAGTCATACCAATCGACATGTACTTGAAAGCCTTCAAACTGGATGAAACAACAAGGCTGATTTGGCACAAGCCACTGTTGCATACTTTCTGGTTGGGTTTTTAAATGGCAGAGCTTGGGGCTGTAGATGGCAGCCGCTACAAGAGATTTTGCTAAAGCAAGCTCTGAAACAAAACAGAATCTGATTCAGATACACAAGAAGAAAAGCACAGGCAGAGAGCCTGGGAGATGACCCTATGGTAGAAAGAAATTCATGCAGTATCGCTCCTGGCCGTAGGAGTGCTGTAATGCCCTTCTCCGCCAAGCAGCACCTCTGAATTTAAGTTCTTAGTGTGCTTAATTCTTTTCCCACTCAGCCACAGGGGCCAGGGGCGAATCAGAAATCTATCCCTCAATCAGTAAGCCATGTAATCATCAAGAATGTACCAAGGAGCTTTAGGTACTTCTGTGTTTTGCAAACTTTATGTGTTTTTGGTGTTTTCCAGAAAAATTTATTACAATTCGTTTTTTTTTTTAAGTGGGCATAGTGTCTCCAAACACTTTGGACCACAGTATAATAAAAAAGTTGCCACCTCTGCCAAGCAATACCTGGGAATACAATAATGGCATGGAGAGAGGACTCAATTGGAAAGGGTGAGGAGAGAGACGGAGAATCATTTTTCAAACACAGATATCAACATGAAACTCAACTTTTGGGGAGGACTTTCTCCCTTGCCTTATATGTAGTAATCTCTGAAAATAAAAAATATTTTCCAAATGTCAGAAATGATTCAGAGAAAGGATATGTGTTCTTAATAATACTTAATAATTATAATATATAATAAGCCAGAGATACATAGCAACAATAAAAAAATTCTGTTCTTCAAAAGTTATATATCATCAGTGACCCCGAGCTTTACTCTGGAATAGGCCAAGCTCTTCAGCTCATGAGAATAGCTTGATGCCCCTCAAAATGCTTATTATTATTATTATCATTATTATTATTATTATTATTAGTGATAATAGCAACCACAATGTTGATAATACTATAAATGTCTCCAAAACTAGCTGCAAGGCCAGAGTCCTTATGCCACCACAGACAAGAGACGGTTTAGCGCATGGAAAAAACCAGAGCTCTACAAGCCTTATGACAAATGCTCACAGCATAAAAGACCAAGCTGGTGGTCAGACAACTGATTCTCATCAGGTGCTTAACAAAGAGCTGTTGTGCAAGAGGCCAGCGCTGGTGCTTCTACGCTATGCCTGTGTGGTGTGGGGTTTATGTTTACGTCCCTCCAGAAAACATCATTGTGTCTGGCCTCACAAGCTCCAAACACACTTGGCCTAGCCACCACCCCCAGCAAGAGTGGAAGACAGGAATCCAGAAATACGTGGACGCTAATGTCTCATTCTCTGAAATCTTCCTAGAGGTGCCCCTCTGCCTTCTCCCTTGACATAAATGATGAAGTGAGCATTTAAAAAGCCCAAGTTAATTTCATTAAGGGCAAAAGACAAAAACAAAACTTCTCCATAACGACTGGTTTTGAGAAAACAAACCAACAGGGCAATGTGGGCCTATTTTTAAAAACATTCACGCTGCAGGGGAGAACTTCCTGAGAAAGCCAGAGCAGGAGTCCCTACTTAATTCATTAAGTACCCATCTCTTCTCAGGTTCCAGAAAAAAAGGGCAACAGTGTTGCTTTTTTCCCCCCTTGGCAAATCTTGTTCTCCCAGGCAATTTGACATTTCTTGCCACCACCATCACCACCACCACCACCTCCTCTGCCACCCCCCCCCCGCGCCCCCCACACACACACAACCATGCCAGACCATGTCTAAAACTATCTGGGGCAGGATTTAGGGAGCACGTGGGTCAGGAAATTAAAGACACTTGGACTTCGAGGAAGATGATTAAGAAGAAGAAAAAAAAGGAGAAAACTAGAAAAATGGATGCTACGTAAGAAATATGATCCAAAGGAGAGTTCAGGAAAGGCAAGGCGGCACTGACTGGACCACATGATGAATCCCTGGGCGCTTGCTGGAGGGAAGTCCAGCTCACCAGGCTTCCAGCGCTTTTCTAAGCCTTACCGCGCCTACTAGGGGCAGAAGAAAGCCCCTGCGGAGTTCTGAGACCTTGAGAGTGGGCAGTTGTGGAACACAGTCCTGTCCCCCAGTCCCCAAAGCAAGTCTAAGCATGAATGAACTCTCCCAACACTCCCACCCACTCAGGAACCCCACGCACCTTCAGCCAAGCGCGACCCACCTCGCTTATTGCGTCTCCATCGGTTGCCTTGGCACTGGCTGTAATCCATACAGTTCAGAATGATGAGGGCAAAAGAGAAGAGGCGAAAACGCATCTGGACGGTCGGGCTGGGGAGAGACACCTCTCAAAGTCGAGGAAACGCCGGACTCCTGCAAGGAGACAGTTCGGGTCACACTCCTAGGGATGACTCAGAGACAGATGCCACTGGCTCTGGGGCTGCAATGGTCAGTTTGGTTCGTTGAGCATCGCTCCCTCTGCCGTGAACCTGGAAGATGAGGAGAGAGAAGCAGGGTGGGTGGGGGACCGAGAGAACCCGGAGGAGGTACCTGCACCTTCGCGCCTCTTGGTTTAAAGAAAGGAGCGAGGGAGGACGCGAACTCACTGGCACGAGCCACGCAGCAGTTTAACGCAGATGGCACAGCTGCGGGCGACTTGGAGAGGAAGGTGATTACAATCAGTGAATTAACAACCTCTGCCGCGCAGTTGCTTCTGACCCTGGGGAAAGGGCGTTGTGCGAGCTCTGAGAAAGGAAAGGCGCTCTAGAAGCACCGGAGCTCAGGGCTTTAAAGGGGTGCTCTGGAGCCCTTCGCTCCCGGCTTGGGCTATCCCAGCGCCGCTGCACCAGGTGTGGATCGCCTACCATGCGCTCGAGTCTCAGGCTGCACGGCGTGCCTAGGCGCGGCGCTCCATCCTAGGCTCCGGGAGCGAGCCGGCTGTTCGGTCAGCACGTGGGCTCGGAAAAAGTTTGCCGACACCCGCAGGGAGTTCTTGCCAGCTCTGAGATTCCGCAGGCAGCAGCAGGATCCGCAGACCCCGAGGGTCCTAGGGGCTGGCGGCGCCTAGCAGGAGCGCGCCGCCGGGCAAGCGCAACTGCGAGCACTGGGATGCTGGGTCTCCGCCCGCGAGAGCGATTCCTGGGCGAGGGGCGCGTCCGTTCTCCTCTTGGTGTCCAGTCGCTGCTCCCAGAGCTCTCTTCGTCACCACTTCACAGCTGAGGTTTCTCCCTGCCTGAGCTGGGGGGCGGGGGGGACCGAACACTGCCTCGAGAACCGAAGGGATGTGGCTAGCGCACTTTCCGACGGAGATGCAGACAAGCTAAGGCTCGGGAGGGATGCTTCTATAAGTAGGTGGTGCTGTGGTCCAAGGCATCTAAAAGCCAATCTGCCTCAGAGTTCCTGGGTCCTAAAGCCAGAAACGCTCGGGTTTCCCTGAGGTCCTAAAGAGCACTGACAGCATGCAAAGAGCTTCACGTAGGAAGAAATGCTCACTAGGCTTTCGCAGAGGGATTATCTAAACTGGAGAGTACCTAGGGTGACAGTTACGACCTGGCCTTGCTACTCATACCCAAAGCGCCCTCTGCGGAACAATGGGGTCGGTTCCCACCTCCCCACTAGCCTTTCTCCAGGAGAATCTGCTGAGAAACTAAAGACACCTTCTACTTCACTTCCTGAGCTCCCGCCGGAGACTGCTGCTTCTGAAAAACAGAGTTTAAACTTCAGACTTCGGGCTTTTTTTTTTTTTAACAAGAAGGCAGGCCTCTGCCAAAAAAAAAAGGGGGGGGGGGTTGCTGCTCTGAAGGCAGACTTCCCAGGTCTGAGATCAAATTAAAACACGCAGTTCAAGGAGTGAGATTGGTTTCCCATTGTCTTTACCTTTTCTCACAACTTTTTTTTTCCCTTGACTTACTTTCTCCCAGCAAATTTCACAAAGTTATGTGCTATTTTGCAATACTCAAAAAATGGAAACTTTCTTCTTCAGTGTTTCCCACTGAAATAAGTTTTGTTCTTAATCCTTATCCCTCCTCGGTCTTCTGACGTCTAAATTAAACGTTTAGATGTCTTGGGTTCAGAAAAATATTATAGTACAACATTCATTAAATACACTAGATCTATTCTATTTCATTCTACTGAATTCTTCTGTCTTAACACTCACGCTGTTGGAAATAATGTATTTCCCCTTTAAGCCAAAGATAAGCATTTATAATGCTAACATGGCAGTGCAGGTGTCTCTTTTGATGTGCTCCTAGGCACGTTGTTGTAGCAGCATTATGGTGGCTATTGATTGGTTTGTTTCTGAGAACTGAGTTGTAGCTCGGGACAACCTGAAACTCATACTGATAAGGCTGACCTAAAACTCCTGACCCTTCTGCCTCCTAAGTGGCTAGGAGCTAGGATTACAAACACATGCCACCAGTTCGGGCTCTATAATAACTTTTTATACCATTTCAATTCCTTTTTCTATTCCTTTTGTTTCTGAATATGTTCAGAAATTTGAAATGAAGAATCACATACAAATGATAGGGGAACTAACAGCCATGTTTATTAATTATTCCACTGTTGGCTGTTCATAACAATGTTACTGCCATTACTGTTACACAGTAACGTTCCTGTTCTAGGAGTTATTTACTGTGCCTGAGGACACCTAAGTGAACCTGAGGGAGTTCCTGGTGCCATTTCATTGATAAGAAAACTGGGCCAGGAAACTTGACCACAGAGGGCAAACTTCTGACTGGACAACCTAACAGCAGTTATCTAGCTTCCCAAATCCTTGATATGCAGCTTAGTCTTCATGTGCATCCCCTAACAACCAGAACAGGGGCTGTCTCTGACTCTTGCCTACCACTGGGTCCCTTTCCCCTAGCTGGGCTGCATTGCCTAGCCTCCAAAGATGAGCCTAGTCCAACTGCAACTTGATGTGCCAACGTGGGTTGATATCTAAGGGAGGCCTCCCCTTCTCTGAGTAGGAAAGGAAAGGAGAATAGGGGAGGGGGAGTGGTAAGGGGAGACAGGGACTTGGAGGAGAGGAGGGAGAGGAAGCTGGCATCAGGATGTAAATATATGTGTTTGTTTGTTTTGTGCATATCTCTCTCTCTCTCTCTCTCTCTCTCTCTCTCTCTCTCTCTCTCTCTCTCTCTCTCTCTCTCTCTCTCTGTGTGTGTGTGTGTGTGTGTGTGTGTGTGTCTGTGTGTGTCTGTCTGTCTCTGTGTGTGTGTATGTTGGCTGTTTTGTTTTTTGCCTGCCTTTGCTCCTGGTACCTTTTAAGGCCACAAGAGGGTGTTAGATCACCAGAGAGTGGAGGTACACAGTTGTCGGCCAACCTGTGGATGCTGGGAATTGAACCCTTGATCCTCTGGAAGAAAGCACTTCATGTTCTTAACTGCTGACCATTTCTCCAGCCCCAGTCTTTGACATTTTATCACAAAATTTGGAAAGGACTGGAAACAGCTCAGAGGAGGCATTTCCCTCTCCAGCTTGATAGTTGCCGCTGTCCCACTCAGCATACTCACGTGCACACACCGAGTGTGCTGTACTAACAAGCATGAGATTCAAGGGAGAAAAAGATGCTTTCCTAAGTAAGCCCCCTGGTTTCCAGCATAGCTCAAGGTTAATGAGTATATCTGTGTCTATTCAAATCAGCACAAACCCAAGGGTATGTAGTGCTACGATACTATCCTTGGGTTACTTTACCCAATTATCTGGATATGTTTCTTTGGCAGTATTTTCAAGAAATTAGATCAAGTTTTCTTTTCACCTCTGCTACCTAAAATCCATCCTATCCCCTCCCCCCTTCCCCGTCCCTGGTAATATCTCAGAATTTTACTCCTCTGGGTTGCCCTGTTTTAACCCGAAAATATTTTAAGGTGGTGAGCTTCAAGGATCAATGCATGAGAAAAGAACTGTGTTTAACAATCCGAAAATAGACTCTGGAAGAAAAGACGCCTGAGCACTTTTTGATGGCACTCTGGTCCCTTTCTTCTTTGTAAAGGACAAAGCAGAACCTTAAAGTCTGTCATGCAGGAGGTGCTTAGAATCTCATGCTTCGTTTCGGATGCAAACTTATCGATATAAAATTTTTCCTCCCCCTCCCCCACTGGGTATGTACTTCAAGAATATAAGACTGATCTCCCATTTAAAAAAATAGAACCTCGGTGGATCCTAAACTGCTCAGGACCTTAGTCCCATCCCTTTGCCTCCTCTCATTTCTAAACTCAGAAGATGCTGTTGTCAGGGCACATCATTCACTGTCACTCCAATCCGGAGACTCAGTAGACTTTTTCTTCTAACCAAGTTCATTGGTTTTATTCAGGAGCTTTGTGAACAGGTGTGTGCCCAGTGCTTGTTTACGGTGAAGCACGCTGGAGAAGCTGACTCCGTACCGTTCCTGGGTGTCAGAAAGGCTCTCTTCCTTGGAAACAGTTTGTTCTTGACTAACTTCTTCAGATAAATAGGTTCTTAATAAAATACCTGTGCTTATCAATCAGATGTGTGTGTATTTATGCGTGTTGTGTTCTTATCTGTAACAGGTATTCTTTTTTGTAACTTTTTATTTTTTATATTTTTATTTTCATTTTTATTGGTGTTTTGTCTATGTGAGAATGTTGGATCTTGGAGTTGCAGACAGTTGTAAGCTGCTGTCTGGGGGGGCTGGGAATTGAACCCACATCCTGTGGAAGAGCAGCCAGTGTTCTTAACTGCTTAGCCATCTCTCCAGCCCTTTAACAGATATTCTTTTTATCTGTCTCTCTTTTTCAGCTAGAAGGTTACGAGAACAAGAGTGTGAGATGTCCAAGATGACAGGCGGCTTTTTCTATCTTACTTTTATGAGTCTTTCATTCAGATAGCTTAAATGCTCAGTTCTTGCAAAAGAGTATTATGCCAAAGGCTCTCACAGCTCCCTCTCTCAGGCAGCCTGTTCTCTTTCTTAGAGTCATTTTTGCATACCTTTCCAAGTTTTGAGTAGGCTTCCAGAGGTGAATACTTTAGCCGTTTTTGTGCTTGTTAGTCAATATATATATACTCACATATGTGAATATACGTGTATTTACATATGTGTTCTTGCTTATCTCTTTTATATCCTATTCTCTCTTTATGGAGCTACTTGGATACTACAGTTACTAATTCATACCTCAGTATTTTGTCTGTTTTAGAGACCTTTCCACATAAGTTCACAGTGTTTGTTTTTCTTCTTTTCGGGTAATCACATATATTTTTCTTTTATTTAGTCAGCTCTCTACTGCTACATTGTCATTATTTTCTCTTTTTCATAAAACACCGTTTCACTTGATTTTAGATGATAAATTTCTAAGATGAGGAAAGTTGAATCAGTTTTACATACCTTTAGGTTCTGTGTGTGTTAGTGTGGGAGGGTGTGCATATGTGTGTTTCCTTCAAACTGCCTTCCATAAAGGTTTAATGATATTACATTGTATAAAAAGTCTTTCTCAGTTAAAACCAAACAATATATTTCTTAAATATCAATAAGCAAAAGTGGCTCCACAGTAAAGTTTTAATTAGTAATTCTTTGCTTTTAGACAATATTGTGTTCCCCTAGCATGTTTAAATCATTATATTTCCTTTTCCATAAACTCTCTAAAGATACAATATATTCCTTCATACTGTTTTTTGTTTTGTTTTGTTTTGTTTGCTTTGCAGAGTATAGCCTGCTAATATGTATTATGTCTTGTGATGTGGGTTGAAAATGTTCCTTTTCAATTTTATCAATTGTCTTTGACTGTTTTATGTATGTTAATATACAGAAATTTTAAATAATGTGCTGGAGTGGAATTTGTAGATCTTATCACTACATCAGTTACAACTGACAGAACCGTTGCCCATAGAATTTCTTCACATTTTCATTCAGGAGGTGGCAGATACATAGTTTCCACGGTGGAGAGAGAACGCTCATGATGGATCTCAGGTCTGGACAATAGAAGCCAGAAGAGAATAGACTTAGCTTTTTCTGAATCCTGTGTGTTTACATTCACAGATTTGGTTGAATTTGGCACTGACTCTTGTTTTCATTAGCTCACTGATTTAGAGCTGCTTATCTTTTATGTTATCAGATATTCACATTCTCAGACTGAAGTTTCCCACAATGTTTTTATTCGTTGTTGATATTTGTTAGCGGTACATGTAGTATTACAGGCTGAAACAATTTCAGTATTTTGTGCCATTGTGTCAATATTCATTATGCAAAATTTTCCTTTTAAATACCTCAAATGTCCATTTTGTTAGCTGCATGAGGTAGTCCGTGTCTGTTTATTATATTTATGTAGATAAATTAAATTAATAAGAAAAATATTCACCAAGGTCACAGATCAGTCCTTATCCAGCTCAATTTGTTGTTTTTAAAAGTCACATCACAATCACACATTTAATGTTTTTATAAGAAAAAAGTGTAAATATTTGATTCTCCAAAGGCTAACCCTGAGCTTGCCTCTATACTGATCTGGTAATGCCTCTTCTCGATTTTGTTCTCCATCTCCTGGAGATAATCCAGAAGGTTGTATTGTTGATTCCAGGGGAGATCCAGATCAGACCAGTTCGATAGGGAAAATTCAAGCTCTGACCTGCAGTTTCAAGGTTATTTCCCTTCCGCAATCTTCGGTGCCCTCAACACTTTAGGACTAAAATCACCCGCATTGCTTCAGTTTTCTCGTGTGTAAGTGTAGCTTCTGGAATCTAATGTTATTGTGACAACAAGAGATACACGAAGATTCTCAGTTATCTAAGATGGGTTCAGTTTTCACTGCTATGAATGGGGTATCTCTTTCACTGTGTTTGGGCAATAGCTAATCTGTTTTTGGTGTGGCTGAGATAAACAACTGAGCAGGTAGCATCTCCCCTGGGACTTCTCAGTCTTAGCATCCAAAGCGGATACATCTTTTCCAAACACTGTCTTGTATCTTATGATTATAACTAAGTTGGCTAGAGTCAAGAGCAGATCTGTGGTTCACACAGAGTGAATGGGAGCTTATGGCAGACATTACCTGTGCTACTCTTGTTGCTTGCTCTATTTTAGTTCCGCTTTTATTTTGCTTTTGTCGTGGTTTTCTTATTTTTTAGATGCATTTTTACCTTGCAATGTTAAATATATTTCTAGAAGCCACTACATTGGACCAATATGGGAAATGTTTTTAAACATTATATATATATAATCTATTATATATAATAGATTTTATATATATTAGATTTAATAGATCCAATTATATATATATATACATATATATATGTATATATATATATATATTAGTCAGAAAACTAATATAGGGCTGTTTGACTTCCTAAAGACAACTCCTCTATTCAGGATAGAACTGAAGAAATAGGTAACCTGAGACAGAGACAGGAGAAAGAGAGAGAGAGAGAGAGAGAGAGAGAGAGAGAGAGAGAGAGAATATGAGACCTTACCAAATCCAAATCTTCATTAACCCTCCTCCACAGTGTTATTTGGGATCACCAAAAAGTAATGGACATTTAAAGGAGTAGCTGAGGGTACCCCCAAAGTCTAATTATTTCCCATTCTAGAACATGGTCATCTAGGTAAACAACCCTAGGTCTTTCTGAGGATGGCAAGGAGAAAGATTTCCAGTTCTCGACTTGACATCATCCATTAAGGAAGTCTGGGGCTATGGAGTGACTCAAGCCTGGTTGTGACTCAGTCGTGGTGAGTCAAGTTACACTTGTAAACCACACAGAGTGTGTTTCTGTTAGACGAATCAGATAAGGCATTGACTGTCCAATTTAATAGATTCAAGCATTGTATTAGTTACAAAAATAGATTAATCAGAAATAGTTCTTTGACTTGATTCAAACATTGAGTGTCAATATTTATTTGCTCTTATTCCTCTGCCAGATCACACAGATGTGTGGGTTGTACTTAACTTTGTATCCAGTTGTTTAGATTGAAAAGGATAAGCCAGGTGTTATGGTGCATGCCTGTATTCCAAGTACACAGGGCAACTGTCACTAGTTTGAAGTCAGCCTGGTCTACATAGTCAGTGTCACACCAGCCAGGCTAAAGAAGGAGACCTTGTCTCAGTAAGCAAAATAAACTTATGAGTGAGTATAGCTCAGTGAAACAAGAATGGTACCCCAAGATAAGTAAAGTGCCATGTGAACGTGATGTGGCCTCTTTCGCAACAGTCGGTGGTGTGTGTGTGTGTGTGTGTGTGTGTGTGTGTGTGTGTGTGTGTGAGAATATGTACTTATCGTATATGGAAGCATACATTCACCTTTGATTTGAAAATTAAGAGGTATGCTTTGCATACCAGAATGTTAAGAGCTAAACGGATATGGCATGTACTGTGTCATTTAGATTAAGCTGGGGACAGTTTTCCCCAAATCTCCACCTGCATTTTTGAGACAGAGTTGAATTAAAAAAAAAAAAAAGAGTAATTGACATGAAATTAGGGTCCAAGGAGCAGAAATAAAATAGTTAATGCTATTTGAAACTCATTTTAAGTACGAGACAGTGCGGAAGAAATGCTAACTACCCACAGACAGAGTAGCTTAAACTCACTCTCTTTGGCTCTTCATCCAAGCCCTCCTCTTACTCGTGGTCTTTTGGTTCTGCCAGAGACCAGCTGGGAAGACTGCAGCTTTCCTCAGTTGTGTCCACAAATTCTGCTGCTCTTAGCACCTGTGGGTGCTTATACGTACCTCTTAGGCCTTTGGCTTTCCCCTTCATTCTGGAACTTCATGTTCTCGGTTCCTTTCGCAGCTGTGTGGGATATAATTTGGACAGTGAAATTCCTACCCACCGCACTCAGGAACACTGCGCCATGACTGATGCACGTTTTTATCCATTGATCCTGCACTACACAAAATGAAAATGTGTTTCCTTTCCACTTCTGTGTGTCAGCATCGTCTGCACAATCTTCAGATACACTTAGATCAATATTAGGTGGCTTTATTATTATTACTAACTGTACTATTATTATTATAACTGGGCAAAGTCGTGTAGCAATCTAGGACTGCAGTCGCTTTCCTGTGGTTTGTCTGGTTTCCTCTGGAATTATCATCGCCTTTGCAGACCTGAGTTCAATTTTGATGCTTTTCTGGCCAACCCAAATCACCTTTTGCTATGTTTCTCTTGGACAAGAAGGACGTTGGTTTCATCTTTTAATTTTACAAATAATTAACATACAAAGTAACAAGTATCGTTACCATATATATCATTTCTAATATACATCTCATCATGCTATGCCCTAACCCAGCTTCCTCCTTTACGGTCCTTCCCTGTACTCCCTCCAGATTTTGGCTGGTTCCCTGCCTTCCCCAAGTAGTCCCTTTTTTGATGCTATTAACATCTCTCCCTGATCCCCACCCCAAAAAGTCCCCTTTAAAGGCTCCAAGGAGTTGTCTTTGGTGACTATTCTGGGATGTCCCTTCACCATCCTCACCACTTCCTCTTTCCTGCTTTAGCTTTTACCACATTCTGTAAGGACTTACTGAATATTTTCTTAATGTTGGAATGAATTCTCTGAAATTCTTTGTACACAAAAAAGGACCTAATCTACCCCTTACAACTGTTTGTTTAGCTCAGTATAAACTTCAATGCTAAATTTATTTGCATTTGACAATTTGAAATTTTTTTTAATTTTATTTATTTATTTATTTACTTATTTATTTATTTATTTGGCATATACATTTATATTATTACATATAAGTAGAAAAATTACATACAACAAAAAGAACCATGAAACAATCAGGGATCATATGAATGTTACATTCAAGTTATTTTGGTTAATTGCGTTTGGCAACCTTGTAGAAAACGTCTTTCCTATCTTGGTGAGTCTAAAATCCTGAATAAGAATCAATCTCTATCCTCTCTCATCTCTGCCAACTTAAAACCTCTACCTAGACCTAAAACCATCTTAACCCCTGAACAGCTTAGGTTAATTATAAGACTAAGCTATCAGGACTTCAACCCCATCAGAGACTTGACAAGGGATGAAAGTTAATTATTTGAGTGAACCGGAAGTACAGGTTAGCAACTTCTAGAATGAGAAAGAAAAAAAGGAAAAAAAAAAATGACAGAGACAGTTTACTGCCTGAACAGTCACCCAAAACTTTCTAAAACGGAAATTCATCTTTAGCCTTCTGGCCCAAAATAGCTGACAGACATATTTGTGAGACAGAAACTATTGAGGACTTGTCTTGGCAGAGGTAAGGGGTTAAGGGAGGAGGGCTCCCTTATGGGAGGACTAGGGGATGAAGAGAAAGAGAATGAGGGAGGGAGGAAGGGTGTGATAGGGAGGTGATGAGGGAGGGGACTACATTGGGATGAAAAGAACTCAAACTGCAAAACAAGCAGGTAACTTGTAGTGCTAAGCCCACTACATGGGAATGGCTCTGAGATGGGCTGAGACATGAATGTACATGCATAGACAGATTTCTTAATGGTCACAGATACCCTGTGACTTATTATTAGATGCCATTCTTCATATGGCATGAATGAAAACTAGCAGATGTCTCTTTTCTGCTCATACTAAGAGCAGAGAACAAGCCTTAATTGTTCTGTGGATCACATACAGTTCATATATTTATAATTTTAAGACTGCATAGCACTTGTGAGAATTTATATGTTTTCAGAACAAAAGAACTGGACACTGAAGCTGGATCAGACCTGACAGGATTCATTCCTCTCAGCATGCAGGACTTGGACATCCTGCATCCTTCATGTTCCAGCCCCAAGTGTTTCACTCACTGTTACTCATCAGAACAGGACAGCTCCCGACCACAAATGCTATTACTGGTTTGATTAGCCATTTTCCCAAATTTTATTTGGGCCCCTACAAAGGTACTATTTTCTCCAAATCAGCTGGAAGAAACCCTAAGAGAATGACACCCCATTTCCCCTAAGACAGGTTGGGTAGGTTTATGTTTGCTCTCTTGGGAGTTGCTTATAAGTTACGATTGGTCTTATTCAGAAAGAAAACAAAGTTGGACTCAGGGATGTCTCTCTTGCTCTATCTTTCTTTTGTAGATATAGAGATAGGGGTTGAAAAGAAAGAAAGGGGGTATAGAAATATATCGGGACTATAGAATAAAAAGCAGATTATTGAACCTACTCCTCAACCTAAGGCCTTACTTGTTACTAAAAAAAAAAAAAAAAAGTTATCTTTAATTCATTGGTATAGAATTTTGTATATTGATACAAAATAAAATTAACTTTGATACATACTATTCTCTACACACACTATTCTCTCTCTCTCTCTCTCTCTCTCTCTCTCTCTCTCTCTCTCTCTCTCTCTCTCTCTCTCTCTCTCTCTAAATGAGGCACTGAACCCATACAACTCAAGTATAATATAAAACTTACTTCCAATACCTGGAAAGTTCTATTGCAGGCTGATTAGGATAATTAAATAACACAAGCCATTTTGTTAGTTGGTCAAATTATAGTCATGTCAAATACCAGCCTATATTTAATCACAAGAACATACATTCTAGGTTTAACAGATAGATATGATCCTATAGATAGATAAGGTAAAATAGATAAATTCTTCAAAGCTTCAGAGACCTACAGAGTATGGCATTTAAGAGGCTTTTAATATCTTAAAAGATTCTTTTTTTAAATTTTTTTAATTAATTTATTCTTGTTACATCTCAATGGTTATCCCATCCCTTGTATCCTCCCATTCTTCCCTCCCTCCCATTTTCCCATTATTCCCCTCCCCTATGACTGTTCCTGAGGGGGACTTCCTCCCCCTGTATATGCTCATAGGGTATCAAGTCTCTTCTTGGTAGCCTGCAATCCTTCCTCTGAGTGCCACCAGGTCTCCCCCTCCAGGGGACATGGTCAAATGTGAGGCACCAGAGTATGTGAGAAAGTCATATCCCACTCTCCACTCGGACAACAAGACAGGCTAACTCCTGGCAACACTCAGCTGACCTCATGAAGATGATGAGCATCAAAGATTCTCCTTATGGAGATGGCTTCAAATGTGGCAAACAAACAACTGGGCAAAATGTCCTCATT
The DNA here is from genome assembly GCF_903995435.1 of Acomys russatus. Taxonomy (NCBI): domain Eukaryota; kingdom Metazoa; phylum Chordata; class Mammalia; order Rodentia; family Muridae; genus Acomys; species Acomys russatus. Next base: position 9,806,361 of record NC_067153.1, read on the forward strand.
TCTGCCACAGAAAGAATTCTGCCAAAAAATGGGCAAGCTTGTACACAGGCAGAGTCGATACCAAACTCTGCCAAGACAAGGTAAGACAATTTGAAGTTTTAAAGTATCACCTTTTAACTTTCCGTTACTTCTTTTAGGAGGCCAAAGTGTCGTTGTTGTTGTTGTTGTGGTGGTGGTGGTTGTTGTGGTTGTGGTTGTGGTTGTTATTGATGATGATGATGATGATGATGATGACGAGGATGATTTGGATCTGGCTCCCATGCTGAATTCACTCCAGAAAGTTTATGGATATGCAGCTTTACTGAATAGATACTGTGGTGGCTATTTGTTTTGTTGGGTTTGGGGGGAACTAGCTGGCCTTTTAAACTAGCAAATTCATTTATCTCACACCTGAAAATATCCTAATTTTATGCATGATTTCCCCCTTCTCTCCTTCTTGTTTCACCCTCCAAGCTAGTATTGAAATACTGAACATTCCAGAGTAACCTCTAATTTTACTATATTTGCTCTATTTCTCATCTCTTTGTCATTTTCCGTCTCTAATCTCTTCCCTCAGTTTTATCTTCTAACTCATCTAATGTGTTTTCCATTGCTTCTCTCTCTCTTTCTCCCTCTCTTTCTTTCAAGATCTTACTTGTTCCTTAAAATATGTATAACAATGCACTCTTTTTCTTTTAACCACATTTATTCTGTGTTTTTTCTTCATGTTTCATCTATAAGGATTTCCTTGATAGCTGATAATTACTGGGAAATGTATTGTATTTGAAGATGAGGCAAAACTGTTAAGACTTGAAACATGATTTTCAATTTGCATTTTACTGTGCAACAAAATCTGAACGTAAGTAAACTAATAGAGTCATCAGCTTGGGAACCAAATATAATTTATTAATTATTTTCAAAGGGAAAGTCATATTTTCTACAGAAATAACTGTTCATATTTGGCCAACAAGGGATATCTAGAGAGACAAGGAGCACAGGGCTGCACAGTTGATACCATGGTGCATCTTTTCTCTCATTCTTTGTTACATAATTTTTCTTTTGGAAGATAATTACTTTACTTTATACTCATTTTCATTTCAGGAGAGAATAGTATCCTAGGCCTGAAAAATCCATTCGATTGCTATTTCTGTTTATGTGCTTTCCTTTAGTCACTCAACAAACACATATTGGAACCTTTGTATTGGTAGTGCTATGGGTAGTGAGAGTTAAAAAGGGAAGACAATAGATTCAAACTGCAAACAAATAAAAAAAAAAGATGTTATCTTTGTTTCCTGAAGTTTTTACTTTATTTTAGTACTTTCTACTTTGTTTCTAATGTGTAAACCTTAAAACACATTTAGGATAAGCATATCCATACCATTCAGTTTGCTATGGCACTTTAATACATTTATACTACTGGGCTATGTTCGGCACTCTTCCCTGCTCTGGTGCCCTCTTGGTTGTGTCCTTCTCCTGTTTTCTTGTCCTGATTCCATCACTCTCTGCTTCCTTCTGCCCTCTCCTTCCTTTCCCATAATCCTCTTTCTGGTTTCAAGACCTGTGCACATGCATATATAAATACACAAATACATCGTTTTAAGCCTGAGTTCCAACATATAAATAGAAAATGTAGAATTTTCCCTTCTAAGTGTGGCTCCTTTCACTTACTAGAGCGATTTCTGGTCAACGAAAGCAGCATAATTTCACTGTTCTTCATGACTACATAAAATCCCATGGTGTACATGTACATCATTTTCCTTACGCAATCACCTGTTGATGGACACTAGGCTGGTTCCCTTTCTTGGTGAATACTGCAGGGAATAGTGGATGTCTAATCATCTCTGTGCTTGTGTGGCTTAAAGTCTTTCAGGTATGTATTCATTAGTGTATGTATATCTGGGTCATATACACTTCATTTGCACTCTTTTTAATATCAATATTGATTTCAGTAGTATCTGCAGTAGTTTATCTCCCAACAGTAAACAGAGCTCCCTAAGATATTCCCAGGATTTGATATTTGTTTTTTAGTTTTTGAGGGGGGATTGGTTTTGGTTTTTGGTTTTGGTTTTGGTTTTTTGATAATAGGCATTTTGGCTGGGATATGATGATATCTCAAAGCAGCTTTAATTTGCATTTTCTCAATGGCTCCTAGACATCTGAATTTCTTCTTTGGGAGTCAAGCTATTCAATTCATCGCCCTATTATATTGATTGGTTGGTTTGGTTGTTTTATTTTTGTTACTTACATATCCTAGATATTAACTCTGTCTTATGTGTAGTAGGTAAAGGGACTCTCCCATCTTGAATACTGTCTTTTCATGTGAGTACCTTAAGAGTGAAGAGAATGGGACAATTTGTCTTGTATCAAAATTTAAAAGAATTCCTTTCTCTGTTTCCCCACATCTAGTATAATATTGGCCATAGGTTTCTCATGTATAGCCTTTACCACTTTGAGGTAAGTTTCTCCTATTCCTAGTTCTTTAGTACTGAATGTCATGAAGGAGTGTTGAATTTTGTTGAGGGCCTTCTCTGAATCTGTGGAGGTATTCCTGTGAATTTTGTATTTAGGCTTATGTTCTGTATTGCACTTATTGATTTACATGTAGTAATGAGTTCAATTTGTTTATCGTGTACAAACTTCTTATTGTGTTCTTAAATTTTGTTTGTGTCCTAGTTTGATTTCTGTTGCTGTGATGAATACCAAGACAGAAGGCAACTTGGAGAGGAAAGAGCATGCTCCTCGGCTCAGATTCAGCAAGCCAGTGAGCAGAATTCCTCCATTGGTTTTAGCTGGAAGCTTCTGCCTTGAATGTCTGTCTTGGCTTTCCTCCATGCTGGACTATAAGCCAGGAGATAAAGTACCATATTCTTATATATATATATGTGTTCCCTCTTAGTGTTTGGCACCAGCTTAGCCTCCAGACTCATGTTGTATTTTCTTTTTTGCAGTCCTAGACTGAGGTTTTTCTTCATATACTTAGTCTGAGGACCTGAGTTTTGGGTGTACACATTCCTCCCTGAAAACACAGCGTCTAGTCCTTCTCAGCATCAGAGCTAAGACCTTGAGTTCTCACCCTCCCTTTTCCAACCCAATACTAAATCTATTCTAGCATTTTCCATTTCCATATCTGTAGCTGTCTCCTTGCAGTGGGGATAACTGTCCCTTGGAAATGGTGAAAGAATAAACCACTGCTGTTGTGGAAGCAGAGAGAGAACTATGAGTGTAGTCTTCAGAGCTCAGCAAAAAAAAAAAAAAAAAAAAAAAGATCAGAGAAGTAAGAAATTTAAATCACAATGATAGACTTGGGGGAAAACAGGAAGGAATGAAGCCAAATAGTTGTGTAGCAAACTTGGTCCTGATGGGGCGGAGCATGGAATGAAGAAAGCAGGTTGAGACCAGTGTTACTCAGCCTGTGAGTTGCGACCCCTTTAGGGCTTAAATGACCTTTTCACAGGGGTCACCTAAGACCATTGGAAAACACAGATATTTACATTACAATGATAGCAAAATTACAGTTATGAAAGAGCAATGAAAATAATGTTACAGTTGGCATCACCATAATATGTGGCACTGCAGCAAATGGACACAGCATTAGGAAAGTTGAAAACTACTGCTTTACATTGATCAAGTAGGCAACAGCCAGACTGCAGGTGAACTGTGCTTCCATGCTAATAACTGTGAACATTTTCTTTAATGCCTAGAATATTTTTTTTTAAAGCAGGAAGCATAACATATTCTATTCTGCAATTGAAAGATAGTTATACTAGCAAAACTCTGGCTCTCTTGGAAGGAATAATTATAAAATATTTATTTATGATGCCATATAATTATTTGTATCTTATACAGGCTATAACATATCCCTTACAATATATGTGTATATGCTGGGTCTAGTGGGGTGGTGTTCATTTCTTCTGCCTATAGATCAAGATATAGAGCTCTCAGTTCCTTCTCTGGCACCATGTCTGCTTGCATGCTGCCATGCTTCCTTCCCACCATGATGATAATGGGCTAAACCTCTAAAACTATAAGCCAGCCTCCATTAAACGCTTTCCTTTCTAAGAAGGAAAACACCATGTCCGTGGTGTCTCTTCACAGCAATAAACTCTAACTGAGAAATTTGAGTAGCTGTCAAGATGCTACCAGAAATTACTGTCCTAGAAGAACATGCTTTGGAATCAGGAAACGTTTGAATTTGGACAACAATCTGGTGAGGATTGCCAAAAATCTTGGGTGATAATAATGGAGCTGGAATATCTTAAAGACAACATCATTAGTGATATAAAACTTAGCTATCAAGTGTGCGAATAATACAGTTGAAGCTGTAGTAAGTTACAACATTTATATTATGTGTATGGATAGTTTGCCTGCATGTATGGCTGTACACCATGTGCACGCAGTACCCATGAAGACCAGAAGAGGGCATCCGATCCCCTAGGACTGGAGTTACATTGGATTGTAAGTGGCCACTTGGATACCAGGAGTCAAACCTGTGGCCTCGGGAAGAGCAGGCAGTTGTCTTAACCAGCAATCATCTCCCTACCACCACCACTGTCAGACTCCTAGACCATTTATAAATAAGGACTCTCTTCCCTCAGACTCCTGGGTGGTGACCTGATCCCAGCCCAACTAATAGAAGCATCACTGTCCCTCTCTCACTGTGACTGATTCTGAAGCAAGGTTATTTCCCAAGATGAATCATGGAAGTAGAACTTTCTAGAACCACAGTAGAGATGGAGATGTTGAAGTTGCTGTGCCAATAGGTTGCAAATCAGGTGAATATATTGGAGTCATAGATTCCCAGGGATAACAACCAATGGATACAAACAGATTTGTGGTGCGTGATTACTTTTAATTTTTTAAGTTAAAAAACCCTTTTAAAGGTTAATAGTCTCTTCTAACCTTTTGAGGCTGTGTTCCAAATCTCACAGGAAATACCTGACACCATGGATAGAACCAAAACCTACATAGACAAAGGCCACACCTGTGCATATAATACCTGTGAGGAAAGGCCTCTGTTTGACACTTTCAGATGGACAGCATCACTGCTCTCGGGTACAAAGCTGTTATTAATTAAAGCAGGTATTGCTTCAAATATAACTAGTGTTGTATAGACAGTGAATATGAGTAAGTAAGACAATTGGTAAGTGGCTAAGTCATGGGTAACATATTCAGTAGCATAGACACACACTGGGAGGGAAAAAGATGGGTCTTATCCTGGCAGAGGATGGGGTAGGATGGTTGAATTTGTATCTTTCAACTCAGAGCTGCACACAGTTCAAAAACTACATGAACTTATAAATTGTTTGTTTGGGGGATTTTTCTACTGTGATTGGCTACAGGTAACTGAAACTTCAAAAAGTCAAAGCACAGGTAATGGGAAACAACGGTGCCTAGATGCTCTGCAGCTGTGGCTTGACTAGCCTCTTCAGAGCACCTGCTGAAATATACAGTGATGGCAGTGAAAACTGGAATCCATGCACTAGACTAAGTCATGGGGGGGGGGGGCATCCTGGTGAAGGAATCAATGCTATTATTTAACCAGAATGCTCCTGGGTGGAAATGGGGTTTGCCTGTTTTTTTAAAAATCTCCCTTGGGCTCATTTGCCTCTCCAGCATGCTGTGGATAACACGTCTTAAAGTTCCCTATCGGAAGCCAGCACCATACTCTTGGATAGTGAAGCCTTCAGAGCTATGAAGTAAACTTAACTTTTACTCAGGCCATGGCATTCTATTTGAACAGTAGAAAGTCAATTAGGACATATACATAATGCCCAACATGATTTTGGTTGTTAGTTTACTTTGGAGGCTGTTGTTAATTACAACATTTCTCCCTTCCCCTTTCTCCCTCTAAACTTCCTATATACCCATCGTCACTCTCTTTCAAATTCCTGCCCTCTTTTCTCAATTGTTATTGCCCGCATGTATTTGTGTATACATATATATTCCAAAACACTAATCGTTGAGTCTATATAATGTTACTTTTGTGAATTTGAGGGGAAGGACTGACCGTTAGGCACTGGGGACCAATTGATGAGATCTTCCCTGAGGAGCGTCACCTCTCCAGCTCCCTGCTTTTCTCAGTTGCCTTTGTGTAGGGTTGAGGCCTTGTCAAATTTCCCACTGGTAGCATCCTTGTTCAGCTTCCATTTGGCTGGGCAGTCATGTTGGTCAGGGTTTATGGGTTTAGCTTCTAATGTTACTAGGACGCTGTGCGTATAATGCTCTTACAATCTTTCCACAGCCTTTCCCAATATCCCACTGGGACTGGACGTCACAGCTCTGAGTGTTGATTGGTTGTGGTTTTCTGTAGTGGTCTCCCTCTCTTGCAAAGGGACGCTTCCTTAATGAGGGGTGAGGACTACACTTACCTGTGGGTATGATAAAGACAAATGTGTATAGATTGTATTATAAGACAGTACCTTCCTCCTTTCTCCTTCCTCCTTAGGTTGCCTTGAACTGGCTTTTCTGTATGTAGTTTGCAAACAAAACAACCCTGAGCTAGGCACCAAGGATAAAACAGCAGAGTCTACTGAAAGAGGGAAATGAAATTTTTAAATCAGAAAATAAGAGAAAATTGAGATAATAGGTCTGATTTATTTCTAGTTTTCCTAAGATAGTGGTCTACTGCTTTTCCGTAATACTTTGCCTATTATCATTCCAAATGTGACAAACAGTTCACTTTGCAGCTAGTCAGGTGTTGCCTATCATCCTAGCATCTGAGAGGCAAAGGCAGGCAGATCTCTGTAAGTTTAAGGGCAGCCTGGTCTAAATAGTGGGTCCAAGATAGCCAGAGCTCTGTAAAGAGAGATATTGTCTCAAAAAACAAAACAAAACCAACAAACAAACAAACAACAACAACAACAACAAACTAAAACGAAATAAATAAGTAAAAAGGCATTTCACTTTGTGTTGCAGTGCATACTGTCTACTCTTGTGTCTTTTACAAGCCGGCATTGTTTTAGAAACAAATCACTGTAAGATTTCAGACCTGAAAGGGCCTTAGAAAATGTCATAGAATTTTCTTGTTTTGTAAATTGAAAGCCATGTTTTAGCTGAGGATGCCAGATGTGTCAAGCAGGTGATGTCACTTGAATGGAGCAAGAGATTAAAGACATTGGAAAATGTTTTAGCAAAATAATAAGAAAAGGGGAAGTTAATAAAAAAATGTTTTTAGAAAAAAATTTGGGATTCACACAAGGGCTAAAAAAAAAGGCAAGAAATGTTAAAGAAAAGTGAGTGATGCTTGAAGAATTGTGCGTGTTTTCATTCATAGGCTGTGTTACCATGGTTTTCCTTTTAGACTGTTGTTACTTTTATTTGTATGCTCATACAAATAATAAATATTAAAACTATATTGCAAGCTCGCACTATAAAACAGGAGGAAGCCACTTAAATCATGAAAGTAGGATGGAGACCAGAGCACGCTAGAGGGGATGACGGAAGTTCCGCTTGATCGTCCTGGTGGAGTTACAGTAGACTAATTGATTTGTCTCCTCCTGCGTGTAAGGCACTTATCCATTATCATGGGACCTGAAGTAACTTCATTTGGGAGAAACACATGTCCCTGCCACAGTGACATCAGCCTTGCCACGTGACCTGCTTTGGCTGACACCTGAGTGACCCAGACCACATCCAAACAGAAGCATTGTGTATATCTTTTGCTTTAGAATTACTTTGTTTTCAAGACCAAATGTCCTAAGATACAAAATGACAAAAAAAAAAAGTGTAATTTTGAAATACAATAATGTCTTTCTTCAAAAAGCCATTTATTTCTCAATTCCTCTGTGGTACCTTAAAGAGATCATAGAAACCCATCATCTGCATGATTTGCAAATCTACAATCATCCTAAAATTTGGTGAAAAGAAAATTGACATAACTCCTCCCAGCAGAGATTTAAATTGTTTTTATGTTACTGTAGAAAAAAAATGGACTTTGCTCTTAAATATTAAAAATAAAAATCATAGAGTAATCTGCGTGTATAGGAGAGATTGCCCCCCTTTTCACCATTGTCACCATAAAAATATTTACAGACTATAAATATCTTGTTTTGGGGACCCAGCTGGTTATCTGATAGTACAATGATAGTCTCAGTACATAAAGGAAAAATATGTTTCTTGGTTTAGAAGGAGGAAAGTGAAAACAAGCCAATGGTCACATTTTTTAAAAATTCTGAGCTGCAAAGGAATTTTTTTTTTCTTTCATGGAAAAAAAACAGTGATAAAAGGCTCCCCCTATATTTTTATGTAAAACTCAAAAAATAAAGAGAGAAAGAAAGAAAAATAACAAAAGAAACATTAGAATATGAGAAAATATGAATTCAGAGAAGGGGGAACTTCATTTTAAAATGGTAACAATCAGACCCATAGCACCTCCAGGAGTCTGAGTGCATATGCAGAGCCATGAAGACTTGGCTAGACACATTCATGCATGATAGCTCTTGCCTTATAACCTGGCATAATAAGGTGGTCATGTGTTCAGGGCCAGTCTATGCTACAGATCTGGCCCTCACCCCATCCCCCTAAAGCAAATGGGATAACCAGGCTCCTACACACAACTTTTTTCCTATAAATAAATAAATAAATAAATAATAAACAAGCAAACAACGCTCCTGTTTAAATTTAAAATAGAGTATTTTTGCTTTCTCTCTTTCAAATCAGAAAATAAAACAGAGTGGCAAACAGTGAAAACATGTAGTAATTGTGCTTCTCTTTTAGTTTTAAGTCCAGGAACATTTTTCTCACTTTTTTTCCAAAAGGCTAAATATGCATAAAAATAATAAGAAAAATGTGGTGCTCTGCATCCCAGATCCTCATCTTTCAGACTGGACCTGTTCATGAATGTCAGTCAGAGTCCACCAACTGTAGGGCAGGGGCTGAACTCCTGCTGGAACAGCCCAGCGTAACACTATCAAATTTCTTCAGCAGAGAACCAATTGCAACTTGCTAAGATTTGTAAGATGAGAGGACACAGTCTGCCAGCCATATCCCCCAAGGTGGTTTGGGAAGAGAGTGTCTGTTGGGTGCTAGGAGATATTTTAGACTCTATTTTTTAGTGTGTGTGTGTGTGTGTGTGTGTGTGTGTGTGTGTGTGTGTGTGTTGTATTTGAGATAAAATATTCACCCACCAAAAAGGTAGATCTGATTTCCATTCCTGTTGGGGAAAGAATCTGCTCTTTCCCCCTTTTTGGTGGTAATTCATTATTTTACAAGATTAATTACTGGCCATAAATCTCATGTGTCTACAACATTTGGCTTACACTTTGCCATATCACTATAAAATATGAGTAAACCTAATATAACAGATTGTGTCATCTGATGTATGCATTTTGAAAAGTGAAAGCCAAGTGTAAGTAAATTGAATTGGCTGGCTTCTAAGAACCAGAGAGCTGCATGGGGTGGTTTGAGCCAAGCACAGTCTCAGTACTCCCATGCTGTGTTCTTTCCCTTTAGTAAGAGAGCTCTGTAATTGCAAGCGCCTGGCTTCAGAGAAGCTCTATTTACCAAGAGGGACTATTATCCCGCCAAATGGAATTTGAATCTGCCCCCAGCTCCCAGTGCACAGTCCCATTTGCTGTTCCCCCCCCCCCAATTCAGCCCCACTGCAGGTATGCATTTCCCCCAGTGTCACCCACCACAGCACCCCACCCAGCCCACTGAGATTCTCAGTGGTTTTGGAAGAGGATGGGTGGCTTTTTATTCCTCTCTGTCCTCCTCAGGTACAGGGGTTACATACTGCCCCAGCTAGAAGGGCTCTCATAGGCAACATAAACTGGTGAAGTGAACAGGAAGGGACCATGGTGAGCTGGAATTTGTTCATCCACTTCCAAGAAAGCAGCCGCTGCTCAACTATGACCAAATGGTTCTGCATAAGCATTTGACTACGCATTTGCAAATGAATTAAAGCCAAACCTTTCCATCTTTCAAGAAAAATCCTACCAAGAAAGTTGGACAAATCCATTTATATACTATATCCTAATTTCTATATGTAGCCACTAAACTTAGCATTTTTAAACACACACGCAGTAAGCCTGTGGGCCTCCAACCGATGGTAGGAAGTGGCCATTTGTCTCTAGACATGAGAAGAATAAAGAGAATCGAGTCTCCATCTCTTCAGATCAGCAAAGCCATTCAGTTTGCTAACTTCTGACTGGCTACTTCATCTCATGCTTACTTACACATCCCTTCAATACACATTGAGTGGTTATGCCAGGGGATGGGTATGCACAGAGAAAAGGCACTCAGCACCTGCCTTTGGGGAATTTACAACCTACCCAATGAGTCTGACACACTAAATTGGTAACATTGAAGTAATCTGAAAGTCTACTCTGGAGATTTGTTGCATGTCTAGTCAATGTCATTGAGTGTTTTTTGTTTTTTTTTTTTTTTTTTTTTTTAATCAGTTCTCACAGCTACAGTGCAGCTTAGCCTTTTCCCAATCTTCCAGAATGTACTCCACCCACACAAACTCTCAGGTCATGTCATAGCTGCTGATTTCCCCACATACCCAGAAAGCTAGGTGTGCCTGGTGGCTGTTTCCCTGTTCGCTTAGGTCCACTATGTTACTGAACTGCACAGATTCAGGAGCCTGGGGACATTCATACCTTAAGAAACACTGTTTCTAATTGATTTCACTTTTCTTAATGACTTATTTCCTTTCATCTGCAATCTTTATGGCCTAACCCTATCTCCTATATATAACTTGAACATAGAAAATGCCTAGAAATGAATAGAAAAATGCATAGAAAAGTCACTAGGAATGAATAAAATGAAGCTCACCTCTAAACTGAAGGAATTGTGTCACTTGTTTTCTGGGAGGAGGTGGTTTGTTTCGTATTGTTTTGCTTTTGAGATGAGGCTCTTGTGATCCTCTTCAGTCAGCTTCCCAGGTGCTGTCTTTTGTACTGAGGAGATCTTATCTTACACCCTAAAGTGTAAATCTAAATCCAAGTATACTAGACAGAGAAAGGGAATTAGAACAGAAAAGTTCTCTGATATGTCCTAATCATTCTTCCTGTGTAACTTAAAGCTGAGGTTTGGGTACATCTGTATAGTTTGTATTTTTTCCTGTAGTGCTAGCTAGTGAACTCAAGGCCTCGCACATTGTAGGCAAGCACTCTACTACTGACTCACATCCCGCAGACCTGCATAGTTTTTTATTTGTTTGTTTTTATCAATAGATCCAGTGGTTTTCTTATTGTATTGACTTGCAGACTAGAAACTGGAATACATCATAAGCTACGTAAGACGACAGATGGCATTTATTGCCTGTTTCTATACTTCAGGTATCATGGCAGGTGAGTCACATTGTCTGAAGCTACTAGCTTAATCTCTCCCCAATAAACAGACTTAGGGAGTGGAATGGCCCTTACAGAATCCCATACCGGATAGTGACTACAGTGTAAACACAAGACTACTGAGACCTGAGCTCCGCCTCCTCTCCTCACTAGACCACACTACCACCTTATTTATCTACTGGGTGTGGGGAAGTGTGCACATGGGTATGCTGCATGCACTTACAGGTCAGAGAACAACTTGCAGGAGTTGGTACTCTCCTTGTGCCATGTGGATGCTCAGGACGACACTCAGGTTGGTATGCTATGGGCTAGTGCCTTTTCTGCTGTGCCATCTTGCTGTCTCCACAATGCCCCTTTAATGCAGACGGTGAGGGCACACTTATCGACTTGTCACAATTTGCATTTCCAGATGCTTTCACTGCCGCCCAAATCTTAAGCTAATGAATAAATCCAGGATCTCGGTCAACTTCAAATATAGTTGTGTCTGGCCAATTTTTCTTAACAAAATTTCAATCTTATTTCAGCCACAGTTATGGCAAAGACAAAGGGCAAAATGCTTATGTGCTGCTGATGGCAAGTACAAATGTAAAATATTGTTGTAATTCTCTTGTAACTTACCTCACGAATAGATCGTCTTCAGTGAAACACAGAGGACAGATCAGATTTGTTTTTATTATATAATGCCAAGTCCAGCTCTGGTGCTCCATATTTGACCACGTCCCCTGGATGAGGAGACCTGGTGGCATTCAGAGGAAGGATAGCAGGCTACTAAGAAGAGACTTGATACCTTATGAGCATATACAGGGGGAGGAAGTCCCCCTCAGTCACAGTCATAGGGAAGGGGAGTAAGGGGAAAATGGGAGGGAGGGAGGAATGGGAGGATACAAAGGATGGGATAACAATTGAGATGTAATATGAATAAATTAATTATATAATGCAAGAGATGAACTGCTGTTGGCTACTGTTGACATCAGTTATTACCACGACAGAGCTATTCCATCTCCTGAAGTCACCCTTAGCCCAGCTGCCTTTTTAACCCACATGAACCACACACATCACATACATTGCTTAACGCATACACGGACATACTTAGGTATGTCTGCTGCCTCCATGCAGCAAGTTCCATCACTTTGCAGCAAAGAAACCAATAACATGCTACCTTCTCAGGTACTCAAATCCATACTGGAAAAAAAAATCTATATATACTCAACAGAGACTAGAGAGAGAGTTAGCACCCCCACGCCTGGCTCCTTCCTCTACCAATTCTCAGCCTAGAACTGTGTCAGCCCAACATGCAGATTCCCTGTCCTGATTCTAATCCTGTCCCCTCAAAATTAAGGGGACACCATGCACTGTGTCATTCTCTCAAAAAAAAAAAAAGAAAGCTCAGAGGCAGAGAGTCATGTAGAGTTCTACTTTTGCTATGAATCCTTTCCTGCATAGCCTCTGCATCCTAGAAAAATTCACATACAATATTTATGACTGTCCTTCAGTCTGTGGTTGCAGTAAGATGTCTACTCTCTACTGCGTTAGCACTGATGAAGATGGGAGAAGGAATGTCAGACAGAACACCTCGTCAATCTACTGAAAATTTCCAGATCTGCTGGAGATAAGACAAAATTAAGGAAAGACACGAAGCTTATTCTTGTCTTCAGTAGGTGTGGGATATGGGTGCCCAGCCTCCGTACTGTACGTACACACACCTCGCCCTCTTGTGCCACTTCGATGACTTCTGTGGTGGTTAGAAGGTCCGACAAAGTTCATGCTATTGCTACTATTATCCCCCAAGCTACTCACAGAGACTTCTCCTGTCTTCCCCTATTCTGGAAGTTTTTATTGAAGTACTAGTTTTCATCAAGTAGAATTTTCGGCTGACGAAGGAGTTAAGACTAATTATATTTAAGTAGGATTTAATTGCTCAACATAATAAATCTCTCTAGTAAAAGCTTAATTCTTCTTTAAGCCTTTCAATGTTGCTTAGTTTCATTTTGCTTTGTTTTTTAAAGCTGGGCATGTGAGCACACAGGTATAACACCAGGCGCTTGGGAACGGAAGTGTTGAGGATCACCAAGTTGAAGCAAGGCTGCACATTTTAGCAAGACACTGTCTTGCAAGAAATTACATATAAACAAAGGCTGAGATACAGCTCACGCTCGCTGCTTCCCTGGCATGCGTGTGGCATTGACACTGGGTTTCATCCCCATTTGTCAAATAGGAAAAAAGCTGTTTCACCTATAATGATAGCAAATTTCATGCGCAGCAAGAACAATGAGTTTCAAGAGAAGCTTTAACTAGTGATTAGTCAACTAAGAAAGATGGGATAAGTTCCATTGAAGTGCTTCAGTTGATGAGATAATTTCCCTAAGCATTTTAGCTGAGTACATTTTCTTTTCTTTTAAAGAGCTTTAAACATTTGGTCAGACAAGTATACAGTACACTACACTTCTTTTACCTGAGAAATCGTATGAGTGTGTAAGGAGTCTGGTGTGTGTGTGTGTGTGTGTGTGTGTGTGTGTGTGTGTGTGTGTGTGTGTGTGTTGTATGTGTGTGTGTGATTTTCAAGCTCTTACATTTTCTAATTTTCCTTTAAAATTAGGCAAACTCCATTAACTTTTCCCTTTAAATTACCAACCTAGTATCAATTACCTTTAAAAAAAAAATAAAATCTCCAGGTTAATCACAAGGTTACACATGCTCTAAAGTCTCAAATTTTCATCATTACAAACTATTTATAATATAAACACATATTATACTTATTATAGCACAGAGTAATTTAAAATATGGGATTAATTTCATCGTCTGAGTACACAATGAATCCGAAAGGCACATATTAAATGTCATTCTCCCAAAACTGAGAATATACATTTGTAAAATATTTTAATGATGATTTCTTATTTTTAACGTTTATTTTTATTTTATAGGCATGAGTATGTTGCAGAAGTCTCTGTATGCACACCACTTGAGTGCCCTGGGAAGCTACAAGAGAGCTTGCACCCTCCTGAAACTGGTGTTAAAGAGAGTTACGAGTTTCTATGTGGGTCCTGGGAACTGAATCCAGGTCCTCTATAAAAGCAGTAAGTGTGACTAACTATGGAAGTAAGTGCAATTAACTCTCGAGCAGTCAGTCCAGCCCCCAAAATATTTTGAATGTAATGTTGGTCTTTCTTGGTAGTTGTTTGCTGAGTTGGTTGGTTGGTTTGGATTTGGGTTTTGTTTGAGATATGTTCTCCCTACGTAGCCCTGTATAGTCCACAACTTACTTTCTGCATCTGTCTGCCTCTGCCTCCCAAGTGTTGGGATTAAAGAAATATGCGGCCGTGACTGTCTAGATGTACACCCTCTTAAAGCAACAAGACACTGAAAAAAATATAACCACATATTAGAGCATTAAAAAAAAAGACGTTGATATATTCTACAAAGCAGAATTAAATGGGCTATTAGGGTAACCAAACTATATCAAAATTCTAGATTTGTGATAAATAAATTATCTAGAAAATTTAAACTATATTTTCCAAATAATTACTGGGTCAGAAAAATCAAAAGTATAACTAAGCAATTCTTTAATATTAATATTAGATATCAATGTAAAATCAATGACATTTCCATATTGCTATTAGTCTCTATTCATACTTCCATAATACTAGGGTACCATTTTTTCTGTCTCGTGTTCTTATCATTCTTCATGATCTTAACTTTATATATATGCTGCCTGGGAATCACTTGACTTCCTCAGTTGTGAGGGGGCTTTGTCACAGATAAAGAAAGAACATGCTTTTAAATTTGTGATGAAACTTAATTTCTCAGTATTCCCATGGTATTTTATAATCTACCCCCTCACTTGACTATTGTGATAAATTTTAAATGGGTCCTGTAAGTTTGTCTAGCACCATCATATATCTAATTATTCTATTTTCTATTAGCTAGGGAGGGCATAGTATTTCTTCAACAGTAAAATGTAAGGATAGTGAATACTGAATTATAACTGACTTTGCTATAATTTTTTAAACAAATAATTTAAAATCTACATGAAAGGATCTGATTTCTAGTGTCACACTGAAATTACTCCAAGAGCTCAGTTTTCTATACCACATCAGGCATTTGGGTTGCTTAGGTCATTTTATTATATACGGTTAGCATATTGAGCGGTTAATACTAACAGTATTTGCACTAACACTCACTGGCTAGAAACCTCACTGTAAGAGGAACAGTAATGAGACGCTGGTAAAGATATGTTTGCCCATGTACTGCTAGATAAGGGAGCGTCTAGCTGGCAAGAGAAAATTAATAAACACAAAAGGACAAGAGAACAATTAATTCATGCGTGGTACATTTTTTTTTTTTTACTTTGATTTACAAAGATGCGTGTATAACCTACTAACCTATTATGAGTTAGTCAATTGGGCATTTACTTTCTTATATAAAAATGTTGGCTACTTTGAGGCAACATAAGATGGTAGAGTAGGTCCGTGGCAGCAGCCCTCTCACTGCCATCCTTAGCATTTAGTTTTCATTCATTTGTTTACTTGTTCATGAACAAGTGATGACTATGTCCCCTGGCACTTCTGGCCCAAGTTTTATGGGGAAAAAAAAGACACCCAAGATAAAATGCAGTGCTATGACAATATCAGGAATACATTTTCTTTCTTTAAAAAAAAAAAAGATATTTATTTTATTATTTTTATATGTATGGATGTTTTGCTTGCATGTAGACCAATGAATAATATATATGCCTACTACCCACAAAGGCCAGGAGTGGCCGTCACACCTCATAGGACTGGCGTTCTAGGCATTGTTAGCTGCCATGGGGTGCTGCTGGAAGAGCAGCCAGTGTCCTCTACACCATCTCTCTGGCCCCCAGGAAATCAATTTCTAGAATTTCACTTATCTCACTGGTTGATTATGAACAAGTGTTGCCCCAACAAGTTTTCCCAGAATAAAATCTTGACTCCCTAAGGAGAAAGAGTCACATTAGGTAGGTGATCATTTGTTTCCGAAATATTGAGATATGAAAGAAGGGTGAGACTTTACAGCATGTGTTATTGGCAGAGGTTTTATGCTGCAAAGGGAAAAAGAAATGAACTTGAAAATACAGCACCGATTAAATACCCTGGAGAAAACAAGGGCAGTTGTTTCCAGTAGGATGGACATAAGTAGAGGACATATTTGTTTGACATGTTCAGAAACAAATTAAAGTGTAGGCTGTGACTTTGCTAGTGGAGTCAGTTAAAGGAGAAAGAAACACAGACAGGAAGACTTCGGACTTGCCCTGGGGGACATCAGGGACCCAGTCCAGGGTTTGAAATGAGGGCTAAATGTAGAGTTAGTAGTACCAGAGAGACTGCGCTGGTTGTGGCCTACATCTTAACGGAAAGAGATTGGCTCTACTTGCCCCTGAAGCCTCTAAATAGCCTCCAACGTTTGCACTGTACTGATCACAGCGCCTTGTTGCCTCACTGAAGGTCTGACACATATGCAACAGCATTTTCAGATTAATGGTTCACACACTGGCAATCATCTATGCTGTGGCTCTGACCCTTCCCCACAATGTGCTATCTGTTCTTGAGGCTTCGCTAAGTCAACAGGGCAATATAATTCCTATATGTTTCATAGGAATGAAATATGGAGTATTTTCTTCATTGCATTGTGGCAACTGAACTTTTGAAAGAGAAATATAAATGATGACTTTCTAAAAGCAGACCATTTTTGGCCAACATGGTTAAAGTTAAGTATTGACAGTATCCATGTGTGGACGAGTGTGTGGAGACTAATATCTTCGCCAGTGTCCATTTCAAAAGCTGTGCATCCAGACTCAGGCTTAACGGCCTGTCTGACTCACTGTCTACACCTTCTCCTATCCCTCCACTCCCTATCCCTGGGGCAACTCAGATTTCTGCTCCAGGCTGGAGTTTATCCCCACTTCCAACTTTGAGAACAAATCTTCCTTCCTTTTGTTATTACAGGAGAGATGCTGAAACCATACCTGGTAGCTCAATGACTCAGTAACTCAGTCAAGAAGGCAGGCTGGTTTCTGCCTAGGGTAACTCTTAAAGTCCTTTCCTGGATATTAACTTCTCATGGAATTTTTCCTCATTGAATGACCTATTTTGATGCTTTCTCAAATGTCCAATTCCTGTAGTACTGAGGTTGACCTAGGTGCCATCTGTCCTCCTGAAAACCAATGATCTATGTCCCCAACCTATCCATTCTCTGACAAACCTTCTTGATGCTTTGTACTTCCTGTTGACATTTTTTCACTATTCCTCTTTACTAAATTCCCAGGGCTTCGCCAGCCAGTATTTACTTCCTATTTCATACTTTTTAGAGCTGCCTAGTCTCTCAAGTCAAGCCTGCGGGGCAGCTGACTAGAACTCTATCCAGACTTACCCTTTATCTTTGGAAATGTTGACATCTCGGAGTATGCTCATCAGTCTTTTATATGTGGAAGTTTCCCAAACACACACAACACACATACATCTTCATTCTTTATTTTTATTCATTTCCCACTCTCTCTCAGTAGTTCAAGTAGATAGCTAAGGCCATAGTGTCTCCTGGACGTAGAGAATATTGCTGAAAAGGTGGATGTTTCTTGAAAAGGATAGCTTTTATGGTTTGTTAAAAAAAAATAAAGAAAACAGATTTTATATCCAGTATCTTCAGTAAGTAGCCTACAGGAAGCAAAGGATGTAGGACCAAAACCATGTCAAGGAAGCATTCATCAGAGTGACCAAGACAACAGAGAGGAAGCTATCTGGGTACCAGGAGACTTAAGTCAAGAAGCCACCAGCGTCTGAGCTTCCCTTACCCCAAGAGAAGAGCAGATGGAACCAGCCACAGAAACCAGTAGGACCAGAGCAGCGGAGACAGAGGTCCCATGAGGGCAAAGGCCAATCACAGGATGGGAACAATCACAAAAGGCATATCATCCCCGCAGACCACAGTGATAGTAGTGCAAGAGGGCTTTAATTTGATTTTTAAAAATAATTCCAGGGGGATGGTCTAGGGAGATAGCTCAGTGGGTTAAAGCCCTTTCTGTGTAAGGATCAGGACCTGAGTTTGAATTCTCATGAACCCACATAAAAACCCACTCATGGCTACACAGGCTGGCAACCTGAGTGTTGGAAGGCAGAGACCAGTAGATCACAGATTTCCTTGGAAGCCACCTTAGCCCAAACAGCAGACTTTCAGCTCATTAAGAAACTGCCCCGAGGAAATAAGGTAGAAAGTAATTGAGGCAGACAGAAGATGTCTTCCTTGGCTTCTTCATGTGTGTGCTTAAGCATGTGTGCTTACATGCTCTTGTTCATATAGCACACAAACAGCATTCACACGCAAAATGACAATAATTCTAGAGAGCATACATATAAATAAAATATGAACTGTTTTCAAAGAATTTTAATACCAACACAGAAGAAGTTACTAATATAATATACAACAATCTCTCATACGGCATACCATAGTATAACAAACCTTAACATGATATAGCTGTGACTGTGAGGACTAAAATTAATTAATTCTTATATACAGCACCAGTAACATTTCCATAGATAACTAATAGGATTAGTAAAATTCTCTAGGTGTGGGATCGTTCAACTGTAAAGTACAGCAGGACTACAAGGCTAAGGGCAGCCTGGGCTATAGACTAAGGTCTAAGGCATCCTGAACTGCATAGTGATGATCTTGCCTCAGAATTTGTCAAGTAGAAAATAAAACCTGATGATTGGTGAGCTTTACATAAGCAAAATACTTTAAGCAGGAGAGAATGAAAATACTGAAGCAACAACATTCCTTGGGTAGTCCACTTGACATCCAACACCCAGGTCTCCTGGAAGGTGATGGGAATGAAACGGGACTTACAGGCATTGCTCTCCCCACACATACAAGAGGCATGGAAGGTAATGAGCAGAGCCATGCTAACAGTGATAGGAGACTGGTACCTCACAGCAGAGCCCCGAGTCACAAAGGCACAAACACAGAGAACCTTGCAGTACATTATTGATGTGTAACAGAATCACTCTAGCCACCATTATATTAGCAACCAATTAAATATGAGAGTCCATGAAGTAGACTTTAAAAAAAAGATGGATCAAAGAGAGACCAAACTTAAAAATGTAAAAACAAAAACAAAACATATTTGGAAATGCTTTATATAGACCAAATAAAAATGACAAACCAAATTTTATCCTATTGTTTTCACCAGAAAAAGAGATCTCAACAAAAACAGGGTAGTAAGAATGGAAAGTGAAAAGTTGGCAGTGGTTTCAGTGTCTTCTCTAGAATGTTGGTCAGGAACGAAATTGATTTGATACAATTCATCAAAAGGGGAAATTTTTTGGAACAATTTTGATGAAATTTTCCAGGCCAGTACTATCAAGTAAGAATATCACAGTAGGGGCACATGCCGGTAGGATTTGCTGGAGGAGGCAGAGGCAGGAGGATCACAAGTTCGAGCCCAGCCTGAGCTACACAGTTTTTATACCTTGGCCTGACCCAACACTCATTCAGAGACCCAGAACAATTGCAGGACCCACAGCACAGGGGAGCTGACGATCACTGGCTGTGAGAGTCCAAAACAACAGGGCTAACCTCCTGACATCCACACCAGTAAAGCATTAGAGCTTCCAGCCTAGGGAAATCGTGAGAAAATAAGTGAATCCATCATCAGACTCCCTCCATCCAACTCTGGAAGCTACCCAACAAAAACAAAGACGGCAAGATGTCTAAAGGACAGCAGAAAAGCATACACAAAAAACCCCAAAACAACATGGCATCTCCAGTTTCCAGCTATCCCAAAGAAAACAACCCAGAGAACTCAAATACAATGGAAATACAAGAAAATGACCTCAAATCCTTAGTAATGAGGATGGTAATGAAGGAAACAAATAAAATTCATAATCAAATGCAGGAAGACGCAGCCAAACAGGTGAGAGACATAAAAGAAGCACATAGAGTGGAACTGGAAAAATTGCAGGAAAATGCAAACAACCAGATGAAAGAAATAAAACGGTTCAAGCTCTGAAGACCTATAAAGAGGCAATGGAAGAAACTCAGGAATATACAAACAATCAGATGAAAGAAATAAAAATATCAGTTCAAGATCTGAAAATGGAAATGGATTCAATGATAAACACACAGACAGAAGAAAAACGAGAATGTGAGACCTCAGAGAAGAAGGCGAGCAACACAGAAGTGAGCTTTTCCAACAGAATCCAAGAGATGGAAGAACAAATCTCAGGTCTAGAAGATACAATCACAGATCTTGAAGCAACCATTAAAGAAAATGCCAAATCTGGAAAACTCCTGACTCAAAACATCCAAGACATTAAGGACACCATGAAAAGAAGAAATCTGAGGATAATAGGCATTGAAGAAAGAGAAGATATCAGACTCCAAGGCCCAGAAACTATTCTCAACAAAATCATAGAAGAAAATTTCCCCAATCTAAAGAAAGAAATGCCTATAAACATACAAGATGTCTACAGAACACCAAATAGAATTGACCAGAAAAGAAAAACTGCCCGTCACATAATAATCAAAACACAAAACATACAGAACAAAGAAAAAATATTAAAAGCTGCAAGGGAAAAGGGACAAATAACATTTAATGGAAAACCTATCAGAATTACACCCGACTTCTCAGCAGAGACCATAAAAGCCAGAAGGGCCTGGACAGAGATACTGAAAACCGTAAGAGAACACAGATGCCAAGCCAGACTACTTTACCCAGCAAAACTATCAATAACCATTGATAGAGAAAACAAAATATTCCATGACAAAAACAAATTCAAACAGTACCTATCCACAAATCCAGCTTTACAGAAGGTACTAGAAGGAAAACTCCATCCCAAAGGGTCAAGCTACAACCAAAACTACTCAGGAAATAGGTAACTATCCCATGGCAAAAACACAACTACACAAATGCTCGACTGGAAACAACATCAAAATTAAGACTCTGAACAGTCACTGGTCATTAATATCTCTCAACATCAATGGTCTCAATTCTCCAATAAAAAGACACAGACTAACTGAATGGGTGAATAAACAAGATCCAACATTCTTCTGCATTCAAGAAACACATCTCACCCATAACGATAGGCATTACCTCAGGGGCAAAGGTTGGAAAAAATATTCCAAGCAAATGGTCACAAGAAGCAAGCAGGCATAGCCATTTTAGTATCGAACAAAATAGACTTTCAACCAAAATTAATCAAAAGGGATGAGGAAGGACACTTCATACTCATCAAAGGTAAAGTCAACCAAGATGACATCACAATTCTGAACATCTATGCTCCCAATACAAGGGCACCCACATTTGTAAAAGATCTGCTAAAAAAGCTTAAACCACACATCGATCCCCACACAATAATAGTGGAAGACTTCAACACCCCACTGTCACTGAAGGATAAGTCATTAAAACAGAAACTAAGCCAAGAAATAACATCATTAACCAATGCCATGGGTCAAATGGATCTAACAGCTATCTATAGAACCTTTCACCCAAACAAGAAAGAATATACCTTCTTCTCTGCACCCCATGGAACCTTCTCCAAAACTGATCACATCGTAGGTCACAAAGCAAGCCTCAATAGATACAAGAAGAATGAAATAATACCTTGTATCCTATCAGATCACCATGCTCTTAGGCTGCAATTCAACAACAACAGAAATAACAAAAAGCCTATACGTACGTGGAAACTAAACAACTCTCTGCTAAATGACACCTGGATCAGGGAAGAAATAAAGAAAGAAGTCAAGGAGTTTCTGAAATTCAATGGAAATAAAGGAACAACATACCCAAATTTGTGGGATACATTGAAAGCAGTGCTAAGAGGAAAATTCATAGCACTAAGTGCTTTAAAAAGAAATTGGAAACATCGCACATAAGCATCTTAATGACACAACTGGAAGCCCTAGGAAAAAAAGAAGCAGAAACACCCAAGAGGAGTAGACGTCTAGAAATAATCAAACTCAGGGCTGAAATTAACAAATTAGAAACTAAGAAAACAGTCCAAAGTATCAACAAAACCAAGAGCTGGTTCTTTGAGAAAATCAACAAAATAGACAGACCGTTAGCCAAACTAACTAAAAGGCAGAGAGACAGTATTGAAATCAACAAAATTAGAAATGAAAAGGGAGACATAACAACAGACACTGAAGAAATACAAAGAATCATAAGACCCTACATTGAAGGCATATGTGCCACAAAATTTGAAAATCTAAGGGAAATGGACGATTTTCTTGATCAAGTTCACTTGCCAAAGTTGAGTGAAGAACAGATAAACAAGCTAAATAGTCCCATTTCCCCTACAGAAATAGAAGCAATCATCGATAGTCTCCCAACCAAAAAAATCCCAGGGCCAGATGGTTTCAGTGCAGAATTCTACCAGACCTTCAAGGGCGAGCTAATACCGATACTATTCAAGCTACTCCAAAAGATAGAAATGGATGGAATATTACCAAATTCATTCTATGAGGCCATAGTCTCATTGATACCTAAACCTCACAAAGACTCAACAAAGAAAGAGAATTTCAGACCAATTTCTCTTATGAACATCGATGCAAAAATACTAAATAAAATACTGGCAAAATGAATACAAAAACACATCAAAGATATCATTCATCATGACCAAGTAGGCTTCATTCCAGGCATGCAGGGATGATTTAATATATGGAAATCCATCAATGTAATCCACCACATAAACAAACTGAAAATAAAATACCACATGATCATCTCTTTAGATGCAGAGAAAGCATTTGATAAAATCCAACACCCATACATGTTTAAAGTTTTAGAGAGATCGGGGATACAAGGCACTTTCCTCAACATAATACAGGCTATATACAGCAAGCCAATGGCCAAAATCAAAGTAAATGGTGAGATACTCAAGGAAATTCCTCTAAAATCGGGAACAAGGCAAGGCTGCCCACTCTCTCCATATCTCTTCAATATAGTACTCGAAGTTCTAGCCAGAGCAATAAGACAACAAAAGGAGATCAAGGGTATCTAAATGGGAAAGAAGGAAGTCAAATTACCCCTATTTGCAGATGATATGATAGTGTACATAAGTGACCCTCAAAATTCCACCAGAGAACTCCTACAGCTGATAAACACCTTCAGCAAATTGGCTGGATACAAAATTAACTCAAAAAAGTCTGTAGCCTTCCTATACACAAATGACAAGCTTGCAGAGGAAAAAATTAGGAAAACCACACCCTTCATCTTAGCCACAAGCAATATAAAATATCTAGGAGTTACTCTAACTAAGCAAGTGAAGGACTTGTATGAAAAAAAATTCAAAACTCTGAAGAAAGAGATTGAAGATGACCTGAGAAGATGGAATGATCTTCCTTGCTCATGGATCAGGAGAATTAACATAGTAAAAATGGCCATCCTGCCAAAATCAATCTATAGATTCAATGCAATCCCTATCAAAATACCTTCACAATTTTTTAAAGACATTGAAAGTTCAATTCTGATATCATATGGAAAAACAAAAAACCCAGAATAGCTAAAACAATCTTGTACAATAAAAGGTGCTCCAGAGGAATCTCCATACCTGATCTCAAACTGTACTATAAAGCAATAGTAATTAAAACAGCATGGTACTGGCACAGCAACAGGCTGGTTGATCAGTGGAATTGAAGACCCAGATATGAATCCACATACATATGGTCACTTGATTTTTGACAAAGAAGCCAAATCCATTCAATGGAAAAAGGATAGCATCTTCAACCAATGGTGCTGGTCTAACTGGAGGTCTATGTGTAAAAAAAATGCAACTGGACCCATATTTGTCACCTTGCACAAAACTCAAATCCAAGTGGATTAAAGACCTCAACATAAAACCAGAGACTTAGAGGAAAAAATGGGGAAGAGCCTGGAACATATTGGCACAGGAGACAACTTCCTGAACAGAACACCAATGGCCCAGGCCTTAATGTCAACCATTAATAAATGGGACCTCATGAGGCTGAGAAGCTTCTGTAAGGCAGGAGACACTGTCAAGAGAACAAAGCAACAGCCTACAGACTGGGAAAAGATCTTCACCAACCCTACATCTGACAAAGGTCTAATATACAAAATATATAAAGAACTCAAGAAATTAAACACCACCAAACCAAATAACCCAATTGAGAAATAGGGCTTGGAACTAAACAGAGAATTTTCAACAGAGGAATATCAAATGGCTAAGAAACACTTAAAGAAATGCTCAACCTCCTTAGTCATCAGGGAAATGCAAATCAAAACAACTCTGAGATTCCATCTTACCCCCATCAGAATGGCTAAGATCAAAAATTCAAGTGATACCACATGCTGGCGAGGATGTGGGGAGAGAGGAACATTCCTGCATTGCTGGTGGGAATGCAAACTAGTACAGCCACGTTGGAAATCTATTTGGTGCTATCTCAGAAAAATGAGAATAGGGCTTCTTCAAGACCCAGCTATTCCACTCCTTGGAATATACCCAGAAGATGCTCCAGCACACAACAAGAACATTTGCTCAACCATGTTCATAGCAGCCTTATTCATAATAGCCAGAACATGGAAACAGCCTAAGTGTCCCTCAGTAGAAGAGTGGATAAAGAAACTGTGGTACATATACACTATGGAATACTACTCAGCTATTAAAAACAAGGAATTCCCAAAATTTGTGGATTGAGCTAGAAATGGTCATAATGAGTGAGTTAACCCAGAAGCAGAAAGACTCAAATGGTATATACTCACTTATATCTGCATACTAGCCCAAGGGGCATGTCCCACGAAAGCCTTCACTTACCAGGAAACTGGGACAGAGGGGAGGACATCCTACTGGGACTCTAAATGAGAGAAGCATGGGAGAATAGCAAAGTAGAAGGATCCAGATGGTCCTAGAAACCTACAAGTAGAACATTATGATAGGCAGATTTGGACCCAGGGGTCCCGCTCAAACTAAGGCACCAGCCAAGGACAATACAGGCGGTAAACTTTAAACCCCTACCCAGATCTAGCCAATGGTCAGAACATCCTCCACAGTTGAGTGGAGAGTGGGATATGACTTTCTCACATACTCTGGTGCCTCACATTTGACCATGTCCCCTGGAGGGGGAGACCTGGTGGCACTCAGAGGAAGAACAGCAGGTTACCAAGAGGAGACTTGATACCCTATGAGCATATACAGGGGGAGGTAATCCCCCTCAGGAACAGTCATAGGGGAGGGGAATTATGGGAAAATGGGAGGGAGGGAAGAATGGGAGGATATAAGGGATGGGATAAACATTGAAATGTAACAAGAATAAATTAATAAAAAAATTTTAAAAAAAGAATATCACAGTACTGTAGAGGTGATGGTGTGAGGGTACCTCAGGCAGGACAGTGAAGTCAGAGCAAAGAAATGTCTCCACCTAGCCTACCTCGGTGAGTAGTGAGTGTCCTGGGCTACTTATAGGAGCAAGGGTGAAAGGGCTTACAGGCGCACATGTGACTCAAGGGCAGTTGCATCATTGGAAAAAAACGCACCCAAGCCTGGATGATAACTCCTAAAGGCTGTGTTTCTGGAGCTTCCATCGCAAATTACAGGCAGCTCCACTGAAGACTTTCTACATATCCAGCAACTAGTTACTGGTTATACAACCTTGAACTTCTGTGGTCTTCTAAGTTTCCTGTGCTTTTGTTCCTTTTAACTTTGTTTCAACTTCCCAAGTCTTAGGCACCTCTCTCAACTCAGAAGAAACAGCAATGCAACCGGAGTGTGCTGTTTATGCTTGGTTGGTTTTGCTTTTTTTCCTACAGCATTCCTAGCCTGGAACAACTAACCAGACACAGTTAACCTAGCAAGTGTCTGGTGGACTTCCCACTTCACTTCTCGTGGTCGATTCAGCAGTTACAGAATTCTCCCTGAGAGACGAGTCTTTATTGGGAGTTGTATCCAGGGATATCAACACTATCATGAAATGTCTCTTGACCTCTGAGACCTTACAAGGTTTCAGGACTCAGCAGGGGACCTTCTGGTCGTGCTTTGCTGTCTAAAGATGTGCACTAGGATACTAAGGCCACTTCCTGTTCCTCCACATTTCAGCATGTTCAGCTTGAAGCATCTTTCCCAGCTCCAGCACTAGGACTTGGAATACAAAGCGAGGTTTCAGGGTTGATTAGTTGCTGTTCTTTTTCCTTACCCTCTTCTTTTTTAATTAACCTGAAAGTATTTTCACCATGTTTCCCACTCTTGAAGCATTAGAAATGGTGTATCAAATTATTCTGATCCCTGGACAGGACAATCTTAGACAATTATTTCATTTTTTCAGTAGCTAAGTCATTATTCAGGTGTTGAATCTGGCCACACTGAAAGCTTACGTATTTTCCACACACATTTAGAATCATGATTGTGGCATTGCATTTCATCATTTAAAGGAAATTGTCTGGGCCAGGAGAGATGGCTCAATCAGTAAAGGGCTTGCTACACAAGTATGAGGGTCTGAGTTCAGATCCCCAGCACCTACATAAAAGCTCACTGTCATGAGCTCCGTATTCAATAAAAAAACTATATCCAAAAATGTTGAGGGGCCAATAAGATGGCCCCTTGCTGTCAAGTGTGACAGCTTGAGTTACACCCTCAGAACCCACAGAATGGATGGAGAGAAGTGACTTCCACAGGTTGCCATCAGGCATCTACAAGTGCACCATGGCATGCTGGTAGACACACACACGTGTACACACACAGACACACACACACAACACACAACCAAATGCTTTAAACACTTTCAAATGGGGGGGGGGACAATCAAGAAAGGCATCTGACATCAACCTCTGGCCTCCCCAAACTCTCTCTCACACACACACACACACACACACACACACACACACACACACACACACACATATGCACACACCCACATACACGTGCATACACAAGAAACTGTATTGCTTTAATAATAAAACTAAAAGTAACATTTGTTTCATCTTTCCACATATGTGTGAAAAAATACACTTTCTTTCTTGACTACTGAAATCTAGTTTTTGAACCTAAATAAGATAAAGTCCCTTTCCTCAGACCCTGGAACACCAATGAAAGAAATTCATTCTAGAATGTAACTGACAAGGACTGAACTACCTATCTGTCATAAAAGAGAAAATGACACTGGGTTTGAGCCCTTTTTGGAACACAACTTAAAACAGGTTTTAAGTTCCACTGAAGACACTTCTTGTTTTCCTATAGAGAAAGATCCCCTCAATGTAAACATTCCACGTGCATTCTGGTCTCTGCAACAAGCCTGGCAATAGATTATGGACAGGAGAGAGCAGGTTAGCAGATAATGTCCCAGGCTGCCTTCCTCCCCCATGCCTCAGGTCCATCCCCACTATCACCCAGTAATCCCGCAAACCCCAGTTCATCCACTTAACACACATCCACTGGGGTACTTCATCCAAAAAGGTGTTTGTCACTGAAGAGAAAGAACCCATTCTCTTCTGTTCCCCTTGTCCGCAGCACGTTGCTGTTGTCCACTGAAAGGACTGCCCGTAAAGGCAAGACACACACTGAGTTCAGGGGAGGACAGACGAGCCAGCCTGGGACCTTGGAGCTGGACCCATCGTGTGCATAAAGACGATCTCCTGAGCAGAGCAGCAATGTAACGAACCGCCCCTTCTCTATTCTCCTTAGTGAGTTGCCACATCATAGTTCTTTGCGAGGCCAGAACATGCCTTTTATTAATCTCATTACCAAGATTGAACCCCTTCAGAGCAAGACTCAAATCCCACCCCAGCTCTGACACAATAGAATTCTCAGAAGCAAAAACTTGTCCAGCGAAGAGCAATCAATCAGAGCGCAGCAATTCCTCTCCGAGTCTGCTCCAGTAAATGTCATCTTTTCCAGGCAAATAGGAGCAGGCAGCGAAAAAGGGAGCTCGGGTTTCCCTGCGATGTAAGTACTACCTTGGGGGGAGGGAGAGGAGGGAAGATGGAGAGAAAACCCGACCCTACCTTGGAATTTTTTTTTTATAAAGCTGGTATTTTGGCAGTTTGTCTACAAGTACTTTCTGAATGCCAAGTCCACTGCTGAACCCAGCCAGAAACAGAGACCTCCGGTGCCTCGTGATAAGCCACTGTTACACCCGCTCTGCTTTTCAATAGTGTCAGGTGAACAGAGGCTCGCGCTGCAACCTTAGAACTGGGAGAACAGCCGCTGCTGAAAAGCAAAGAAACACTGGCCACCACTGTGCTGCACCCGCCAGGCAGAGGGAGGAGGAGGCCTGGCTTTCTTCTCTGCAAAGAAAGATCTTGCCACTCTGCCCCCTTTCTCAACCTTTCTTTTTTCTGCTGTGTAGTTTCTTCAGGTTTATCAGTCGCTGGGCCAATGTCATCCGTCTCAGGCCACACTTCTGCTCAGACAATTTCACCCTTGGGGTTTTTCAAAAGTACAAAAGCTTGACTTCATCATCATCGTCCCTTTCAACTTTACAAAGTTGGTCTTGGAGGTCCAGCAAAAGAGTTATGCTAGGTTATATGGTTTTGGATAATATATTTATCCTCTATGAACTCTGTCTCCTCATTTGTACCTTGTTAGAGAAGAATAAAATCACACAGGCACTCAAACATCAAGTATGGAGTACAGTTGTCTGCATAGCTGGTGTGCAAAGCCATGCATGCATCTTACTTTATTTGGAGAGTACCCTGTTCTTGCTGTCGATCTCTTTAGATAAGCATCGTTTGTTCATTTGAGCTGTGCACCGAGTCACCAGAAGTCAATATAAACCTCTCTATCTCTAGAAAAAAAAATGTCTCCAACATCACCAAATTCAATTCTTCTTGTATCAAGTTCCAAAAGAAATTGTTTGAGCACTGTTTGAGTCAGCTTCTGAGCATCACTGTAACAATGTGCCCAAGCGAATCAAGTTAAAATGAGAAAAAAAAGGTTGTTTTGCTCACAGTTTCAGAAGCATCAGCCATCGCCTCTGAGTAGGAGGTGAGGGTGTGTGGCAGGGACATCCTCAGCCAATGGCCACCAGAAAGCAAAAAGGAGACAGAGACAAGACCAGGGCCCCTGGGTCTCGTTCAAGTTCAATAGAACTTCTTAGACATTTTGACAGCCATCTGGTTTAAGGAATTTAAATTAACGGCAAGAAGTCATTAGATAAAATAGAGAGAACAGGGCCCAAAAGAGAGGTATAATTATATTTGAGGCCATTTTGATACATTATTAGATGATATCATTTAAAATTACACACACACACACACACACACACACACACACACACACACACTGTGTCTGAAATGCACAGACTTGGATGGTGACCAGGCATTCATTTCATTAGCCTCTAAGAACTGGGTCATCAGCTGAGACAAATGCTTCATCTCTTTATTTTTAAAGGTGACTGGAATGATCGACCAAAGATATTTGCTATCTGTGAAAGGAATACGGTCCGGAGCTTACAGAGTCACTTTCTGGACCCTGATGCCTGCTTGATGTGTTCACTACAAGCATAAATCACATTTACCCTCCTCTGACCTAGTGGTCCCCAGCCACCAGGAAAGCAGGGCTTGAACTCACGGAGGCCCCAGTGAGCACTCTTGCCTGTGGTATCTCCTGCCATCTATCACCTTTGCAAGCATGCTTCCAGGCATCTTCCCATGAGTACCAAGTCAGAGTTCTATTCCAGGGTAATAATCCTGGGGAAACTAGTTCATCTTAAGGGGGAGATGAGACCAGCTGGGGGCTTCTCTCTCTCTCTCTCTCTCTCTCTCTCTCTCTCTCTCTCTCTCTCTCTCTCTCTCTCTCTTTTTATTTTTCTTTGACCCGATCCCGGAAAGGAGGTTTGGGGAAAACTTAGTTGAGTTTATAATCCTCTTATGTCAACAAACAGCAACCCAAACTGTCAGTAGCTGACTTTGCCCAGCAGTTTCAAAACCAGAAACCAAAATAAACTGCCAATGGAAACCTCTCAATGCAAGATTCCACTGCACTCTTCCTTGTTGTGTACCCAACCCCCCTTCCACCTTCCCTCCCAGAGATCGTTCCATGGGGAAGGATCAGTTCCTCTGCCCTGCCCCACAAAAGTGCCCTTTGAGAGCATCTGTAGTTTATAAGATTCCTTGGTCAGATTGGATGTGGCAGGAAAAGACTTTGGAGGGATCAGAACAGGAGGCAAGGGTGGGAGTCTGTGAATTCTCTCCCAGCCTGACTCTTTCCCCAGAGGGTAGCTCCCGGAGAGCTGTGAGGCCCGGGGAAGATCAGAAGAAGCACTTGCATACACTTAAAATTCAGCCGAAACTCAAACCATCAGCAGCTGACAAGAAAAGCCAAGAGGATGCTGCTGGGAAATGGGAGAGGGAAAGAAGCAGGATTGGGTCTTTCAGATCTCACTGGGCAGCCCTTTCTGACTGTGGCGATGAGAAAGACAGTTCCGAGCACCTGCTTTGCCCTGTGGTGGAGGAAATGTCTTACCGTCCACCAACTCGGCAGCCATATGTGCAGCAACTGTCATTTCACCTATCCGGTAAGGGCCCTGAAAAGCAAGGCATTAATAGCCCAGACTTGGTCATTTAGTGGCAAAGAAAAAGAGCCGGAACTGTAACGCGTGCCTATCTGACTGCCATGTTGGGAGTTTAACCTTGCCTTGTGGATGAAGAAGAATTTACAGCTACTTCTGTTTCCCCACCACCATTTGCCTTTAGGCCAGTGTACAGGAGGAAAGGTGTGTAAACTGAAGCCATGTGTGCTTTCTGCTTCTCTAGGAGTACAAATTTGCCCAATAACTAAAGCTGAGATATAGTAAAAACAAAAGAAAACAAACAACAAAACACCCAAAGAGAGTCATTTGGTAATGCTGACTACACATCTGCCCCAAGATTTCTGGGCCCAAAGGAGGTTTACTGAGCTCAGTCTTGATTGTTTTTGTTTTCCTGTCTCAAAGGCCATAGCTTTTTTGGTCAATAATTCTTGTTTCTAATACTTTATCCAACTTAAGTTTTCTTACACATTCTCTCTTAAACCTTGCACCACTTTCTTGCCGCCATGCAGACAAGAATGGGCAGGCTTAGTGAGGGGAAGGGACCAGAAGGCTACAGAGCCAGAGCTTCCTTGGCACTGTTTCTTCAATTGGGTAATGGATATGAAAGGGCTCCCAAAACACAAATAATCTAATTTTTCTTTTTGGCAAAATTGCTGGATAAGTACTTTACCAAGAACAGGGGTCTGGTGAGGAGTGTCTTCAAAGAAAAGGGTGACTAAGACTTCAGAATAGATAACTACCCCACAAAGAGCCCATCCTCTACTGTTAGCCGGGTTTATGTTGGACATTTTTATACTTACCCAAGCAACAGTCTTATCTCTCAACAGTCATCGCCACATTCTCAGAGCTCTGTTCAGACTATTTCTTTTGGTATCAAAAAATACACCGCCTTCAATGCTAAGTATAAAAATAATGATGATGGGACCTGGAGAACTTGATCAGTAAAATAGCATGTATTGTTCTCGTGGAGAACTTGCTTCCCAGCACCCATGTCAGGTGGTTCAAAACTGCCTGTAAGTTCAGCTCCAGAGGCATCCAACTCTGCTGTTATGTACATTCAGATGCAAACACAGAGACACACACAGACACACAGACACACACACACACAAAACCTCTTTAAAATACAGTGATAGTGATCAGCCTTATGCATATTCAGGACTCTATGCATTAGATGATGATGACCGAGAGTAATTTATAATTGATACACACACATGCGTAAGGCAAAAGCATATCAACAGATGATATGGGCTTTCATTAATATGTGCATTAGTTCATCAGTCTTTACCACAGAGCTATAAGGCAGATGTGATTACTTAATTTTGCAGTCAAAAATAACCTGAAGAACAAGGAAGGTAAACTGTTTGGCCAAAGTATGACCTTAAAGAATGGATAGATATTCCTAGCAAAACTAAGCTTCATAGGGGCTAACTAGCCTACTCAAGACCACACAGTGAGGAGCAAGGGAAAGAGTTTCAAACCACCTTCAAACCATAGCTGATCAGCACCTACGATGGAAGCCACCTCAGCCCCACCTCACCCTACCTTACCCCCACCCTCACCCCACCTCACCCCAACTCACCCCAACTCACTCCACCTCACCCCCATCTCACCCCACCTCACCCCACGCCCCACACACGTACCCTAGAAAACTGGAAGTTTCTAAGAATTTACAATACAGAGGCTAATGGAGCATTTCTTATCTTGGTTGGTATAAGCAGAAAAGCATTTGATGGTGACTCGGGTCACATGCAAAAGGCAGCTCCAGGCCCTTTGACCCCCTGCCCGAGAGCGGAAAGGTCAATATTTTGGCTCACCTGAAATCAATCCTGTTTGGAAAGTTCTGCCTGAGAAGAATGTTCCAGGCACGTAAGTGAGAAGCGAGTTGAGACCCCCGCCCCACCAGCTCCTCTCTGCCTCCCTCTTATCCCTGTGCTCACTCTCGCAGTGCGCATTGCAGGGTCCTCGAGAGGAAGCAGAAATGTGACAAATAAAGTCAGGTTCAGCCCTGAAGACAAACACCACAGATGATGCCACCTGTGAGATTCCAGTTTTACCATTCACTCTTCTTCCATGTAAGCAGAACAATAGCCGTTAAAGTGGAAGCCTGCAGAGGCCCAGGGCACCCAGGTGGCCCTTTCTGCCTAAAGGAGAGCAGAATCCACTTTTCCTCCCCAAATGAACATCAAACCCTGCCCTGCATCTCCCTGATGCGTATCACAGGGTGCTGCTGGTCCTGGGTGCTTCTCTCCTAGGCAAAATGCTATGAGCTGGGCCATTTGGGGCTGTTTTTGTTTTTTGCTAGATCATCTATCAAGGTCAGGTGTACCCTGCCAGAAGGGCACACTGTGAGACCGGCAGCCAGTTTTTCTTAGATTTCTTTGTTTTGTTTTGTTTTGTTTGTTTCTCTACTTCTGCCTAGCAACCACACTAGGAATAGCACTCCTTCGTTCATGCTTTATTTATGGGTGGGCAGTCCCAAGGCACCTGGGCTGCAGTGCATTCCAGTTCGTGGGCATGGAAGGCTATCCCTGGAGCTCCCTTCGTACAGAGGGAAGAAGCCTTTTCATTCTCTGGCTGCCTTTTCCCCCTCAGTGGCTGGGCACTGATAGATGCTCCTGATGCCAGACGCCATGCATATGTGTTGTCAAACCCGGATTAGTTTGTTATGGCTCCTTTAAGTAGGTTAAGCTTTTTAAGCGGGAGTGATTAAGATAATGACCAGACAGTGAATGAAAGAAATTATGGGCTTAATGAGGGTAATGTAGATACCCTCAAATAGAAAGATAATAAGTTTCCTTTATTGGTATGAAGAAACGGGGAAAAAAATGATGGCAATCATAAATGCATAGACTCACAGCTTCATCCACTAATGCTTGGTAGAAATGAAAAAGCACCAGAAACAAGTCTAATATAACTTTACCCTCACTTGGGAAATTGTTTTGTTGTTGTTGTTTGTTTGTTTGTTTGTTTGTTTGTTTTGTTCTGTTTTAAAGTTTAATCAACTGCTCCTTGGTTCCCTAAATTCTTGGAGGCTACTAATTTCAAGACAATAAAAACACACTTTCCCTCAAAGCCGAGTTGGTGATGTTTGTGTACCTACAATCTGCTCACAGGTAGGTAGCTGCAAATGTAGACTTAGAAAGGAACAAAAGGGCTTGAGAGTAGCATGGCGGCCTCTGAGGTCACAGAAGCCCTTTCTTGTCTAAGTCTTCCCACTAATGATTCTGCCCATCTGTCTTCTCCGAGTCTTTGTTGGTGCTTTTAGCAGCTCTCACTGCCATACTCTTGAAGAAATCAAGAGACTCCTGTCCAGACTCACTTCTTGATTGTTCCTCCTGCTCCTCCATCCTTCACACAGCTGCCAGATTGACAGTTCTAAAAGGCCACGCCCTTCATGCCATTCCTCTGCTCAAATTCCTTCTGAAGCTACAGAAACTCCACTTTCAGGAGTGTCTTTTCTAATTATTGCCACACAGGTTTTCAAAAGCAGGAGTACTCAAATGAGCACTGCTTGTTGACTGGTAATACAGCGAATGTCTATTATCAGGGGACATGTTAAATAAAACCTGGTTCGACCACATAATTGGAAAACATGGAACTGTGGGAAAGAATGAGATAGAAAGAAATGAGTGCAATGTGCCGATATGAAACAACCTCAGCCAGGAAGCAGGATTTATACAGTGTGCTTGCCCCTGTGTGGCAACACAAGACGAAGAAGGGAGATGCGGACTTAAAGAATATCTGTGCCTTGGCCCAGGAAGTTAGGAGTTGTGATTGCTTCTGAGGAGAGAAGATATGGGTACTGAAGACTTGACATAGCTTCTGTATTATATGATCTTTATAGATTTTTAAAACCATATGCTAATATTACTTTTAGAGTAAGAAACACTGATTAGAATCACACAAAAATACTCATGTAATGAAAGCAATTATCACTATGTAATGAAAGCATATATCTCCTTGTCCCAATTTTCTCTTGATGTCATTTCTCTTATTTGACTAGGTGCCATTGGCTGACATATGGTTATAAAAGTGATTCACACACACACACACACACACACACACACACACACACACACACACAAACCTATGGTGCAGATTGGAGCAGCATTGTTTTCTGAGAGTCACATAGGACAAAACATGTAAGTTCTTGTGACGATGCTAACAAAGAACTCTCAGCAGATTGTCAGTTGCTGTTGTTCTTTTATCAGAAGGTACTTCCTCTCTACCAAAAATTAAAAAAAGAAAATGGCCCTTTTCCCGCCTGGCTACAGCCCATTTAGACTATAAAGCTGAACTCACATATCACCCTTCAAGCTCTGAGCATTTTGTTTATACCTTTGTGTAGTGCTTTTCATATTCCATCATAATTAAAAATATAGCATTCTGCTTCTAGCCATCTCCTATTGGGGTGTCTGGACAAAGGATTGTCATATACATCTTTTGCTAGGATTTCATCCAGTTTTGCACTAATAGAGAATTTAGTGTGATTTAAAAAAAAAAAAAGAAGAAGAAGAAGAAGAAGAAAGAAAGAAAGAAAGAAAAGAAAAAAAAGAGAAAGATTTAACATGCACACAGCAGCAGCAGCCAGACTCAGGCAGCAGCCAGAATCCTCTTGCAATGAATCTGCTAATGGTTTCCCCACTGTGTGACACTGAGAGGAGCCTTCTGGGAAATGAAGATTAGCATTCTTGCCAAGGCTGCCCCCAAGGTGATCTAAGCACTTCACACCATCTTGGTTGTCAAGCCCCACTGTTCGCAGCTCATCCTTCTTGGCAGAAAGCTGGGCCAGCTTTTAGTACTTAGCGGTATAGATTGTGAGCTAATGCTTGGCCAGTGTCTAATTTAAAAGATTGACTGTGCATTAAAAGCCCTAGAAGACTTTTTTAAAGAGACTTGAATAAACCATTACAGGAGAAATATCTTGGATTATTATTGTTTTGGATTTGAGTCTCTAATATCAACATAACTGTATATTCAGTTGTCCTCAGTGTTCATGGGGGAAATATATTACTCAGAGATGTAAAACAACTCTGGAGTTTAATCATATGAAAGGAAAAGGTTATTTAGGCTGATTTCTCCACAGATAATGTATTGTCAGAGTCATCTACAGGCACTTATTTAAGACTAAGTTTCTTAGGCACCACCCAAGGCCTCCTAACTTAAAATCTCAGGCAACTGGGAGCCAATCTACCATTTCACAGAATTTCTCCCTGACCGTCAAGCCACTGATTTACCTTAGCAATCACCAACTTCAGCTTTAATCACAAAGAACAGCAAACTCAAAGATTTCACAAAATGACAGGTTTCATCAAGTTACCAGGTGCCTACTGTGTGCTGTCCCCCACGTGCCTTTTAAGCAGGGGTTTATGTCTGGTTGTGCTGGTATCCTGTACAGGGCTAGGCTTGCAAAGAAATCAAGGGCAGGGGGCATGGTTTGGACAAGTGCAGAGAGTTGAAATGTGGTTAACTAGTGATTGGTTCTCATTCTTCTTAGCTTCTACACTGAGTTTGCCAATTCTAACTTAAGCAACACTTTCCTAGGCCCAGGGATTGATTGGGAAAACTAGGTCCCTAGTTTTTCTCAGGCGCAAATACCATAGAACCAAACAATGAGAATGAATCAAAGTCACATTGTACTCTTGGTATACATGGTCCCTGCACTTCTAAATTCTTCCTTCCTTTGAAGTAGAGCTCTCTGCCTTTCCAGTTCCTCTTTTCACTGAGCATCTGGCACAGTGGCAATGCACAAAAGCCTCATACTCCACTCACCTGTTCTTCTTCATCCAAGGCAGGCAAGAGAGCTCAGTCTGATTTGGGAATCAGCATACTTTATGACTCACACTACGCAGTAAGAGCCCTTCTCCTGCAAAGTATCATCTCTAGAGAGAAGAGCGCTTGTTGTCAAGCTAGAATCTAGGTTTAGACTCATTTCACCCTTTCTTTGGGAAATGACCTTAATCAATCAAAGAAACCATTTCTCTTTACATAACCAGTTCCCTTATCTACAGAATTAGAATGAAAATTGTTACATGTGTCTATTAAAAATTATGTATTTTTTCTTTTTAAAATAACTTGATCTGGGCCTCATGGCACATGGCTTTCATCCCAGCACTTGAGAGACAGGGGCAGGTAGATCTTTGAATTCTAGGACAGACAGGGTAAAAACAAAACAAAACAAAATAAACCTGTCTCAAAAACAGAACCCCTTTCATTGTACATACTAGTTAATAATATGTCGTTAGTCTAACTGTGAAAAGGCATTTATTGAATTCTACTACGTAATATAAATGAACTAGCTGGCATAAGAAATTCTAAGAGAGAATTATAGATCATGTTCATGCTGCTCTATATAATGCTTCTCAACAAGACGAAAACTGAAACAAACTGCAGTCCTATTATGTATATGTTGAAAATTGCACCATGAGTCAGTATGGAACACTAGAGGCTAGGTGTTATTAAGAAATGCAAGAAGACAAAGGAAGTATTAATGCACAGACCAGAAGAACAACTTGCTAGGATCCCACTGCATATTACTGAGATCCTTGAGAGAGGCTAACTTTGTTCATTCACAGACGTTGAGTCAACCATGACCATCCATGTGGGGATTTGTATATAGCCATAAACAAGGCAGAAAAGAGCAGGGAACCGATGCTTTTCTGGCAGTGGAAACAGAATAGAGTTGTGTTCAAACCACATAACCTCAGATAGTTATATGGATAAGTCCAATGGAGAAAAGTCAGTCAGGGTAAGAATTAAAGAGACAGTTATTTTTAAAAAAATTGAGAGCCAAGAAAGCCCTTATTCAAAAGTGAAGGTTCAACCCAGTTGGAGAACAGCGGTAAGACTCAGAAGCAGCAGATGTAGGAGGGTTGTGAACTTGGCCTTTGAGATCTGGAGAACACAGCACAAGAGCCCCGTGAGACTGAGAGGCGAGTGCGGGAAGTGCGCAGGAGATGGAACTTTGGGTAGGTGGCACCAGACTTTGGCCATCCAAAGAGATGCTCCCCTCTAGGTTGTGTCATCAGCCTATTGCACCATCTTGAGCAAAAGTGCTCAAATCACTCCCCTTTGCAATGGCCACACACAGGCAAGGGACTGAGGCCAAACAAAAGAAAAACTATGAGACCAACTAGAAAATTAGTGCATTATTTGAGGAAAGGTGGTGATGGCTTGAGATGCTAAAGTTCAGAAAGGTAAATTTACATATGGGGGGTAGTTTTCTCATGAAGGGAAATGATGAATGTGAGATAGTATATGATACAGGATGGTAAGGAAGATAATGAAATGAAAAGATCCAGATGAAAACTAGGAAGTTGAGGCAAAGGTTGGGAGAGTGAGGTATAGAGTCGGAGCCCAAACAGTAAAATGTGAGTCTCAAGTCTCCCATGCTCTCTCTGATTGCTCGTGTCAATGTTTCCCCCTTCCTAAGGCAGTTTCCTCATTCACAAAACAGAAATAATGTTTATATGATAGTGTAAGATTCAAGTAGGGAAGCATACCAGGTTACCAACACAATGCAGGTTCTTCCATGATAGCTTTTATTGTCCTGTGTCCCTTAAGTGAACTTAAGTATTACTTACCCACTTAAACTTTTGGTAGTAAGAAATGTCTAAATTCCATTATTTAAAAACAAGTGTAACTCCTTCATGGAAACATTTCACTGCCCCCATCACCCCTGTAGATCAAGAAGTTAATGGCTTAGTTTTGCTAACTGTTGCACTGTCCAAATAATACATGGAGTCTTCTAAGAACTGGCAAATGGGGAGGAAGGAGATTCACAGGCAAACTGTGTGTTGTGGTCTGATTACCTTAAAGGGAATCCCTGGACCAAACTCTGTGACCAGATGGCCCAGAGTTGGGTCTAGTGTAACTGTGAGGTGTTAGAGGCCATACTGTGGGGGTGATTTTGATTGTCTGGGACACTGTATAGGAGGAGGAGGAGGCAGGCTTTAAGGTAATCAAAGCATAAACTGTATAGGGCTTTATGGATTAAGGTCACAGCCCCTCCATGAATGAATAATGCCCTAAAAGATGATTCTCATTTGTTTATCCAAAAGGGGGAGAGGAGGCACAGAAGGGGGATGGCTGCTATTTCCATTGTGTTTCCCTAAGTGACTCTGGGACTCACTGCAGTTTCCCATTAGCCTCGCCCCACCCGACTCCCCCGTCACTACTGCTTCCAATTCATCACGCAGCATGGAGGGAAATGGACATTTTCCAAAAATTAGAATGACTCCATTAAACAGCTGATGATAAAACGTTGAGTCAGAATCTCTTGGTGTGGTTACGGGCTGCAGCTCAAGCCTGGGATTTTATACCAGTGGAAGCACTTTAGGCAATGCTGGACACACTGGGTACTGATGTGTGCCACTTAGTTCTTAGGGAACAACACCTCAGAGCAAGAGAAAAGGTTCCAAGAAGAGCTTCTCGCGAGGGAGAAAGGCACATTTCTCTTCTACATGGGCCCATAAACATGAAGTTACGGTCTAGTTGGTGCTCAGCAGCCTTCTGCATGCCACGACTTTACACCGGTATACTTTCTACATGCCATCAGTGATGTAAGTACCGTGAGTGTCTCTGAGTTTGCCAGAATTTGCAATAAGTCTTCAACATAGAAACAGGCAGGGCAAATGGCAAGAAGTGTGCTTCCTATCCTGTCTGACTGCATTACTTGCACCATTGCCCAAATGAACCAGGTACCTTGGTATCTTTGCTTCTCTCACCATTACAGTCTATGTGTCTTTTTATGTGTGTTTTTTTTTCTAGAACACATCAGAATTTCATTACTATTTAGGGCATTTTCTCATAGGTGATAAATTGTCTTACATCTCTTAGCATATGCATGACATATTATCCAGAGTTACAGTTTGGCAAATGCCAACCCTAAGATTAACCTTCCTTTTATTCTATACAGCCCTAGTGTTATCAGTATTGTTTTTTACTTAAACACTTCTGGAAATACTAAGAGTAGAATAAAATTTAAATTTTCCGATAAGAAACAAATTAATAAAAAATATCTTTCTCTTTTCTGACATTTCAACCATCTTTTTATTATTTTAATAGCCCCACAAAGGCATCTGTAGACTACTAGAATATCACTTATCAAGCAGATGTTTCTGAATATTATGTTTATAGATAATAGGATAATAATTTTTTCCTTAAGGGACCTAACATAATAGATACAAATTAAGTTTGTTTTAAAGAGAAAAACTGGCAAATGAAAAGACATAAAGGTAGGAAACACACATTCACTGTGCAAAAATCTTACCCTTGAAACTGTAGATCTGAGAAAACATTGTTAGCCTGACATAAGGGCTAGAATTGAAACCTCGGAGAGACGATCTTGGCATTGTCCGTTGAGAAGCAGAGCCCTTACTAACCAAAGGACAGGACTGATAAGGAGACTAGAGCTTTCTAGGAAGGAAGGCCAACATAGTAGCATCCAAAGATACTGGACCTGAGTGGCTCTGACTAAGACTCTCAAAGTGAGAAGAGTCCTTGGAAGGCGGGCAGTGGCAAACATGGTTACAGTGACAGGGTTCACGTCTTCAAACCTCATGAAATAGTCTCTTAGAAGATACCGATGAAAAATACTTAGAAGGTTGGGGCAAAGTGTGAATCTCATACCAAAGTATGGTCTGGAAGCACCACTGTTTTCAGCAACAGTCACTGGGGCGTTTCTCTCCCACGACCACTGTTGTTGGGAGCTATGACTTGAGGTCCACAGAAATGGGGTTGGTGACAATAATCACCTGTGATGTTTGAATTAGCTGTTGTGATTTTTATCAAAATATTGCTAATTTGATTTTTTTAATATAAATGCCTTGGCTATAATTTGTAAAACTTTGAACACTGGTGACTTAATGACTATAATGTCACTTCCATTATAATTCAAGCATCATCAAAAATAAATTAGTAAGGCTAAACGACCATGCTGTTCTGACTTATGTGCATACAATTGGTTTGGAGATTTCAATAACAAAGATAAGGTAGACCTTTGGGATAAAATTAATATAAAAATAATTTGGGGTTTGTCATGAGAGAGGAAGTAACATGAAACACATAAGATATGCAATTGCATAATGCAAGGATGAAACAGGGAGAATTTTTCAAGTCATTCTAAGTTTTTAATCCTCCAAAAAACATCAATGCTTAGTTGAACATAGCAGCCACTTAGTGTGTGCACATTTTTACACAGCCACACTATCATGTCATGAGGTCTGGTTCATGTCTCAGTTCACAGGTTTCATCAAAATGTTCCAGGCGCAAACAAGAGAGGGAGTTTAGATAATAGATATGTTGACCCTTGGCTAGTGCTGAGCCTGTCGGATCTTGCTCAGGACCATTGGATTTCCATAGCAAATTGATAAACTCAGTCAAGGCAAGGAATGTCCTTCATACCTATTGGGAATTGTTCATTGAAAATGTTTTTATACAGTATATTCTGATGACAAATTTCCCACCCTATCCTGTACCTTCTTTCTCTTTCTTTTTAGAAAAAAAAAAAAAAAAAAAAAAAAGCAAGGAATATAATAAAGGAAACAGATGAACAGGTGGGGAAAAGACAATGAAAAAGAAAAAGCATCACACACACACACACACACACACACACACCAAGATCCATACACAAAACCAGAAGAAAAGAAAAGCCCAAACAAACATGAGACAAAGCATCTACCAAAATACCAAACAGGGTTGAGCTCATTTTGCGAACTCAAACTCTCCTGGGCACAGGCTTCTCTTAAGTGTGGATTGTATACCCAGTGAGACTTCATTAGAGAAAATTAACTTTTCCTTTGTAAGCATTGTCAGTTGGAGATAGCTCCTAGGCTGGGGGGAGGGGCAATATCCAGTTCCCCTCTCAGAGCTGAGACCCCATCTGGGAAGGCTCTGTGCATGCTGCCACTGTCTCTGTGAGTTCATAGGTGCATCAGTCCTGTTGTTTCTGGAAAGCACTGTTTCCTTGGTATCTCCTATCCCCTCTGGCTCTTAAAATCCTTCTGCTCCCTTTTCCACCGAATTCCCTAAGGGAGGAGGTTTGATGGTGACATCCCACCTAGGACTAAGTGTTCCAAGGTCTCTCACTCTCTGCACATTGTCCATCTGTGGGTCTCTTTATTTGTTCCCATCCACTGCCAAGAGGAAGCTCCTCTGATAATCAGCAGGACACGGATCTATGGGCATAACATAATGTCATTAGGAGTCATTTTATTGCCACATTCCTTTAGCAAAACAATAGTATCTGCTTTTTGGTTCTTAGGAATTTTGCTTCGAAAAAAACGGAACTTCAAAACATCTTCTTAACTTCCACATTCTAATAAGATTTCAGAAAATATCAAGCAAGGCTGGTATCATATTCAAAAGTACCAGACTTTTCTCATTTGTCTATGCACTCATAATTGTACACATATGATTTTTAGAATTTTCCACTCAGTCTATAAACATACTAGCAGAAAAATAAAAATGTTAAATTTGAAAATGTTACACATACTGTACACATCATTAGTTTTAAAAAGTTGGTGTGTCATGTACTTATGTACAACATTGGGACTATCATGATGAAAACCCTGGTGATTTTTCAGTGTTCATGGAGAATACAGAAGCATTTAATGCAATTACTGATTTCTCAGGAAATAAAGGAGTTTACTTCTTTAGACATATGCATACCATTATTGTTGCTGGGCATGGAAAAGATATTAATATTAAGCTTCCATAAAATCATACTTTTGAAACTCAGGACAAAAGAAAATCCCTCTATCTATCTATCTATCTATCTATCTATCTATCTATCTCATGACAGGGTTTCTCTGTGTAGCCTTGGCTGTCCTGGACTCACTTCGTAGACCAAGCTGGCCTGAAACTTACAGAGATCCACCTGCCTCTGCCTCCCGAGTGCTGGGATTACAGTTGTACACCACCACGCCCAGCTAAGAATTTCTCTTTGATTTGACAATGTGCTGAGGATGAGAACAATGGATGATGACAGTAACATACACTCTTATAACCTACAAATTTAGTAAAAAGTTTGAAGAAGGGTAAACCATCCATGCTGCAATAGTTGGATGTCCTACATGGGTTGCATCAAAACAAAACTGACATAAGAGAAAGGAAAGACTCGTTTTGTTTTGTGCTTAGAAAATAGTCTGTCCTGAAACTCAGAAAAAACCAGCCAAGTTAAGCAGGTCATAACCATTCATTTACAAAACTGGTCCTCATTTGTAATCCTCCTCTGATGTCACAAGGTATAACATCTCTATTCTGGGAGCGGTGGCTGTTCGCTATTCACACCTACTCCAGATAGGGAAAGCCTTGCCTGCTGTGGACTCCCTTTGTAAAAGTTGTATCCTTTTCAGGAAATTGTCCAGGCCCTTGACTGGTGAGCTCCAGCAGCCAGGTGGGGCAGCTTCAAGTTTTGCCCCTGGGCTCCCCGTACATCTTTCCCTCTGTGCTCCCACTTGAGCTCTTCAGTGCCCCTGGGTGCCACACCCTGTGGTCCCTGAAAGGGGTGCTCAGATCATCAGGCTGAGAGGCTGGCCTCTACATTTCTGGAAACCAACACCTCAGGACGCCAGAGCAGCTGAGGTTAAATCTCCTCAGCCCTGGGATCTGAGATCAGGCCTGGAGAAACTGAGAAAAGCTGAAGGCACAGAGAAAGCTGCAGCACCTGAGGCCTGTTACAGCAGCTGCTGCTGACAGGGAAGTCACAGGAAGGGAGGCATGACCAACTGGAACTCTCCTGTGATCTCTAGTCATCTAGGTGCAACAATGTATAAACTACCTCGCTCCCCCCCCCCCCCAACACATACACATCAATCAGGGAGCTTTACATGGTCCGGCACTGTCAGCAAGGACCAGGACCAAGAATCTGACCGCTTAGTAGTGTAAGTTCATAGTTTAGTTAAGGAAAATTGTTTTGTTTAGCTTAGAGTTCAAGTCTGTGTAAAACTCCCTTGAGGCATGAGTTTATCTGCCCCCTCCCCCACACCTCTCTGTCATAATGGCAGTTCCAGTTTCCAACAATCCCAAAAGCCATCTCCACCCCTCATTAGGATCCACCAGATTACGTTAATTTTAGGTTAAAAAGTCTGAACAAAACCCCACCAATTCCTAAGCTCCCTGAAGCTCAGGACTAGAAATTCCACCAATCCTCACTCTGGAAATCTCTGGCCTAGAAAGCTCTGCCTGATCCCCGACCTAAAACTCCTATAAAAGCTGTGTTTTTGCTCAGTTCTCTGGGAGCAGAAGCAACTATTCCTGGATTCATCCCTCCTCTTCTAGATTTGCCCCTCCAATAAATCTCTTTTAAGAGATTTGCTGTCTGGTGTGACTCTCATCAAAAGGAGCCCAGAAGACAAGAAGGGAAGAAAGGGGAGGTCTGAGGCTCCTGAGCTCCTCAGCTTAGCTGGGCTTGGGGAAACCCTCCCTCAGGAGTTGCAATGCTTCTGCTGAGGAGGCTTTCTCTCAGAGCTGGTTCCCAGGCTCCCAAGTCTTAGGTACCCTTCCCTCAGGGACACGGCCCCAACTCAGGGCCATGTAGTTCTCAGGCTTTAGAGTTGTGGGTTT
Organism: Acomys russatus; assembly: GCF_903995435.1. Classification (NCBI taxonomy): domain Eukaryota; kingdom Metazoa; phylum Chordata; class Mammalia; order Rodentia; family Muridae; genus Acomys; species Acomys russatus. The sequence goes on from NC_067153.1 coordinate 9,850,682, forward strand.
CCTGGGCATCTTCCCATCCAAGCAGTAGGGCCAACCGTGGCTCACACTTGTAAAACTAACACTTAGGAGATGGGTCCCAGAGGATTGGGAACTCAAGGCCAGCATCACCTACAGAGCAAGCTTAAAGCCAGTCCGAGCTACCTGAGACCTTGTCTCAGCAAGTCAAAACCAAACCCACAAACGCACACACACAAAGGAACAGTATATAGTTTTAAATTCTTTTCTTTTAGGAAAAGAGCTTTATTTTTTGCCAATTGTATAAATCAAAGATTTATAGTCATATACTCAAAGCACATTACTAATTACATTAACAAAAGTTCAATGTAAAAACACAATTCTGCCACTGTCAGCTTACAAAAATAATTGCTCTAGTGGTTTAAAGAACTAAAATTGAATTCTTACCAATTATTCAGAACATTGGTAACACTGTATAAACACTGGGGGTTTATACAAAAAGCCTTAACTTACTATTATATCCAATGTGCTAAAAAGAGTGTACGAATGAACAGTGTGGCCATTTAATTTCTACATGGAAAGAAACTGGTTGGTAACCAGCTGGTCTACTAAAACACATCTGCCAGCACAAAATGATAGACAGGGTTAGAGATCTTAAAGGTAGCTCTGACAAGGCCACCGGCCTGCTATTGGGAAATGTTGTCAGAAGTACCCGTCAGCCTCAGGTCCACTCCACGGAATTGTACCTGTTTGGTTGAATTCCAACAATTAGAGTGTGATGATTTGACTAGGTATGGCCCCCCACAGACTCATGTGTTTGGATGCTTGACCCATAGAGCGTGGCACTGTTAGGAGGTGTGGCCTTGTTGAAGGGAGGATGTCCCTGTCAGGGTGGGCTTTGAGGCTACGCCCACTGTGGCACACAGTTTCCTGATGCTGCCTGTGGATCAGGATGCAGAACTCTCAGCTCCTCCAGCCTACACACTGCCATGTTTCCCACCATGACGGTAATGGATGAAACTTCTGAAACCATAAGCCAGTCCCAATTAAATGTTTTCCTTTATAAGAGTTGCCAAGGTCATGGTGCCTCTTCACAGCAATGGAGCCTTAACTAAGACAGAGAAGTCTCAAGGAACCCCCACAGGTTATGCCTAGGATTTCCACAAAGCTTTAGTCTTCAAGATCCGTGTATGTCATCTCCTTCCTTGCACCCTTATGCACGACCAAGAGCACTGCCTTCTACAGCTGCTGATCTACGAGAGGTTTACTACTTTCTCTTTAGGATTCGGAAGCAAAGGGAAGTGATTCCGTAATTTAAATTAAAACAACAACTATTGCTAGTGGTGAGTAAACTTCTAAGATATAAACATAACGGTGTCTTTGCTGAGAAGATAAATATGTGGATTAATGTCCTCCCGTTGGTTTGAAAGTGGGAATCTATGAAATGTGGGCCTGAGAAGAAGAAAGCTAGTTTGGTACTCCACCACACCCACTTATATCTTGACATAAAAGAAAAAGGATGTCGTCAGATAAAAAGGGGGTAGGCCAGCTAGAGAAGTGTTATTGCAAAAGTGAAATATAAAAATATCTTATCATCAAAAGATAGCTGTGTGTGTGTGTGTGTGCACGTGTGCGCATGCGTGCACACACGCATGAACATGTGTGTTGAGGTATACATGCCCATGCACATGTGTGTGGAGGCCAAAGAAGAACATCGGGTGTACTGCTACATGAAGATTGCTGCTGCCTGTCAACTTCATAGCATCTGAAATTGCCTCTGAGGCAGGCTCCTAGGCATAGCTGTGGAACTTATTGACAATCGTTTGGTTTCTAGGTATGCCCGTGAGGGCATTGTCTTGATTAGGTCAGCTGAGGTGAGAAGGCCACTCTAATAGGGATAGCATCATTCTTTGGGCTTGGGTTGTGGACTGCAGAAAAAGAAACGAGCTCATCACAGCGTTCAGCATCGTCTCCTTCCTGATGCAGATGCCAGGTGACCAGCTCCCTCAAGCTGCTGATGACAGGCCTTCCTCACTAGGATGGACAATACTCTGGGACAGCAGATCAAAACAAACCCTTCTCCATTAAGCTCCAGGTCAGGATATTTCATGACAGCAACAGTTATTACATCCCTCAAATCACCTTGAAAGTAATTAAGATGTATTCTGTTAATTTCTGCCATGGCCCTTTGAAACAAGGTTTCCCTAACCCGGAACAAGGCTGGTGGCCAGAAAGCCCCAGAAATCCTTCTGTGGCCACCGTCCTTCCTCCCACAGCGTTGTGTTACAGCTGTGCACACCTCATGCTCAGCTTTTAGCATGGGTGCTGGTATCTTGACTCAGGTACTCAACTTTGTGCAGCAAGCACATTTACCCAGCGTCATCTCTCTCACCCAGCTGCTATTTTTTTTTATTAGACACAGTATCATCTATTCAGCACAAATCTTAAAATGTGTATTAATAAAACTAAAAGGTATTTAATATCCAATAAAGTGATAAGTGCACCACTGTATCAAAGAAAAATATTACAAAATATCATCAAGTATTCTTCACGTGTATTATTTGTTTAGACCCAGTAATAGTTGCCTCTGTCAGCCAGGTCTGTTTTAGGATTAAATGATAGCATTTTTGTTATAGGAAAGTTGGTCATGTGGATTATAATTTCAGACATCTACCCATTTTAATATTTTTCTATTGAAGTAATAATATATGTGAATGTCTTGTTACATGGTCTGCATCCCACGCTGAACCTCCACAAATCTGTTCACTCCCCTTCTCCCGAGAACACTGCCCAGTAATCCTCCTCTATAGAACTCCCAGCCAGTTGGAGTCGAGTTGCAGGGCGCTGAGTAGCAGCGACTAATGCAGAAATAGTTCCCTCCTCCAATGGATTTATAGTCTAGTGGGAATGAAATACTTCAAATGTAATTACGAAAGTGTGTGGAGAAAGAGCAGGGGCTACAGAGGGCTAGAGGGAGTTCAGCCAGGAAAGGTAATCTGGCCAGGGGGTGGCAGCTAGTCAACTCCTTGGAGGATAAAATCGGAATCACCTGCAAGACCAGGTTTCTGATATTAGACTCAGACACAGGGTTCAAACAGCTGCCTCCAGGGCAGATTCATGTTGAGTATATGCTTCGTCTGACCCATATATTGTTTTATATAAATGTGGCCCAAGATAACTTTGTTTAAAAGAAGGAATCTTTGTTTCAAAGAAGGATTTCAGGCCTTGGGAAAAATGAAAAGATTCTGAACCCCAAATTATTATCATCAGCAAAAAGATTACTCATGGCCTCTTTAGATAATGCAGATCATCGCCAATTCACAGCGTAGCCCTATCACTCCCAACATCTCCCTCCCTCCCTCCCTCCATCACCACCACTGAGACTGAGTTCTGTTTCAAGCCATTTGTCTTCAGGCTTGCCTGCTGTTGCTTACATAAAGATGCATTATCTATCACAACAAGAAAACGAAAGGGCGAATACCATTTCTATTTCCCCACCTCACTCATTGAGACCACTGGAGGCATTTGAGTCCTAATGTCCACCATTAAGTCATTTTCAGGCAAAGCATGGTCTCTACATTCAAGGACAGTCTTACAGGAGAGCTCTAGTTCACCACCTGCATGGCGTCTCTCCACCCCGCAGTACTTGTAAATTCCTTTCTTAATGTATTTAACCTGGCTGACCTTTCACAGGAGTAGATGCCTCTAAGCTGGACCTGTCCGCTCCCAGGCTTATCCTGTCCCTACAACAAGCCCCCAAAACACTCTGTGAGGCTTTGGGGAGCATGTGCCAGACAGGGAACACTAAATGCAAGACACAAAGTAATAAGACAAATCAATAAATGCATGAAGAAATGATAGACCTGCTTATCGTTATATTAATGTCTCAGAAAGAAATTCGGATTTACACATGTGTAACACATAGCATCCTATCTATGGTCCCTGATGCCAAGCTGTTAAGAGCCTGAGCATCTTCACCTGTTTCTACAGCTTACAGTGGTACACTGTTGTGTTCTATACTAGTCAAGTTTATGAAGTGATAGCCACAGTTCAGTGATGATTTAGGGACAAAACTGGGACCTTAATTAATACACAAATTGAGTCTTTTCGGTTTGCAAAAGTACTGCCCCTTCCTTTGCTTTTTTTTTTTCCCTTAAGGCTCTACTTCCACATCCTCTTGGGAAGCCGCAATAGCCTTGTCCTTGCTAGTGAACAGCCTCCCCTCCGTGTCTCTCAGTAGCCTAGAAAGTGCTTCACAAGCTAATAGTTATCTTTTTCTAACTAGCTCTGGTAAGAGCTTTTAAAGACACCTCATCTTTTCCCAAACATATTCCTTATCTGTCACTTTTGGTTTGTATTCAGACAGAATTCAGTTGGCATCTGAACTTCACTGTATGTTCTTGGCCAAATTATTTCAAATGTTCTATTTTTAAAGATCAGTCTCACAAGGCTGTTGAAGGTTAAGATTTATCTGCTATAGTATTCTAGTACTACTCTGATTTAGACTTGGATCTTTACCTCACCTAGTGTCCTTGGGTGGTTAGAATATTTTTTTATTAAAAATAAGGAACTTGGACTGATCCTTCTCCTTGCTGTAGACATTCTATTCAAATAGGATACTAAACTTTTTGATTCTCACTTCCCCTTTAGTCAGCTGGCATCTTATTTCCTTGACAGCAGTTTTAAAAGAAAGCAACAAGCAATGGAATGTCTGGGGCAGATTTCAGACACGGGAGATAAACTCCAAGTGTCTAAACTTGCAATATATCAGCTGGTATCTCATTCTGATCTTCATAAAGTACATTCCTTTGGTTTACCCTCACTCCATCGCTTCTATTTCCCTGCTGATGACCGACCAAACTCTACCCCAGCCGTATCCTGGGTCATAGAATGAATTCCTTCCTCCTTTTCAGTGGGGTGTCATTTGTCAACTGAAATAAGGGCTTCAATTGTGAGAAGAAAGCCTTTAATATTGATAGACAACTCCTGGATATCAACACCTCATTTTTCCCTTGTGCCTGATCCTGTGGCCCAGGTAGCTAGGTGTCAGAGGTAACATTCCTCTTGGAGGATTCAATACCTTCCCTGGTGACCTTTTGTCTGTACTCATGGCTTCCACTATTTATCTTTGTATACTGAGGAAGGTGAGATTTTTAAGCTTATAGAAGGGGCCAAAAGCCAATCTGCTGCCATTCAGAGTTTAGAAAGTAGACTGTGAATCTTATTAGTTTTAATTCCTGTTATTCACAACATAGGGGACCTTTGCTAGGGCTAGATGGCCTCCAAGATACATTTCACACTTTTAGTCATTTTTATTATTTTTAAATATCAGTTATAAGGTAGATATCCAAGTCAACATCTCTTTTCTCTGCCTTCACATTGCAAAATAATTTATCATGGTTAATAATGACTCTGTAATTTATCATTCACTGGTTCTGTGATAATCATAAGTTTATCATTTTATACATATATGTTATCCATTAACAATCTAATTTAGTTATGCATGAATTTCTATGAATAAAATAATATAAGTTATTCTTGTTGGAACTGCTTATTTCTCTCCACATTCTGTTTGTAATGTTCACCAACATTAATTAATAAGGAAAAAATTAAGTGAATGTGCTCCTCTCTAGTAATCCATCACACCTCTTCACTATATTGCAAGTGCTATTCTATTGTTAGTAGACATTTGTTCATCCATATCCATCTTGCTCCACTTATCCTGGCCCACTACAGTACTCTTTTTTCTTCACATGTATTCACTTCTTCCCAAATATTAATCATTTATCAATAAGATGCTTTGAATATTTAGAGATAGGAATTTAAACTCAATACTACCTAGTATAATATTAAGTATAACTCACAAATATTTTCTTGGATCAATAATGTTGGCAATAACAGTAGTAACACCTGACATTACATGCTTCCCGTCAGGCACAGCTTTAGGGCTCCAGAAGCACAAATGCACTTACTCTCACAGCAACACCATGAAATAGATAATTCTGTTTTTACCTTAATTTTACAGATCAGACAACCGAGGCCAGTGGAATTAGGGAATGTGCCCAAACTCATATACCTGCGTAGGTTAAAGTAGAATAGATGAACGAAACTTAAATATGGTCACCCTCATGATTCAAGGAGGCATTAGGCTATCCTTTCTGGTTACATCACTGCAAAGCCATTTGTAAACTGAAAAGTGTGGAAGGGCCTCTAGCAAAGCTCCCCTGGGAATCAGCCAGGAAGGAACTTTAAAGTCACTAAGGGCAAAGGAAAGCTGGGTTGCAGAGATAACTCAGTAGAGCTCTGAGATAACATGCATGAGACTCTAAGTTTAATACCTAGTTCTATTTCTACAAAGGAAAAAATCCCTTAACTTTAATTTACAAACATGATATCTCACTGCCTTTAGAAATTAACCAGTGAGAAGAGTTGTTTTAATGCCAGTATAAACAAAGTGGGAAATGGTCCTATCAAGTCTTCAAAACTTTCTCTGTCTCTGTCTCTGTCTCTGTCTCTCTCTCTCTCTCCCTCCCCTGCCCCAAGCCCCCCTTCTTTGTGTGTGTGTGTGTGTGTGTGTGTGTGTGTGTGGTGTTTTTAGATAGGAATTCTCTGTGTAGCCTTGGCTGTCCTGGACTCAATTTGTAGACCAGGCTGGTCTTGAACTCACAGCAATCTGCCTCCTTCTGCCTCCCCAAGGGTTGGGATTAGAGATGTGAATTATCCTGTTCTCAGATCTTTTTTCTTTCCTTACAGATTTTAAAATTTTATTTATTTATTCACTTTACATCCCAATCATATCCTCCTCCTTCCTTTCCCCCTTCCCCTTCTCCTTAGAAAAGGGGAGCCCCAATCACCAACCCATCCCAGCACATCAAGTTGCATCAGGGCTAAGTATATCCTCCTCCACTGAGGCCATACAAAGCAGCCAGCTAGGGGAAAGTGATCTAAATGCAAGCAACAGAGTTGATGTCAGAGACCGCCCCCCCCCCCCCACTCCACTTGCTAGGGGACCCACATGAAGACAAAGCTGTACATCAGTTATATATGTGTTAGGGACCTATGTCCAGTCCATGCACTCTTTTTGGTTGGTGCTTCGGTCTCTATAGGCCTAGGTTAGTTGACTCTGTTGGTTTTATTGTGGAATTTTTATCCTCTCTAGGTCCTTCTATCTTTCCCCCTACTCTTCCTCAAGACTCCCCCAGCTCTGCCTAATGTTTGGCAATGGGTCTCAGCATCTGTTTCAATCCACTGCTGGGTGGAGCCTCTCACAGAACAGATATGCTAGGCTCCTGTCTGCAAGCATAGCAGAGTATTATTAATAGCATCAGGGGTTGGCCCTCTTCCATGGGGTAGGTCTCAGCTTGGCCAGTCATTGGTTAGCCATTCTCTCGATCTCTGTTCAATCTTTATCCCTGCACATCTTGTGAGCAGGGTAAATTTTGGGTTGAAGGTTTTGTAGGTGGATTGGTGTTCCCCCTCCCTCCACTGGAAGTCCTGCTTAGTTGGGAGTTGGCCACTTCAGTCTCCATGTCTCCTGCTGCTAGGACTCTCAGCTAGAGTCACCCCCATATCCTCCTAGAGCCTACCCTGTGGCAGGTCCCCAGCTTGTGCCAGATGCTCCCTCTCTGTTTCCCTTCACTCTCCCAGCCTCTTGTCTCCCACTCCTGATCTCCCCCATATCTGATCCACACCCGGTTCTCCTCCCCACACCTTCTCTCACCCAGTTCCCTCTCTTCATCCACATCCAATGTCTGTTCTATTTCCCCTTCTGAGTGGGATGCAGGCATCCTCTCTTGAGCCCTCCTTGTTTTGTTTTTCCAGAATACATTATGTATTCTGGAATCAATTGTATTTTTGAATCTGAATTCTTTTATTTACTAAAGATAATGAGGGCTAATTTACTTTACAATATATATCAATAGTTCACTAATTTTTATTAATGAATAATATTCCATTGTGGCTATTCTGGCTTGTTTATTCCTGTTGTGGGGCACTTGGATTATTTGCAGTTGTCTACTACTAAAATTAAAGTTAGGACATTGTCTCATGCAGATTTGTTTTGGGGGGTTCTTAATTTTCTTCATAATATTTTTATTGATTATTTGGGAATCTCATGTCACGATAACCAAGCATGTTGTCATCCCAGTCTTTCTAGGTCTGACCCTCACCCTTGTGGATTGCACCCCTTCACCACCAACCAAGTTCAAATTGTGTTGACCAAATACTCACTGGAACATGGTCAAAGGTGGACAGTCCCTTAAAGAAGACAAACTCCTTCCCCACCAGTACCCCAACCAGAAGCCATCACTTGTGGAAAGCTGTACTTCAGCATCCTTACCATAAATTTTACCAGTTCTCCTCAGTGGCTTTCTGTCTAGGCTATTACTTTTATCGGGGGTGCAGGCAGCAGAGGTTGTCACAGAAGCCTTCTATGTCCCTCTTTCTCAACTGTGAGTCCACAGTCATCAATACCACAGCAAAAAGTAGCTTTCTTGCCCTTTACAGTCATCGGGTGCACAAAGCATGGTTTTTGGAGACAGAAAATATCACAGACATGGTCTCCAACATCAGCATATGCCATGGACCTCAGCATGGTCTCGGGTGACAGTAGAGACAACAGACATCAACAGAGCCCTCTGCAGCAGTTGAAACACAGATCCAGATATGATCCACAGAAGCAGTACACACTGGCATATCACCATGGCCTCATGGCAGCTCAGGCCACAGTATGGACCCCAGCTGCAGCAGCATGGACCCAGATATTAGTGTGGCTTCTGGTGGGCCCAGACAAAGGGCCCCTATATGGCCTTCAGTGATACCTCGGGCCAGGAACATCAAGAAGGCTCCCAGCTGCTGTAGCACCATAGGTGTCCACATGAACCCCGGCCTTCAACATGGCCAAGGGCAGTAGACCACAGATGACAAAGTGGCCTCCAGGGGCAAGAGGGACCATAGAGGTCATTTAAGGAAGTCCAATGCAGAAAAAGATCAGTTCTTCATCTTGGACATCCTGTCATTGCTCGGGACCAGGGTGATTGTGTGTGTGTGTGTGGGTGGTGGTGGAGGGGGCTGAGTCAGAGTGCAAGCTCCAGGCTGCGGTACACCACCCTGTTAGCCCTGTTCAGCAATGACATGGTCCCACCTCTACCACAGGCTTCTCTCACACCGCTCACCACTGTTGTGTCTCCAGTTCTACTCTTTCCACCCTCTCTCACTGCTCTGTTCCTCTATCTTTCCCACCTGTCCATCGAATATTCATTCATCATAATGGCACTAAAATCCATGGGCTTAGGTGGAAGCTCAGGCCACAGTATGACTTCCAGCAGCAATAAACACACACACACACACACACACACACGCCACTTTGCATGCAAATACTCATTGCAAGGAGTTGGACTGGTTCAGGGTTTCTGAAGCACCATAAATACTGGACCATCACCAAGACTTATTTCAGATAACCTGCTATTGCCAGAGTCCTGGTGATCCTGCAGCTCTGCTTCTGCAGCACTGGCTCCGTCATGTGCTCCAGAAGCTCATAGATGGGGTAGATTGTGGGGTGGGCCAGCTCAAAGCACTGGATCTTGGCCCAGATGGTAGCTGAGTTGGTCAGCACCCCTAGCATTTTTCAGAAGTGTAGTAATTGAGTCTTTCTGGTCTGTCTAAATACTAAAAGAAGCAACTTAAGTCACGACGTTCCTTTCAGATCATGGTTTCAGGGGAAATGATGGAATGCAGTTCAAAAAGTTCAAATCACAGTAGTCATGAAGGAAAGAGAGAGGGAGGAAGAAGGGAGGGAGGACAAGAGAGAATACAAGTTTTTTGTTTGTTCCTTTTGTAGGCAGAAATGTCTATTCTTTTGTACTAATTATTTATTTATTGTTTTTTCAAGACACGGTTTCTCTGTGTAGCCTTGGCTATCCTGGACTTACTTTGTAGACCAGGCTGGCCTGGAACTCACAGTGATTCGCCTGCCTCTGACTCTCGGATGCTAGTATTAAAGGCATGCACCACCACGCCTGGCTTTGGCAGAAATGTCTAAACTGGCCATGGTGTAGACCACTGTAAGCCTCATTTCTTGGGGTTGTGGGTGTATGTAGGCAGAGAAGACCCAACCTCAAGGCTAGCTTCAGATACAGAGCAAGTTCAAGGCCAACTGTGGCTACATAAGATCCAGTCTCAGAAAGTCATAAAACAAACATTTTTATTTTATTTTGTTCTGTTGTTTTGAGACAAGGTTTCTTTGTGTAGCCTTAGCTGCCCTGAACTCTCTTTATAGACCAGGCTGGCCTCGAACTCACAGAGATCTGTCTGCCTCTGCCTCTTCCTCTGCCTCTGAAAGTGCTGGTGTTACAGGTGTCCAGCTCCAATATAGGTTCTTACTTCTTAGGTAAATGCCTACACATGGTATGGGATGTAGGGTTGCTATACAACTGTAAGCCTAACTTTATAGATAACCACTGAATTGTTTTACAACCACTACTGAACTCTCTCACCAGCCACAAGACTTCCAGCTGCACCATTGTTTTCTGAGCACAAAGAATGGGCAGCCTTTTACTTTAGCCACTGTACTGACTCCGCACAGTAGTTTGAATTTGCACATTCCTAAGGACTGACGATGTTCAACATCTCTCTTGCCTGCATGTGGGTGCACCAATGTGCATTTATGGTGCTTGCCAAGGTCTGAGGAGGGCACAGGATGCCCTGGAACTAAACTTAATAGATGTTTGTGAGCCACTGTATGAATGCTGGAAACCAAACGCAGGTCCTCTGCAAGACCAACAAATGCTCTTAACCATTGAGCCATGTCTCCAGCCCCTTCCTTTCCTTATTTTTAATTGGGGGTGGGCAGATGGCCCAGTGAGTAGAGACAGTGGCTTCTCAAGCCTGGTGACCTGAGTTCAAGCTCTAGAACCCACTTAAAGGTAGAAGAAGATAACCCACGTAAAGAAGAAGGAGGAGGAGGAGCAGGAAGAGGAGGAGGAGGGGGAGGAGGGGGAGGAGGAGGAGGGGGAGGAGGAAGAGGAAGAGGAGACTTGAATGAGAATGGACCCCATAGGCTCGTATATTTGAATGCTTGTTTCCCAGTTGGTAAATGATTTGGGATAGACTAGGAGGCATGGCCTTGTTGGAAGAGGTGTGCACTAGTGAGTGGGAATGGAGGTTTTAAAAGCCCAGAGGGAGGGAGGGGGGGAAAGGGAAGATACAAATGAGGGGACAACAACCAGATGTAATCTGAATAAATTATTTAAATTTTTAAAAAAGCCCACACCAGGTCCAGTCTTTCTCTCTGCCTGCTGCCAGTGGGTCGGGATGTAGCTCTCAGCTACATTTCCAGCACTGCGCCTTCCTGTGTACCACCAAGCCCTCTGCCATGGTGATAATGGGATAGGCCTGAAACTGTAAGCAATCCCTAATTAAATGTGTTACTGTATAAGAGTTGTCTTGGTCATGATGTCTCTTCACAGCAATAGAATGCTAAGACAGGAGCCAACACCACAAACTTGCCCACTGACCTCAACATGTGCACCGCACAAGTAACAACAACAACAGTAAATTTGAGGGGAGAATCTATGTCTTATTCTTGACATTTGCTCTCATTATGTTCTGAATTTACGGTCTTTGTCAGAAATGAGTCCTCAGAGATTTCCTTGAAGTCTACGGCTTCTGTTCTATTTTGTTTACTCACAGTATCATTTGCACAGTGAAAACATAGCATTGATGAATTGAGACATGTAAATATGTTTGGTTTCCAGATTATTCTTTGTTTTGAGTCCAAGAAATTCTGTGCAAGCTTTTGTTCACAAGGTTTTTCTCATGTTCTAAAACACTTACATTACATATCTTTCATACGCTTCCAGGTAAAACTGACACCAGCCTGGTGTACAGGTAAATGGGAACACTGTTTCTGCACATAGCTGTTACAACACACTATGTTGAGATCATCATTAGCCAAGAATAGCTATTAACCACACAGGGTGGCTTCGATGGATATTCTTGGTTGTCAACTTGACCACATCTGGAATTAACTAAAACTCCACGGAGCTGGACGCACCCAAGAGGGACTTTTAGTTAACTGGATCATTTCAGGGAGGAAGACTCACCTGAAATCTAGATCCTTTGAGATCAGAATGTGCACCCTAATCTGAGCCACACCTTCTCGTGGCAGCCCTTATAAAGAGAGTAGAAAAAGAAGCTTTTGCTTTTTGCCTCCTGATGTCCTCACTCTCACTGGTAAGTCCATATGTTCTTCTGCTAAGGCAATTCCTTCACTAGCATTGCACCCACTTCTTCAGGATTCCTACATACACTGAAAAAGAGCTGAGACATCTAGCTTTTGTGGACTAACAATGACTGGATTCTTGGGCCTTCCGTCAGGAGACAGCCATTGTTGCCCTAGCTGGACCATAGCCTGTAAGACTGTAATAAATCAAACAAATATATATGCATTTGTAATAATATGAATTTTACATATTCATACATATTCATTCTATTACTTTTTTTCATCCAGAGAACCCTAACAATGGTGCGTGACTATAATGCCAACACTTGAGGAGCTGAGGCAGAATGGTGAACTTGAGACCAATCTGGGCTACATAGCAAGTTCAAGGAAAACATAGGCTATCTAGTGAAACCTTGACTCCAAAAGGGCGTCAGGATTCTTAGGGATGTAGCTCAGCGGTAAAGACATGTGTAAAGCCCTAGGTTTGATATCTAGCCAGAAGAGAAGGAAGAAGATTATATTTTCTGCCTTCATACCCCTGGCAGAAATACCTTATTCACTATATATGCTCAGAGACCTATGGTATTCTGATTCACTGGGCCACAGAGAAATGACCTTCATCAATACCTCACTTTCTCAAACTCTGCATCCTTAAAGCAAGCCTTAAAATCAGATAATTTTTAGACTGCCCACACTGCTTTTCTTTAGAAAAGTATCTATTAGTATCTTTGCTTCACATACACATATTAGAATCATTTGCCATCATCACAAAATATTGTTAGGATTTACACTGGAATAGTATTGAATCTCTTAAGTCAATCTGCAAAGACTTGATACAGTTCTCTTTTGTCCTCTGTATCTCTCTATTGCCATGATGAAACACCACGAACAAGGCAGCTATAAAAGAAAACATTTAATTTGGGGTTGGCAGTTGCAGAGGTTAGAGTTCATGGCTATCACAGTGAAGACCATGGTAGCAGACAAATAGGCACGGTGCTGGACAATAAGGGAGGGCTTAGCTCTACCCATAGCATAAGGCAAAGGTGGGGAGAAAGGGAGAGATGGAGGGGGGAAAGTGTGTGTGTGTGTGTGTGTGTGTGTGTGTGTGAGAGAGAGAGAGAGAGAGAGAGAGAGAGAGAGAGAGAGAGAGAGAGAGAGAGAGAGTAAGGCATGAGAAGAGGCTTTTGAAACCTCAAAGACTGCACTCTGTCACACCCCCAACAAGGCCCTCACCTCTCAATTCTTCCCAAACTCTTCCATCAACTGTAGACCAAGTATATGAGCCTGTAGTGTCCATTTTCATTCAAACTACCGCATCCCCTTCCCTGCCACCCACAGGCTTGTAGCCATATCATCATGTAAATGTATTTAATCAAAGATCAAAAGTCCCCATAATCTTTCACAATCTTATTACTTAGCTCATTGTACTGTCAGAGGCTTCCAGAATAACACCGAATAGGGTTGATGAGAGCAGATATCCTTATTTGTTCAAGTCTGAGAAGGAAAGTGTTCAGCCTGATGGCACGATACTAGCTGTAATTTTCTTGCATATGTTCTTTGTAATGTAAGGAGGGCTCCTCCATCTTACTTACTGTGAAATGATATTATAAAGCTGTTGAATATTTTCTTGAATGCTTCTTTATACATACATTTTCTGGGAGTCAGGAGATTTCTCTCCTTCACCCTATTGTGAACATACTGATTACTTCACCAATATATTCCTGGAAAATACCATACGTGGTTATAATGTATTTTCATTTTGTCTTAATAAATAGTGCTGTCTAGTCTCAAATGTGACCCTCCTCTCCTGGCCTACTAAGTCTTGAAAAACTGCAGGTGCACACTACCACACCTGGCTTACCTTGTCCTCGTATGTGTTGCTGTACTTGATTCATTAATATACTGTTGAAAATTTTTATAGTCATGTTTGAAAAAGATGGGTTTTTTCCCTTTTAAAATCATTGTTTTGCCTTGATATTAGGATGATTCTGACAGCATCGGAAAAGTTTGGAAGTATATTTTCTACTTATATTTTCTGGAGTGGTTTCTAATGAATTCATGTTAATTCTGCCTTTAATTTATCTTGTAATTTTTTAGTAGAACTATAGTTTTTATTTGTTCACACGTTTTTAACAATTAGAAGCAATTTATTAACTTATACAAGGCAATCAATATTAATACTATATACATTTTCCAAAATGCGTTTTGGTGATTTGTGGTTTTCAGAGAATTTGTAGATTTAACCTAAGTCATATAATTTATAAGTTTAAATATGTTGATGTAGGGGCTGAATAAATGACTCAATGGTTAAGAATCCTTTGCTAGCTGGGCGTGGTGGCACACGCCTTTAATTCCAGCACTTGGGAGGCAGAGGCAGGCAAATTACTGTGAATTCGAGGCCAGCCTGGTCTACAAAGCAAGTCCAGGACAACCAAGGTGACACAGAGAAACCCTGTTCTTGAAAAACAAAAAACCAAGCAAACAAACAAACAAAAAGTAATCCTTTGCCTGTCACTGACCTCTCAGTCAGGTATAGGTCCTTGGGAATGGGGGTTCTCGAAGTGTCGGTGGACAAAGATAGGCGAGTGGCAACAGAGACAAACCAGGGGTAATGTTTGAATCTGAGTGTTTTTTGCAGACAAGCAAGCTAGATTTTTATACACATTTTTGAAACAGGGGCAGGGCAAGTGTTTTTCGTGGTTACATTTTTTTCATACAATTCAAAATACAGGATGCAGAGTAATAATGTTGTCATCAATCTTGAATCATCATTCTTAAGTCATAAGCTTGATATCAGTGCATGTGCCCTCCTTATCAAAGGTCAGTGTTCTCTCATTATGCCAAACATCTGTGAGTCAGGACAGGTTTTTCTTAGCTCTTCTGTCACTATCTGGAGTTTTTTAAACACTTTATTTGTAAGTCATAATATAAACTATTAACTGGTGATTAATTCTTAGCCATGTTTTTATTAACAAGTGGAATGGAACTTGGTGGTAAAATCACCTGAATAACCCTTGGCTGCAGTCCCAAGTTAGGGCGTCTCCTAACAACACAGTTACATTTGAAAAGTGCTGAAAAAAAGTAAAAACAAAGGCAGAATGTTCCAAAACAAATGAGTAAGAAAAAGACTGCAATCAGTTACTCCTAGCAGGAACATCAGACCCATTCCAGGAGACTCTCCCTGCGTGGGGGTTGTCGCCTCGGGTTGCGCAGTATCATTTGTCACACAGACTCCACTGGAAGGGTGGTGACATTTGCCGGGCTATGGTGTTGCATTCAAGGCAGAGGCTCTCTGTGAGTTCGTGGCCAGCCTGGTGTATAGAGTGAGTTTTAGGGTAGGTAGGGCTACACAGAGAGACCCTGTCTCAGAAAAAAAAAAAAACCCACAAAAACCAAACAAGCAAACAAGCAAACAAAAAACAAGAATGTCTGCTCCTCTTCTAAAGGGCTCAGATTGTGTTCCCAGCATCCATGTCCAGCAGCTCCCAGCCGCCTGTAACTTTGGGTCCATGGAATGAAATTCCCTCTTCTGGCCTCCAAGGACACCTACACCCTCAGCCATCTACACTCAGACTACACATGCAAGCACATAAATAAATAAGATCTTTCTAAGAAGAGGCTGGCTGCATATTAGTCTTCAGGGTTATAGATACAGCTCCCTTTTATTCAGGAATAAATAATGATAATACTTTTACAATTTTATCCTATTTCTCTCTCTCAGAATGCTTGCAAACTGGATGCATTTCAATCGGGAATCTCCGGGGATGACAGAGCATTACTGACTAAGTGGCTCTTTAGATAGACCCTTAAATCCTGCTTGGTAATTTGAACAGAGGAGCACAGCTTCTTATATACCCTTGACAAAAAAAACAAACCAAAACAAAACAAAAACTTCTCCCCTATTGAAGAAGCCTTTTTTTATCTCCTCACCTAGACACACTGTTTCAAGAAGATACACATGGAGCCAGGGTGGTGGCCCACACCTGTAATTCTAGCACTTAGAGTGGCAGAGACAGGTGGATCTCTGTGAGTTCAAGGCCAGCCTGGTCTACAAAGTGAGTCCAAGACGGCCAAGGCTACACAGAGAAACCCTGTCTCTAAAAAACAAGCAAACAGACACACGTGGTGCTGGGAGAGGAAGTGGGCATCTGCCTAGCCAATCAGATATGTCTAGTTAACTCTGGGGACCAATGAGATGACACATTTTATAGACAGATCACCTTTATATAGGTTTTCCAGAAGATACCACTTAAAGCAGCACAGAGAGTATGCAGTGTTAGTCGGAGGTGGTACATTTAAAATAAGATTTAGGTTAGAATAAGTCTCTTATGAATTGTTTAACTCAAATGCATCTCTTCATCTATAATACCATATGTCTATGTTAATAAAAGTATTTTATTCAAACTTTGGCTGTTTGGGAAACTCACTAGCTATTTCAAATGAGTAAATGGTGTATTTTTCACATAGTTCAAGCACATCTTTATAAAATGAAATTTATAGAGCACATTTTTATACACTGAAATAGTTGACACACACTTCTCAGTCACACACTAAGTAGCTTATTAATTCTCTAACTGAATAAAGTTATTGTAGTTCATAAACCTCTGGGAAGTACCAAAGATATCAACATTTTTCCAAATCTCCCTTAATATTGATGATGGATTCATATACTCACATTGTTTTGGCAATAACAAAATAGGGCTCAATAAATGATTCAAGTATCCACAATATTCATTTTAATATTTTCAAATTGACCTAAGTGTGCTAAATGCCAAGATAAATGAACTGGAAAGTGGCCAATGTTTATCTTCTTTACAGAGGTTCCAAGATTTATGACAAAGTTATTTCTGTAAGTCTAGGATAGATTTCAGCTCTTTCCGTAATATTGAATGTTATGCCATCATTGTATTGGATTCTAAAAAATTAATTTGTGTTTTAACCTACATTTATAGTTATCTAACTCTGACTTAATAAAGACAGTGGGATATAAAATGTTCAGACATATTTGTTAAACTACATTTTTGTTTCAATGTTTTTCACAAACAGAAAATTACCACAAACTCATCTAAAGTCAGATTCATTGCTTTATCTTCTTGTCTTTTGAGTATCCTTAGAGAAACTATACACTGCTCTCTAAAATCCCTTTTCTAATGTACTGCCTAGAATTAAAGAAATGATAGGTTTCAGCTTAGAAGATAAACTATGTTACCCTATGTAAAATGAGTTCAAGTCAAAGTAACAGTAAACTCACTGGGGGAAGGCTGGGAGGAGTGGAGAGAAGGGAAGCTGTGGTCAGATGTATTGTATAGCAGAAAAAATTTTAAAAATCTGGCTGTAGGGAATGTTCTTAATAAGCATTGATTAGGGAGGGCCCAATCTATTATGGGTGGGGCACCCATGATTGGTGGTGCTGGGTTCTAACTCCTCCCTTTTGGTATGGTAGTGGCTATTCTGTGCCACTGTATGTGGGAAGTATGTAATTTTTCCCTTTGATTTTATAGTGGGTAAAGATTAAGAGATTGCATTGAGTTTCAGAAAAGACTTGGAGTTTGGACTTGAAATGGTGTCAACACTGAAAGACTATGGAGACTTTTGTAGCTGGATTAAATGAACATTGCAGTATGGTATGGCTTGAGGCAACGGGGACGAGAAAGTGGAAGGTGGTGGTTTGAATGAGATGTCCCCAATATGTCCTGGCATTTAAATACTTCTTTTGAAGTTGGTGGCCCTTTGGGGAAGACTTGGAGTTGTGGCCATGCTGTAAGGAATATGTCTTTGAGGGAGGAGCAAGCTTTGAAGTTTCAAAAGGCTGCTATCCCAATGTGCTCTTTGCTTCCTGTTTGTGGCTAGGATGTGAGCTCTCAGATGCTGCTACAGTGCCATACCTGCCTCCCTGCTGCTGCCATCATGATAGTTATGGGATCTTATTGCCCTGGAACTGTAAGTCCCAAACAATCCTTTTCTTCCCTTAAAAAAAAAAAAAAAAAAAAAGCAGAATGTATTAATTTAATAAGAAAAATGTCATGCATTTTGCATCATGCATCATGATAAAAAAAGTAACAACAGTTCTGCCTGTCTCAAAGTATACAGCACCCAAATGTGACCTGTCAAGGTGTATGAGAAATGTATAAAAATGTAACATAGACAGACAATTTTAACAAGTTCTACATATCAGACAGAAAAAAGAACATAGGAGTTTGAACAAACACTTGTAGGTGTGCTTTAAAACAGTCAGAATCATAGAAAAAGCAGGATAGTGATTGCCAGGGGCTGAGGAGAAATGAGTAATGTCGCAAAATGCACAAGTTTTCCATGAGACAGGATGAAGTTCTGTAGAATTACAGTACACTCAGCACAGTGGCGATAGATATTTAATATATTATACAGGCACTTGACAATTACCACGAGCAATCTTTCTTTCCCCCCAAGACAGGGTTTCTCTGTGTAGCCTTGACTGTCCTGGACTCACTTTGTAGACCAGGCTGACCTCAAATTTGCAGCGATCCGCCTGACTCTGCCTCTTGAGTGCTGGGATTAAAGGCGTGCACCACCAAGGCACCAAGAACAATCTTAAGTGTACTCACCACTATCCCTAAAATACATAAGGAGGTAGACACATTTATTAGCTGGTCTGTAACTATCATTTGTTAATATATACATCAAAACATGACGTTGGGGACGGGGTAGTGGATTCATTGGTACAATGCTTACCTCCCATGCATGAAGCTCCGAGTTTGATCTCCAACACTGCACGTGTAGTGGTCTGAATCCACGGTTCCGGTAGAGAGGTATAGACTAGAGGAGCACAAGTTCGAGGTCATCCGTGGCCACCAAGGTGAGTCCTCTGCGCCAACCTGGGATACATGAGACCCATTGTCAAAAACATGTTGCACACTGTAAATATATGCAATTCTACTAAGTTGTCTATGAAAACACTCCAGACCATTTAAAATTTATCCTAATCATTTAATTTTCTAGCCTCCCTAAGGAGAAAATAAAATATAAATATATTCTGCAAAAATAATTTATGAGGATAATTTCTTAATTTTAAAGCAATAAACACACATTAATAATAAAAAGTTAACTTATAAACTGCTTCCAATTAAAGTTCATCTGTTTTGTTACAGTGTAAGATAGAGTCAAGTTTAGCAAAATTCAGATAAAAAAACACAGAGCCGTAACTTTCATTAATGAAAAAAAAAAAAAAAGAATGGACTAACATTCAATTCATAAAGCTCCCAAAATAATCTTCTTCTCTATGAAACAATAAACTATTGGAGTGTCAGGAAAAGACCCCTTTTAATGTATTGATCAATAGGTAATTCTCTACACCCATAGCTTTATTCATCATTTCTCTAGCAAGTGAAGTATAACGATGAAAACATTTTTTGAAACCGCAAATTAGAGAAACTGATTATGTTCTTATATAAAAGGACCAGCAAGTTTGCCTCATACAAACTTGCTTTATGAATAAAACAGGAAGTTCTTTTGTAGGGAAAGTAAATAATCATCTAAGAGGCATGGGAAAGGAGGAGAAGGAGGGGTTGGGGAAGAAGGGGAGAGGAAAGGAGATGGAAGGAAAGTGATAAGAGGGAAGAGAAAGGAAAGAGAGAATGGAAGAAAGGCAAGGGTGCACGGAAAGGGAGGGGAGAGAAAGGAAGAGAATGGAAGGAAAAAGGAAAGGGGGAAGGAAGACAAAGAGCAGAGAGAAAGAGGAGAGGGAGGGATGGGAAAGGAAGGGAAAGAGGAGAGAAGAGAAGGGAAGGAGATGATGGAAAGAAAGAAGGGAATTTGAACAAGATTAGGGATTATGTGTGCTGGAAGCTAGGTCATAACAGGGTTTACCTTGGTCTCTTGGAAAAACATAGACTGGAAAGGTAATGAAGTAAGGGGAAACATGGCATAAATTCAGAAGTTCACAAAGGCTTAAGAAAGTGAGTAGTACCAGACCAGAAGTTTCACTGGGCATGCCTACTGTAAGGAAAAGGTGTTTTATTCCGCAGAAACATGGAAGGCCTTCTGCAGCTCTCTCTCATGATGGGAGGACGTGAAGCAGCTCGGTGGAGAAGCCTGCGAAAAGGCCCTTGCCTGCATTGAGAACCAACGGACAGGGATTTTTGCTGTTTGATGAGACAGTCTTTGAAACACAGCAACAGGACACGGAACAATAATTTTCTACTGGTTCAAATATAGCTCAATGGGTCCTAAGTAAAGCTAAAAGAAAGTACGTCAGAGCACGGCATCATAACAAAAGTGCAAAGCATCAAAGACTGAAAGGAGACACTCAGAGAAACAAAGACAAATGTTCTTCCCCAGAATTGACAGTCATGCTGACTGCAATTTTTACTTCCACAATGGAAGCCAGAAGTCTACAAAACATGCTGCATTTTGCTTAGAGAAAAGAAGTATCAGCCAAAGTTCTACAGCTAGAAATCTATTGCCTAAAATTTATTGAAAACAAATATTATGTAATAATCATAGCTACTACATTTTTAACAAATATGCCAAAAATATACATTGGTTGAGTGATGATAGCCTCTGCAACAGATGGTTCCCAGACAATGAATGTCCACCTAAGAGTAAAACTAGACTGCTCTTACCCTACACAGGAAATCAACTCCAAATAAGCCGAAGACCACACTATGTGCCCTGAAACTCAGGAACCAGAAGAAGAAAAAGCAGATGAAATACTTCATAATATTGGTATATGCAAGGACTTTCTAAAAAAGAACCCCAAATGGGAGATCATGAAACATTAACCTAAAATAAAAATTAAAAATTATATTTGGAGGTATGTCCGCTCATACATGCCTTTAATCCCAGCGCTCAGGGAGGCAGATGCAGATGGATCTTTGTGAGTTTGAGGCCATTCTGGTCTACAAAGTAAGTGAAAAAAAAAAATTTTTTTTTTTTTTAAAAGCCAACTAAAAGAAATCAGGGGTCACTGTTAATAGATATAATGGATTTTATGGTAAAGTTATTAATATAACTTTCACTATGTAGTAATACAAAAGAAGGTAACAGCTCTAGACTTTTCTGCTACCAATACACGGCATCAAAACATACAGAGTAACAATGTAATAATTATTAGAGACAAATAAGATATAATTAAGGAAAATTTAAGATTCCATACACTAAATTCTGATCCTATTTTCTCCCTTAGATCCTCCCCCTCTCCGTACCCACCCAATGTCATGTTCTTGATCAACAACGAAAAACTTAAAGATTGAAAAAAACCCTAAAAATTGTTCAATTTTGTGTTGGAGTGGGGCTTGCCCTGTAGTATGGTTGACATGCTCAGTGTTGGTCCATTGCAGAGAGCTGATTTTCCCTCTCCCAGGAGCATGGATCACAAGGAGCCTCTTGGTTAGGGGTGGAACTCTGTGCCCACTTCCCCTTCCCTATTGGCATTTTATCTGGCTTGAACTTGTGTGTGATGGTATGGTCTATGTGAGTTCATATGTATATCACCTGTTATATCTATAAGATGCTATTTCCTTGGAGTCATCTACCACCCTTGGCTTTTACAATCTTTTAGCCTCTTCTTTGGCATATGTTCCTGAGCCTTGAGGGAAAGGGTTTGATAAAGCCATCCCACTAATGGCTGAATGCTCCAAAATCTCTCAGCACACTATCCAGTGGTGGATCTCTGTGTTAATTATTATCTACTGCAAGAATCCCAATAAGGCTTGAGTGATACACTGATCTATGGGAACAATATGTCAGTAGAAGTCATCTTATTGCTATGTTCATTTAATAGAAAAATAACAGTAGTAGGTTTTTCCCCTAGGGCCCATGACTATCTAGTCTCAGGTTCATGGCAACTTAGCAGTGCCAGGTATGGGTTCCATCTTTTGGACTGGGCTTTAAGTACCACCACCACCACCACCACCACCACCACCACCACCACCACCACCACAACAACAACAACAACAAAACAGCAACAAAAAGAGGTTGGGAACTCCTGTATCATTTGTGTCACTATTTTCTAGCATCATGAATGCTTGTTAGAAGCTTCTAGTTGGATACCAGCTTGATTTCCATGTGCAAAGACACAAGTTAATGGTGTCTTCAGCAAAATGACCTAATTGTCAGGTTGTGAAAGGTCACCAACAACACTTGCAATACCCTATAATGTTTGGGGGTCAGGTGTGGAACCCCTTTGGCCAACGAATAAAGGAAAAATTTAACTTAAGACTCATTAACTGCTATATTTGTTTAATAAGGAATGATGATATGGACATGATTATGACTAATAGGATTTAGGTGGTCTCAGTCTGTAAATGTATCAACAACTACAGATTATCACAGTACCCACGCACAATGCCTGCTTGCCAGCACTCAGGCTCCCTATATGCCCAGACACTCCTTTTGTCCCTCCTTTAGCAGTTCATACTTTTCCTGGGGGAAAGCCCTCAATGAGTTGGCAGTTTCCATCTTTATAAAACTCCCTTCTTCCACTTACCAAACCTTGCCCATCTTCTAATTGACACAACTACTCTGTTTTTCTACCCAGTAAAGTTTACAAAATCATAGTTTAAGAATAAATTCATTGATCTAGAATTGGAAAATAGAATATTACAAAAGATTACTGTCAATAACTGTTACTTTATCTTTGTAATAATTTTCTGTTAGTCTTAATTATTAAACACTTTGAAACAGATTTTTAAGTGATTCTGTGAATGTATATAATCTCTTTTACTTATAAGTATTATAAGACTTTACCATATACCAGGCATGGAGCTTTACCTGCACTATCCCATTAAGTCCTACTAGCCTGTGATTCTAGGTCCAGGGGATTTCACACACACACACACACATACACACACACACAATCATTGCTTTTACCTAATTCTTATTTCTAGGAAAAGTAAAAGCGAGAGTTAAAAAAAAAAAAAAAAAAAACAACAACAGCCCTTTTTTTTATAACCAAAGCAAAAATTTAAATTTAATGAATTAGAAAAACCCAGTTGGGAGGAGGTCCCCTTGTGTCACAGACCTAGGGGAGGGGAATAAGGTGAAAGAGGGAGGGAGGGAGGGAAGAACGGAAGGATACAAGTGATGGGATAACAAGTGAGATGTAATATGAATAAGTTAGTAAAAAAAAAAAAAAGAAAAACCCACAGTTGCTTCAAATTAACAAAACAGTTTAATATCAGGGAATGACTACTATTATATTCACACACCAAAAGCTTATTCTTCTTAGTCAAAGTATCTTTATTTGTATACGATATGATAGTATACATAAGTGACTCTAAAAATCCCACTGGGAAATGCTTACAGTTGGTTAACACTTTCATCTAGGAGGCCAGATACAAACTAACTCACAAAAATCAGTAATCCTCTTATATACAAATGGCAAATGGACTCAGAAAGAAATCAGACAAACAATGTTCTTCACAATAATATCATGAGCTAACTTGAACCAATCAACTCAAAGAGTTATCATCATAAACACTTCAAGTCTTTGAAGAAAGAAACGGAAGATATCAGAAAATAGAAAGATCTTCCATGCTCATGGATAGGTAGGATTAACAGTAAAAATGGTCGTCCCATGAAAGCCTTCACTTACCAGGAAACTGGGACAGAGGGGAAGACATCCTATTGGGACTCTAGATGAGAGAAGCATGGGAGAATAGCAAAGTAGAAGGATCCAGAGGGTCCTAGAAACCTACAAGTAGAACAGTATGATAGGCAGATTTGGGCCCAGGGGTCCCGCTCAAACTAAGGCACCAGCCAAGGACAATACAGGTGGTAAACTTTAAACCCCTACCCAGATCTAGCCAATGGTCAGAACATTCTCCACAGTTGAGTGAAGAGTGGGATATGACTTTCTCATGTACTCTGGTGCCTCACATTTGACCATGTCCCCTGGAGGGGGAGACCTGGTGGCACTCAGAGGAAGGACAGCAGGTTACCAAGAAGAGACTTGATACCCTATGAGCATATACAAGGGGAGGTAATCCCCCTCAGGAACAGTCATAGGGGAGGGGAATAATGGGAAAATGGGAGGGAGGGAAGAATGGGAGAATACAAGGGATGGGATAACCATTGAGATGTAACAAGAATAAATTAATAAAAAAAATTTTTTTTTTAAACCAGTAAAAATGGTCATCCTACCAAAAGCAGTCTATGACTGTAGTGCACTCCCCATCAAAATTGCAAAACAAGTCTTCACTCATCTGGAAAAAATGATTCTAAGCTGTATACAGAAACACACACACACACACACACACACACACACATACACACACACACACAAACTAAAATAATTCTAAACAGTAAAAGAACTGTAAGAAGTATCACTCACTATCCCCAATTTTAAGTTGTACTACAAAGCTATAGTACATTGTTTGTATAGAATCACATTAACATAAAAACAGACATGTTGATTAATGGAATTGAAATGAAAATCCAGACATAAATCCACACACCTATAAACATTTTGTTGTCGTTATTTTTTTTTTTTTTTAACAAAGAAGCCCAAAATACACACTTGGAAAAAAAAAAGACAGCATCTTCAAAAATTGTGTTTGTCAAACTGGCTGGTAGCCTGTAAGAGAATCCAAATAGATCCAAAGTTACCACCCTGCACAAAATTGAACTTCATATGAATCAAAGATCTCAACATAAAAGCAGATACACTGAACCTGACATAAGAGAAAGTGAGAAAAAGCCTTGAACTCACTGTTAGAGGAAAAGACTTCCTAAACAAAACACCATTAGCACAGGCATGAAGAACAACAGTTAATAAATGGGACTTCATGAAACTGAAAAGGATTTGTATGACAAAGGACACTGTCATTCAGACAAAGTGACAATCTGTAGAATAGGAGGTGCTGTTGTTGTTTTTTCCAACTCCACATCTGGTAGAGGGCTAACTAATATCCAAACTATATAAAGAATTCAATAAACTACATGCTAAGAAAACAAATAACCCAATTAAAAAAAATAGGTACAGATCTAAACAAAGAACTCTCAAAAGGGGAAACTTGAGTGGCTAAGAAACAGTTTTTTAATTGAATTGTATTTTTTTAATTAAAAAATTATTTTTTGGCTAAGAAACACTTAATGAAATGTTCAAAATCCTTAGCCACTGGGGACGTACAAATCAGAACTACTTTGAGGTTTTATCTTGAAGTCACAGGAATGGCTAAGATGAGTAAACAAGCTCATGCTGGTGAGGATGTAGATAGAGCGGGAGGCCCAGACACTGCTGGTGGGAGCATAACGTTGTACAGCTAGTATGGAAATCAGTGTGACAGGTGGGAACAGGAGAATGGATCCACCTCTAGATCCAGCTATGCCACACTTGGCATATATCCAAAGGGCACTGCGTCCTATCACAGGGACACATGCTGCTCATTGCTGCTCAACAGCCAGAAACCGGAAAGAGCTTATGTCTCTCAATGGACAAATGGATGTTTTTTTATTTTTTATTTTTTGAGTTTTTATTAATTTATTCTTGTTACATCTCAGTGGTTATCCCATCTCTTGTATCCTCCCATCCTTCCCTCCCTCCCATTTTCCCCTTACTCCCCTCCCCTATGACTGTTCCTGAGGGGGATTACCTCCCCCTGTATATGCTCATAGGGTTATCAAGTCTCTTCTTGGTAACCTGCTGTCTCCCCCTCCAGGGGACATGGTCAAATGTGAGGCACCAGAGTACGTGAGAAAGTCATATCCCACTCTCCACTCAACTGTGGAGATTGTTCTGACCATTGGCTAGATCTGGAAAGGGGTTTAAAGTTTACCTCCTGTATTGTCCTTGGCTGGTGCCTTAGTTTGAGTGGGACCCCGGGCCTAAATCTGCCTATCATAATGTTCTACTTGTAGGTTTCTAGGACCCTCTGGATCCTTCTACTTTGCTATTCTCCCATGCTTCTCTCATCTAGAGTCCCAATAGGATGTCCTCCCCTCTGTCCCAGTTTCCTGGTAAGTGAAGGCTTTCGTGTGACATGCCCCTTGGGCTAGTATGCAGATATAAGTGAGTATATACCATGGATTTTTTTTAAGTGACACATTTATACAATAGAGTATTACTCAGTTGTTTAACTGGTAACTGGGTGGAACTAGACTAAATAAATAAATAAATAATAAAAAGTTATTCGGAGTAAGGTATTCTAGACTCAGAAAGACAAATATGATGTGTTTACTAGAAGTGGGAGAATGGAGCTGACAAATGAGATGGAATAAAATATCATGGAACAGTCAACTTTATCCACAACACTTCAGAAAATTTATACTATGAAGGTTTAGAGGTGTTAGATAAGTAAAGTGTACAATCACAAAGGCAAGTCACAAGTGACAGGCAAGCCACATGCAACAAAAACATGTTTTTCCATAGAGGCGCATAAGCAAATAACAATAGCCAGATGTAATGAATAATCTGAAGTAAATTCACTAATACCTGCCACACCCGGGAGGATATGAGAACACATTCCAAGAACAATTTTGTATTTTGAAGAAACTGAAGTGACAAGACACTTGTTTTCTTGAAAATTTCTCACAAGCAATTAGAATTCCCCCCGCCCCCATAACTCTCCATTCTTGGACTGTGTTCTGACAATATGTATTCATTTATATGTGGATATTGGCTGTCGAGTTCGTGGTGACCAAGCCACAATGTGTAGAACTACAGAGGTTAGGCAGAAAAGTAGCCTAAGTACACTAAGTTCAGACAGACCTCCCAAGGAAAGAGAGATGGTCATGGATAGGTGAGGAGGTTCGAATCAGAGTCTCAAGTGGGGAGAGGGGAGCAGAGGGGGAAAGGGAGAGAATATGGGGAGAGACAGCTAAAATTAAGGTCGATATGAGGGATATAGTATGGAAACATTACAGAAGTAGCATCCTAAATACACACACACACACACACACACACACACACACACACACACACACACACACACACACACACACATATGTTAAGGCAATCTAACTGAAACCACCAAATAATAGGGAAACAGAATTGACTATTTCTTTTAACCCAGGATAGGTTATGTCTAATTGAGTTGTTGACCAAAGGGGTCCCATGGGAATCCCCAAGCAACCCAGGCTGTTGCCAAGACTATAGTTGCTCTCCACAAAATAACAGCAAGACCCCTGGTGAGGACACCTATACAATTATTGAATGTGGAGTTGATCTGGTACTTCCATAGAGTCTTTACACTATACATTGTCTTTAGTATGGGAGGGTACTCTACATGCTACCAAGAAATATATACACAATCCCTTGGATCAACAATAGGCTAGAGCAATGGTGGCAAAAAGTTGGTGGGAGTGTCCAACCAATATCTACTTTGACTTAATGTCCACACCATGAGATGCGGGCTTTTTCTTATTTTGTCCAATTTCAGTGTGGTAGTCTTTTCTTTATCTTTTCCTTGTTTATCCCTTAGGAACTCATACCCAACCTGCATTGGTGACCATGAAACTAAGGGTAGGCCAGGCCCATACGGTAAAACTGTGTACATACTACTGTTCTGCTAAAGGAATGTAACCATAAAATGACTGACATTCTCCTATACTCATGGATCCGTGCCTTGCTCAGCCATTATCGGAGAAGCTTCCCCCGTAGGAGATGGAAACATACAGAGACCCGTAGCCAGACAACATGCAGACAGTGAGAGACCTTGGGACACTCATCACTGAGGTGTAGCCAATAAATTCCTCCCCTCAAGGCTCAGGCATCCCATGGATGAGGTAGAAAAAGTTTAAGAGCATCAGAGGTCAGAGCACACAAAGAAAATAAGTAAAGCCCTTCTAACTCAACATAATCAATGCTCAAATGAACTCAGAGAGACTGAAGCATCATGCACAGGGGCTGCATGGGCTGCATCATGTCCTCTGCATTTGTATTTCGGCTTCTAGTGCAGTGTTTTTTATGAGATTTGTGAGTGTGAAAATGAGTAGGTCTCGGTTTACTGTGCCTTCCCTTGGGCTCTTTTCCTTCTGTTTATTTGTCTAATTTCAATGCATTAGCCTTTATTTTATCTTCTTTTCTTTTATTATTATTCCTTAGGAGCCTGTCTGACATGAACTCTGGTGCCCCATATTTGATCATCTCCTCTTGGTGGGGAGGCCTGATGGCACTCAAAGAAAGAATAAACAGGATACCAAGATGAGACTTGATAGCCTATGACCATATAGTGGGGGAGGAGGTCCCCCTCGGTCATAGACCTAGGAGAGGGGAATAGGGTGAAAGCGGGAGGCAGGGAGGAGCGGGAGAATACAAGTGATGGGATAACAATTGCGTTGTAATCTGAATAAATTAATAAAATAAAATAATTTAAAAAGGAGCCTGTTTGCTTTCTAAATGAGAGAAAGTGAGTGGATTCAGATGGGAGGAGAAGTAGAAAGGAAATGGGAGGAGTAGTGGAAAGGGAGACTGTATCAGGACATACGATGTGAGAAAAAAAAAATCTATTTTCAATAAAAGGAAATAAAAAGAGCTTACTCGTCTGAATTCCAAGTCTCTATTACTCACTACTGACAATCATGAGCCACCAACAACAGCCGCCTTCAAACAAAAGCAACCAATAAGTGATGAATGTTTTCTTTGGGGATAATCAGAATCTAGCACAGGAAAAGACCTTCTGGGTGAGATCATTTCTTCTTGGTATCATCAGTATCTCTGAAAGATTTGGAAGAACACACACTCAAACATATTGCCCATGTCTCTTATCTATTCATATGCAAGAACTCAGAATAACCATTCCAATAATTATTATTAAACTCAAAAGCAAGACAATTTATCTGTACTTATAGAGCCATCACCTAGTTACTTAATTGTTTATGATTTTGGTTGAAATTTCTTATGAAACTGAAAGCTTACAGACTAAAATCTCTATCAATATAAATATATAATGCAGGGAATAAATTACATACTGCTTTATACCTTTATGTATTTGGAAAATTTACTTTGAAGAAATACTATAATTATGAATAATTTTAACAAGCATATTGTTTTATAAATGTTTAAGACTAAATGCTTCAGAACAGAGGGAATTTGTTCACTCCTAAACCACTAACCAAAACAAACATGAGGTATTTTAAAATAATACACACATTAGCTTTGCTTCTCCACAATTGTCATTATAGCAGAATGTATGTTTAAAACACTAATGCCCCCAAGTTTCCTGGTACATCTTGCGTTACCATCACTTTTCTATTGGCATTCCTATGTTGGAGTAGACTGTTCTTAAAATAAGTTAGTTGAAAACAACAATTATGTTCTTCTTTGATGTCTACTCAAATATTCACTGGTGGAAAGGTCTTAGTGTCAGTTGGTGATTTAGTGTGTTCCCTCAACTGCTCTAGAAAGAAACAATTTATTTGCTTTTTTCTGCTATCTTGAGGAATAATGCTGAATCTAAAATGTCATTGCTTTCTCTCTCATCAGTGAAAAAAGTATTAGAGACTTTAATTTTCCCCCTTCACAGTCAACTGTTTTTCCCAGGGTTCCTTAACTCTTTAGTGGCCCAACAAAGAAAGAGCCAATGATTGCCTACGTAAGTCTGAAGGAAATAGCCAATAAGCATCACAAGGTTATTTAAAAGTGATATGAAGTAATACAAATGATAATAGCTAAATGTTAAATAAGTAAAAATAAACCAAATGAACATTATTGATTATTATATTATTGATATGAATTAGTGAAATTCATGAGACCTACAAATTACCAAAGAATCAGGCATGAATCCCAGAGTGACAAAGCTGTGGTTGGACACTAACACTTTCTAATAATGCCATCTACTAAAACAGAGCTATAGAGAGATTTCTCATCCAACAGAATTATTCACACTAGGATGTATTAACTGACTTACTAGCAGAAATGAACTTGATTTCCTCATGTAGAAATTGCAGGGGAGAAAAACATAACAAAGTTCTGATACCAGATGACCCAGTGGATCAAAGACATTTATCACCAAGTATAATAATCTGAATTTGATCTCAGAACTGTATGGAGTAAAGAAAGAATTCACTCCCACAAATTGTTCTATGACTAAAATCTTGTACAGTTACACACATGCACACACACAATGTAAATTAATTCCAATATGGCCACACATGGTGACTAATATTTGTGATCCTAGCACACAAGGCCAAAAGGACTACCAAGAATTCAAGTTCAAGATCTGAGTATGGAGTTCCAGGGTAGCATGGGTTTTGTATTAACACACTGCCCCCTCCCCACTCCCCACTGAATTTCCAATTTTGAGGTCTGTCAGAGCCTCTAATACAGTGCTCTAATTAGCAGGGCATGGGCACACTTGCCATCCGAGTTACTAGGGAGTCTGGGACTAGAACCTGGGCTACAGAGGCACATGGGCAAACTAGTAACAAGCATCAGGCCCTGGTTCAATCCAGAGCTTCTCAACCCCACCATACTCCCATAACACATACCTATCCATCCAGACAGACAAACCAGGTCATACCAATGTGTTGAACTCTGAATACACAGATGATGACTGGTCATTAAGTGGTCTGTCCTTTGTACTTTCTTGTTTTTAAGAAGTAGTAACTTAGAGCTAATCTATTTGGACCCTTTCCAAATCTCCTTGGTCTCCAACAGCAAGCACTTCAAAGATTTTTTTTTTTTATGTTTCTGAATAAAATGGATTTTATTTCTAGCAGTGAAGCCCCCTCTCACAGACACATAATTTTGTCCTATTCTTCCCTTATTTTAATTAATAATAATTATTTTGATATATATTTTATTAATTCATTCATATTACATCTCAATTGTTATCCCATCCCCTTGTATCCTCCCATTCCTCCCTCTCTCTTGCTTTCCCTCTACTCCTCTTCCCTATGACTATGACTGAGGGGGACCTCCTCCCCCTGTATATGCTTATAGGGTATCAAGTCTCTTCTTGGTAGCCTATCTTCCTCTGAGTGCCACCAGGCCTCCCCATCCAGGGGACTGGTCAAATATGGGGCACCAGAGTTCATGTGAAAGTCAGTCTCCGCTCTCCACTCAACTGTGCGCAAGCCTGTGGTGGAAGATGAAAAAAAAAAAAAAAAAATCACTGAATGGCTTAGGCAGAGAGGAGCCAAGAGCCCTGACCTGGTTAGAACAAAGGCACCGTTAAGCAGGTGTTTCTTTTCTGTGGATCACCTGGCATTAAAGAAAGATGAGGAACGCGAACTTTCAGTAGACAAAACCAGAGGAGGCAGCATATTTTGTTAGGCTGCTGCTTTAATGTTCTCAAACAATACCTGTTTATGGCAAACAAGTAAACACCTACCAAGTATCCATGAGTGGATTATAGTCTTAGCAAAAGGGCTATGTAGAAGTCATATTAAAGAACGACCCTAAGAAAATGAACCTCCGCATTTTATTTCTGAACTTCCACATTGTAAATCCTGATGAAATAAGGTTTGAGTTGCTCTGATCCTATTATGCTTTGTATCGTTTAGCCCATTTGCCACACCTCTGGCCTCAGTCCCTTCTAGCTCTGATCCACCTATCTTAGTATCTATCTTTTGACAGACAAACGGACAGACAGACGGCTAGCTGATTTACATGGAATGATGCCTAAGTGGACAAGCTATTACCTGTTCAAATGTCATCTTCAAAGACTATTATCTTCATCTTAATCATCTTCATCACACTTGAGAACAAAATGAATCAATCTGCCCCTGCCCCCAACCTCACCAGATTAAATGGAAGGCAGTACAAGTTTCAGAACCAACATAGGAGTGGGATTAATGTTCTTTTGTGCAGATTCTATGCCAAACAGTTTATTAAATAATGAAAATAAAAAATGTACAGAACAGAACTGTGTTTGTGCTCCTTCTCCAGGAAGTTAAAGCTTTTTTCCAGAGAATCCTTGATCTCAGAATTTAAAATGCATCGGAATTAATTATGCATTAGAAACACAGATACAGTTTAACAGTGAGCTGTTTTTAAGAGTGATTAAAGTCTCACTGGAAGTTCTAAACATCTCACTCTGACAGTTCAGCCTGGCCTTGACTTGTTCTTTACAGTTCAGTCTTACTATGGGGCTTTACAGCTGACTTGATGGTGCTTTCAATGGCTCTGGTGTTAGCAGCACGGGCAGCATGGAGGTTTACTTTCCAGTGGCCTGCCTCTTCAAAGCACACAGGGAAGATAGTGCCCTTTGCCTCTGTTCACACACCTACCAGCTGGGGAGCACAACAGTGACCATGCCTGCGCATAGGTGGGAAGCCAGGATAGCACTAATGGCCGTGCACTGGGCAGCTCAGTAGTTGGGTGCGCTGCCTAGCTATTCCACTGACACTAGGAGGCTAAGAGGAAGGAGAACTTTGAAGACCTTTCCACTCTTATTTCCACCATTACCAAGAGAAAAGATCAAAATAAAGATGTTTAAGAACTTTTCATAATCTACAATGGCATGAAACAAGTCTCCATGTAACAGCCCCGTCCTCCCCTACTCACCGGAAAACAAAAGGAAACTGCCCAACAGCAATACTTCATGAGTCTAAATCATGCTTTCAATTTTTATGGTGCAGAACACAGGCTCTAAAAAGGCTTTTTTTTTTCCCCCCCCCAACTTTCCAGTCTTGGGTTTGAGTTTGGGGCCTTGCATGTGCTCAGCAAGTACTTTATCAGTTGCCTAGATCCCTAACCCTTTTGAAAACTTTGAGGCTTGCTCCTTCGGCACAGCTCAGGGCTGGCCTTGAGCTCCTCCATCTGAAGCCTAGATAGGCCTTAACCGCTTTCGCCCTGCCTCAGCCTCCCGGGAACCTGAGCCGGAAGGTTTGTGCCTCAGGGCTCAGCTATTTACTTACCGCAGGCACACAGAGGAATAACATCCACATCACAAGACTACACAACAGTAAACCAAGTTTTCTGGTAAGTAGACTTTGCTTTCAGCTTTAGACCTTCAAATTAACCTCACCCCTTTTTTCTTCTCTTTTTATCTCTCAGATCCGTCTGAACAGTATTCTTTCTTCCACAATTTACTAAAGCAATATAAACCAGACATTAGGGATTAGCAATAAAAAAGACCAGTACCGCTCAAGCAAACCAAAGTGTTATTCTGGAACAATTAGTTACAAAAATAGTATAATTTCAAGTATGATAATACACGAGACGGCCTTTAACAGATTCGTGTTAAGCCACAGAGAAAAAGGAAAATACAGACCATAAGTATATGTATGAGCAGTGAAGCTGTAAAGGGAAAAGGCTGATTCCTAGAGAGTGGAACCTAACTCAGAAACAACAGAGCAATTAATATCAAATAATGGTTATAAAATCAATTTAGGGACACAATTCCTAGTATACAGACAGGATAAACACACGGAGAACAGGAGGATCTAAAATGCGTTTCTTAATCTGTAGCCATCAACAGTCTGAAGCAGCAAGGCTTATTTATGGCTGGCATAAAGCAGTGTTTTTAGGAACCCAGTCTTTAGTCTAGAAAAATAAAATGGGGAGTTACCAAAGTTACAAACATTCATGGAAGAAACAGCAGAGTACACTCAGCACCTCACAATGTAAGGTTTAAACAACACAGTGCACACTTTTATCTTTCTCTACTTTTAATAAATTTTGCACACATGCACGTGTCTGTCTTGGGTGGTGAGTGTACATCCATGTCACTGACAGTGAAAGTACAAAGCCCAGGTAAAGCTCCACATTTGAGAAAGCTCACTATAACTGCAGTTAAGGTGTGCAGTGACAGCAACTCTGCAACTGCCTTCACCTCACTGTAAAAGTAAGCCTTTAAGAACAGACCATGAAAAATGGGGGAAAGGTCACCAAAGTGAAATTTTCTTTTTCTTTTTCTTTTTGGTTTTTTGAGACAGGGTTTCTCTGTGTAGCCTTGGCTGACAGACTCGCTTTGCATACAAGGCCGGCCTCAAACTCATACTGATCCGCCTGCCTCTGCCTCCCAAGTGCTGGGGTTAAAGGTGTGCGCCACTACAATGGGCTTCAAAGTGATATTTTCAATGTCTCTTTACCAGCAAATCAGGTGAAAAGATTAAAAGAGAATGGCGCCCACGCGCGCATGCGCGCACACACACACACACACACACACACACACACACACACACAAAGATACTCTCCTACCATTACCAGAGAGTATGAGGAAACAAGCTTCAGAAATTTGGGCACAGAATATCCAAAGACCATCTTCTATCAAGAGAACAGTACGAATGCTCTTTTCCAACTGATGGTCCCAGTGAATCAGTCAGTGTATTTGCATAGAGAGACACTACAGTGAACCCAAAAAACACCAATTAAAAAAAGAAGTCCTAAAGAGTGGCAAAGCAATGTCATTTTGGGGTTACAATATGGACAGAATGTGTGTCAAAATAAGATGGAAGGTTCATTCAATAAAATATTCCACCAGGTGATGGTGGTGGTGCACGTCTTTAATCCCAGCACTCGGGAGGCAGAAGCAGGTGGTCCTCCGTGAGTTCAAGGCCAACCTGGACTACAGAGCGAGTTCTAGGACAGCCACAGCTGTTACAAAGAGAAACTCTGTCCTAAAAAAACAAAAAGATAAATAACTATATAGATAGATAGATAGATAACCAAACAAACGTTCCATGTATTTGAACGGTGCAAGAGATAATTTCAAGTTACAAGTAAATACATACTTGTCAAATCTCCTAGGATAAACATTCTAAGAACAGAAATGCAGCACTGGGCTGCTCAACTAGTGCAGGGAAAATAATGGAACCACACAACAAGCTAAAAGGCAAGGAGCAAAAGGAAAAAAGACAAAGGACATTAAGTGGGAACCACTTTTTCTATATGAACACTCACAATACACACACCTTTCACTGGCCTTAAACACACAATATTCTAACTTGTTCAGAAAACTCCACATAACCAAGAAGTTGGAAGCTTGATTATCAACACTTGGGTGACAAAACTTTTTCTGACACAACACACTTTTACTCACCCCAATAGGGATCTCAAGACAGACAAAATTATGGATAGCATCAAAGTTCAACTGTGTTAAACCAGTGAGTTTTACAGTAAATTAGAGGAATATGGGTGAGGGGTTACTTACAGGGGCAGAAATGACTCAAGGACAGCTCCATCACCAAAGCCCACCCCAGCCAGCATGGATGACAGCTCACAAAGCTGGAAACCTGAAATATATTGCACAGCCTACAGGAAGGCAGCCCAACAGGTTGTAATGTCCTTTCCAGGTGGCTCGCTTATTCTTTAATTTTTTATTAATTTATTCTTGTTACATCTCAATGGTTATCCCATCCCCTGTATCCTCCCATTCTTCCCTCCCTCCCATTTTCCCCTTATTCCCCTCCCCTATGACTGTTCCTGAGGGGGATTACCTCTCCCTGTATATGCTCATAGGGTATCAAGTCTCTTCTTGGCAACCTGCTGTCCTTCCTCTGAATGCCGCCAGGTCTCTCCCTCCAGAAAACATGGTCAAATGTGAGGCACCAGAGTTCGTGTGAAAGTCATACCCCACTCTCCACTCAATTGTGGAGAATGTTCTGCCCATTGGCTAGCTGGTCTGGGCTCTGAGACTTCTTTGTAGTTCTGTTCCGCTTCCCTCCTTCCATATGAAGAGGGCTCTCGGCTTATTGCTTATTCTGGCGGGGAGAGGCCTAGTGAATCTGCTCAGTTTCAGGGACTTCCTGAAGCTGTTTTGAACTGTTTACTTTCCTGCTTACAGAGCTTCCTAAAGGATGGAATCTCTGAGGAAACTGTTACACAACATATGCATCAGTTATCTATGACACATACATACAGTTAATAACAAAGGCAGTGAGAAGCCATGAACTAAAGCTGAATACAGCTTAATCTGCTGAGTGAAGCAAGCTACAGAATACCAAGCATAACTGGAAGCACTGAAAGCCAAACTTTTATTACTGACACACAAGATAAAACCATAGGTATAAACAAATTAATTATTCGTGTAAAAGTCAGGGCAGTACTTACTTTTAGGCGTGAAGAAAAAAAACCTAACTCTCCAGATACTAAGATTTTTATATCTTAAGCAGTTGAACTTACATCAAAGCAGTTACTGGGTGGATGCTGATTTCTCTGAACAGGTAACCTATGTGTGAGTGTGGCTACACACACACAGGGATATACATTGTACCTCTTATAAAGAGCACAAACAATGTAAGACACACAAGAAAATATCCAAAGTCTGTGAATACGTGGATCCTTGATGTGTCTGCAGAAAAGCTGCTAACGCAAGGAATGATGAATATAAAGAACAAAGCACAAACATTAAAGTCAAATTTTATTTTGACTAGGTATCTTACTTTACCTTTTGTTTAGGTTTAAGGTTATATCCACAGCCAAAAAAATTTTATACAAATGCATGCCGATAATATGTTAATAATGAAGACATTATAAACGTGTAAAAATTACCATATATACATATATATGTATACACATACATATACATACATATACATATATTTTTAAAGTGATATTAATAATGGCATGTTTCAAGAAAAAACAGCAAACACAAACTAGTAGCCAGATATCACACTGGTGAAACTGAACATGGAATATTTTTCGTGCTGGCTTGAAAGAGCTGTCCCTGACCAGGGTCTAAACAAATGGGTTATAAGAGAGGGATTCTCCATTTTCCTAATGCTGTGATCCTTTAATGCAACCCCTTACCACAAAATGATTTCGTTGCTACTTCATAACTGTAATTTTGACAGTTGTGATTTGTAAATACAAAATGCAACCTCTGTGAGAAAGACTGTTTGGCCTCACAAGAGTCAGGACCCACAGGATGAGAACCACTGATAGAAAAGACACAACTGATGCAACTGTTCTCTGCTCTACATCATAGCATACACAAGACTACTGCTTTGTCACCAACATATGAATACTAAGGGCACTTCCACATTTCTAGGCTCGCCTAAAGTGTTCCAATGTTAGATTCCTTTTCCTGAGGGTTGTTTTGAGCCCAGCAGATATTTAATGGTAACTCTATCTGTTCCTTGAACTTTTGCTAACCCACTTAGGACACATCTGATAAGTGCTTTACTTGCTAGGCTGAGTAATTATAGAGAGATATTTGTTATTAATGTGTCTTGCTTGAGCTATAGATCAAAACTTGACACCTTAGTAGTATATGCAATTCTCCTTAACTTTCAAATGAACTATGGGTTTATTACTGATCAGAACTTTTGATAAAGGGATTGGCTATTATATAAGGATCACTTTTCTAGAAAGTTCTCCATAAACATTAACAATTCTGTGCTACAAATATCCTTATACATGTCTGTATACAGTCAGCATTTTCATAGTAATGAATTAGAAGAATCAGCACTTGGCTTGCTCTTTATTTCAGCACCTCTGGACAACAATTTAGGAATACCAATATCCCAAGACAAGAGCCAGAAACCTCAATTCTGTCACTTGTTTATTTTCAGAACTAAAATTTTATAAGATTCTACCTATACTCCTACTTAATCTCTGTAACTAGAGAGACTGAGCAAAACTTTTAAAAAGCTTTACTTGTAATACTACCAAACTGGAAAATACCCAAATCACTATATAATGTGGTAAATAAACAAGGAATACTAGTTAGTAATAAAAGAATACACTACTGACCTATATGACAATTTGTTCATTATATGTTATATTCATTTTTTGGTTTGAGTATTTTTAATCTATACACTTACAGGTATAAACCTAATCAACAGGACAAGTTAATTCAAATTCCATTTTTGTAAAATTCTCCGAGATAGAGACTATGTTAG
The DNA here is from genome assembly GCF_903995435.1 of Acomys russatus. Lineage (NCBI taxonomy): Eukaryota > Metazoa > Chordata > Mammalia > Rodentia > Muridae > Acomys > Acomys russatus. Next base: position 9,888,564 of record NC_067153.1, read on the forward strand.
TGGTTGCCAGGTGCTAGAACTACTGAGATTATGTATGTCCACAGAGTGTGATGTTGATAGTTCTGTACCACAACCACAAGTTACACAAACCTACATATATTTAAAGAAGAATCATTTTAAATATTGTGCCCATGTCAATACCCTGGTTTGTGTTGCCCTACAGTACCAAGGATACTGGGTTTACACATGGACCTCTCTGTACTGCATTAGCAACTTCCTGGGAATATATAACTGTTTAAAAATAAAATTAATAAAACACACTTGCATACACAAGAAAATTCAAGCAAGATAAAAAATGAATCACAGCCAATTTTATTCAAATTCTCCAAAATTTATAATAAACATGTTAAATGCTTCTAAAAATGTTTGTCACTCTTTATACATAATGGTTATTGTGCCTTTCATTGATTCTTTTTTCTTCTTCTCTTTATGTTCCTTTAATAGAAGCCAGAATCTTGGGTTGCCCAGTTGGGAGCCTAAAATACATGCAGAGAGAAATCATCAAGATGCAATGAAATCTGAAAGCGCTAACAGAAAAGGGAGTGGTAGAAGCATCTTCTCACTCGTGACTTTCGGATGGTGATAAAGTGTAACAATACCCAGTCACCAACCTGGGGACAACAATCAACAAAGTCACTCTGAACGCAGAGGAAAAAAGCAGACAGGAAGAAAACCATCACATAAAACACTTTCCAGGCTCAGCTCTACTAGACTTGCTTGGAATATGCAGTGTAATTCAATCTAATTTCACCTATTCTTCGAGTCTCAGCTCAATGCAGGTACTAACAACGCCCCACCCTCAGTCATAGCAGCCAGGGTTTAAGGGGAATTAAAGATGGCTTGGAAGTTACAAAGTCACTCAAGTTCTTTGCACATCAAAAATGAGGGACCTCTACTAAAAGGGGGAGGGGATATTTTGGGGCAGCTAATTATGAACATCAAATAAAAGATAAAATTAAAATTTATGTAAGATCAGCACAAAAAGCAGTAGTTTTTTAACAGAACAATTTCTTTAGGTTTAGAAAGAAAACACACATTTCAAGCACATGTAATTTATCATCTATCAGAATCAAAATGATGTGCTGAGCGCCCTGGGGAAGTAAAATAATGAAGTCACAAAAGAAGAATAAAAGAATAAACAGTTATAATTGGGAACATAATTTTTAGTCTGTTCACTTGACTAACAAGCATAAGACATGTAAGACAAAATTAGTTTCAGCTTAGCAGTTTCTTGAACACTATGTTTGCAAACTTAAACAGAAACACAAAATTAGAGCTACCCATACTGACTCTGCTCTCAAAGTTCATGTAACAGTTGTTGCATTACTACTAAATCCCAGACAGAATGGAAAATGTTTGGTTTTTACCTCTGATCTACTGTTCTGATTAAGTTTCTTTTCGATATTCATGGCCAGCATTTGGCTTCTAAACGAAAGACTTTTTGTCTTTTCAATCACTTGTTGATAGGGTGAGACTGCATTGTTACCCATTACCACGTGACCCTAAAATGAAAGAGAAATTATTCCAGTAAAGTCAGTGATTGGAGTGTCTTAGTAAATCATGAGCACAACGCAAACCACACGCCTGTTGCACACCTATCACTGTATTGAGATGATAATATTTATCCATCAAGAAAGCACAGGATGTCGCTGCTGCCGTCAAACAAGTGCTACCCAACTATTTTTTTGGTGGGTATAGAGTGCCAGGAATGGGGCCTGACACAAAATAAGAATCTTGTTAAACTTACAGCCCTAGTCTGGGTCTTGCTTTTCCATTTTGAGACAGTATTCTGTTAATTGGCCTAGGATTCTGCCTCAGAGCCCAAAGTAGGGGAGATTACAGGCCTACGCCACTGGGCTCAGCCCAACGAAGTTTCATATACAAGAAGTGTGTTGTACACGCCCATAAGCCAGCACACAAGGCAATTAGCCAGCCTGGTCTATACAGTGAGTTCCAAGGCAGCCAGAGTCTCACAGTGAGACACTGTCTCAAAAACGTTTATAGAATAAAATGTCTAATTAAAAATTGCCAGAATTATAAGAGCAGTCAGCAACTGCTATACAGCACGTACCACGCCTAATAGAATACTCACTAGTTTAGAGTCAATCTTGGCATCCAGCCTCGCATTTCTAATTAAGTTCACAATCCATCTTTCAGCTTCTTCTGGAGTCATATTCAGCTTATCTGCTAACATACTAATGAGAGACATAGAAGCTGAGTGCTTTGTGCGTGGTGACTGACTCATACTTTGCATACACTTCAAACACTTCCGGATTGTGTTCTCTTCCATGCGTGCCCCTTAGCTACAGCCACCATCCTCTTCTCTCCATCAAGACACTCTTCCCCAGCAGCCATACTAAATGTTCTACAAACACTCCCAACTCTGGGCTCTTTGCACAGGGTGTCCCTCTACCAGCCCTTTGCCTTACTTAGCTACCTGTCTCTTACATGGTTCTCAAATGTTAAAGGAACCCAATAAATCTTTCAATGATGATATGTGTTTTTATAACCAACCTATTCTTAGTTGCTTTGCTTTGTTGACCTCAGGGCTCCAGGGCAACTGTACATGGTAAAGCAAAGAACATGCACCTTTGAGGTGTATACTATGTACAACATGTCCAGAAAGGAGTGTCATGCAGACCACAATGGAGGAAACCAATACTTACTTGTCTGATTCCTACTCTAGCCATAAAGCTGACGCAGACTCCATTACTACTTTCCAGTTATTATCCAAATAATCTGTATTTGAGCCCTTAATCTTTTTTACATAGTTGTTTAGCCCTAAAACCCTATAATCAGTTTATTTCCCAGCTCTTTTCAAATCTTAAAAAAAAAAAAAAAAGCATAAACATTCAAACTTAATTACCTAGTCACGGCTTCTTCTAGCTTAGCTACAATCTAAGTTTTCAGCTTCCCATTACTCTCTCTCGTGAGTTCTCTATGACAGCCTGACTCTTTCATTGAAATATGGACTGGCTTTGATGCTGATGACAAAGACCAACTCGCAGAGTAACTAAGCTGAGAAGTTAGGGGTAGGTGATCACCTAATCTCCAAACACATCAACTACAATATCAACAAGTAGAAGATCTATGAGAAATCCAGCAGGGCTTACCAATGCTAGAATGATTCCAGCCTAGAAAACATACACACACACACACACACACACACACACACACACACACACACACACACATTCTCTCTCTCTCTCCTCTCTCTAGATGATAAATGTAAAAATATTTTAAAAGAATGTCTATACTAATACATGCAAAATACTAAAGATACAAAGAAAGAAACAAAATGAAAAACATACAGACTAGTCAAAGCTTAAAAGATAAGCTTGGCTTAGGCCACCCTAGAAAATGCTATAAAATGAAATCAAAGTGCAGAATTTCTGAGGAAAAAAGATCCAAGTCAGTCCCAATCTAAAAGAAACAAATTCTAATACTAAAAATCCTAACTGTCTGGAAGCATTTCAAAGTAGACTTGAATGTTTTCTTCATGTATCTTGAAGTTGGCTATTTTACCTGTTACACAAAAAGGTACCAAGTGTGTTAAGATGAGCAGAGGCCTCAACCTCAAACAGAAGCAGGCACTCCATCCACAGTCTCGTTGCTCTAACTAAGCTTGTTCATGCTTCCAGAGCACAGCAGATCCTTCTTTGTGTTTCTGTGACGCCATCAATGCCGGTGGCCCCACTTACAAACATTAGATATGTATCTTGCACTAGGGACTTAATTGGGTTTTTAATGATTGCACACTGATTATCTATCAAATCACCAATGGCAGGCCTTGAGAATGGTCTCTCTTCCCTCTTCTGTAAACCCTAGCCATCATTCTGCCATCTTCGCACAGATTTGCAGCCCAGCATTTCACATGTGATATTAATAGCTACCAAATTTTACTTGAAAAATACAACTTATTTTGGAGTTGTTGACTAAAGGGTTACAATATGGGAACCTGTGTTGTGGTTTTCACTGAAGACTGCAGCCAATGCAGCCAAAGAAAAGGCTTGTCTAGCTGTAACAGGATGCTATGAGAAACAACTAAAGAAGCCTGCTAAGGAGAAACTGTGGTTAACTGTGGCAGTAGGTGGACAGAGAAAGCTCAAAAACACTAAATGCTAAACATGACAACTGAAATACATAACCTTATATTAAAACTAACACAGAAATGTGATAATGGTCTTTGCAACTACTATCTGTTAAAAACTATTTCTCTCTACTCCCCAACATATGATTTTAAATATAAATGTTTATGTGGTGATAAGAACTTAAAGGAAAATGTTTTTTTTTTTTTGTTTTTTTTTTTTGTTTTTCAAGACTGGGTTTCTCTGTGTAGCCTTAGCTGACCTACACTCACTTTGTAGTCCAGGCTGGCCTTGAACTCACAGCGATCCACTAGCCTCTGCCTCCCAAGTGCTAGGATTAAAGGTGTGCGGCACCACCGCCAAGCTTTTTTTTTTTTTTCTTTTTTTTCTTTTTTTGGAAAATGTTAAGATCTAATTTTACTTAATAAATGAAGTAGACCAACTTCAGAGTATTAAAAATATAAGAATAGTGGGAAATAAGCAAATTAATTCCCCAAGGATATCACAGTAGTGTGATCCAACCTGTGTGTCATTTGCATTCAAATTATTACTCCAATCTTTGATTTATCTCCTGTTAAAAGCTAGTCTAAGAATTATACTACATTTACATTTCAGACACAGATATCTAGTAAATAGTAAGCTATACTAAATTAAACCCCAGCATACCATCTTTCCATACTTATTTTTTCTTGTAGGATTTTGTAGTATCATACAAATCCACATACAATCTCAATATGCATTATATAAAGACCTAACCATCATATGTGCTTAGTGACAAGTATCAACTTATTTAAGAAGCAATGAGACTCATCAAGTTATTGTATTCAGGAACTGAAATATTTATCTTTTAGAAGGAAAAAGAAGCCAGAGACATCTCCCCGCCACCCACAAAAGAAAGAGAATGAACATCTACTAATTAGAGGTCACAAAGGCCAGCACGGACAAGGGAAAGGAATGAGACTGTGTGGCACAATAAATACTTAAAGACAGTCTAAGTTCAGGCACAGTGAGTTTAGGACTGTCTGACACTTCCCTCTGAATTACTTCTCTGGCCTTCCCAATATAAAGCATATGTTCACTCCATATTGTATTTGCAAATACCTAACGAGGTAGTTTAATGAGAATGGCCACCATAGGTGCATATGCTTGAATCCTGGGTTTTTAGTGCATTGACTCTTCAGGAAGGATTAGGAGGTGTGGCCTTGTTGGAGAAGGGGTGTTACTAAGGGTGGGCTTTGAGGTTTCAAAAGCACCCCAGCAGGGCCAGTCAATCTAGGGCTCTCTGCCTCTGCCTCATGCCTGTAGAAAAGATGTCTGCCCGTTGCCCTGCTCCCTCCCTATCACGATGGCCATGTACTCATTCTCTGAAAGCCCCAACTAAATGCTTTCTTTTATAAACTGTCCTGGCCATGGTGTCTCTTCACAGCAAAGGAAAGTAAAACTAAGACACTAGTCATACTTTTTAAATCTGAATGTATCTGTGCACTTAGTACCTGCTTCTTCCTCCCCACTTTAGGCTCAGTGAGGACAGTCACTCCTTGGTCCTTGGTGTCCGGCTAGCATTGGCAATACTTCTTTCTTTGAAAAGCTATATTGTTGGTTATATTTTGATTCAAAAGGTTTGGGTAAAGCCAGAAAAACCAATTCTATGTAAGCTGCTGTATAACTTCTCACAGTGACTTCACTATACAGCAGAGTTTGAAAACTAGACCAGATCATCTCTTTTCTCCCTGTGTATTGTTTAAAGATGAACTTTGTTCTGTTGATCACTTGAATGGATTCTAAATCATTAGAGTCTGAAGGAAATCTGTTGCCTTTGTAAAATCTCAATATAAATATCTCACATTACTTTCAGCTGCTGTAATTCTAATCCAGTAAAACAGCTCTTAAAACATAAAAAGGCTTACTATATTCAATACACTAAAAAAATGTTACTGGTCTATCACTTCATTATGCTAAAGAGATAAAATGGATAAAAAATTAAGTGATGGGGCGTGACTGTTTCAATTCTGGCTGCGCTCTGGGATAACCAACCCTCAAGGTACAGCATAGAAGCCCTGCTACACATCACAACTGTGTGTGTCAAACAAAACTAGAGATTTTGGGATTCAGAGTTAAAAGCTGACAAAGATTTCATGTTTACTCTTCAGCTCATGTGATATTATAAACAACCAATTTAGATGAAGTTTATATCTAAGAATATAAACTGTTCACAACAAAACAGTTACCAGTGAGGACCAGTTCAATGCAAAGAGGCTTACCATCCTAAGCCTGGTAACCCAGAGCTACCTACGCCGCCGCTGGGTGACACCAAACCTCAAGCTTTCCATCTGAGTAACAAGACAGTGGACTACGTCAGTATTTCTACTAGTGTCAGGGTTCCAAAAAAATGTAATAAAAAATGTAAGATCAATAGCATGAAAAGGGCCTGATTTAATCTATTTGAGTGCATACACAACTATACATATAAATAAGACTGCATGTGACAGTGGGCCAAATCGTTCGCATGTAGGTCAGCACACATATGTACACTAAAACATTTGAAAACACTGGTTCTAGAACTTAAAATGTCATGTTTCAAGTGTCCCAGGCTAAATAATGATACAAAACAAGTCCATTATCACCACAGAATGCTCTATGTTTTTTCTAGACTTATTCTACTGAAAAGACTTAAAATACGTTTTTCTACAGAGTACAGTACTGGATTAGAAGTTTTTTCTAAGAATTCTTGAAGCTCAAAACTTCTAACATCTGAAAACATTTATGGCCATTAACAACCTGAATATGTCTGATCTCATCTACTATTATCAGTGTATTCCTTAAAGGGGGGGGGGGGGGCGCTTGTATTTTTTTAATCTTCTAAAGCAGGCAAAGAAAAGTCTGAACAGTCTCAAGTAAGTACAATGCAAGAATAGGAGAGCCCAGGGCTTTGGAACACCTCTAGAAATTTAGTTTAAGATGCTTTACAGACAGCCTAGCGGAAAACAGAAGAGACCCAAGAAAAAGTAAAATTACATAATATAAATTAGAGAGCTTTCTACATAAGTCAACAGTCAGGTGCTTGCCTAGCAATTACAAGGCCTAGGTTTGGATCCCAGGTAGCAGAAAAAAGCAAGCTAACCAACACTGACAACAGCATAAACATTCACCGAGGTACTTCTGGTCTATTACCTGCACCAAACTACACATTTTACCAGAGTAGACATGATAAATGTTTAGGTTATTTTACTAACAAACACAGTAAACTCAATTCTAAAAATTTAATAATGAACCTAAGTACCAGCGTATAGAGGTGAAGAGCTAGAATTAGCACAGACGTCTTACCCACGGTACTGTACAAGTGAAATGCAAAGAAGCCTTATGACTTAAAATGTTCAGAATACATTTATTTACTAACACAGATTTGCGCTGTCAATAAAACACAGGAGCAACTAATGAAGTTCAGGTCAAACACACAGGCAAACAAAACACATCAATCTCAAACACACAAGCAACCATAACCTAGGAGGAAATTGAGAAAACTACAAAAAGAAAACCAAACACTAAAGAGTCCTTTCTCACAGAAAAGCCCTAATTACAAAGAGTCAAGACCAGGTAGAACTGTCAATGAGTCTCACATGTGATGTGTCTGCTTTTATACCACACAATCAGTTGCATATAAAGAATAGGGAAAAAAAATCAATTTTGAAAACCATGCCTGCAAACTACAACTAATTCCCCTAAGGAAAGTCCAGTGATCACACTACACTGCTAACCCTGGACAAGCAATTCAAGGACAACTCACTAAAATTAGGCAAGCATGGATGGGTCTCCTACTAAAACCAAACGGCATTATGGAAGATAACTTGGTCTATACACAATTCCTCAGAGGCAAAGATTAAAAGTACCAAGTTTTATGTCTTATATTTGACTTAAAGGACACTAATAATTTTTGAAATCCTAATGGATCAAATTAGTTTCTAATAGATCATGTACATTTCACAATTTTCCCAATATTTTCTCACACAACAGACAAACTTCCAACTAAAATTTACCACAGTATTTCCATGTTTCAACATTTTAGTATGTCACAGGAGTTTACTATGAGAATTGAAATATATAATTAAAGAAATTTAATTAACAAAAATTATTACCAAATGTAGTGGCCTTTCAACACAATTTCTACTTTGTTAAGGGCTAACTCATTTGGCCTCCTGTTAAAAACATACTGCCTAACCCTTCATAACAGTTCAACTTTTTATTCTTTAAAACAGTAACTAAAAGTAAGTTTAACATCTTCAACTTGTGACTTAGAGAAACTATATTCTGCCACTCAAAAACTTTTTACAAATCAGCAAATTATTTCTTTTTTTTCTAAAAGCAAAGAGAAATAAAAACGGAATTAACCAAAATCCCATTATACATAACATTATAATAAATGGCAGTTTCCAGAGACTAAAGTAGAAAACACATCTCCAATCTGAGTGCTCTTACTTAATGCTGATACACTGGTGGATGCGACAGAAAGTCTCAAATATGAAGAGACGGGCATTCTCAATGAAGTCCTCAAGACATGCCACCAAGAAGAAGTCATTCACAAGCACCTAGATACACAAAAATTAATCATGCTGACAACTGTTTTTAAAAAAACGACTCATTTTTGTATACTTGATTGCTTTACTCACTATAATTTCACTATCTAAAACATCCTACAGCATAGGCATTTCTAGAATATTGATCATGTTCAAACCCTTAAGAATTTAAACAAGTAGTTAATGAAGGAAGAAAACCTCAAAAAGCCTCAGCCTCTCCTTGTTTTACTGATGATTTGAAACAGCAGAGCAACTTCCTGACACATTTTGTTTTTTACAACATGCTCTGCTAGTAAGTAGCTTACTTAAAGAATGGGCCGAATACATGAACATTTTGCAACATAAGACAAATAGACAACAATGCAAGGAACAGCTCCTATTTCAAAGACAATAGTAATAAAAAGCTTATTTCAATGGCAGCATATAAGTAATGTGTAATGTGCACAAGGTTGTAAAAACACAAGCTACCATCCTAGATTTGTTTTCTATTTTGACTAATATTCAAAAAATATCACAATGTTTACATTTTTCCCTTAGAGTAACAAGATCTTAATTAAATTGACTATTTTGTTCCAAAATCTTGTTTTGAAAGATGAACCCAGCTGAGGCTGGTGCAGCACATCCACAATTCCAGCATAAGGCACCAGGATGCCTAAGGTCAGCATAAGATAAACAGCAAACTGTGTACTTAGCCCTCACCCAACCCCAAAACAAGCTGTGAATATGAGCAAATAAATAAGCAAATAGATGTGGCAGAGCCCTCAAGATGGCTCAGGGGGTAATGCACATGGCATGCAAGCCTGACACCTGAGTTAGAGTTCTGGAACCAATTTAACAGGGAAACAACAAAATAGACTCCACAAAGCTGTCCTGTGACTTCCTCGCGCATGCAACATGCACGAAAAAAGAACCTTCTTTAAAACACAAACTAAACACACAAGAGAGAAAACAGCAGCAGAGTGTGGCTGTGCAGGCCTTTAACAGCAGCACTGGGAGCAGGGGTGGGCGGTGTGGGGGTGGATCTGTGAGTCCACTGACAGTTTAGCCTGCATGTCCAATTCCAGACTTGCTCTAAAAGAATCACAGTTGAGATTTCCATGTATATATGAACCACATTAGAAAAGTATAGAATTAAGGAGACTCAGATGCATTAAAAACAGCTCATGTTTTAATTTTCCTAACCAAAAGGAAACAAACGCCAATTAAATGACTTCATTCTACTAATAATCTGCCACTTAGGTTATTTTTTCTTATTCAATTACTTCAATACTTTATCACACCTCAAAATTTAAGAGCGTAAATTGCTTAGTAAAAATTCATACTTACTGATTCACATTCCCTCAGCTTTTTCTGAGCACCATCAAAATCAAAGTTAACATATAAGCACTCAACAAATTCTGTGATTGGGTCTTTGTATGTGTAAGACTCCTGCAAAATGAAGTCACATGCCAATCAGATCTTGCTGAGCACTGGTTAGCAGTGTCTATAAGTATCCCAACTCATAGTGAGTAATCCAAGGTCATCTTCTCCAAGCATCTTCTCTGACCCTTTCCTCAAATAATGCATCAAGCTTGCCAATGTCCAAATTAGAGTCTAAACTCTCGCCTTTGAATTACTCCAGAAGTTTTCGATTACATTTTTCAATGAACTTTTCCTGCTAGGAAGACACACCTCGCTATAACACTCACTTTCTTGTACTCACATTCTTAGATTAAATCCGATTTCTTTAGCACTACCCCTATCAGAAGCTCAATATAAATGACACAGCATTAGCTCTGGCCCACCTAAAGGGCTGTTACTACGAGGTTCCATTTTAAAAGGTCACCATCATCGGGTGACAACTCCACAATCATCAAGCAGCTGCAGCAGAAAGCATAATCACTCATACCACTTCCATCATAAAGATACCTAAGAATTTACAGAATAAACGCTCAGGGCTCGTCTCTCTAACTTCATGTATAGCTCCCTCCAATTTTCAACCAAGCCTGCAGTCTTATTTTAGAAAAGATTGCACCTGAGATTTTGGTGCTTGAAGTTTAGTTTTACCTGTTGGATGACTTTCACTAGATCTTTCAGCACCTGCCGGCGTTTCCGCACATCTTTGTTTGTTATGACAGCAGTGGTCAAATAGCGGAGAATATGTGGACACATTGTCTGGATTGCATTAAGGTACCTAAGGTAAAAATACAACACTTAACATTCACTAAACTCCCACAATTTCCCATATATATAATTCAGTGTGAATTAAAGAAAATATGTAACTGACATTGTTTAGCCTAAGACTGCAAGCATTTAGGAACTTTATTTAAATAACCTGTAAAATCAGCAGAATCAATGACAAGACTCTAAACGGGGATAGCATTACTATTGCCAATTAAGAGTGGGCTGGAAGCTCTTTAGATGCACTTATTAGTTTGTTCAGGACTTGAAACAGCTATGACTTTCATTCTCCCACTGGAACAATGGAATGAAACGTTGCAATGCGCAAACTACTTTTCATAGTCAGAAAACTGGACATTTACATGAATCAAATAATTTTGCTGATGTAAACATGGAAACAGTGAGGACACTATTACAGTATTATGTGCCCTGGATTAAATCAGTGGCACTGGCAATCATGAAAAATGGGATTAGAAGGTCTTAAAATTATTCACCAAGTCATGCTACTATTTTGACAGTGGACAATCCTCATCACATTTCTCCTAATTACTTCCCCTTATATTACTCTAACATGTAATAACTGACCCCTCCCCAGCAGGCAGTGTGTGTGTGTGTGTGTGTGTGTGTGTGTGTGTGTGTGTGTGTGTGTGTCTGTATGTATGTATGTACACACTTTTGAGAAATGGTATGTGTGTTTTGTGTACATATATAGTTTTTTTCTTTTCTTTCTTTTTTTTTTCTTTTTTTCTTTCTTTTCTTTACCAAGTTCTAAACTACTATCCCAGTTCCCATCAATAAAACTGACTCACAGGCAGAGGTGGCGCCTGCACGCTAAGGGAGACAGAGGCAGATCTATCTCTGAGTTCTAGGCTAGCTTGGTCTACAGAGCAAGTTCTAGGATGGCCAGGGCTACACAAAGAGAAACATTGTCTCAAAACAAAACAAAAAGTAGCTGGGCAGGCAGCTACCAGGGGAGGCAGAAACTTTTTTTTTTTTCTTTTTTGGTAATGCCAGGGTTCAAATCCAGGGGACTCACAAAAGCTATGCGAGGATGTAGCTCTACCACTAAGCTACATCTCCAGCTACTTACTTATTTATTTATTTGGTTTTTCGAGACAGGGTTTCTCTGCATAGCCTTGGCTGTCCTGGACTCGCTTTGCAGACCAGGCTGGCCTCGCCCAGCTAGATCCCCAATTCTTATATCCAGTTTCTAAGGAACATTTTTTCATGCAGATACTCTTAATTAAATACTGTCATCCATTGGCGAGCATATGGGAGTACTTTATTGCTTGCATAATTTAGTTAAATTGTCTTGATATTACTTCTTAGCATGCGCCTACATTACACCATCACTTCTAATGTAACTTAAATGAACTTTTAGAAAACTGGGACTTGCGATGAGGTCTGTAACACTCAAGAACTGAGCTGAGTTAAACTGCACTGTCACAAATTCATGCAGCAAGGAAGGTCTGCTTCTTGTTTTAGCTTTTGGCAGATGGAAAATGTACAAAGCTACAAGTTGTGATTCATACCACGTTGTCATTTAAATGACTTTGCTGAAGCATAAATTTTACATGAAAGCACTGTTTTACTTTGAATATTAGACTACAGAAGTGACTCTTCAGGTCCTGCAGTGTGTGATGACATTAGCCCAAGGGCAGCTGTAACTCAGAAAACATGAACCTTGCCCTGAGCAGGTCCCTAGTGCCCTCACCTGAGCAACTATTCTATAGTTTCAAACAAGTTCATTTGTTCTAGTTGTGTGTCTTTGACGGCCGAAATAAAAATCAAGTGAATCCCTGCTGGGAAATGGCCTTTACTTGGCTAACAAAATAATCAAACAGAAACTTTGTTGAAACCTCATTTTAATTAGTCTTTGTGAGAAAATTCTGTGGTGTAATATTTTAAATTTCCTAACTTTCTCCCAGCTGCGTTCCAGGCAGTTGAGAACACTGTTTCAGTGCTTACAGTCTGGTAATGGGGACATGTACATTAACAAACCCATACTGTCAATTCAGTGCCACACATTTTAATCAATTGAATAAAAACAAAACAAAACAAAACAAAACAAAACTTCCTACTGGGCATTAAAAGCACAATAGGGTTCATTTCTCTATTTGTTGAGACACAAATATGTATACATGTGATGTTCATGCGCGCGCATGCGCACGCGCGCACACACACACACACACACACACACACACACACACACACACACCCTAATATCTGTAAGAGTCAAAGGTAAAAATCTGTTTAGTGTGGTAGGATGGATCTGTGATTGAAGAAGAGTGTCAAGTTTTAGGCATAACTGAGGTATACAGGAAACCTCAGTAACAGTGACAATTTTTTAAGTCAATAAAAAATACAGTTACTTCTGGTCAACAACAGAATGGTGTAGTTCACAAATCTACAAAGCAATGTGTGCATTTCTTATCAGTCAAGCTGACCAGGGCCAGCTGTACAAAAAGGACTCTTCCACGATATAGCCACCTTACTCCTCCCTCCTTTCCTTTCCAATGCCTTAGCGAAGATCTGTATTCCTAGCACTTAAATTGATAGTCACTCATCAATACTAACAAGGTATTGACTCCGAAATGTCATTATGTGTCAAGTTCTATATATGCCAACATCCCTTATAAAGTTATAAAGTACTGTTTGCATACACTCCCGTATAATTTAAATAATCTCTAATTAATGTAACCTAATAATATATGTTGAAGTTACTGCTGTATTATTTATAATAGCTACAAAAACACAATGTCTCTACATATTCAGTAAAAACAGAATTTTTCTCTCACTTGGTTACAAATGTGTAACCCAAGAAACGGAGGACCAGCTACATGCTAGAGACCCACGGACCCGGTGACAATGGAGGACCAGCTACATGCTAGAGACCCACGGACCCGGGTGACAGTGCAAACTGACGTAATCCTTTAGAGTGAGCCCGGAGTCTACATGATATCTATATTTTTGATTCAGAAATCATTCTTCAAGAAGAATTCTAAAGGGCCTAGAATACAGTTATCAAATAATTTACTTAATAGTTACATATGAGCTTTCCAATTAACTAAGATACACATGCACGCATGCGTGCACACACACACACACACACACACACACCAAGCCCCCCCAAAAAATGGCAGGTAACAAATTGAAACACTAAAGGAGGACATTTTAAATAACCAAAAACTAAAATTTAAAGTGATATAACTTACTGTGGTTGGTAAAGGAAGAGATCAATAATATTATCTCGGCCTTTTGGATGGTTGAAAAAAACAAACAGAGACCAATGGATGAGCCACGTTCGCTGCTGAAGAGACTGGAGTGGAGAACTCACAGACTGAAGGATTAAGAAATGTACAGAGGAAATATTAGTCTGTGAAAAACAGACGTGCAAACAAGCACACCGATCTCAGGCGTGTAACTAGAAGTCGGCCCTACTCTAAGGCTGTACTACAATGAAGGCTTGACCCCATCTTTTTTCCATGATCTTTGATGTTTCAAGCTATTCCGCTGTTATAATCACTTCAGAAGACATTTTAAAAACAAGGACAGAAGAAAATAATCCTTAATTACTGGGTGGGAAGATACCATTAAGTGTGGGTGAAACTGTCATCTTCCGCAACAACTTTCTAGAGGGGGCCACTGACAAGGCCATGTCATCTTCACTGGCACGGCAGCTGCAGAAGGGAAGGGCTAATTCTTTTCTTCCAACAGCCACACCAAGTGCAACAAGTTTCAGTCAAAACAAAACCACAGCAGCAACAACAAAACCACAACAAAATATGAAGGTTTTTACTTCTTTTTTTCCCCCTCTTAAAATGTGCAGTGTTGTTCCATACCAGAAAACATGACAAGCACATGGAAATCTCAGAGAATCAAGCCAGAACTCACATTATTGTCTATGGTCTCTTTCAATCGAGTAAGGTCTTCCATGGCTGCATCCCAATTCTGCATTAAGATTTCAGAGGCCAGTTTTCCCCAGAGTGAACTTAAAGCATTTCTATCTGTTGCTGGAACCTGTATGAATAATTAGTTACAGACTCAATATTATTCAGCAATAACAAACGTACATTTTATACCCAACACATCCATCTAGCCTACCTAAAGACATACATCCAAAGTATACCTCTACCACAAACTCCTTATTTTCAAGGTCTTATTAAAGCACAATAGTAAACTATTTCAAATAACTTATTTAAAAACATTTAGCTTTAATATCAGATCTTTATTGTAAAATAAAAGGTGATTTTAAAGCTAGCCAACAGCAACATCAGTTTAGCATAATCTCTTTCAGATAATATATATGCAATCAAATTTCATATACCTAAGACTATGTTACAGAGCATGTTAGATTCAAAGGAACCTAATGCTAACGGATTAGGACAAAGGAATCCAAAACTTCCGAGTCTCATTCACAATATATTAAAAGATAAAACAAATACTAAAAATATTTCAAAAGAGGGCACAGTAGCACATAGCTATCTCAGTACTAGGAACACTGAGGCAGGAGGACCACAAGTTTGAGGCCAGCCTGGACTGCATAACAGACCCATGATAACAAGTAATAAAAAATATGACAGGAATCAAAGTGAAAAATGCAGGCCTACTCGCTTATACGGGAAGTCACTAAAGGATGACAAAGTTGTGGACAACTATCAAACTAATGACTAAAGTCACTGCAGCAATGTTCTCTTACAGCACGGCAACGGGACGTGTAGAGTGAATCAGAACTAATCACGTGTTAGAGCAGAACAGGGAAGGCGTGTGCAAAGACAAAATATATTCCTGCACTCCACGATAAAATTCTGAACTCACTTCCCACCAAAGCACTTACACAGCACAGAGTACCTGTAACCGTATATCATAAATTAAAATGCAATTACATCGTGTGACTAGAAAACCAGCCAAGTATTCTGCTCTGCCACTGCTACTGTAAGCAGCAAAGCCACCTGTGTGTTAGCCCCCTCACCTGCAACACAGGGATGAAAGAGAAAGCTTTGCAGTTGCTATGCAGCTTTAACACGACAGGAAGCATATTACCCAACACACACTAAGAACTCAGTAAGTAAGAGGTTATCAAAATGGATCGTTTATAGCACTTTGGCATAGTTTTTATTATCATTTGCAGTAATTTTCTCAAATGATTTGGAAAACATTAGCAAGTTCTCAGAGCAATCAAGTAATAGAATAGCATCTGTAAATTAAAATTTGAAATGAGAAAAAAGCCACTTATTCCAATTTTTATCATGAAGTATACCCACAGTATGATCCATACATAAATATGCACAACTGCCTGTAACTGCAGTGCTGGGAGTGAGGATGCGAATGTTGGTCTAGCTCCAAGTACACTTAGAGACTGTCTCAAAGGACAATGCAGAGTAGTGGAGGATATCCAACATTACTTCGGACTTCACATGCATGCACCAATCCCGAGTGCAGACACCACCCCATCCAAACCCATGCAATTTCATCAGGTATAACACGCTATTAAATTTAATATACTTACTTTGCCTACCTAAAACTAAAACCAACCAATATATATTCTAATTAGAGATAATGAAATAGAAGCTGTGCCTGGCAATCGGTATGAACTAGATACCTTTTAAACTAACAGGGACATCAGACCCAAAACTGTGGCCAAGATGCTCAAGTCACTACTCCCCAGGCTGCCCAGGCTGCCCAGGCACCACAGAAAGTACTTTCAAATGAACTGCTATACCATTAACTGGGGGAAAGAGAGGGAAGAAAAAAAGAAAGAAAGAAAGAAAGAAAGAAAGAAAGAAAGAAAGAAAGAAAGAAAGAAATGGTTCTAGTATTTTTAAATCACTTTTACATTCAATAGTTGCTTAATGGTCCTATTTTGGAGGTAAACCAAAGGCTCTCTAGTGAGGACAGATCTTTAATAAAAACAGTAAAACTTATAAAACAAAAACATTCAAACGTCTCTACCAATTCTCCTGATTTCATTCTATCTAATTAACACACTTTTGGACCATAATGCAAATAAGTCTCACATCCAAATGGTACATTCCTCAACATATCTGAAAAGCCACCAAGTCTTTTAAAAATAAATCGAGGGTCACACAGCTTTAATTTATAAACACTGACCTACAATAGGTCATTTGGAGAGTCAAATTCTAATCTCAGCCCATAGTTACAATGGCTCTTTCATAGCTTATGTTTCCCTAACCATAGATTTAAAAGTAACCAACCACCAGGAAAAAAAAAATTAGAAATGAAAAAGAACACACACAGACTCACAAAAATCAAACTAAAAAAGCATGTTGTTTTCACCTAAATCCAAAGCAAGATTTTCATTTTTGCTACAAAACTTTGAAACAAACACCCAAGACTTTTAATGGTAGTTTCTAAATCATGAAAAAATAATTAACATCTAATCTTCCTTTCTTTGAACTAAGTAACAATATGCCAAAAGAAAATAGCTTAGCTTCTACCTAGTCCAATCTTTTATAGTATAAAATGAGACAATAATATTAATTTTTAAGTGAATACTACATAAGTTTTAAGAAATTCAATTTCCGTTTGAGGCTCTTTATTATTTGAATTCCAATATAAGACTCTTAGGAATAATGCAAAGGCATAGAGTTGAATGTTTTTTAAGACACAGCAACACATGCCATAACTTTTTAAATATTAAAACTCCCAGTTATAAAGTATGAACCTATTAATTATAGAAATTCTTAGGCTAATTATAAAGCCATACTACATAACCACGACACTTGTAAAACTAAAATGTGTTCTATGCGGTGGGATAAAAGCTTTTTGTACAAGCTCAGCAAGTTTTGTAACCCCCAGAAGGTTCATGTGCACTACCCTGGCTCAACTCCATGTCATTACAGTTGGCTCTCATAGCACCCTGCTTTCAAGCGTGGATATACTAGAAGAGTTTCAATATCTGGATTTCCAGCAGTTACCTTAAGTTTCCATGTCTTAGGAAAATGGCACGTTCACTCACTGACCAGCAACAATAAATTTACTGTGCTGGAACTCTAACATGACACTAAATCTTCATTCTCAAAATTCACTCCCAGCAGTAACAAATGATATGAATAACCGGCTCTTTTCATGTACCTGTAATCATACCAGGCTTCTGGCTTTACACTCCTAGCTTAAGCTGTTTATATTCTGAAAGTAATCAACTTTTGCTCTCCCAAATCCCTGGTAACATTCAAGGTAAAACCGATGGAATTTTCTGATAAGTCACTTCAAGTTTAACATCAATGATTACCTTCAGTGTACTTGCAAGCTAATAACAGCTTATCCGTAAATGAAGAACTCATTTACAAATTAGAGAGAGAGGAATATAATGTTTTAAATCAAGCTCAGAAATAAACAGAAAATATTGTTTTCTTGAAGGATGGTGGGTAGCATTAAAAACTAAAGTTGCCTACACAACTGTAGTGTAGGAAATACCTGAATAAGTAACATTGATCTGCCCCTTGAACTACTCCAAACAGGAAACTTGAATTTCACTGAAGGCACCAAAGACAGCATGGTCCAAGAGTTGTCTTTGTGACACCAGAAAATAAAGAACTCTTAAGATTGAAAGACAAAGAAGACCAACAGAGCCAACAAATCTGGGCAGCAGGGTGAAGGGGCTGGCAGAGAACACTGCACCAAACATGGACCAGGACCAAGCATGGAGAGGACCTAGACCCCCCACTCAGATATAGCCAACAGGCAGCTGTCTCCATATAGGTCCCCTAGTAAGGGGAGCAGGGGCTGTCCCTGCCATGGACTCTGTTGCCTGCACTTTGATCACTTCCCCTTGGTGGGGTGCCTTGCCAGGCCCCAGAGGAAGAGGATGCAGGCAGTCCTGAGGAGACTTGATGGGCTGGGGTCAGCTGACAGGGGAGAAGGCTTCCCCCTCTCTGAAGACTAGGGAGGGAAATGGTGGTGGAGATGGGGAGATGGAGGGAGGGGGCTAGATTGGGTTGTAATATAAATAAATTTTTAAAGATAATAATAAAAAAGAAAGAAAGAAAGATGGAAAGACAAAAGGTCCCTGACTTAAGCAGATTTTCTCTAGCTTCTAGAATAAACTACAGAAAGCAGGGGCTTTGGTAATTTGCTCATTAATAACTTCCCAGATAAAAGGCTAGATAAGAGAAGCACGGTGTGACTAAGCGGACCACACAGCACCCGTGAGTGACACTGTTTAAGCTCCCTACATCTCCATGTAATGGACAAATCATTTGGGTCAGTATTAAAACTTAACACCTTAAAAAATACAGGATTACCATTGTTCAGAACAAGGAACAGGTTAGGTAACATGTATTAAGCTGTAATGTGTCATTCACCTTGCTTATAGTACCAAATTAATCCATTATAGGACAGAATTTTGCTAATATTAAAATTCATACAATTATAACTTAATAGTCTCCTACTTTTGGATTTCAAGGTCAAATTAAAGCCCCTCTAAATTTGTTTTTAGACCACATTCATTATTAGTGCATGTATATATGTCTGTGCATGGGTGCAGGCTGCCATAAGGTAACTGTGGAAGTCAGAGGGCACTTTGGTAGAACTGGCTCTTTCTACACACTCTGCCATGGGGTCTAGGGACCAAACTCCGGCTGCCAGGTTTGTACTAGCGGAGCATTTGCCTTCTGCTCCAGCTCACCAGCCCTCTCTACAGATTTTGAGGCACTAACACAATTTTCTATTTGGTTTTTGTTGTGAAGGGCCTTTTTATCCCCATCCCCCTTTTTTAACCTAAATTACCTTTCTCCTTTGCCAATGGTTGTTCTAGAATTTAACAGACTAACTCAAAGTTCTGAAAGGAGAGAGTAAAGGGAAAAGAAAAACAAATAAACAGGTACTTACCAAGACTCTAAAGAAGTAAAGATACTCTGCCGCTCCTGAGTAATTTCCACACTCATATTGAAATTTTGCATATCTGTAGAGTGTATCTAAATACTCTTGCCTAAACTGGGAGGAGAAAAAGCTTTTATGGTTAAGTTGTGAAATTCCACTCATTTAACTTTTAGATGAACCATTAAGTCTAAAAAGTTTCCCTAAAATTGCCACCAATATTACTACGATCAGAAAAATATGTATGTATGTATGTATGTATGTATGTGTGCATGCGTGTGTCAATTTAATGTTCAGCTTTGTTCTCATAGAGTTTTGAATTGTGCTGATAGCCATTTGATTGCAAAAGAAACTTTGACTCCAAGTGAAATGTTCTCTATTGAGCAAAGAAAGCATTTTTAATTCACCACTAGTACTGCCTTCACTTATTTATAAGCAAAAGCCATGAGGGAAAAAAAAAAATCCTGAGTTAGACACGTAGCACATGCATATAATTCTAGACCCGGAAGAGAGGCAGGAGGATCACCACAAATTTGCAGACAGTTTGACCTTCATAGCAAGATCCTACCTCAAAAATCTAACAGGGCCCTAGGGGCTCAGGAAGGGGAAGATCCCATACCCTCTAAGTTTTAGTTTTAGTTTTCTGTTGGCACTAACACGAGTTACTATTATACAGCGACTCACAAAAAGACAAACACTGTGAAGATTTATTATCAAAAGAGGATTATAAACTATCAACACTGAATTATTAAAAAACTACACACTAAAAGCCACCCCAGTTGCAGTATTTAGTAAGTTAATCTAAGAATCACATTCTTACAGCACACTGCTTGTGCACAGCATTAGTCTCTAAGGAGCTCTTTCAGAACATGACCATTTCTTACTTACCCCATGCTTGTCTGCAAGGTAGTCAAACAGCATCCGACCATCCCTTAATATGGAAAAGTGAGCATTATTATGTGTTATGGGCTACAGAGCACTATGTGCAGCTCTAAGTGATCATCCAAAAAGTCGCCTTAAGTCTCTTAATACTTAAATAGAAATAGAACTCTAGAATAAGACAAACAGCACATGTCAAATGTGACATAAGAAATAAATACAAACATGAAATTTTACTTTCATATTTCTTAAATTCTGACTGAAGACCAAACTCAGATGATACCTATGTCACAAGTGACAAACTACACCCAATCAGTACCTATATCCAGCTGTGAAATAGTCCAACTTAACTTTCTTTTTGTGGGTTTTGGGGGTTTTTTTTTGGTTTTGCGGGGAGTTTTGGGGGGCTTTTTTGGTTTTGTTTTGGTTTTTGGTTTTTTTTTGAGGCACGGTTTTCCTGTGTAACCTTGGCTGTTCTGGACTTGCTTTGTAGACCAAGCTGGCCTTGAACTCACTGAGATCTGACTGCTTCTGCCTCAGTGACTGCTGGGATTAAAGATGTTGGCCACCACACCCAGCTCCAACGTAATTTTCTTACGTTAGTTTTACATTAACTCAGGATCCTGACCGACTAGTTGTTGTCTAACACCTAGATTATTTCGACTTTCACTTTCTGGATACTGATATGGGGCCCTCTGTATTCTTACAGGTAAACCAACAGTCTAGGAGACATATGCAATTCACACAGAAAGATGGCACTTCCACCTTTGAACACAGCTTTGTATCTGAGTGCCTGCATATGCATATAATGTAATAGGACACATGTCTGAGTTAGGGTTTTATTGCTGGGAAGAAACACGATGACCACGGCAACTCTTATAAAGGATAACATTTAACTGGGGCTGTATTAGTTTCAGAGGTTTAGTCTATTATCATCATGGCAGGAAGCATGGCAGTGTACAGGCAGAGGTGGTGCTGGAGAAGGAGCTGAGAGTTCTACATCTTGATCCACAGGCAGGAGAAGGGAATGTCATACTAGGTCTGGCTTGAGCATATGAGACTTCATAGCCCATGCCCAGTGACGTACTCCCTCCAACAAGGCCACACCTACCACAACACAGCCAAGTTGTGCCACTCACTCTCTATGGGGCTAGCATTCAAACACATGAGACTATGGTGGCCATTCCTACTTAAGCCAGCACAGCACAGTAGGTGCATGGCGTATGGTAGCATGGCAGAGTAACCAGGTAACGCTTGCAGCTTTTCTAAAACTATCAGGTAACACTTTCCTAAATCACGAGTAAAAACTTAGAGCCAATCTCTTAAAAATTTACGTTGAACATGTATTCTAGAAACTAACAGCATGGAAGAAAATCACTAAGAATTTCTGAAGTGAACGCACTGGTACCTAAGAAGACATATTACAACAGTAATATTCAGTTTTAGTACATTTACTTTTAAACATTTCTACTAACTCCAAAGGCTCCAATGTGTTAAGTAAGGTTAAGGCAACATGTCTTATTTGGAAACCAAACAAGAAAGTGTTTCCAGCAAAAAGAAATTAGAAATAAAATAATCTTAGCTGGGATGACTACATACACTGAAAGGCTTAGGAGAACGTAAGTGATAAGTGAGTTCAGGTTTCTCCTTCAGAAAGCAACCCAAGCAATTTAGGCATTCACCGGGAATACTTTGAACTGGCTGACTCCTGGGGAGGAGTACAGGCAAAGGCACGAGATGCTAAGCAGTATTCTGACCTCTATACTTCCTTGGTACAAGCAGCGCCCCTCTAATTCTGACACTCAGCATCGTGAGCTATTGCCAAATGTCTCCTTAGAGGGGAAGACAACATGGAACTGCCATGGCATGATAAGGTATGAATAACTGGCTTTAAAGTTTCCTTAAAAACAAATTAGATTGGGGACTGGAGAGGTGGCTCAGCTGTTAAGAACAGGCACTGCTCTTGCAGAGGACCCGTGCTCAATCCCAAGTCTCCATTTGGTGGCTCACAACTATCTATAACTCCAGTTCCAAGGAATCTGACACCCCTCTTCTGACCTCCAAACATGGTAGGCATGTATATACATAAACATACGCAGGCAAAACACTCATACATATTAACATTTGTTGTTATGGAAGTCTATCCCTTAAAAATAAAGGTAAGGAAAAATAAACAAAGGAAGCAATCACATAAGTCATGAACTTTCACCACAGGGTTCGAGTTTAACTCTTGCTGTTAGTCTAGGAAAGAGGACTTCTAGACTCCAAATTAGCAGGTTACCTGGTCGACTGCATCTGCCTTGTAGTTTCTGGATCTTCAAACATCTTCACAATTGGTTCTGTTTCTGCCTGGAGCTGTTTCAGCTGGGCAACAACTGTGGTTCTTTTTTCTCTCAAAGCTAATGAAAAACATTGAGTACTAGAAAGTTAAGCCACACTGCTCTCTGAGACTGTCTAGAGCAGTTTCCTTAATTTAAACTATCCACACACACTTATTCCTCATAGTTCCAGTCACATGCCAGGAAGCACCAACTCAACAACTTCCCCAAATTCACAATTTCCTTTTGCAAGAGCCACAAAGGCATATAAAGGAAGAGGGATTCACCCACCTACTGTAGAAGGGAAAACAACAGGGGTGGGTGGTGGTAAAAGAAAGTAGGAAGGAAATGGTCACTTGTGAGCTGGCTTTCCATGATTTTGTACCAAGTATCCTTCTATTTGTTCCTACTTAATCACTGATTGACTATTACCCTAGAGTTTTTTAACAGAGTCACTACACTAATGGGTTTGTATATTATTACTATGTAGATTGGAATTTAATCTAGCCAAGGATTTTTTTTTACTATAACTGTAAACCCACAGAGTAAATTCCATAGATCTTCACCACCCCCAAAAGAACCTCACACATACTCTATGCTGCAAATTATCTCGGATTAGTCAGTGACGTATAGGCACTGGACTTGTGGTGGTATGAACTTATATTCCAGCCAAGTAGGACGCTGAGATAAAAACAGGCAAGAGTGAAACTGGAGAGGTAGCTCAGGGGTTAAAAGGACTTGCTACTCTTACAGAGGAGCTCACTTTAATTCCTAGCCCACAGAGTGCTCAGAACCATCCAGGATGTGATGCCTTCTCTGACCTTCTAGGATACCACACACATACATGGTGTACAAACATACAGGCAGGCGAACATTCCAACACATTAAATAACTCTTAAAAAACAAACACAAAAATCAAAACCTTTCACTTGCTGCCTATAAATTTAAAAAGGCGACATTGACTTTAACAATGTCTACATTTGTACCACAGTGAGAGCTTCCTTCTCCACAAGTAGATATGGTTTTTACTATAAATTTTATTTTCTTTATAATTATTATCTGTGTGAATGATGAGGATTATCTGTGTGAGTACAGGGGTTGGTTTTCTCTCCCACTGTGGGTTCCAAGGAACAAATTCAGGTCACAAGGCACCTGTAGCAAGTGCTTTACTTTGAGCCTTCTGGTACAACACAGGCTGCCCTTTCCTTTCCCTAAGCATTTCTCTACAAATCTCTGTGCTTAAGGCATATGTTTATAATAAAAAAAAAAAACCAAAAACTTCTGAGTTCATGTCCAAAAGAAAAGAGGGAACCTGTTATCAAACTCTGAAAAACAGCAATTTTAAGCAAAGTCAAGAGCACTTTACTATAGCTAGAATTTGTTATATGTGGGGGAGGGGGATATTGTAATTGTTATGCTTTTTCTTGGAAGCATGGCACTATGCAGCTCTAGTAGGCTTGGAACTTGCTATGCACACCAGTCTGTCTTTAAACTCAGACTCATTGCCTATGCCTTTAAGGTTTTGGGATTAGAGCCGTGTACCACCACACCCAGCTCATAATACTTCAGAGACCATCTTTCTGTTCTTTTCAAGAAATATCGAGCCGGGCGTGGTGGCGCACGCCTTTAATCCCAGCACTCGGGAGGCAGAGGCAGGTGGATCGCTGTGAGTTCGAGGCCAGTCTGGTCTACAAAGTGAGTCCAGGATGGCCAAGGCTACACAGAGAAACCCTGTCTCGAAAAAAAAAAAAAGAAATGTCTACAACACTGAGCCAGTTTGGAAACCACTCTTCAAGTAGCTCTCTAACCTCAGGAGTTTCTAGTCAAATATATCTGGGTTGTGGGCCAAAATATGCATTTCTATAGACTTCTCCAGAGTGAACTGGTGATACAACACTTAAGAAACCACACCTAGAGAAATGACTTATAGAAGACAGAAAACCTGCAGCACTCTCAGACATTTGTAAGCCTACAGGCTGTAGCACAACTTTGCGGACACACACTCCAACCTGAAGGTATGTGGCAATTATGTTTAAAGTAGATTCACATCTTCCACCAGGAGAAAACTAAAACTAATCTTAGAATCCTTAACCTTCCTATGTCTTTCCACCCAATGATTTTAAGAACATTTCAACAATCATTAAGCCTTTGGCTACAGATCTTTCATATATCACAAAGCATACATTTTCAGCTCTAGGCAAGCTTTAGTTCTAACAATAAAACTTACCATGAGGGATGTCATCAGAATAAAGGTTTTTGTAGACATCCATAGCAAAGTCTACCATATTGGTATCACTAAGAAGATCCAATTTTCCTTGTAATAATTCCTTTTCATTATATATCTGCAAGAGAAAAATTACTTTAACAACTACATTTAAGTTCTTCAGTTTACTTAGAAACATACTTCATGAAACACTATTTTTAAAATGTCTCTGTGTGTGTATGGACTGGTTGGTCCAGTGTGTGTGTGTGTGTGCGTGCGCGCGCTTGCGCAAAAGAGAGAGAGAGAGAGAGAGAGAGAGAGAGAGAGAGAGAGAGAGAGAGATGCACTTGCTGAGAAAATAAAGATGAATAGAACTGACTTCATAAAGTTATCCTTTCTTCTCTAACCTCGACAGGTGTTTGTGGTACCCAGTGCACTCTCAAGCTTCCACCTTGCCCCCTTCCCCCCCACCCCAACACACAATTTTTATTTAAAAAGCACCACACATCACTAGTAGAGCACTGGTTTAGTGTATGTAAGCTATAGGTTCACCTCTCAGTATCACCTGTGTGTGTCCAGACACACAGACACACACATTAAACTTTTTGTAAGAAGGAAAGCAACCAACAGAGCAAGCACTCAATTTCCACAAATATTCTGGTCTTAACTGTTGTTTTCTCCAGCAATCTTTTATTCTTTCTAGAAAAGTTCTGCAATATACACAAGTACCCACCCCTTCTGCACTGCAAAGCAAGCGTCCCCGTTCCTTCCCACGCCCAGGTAATTAGGAACGTATTTGACCTCCTTCCTGTCCTCCGAATCAACAGGATGCCTATCCACCTCCCTTGATGTGGCCACGCCCTTGCATTTACACTTTTCTCATGTAATAATGCAATCATTTATGTGCTTCTCCATCTGTACCTCTCAACTAAAACTAGCACCAATTTTGTACGTCAACAAACTCATGCCAGGTTTTTGCTTTGCAGAGTGTTCTGGAAACATATTAGCTCACAATAAATAAAGATACATATAGTCACATAAACAGAAAGGCCACTGAAAATATATAAGGAATTTCAGAGGTATTTAGCCAAGTAAGACTTATGTTCTGAGTTTAATCTTGCCAAGGAAAGAAAAATCTAGAGAGAATCCACAACAAAATATGTATCACAGAACCAAAAGCGAATGTTCCAAATTGTATACAATACTCCAGCAAAATAGTAAGAAAAGACAAGTAATCCAACTGAATTGGCTAGAACATCTAATAGTACTTAACAAGATAATCAAATGGACAAAAGGCATGAGAGGATCTCAACTCCCTTAATAAAAAAGGAAGTGCATATAAAAACTATGATTAAGCCAGGTGGTGGTGGCATATGCCTTTAATCCCAGCACTGGGAAGGCAGAGGCAGGTAGATCTCTTTGAGTTTGAGGCCAGCCTGTCTCGAAAAACAAACAAATATGATTAAAAAAGGTAAAAAACCCCGATAGTAGCAGTGTTGTGTGAATGGAGACTAGATGGAATATTCACACCCTACTGACCAGAATCACAGGCGCAGGCCTGTAATCCCAGAACTCAAGCAGACAGAAGCAGGCAGATCTCTGTAAATTCCAGATCGGCCTGGCCTACAAAGTCCAGGGCAGCCAGGGGTACACAGAAAACAACAACAACAACCACTTAAAAAAAAAAAAAGTTTTATCTAGGAATTAAATTAGTTCATGAAGCCATGGATGCTGGCATCCACTTGTAATCCAGCACTCAGAGGAAGAAACAGTAGAACCTCTGGGAGTTGGGAGTTCTAGGCCAGTAAGAGATACACAGGGAAACTTGCTTCTAAAACAGGCTTGGAATATAGATCACTGTGGTTAACAGCTTGCCTGTCAGACCAAACACTGGCTTCAATCCCTAGCACTAAACAAATATACATTCCTGGTGGTGAATTTCATTTATATGAAAAAAAAAGAAAGAAAAAAGTTGGGCACAGTGATATGTAAATCCAGCCCTTGGAAAACTGACAGGCAGGTAAGGAGTTCAAGGCCATTCTGGATCAGGCAGAGGCAAGATCTTATCTTAAAGGGAAAAACAAAAAAGCAAAAAAAAAAAAAAAAAAAAAAAAAAAACCCAAAACAAAAAAGGATCAAACAAATCTATCATGTGAAAAGAGCTTACACTGGGAAGCTGGTTTAAAAAACAAAAAACAAAAGCTTAAGGCAGGCAAGAATTCTACCTGCCCCATGTCCATACTCAAAACCCAGGGTCCTTCCTTTTGCACCATTTACCCTGACACTTCACATAAGAATAAACAGAAATGCAATTCACTTAACTAACTACTTCACGATTATCATAAGCCTTTATGCTGAACTATTTCAAGTGCGGAGAGAACGTGGAGAACACGTTTCTCTTCTAAAGCGTGTATTCTCCAATATACTGCAAATGTATCAGAGTTGACACACATCGGGATCCCAGACTCCATCCTAATTATCTAGCTGGCAGGACTCAACACCCTTCTCAAAGTCCTTTTTGTCTATCTACAACAGTAACAGCAGTTGGCCAATACTAGTCTGATATGTACCACTTTGACCTTACAGACATTCACACTGTTACAGTGATGAGATGTCTAAGTTTTATCTTGGACTTTTCAGAACTCTACATCTCAAAACCTAGGAGCCGCCTTCCTCTTAAGGTACTGAAGAAACTTTAACGCTGCCCTCCAAGACGTTCCCGCTGAGTCTGTTATTGCCTTGTGAATAAACAATTTTACACTTACACATTCTTCCTTTTTGCTTTAAAAACATGAATGCATAAAGAACAAAAATATAAAAAGTTCAGGCCGCTTCAAAAATATCTCTACTACACAAAGCAAGTGAGGGATTTCAATATATGTATCTCTCATGTACTTTCGCTAAAGAACCCTCATTTATCCAGAGAATGAAACAGAAGACACAAAAAACGTTTTTATTTAATCTCTAGTCTACAGACTACAAAAATTGGACACAAAAAGAATACTATGTATGAAGCTTAAGTCTCACGTATCATGACATTCTTAGGCACTTACTAAGGGTTCCCTAGTAACTACTGTAGTCTACATGCCTTCTGAAAGTTTCCAATAGACCTAAAGATCATACCTGTCATGTAAACCATAGCTATCTGAAATCTTACATATGTCATCAAAAAAAGTTTTACCAGGCCTAAAAAAAATTTTTTTAAATTGCTGTTGAACACACAAAAAAATCTGCCCCTTGAATCTACAGTTCGCTACCTAGATTATGTGTCCAGAACACTGAATTCATTAACTTTTCTGGAGAAAATGCAAGCCTTACATTTTATTTACTGTAATTAGTAAAATGCACCAATTTCTCCATAAAGTCAACATACAGCTAAGGCTAATATTTCTAATCCAACCTTTCTTTTCTGTACCCCTGAAGCATGTATTAACATGAAGTCCCAGAACTACATACTTAGTAAGGATATATCATAGAACATTAACGACGAAATCATACATTAAGTCTGAACATCAACACTAGAAAACAAAGTTTACATTGCAGCTCGTAGGGCTGTGCGTTATTCTTGGTCTTTACCCACAGCTGACAACATATGTTACGTTTCTACGACGTAAAAACTTATCAAAGACCAGGAAATTCACAGTAAAGCATCCACAACTTGATGGAAATTAAAATGCCCTATACTACTTTTTAAGTGTACGAGAATCGCGTCATGGGATTCCGCACACAACACAAATCCAAGCCCATGGACTGACTCGGTTTCTAAAAAAGAAAAAAACAATGAAACTTCCAAGAACGAGCGGGCCCAAAGCGCCCGGGCTCCCTCTGCACAGCCAGGGCAGCCTCCCCCAAGTACGGGACCTGGTCGCTCGCAGGATCCAGCACGCCAGGCCAGGAAGCAAAGGCCTCGGCGTCGCCAGAGCCCCGCTGTCACCTCACCCCTCCGCACTAGCGAATCCCACCGCCCCGAGCACCCCAAGAGCGCTGCACGACGAGGGTTGCTGCCGTCCCAGGGCCCAGCGGATGCCAGGGAGGCCCGAGCCGGCTTCCGGCTTGCACGTGTGTAGGCCCGGCCGCCGCCTCCCTGCCTCTCCGGGCTCCTCTCTCGTCCCTACACCTTCCTCCCTCTCAAAGCCCCCTCACCTCTTTCACAGAGAGAAACTCAAGAAGCGGAAAGACCAGGTGCCGATCCAGAAAGTGCGCGATGCGAGTAGTCAGGTCGTACTCCGCCATGTTGCCCGGAGGAAAGGAGAGTCTGTACGCTAAAACTTTATTGACAGCACCCAGGCGGGGACAGGCACCGCACTGCGCATGTGCACTCGTGGTCCCGCGGAAGCGCGCTGACGACGACCGCGCGTGCGCGTTGGGGGCCCTCCCTCTCCACGCTTCTGGGTGGGGCTCAACCCTTGCGCACAATCGCTTCTGCTTGCAAATTCTTCAGTGTTCCCTTCTTGTTG
Source organism: Acomys russatus (assembly GCF_903995435.1). NCBI lineage: Eukaryota > Metazoa > Chordata > Mammalia > Rodentia > Muridae > Acomys > Acomys russatus. The sequence goes on from NC_067153.1 coordinate 9,918,078, forward strand.
TACCAATAAATAAATGCAAGTTTCAGGGAGGAGGGAAACCACCAAGAGTTTGTTTAACATTTAGAGTTGATGTAGTTTGGCCTGCTCACTTGACATCTAAGTGGAGAGACTTATTATTAGGTCATGGTACATATTTGAAATGAGAGCTAATATCAACTCTTGCTACCTTATTGATGGAATTGAAAAAAAAAACAAAACATGAAACTGCGTATAACTGAGCTGTAGGCGTGTTTGAAAGAGAGATGAGGGAGGTTAAATCTAAGTACTTCACCTTACGGAAGTGGGAGCAATTATGGATAAAAAGGAATCCACACATAGTGAGCAAAGGATGAAAGGAGAACACCTGCAACAAAATGTATTTATATATTTTGAAGAACTGTACTAAAAAATAAATGAGTGGTAGATAGGGGATACAAGGAGTGTGTGAACAATGCATTTTGGATGTTGATAGTACTAGGTACAATACTGAGCTAAATAACTAATGGGAGAATATTGTAAGAAGCTAATTGGAATATGAGAGGAGCAGAGAGTACCAATAGGCTGATGCCCGGTAGAAATTATCAATGAAATTCGACCAATGCACTGGGCGTGGTGACACATGCCTTTAATCCCAGATGCAGGTGGATCTCTGTGAGTTCAAGGCCAGCCTGGTCTACAAAGCAAGTCCAGGACAGCCAAGGCTACACAGAGAAACCCTGTCTCCAAAAACCCAAAAAAGAAAAGAAATACAACCAATGGAAAAACCTTGGCTGATGTGTGTGCCGGACCTTGTAACAGACACAGAGGAGAGCACTAAAGGTGGTTCAGGAAAACCTTGTACCCTAGTAACACAGAGACAGGAAAATGAAAGAGTAACCTGAAAAAAAAAAAGAGCTTGGAAACTTAGCTGAAGACTAGTGTTTCTAGGAGAGGCTGTGCAGGAGGGGAGGGGGTACAGGGAAGGACAAGGGCCAAATTTAGTGGTGAACAATTAGAAATTTATGTTAAGTGTCAAGGAGCCTTAAAACATTTTTTAGTATGAAAGAGAATAATAGTCCTATAGTTCAGGAAGGTCAATTCTGACAGTTATGTGGCTCGTGGGTTGAATGGGTGGATATGTTGCTATGGAGGCCTCCAAAGCTAGCCTGAGAAACCTTGATTTGACCGCATAGGCAACAAGAGCCACTTACTACATCCTTAAAATGAAAAAGACGGGAAGAAGGTGATATTTTTGTCCCTTAAAATTAGACTGGAGGTGATTTACAAGATGTATTAAAGTGGTGACAGATTGGAAACTGTTGATTTGCCTGGCCTTTTTCCGCTGGAATGTTACTTGCTGGTTAGTCAGATACCATTTTTAAAAATAGAGGAAGTTTATTTCTAAATATGGAAAATCTAACTTTATTGATGTGGTCTCTTCCTAGTGTTTTCATAAAAAAAGATATTACAGGAAAAGTATAGTTATAGCTTCACCTGGTCCACTCTGGTAGTGTCAGGCATGAAGTTTGATTCTTAAAAGTTTATTGGATGCTTAATGAATATTTAATAAATGTTTAATAAATTACTAATGAATATTGAATGATCATTATATTGAGCTCTTGAGAAGCAAAGAATAAAAGCTAATTCTAGTCCACAAAGAATAGTGTCAAAGGAGTGGCAATGACGCAAGGCATAAGCCAGTCACAGCATCCTGTGAGGATACTCTTGTGCACAGTGTTCCTGGGGTCTAGCAGAGGGAAGTAACTCCCTGCCAGAAAAAGTCAGGGCTTTCTGGGGAAGTTAACACTTGACTACCTCTACCTGAATAGATAGATGTTCGGGAGGCACACAAGTTTAAGAGGAAGCGTACTGTAAATGGAGACTTTAAGAAATTTTTAATGGCAGGAGGAGCATGTACCTTATATCCACTGGTAAGACATTCATCTACATCAGGGCATTATGGCTAAATTGTCCTAAGTCCATGGACTATGCTGATGATTTGAGTTCTATGACGCAGAATAATTACTTATTGTACATCTGAGGATAGAACTCAGGGCCTGGCACATGGAAGGCCTGTCCTTTACCGCTGAACTACTTCCCCAATCTGTGAATTTTTGAGACAACGGTTTTGCTGTGAGATATAGGCTAACCTCCGATTTCAAATCCTTGTGCCTCAGTCTCCCCAGTGCTGAGGTGGCAGATGTGTGTCACCATGCTGGGTCAAGCTGGTGATTGCCAGCATTGTTTAGCTGGTGATTCTCTTGATGTCTTTCTTTGCTATGTCCTCTTTTTGTCTCCTGTGAGACTCTGGTCCTGTTTACATATACCACTGTAACGTTCTTCCAAATGTCTCTCTTACTTGGGCCTGTCTACCACAATGTCTGGATAGTTGCCAAATCCCTGTATTGGAAACTTGATCTGATTGGGCAATTTTCAGACACTGAACCTAACATGGCATCATTCAGAGATGGGAGTCTAATGTGAGGTATTGGGTCATAGGGACACTACCTGTTGTTAAATGAAGAAAAATCCCAGACATTCAATTTTACCAATAAAGACTCAGGAGCCAGATATTGGGGTGAAAACCTACCAGCTCAGAGAAGCAAAGAAAGCAGCCAGCTGACCTACCTACTCAGCTCACATCCTAAAGGAAAAACCCAAAACCCAAAAGCTAAAAAGCTTGATAGCTCAGTTGACAACCCAGGGTAGAAAAAGTCAGAAGCTAAAAGCCAAAGAGCTAAAAAGCCCCTTCTTCCTCTCCACACTGTCTTAAATGCCCTTCTCTCAAAGCCCCTCCTATCTACTTGTTTCCTGTCAACCAGGTTTCTTGCACTACCTCTTGACCTAGGGTTAACTTTATTAAGTCCTAAGTACAGAAAGTTCTTCCATTAAAGGTGTGTGCTTAACCATGAGCCACACCATTATCAACTGTTTACAATAAACAAAAAGTTCTTAGATTAAAGGTGTGAGTAAGGGCTGAACCACACCAAACAAAAAACAAGGTTTTACAGTTCACACTCTTGGGGTTCACAAAGAGATCAAATGTCCTGCCCTGGTGGTTAGGTAATTAATGCAACTGGTACAAGAGTGTATCCCTTATAAAACCATTAAGTTGAACTCCCTCCAGCCCAAGTTTACCCTTTTTGTCTTTCTACATGGCCTGGTACAGCACAATGATCTTGGTCTCTCAGCCTTCAAAACCAGAAACAAATCAATTTCTGTGGGGAGTGTTGAGATAAGCCTTTTGGAGGCCCATGGAAAATGGCCCGTGAGGCCTCAGCAGCTCCCAAGGCTCCTTGAAAGATCCCGATCCACTGCACACAACATGTTCTACTAGGCACTCATAACACACTAGTGAAGTCTCAAAATGGATCCAAGGCTAGGCTGCTTCCCCCTTCCTGTCTCTTGAGATGACCTTACCACCCAGCACCATATTTCCTTATAGTCACACTTATCTGATTGATTGCTATTGATGCTTCAGGCTAGCATGGGATTGTCTGATTGGCCTTTCACTCATATTAAGACTTACACACTGCACAATAACATTAGGTCTGGACCTTGAGTCTGGCCTCCAGAGTATGATCCCTGGGATTCTGTGTCTCCACTCATTTCCCTTTCATCGGTTCCTGATCCCTACAAATTTCTGTTTATATAAATTACCCAGTCTATGATATTGTGTTATAGTAGCAAAAAACAGACCAGGCCAATTATTTGAATCAAGTACAACCCTGTTTATGAGCTCAGTTGTGCACTCTCCAGGTAGACAAGCTGATACCATACAACCATTACCTCAGGATGTGAGTGTATTTGGAGATAAAAAGAAATAATTAAGTTAAAACCGTGTTATTGGTGTGGGTTCTGATTTACTATAAGTAGATTTCATATAAAATCCAAAGATTGGGGCACAGATATGTAGAGTGGAAAGATGTATAAACATATATCTGTAAGAGAGAAGCTTCATAAGAAAGAATCTAAAACACCATGACATTGGACATTTAGCCTTCAGGATTGTTGACAGAATTAATATCTGTTGTTTAAACCATGAAATCTGTGATGATTTGACATGGCAGCCTACCAAACTAATGTACCTAGTCACGTCCTATTTTACTTACACTTTAACACTCTTATCACACTGCATAAAGAAAGATTCTCCTCCCCAGAATCTTATATCTCTCCAACAATAATCTCTGCTCAAACTTCCAACATTACTGTTTCTTCAGTAAAATTCCCCAGACTAAATTACTAAATGTAATTTTTTGAAGTCTGAGATGAAATATGACCTCCCTCATTCTATGTTTTTACATGTGCAAAACATACATGAAGTAATCCTTGCTGCCACTCTCTTTTGAAAACAAAGGTTTATTTTAGAGCCTGGAATGTGATGTTAACACATAGGCATTGTGTGCTGCTATTAAACTACATACTAGTTCATTTATTTTCAATTTGACACAAGCCAGGCACATCTGAGAAAGGGGAACCTCAACTGAGAAAATGCCTCCATCAGATTAGCCTTTAGGCAAGTCTGTGTGCTCTTTTCATGGTTGATAATTAGTGTAGGAGGGCTCAGCCTACCATGAGATAGCCCACTCCTGGTCAGTTACCCAAGAAAGTAGGCTGAGCCAATAAGCAGCATTTCTCCAAGGCCTCCAACTCAATTCCTGCCTCTAGGTTCCTTCTTTGAATTCCTGTCCTGACTACTCTTCCTGGTAGACTGCTAGTTGTCAAGAGGATATGAGCCCTTTTTGCCTGAAGTCGTTTTGTTCATGCTGTTCGTCACAGCAATCATAAGCAAACTGAGACAAATATTGGCACAAGAGAGTGGGCTGCTGCGGTGATAGACCTGACCGTGTTATTGGAAGATTGTGAAGGATCTGGGAACCTTGGGCTGAAAAGTCCCTGTGTGTCCGGAGCATATTGGGCTATTATGGGAACATGGAAGACAGTGCCATGAGTAGTGTGGGATGATCGGTGTCTGAGCGTCCTTCAAAGACTCTCTCCGGGCATCATTCATGTGACACTTTAAATTAAGAATCCGTGGTTTCTAATTATATGGGGATGAAGAGTTAGCTGTGATTAACAAGAACCCAGCACTACTGAAGTGAAAACTTTGTTTTAGTGGGACAATTGATGATGGTTAGCTCAATGTAAGAAATAACCTTTGATTAAGAGACTAGCATCACTGAGGTTAAATTTTCTGGCAGTGTTTCCTCAGCATCATGGGGTGTGGGGGGGGCAAGCTACATCTTCTGACGGCAGCTTTCTTCATGTAACAGTGGCCTATATGGTTCTGGTGTTGGTACCATGAAAGCTGCAAGACTGAAAGGGTCATGGAGAACAGCTCAGGTTTGGTACTGTGAAAAGTCAGGAAAGGCCATTGGTTAAGGTAAAGGCTCACATGCAACGGAGACCACATGATGGAAGGGTCATGAGAAAAATCTCAGGCTTGGCACTATGTGGCTAGGTTGAAGTCCCTAAAGAGAGGTCAGGAGGCCATTGCTGAAAGTATAGTTTGGGGAAACACTAGCATATTAGAGATGCCAGTGCCATGGGATGACCATTAAGGACAACAGCAGCTGTGGAGTAGAACCTACCTAAGCTCACAATACTGTTTGTATTGGAGATGGCAGAGCTGGATAAGTGGAGTTACCCAGGCCCTTTGAAGCTAAGAAGATTGGAAATTCCAGATGTTATACACTGAACTGAAGGATTTGATTTATAATACTGGATGTTGGTTTGCTTTGGTTTGGTTGTAACTGTGACCTTAATCTTTCCTCTTGGCATAAGAAGTACTTAACATGTTTTTTTGTTTTTTTAATTTATAGGAGCTCACAGTTGAAAGACTTTAGACTGGTAAAGAGACACTGGGATTTTAAAGAGAATGTGGACTTGTAATATGAAGAAAAATTTAAAATCTACAGAACTTTTAAAGTTATACTATGCTTTATATTGTGATGTTAACATAGGTCTTGGGGATGAATAAGAAAGGAAAGATAATAGTTTACTATGATGTGCTTGCATGTCAAGTTGACAAGAAATAAATTGTGCTACTTAGTTTATTTGTTAACTTAACACATGCTGGTTTCATCTTGGAAGAGAGAGCTAAGAAATCGCCATCATTAGACTGTTCGTTGGCATGTCTGCAGGGTATTTTCTTGAGTGATGATTAATGTGGGAGAGCACAGTCTACTGTGGGCCATGCTAATCCTGGTCAAGTGGTTCTGAAATGTGCAAGAAAACAAGCAGCAAGCCAGTAATCATCATTCCTTTATGGTCTCTGCTCCGGTTTCTGACTCCAGATTCCTTCCTTCAGTTTCTGCCCTGACTTCTCTTTATTGTGGACTATGTGCTGTTAAGAGGAAGTTCCCTAATTTGCTTTGGTCATGACTTTATCACAGTAACAGGAAGCAAAATAAGACAGACTATAAACCTTGACAATCATGACTATGAATGTCTGATATCTAATTTCTGTCTCAGTACCTTGTGCATAACAAATACCCCATAAATGTTCTTAAAGAAAGGAATGAATGTGCATAGAAACCAATATTCAGAACTATGTGGTCTTAAAGAAGGATTTGACATTCTCGGATGGATCTCCGCTAACACTGTGGTGGACACAACTTTAACAATCAGACAGTTCAATGTCTCTTGTATAAATTTCTAAATAGCAATGATACCACCTCAATCTGATTGCCATTTTATGTGCTACCTAAAGGTACCTATTGCATTTCAGTAATCTGTCTTTTTTAGTTATATTTCCATTTCATTTTTCAATGTGTTTTTAGTTCTTAATCAGTGCCAGATACAGTGTCATAGACTAAAACCTGCTGAAGTACCGTTTCTCTGAAAAAGAAGTCACAGCATGTAGAAGGGCAGATACATAAGGCAAGAATTACACTGCAGTAATATAAGCAATGCTGTCCATGAGAATGCACAGTGCTCAGATTAGATTAAAAGTATGACACAGCTAATATGTCGATTTTATTTGGTTGATTCTTATGGCAAAACAATTACTATTTCTTGTATTATCCTTGGAAGATGACTCTTTCTTGACCTCAGTCTCTTGCTCTGAAGGGACCTTTCTGGAACTCCCCATGCACTGATTACGCCTAATGCCTGTGTGAGAATCTCCAGAAGCCTCACTCCGCCCCGCTGTCAACCTCACTAAACAATCACACAGATGCCTTTGGAGGACTTGAACCTATTCTCCTCACTTCTCACCTCATATAAAGCTAGGATGGACGGCTAATTCCCCCCAAGTTCTGTGGCCTTCCAGTATGCGACTAGACAGATGTAAACAAGTGGAGCTGTCACTGTTCTTCCTCATCTGTCCCCAACACTAGGACCTGGAATGTAACTACTCTTGTTCTTTGGGAGGAAGGTAGCAATCCACAGTACTCGGAAGTATCCCAGAGGAACCTGAGAATTGTGAGAGTCTGTAAGACTTGGTAATCTAAGTAAGCCGCTAGTAAATTTAGAATACCTCCTTATCTGTATCTGTTAAGTATTTCTATTACTCGGTGTGTTTTATAAGATAGTTCATGTCTTGAAAACTTCTATCAGCATAAATAAATACTACATGCATGACCACTGTGATAGGTTAACATATACAGGCAGAATATGGTGCTATCAAAGCCAGTATATTTAGTTCTACTAGGTTAGAAATGAAGGTGAATTTTTCTGTCTACATCCCATATACCCGAGGAAGATATAGAGCACAGAGAGGCCTGTAGGTGTTTCTGAAGATGAACAGCATTGTACTTCCATAGGGCAGTTTTTGAGCTTCTTCCTATCACACTAAAATGAGCTGACCAGCATGAGGCTCTATACACGACTAGAGCACTCTTCCTTGACTCCCCTACTTAGGATGGCGCCTCTCAGCTTCTTATCCACTTGTTTATTTTTTTCCACGTGCTTGTCAAGATCTTTAACAGCTTTAATTATTTGGTTACTGGGTTTGGTATGGCTAATCTTGGCTGTCTGTCAACTTGACCACATCTGGAATCAACTAAAAACCCAAGCAGCTGGGCACACCTGAGGGATTTTTTTTCCTTGGGTCATTTGAGGTCTGAAGAAACACCCTAAATCCAGGACCCACTCTCTTATAGCAGCCGACGTGAAAGGACACTGAAGAAAGAAGAGTTTGCTTTTTGCCTGGTTGCCCTCACTTTTGTTGGCAAGTTCATCCACCCTGTTGCTGAGGCAGCTCTCAGGCAGCAGTCCCAGGGAATCCCCTGAGATTCCAGCACCAGACTGAGGCTGATGAGACATTCAGTCTGGAGACAGCCATAGTCACAGTACATGGAGTACCTGGACCACAGCCTGCAAGACACGTTAATAAATCCCCTTTATATGTGCATGTATCTTCTTTTGGAGAACCTCAAGTAATACATTAATTCTGAAAAGATAGGTAATTATTCTGTAGCCTTGTTCATCACTACACTATTTGTTACTGTCAGACTAATTATAAAGGAATTTAGTCTGAATAAGCATATTTTTCTTCTGAAGATCCCTTAGATGAGATAAAGAATAGTGACATTCCTGGAGACACTGACTAGAAAACAATGGAAACTATGGGGGAGGGGCGGGCAGCAAAAACAACAAAGGTCTTGACTCCTGACATTTGTTTTCTGAAACAGAGATCTCTCCTCACTGTCAGCTAGGAGTCCTCATTCTTAGCAAGTCAAGGGAGTCATGATGTTTTTTTTGAATTGCAATGTTTTGTGTTTACAACTCTGTAAACACACACACACACACACACACACACACACACACCAAGATATATAATACTTAGAGCTAGACACGGTAGTGATTGCCTGTGGTCCCAGGACTCAAGAGGCTGAGGTAGGGGGACAGCAAGTTCAAGGACAGTCTGTGGTAAGTAGGAAGACCCAATCTCAAAGAAGAAGCAAAGAAAGCTAGACACTTGTTTAATTTATAACAGCTGTACACTATGGATAAGTAAAGAGAAGGGGCTGGAGAAATGCTCTTAGCTCGGCAATTAAGAGAACTTGTTGCTCTTGCATAGGATTCAGGTTAAAGTCCCACATACACGCTGTAAGCATTACAACTCTAAAAGCGTTCCGGCTCTGATGGGAAAGGTTTTCCCTAAGCCTTACAACTCTGAGGGGAAAAGTTTCCCCCATGCAAGTGTAACAGCTCTGAAAGAAAAGGTGTCCTGGCAGTTGGGAGCCAAAAAAACAAAAAAAAAACAAAAAACCGACAAAGTGACACACTGCACAACAAACCTTATATAAGAGATTTATTGAGAGAGACACAAGAGGGTGACAATAGACAGGAGAGAAGCAGCAGAGAAGCCAGCAGAAGGCAGGGATTATGTAGTGTTTCTTGTGGGCCAGAGCTCTGTAGGGCGGGTATAGGTGGGGCCTCAAGTCCAGAACTTGGGCTTTTTACTCTGTGGGGTGGGAGCTGGATCTGGCCCTTGGGGCGGTTAGAGTGTTCTGTGGGTGGAGCCTGTCTGTTGGAGGGCTTCAGGGGAGGGGCCTCCACATGGCAGGCCGCTGCTTTCCATCTCTTGCAACTGACCTTGCAGGGGATCTAAAGCTCTCTCCTGGCCTACATGAGCACCTGCACACACGTAACATATACTCAACACAGATATGTACACACACACACACACACACACACACACACACACACACTTTTTTTAAGCCAAAAGAAAAATGTTAGGGATAACATGTTTTAGCAAAACAAGTACCTTTATTTAGTGCATTTTAATTTATACTGACAAACATCATTTAAATTATTGATTATAATGATGTATAATTATTCATATTTTTGTTAGAAGACTTTTTGGAAAGCAATATTTGGCATGCTTTTGGATCAAATTAGTCTGATGATTCAGTGGAAAACAAATTAGATTATAGACCAATTTATTTGGTGGCTATTTTCTTTTGCATAAATAAAGTTTGGGTTTGTTTTCTTTAGATTTTCTTATTTCTTTAGAAAGTCGATTTGGGCAAATGGGACTATCAAATTCTATAGCCTACCTTTTTGTGAATAGGAAGAAATGAAAAATCATATAAAATGGGTGAGAAGGAAGAAGAAACTGTAGAGAAAGAAAACAGAAGAAACCATTGTACAAGGGAAAAATGTTCCTGCTCATCTCAGAATAAGGCATTCCATAAGTGATCCTTAGGTAGATATAGTATCTACTTCTGGGCGCTCAGGTAGAGTAGCTTTGTTGGAGCTGGGAACATAGATTAATGGTAAAGTCTGTGTTAGACCCTAGGTTTGTTCCTAAACACCACCAAAAGAAAGGAAGGAGGCGGGGGGAGGGAGAAAGAGAGAGAGAGAGACAGAGAGAAAGAGGGAGAGAGAGAGAGAGGGAGGGAGGGAGAGAGAGAAAGACAGAGAGAGAGAGAGACAGAGAGAGGGAGGGAGGGAGAGAAAGAGAGAGAGACACAGAGAGAGAGAGAGAGAGAGAGAGAGACAGAGACACAGAGAGAGACAGAGAGAGCGCATTACAGCAGTTTGTGGTTTATGTTTAAACACTATCGTTGTTTCTGTGCATGTGTCTATAAGCTTTGTTATTACAGTTATAATGTGTGACTTTATGTATTGGAAGGAGAAAAGCAGAGACTCCCTGTGGGGCAATATACCTTTAACAACTTCAGGCCTTTCATTTTGGCCTCTGATTTATCACACACCTTCATGATTTTCCTGGTGTCAGAAGGAGAGCTGTTTTCTCGTGGAATGTTACATTCTTGGGGGATGAAGTGTTCATTCTTTCACACTGCATCAGGGTGCCCCTTGAGTGTTTAGCATCTGGAACCAGCCGTCATCACAGTAATGAGAGATAGAGCAGGCCAGCACTGATTCTTTCCAGGGGAAGTAACAGGACCAGCACCAAATCTACTGTAGCTTTTTGCAATGTTGCAGAAGTAATGAGCCAATCATGTAGCTAACCGAAATACTTCTGGAGCATTGCATCTAATGTGCTGTTGTCACCTAGCCTATTTCATAACCACATAATATATATATATATATATATATATATATATATATATATGAAATGTTTCCAATACTGAGTTAAATTGTTATAATTTAAGAGGCTTCCAAGCTATAATTTTCATAAACAGTTACAAATTATTATAAACTACTATTCCTTTTATTCTTCTCTCATATATGCCACCCTGACTGTAGTTTCTCCTCCTTCCTTCCACTCTCACCCCACCTCCCCTCTTCACCAGATCCATCCCTCCATTTCCTTTCAAATAAAAGCCTAGGCCCCCCAAGGATATCCACTGAACTTGGCTTAAGCAATTACCATAAGACTGGGCAAGTCCCCTCATATCAAAGCTGGATGAGTGAACCCAGTAGGAGGCAAAGGGTCCCAAATGCAGGCAACAGATCCAAAGGCCTCCCTGCCACCATTGGGAGCCCCACAAGAACACCAAGCTACACAACCCTAATTCATTGCAGAGGACTTAGTTCAGAAGCTTGCAGGGTTTGTGTTTGTAGCCTCAGTCTCTGTGAGCTTCTGTGAGCCCTGCTTATTAAACTCTTCTCCTTATATACACATAATAGTATTTTCTCTTTCAACACTAAGATTAATAACATTAGGGCTTCTGAAATATAATGAATGGTTCACATCTATTCAAAATGACTACTTTAGCATTGCAAAGACAGTGTATCTGACTTGCCTCATATACATTTAAAAGTCATGATTTTATCATCAAAACCCTAAGTATGCATAATAAAGATAGACTGGGAAGAAAACAATTAACATCTTGGGTGGAACAGCCACCTACAGGCTATCTCTGCAACCATACATGTGAACAGGTTCATCGGTAGCAAGATTGAGAGGCCATTTCACGTAGCACTTGACTAAAACTTGCTGGATGAATATTAGCCCACCCAGATGATACCATTAGAAATTCTATTTTACAGAAGAAAAGACTGGTAAATAGAGTATACAACCTGCCCAAAGTCACAAAACAAGAAGGCAGCACAGCGAGAAAGTCTGGCTTGGAAATTTTTAAATCACATGCTTAAAACCATAGATAACAAAATAGCTTTACTGTGATCCCCATCCCCCCCCCCCTCTCTGTGTGTGATTAGAATATTTAACAAGTTTTTAAAAGCCACTTTAAGTGTGAAGTTCAGTAGGGTATCGTATATTCAAACTATCATGTAGCAGACTTCCAGAGCTTTGCACACCTTACAGAACTGAAACTGTAGCCCTACTGGACAGCATGTCCCATTCTCTTCCTCCAGCCTCTGGCAGTCATCTTTCTTCTCTGTGATTATAGGAATCTGACTACTTTAGACATTTCATGTGAACAGAATCATTTACCAATTGTCTTTGCTTTTTCTATCTGGATTGTTTCAAATTAGAATACTGTCCTCAATATTTCATCCTATTATAACGTGAGCCAGAATTTCTCTTTGAGGCTTTAATAATATTAAGTTGTATGTATATACTGCATGTTGTTATCATTTCATCTGTCAATGACCAATGGATTGTTTCTACCCCATTTTGTTTTCCCCTGTGCTTGAGATCAACCCCAAGGCATTATACCTGTTAAGCATACTTCCACCTTCCACTCTTCTTAACAATGCTGCAGTGAACAAGTATGTGCAAATAGCTCTTGAAGGTCCAGCTTACAAGTCTTGGAGGCCTGTGACCAAAATGGGAATGTTAGCCCATATGGTAGTTCTATTTTTAATTTACTTGAATAAAAGAAATTGAGACAAGACTTCATATGTAGCCTAAGCTACTCTCAAACTCACAATTCCACTGTTTCCTTTTCTTCTTGTTGTGATAAAATACTTGAAAGAAATCAATTTATGGAAGGAGAGATTTGTCTTAGCTTACAGTTCTAGGTCACACATTCCTTCATGGTAGACAGGGCATGGTGGCAGTAGCTGGAGGTTGGCTGGTCACACTCCATATATAGTCAGGAAATCAAGTATGAACAAGAAGTGGGGAGGGGGGTCAGAGCCAAGCTTTAAACTCAAGGCCCACCATCAATGATGAACTTCCATCTCTTAAGGCTTCTACAACCTTCCCAACAACCACCACCATTGGTGACTTTCTTAAGGTTTCTATTGCTGTGAAGAGACACTATGACCATGGCAACTCTTTTTATTTATTATTTTTTACATAGACATTTATATTATTATACATATAAACAACAAACTAGCTGCAGCAAGAAGAACCACAAAACTATCAGGAATTATATAAATGTTACATTCATAGTGTTTTGGACATTTGTATTTGGCAGCCTTGAAGAAAACATCTTTCCTGTCTTGTTGCATCTAAAATTCTGAATGTAAATCAATATCTATCATATCTTGTCATTATCAACTTAAAACATCTATCTAGACCTTTAATCCTCTTAACCCCTAATTTTCAAACTAAACTATCTGGTCTTCAACCCCATCAGAGACGTGAGAAGGAATAAAATTAATTATGTGAATATGTACAGGGAGTGCAGGTTAGCAGCTTCCCAAATAAGAAGATGACAGAGACCATTTGTTGCCTGAACGGTCACCCAAAATTCTCTATAATGTTGGAGCACCATCTTCAGCCTTCTGGCCCTATATATCTGACAGACATATTTGTGAGGCAGGAAGTATTGAGGACTTGGTTACCCTGTCTTGGCAGAGTTTGGCTGTTGACTCTGCCTGCATCCAAGCTTGCCCATTTTTAGGCAGAATTCTGTCTGCGGTAGAAACAAGGACATTTTTCCCAGTGGCTGTTTTGTGACACTTGAGGCCATCTCCATATGGAGGTTATGCTCATCACAGCAACTCTTATAAAGGAAAACGTTTAATTGGGAATTGGCTTATAGTTTCAGAGGTTCTTTCCATCATCATCATGGCAGGAAGCATGGCGATGTGCAGGTGGACATGGTGCTGGAGAAGGAGCAGAGTGTTCTACATCTGGACTGGCAGGCTGCAGGAAAAGACTGTGACCCATGAGGCCTGGTTTGAGCTTCTGAGACCTCACAGACCATCATTTGGTGACACACTTCTTCCAACAGTGCCACATGTCCCAATATTGCCAGTCATCTGTGAACCTATGGTGCCATTTTCATTCCAACCACCCCGGGGACCAAGTGTTCAAACCCATGAGCCTATATATCTTAGAGATTAATATCAAGGAAATACACAAACTAGCAACAGCATATAATCTGAATGTAAAACATTGATTCCATCACCAATTTCTAATGCCAGACAGGGACCTGCAAGATGCGGAGTTTGTGTCGTGCTCTGGTGCAATCATGCCGTCCTATGCCCCGATTCCTTTAAGTAATGAGAACGTGCACTATGTGCTATTACTTGTGGAGTTATGCGATGTGGTTTTGTGTTTTACAGATGCTCACTGCAAAGAGACTGCTTTGAGTCTCAGAGGAGAGTCTGGATTTTTGAACAGTGAGCCTGGGGCTGAGGGTTCACATTCAAATCATACCATTTATACCTCTGCCTGCCTCCTGCCAAGCTTAGCGGCCATCTCATGTTGACAGAGGTATTTATTCCAATTTCCAAAGTCCCCATAGACATTAACAGTGTTAGGTTTCAATCAACTGCAGACTACCCCAAAACTGCCTGAAAAGTGTCAGATGGCTCCAAAGTGGCCTGTAGTTCCCTAGCCCCCAGTGGTCCCACAGAACCTGAGCAGTGATCGAAACAGATGTCTTCCAGCCTGTGATCCACCCATCCTTTTCTTTTATCATCATTCCTGCCTTCCTGGACCACAATAAAGATGCCCCAATCTCAGCAGGAAGTAATTTGGTCGCCCCTTATCATCAACAAAAAGGCTACAATGTTAGATCTCAAAGAAACCCAGGACAAGGCTCACTCAGTACCTGTGGCTTCTCAGAGCCTTTCTCACCCTGCCCTCTACCCTAAACGTCTCCCTGTGAGAGCCTGTGCTCCTCTTCCCCAATTTTCCAATCCCTATATAAATCAGCCATTTAGATGCCTGGCTGTCTTAATGCGCTGGTCTCCTGGCTCCCTCCTGGCATCTTGGCTCCTCCTCGATCTTCTTTTTTTCTTTCTCACTAACCCCCTACTCCCCCATCTCATGGCATAGTTCAGTTTGGACCCTTCCAGATGCCTCTGGCTGCTTTTTCCCTTAGATTTATACTAAACCTTTCCTCCACCATACCCAGGAACTTTCGTGTCTTTTCTTTTCTTTTCTTTTTTTCTCATTCAAACAGTATCCACACTGTTCAAAATCCATAATCTCATCTGAGACTCAAAGCATTCTCTTTGCAATGAGCATCTATAAAATAAAAACGAATTGTAGAACTCTACAAGTAATAGCTCATAGTACACATTCCCATTACTTAAAGGAATGGGGGCGTAGGAACGCATCTTTGCACCAGAGCATGATGGGAAACTCCTAATATTGCAGGTCCCTGTCAGATATTACAGATTGATGATGGGATCATTCAGCACTCAGAGGGCTTAGGTAACCCTGCATTTCCAGCTCCTGGGGCTGCAGCACACATAGCTCTTTTGCCTTGATCCAGCTGTACTCCACACATACAGCTGTCCTTGTGATGGGATTGTAGGTGTGCATCACTATACCTACTTTCTAATTGTTTTTTGAGGAAGTATCTTTGACCTATTTTCATGACAGCTACATTTTACTGGGTGCTACCCTTCAAGATATATATTAAAAATGCCTTTTCATTTAATATGTTTGGAATATTCACATTGCTATAAGACCTATATCCTTTATAGTGTTATAATTGATAATGATCTTTCTCTTACAAATGTGTTTTGATTTTTTTTTTTTTTTTTTTTTTTGCTATAAGTGAAACTAGATTCGTTATGTTTAATGATTTTAGGACAAAAACCACATTACTTTCCTGTGACTTCTGTTAAAAAATACTGTAAATGTTATGGGTATAAACAAAAGAAATATGTTCTTTCATAGGTTTGGAGACTGAAATATGAAATTTTGGGAGGGCCACACTAATCTGAGACCTCAAGGGGATACAAAGTATCTTGTATTTTTAAGTGTGGTGGATGATGACACCCTAACTGGTGGCCATGTTGCTGTAGTCTCTACATCTTTTTTTACATTGCTTTCTCCACCTCTTATTACAGTCTGTCCCACAGCCTCAGACAGCTAAGGACATTTGCCATTGAATTTAAGGCCCAATAGACTGTCTTAGACAATCTACTCTGATTGTCCCACCTCAAGATCCTTAACTTTACATCTTAAATACTTTTGTACCTTATAATACAGCACAAGTTCCAGAGATTAAGATATGAACACATTTTTATGAGGGATAGGAGGGCATGGTTTGGCCCACTATAACTCTTCTTCTTCTTCTCCTTCTTCTCCTTCTTCTTCTTCTTCTTCTTCTTCTTCTTCTTCTTCTTCTTCTTCTTCTTCTTCTTCTTCTTCTTCTTCTTCTTCTTCTTCTTCTCCTTCCATGAATTACTAAAATTAAAGTTATTAAGTTAGGGTATGTAAAATTTAAACATTTTTGTATTAATATTTAAAAGTAAATTTGTGGTATTCTTAAACATGTCTTATGTGCATATACATATTTTCCATGTAATAATACTGTGTACTCTATAAAGTAAAAAGGGAAAAAAATCAAAACAGAAAACAACAAAGGAAAAAAATGGATTAAGAAGAAATGAGGACAAGATTAGTAGGGACCTATGATGATAATCTGACTAGATTTAGGGTTCCCTGGGAGACACACCTCTGTGAGTACTAGTGAAGGCATTTTCAGAGATGTCTAACTGAGTGAGAGAAGATATAGTACCACCGCATGGGTGTGGATTTCAGACTGAATAGAAAGGAATGCTAGAGAGATAGCACAGTGGTTAAGAGTAGTGGCTGCTCTTCCAGAGGACCTAATACCCACATCGTGGCCCACAGCTCTCTGTAACTCCAGTCCCAGGGAACCCAGTGCCTTCTGGCCTTGGTGAGCACTAGGCATGCATGTAGTACACAGACACACATGAAAGTAAAACACCCATTTACATAAAAGAAATAAAAATTTAAAAGAAGAAAAAGGCAAGTGAGATAAGCATGCATGCCTATCCAGTTTCTGATAGTGGGTACCATATGGCCAGCTGCCTCATATTCTTGCTGTCATGCCTTCCTTGCCATATTGGGCTGTACCCTCAAACCATGAGACGACGAACCAAAATTAACCCTTACTGTCTTCAATTTCTTCTTGTGTACACTGTCTGTCTAGGCCTGCAAATGCAGCTGAACTTCACTGGCCCATATCCTGTGGTGGTTTGAATAGGAATGGCTGCCATAGACTCATGTGTTTGGATGTTTCCCCCGTTGGGAGCGGCACTATTAGGGGGGTGTGGTCTAGTTGGAGTAGGTGTGGCCTTGTTGGAGGAAATGTGTCTCAGTCTTTTTTCCTGCAGGCGGCCAGTTCAGATACAGGACTCTCAGCTCCTTCTCCAGCGCTGTGTCTGCCTACACGCCACCATGCTTCCTGCCATGATGATAATGGACTAAACCTCTGAATTGTAAGCCAGCCCAAATGAAACGTTCTCCTTTTTGAATTGCTGTGGTCATGGTTTCTCTTCAGTTAGCAATTGAAGTCCTAACCAAGACAAAAACATTTATTTATTCCTGCTTATTTGTAATGGTAAACTGTTTTTTTTAAATCTTCGCATTTTAATTGGAAACAATATTTGGTGTAGCTACTATTTTTACTAAAAACATTCCTTTCCCCTATTTTCATCTGTCAAATAGTCTTTAAAATTCAAGGTGTAAATATTTAGACTTTTAAAATGATTCCATGGATAAGATATGATATACCCATGAAGTATGTGTAACCATCCATGTACAACATAGCTCATACATAAGTATTTCTCCTGGAGGAGACAGAAAACCAAAGTATTAGATATTTCCTTTCTTGAACATAGTTGAAAAGTTCACTAGAAAGGAACCCTGCCTTGGGAGAAAAGTTATTTTGAAGAGCATTTGAGTAATAAATCATGTAAGATTGTATTTTCAGTACTTTATTATGAATTTCCATGAGTCACTGGTTGCTCGATAGAGGGTGACCTTTCAACTTAGAGAATTTACGTAGCTGAGTGTCAGTCCTTCAAGGAGGCAATAATCCTGTTCCAGGGACATGACCTTTGCTTAACACTACATTTTAAACTTCTCTCTTAAAATGAACTGCTTTTAAGTGGTTGTTCAGGGTTCTTGAAAACCCATCTCATTTTGAGGGCAAAAATGTCCATTTGTGACCATGCATAGTACTTGGCTCAGAATAAACTTTAGTTTGGTTCCAAAAACCTTAATCTACTTTGATGAAAAAGTAATCTGCCACAGGAGGAGATACACACAAGAGCATATTACTATATTTCCTAAGAATAATTTAAACAGCAGCATTGTCATCAGAATTGGTTTACAGCTTCCTAGGGGACCCTGGAAAAGAGAATACTTAGAAGTATTATTTGGGGCATGTTTTCATTAACATTCTGCTATATTACTATAGAAGTAACATAATAGTGCACAGTATAGTGTCCTGTATGAGGAGGAAGCTACCCTGGAGTTTTTTTAATGGAACTCCTTAAATGTACAAACACAGAAAGGAGAAATTTAGACAATCTTGGCATGTTGCAAAAAGCTTTCTACAACTTTGTTAGTGATAGAGAGTTTAGGGCTTTGGATAAAACCTAGAGCTGAGTTATAAGTTGGCAAACAGCTGGCTAGTTCAAATTTGATATGGGCCTCCTACATTGGATAAAAACTATAAATATGATTTTAAATGCTCTTAGGTGAGGGTAATAGTAATCCACTTCTCATTAGCAAAAAGGTTTTAGCTATGTCTGAATACACAGCCTTGCAGTAAAGTTGGCAACTTTGACAAATCAGTTTCAATTTCAGATGAACAATGCTTACTTAAAATTTAACTTTAAGATGATCCAAACACTGTGTGTGATGTGCTTACACTAAAATTACTCATCATTTAAAATATTATTTTGTAATTTGGTAAACTATCTGAGAAACCTAAACTGGAGCCTCTGAGACATACGTATCACCATTTGAACACTCCATATTCATTAGTTATAGGATGTTCGGAGCCAGCCCGGGGTCATTCAAGGCTAAAAGTCTACTGGCTATGAAAAAATACTGATGCCCGCTTTCAAAGCTAACTTCCTTCTTTCAGCCTCTGCATAACTTCCTTCCGCCTCTGCATAACTTCCTTCTTTCAGCCTCTGCATAACTTCCTTTCAGCTTATACAGATGTTGTTTAGCAGGTTAGCTCGGGACTTCCTGAGAGATAGTTAGCTAGACATTCTCGGGCCCCTTCTACTGCTTAGTTCCTGCCCCCACCCCATATAAGCTTTTGCTTTTGATTCAATAAACGGACCTTGATAGGAACGCTTCTTGGTCTCGCCTCTTTCTTTTCCGTCCCATCATTTCAGGTATGGCTCCTCTCGCGACCCCGTAATTACTGGTCCTGCTGGATGGGACAATAGGAAAATATTTACTGTTCACAGAATAGCCTCGTGAGTCACCCACATTTTGTAGTTTTCTGGAAGTTGAGCTGAACTATATGATTCACATTAGCCAACGTGCTAAGGTTTTAGCAGTGACGTATGTCAGATAATGGCAGGACTTAATCACCAAAACACAACACCTCAGGTCCCTTACTCTCTGCTGTAGTAAACCAGATTGATGTGTTGAAGTTAGGTAAGGAGAGTAGTGTAGATGCCTTTTGAACTCAAAAGTAAAGTTGGAATGAGGGTTTATAGGATAACTATTGCCTTCAGAGCATAGTATGGATGTTTCAGAAACAGCTATCTGCTAATATCTGAAGTTTCAGGATTAGTTATTATAGGTAGGCAAGATCTATCTTATTTAAACCATTAGATGAGTGAAATAATTTATGTTGTTGTTATATAATTGTTTGTTGTTACTTAAGTATTGTGGAATTGCCAACAATTTAATGGATTTGTGTAGGCTCTGTTTCTTAACAATTAAACTTTATTATACAACCCAACTAGCTTACACAAGAGAAAAAAGGTTAAAGTGAAAAAAGTGGACCTTCCGGTATCTGTTCCACGGGATGGGTCCCTAGGTGTCTCTGGCCTGTGTACTGGTCCAGTCTGTTCACTGATCCTCCTTCCAATCCATATGCATGCGCTCAAGCCTGTCTGAACCTGCAGCACCTCTCTCCTCTCTGTCTGCCTGTCTTACGAGCCAAGGGCGGTCTCCTTCTCCCATTGAGGGTCGATTAGAAAAACAATAGTCCAGGTGAAGTCCCCAGGTCTGCTTCCTGAATTCCAGGCCAAGGATGGCTCCACCCAGTCTATCTCAAGGTATCCATGCGGTGCCCAAGGGTAAAGCCCGCCAAGACTGCTTTCACCTGTGACAAAGCTCACAGTACTTCCCACAGATTTGCTTGGTTGACTTAATGAGAATTACAGGTGACAATATTTTTTAGTATCTTTTTTTCTGTATGGTAGGCTGAAACGAATGAGAATGATATTTAAAAATAATAAATATTTTAATAATATTCATAGAATCAGATGATATGGATGTTATGATTGTTTCTTATAACAGCATTACATAACTGATGTTATTAACATTCATTTTTATTTTAGCCGGGAGAAAGGAAGCTTACAGTGGTTTAGGGGTTTGCCCAAGATCATTGTAAAAGCTCTTATAAAATATAGCAGTTTCTATCCTGGTACAGTTTGAATTATGATCTGTTATTTTTATTGTTTGTTACATAAACCTTCACCTGGGACACACACACGTAAAACCCGTGTCAGTGCCCCTCATTCATTTTAAAGACACTTGTTGATTGATGACCAGAAACGATATCCTATATTACCATTAAAGGTAAACAATAGAAACCACCTTGCTTTTAAGGAAATGTTAGTCTTTCTTAGGCAAGAAAATATATCACTACACATTGGTACAATCTGTAGGATTCTGAGGACAGGTGGGTTGCAGATAGCCATGGAACTAAAGGAAGGTTTCAAGGAGGCAATGGAACTTTAAATGAATCTCAGAAGATGAGTATTGTTTGGTCTGACTTTTAGATTATGTGATTGTAAAAAATAAAAAGCACAAAAAAATTAACCATTCTTAAAAACATGTGAGAAATAAAATTACACAGTTATTTTAGAGGGAGGGAGTATGTATGTCAGTACATAAATATTAAAATACACTTGGAATCCTCCAAAAATAGTTTATGAGTATGACACAGATTATTATTTGACCAGACTTGTCCATAGCCAATGCTAACATAGAGGAAACGGCATAAGGTCAATGGCTAGAAAGAGGGCCCAGTAGATGGCACTTGCCACACAAACCAGGAAGTCTTGGTCTGATTTGGATGCCATAGTGGAAGGCAAAAGCCAATACTTCCATATTGTCTTCTAGCTACCACATACATACCATGACATGGAAGCACTCTCCCACACATGTGCACACTCACGCACACACAACAACAATAATACATAGAGTGTTTAAAAAGGGCTTATGCCAATAAGACAGTTGCAGACCATAAAATACATTGGGTTACTCAGAGGAAAACTTTTCTTGTTTAAAAAATAACTCTGGTGTCTGGATAACGGACTCAGTTGCTGAGTTCAGACGTATTGTTGAGTTTAAGACAGAAACAAAGAATGGTATCATGCCTAGGTTTTACTTTCTTGAAGAAAAAGAATCGAGTCAGTCTCCTGTGACACAGCACAACTTGTGTGTGAAGAAAAGCCATGTCTAGAACCAATCATATCACTCATCCAAGAAAAAGATTATAGAGAATTGTTGTCAGATGTTGGATTTTTCCTTCTAGACAAATGGCAGCCTCTGCCTTTAAACTCTCTCGAGCCTCTTCCAACACTCCTCTAACATACTAAGCTAATGCATTAGACATACTTGAAGAAATCAGAAAGGTGAAGCTCTGTGCTCACAGCAACCATGGCCCTGCTCATGGGGCACATATCTAGGGCCATTTGTCCCAGATCAGCCACTTGAAGAGTTGATATTTCTTTGGGGACCAAAACCTTGTGCTTTCCATTTTCTCTGAATTAAGATTAGAAAATGAAATTGAGAGTTTTCAGGACTGCATTTAAAACATAACTTAACATTGTCAAGACGTTTGGCTGACCTCTGGGTTTTCTACCAGTATTTAAAGGAGAGTAATAAGTTGGAAATCATCTTGAGGCAAATTTAAAGACTGTGTCAGGAAACAGGGCTTTTTATGTTTTACATTTGGAATGTGATAATTTAATTTTTGACTAGTTTTCATAATATATTTCTATAAACTAAAAGAGAAAATATTTAACTTGAAGGAGTAAATCTAGTTTTTTACATTTTAAAGCTAAGACATTGAACAGAACAGACTTGTGTATACAATTTAACATTTGATTTACTTGTTTTTTTTTTAAAAATATCTTTTTTTTCTAATAATGTTTATTTTAAATTGTCCAAATACTTTTGAATGGCTTCAGTATTCTGGAAACTATGCATGCTGATTTGGAAACTGATAAAATGCTTCAGAAATTCCTCAGGGTTGTGTGCACATTTGCCAATGTGAAAAACAGCACCACAGAAATATCCCTAAACCAGTGGGTTACAACCCCTTTGGGTGGGGTTGAGCAACTCTTCCACAGAAGTTACCTAAGACCATCAGAGAACACATATATTTACATTCCAATTCATACCAGTAATAAATACAGCTATGATGTAGCAATGAAAATAATTTCATGGCTGGGGTCACTACAATATGAGGAACTGTATTAAAGGGTTACTGCATTAGGAAGGTTGAGAACCACTGCCCTAACCTTTATGCAGAAATGACATTTGTCTTTGCTGAATTATAAACTACTATGATCTGTATTATGTGAGAGCAGTTTGAGTAGCTATATGGAATATTCCTCAGAGCTATTCTATTGAAGGACAACTGAGGAGGTACCCTTTTGCCCCTGATTGTGTTAACTGTACACTTCCAGATTTATAGGTAGCTCAAAAATAGCTGAGCCGGTTCCCACAACTATTGTAGCAAAAAAAAAATCCCTAATGTAGAAAACAAAACTTCGCTGTCATGGAAATGAGTCCTGTCACATTATACTTTTGTACAACAGGTTGTCAGAGTAACAGCTGGGCTAGAACTACATTAAAAGGAACAATGGTGCCTAACCACGATCTTATGATGTTTAGGAAAAGAAAACATGGCATGGTGAATAGATGTGGTTACCGGCAAACAGACAGCTCAGGTGATACAAGAATACTTACAGTGTGTCAAGATGATCATGAAATGGCTGACTCTAATTAATCATACTGTTTTTGAATGAAGAAAGCCTAAGATATACTTAATTTGGGTAGCATTAAAGGCTTGCTGAAGTCTTTGGGACACATGCTTTAAGAATATGAGGAGTGTCTTCTATACATCAGAGATGCCTTTCTTTGCAGTGAACAGAGGCGAGTGAAGAGATGCATGGTTGTTCAAGGTGCGGAGAATATATCTGTTGAGTGCATAGCTGCAAACCGGGCATCAGGAAAATCTCCTCTAAGGCTCAAGGAACACACTGGAAGAGGGGCAGAAAGAATGTAAGGGCTGGAAGATAGGGAGAAAGACTGTGAAATGTTGTCTTCTGGGTGTGGCATAGCCATAGTAACCAGGGACTCACCAGAGATGCTGTCACCCACACTGGCCTTCCACAAAACTGGGCTTGTTAACAGTGAGTCATGGATAGAGGCAGGGGCTCGTGGGGCCTTGCCCTTCCCTCCTGAAATGTTGGATACTGATGAATTCTTGGGGAGGTAGAGTCATTATCTTTAGTTGTATACCCACCAGTGAACCTACCAGGCACCAATGGATAGTTCCAAACCCATGGTCACACACATGGCTCAGGTTAAACCCAGTGGGTCACAAAACAAGACAAAAATTATGTAGCCTAATCTGATGTCTCCGTGCATAAAAGCACTTGCTGCAGAGCCTGACGGAATTGTATCAATAGTGGAAGGAGAGAACTGTCTCCCACAAGGTGCCCTCTGCTCTCCATATGGGCTCTGTGCAGTACATGCTTCTCCTCACTCCCATAAGTAGGCAAACATCACTTAAAATATATAAACAAATAGACATAAACATGGGAAAAGGATTTGCAGGGAGGAGCGAGGTTTCACAGGGATAGGAGTGGGGTAAGAAAGGTGGGGGGAGGGGAAGAGCAGTCACGCTGTGCTATTTGTTTGTACGACATTGTCAAAGAACACATTTCATTAATGAAAAACAATGTATTGAGTACGGATGTGACAAGGAAGCCAAAATTGTATGACGGGGAAAAGAATTATAGTAAGTTCCAGTATGAAAAGCTTTTAGGCAGAAAAGTTCTAGTGGAATAACAAACGATTTGGAAGGAGCAGAGGTGCTGATTCTTCTTGGCTCTGTGGGTAAGAATAGGAATGTTTGGGAGGCAGTATAGTTTTTAATTAGGAGGGGGGAAAAAAGAAAGACAAAAGGTGTTTGCAGAAAGGTTCAGTACCGTAGCTGAGCTAGTGTGAGGGTCGAAAGGACTCTACGAGGGGCTGCAGAGCACATTATCACCTTTCAACTCTAATGTGGAAAAAGCGGTGCCTCTTCTTTCAGTTTAAACCGATTCTGCAGTGGAAGGTATAGTGTGCTGCTGTTATCACACACAAACCTTCAGAGACTGGAAACGAAGGTGCTGCAAGAGCACTTGGTAAGCATGCATTAGTAAAAACTTCAGCAAGTGTCTCTGGAGTGAGTGATGTGTTGTGTGTAAAAGTTCACAGGTGGTTTCTTGATGCATTAAAAAGTCCTTCTCTTATTAGCCATGCTTCCATGGTTGGCTTGATTCACTTGATATCGATGATCTACACTGTAATAAAATTTAAGCAGAGAAACTTAATACCGCCTGAATTAGGAACCGCGGCTTCCCTGGGACCTAATGTATCACATTGCAGCATAGCATTCTAATATGCATAATTCCCTAAATCATGCATTGACTTCGGGGAGTACTTAACTAGTCAGCTCACTTCTCTCAGTGTCCAGAATACTCTTAACAACATAATGTCCTGCACGTGAATGGTAGAAAAGCTGCCAGACACAGGGTTATCTAGCAGAGATAGAAAATAAGGCCGTGTGTGTGTGTGTGTGTGTGTGTGTGTGTGTGTGTGTGTGTGTGTGTCTGTTGGTGGCAGAACACTTTTCAGGACCTTGTTATATGATACAAAAATAAGAAGACCCAAGGTTTCTGGATGCTAATCTGGGTAGTAGTCTTTACTCTTATGATACATTTAAGAAAGAAGCTCAGCATATAAAGGGGGAGGAGTTCCCCCTCAGTCACAGTCATAGGGGAGGAGAGTAAGGGGAAAATGGGAGGGAGGGAGGAATGGGAGGATACAAGGGATGGGATAACCACTGAGATGTAATAAGAATAAATTAACAAAATAAAATTTAAAAATTAAAAAAAAATAAAGAAAGAAGCTTAGAGATGTTGCTGATGGCGACACAGCTGGTGATGGAATGGAGAGCAGAGCACAGTCCTGCCTTTGATCTATCAAATGCCTGCCTGGTGCTCTGAGGCTGAGTACAAATGCAGAAGGCTGGGATCCCATGGCAAGAACTTTGGCATCATACCTGCACCAGACTTTTCTTTGAGTGCTGCCAAAGAAGGCATGTGCTTGAGAAATCACTGCATCATGGCCACTTTTTGAAAGATATGAGGGGGATTATAAAACCAGTATTGGTTCTTGCTGGCATTAATAAAGAGCCAAGGAGCCAACTGCTAACTTGCTCACCATTAACTCCTGAAGAGTGAGAGCATGACCTGAACTAGCAATATCCCATGTATATGTGGCTTAAATGAATATTACCTAAACGTCAAACCACAGTAGCAGGTTAGGGTTTCTTTGGGGATTTTTGCGTCTCTCAATCGAAGATTCAAGCCTCCAAATTATTTCAATCATGTATGAAATAAACCAGTGCCCATGTTTATACAGTGCTTTGTTTATTTGATATAACTACAAGAGAAAAGCATTTGACGATTGCCTGTTTCTATAATGAAACTGGGGTTAGCTTAAGTGGCAAAAGATTTGGATACAAATATTCTACTTTCTCTTTGTCATTATACATTTTGTTTTGTTTTTGTTTTTGGTTTTTCGAGACAGGGTTTCTCTGTGTAGCATTGACTGTCCTGGACTCGCTTTGTAGACCAGACTGGCCTCGAATGCATGGAGATCCTCCTGCATCGGCCTCCCAAGTGCTGGGATTAAAGATGTGCGTCACCACCACCTGGCTGACATTATACATTTAAGGAGTGCTTTGTGCAATTATGCTGACAAGCTTAGAAATCAAAACAAGGAAGACACTGTAACCTGCACCTTTCAGTGAAAGACAAAGAAGGAAATAGATGAGTATATTTTCATTTCTCAGAAGTATGAAGCCAGCCAATGGACAGGAGCCTATTATTGTGAGGCTAAAGTGTAAGTATGAAGCCAGCCAATGGACAGGAGCCTATTATTGTGAGGCTAAAGTGTAAGTATGAAGCCAGCCAATGGACAGAAGCCTATTATTGTGAGGCTAAAGTGTAAGTATGAAGCCAGCCAATGGACAGGAGCCTATTATTTTGAGGCTAAAGTGTAAGTATGAAGCCAGCCAATGGACAGAAGCCTATTATTGTGAGGCTAAAGTGTAAGTATGAAGCCAGCCAATGGACAGGAGCCTATTATTGTGAGGCTAAAGTGTAAGTGGCATATAATTTCACAGGCAGTTGGGAATTCATTTCAATTCCATGAGGGTGTCAAGGAGTACATGTGAAAGGGAAGGTAACTACTTTAATTAATAATCAATACAGTATTTACAAAGAAGTATTTTGTAAGTGGTTTCTAGACCAGTCTCAATGGCCCAACATTGATACTGCTTTTGTCCTCATGTGAGCTGGTTTCACTGAATATGAGCTCGACTCACAATGGACTATACAAGGTAGAAAACATGGTAGAGAGTATACAAAAGATAATGTAGTCTCCTTTCTCCCTCTATCCCTCCTACCTTCCTGCTTCCCTTTCCTTTCTTGTTTCCTGCCCCCATCTTTTCTCCTACCTGCTCTACTATTCTCCTTCTTAGAAGTCAGTCATTATTGAGGAATCTAGCTGCTGAGTCACATGACATTCTATGTAGAGACTCATGTGGTGAGAAACTGAGCCAATAACCGTGTAAGTAAGCTCAGAAGTGGGTCCCCCAATCCCGTTTACACTTCTGGGTGACTGTAGCCCCTGCTCGTGGTCTGACTACAGGTCTCCTAAGGGGCTTGGAACTGAAGGAACACAGCTACAATCCTCTCAGATTGTTGATGTTGAGAAATTATGTAACAGAATAAATATTGGTTGTTTAGGTGGGAACTTAATGTGCTGCAATAGATAACCGATACAAAGACACAAACCTCACAACATGCCAGTTTAGCTTGAAAAAAATATAGCCAAGAATTAGTTTCCCTAGGAAGTTTAAACAAGAACTACACTATGGCTAGGTAGATCTATTAAAGCTTGATTGCACATCCAGGAACTAGAATAACTGTAGCAAAGTTGGTACGCAAATATTAAATCCTGAGAGATAGTAGAGAATGAAGTGTGAACTGTACCTTACATAGCTAGAGAATTTGTTATAATTATCTCGCAGATTTGTACATTTCTTAAGACATTTGGTGTGAGTTGTCAGGATCACAATTTTTAATCAATTAAACAGGGATAGTTTTTAGTCTTTGAAAATTTATATTTTTAATGAACAAGTTGACATTGGAAAGCACATGAAAGAATGTAACTGCAGATTCTAAATGGATGTTATTTCTCCACTTCATTTATTCTTCCACAGTCATAGTTTAGACTCAGTCCTTATGCCTAGCATTTAATTGCTGTCAGTTTATTACTTGTTCCTTGCCTTGTCTCCTCATCTAGACTGAAAAAAAAAAAAACCAAAAAAAAAAAAAAAAAAAAACCAAAAAAGAAACATGTCTTCTTCAATAATCCCATCTCAACTCCAAGTTATTTTTCTGAAATGTGAGTTCATGTAGACTTATTTCTGTATACCTTCTCTGAGGCCACCAAAAATATGGAAAGACTGTATAGCAATCACTTCAAGTTGCCATCATCTCATCTTCAAGTGAGATGCAGGGTCCTCTGGGTTATTTATTTTCATCACACAGTGTCGATGCCTTCTGTCCCTTTGTTATCTGAAGACTTATTGTTTCTTTTGTATTGGTCATTCCCACACGGAGGAAATAATGGTGCTATGTATTGAGAGAAGATGCATCACTGCATAAGATAGACTGAACTCTATTTCCTGTCATTTACAGCCCATGTAATCTGCATAATATTACAGCAAAGGCAATTAAACAGTAATGTATTTATGCTTTGCCAACTCCTAGGAATACACGCAGGCAAGGCCTATGATATGTTGTGATATTCCACAACTGAATATCCAGGTTTGGATCTGACACTACATACTAAGTAATATTTCCTTCCGAAGAGGAATTTTCAGGATGGAAAAGTTCACTTTAATTAAAGAATACAAAGCACATGCATGCTGGGAAGACAGAAAAATGCAATATCCTTAAAGACAGCAGCTGACAACTGTCAGTTTGCATGAAAGGCAGGAAAGGCTTTTTTGAAAAGATTCCTAAAGGGTGCAGTGATAGATCAGCTAGTGAAATGTTTTCCTCGCAAGCACAAGAATCTGAGTTTGATCCTCTAGAAGCCACACTTTTAAAAGTTGGCTATGACAATGTATGTTTCTAATCCTAAAGCAGGAAGACAGAAACAGGAGGGTCCCTGAGACTCTCTGGCCAGCCTGGCTATCCCCCTTAATAAGCTACAGGCCAATCAACAGAAGACCCTGTCACAGGAGCAAAATAGATAAGACATGAGAAATGTCAGCTGAGGTTAACATTCAACCTCCACATCCATGCATACACATGTTACCTATGCGCGCGCGTGCGTGCACACACACACACACACACACACACACACACACACACACACACACACACACGAAATGAAAAAGAAATCCCAAAACTTTGGGATATAGAACTTTTTGTTAGAATGCGTGGGAATATAACGTATGCTTTTCAGAGACCCTGTTTGTTTGTTTTTTAGCCTCTGGAACTTTCCCTGGGAACTCTTTCTAGGATTGGTCCTGAAAGAGAGCCTTATTCCTAGGGTTCCTTTTCTTATCTTTTGACTGGAAGGGTCTGAGGTTAAACAGTCCATCTCGCTCATACCCAACAGGTCAAAAGGTTTGGACGGTATTTCAGCCCGCAGAACTTCATTTCTATGCATGAAAGGTATATAAGAAAATGAGAAACTTTGTACAGCAAGGCTCAGAAAGACGCTTTTTATTGAGAAAAGTGAAATGGCTATCGCAGGGGTTCTCAATCTTGAGTTTGTATTTAAGGGGTTCAGTAAGGTGAAAATTTATGCGATTTCTCAAATAGACTCTACCTGAAGACCATGTGTAGTTAAAGTCTGAGGTTTTTGTTTATTTGTTTGTGTTTTAATTTCAAAGAGTGAAACCATGTATCACTGGAGAACCATGGAATGTCTTACTAAAGGGATGTGATAAAGGATTTGCTTTACATGGCTTGGGGAGGTGCAGACCCTGAGCGGGATCCAGCAAGAGCTATCAAAGCGGTTCCCGTCCTTCCCTCCCCAGCCTGTGCCGCCATGTGGTGCCACTGCAGGACTTGTCATAGCAGCGGCACCTGCCAGGTCAGTGAAGCCTACTCAGCCTGTTGCCATTGCGAGATAACACAAGAGCTGTCCACGGTGTCTGCACTTTCTTTTCCACTTCAGCCTGCTGCTATGGTGGGATGCCACTGCAGAAGCTATCCACATTGGCCTCATTTCCTTTCCAGTCTGCCCCAGTGGCTCTGCAGCAATGGTCCCTCGGCAGCTGGGAAGGTCTTCCCATCCTAACCCATGGGTCTGATGCAGAGAAAAGGGAAAGAAAAAACAAACAAAAAAAAGCCACCAATCCCTGATGTCCTCTAGCTCAGGATTTGAAATCCCACCAATCCTTACTCTGGAAATCTTTGCCCTGAAAAGCTCCGCCCCCTAAGAAATTCTGTATAATCCCTACCCTTTGTTCTATTTCCTGCTGCCTTCTCCATGGAGCACAGGCAGCCACCCTGGATTTGTCTTTCCTTTCCCTAGTTTCATCTCTTCAGTACATTTCTTTTAAGAGCCCAGCAGTAGATCAAAACAGATGCTTAGACTCACAATCAGACATCAGGCAGAGCTTGGGGAGCCTTGTGGAAGAGTTGGGGGAAAGATAGAAAGACCCAGAGTGCATGGGAGCTCCATAAGAATACGAACAGAGGGGGAGGAATGGGAGGATACAAGGGATGGGATAAACATTGAGATGTAACAAGAATAAATTAATAAAAAAAAAAAAAAAAAAAAAGAATACGAACAGAGCCAACTAACCTAGGCCCATGGGTGGGGTTGGGAGGTGGGTGGGGTGCTGCAGAAACTGAAACATTAATCAGGTAACATGCATGGACTGGACCTAGGCCTCTTACACATATATACCCGATGGGCAACTTGGTCTTCATGTGGGTACCCTAATAAAGGGAACGGGGGTTGTCTCTGACATGGACTGTGTTGCCTATTTTTTGATCACTTCTCCCTGGTGGGGCTGCCTAGCCAGGCCATTGTGGAAAAGGATGTACTCAGTCCTTATGCGACTTGATGTGCTGGGGTGGGTTGTTAGTGGGGGGAATCCCCTTTTCTGAGGACAAGGAGAGGGGGCATAGGGGGAAGAGTGGGTGAGTGAAGGACCAGGAGGAGAGGAGGAAGGGGGCTACTATTGGGATGGAAACTGAATAAATAAATAAAATTTTTAAAAGTTATTTAAAAACAGAAACACAGCAAATTAGGAGGCGGGGGGAGGGATGGTGGAAGGAGAGAGGGGGGGCGGCTCGTGTGACTCTCTCATTGGAAGAAACCAAGAAGACGAGAAGAAGCTAAGAAGGAGCAGGTGTGAGGCACCTGAGCTCCGCTGGGGATGCCCGCCTCTAGGAGCTGCAACACCTCTGCTGAGGAGGCTTCCTTCCAGACCTGTGTGCAAGATATCTTTCCATTCACGCAGGAAGAACAACAGAAGGGTCTAAGGAAACAAAGCTGTTCCCCAGATTAGGTATTTCCAGGAAATCAGAAGGAGATGACTCTATGAATGGGTTCCTTAACAATTTCTACCTTGTAGGTGGAAGAACTCAGGGTTATAAAAACTATAACTGATAAAGGAGACACAACCAACCACACTGGCTAGAATGGAAGCTATATGACATTTCTAGTGGTCTGACTCTGGTTTTGTATGCTTATATTTGATTGCAGATTGGCTATCACAGTCTCTGAGTGGCCTTGCCTGATAGCGCCAGTCTGTGGGACTGCCAGTGCTTAACAGGAGAATACCACAGTCTATCTGTGAGTGCCAGGTCAGCTCTTGGTTGTCAGAGACTGTTTTCCAGATCCTCCGATGCATGCTTCATGATGATTCACTGGCAGACCAGAGATCCTTACCTCTGATAGGATATCTATTGACTCCTTGTGAAGGGGCCTGAAGGCAGGCTTGAGAGGCATGGCTATGGCAAGAACTAAGGCTGCAAAAGGAGAAGCCGATCATAGACACTAATATGTCTGAACGTGGTTCCTCTAGCAATAGAAAACATTAAAGTCAGGGCTGGAGAGATGGCTCAGAGGTTAAGATCACTGACTGCTTTTCCAGAGGTCCTGAGTTCAATTCCTAGCAACAACCATGTATAATGTGATCTGATGCCCTCTTCTGGCCTGCAGGTGTACATGCAGACAGAGCACTGTATACATAATAAAATAAATAAATAAGTCTTTTAAAAAAGAAAGAAACAAACAAAAAAGGAAACATTAAAGTCACATGAACAGCCGGGCGTGGTAGCACATACCTTTAATCCCAGCACTCGGGAGGCAGAGGCAGGCAGATCGCTGTGAGTTCGAGGCCAGCCTGGTCTACAAAGTGAGTCCAGGATGGCTAAGGCTATACAGAGAAACCCTGTCTCGAAAAACCAAAAAAAAAAAAAAAAAAAAAAAAGTCACATGAACAAAGCACACTGGAGAGAGAGAGACTTGGGAGGGCACGTTGATGGTAGTGAGTGAATAGGAAGAAGGTTATGGAGAGCCTCAGGATGGGACAAGTCTGAGGTGAGCAGAGAAGAGCATGCCACACCCCCAGATTGAGACTTTTGCCCGAAAAGACAATAAAACGAACATATTGACAGTGGCGTTGGAAAACGTTGTATGCGAAAGGCATTAAATAAGATTCTGAAACCCAGCCCCAAAGATACTAAGCTGTATTTGAATATTCCTAACTTCCAGTTGTAGCTTTGAAAGTATTGAGAGTACCTTGTAAATATTTAAAGACTAAATCGATTAACCACTGAATAGGAATACGTGACTGATAGTATGTTGAGGAAGAGAGAGAGAGAGAAAGAGAGAGAGAGGGAGAGAGAGAGAGAGAGAGAGAGAGAGAGAGAGAGAGAGAGAGAGAGAGAGAGAAAGATCCACAGAAACTTAGATGCCGTTTGGAGAAAAAAATATTTCAGAAGAAGAGGCAGCCCAGGTTGGCCATGTGTGATCTTGTGACATAGCATTAAGGAGGACACACATATCCAGAATCAGCAATGTGATTTGGAATTTGAGTGCCAGGGAGAGGTCTAGGTAAGGACTTCAGGATGAATAAATGGGAAGATTGAAGTCACTGGGGCATGGAGAACTTCCATAACTGCATAACGGAAGGAGGAAAGAGTCAGGTTTCTACTGATTTGTCATGGTAGTTGTTGTTTTCCAGGAGGCAAGCTGGCATTAATGGAAAGACGAAACAGAAACATCTAAGTTCATTACAAAAACACGACACAGAACGTATGGACACAAGTCCTAGAAGTATCTGACATCCTAGTCAGCATCTACCTTTCCTTGTATTTATACAAGTTTAGTTTTCATGATCTGTAAAAAGTTGATAATTGATGTGAAACTAGCCTCTAAAAGGAGCTCAGAAATTACAACCTGCCCCTTCTTGGGCTGTTACAATGACTCAGTACACAAAAGCAATTCGAATTGTGCAGTCCCAAGGAGCTGTGCAGTCCCGAGGAGCTGTGTGTGATCCCCACAACACATGTAAAATGCCAGATGTGGTGACTTATGTCTGTCATGCCAGTCCAGCACTCTTAGGGGAGGTGAAGACACAGTGAGAGCAGAAATAATAGGAGGCCCTACCTCACACATGCACACATGGTGTGTGCTGGCCCACACATGCACTCACACACAATCAACAAAATAAAAATGAAAAGCCTCACAAAACTAATATGGGAATGCATAAAATATGTATGGTGAAGCTTTTGTTTGTTGTTTAAAATATTTCTGATCTCCCCAAACATGATCTTTTAAGCAGAAGTAGACATCTTCATCTTCAGTGGAAACAGCCCTCCAGGCCACGGGATTAGGCCTGAGGATCTTAACTTCATTGTTTAAAAAAAAAAAAAAGTGGCAGTCTCAGAACATTTTTCATAAAACAAGAAAGCAGAAAATAGGAGAGAAAATATTATGACTTGATCTGATACCACTCTCCAACCATGAATGGTTGTGTTAAACAAAAATATATACAGCTGAGATCGATTTCTCACAATCCATTCTCCGTATTTTGTTTAAAAAAATGTATTCCCAGATCAGTCAATAAAGTCATATGCTTTTCTCATTAAAATCCAACCAAAAGGCGACAGCATTCTATAGAAGTATTCACCAGTCATTTGACTATTTCCTCATGTAAAATAAATACTACAGCAACATGTTGAAAATTAATTGCTAAGGACCAGAAAAAAATTATTGGGAGTCATTGGGAAAATTTGAGATTAGATAAAACAAATTTTTCAAAATGGATGCTGAGCCTAACAGTGTATTAGAACATTTGTGTATTTGCTGATATTCCCATGATATACTAGTGTTAGAGATACAAGGGGTCATAACATCACTTCTTTAATATATATTTGGACTCTTTTTTTTTTTTGAGACAGGGTTTTTCTGTGTAGCCTTTGCTATCCTGGACTCACATTGTAGACCAGGCTGGCCTCGAATTCACAGAGATCCTCCTGCCTCTGCCTCCCAAGTGCTGGGATTAAATGCATTCGCCACCACTGCCCATCTAAGGCTCTTGTTTACTCTGCTGCTCATCTAACATTCTGGGGAAAAGGCCTTAAAAAAAGATGCAATTTTATTTCCTAGACTTTTTCACGGTAGCCCTCTTGTTACTTAAACTGTGTCATCTATGGGGAAAATACTGCTCTATATCTTATGAAATCTAAATTTTAACCCAGGATTATCTTAATAATAAGGAGAAAAAGGCAAAAATCTACCAGGCATCAAGTTAAAACATATGGAATCTTGCAAGTGGTAAAGAAGGCTCAAAGAATAGAAACTCCACCTAGGAGTAGACAAAAGAACACAGAGGCTTCGGAGAAGCCAATCAACGCTGACCAACAACTAGGACAAAAACACTCAAGCAACTTTTGAAACCCTCAGTTCCTTCTACAATATCAATTTCTCTGTCTGGTTTGGGGCTGTTGTTTGGTACTGTAATCTGTATGTGGTCTGGGGTTATTGTTTGATACTGTAATCGGAGGAAAACTGCTCCAATTGACAGACACTTTCTAGGCTGCTGGGTATTTTTAATGACATTTTTAAGAGTTTAAAGGACTATTTGGCTACGAAGCATAAATATCTGGATGTATACATCCTAATTAGTATGTTGTTATTACACTGGTTTAAACCAGCTGCATTGTGACATTGCTCTGCGTCAATGAAAATTCGACTGATGTATCAAGAGTGAGTTGATTTTTTTTTTTTTTCCTCTTTAACTTTTCTTTGCAACAATCTTATTTCTCTGGGATACTTTTAAAGCCATTCTTACCACTTCCTGTTGGGTGGGACATTTTTTGGCTATGTTATTTGCTTACAGTATGAAGCCGTTTCATGTAAACATGTTTTATCATTCCCTTTCCCCCCACTCAAGGCACCTCCCTACAATTTAAGGTTGTTAATAACCTCACCAAAGTGACATTTCTAATATTTATTTATTTTCCTCACCGGAAACGCTGAAGGAGGGCAGTGGCTTTTTAACAGTTCTAATTCCAACCATTGCAAAGCTATAATGAAAGGTGATTATATACTCTCTCTATTAAATTACAGCATAGAAGGAATTATTTACAAATAAACATAAAAGGCTAATAGTCTTTTAAATATATATTATTAATTTCTAGAGAATATCATTTGTCTTTTTGATCATCTTTACCCTTAATTCCTTCCAAATTCATGCCCCCTTCACTCCCAAATTCTTGTTTCCTGCCCCCTCTCCTCTCCCCCTTTCCCCTCCTCCTCCCTCTTTTTTATAAAGCACCATGTCTAGTAGTTGCTGCTCATATGCACATGGGTGTGTGGCCATCCACTGAATCATGATTGATTTACCAGGAACCACACCCCTAAAGAAAACGGACTCTCCCTTCACTAACTAGCTGCCATCAACTGCCATCAGCTCTTCAGCTAAGGGTGTGGGCTGGTAAGCCTATCCCACACACCGCTATGCTGGAATGTTGACCAGGTTGTAGAGGCAGGCACAGCTGCCATGAGTTCATGAGTTCAGTGGTCATGTCATGTCCAGAAGACATTGTTTCACCACAGTCCACCCCAACCTCTGGCTCTTAAAGTCTTTCCACCCGACCTTTGCAATGTTCCTTAAGCCATGGGTAGAGGTACCATGATATAGATGCCCCATTTGTGGCTGAACACACCATGGCCACTTAGTCATTATACTCTGATGGGCTGTGAGTTAGGACTAAGCACGCCACTCTTTATCACACAAAAAAGGTTCTCTGATGAGTTCTAAGAGGGCTCTAATATATACATAAAGAGACACATATTGAGTGACAGTTTGATATTATGTTCTTTGGTGAAACAACAGTAGTAGGTTCATTCATAAAGCCCTTGAGATTCCCAGCCCAGAGTTGTTGGCCAGATTTACAGTAATAAGCTTGTGGAGCAGGCCAATCAGAAAGTAGTCACTGACCCCAGAACATTCATGTTTCCACTGCACCCATGGACATATTTGGCCAGTCTAGTCATTTTTGTAGCTTTAAGGGTTTAGAGCTGGGAAAGAGTATTGACCACTCCCACTGCCCAATCGTCTATTATGCACTTCTGATCCTGGGAGAGCTATCTGGCAGGGAGGAAGTGTCCTGCTCAATACCAGCTTAGATTCTCCACGTCCTGTGACCAAGTGTGTGGTGTTTCCAGTAATAGGGTCTCATAGTCAAGCTCTGGCAGGGGGAAAAATGATCTCAAGATACATGACAGAAATGGCTATTAAGAAAAAGGCCTTAAAATGTAAGCCATCCACTTAGGCTTGAAAAAGTAAAACACATTTCCAAAAAAATTTTTTTTGGAGAATAAAAGGCACCATGAAAAAAATCCCTTACACAAGAATTTAGAATACATTTGGCACTATCTGCGCCATCATTATTAGCAAGGCACTGTATTCACAGAAAGAATGTGGCATGTGTGCCAACTAATACCCCATCTAATTACCAACTCTAATGCTATGCTCTTGGGGACCTTCTTAATGAAATACGTCAGCAGCGACAGCCAAGAAATACATTGAACTATTGGAAGTGGAAGACAGAGTTATTCTTTTCCTTTCAGGTATGCAAACTAGTAAGTATGCTATCTTACAAAATGATTCTGGTATTTGCTGATTCAGTGAGGTTTACTATTTTTAGAGAAAAGGTGGTTGAGGTTTCCCTACCCATATTGGAGGAGCTATTTATCAGCAGTTGATAGCTTCAAGGAGAGGAAGGATCAGTTTCCTTTCAGTGTGTTGCTAATGGTAGGTCAACCCTGCTCAGTGAAACGCCTCACATCTATGCAGTTCATATGGGCAGTTCAAATTAGACGTCATGTGTTAAAATAAAAAAAAAGTGCAAAGTTGGATAAGTAGGAAAAGGGGGCATGGGATGATTGGGAAAGGGGGTGAATATGATCTAGACACAGTAAAAAAATTTCAAATAAAAAATTCCCTTGCAGTAGTATGCTTACTTATTATCATATTGTTATGGACTGCAAGCCAGCGCAATAGTAGTGAAAGAAGATTGAAACATCTTCCACTATGCTCTTAAGTCACTGTCTTTTGTGTTTTAATGGTGTGTGTGTGTGTGTGTGTGTGTGTGTCTGTGTGTGTGCGTGTGTGTGTGTGTGTGTGTGTATAGGGTAGAGTAGGGTAGAAATTGTGACTGTGATGTCCTCAAGGGCTTCCCATCTTGTTTTCGGAGATAGGGTCTCTCATTGAACGCTGAGCTTGCCTTTCAGGTAGATTGGTTGGCTAGGAAACTCTTGAGATCAGCCTGTCTCCAAGCTTCAGTGCTTGGATTAAAACCATGCTCAACCAACCCTGGCTTTATTTTTCCTTTCCATGAACGCTGGGGATTCAAACTCAGGACTTGTCAACTGTGCAGCAGATATATTACCCATGGTCCCACCACCCCATCCTTAGTATGCTCTTTACTTATTGTAAATATAGCAAACAAACAAACAAACAAACAAACAAAAAACCCACTGGCTATGCACTCAGTAAACTGCCTAGTTTAGACTCCATTTGTAACTTATCAAGCACAACTTGGCTATTTTGGTCTCAGTTTCCCCAAAGGACAAAATGAAAAGCGTTTAAACCCTGTTGTCTCTAAGACAGACACCTTTCAGATTGAAGCCTTAAAACAGGCTCCCACAATCTGTAGTTAATTAAATTGGAATAACTATAAATCTTGCAGGTACAATGCTGGTTACTAGTAAGGGTGTCTTCACTCTTCTGCTGAGTGATGCTTTGAAACTTTAAAGTTTTTGACCTTATGTATATATGAGCAAAGCACAGCCTATATCCTATAGCATGAATTCTGAGGAGTAAAACTCCTATCTACAAACTGGTTAGAATTCTTTGCAAATTCTCCATAAACATTCACTATATAGCCAATCACCCAATAGAACAGATAATCAGCATTTCTGATGATCTAAGGGAGCTATGACATCAAGGAAAAAACAAAATAAAGTTTTAAAAAGTTTGGTTTATTTTAGGGAAGCTTCAAATGTTTTTCTTGTTCTTTAAATTTTTTCATACAATATGTTTGATCATGGTTTTTTGTCTCTCAACTCATGGCAGATTCTCCCCACCCAGCCAACTTTAGGTTCTCTCTCTTCTCTCTCTGACCTACACCCACACCAAAACCAAAAAAAATGAAAATTAAAACAAACAAAAACCAACCAGACCAAAACAAAAACAAAAACAAAAAAACAAAAAACAAAACACAAGACGAAACAAAAAGTCTCCCCGCACAAAACATAGACACGGAGTCCTTTTCCTGTTGTCCTGGGCATGAGGCCTTCCCTGGAGTGTGGCTGATAGGCCATTTTCACTCTTTTTGAGAAAGTGGGTTCTCCTTTACAGTTGCAGGCATCAATTACAGACAGCTTCTTGGCAAGCGTGGGCCTTTGTATGCACTTCCTCTTCTCAGTGCTGGCGTTTTGTCTGGTTTGACTTTGTTTCTGAAGACTCTGTGGTATTTGTTTTTCATTTTTAAGCTTATTTTGAGAGCCATTTTAGACTCACAGTGAGGTTAAGAGAAAGATTTTTGCCATAAGCAATCATTCCTGTATTTTTCCCTCCCCATTACTAGATAGCTTTCCAGTCATCGACAACGCCTCCCCAGATCACCTCAGTTGTCATAACCTATGAAGCCACACTGACACTGTAATCACTAAAACCCAAGTTTACATTTGCATATGCATCATACATGAAATACATGCATGCTGATATACATCATCAACACAGAAGCTTATAGCGTATTGTCAGCTACTATAAAGGTCCCTTGCACTCCCCAACTGTTAATTTCTCTCCCACCACAACTTCTGGAAACTACTAATATTTCTACTTCCTCTACAGTTTCACCCTTCGCAGGATGTCAGACAGTTAGGAGTACATAGTATGAATCCTTCTGTAACTGGTTCCTCTCCTTATTAGTGTGCATTTCAGTTTGCTGTCTGTGTGTTCATCCTTCGGAAGCTCGTACACTTTAGGCCGAACAATCGTCAATCGTCTTGATGCGTCATGGGTTATGCATCCACCCACCTGTAGAAGGGCATCTTTATTGCCTCCAAGTTTGGGCAGCTGTGGGCCAGGCTTCTGTAGACATCAGTTCGCATGGCTAAGATCAATCTTATCCATGAACACACATCTTTTTTTTCTTCAGACTTTTGGATTAAGTATTACAGATTACCGATAAGTATAGCTAGATTCTGTGTGAAGAATTCTATTTAGGAAGAAACCACTAATTACCTTTCTGACTAACTACCATTTTGTACTCCTGCCAGCAGCAAAAGAGAATTCCTATTGTTTTGATATTTAGAGTCAGTATTCCAGGCAGGATTAGTCTGTATTCTAATCATTTAAAAATAGACCTATGGTGATAGCCCTTTGTTTAAATTTGTAATGAACTATGCAGATCACATATCTATATGCTTATTTGTGAGCAGCTAAGTACTTTTATATACTTTTTTTTATTTTTTGGTTTTTTTCGAGACAGGGTTTCTCTGTGTAACCTTGGCTGTCCTGGACTCACTTTGTAGACCAGGCTGGCCTCGAACTCACAGCGATTCTCCTGCCTCTGCCTCCCGAGTGCTGGGATTAAAGGCAGGTGCCACCACGCCCGGCTTACTTTTTCAATGGGACTGATTCCTTATTGTTTTAACCCACGTGTGGCTTCACGTGTAAGTTACCTCATCACTTTAGTGGTAGATGCAGGAGGATCCTTAGGCATTATAGTCCACCCTCAAGTATATTGTGACTCCCACCAGACAGGGCTGCCCAGTGAGCTTTATTGCTGGACTTGAAGAATTCTTTGTAAATTTTGGAAAGCAGGTCCTTCTCAGATATGTCAAATACTTCCTTCTAGTCTGTAGCTTGTCTTATTTCCATGATATTACTTCACACTAAACAGCCTTATAACTCTCTCTTTCATCGTCCATTTGAATGATGGCCCACTTAGCAGCTCTTCCATGGACCATGATTTTGGTGTTGTCTAAAGATTCCTCACCATACCCTAGGTCACTTAAGTTTTTCTCTTATTTTATCTTTTATGAATTTTGTTATTGTGCACTTTATAGATAGGTCTATGATGCTTTGCTTTTTTGTTTTTTCAAGACAAGGTTTCATTGTGTAGCCTTGGGTATCCTGGGCTCACTTTGAGGACCAGGCTGGCCTCAAACTCATAGTGATCTGCCTGCCTGACTCCTAAGTGCTGGGATTAATGGCATGTGCCACTATGCCTGGCCCCTATGATGCTTTCTTATCTATCTTAATTTTTAAAAAATTTATTGGCTCATTGAGAATTAGTTTATTATGGGATTTTTAAACAAAAAAATTTATTTTTTGCTATTTTCTCTCACCTTCTTTCTCATCTTACCTTTCTTCCTTGTACTCTCCCACTTCCAGTAGCCTTGTTTACATTTTCATATCACTCAAGACTCTTTGTCCCATCACCTTTCTCAGCACCTGTTCTTTTTCATCTAGATGCTGTAGACTGCATTTATGGGAGGAGCCAGCAGTGACTGCTTCCCTAGCTGGTGCTTGGAATGGGCTCATGGCCAGTTAAGTGAGTTCTCTCACTCTATTTACAATTTGTAATAGGAAAATTTCCATTACACGCATTAAGTTTAACAGCTTGAAAGAAAGAGCACAGATACAGAACAAACCAAATAAAAACAAGATTGATGAAAATATTCACAGAGCCTCAGAAATAGGCAAAGAAGCTAAACCCAAATTGACAAGAAAAAATATTTTCAGAAGGACCTCCTAGCAAGAAAAGATGAGTACCTCACAGGAGGGCACAACATTTTAAGGAAAATGTTTGTGTGGAAAGCATCTTGATAGGTGGTGGGTTTTTTTGTTTTTGTTTTTTTTTGTTGTTGTTGTTTTTTCATAGGTGGTTTTTCATGAATAAGATTGTATGATCATACTAAGGTTAAGTAATGAGACATCTGTACAGTGGCTATCTTTTGGTCCTGTTTTGGGACAAATAAGAGGGTTTTTTTTGCCCAATGATCAGAGTCCACATTATTTTATCGCTTTAATATTCACTTTGCAATGCTGTTCTTGATATTATTATGAAATAATAAGAACAAACCTCAAGTGTGTGCCTCTTTCATAAAGAGGAAAAGGGAAGTTA
The DNA here is from genome assembly GCF_903995435.1 of Acomys russatus. Lineage (NCBI taxonomy): Eukaryota > Metazoa > Chordata > Mammalia > Rodentia > Muridae > Acomys > Acomys russatus. Next base: position 9,959,328 of record NC_067153.1, read on the forward strand.
CAGGTAATAAAAATGATTTTAAGAAACATTTTTTTCCAATAGGGAAATAATAAATTTAGAATTTTACACAGATGTAATTATTTACAAGACATTTGTATAGATAAAATTGTTAACATCAATTTCTTTTGTAACAATGAAACAGGATAGTGGTAATAGTAAGAACTGCTCATTTCTTAATATGAGAGCATAATTGTTACATTTAAAATATTCATATCAGCTGGAGAGATGTTATGCATTTAGTGGTTAAATTATGATTTGCTTTAATGAACTTCACAAAATGTCGTATAGGATATGCAGACAAAATTTGTCAGAATATTTGATGGCTCTGTGAGATGAGTACAGAACTCATTATTATTCTGTTTTTATATGTTTGAATGTTATGTAACAAAATATCGAAGTATTTTTTCAACTGAGACAAACATGTCTAAGCATTTCACTTTCTTAGAAGAAATAGTTCAAATGATTGCACATTCTCATTTTCAAACTTAGTGAATTTTGTCAGCGAATTTTCTCAGATCCTTATTTTTTCTTTTACAGTAACTTCTACTGCTTCATTTTTTTGTCATTGTGTAAATTTTAGTTTCAGAACATGTGAACATGTTTTCTAATTTCCACCTCAGGAGTCAGAAAATGTTAAGTGATGGATGAGAACCGGGTACTTTGTGCACGTTTTCCACTGTACTTTACTTAACCCAAGCCCCAGATTCAAAATGCAAAAATGGAAGTGTCAAAAGTGTCTATGTGTCTGGAGCAAAGGAGGCTAAGTTTTTCCAGGAGAAAGCTGGACAAAGCGTTTGTCTGGAAGCTGTGTTTTGGCTCTCGTGTGCGGCTGCTCTAGAAGTGCAGCATGTCTGTCTCCTGGAGGAGAGCGCTTCCCCCTTACTCACGGTCTGCCCTATTTGCGAGGTGAAGGCTCAGAGGAGCCTGCGTGTCTACCCAGCTGCAGAATGTGTGTGTTGTGATTGCCTTTGTTGCCATGGAGACTGACATGTAACCGATAAATTATACACCCCAAGCAGATTAAATCTGACTTAGGAAAACCATGTAGGGTTGTTTTAAATTTATGATTAAATTACCTGTTTACTATTTCTACATTTAAGTGATATCTTAAGAAATGTAATTTTTTTTAGCATCCATTCTCTAGAACAGTTTCTTGGTGACAGCAAGATTACTGATGAATACATTCTAAATGTAGTCTGGCATAACTGTATATGACAACAAACTCGTAAGCACTATGAAAATTTAGATGTTGAACATAAGAAATGACATATTTATGAGAAACTGTAAGTTCCTAAAATCTAGGCACAAATGTATACAAAAACGCTAACATTACAACTGATTTATTTATTTATTTATTTTTGTTTTTTTCGAGACAGGGTTTCTCTGTGTAGCCTTGGCCATCCTGGACTCACTTTGTAGACCAGGCTGGCCTCGAACTCACAGCAATCCACCTGCCTCTGCCTCCCTAGTGCTGGGATTAAAGGCGTGCGCCACCATGCCCGGCTGTGATTTCTATTTTAGCATGGTGTTTCTTTTTCAAGCATATTTACCCATGTCTTCTTGTTTAACTAGTGAATCGGCCTAAATGCAATAACTGTGACCATTTATTCAGCATTTATCACTGATAGGAAACTGTGTTAATTCTTGCTATGGTCTGATATTTTCATTTTCATCCCCAATATGAGAGGGAGCTGATCCCTGGAGAGGCGAAACATGACTAGGATGTACTGTGAAAACTGAGTCTTGGTCTGAGGAACTTTGGGTGGCAGCCGTAGGAACCACACGACTCTCACATCTACTACTTTGAGAAAAGCACATTTAAAACAGAAGCACCATGAGTGAGATGCTTATACATCACTCCTCCTAAATCCAGCTTACATTGAGCCTCCTAACAAATCGTATTGCAATTTCTCACGACATCAGAACTAAAACTTCTATAGTTCTTAGTTAAGCAGTAAGTGTTAAACGGCAAATCCTCAACATCAGGGCCATGAAAAAGCGATTAACAGTACTCATAAATGTTTTCATATTAATGAAAACACACACCCTCTACAAATGAGACTGCCCCACACAGGTAGCTAAAACTGGGTATCTGGAGAGGTTGAAAGTATGGAACTTTAATTCTTTAGTTTATTTACACTTGCGTTATTTATTTATGCTAGCGGTTAGGATTAAAGTGATTTTACAGCAACCAAAAATAATTGTTTTAAATTTCCTAGGAAAATTTATGGTAGTACATGCTAAGCTAAAAGAGGAAGTGAGAAAGAGAGGGGAAAAGAGGGAGAGAGAAACAGAGAGAAAGAGAGAGACAGAGAGAGACAGAGATAGAGAGAGAGACAGAAACAGAGACAGAGAGACAGAGACAGAAACACACAGAAAGACAGCAAACTCTCTTAATCAAACTCAGAACTTTGCCTGTGCCAGACAAGCACCCATCGCAGACGTGCAGCCCTTGCCAGAAGAGAGAATTGGGATTTCAATGGAGCACATCAGGATTTTCGTTGCCTATTGGATTCATCCTGAGCTATGATTTAAAAACAACAACAATCTTTTGTGTTACACAGACTAAGGGAACAACTGATGAAAGTCATGGCCCAAGGAAATTCTGAACAGAGCATTTTGTAATCTTTCATACTTCTTGGTCTATTTACCCATTGGCTGTTCTCAAAGTTATTTTAGAGACAGTTGAAGCAATATTCCAGCATTGAAATTTTTGTCTTAGGAAAGAGGGCGTAGCTGCTGAAACAGGTCTTTCAAACGATGCATGCAAAGATGAAATATGCAATATCCTAGAAACTCGAATAGCTGGATCTTAGTCTAGACTCTGTTCTGCCATTATCTGGCTCAGTATCTCAGACGTTGCTGGACCATGGCTTTCTCATCTGTCAGATCTCAGTAGGGGGTGCCAAATAATTTTTAATGTTCCTTTCAATTCTAATTAGTGTCAAAAGTTGTGGTACAATGTGTCTGGCAGACCCAAAATTTCATTTTCAGTTCTTCTCTCCTTAGCTATTTCCAAGTATTGGTCTTGGGGTAAATGTGTATCCATTTGTAATCAATGCACTGTTATTGGCTTCCTGGCAGAAGATCTACAATACTGCCTTTTGTTCTGTTTCCCTGTGGGGCCTACCTTTTCTTCCGTCACTCCTTTCCTTTCCTCTTTGCTCTTGAGACAGGGGTTTGTCATGTGGCTCACGATGGCCTTGACATTGAGACCTTCCTGTTTCAGCTTCCCAAGGGCAGGGGTGACAGGAATGTATCATCACCCCCTGATTTAAAAATTATTTTTAAAAACATTTAAAAATGATACAGAGGGTCAGATTTGTCTTTTGTAGCTATAGAATCTATTTACTTCTTGACTGCCAACAATGTCAATGCCTAGAGAGGTGCAATAGTGCAATGGCCACTTCTTGACAATAGAAGAACAAACTATATAGTAAGGATGACAGAAGTAGCAGGATGGGAAGAGGCTGTATCCTCACTGGCTTTCCTGTAAACCTTCACCAACCTCGGACTGTCTACAATAGGAGCATTTATTTTTATGAAAACAAAAACAAAAACAAAAACAAAAAACAAGTGCACTGTGGGAAGGATTGTAAGCTTCGTCACAGGTGAAAGCAGTCTTGGCGGGCTTTGCCCTTGGACACACCATGGATACTCCCTGAGATTAACCTTGAGATAGACTAGGTGGAGCCATCCTGGGCCTGGAATTCAGGAAGCGACCAGGGGACTCCACCTGGACTATTGTGTTTCTATTCAACCCTCAATGGGAGAGGGAGACCACCCCTTACATGTGATAGACAGGCAGGCGGAGAGGATAGAAAGAGCAGCAGGTTCAGACTGGGTTTGAGTACACGTGGATCGGGAAGAGGATCAGCTAACAGGCTGGACCAGCGCACAGGCCAGAGACTCCAAGGGACCCGTCCCATGGAACAGGTACCAGAAGGTTCACTCGTTTTTTCCCATTAATCTCTTTTCCCTTTTGTATAAGCTAGTTGAGTTGTATAATAAAGTTTGATTGTTAAGAAACAGAGCCAACAGTGCACAGTTTAAGTTACCATTGTAGGGTTTACCATTATTTGCAGCCAAGCTTATGCTTGACTGAAAGAAACAGAAGACTAAATTGCTTGAACTGAAGAAGGGGTCATATGAGAGAATGTAAGACTAGCATGTCTACTATCTCAAAGAACTTATAAAAGAAGAGGCACGAAACAAGCACTATAATAAACACAGTGCAAGTCAGAGTACAATAAGAGAACGTGCAGTACAAACAGAAGCAGGATGCATCATATTTGATGTCAGGAAAATATATGGGGACATTATATCTCATAACTGCTAGAGGCTTATGTTGCTTCCTAATAATGTCATCATTATTAATTAAACTATTAATAAAAATTGTGACTGAAAGTAGGGTTAAAATCTCCTGATTAATTATGTCGGTCTAACATTTACGCTCTTTTCACTGGGGTGTTTTATTTAACTGGCCTTTGGTACTGAAATTTTAGAAAACTCTTTAACAAAATGTCCTTATAATTAAAATTTCACCTTTTGTTTTGGAATGAAATTGACTGCAATCGCTTTTTCTTCCCCATAGATTAGCATCTCTTTTATACAGTTATTCCAGAACCATTATACTTGTTGTGTGTAGTAGACTCACTTGCAGTCTCCCCTTCCTTCACAGACTGTCTCATGCTGTTCATAGTATCCCCTTAATCAGGTTGTGTAATCTGATACAATTATTGATATAAACGTATTTATGAAAGAAGCAGCTTGGTACACACTCTCCCTTGATATCAGTACATTAAACACCTTGCATAACTATGGCAAACTCTGGTTTGATTTTAGATTATTGGATAATGTTACAAGATAACAGAACCTAAGGGCTCCCATCCAACACCACTTGGATGTAACTGGCCTACAGTAGCTTGCACACAGACTTGATAAAGTATCTCAGAGGCTGCTAATGTGAGGGAAAGCTGACCAACCAGTGCTATAAATGTTTACTCAATGTGTATCCATCAGGAGCCAAATATTTCAAGGCCTCAACTCTACTCTTGGCTTTGAGGTATTAGATGATTAATCTGAGAAGGAGATTTATTGAAAGAATACTGGAATTTTTTAGGAAAGCTGTAGGGAATAGTGGTTCTCCCTGCATCAGTGTTTCAGTCAAGCTACTAGAAAAAAAAGATATCCCCTTCCCACTCATCTCTCTCTCTCTCTCTCTCTCTCTCTCTCTCTCTCTCTCTCTCTCCCACCCATCTCTCTCTCTCTCTCTCTTTCTCACACACACACACACACACACACACACATACACACACTTAACCACAAACTCTTCAACCTTTCTCCAGATTTTAGATCTACTCTTGGTTCCGTCTTTGTGTGCCTTGTTCTCATTTCATTGCTAGAATGCTACCCTACACACATTTGAGATGCAAATTCATATGCTGCTTCTGCAACTACACCAAGATGGAGAGCTGGTTCTTTTTTTTTTTTTTTTTTGATGAATTCTATCAAATGTTTAATAAGGAAAGGATACCAATCACATATAAGTCATTTCTTTTTAAATTAGCTTTATTCTTTGAGAATTTTATACCTGTACACAATAAAAGTTATCATATTTAAGCCCACTTTCCCTTTTATTTCCACCCTCATAAATACTCTAGTATGTCCACTCTCCCAATTCATGCCATCTTCTTTTAAAAAAATAATCTGCGGAGTCCAGTTTGTTTTGTCTATATTGGATGGGTGTGAAACTACCCATTGGAGCATAGAAAAGGTACCGATGGCAACACCCAAAGGGATATTTGTACACCCCCACAGCAGTCAGAAACTGCTAGTAGCTCTTCAGTTGATACTTGTGAACTCCTCCGTACGCGTGCAAAAATGTGGCTATCTTTATCTTGTATGGTCCTTGCACAGACAACCAAGATGTTATACGTTCATGAGCGCAGAAGCCTTGTCACGGTGGTGGCGCACGCCTTTAATCCCAGCACTCGGGAGGCAGAGGCAGGCAGATCGCTGTGAGTTCGAGGCCAGCCTGGTCTACAAAGTGAGTCCAGGACAGCCAAGGCTACACAGAGAAACCCTGTCTCGAAAAACCAAAAAACAAACAAACAAACAGAAGGCAGAATTTCACAGCAATTCTTTCCATTTTCCGGGTCTTAAATTCATCTCTTCTTTAAGATGTTTCTAAGCCTTGGAGGAAGAGCTGATACAGATATCCTATTTAGAGGAGCGCACTTATAATCACGTATTCTCAGCATACTGACTAGTTACGAATCTCTGAATTGACTGTTGTCCACTACCAAAAGAGACTTCTCTCGTCAAGGCTGAGAACAATCCAGGTCTACAGGTAAAAACATAAATATTTAGAAGGTAATTTGGCAGCATCCCATTTATCAAAATAACAGTAGTTTCCACTGAGGGATCCTTAATCTCCCTAGCCATGGACCTTTGGCGTCTTTTAGAGTACCAGGAATGAATGTATTCCTCTAGGAGAGAACCTCCTATCCAATCAGAAAATGTTGGTTATCCCATCAAAGCCATGCCATTGTTTCACCATTGCCCAACAGTCCATTTTTGTAGTGTCCGTGTCCAGCACTGGGTAAGACCATCGATGACTTGTATTTTATCTATACTATTTCTCTACTTCTTTTTAAAAATATAGGCAAAGAGCTCTATCCAGGGTGCTGCCTCACAAGTAGATGAGGACTGATTATGGGCAAGAGTTCTCCAGCTGCCAACTTCTCTACAGATGAACCATACTCAAGTTTAAAAGCTTAAATGTTACAAGTACACAGCTCCTTGTGACAATCTATTCTCTTGGTATGGCAAACTAGTCACTACTGACCTAACTATGTTCACAGAAAGAGGAAGAGAGGGTAGAAGTAGAGCAGCAGGCGATTTGTTCCTTTTTGGAGAAGGAGAAGTAAGAAATGAGGATCACTTAAGAGGCAGGAAGTTAGGAAAAGGCCTCAACAATTAATTGTGTCAAGTATGGGAGTTAAGTTTTAAGTTCAAATAGTTTTCTCATGAAATTTATGTTGATGAAATTAGTATGCACAGAGAACCAAGACCCATATCATCCTGAACGCGCCCGATCTCGTCTGATCTCAGAAGCTGAGCAGGGTCGGGCCTGGTTAGTACTTGGATGGGAGAACCAAGACCATTTTTGCCTGGGCGTTCTCAGCAGCCAGCATGGAAGAGAATGCATTCTATAGACAGTGAAAAGAAAAGGACAGTTTAGAGAGAAAGAGGAACAGAGGCATTTAGACTGATTGGTCTGTAAATTAGAAGGCAGAAAATTGATTAGGGGACAGATTTTGGAGATTTTTGAAATTGTCTGAAGAATAGAGATTGTTTCTAGAAATGTATGGTTTTAAAGCAAGATAAGTATATGAACAGACAAGAGTTTTAGAAAGATGAATCTTCCCCCAGAGTACATGGTAAAAAGAAAAAAAAAAAGAGGATAAAGTGATGTAAGAAAGGCTCTAATCTTTGATGGAGGCAGCGAGAATAAAGAGAGAAAGCATCTTGACAGTCCTGGGGGTGCCAGACAGAATACTAGTGGCAAGAAGAGAGACATGTGAATTAACATGTTACATATCCTCAGTGTTTCTCCTGTGGAAGTGTGGTAAAAACCAATCTTTTCTTTTCTTTCTTTTTTTTTTTTTTTAAACAGTTGCTTTAAAAAAGTATCCCATTGGGTTTCTTTACTGCAGTCCATTCTATCGTTCATTCATTCGAGTATGGTAGGATGAACAAGACGGGCATTTTGTAATGAAGAGAGAGACAGGAAAACAATGAGTGAGAAGGCACCACGAAAAGCGCCACAATTGCCTCCCTGGGCTGCTGGGTAGATTAAATGAGGTCGTGTCTGCAAAATGCTTAGTTAGGCACAGTGCCTGGTACCCAGTAAGCGCTCAATAAATAGCGGTTACTATTCCACACCAAATCCCATGAGAGTGAAGAAGGAGTCTGATGAACTGTTGAGGATGTTGAGGACAGCTTCATGGGGGAAATGAGATAATCAGCCAGGCAGGGACAATGACGGCTCCTCTAGACAGAAATACCCTTAGAAAAGCCGTGGTGTGTTCCAAGAGGACAGAGAAGGCTGGCCCATTGGGAGCGCTGGGTGTGTGGTTTGGAATGGCGGGGTGGAACAGAGACAGACAAGGTAGGTTGGGTATGGACTTTAGAGGCTTTCAACATGCAGCAAAGATAAGGCTTTATATTTATGAAAGCAGGAGGAACAATTGGTTTTCAAGCAGATCATGAGTTGGCACATTGCTTACTGGAAAGATCATTCTGGGAACAGTTTAGCGACTCTATGATGTAGGGTTGCGTCAGGAGAAATGGTCAGAGGCAAGGAAACAAATAAGTTACAAAATTGTTTTGGCAAATCACATGAAGTAAACTTAAAAAAAAAAATTTGCTTTTGCCGCTTCACTTGGAAAACACATTTCCTCCAAAACTTTGTAACAATCTATATTCTTCTACTAAAGTTTTAAAAGTTTATGTGACTGTATTTCAAAACATTTTATGTATTTCAAAATGTATTTCTTTTAAAAATTTTTTGAATTTTTATTAAATATTTTTACATATACATTTATATTATTACACATATATAAAATAAGCTACCTACAGCAAGAAGAACCATGAAATGATCAGGAATTATATATATATATATATACATGTTACATTCATAGTGTTTTGGCTATTTGTATTTGGCAACCTTGAAGAAAACATAATTCCTATCTTAGTGAGTCTAAAATTCTGAATGTAAATCAGTATCTATCATATCTCATCTCTATCAACTTAAAACATCAATTTAGACCTAAAAACATCTTAACCCCTAAACAACTAAACCTCATTAGCATTGACAGACATTCCAGGAATCTCAGGTGCTTGCTGGACAGGTTTCCCCTTCCACTACACCCCTCCCACCCTCACGCGCCTCCACTCCTCCCAGAGAAAAGGAGTTGGACCTTGAATTTCCCTAAGGGACACATGCCATTCCTGAGGTAGAAGGTGTAAGGTCTGAGAAGCTTTGCCAAGAAAGGGAGTCCTCCATTTTGCACCAAGCTCAGGGCTTTCCAGCATTGACAGACTGCAACCTTAGCAGCAGAGTTTCTGGACACATGTAAATGAAATCATACAGCATTTTCTTTTTTTAAACTGTTTATTCAGTTTAACAATTGAAAAGTTTATCCATGTTGATCCATGTATTAATACCTTTTTACTTTTATTCTGAAGTTTGAATACTACCATTTGTTAATTCAATCATGCTAATGAGGCACTGGGACTATTTCCAGCTTGTGGTTATTACAAATAAACCTGCTGGGCACATCTATTAATTTTCATGTGGGGAATTTCATTTTATCACCTAAATACCTAGAAGAAGTATAGTGGTTTGGAGTGACTTATATCTTCCTTAGGGGTTAAATAAGGATTTAAATTGTTCCACATTCTTGCCGATACTTTGTACAGTTCAAACTATGTATAGTATAATATGGAGTAGAGCATTGGTTTCCTAGACAGGTAAAGGAAAGAGAAGAGGGATTAAATAGGGGAACCATGGGCTAGTGCTGACATCAACTTCAGGGAACATTTTTGCAGTGGGAAGCATTATCACAGAAACTCAAAACTCACTAAGGCATTGAGGATATTTGATTGTTGAATGTGGTACTTCACACAATGCTCTATCTTTTGCTCAAAAGAATGTTCTACATTCCTGCCAATACTTCATATAGTCAATTATACAGTATAGCGGTATATCTCATTGAGGTTCTAATTTTTATTTGCCTAGTAAGGAATACTGTTGAGCACAGCTTTTATGCTCTTCATTATCTACGTATCTCTGATGAATTATATGTTCAAACACTTTCTTTTTGTAGTGAGTCATTATCTTATCAGTTTGACAGTTCTTTATATATACGCTTTTTATTTTCATCCTATATAAAGTTTATGAGTTCAAATACTTCATCTTTCTCTGGATTGTCTTTTTGGTGTCTCATCAATGTCATTTTATAAACAAAGTTCCACTTATTTTAATACTTAGAAATTATACTTTTATTATTTGTCTAACCTAAACCCAACATCTCTCTTCCTCTATGCGGTTTACTAGAGGTTCCATAGTTTTATATTTTCATACTCTATCTGTAATCAGTTTTAAGTTAGACATGGTGATGACTACAAATCAAGTGGGTAGTTTTTTACAGACAAGGATATTTTAAATTAAAGAACATTTACTTAAACTTTTTCTGTCATGGAGTTGCCTTAACTTTTTAAAAAATTAATTCTCTATGTTACACATGGATCTATTTTAAGCTCTCTGTCTATTTTATTTAACTTTTTGGCTATCTTTGTGGCAAGGATGTAGTCATAATTAACATAGCATTATAATAGGTCTTAATATCAAATAATATTTGCCCTCCAATTTTTTTCTTCATTTTCATTTGGTTATTCTACATCTAATGGTAGAGAACAAAATGTAAAAAGTCTTTCTGTTATTCTAGCTTACTCTGAGAAGATAAAGTTAAAACTTTAGTTCAAAGTGGTTCTGGGTGAGCTGTGCTGACATTAAACATACAGTAGTGCTGTGTATTTCTGCTTGCTTCTTGGACTTTAATGACTACTAGGTATACATCAACATTGTGGCTAAAACTGTGTTAGTTTAGATCTTGGCAAATGCTTTTAAAGTATATATAAGTTTAAAATAAGTGCTAAATATAATTCCCTGAACATATCTTTTCCCTTGAATTCTTACTGTACATAGAAAAATAATGAGCAGATTTTCATATAAAATTCCATTAAAAGCTCAGCAGGATTAAATACCATTATCCTACATAATTACACAAAGAAGATAAGAATTTTTTTCAGACGGGTTTCTCTGTGTTATCTTGGCTGTCCTGGACTCACTTTGTAGACCAGGCTGGCCTTGAACTCACAGAGATGCACCTGCCTCTGCCTCCCAAGTGCTGGGATTAAAGGCATTAGCCACCACGCCCGGATGATAAGAAATATTTTTAATCAAACGTAGTTCCATAAGACAATCTTCGATAGTCTTTACTGTCTATGATGGTAAGTTTGTCAACATAATGAGACCCCAGATCATTTGGGTACAAGTCTTCAGGCACATCTATGAGAGATTATTTATATCACATTGGCCTCTGTGTATGCTTGGGTAGGATACCTTATTTGGGTTAATTGAAATAGAAAGATCGACTGTGAAAGAGGGTCCATCTCCTTTCTGTATGCTGTGTACTAACTACCTAAAAGGAAGAAGTTAGCAACTAGCTAAGCACACACATGATTACTCTCTGCTTTCCAACTATTGATGAAATGTGATGACCAGCCACTATAACTTCCCCAGCATGATGGACTGCACCTTCAAACTGTGAGTCAAAAGTAATTCTTTCTCCCTTAACTTACTTTTGCCAGAGTACTTTATAAAAGCAGGGAAAGAAGTAATAAGACAATGTCCTTCCATCTTGACCATGTATTCTAAATCATTATGAGATGTGATCAAACAATTGTTCCTATAACCTATCAGGTATATACTACTGGAAGTTTGGATGCCTTTGAAAAAAATTGTTTGCTTTCTGATTTGTACAAATTGAAATTTACATCATGCTATATATACTTCAACTAAATTTGTAGAATTTATATATAGGAATCTCATTTAGAACCAGATAACATTATAACTAAGAGCTAGGGCTTTGGACTCAGATAAATTAGGTTTACATCTTGAGTCTACCATATCCTGGATATCTGGCTCTGATTTTGTTTATAAAATATTCAGAATTCTGTTTATAATTAGAGAATTGTGAGTAGTAAATACATTGACTGACTCTTAGGATGTTACAAATATGAAGTTAAATACTGTTTATAAAAGTATTATACTATAAGTGGCTATCTGTAGGCAGAGTCTCTCATAGTCATGAATTCACTGTGTTTATGATTCCTAAACATGTCTGCAGACCAGCATCATTCACAGGTCTTCAAAAAAAAAATTTCAAAGCCCAAACTATATTTATACCAAGCAAACTAAAATGTCTTTGGAAGGGATGCAGGACAATTTTTAAAAAATCAAATCTTCTTATAAACTAATCATTAAATGATTCATATAAATGAATTTTATATAAATTATACAATCCTACATGTTGTACTTTTCTTTTAATTTCTAGATGAGCTGATGTTAGTCTTGAGAATGTTGAGAAAAATATTCTAAAGAATTCAAAATCAAGTTTGTCTGCATCAAAATCCTGCTTCTAACTACTCTCCTATATTTAGTTAAGGTCCTTAGAGACCCCCAAATTTAATTTTAAAGAATGAATGCCTAAATAGAGCCCAGGTAGATGGCTCCATATAATACAGAAGTAAGTTCTTTATTGGAAACATCTGACCCACCAAGGTGGAGAAAGAATTAAAGGAACTAGGGACATTTTGATGTTAGTTGTGAAGGAGTATGCCATAATTCATTTATAATTTGTAAAATCAGTGAGACTTCTTAACTGAGTTTTCACTGTCGTATGCCAAGGAGTTAGCGTTGACATATGATCCACCATAGTTTGACATGTGTCTTATTGTTTTCCATACTTAAGAACACCCAAACTATATCCACACTACTACTCAAAGCTTCCACACAATGTTTTCCTCAGACTCATTCCTGTTGTGCTGCATGTACCCTGGAAAAATAATCTGATGACTGCTTTCTGGACCATTGTGCTATTTGCTGTAAAATCAGTCACATACTTTACTCTTTATGCATCTAATCTGAAGTATAGTTTAACCCATATCTCTGCTCTAGTGGGAACACGACAGCATGTTCTGGCATCCAAGTGGCAGGTGGCTTTGGACATCAACTGGCTATTGCTCTTCCAGGCTTATAAACAAGTTATAAGAACTGAGCAACAGATCAACACTTTTGTGGACACAATGACATAATTGTGGGTGTAGACCTAATCTTAGAGAAGACGTCCCAAAGGCTTCTGTCACTATAAGTTATAAAGACACTGCCATAGAGTATCTTTAGGATTTCTTTTCTTCCACAGTAATCTCAAAACCCCAAAGTCACTTGAAAGATTGTGAAAAATTTGGGCTTGACTTGTAAGCAATTACTCTTTAGTCCTACCTGATAATTTTAGGCTGAGGACTCTCTAGACTTTGTCATCTGGAGTACCAGTAGTTTGTATTTAGAATAACACACTGATGCAGAGCAAGAAGTTAGAAATACTTCGACAGTCTCGAAAGAGTTTTTTTTTCTCCACAACACCATTAAACATTATTCTTTAGTAGGCAGTATAAAGTCTTTAGCAAGGCTAATTTTGGGTGGGGGTGATTGAGGAGGGGGGAAAGTTCTAAAATAGCCCAGGCTAATCTAAACTTGCTTTGAACTTCTGACTCTCTTGCTCTACCTTCCAAATTCTGAGATTCCAGGCATGAGCTACATTTCATGGTTTCATGTCATGCTGCAGACGGGACCCAGGGTTTCAGGCAAAGAGTCCCAACCCAGTTACATCCATATTCCCTACTCCACGCCCTTTCTTGAGTCTCTCTATGTTGCCCTGGATTGTCTGAAACTCACTATATAGATCTGGTTGGCCTTGAATTCACAGAGAGCCATCCACTTCTGCCTCCCTAGTGCTGCTATTAAAGTTGTGCCACACCATGACTGGCCCCACTTTTTAAAAAATAAATTTTATTTTGGTCAAAGAAGAAAGAATTTAATTTGTATTATAAAAAAATGCTGCATACTCAGTGAAAACATCTGCATCATGCAGAGAGGAGAAATAAAGAGACTTCCTGAAACCTTGCTGAATGAAAACAAACCAAACAAACAAATAGATAAATAGGAAAGGAGATGGCTGCTCTCCTGTGGTGAAGGAGAAAGTTTATTGCAGATATGTGGGAGACATAACCAGAGGCCGACACATCTGGGAGAGTCTAGACCCTGGCCTGGAGAGTTCAGGGTAGAATGTATAGTCCTCCAGCCATGCCTTAAAACAGGCAGTACCTGAGGGATGCTGGGAGAATCTGGGGGCCAGGCAGGCACTGATATGTTAAATAGACACCTCAGCCTCTTGCCCTGGGTTTGAATCTTAGCACTTACTATGCAGGGATAATCTCTATTTGTGTAGATTTCCTTTATCCAGCCTTTCTTCCTTCCTATTACCCATGTATTTACCCATCTGTGCACAAAACATGGAAATGCACATGCATACATAGAAAAATAAAATATTAGTAAATGGACATAACAAAATTGCAAAGTTCTTTAATTTTTAACATAATCCCAAACTAACTACCCCAAGATCAAATGCTACTTTTTTTTTTTTTTACTTATTTAATTAATGATTCAGGTAAAGATAACAAGTTTTTACTGCTATTTTTACAATTCCTTAAATTGGAATATTATTTGTTGATTTCTAGCTCAAATGGAGAAGAATTTACTTTACTTGTGTTAAAATTTAGTTTCCTTTTAATCAGTTTCAATTATACTTTCATTTCTTTTGGTAACTTTCTGTTTTTAAATATTATCTTAAGTTATCAACTGTTATGTTCTTAATTTTTCATGTTAGATAATGTTAACAAATACTCAAACATCCATTTCTTTTGTCCACTTTTAAATACCAATTTTCCAATTTTTACAATGTCAGCACCTACTTTTAGTTTGCTCTTGTTATTTCAGGACTCAAAATCAAAATATAGGTTAAAGGACAGTGTGAAGCCATTCTCTTCATACAGTCCATAAGAGCAATATAATTGCGCTAAATTCTAGAAGTGACTGTGTGGTTTATCTTTTCACTTTGTTAATGATATCCTTTGATGGGCCAAGTTAAACTGTTTGTGTGTATATGCTTGAAGTTTAGTGTTTATAGTCAAGGCATGATAAAATAGAGGCTACAGTTGTTAAGGAGTTCAGCACAATTAAAGAGAGGGATTCTCTGCCCCGGAATAAAGTGAAGGTGCCCTAATGGGAGGGTACCACTCAGTTAAACCTCTTACTTTTAAACAAGAGTGTAAAAACGTTTTCAACTCCTAGAAAGTAACCAAGTAAGAAAGCTACGGCATGCATTTGAACACATGGCTCCCCGTGTTGTTCCTGCTATCTTAGGAAGGTTTGGGAAATGCAGCCTTGTTGAAGGAAGTATGTCACCTGGGGATGAGTTTTGAATATTTATAGTCTCACTTCACTTCCTGTTTGCTCTGTCCGCTATGTACTTGCATGTGAAGGTGTGAGCTCCCACTCAGTCTTAAAAAGGATGTCTTTATCATACCCCTTTTCCTGGGGCTCAAAGATCTATGCAGAAGAGGAGGTGGGTAGATTGTAAGACCTGGAGGTGACAGATGACTACAAGGAAATTCTGTGGGTAGGTATAGTAGGACTGTCACAGATATGACCTCACAGAGACGGGCAGCAGCATAGGGTGTGCATGATTCAACCCAAACAGCGTCCCAGCTCTGACAGGGAGAAGTGTACATGGGCTCTTTCCTAACCAAGAGGCTATCTGCAAATGGTACCAACTGGCAAAAGACACATCCATTTTCCCCAGTGGAGTCTCACTCGCTAGATTAACCACACTCTAGGGCAAACTCCATGCCCAGGAATAGTTTGACAACATAACATGAACTCAGTGTATTTTCATAGACTTCTTGTCTTGTTGTGCTTTGTTTGGGCAATTCTTTTTTGTCTTATTGGTCTTTTGTTGGTATATTTCTGTTTTTTTTCTTCTTTCTTTTGAGTGTGTGTCTTCTATTCTTTTGTTTGTTTTGTAGAGAGATAGAAAAAAATGGAGTTGGGTGGCTGGGAAAGTGGGTCTGGGAGGAGTTGGAAGAAGGAAAAAGCAAGATCAGAATACAGTGTATGGAAAACTATTTTTTCAGTCAAAGATAAATAGAATCAATTTGAACAAAAAGATGCAAGCTCTCAGCTCCCTGATACTATTACCAGCATGGTGAACTCTTGTCTCTCTGAAACTACACATCCAGATAAAGTCTTCTCTAACTGGCCTTGGTCATGCCACTCTATCACAACCATATAAAAGTAACTAAAGCACATGTCTATGTTAATTATCAAGGTGAAGTCTTTCACTTAAGCCCAGAGCTCAACTTGGCTACCCCAGCCAGCATATTCAGAGTACCCTTCACCACTTCTCACATGTTAAGATCACAGACAGCCATGTTCATCCAGAATTTACTTGGGTGTTAAGGATGTAAGCACCAGTCTTCTTACTTGCACAGTGTCTTGGTTAGGCTTTCGTTGCTGTGAAGAGACGCCATGGCCATGATAACTTTTATAAAAGGAAACATTTCCCTGAGGCTGGCTTACAGCTTCAGAGGTTTAATCCATTATCATCATGGCAGGAAACATGGCAGCATCTAGGCAGACATGATGCTGGAGGAGCTGAAATTTCTACATCTTGATCGGCAGGCAGCAGAAGGAGACTGGGCATAGCTTGAACATGTAGGACCTCAAAGCCCGCCTCCACAGTGACACAACTTCCTTTGACAAGACCAAGCATTCAAACACATAAATGGAGCCATTCCTATTCAAACCACCATACACAGCAAACACTTTCACCTGCTCAGCTATCTCCCTAACCCCAGAAGTTTTTTTGTTTTTGTTTTTGTTTTTGCCCCAGAAGTTTTAAATTGATAAAATCCCATTTATTCTTCTTTTCAAGGTTGTTACATTAAAAAAGGTATTTGAAAGCCCATTACTAAAAAATGTATTCTAATTAGAAAAAAATCATAACCTAATTTGTCTTAATTCAGCTTCATTTTTGATATGTTACAATGTGTAGATAAGGACAGACTGATATTCAGTTGTTCTAGTACCGTTTGTTGAAAAGATTTCCATTTCTCCATTAAATTGATTTTATTTCTAGGCACTAGTTAAATAAATGGGAGAGCTAATTTCCAGAGTGTCTTTTTTTTTCTTCAATGAATGTGTCTTTCTTAAGGTAATAATACATTGTCTTAATGTAACTTTAAGGTAAATCTTAACAGCCAGTATATGAAGCCACCTTATATATTTGTCTCTCTCTCGTGAATTATTTTGACTATTATATGTTCTTTGAGTTAGATTATTTATTCTCCACATACAATAAAACTTACCCTGAATTAGACATATATTGATCCTGCAGGTTATTTTGGGAAGCATGGCAGCCTTAAAATGTTGAATTTTGAAACCACCATGCATTTGTGTCTCTTCTCATTTCTTCATTTCTTTCCACAGTTTTATAGTTTTCAAAGGAGAAATCTTTCATTTTTAAAAAAGGTTTGTTATTGAGGCTTTAATGGCTTTCACTTATTTGGACAATGTTTGTTTACTTATTTTACTTAGTTGAGTTTTAAAAAATATTTATTTATTTATTTATTTATTTATTTATTTATTGTGTGTGTGTGTGTGTGTGTGTGTGTGTGTGTGTGTGTGTGTGTGTTTGAGGTGGGGAGGATGAGCTGTGGCCTACATGTGGAGGTGAGAAGACAATTTAGTCAACTCGGTCCTCTCTCCCACATGTAGGCCCCAGGGACTGAAATCAGATCATCAAACTTGAGGGCAAGCATCTTTACCTACTGAGCCATCTCTTTGGACCCATCTATGCGACTTTTGGGCACTAGGTTTCACTTTGTAGACCATCATAGAACTTTGTATCTACTTAGCATACTTCAACGTCACTGTCCACTTGTCTCAGAACCAAGATCTATCTGGGAGTGTAGGCATGTGTTGCCCTGCCTATCTGTAAATTTACTTTTAAATGTTATTTTTCAGTTATGTATTCTATGAACTTGCTGGATTCACTTGCTGTAGCTAAGAAGGCTTTAAAAAAATTCATATGGAATTGTGTCTGTGAGTAAAGGTAGTTTCATTCCTATGGTTTTCAATCTTTAATCTCTTTTTTAACCTACTTCGTACTTTATACCCCTTTTCCTATAGACATTTAAGATGTTTGTCATGGTTAAAGTCTACCTCTTTCCTACCAGGAACATCTAGACCCTTTGTTAGACCCTTCCTCTTGGTGATAAGTCAAATTTACCCACTTCTTCACATAACAGGTTTTCTGCTGTGAGTAATACATTTCAGGAACTGTGCCTTTTCTTGGAAGAATGCAGGAGTTTGTTTAGAGAACAGTGACATAACAAATAGACTGCTTTAGACTTGCCCAGGTTTGGTCTTGCCCTCTCGGGGTGCTCTATGGTTTAGTTTGGATGCTCTGATGATGCAGGTAGGTCTGACTCAATGGAAAGCCAATGGTATTAGTTTCCTTATAACTTGGATAGACTTTAAAATGTAAAATCTCTGAAACTGTTTTTTAAAATTTGCCCATATTATTATAGTACTTTCATATTCAGCACTTACACAAGTTGTTAAATTTAATCTGTGCTTTGCATGTAAGAAAATGTACAACTGAACGATACCTAGAAGTGCCCTTGCCTCGGCATTTGTACTGAAGGGTCATCTTACATTGAAAGCAGCTCTTTCCCTGGAAAAGAGATGTAGTTGCATCCTTCTACCCTTGCCTTTGCTCTGTATTCTCTTTTTCCTTCTCATTCTTTCTTGAACACAGAGCTATTTTTTTTAAACACATCATTTTCTTGTAGTCATTTTGAGCCTATCAATATTATGTCCTCAAATTTCTTTGCTGAAGTCTCAAATTTACTAGCTGTATTTTCAGCCCTCCATATTAGTTTAGGTGAGAAGTTTACCTTATCTAAGTTTTTCATCATTCCTCAGTCTGTACTTTGATTTTTCTGAGCCTCATGTAACATCAGAGCTCATAATACATTGTGCAACTACCATTAAGAGTTGTAGCAGCAATAATATCATTTTTCTTCTAGCTACTAATCTCATAAGTTAGCTTGTATTGTGGCAGTCTCATGGACTGATGTCATCCATGAAATGACATCATCAATTCTCAGAGACATGTAACAGCTGTTTTTTGCTCATGTTTCTAGACTCTGTTTGGATCTTTTGGGCTTGGCTTGTATCTTGTCTCTTCACTGTATGAACCAAGTCTGAGAAGTGTCCATGATTTGAAAAGTTTCTGATGGCAAAAGGCAGGAAGAAGAGAAAGGTGCTATTTAAAGCTTCTGCATTGGCACAGTGCAGGCTAAACCTACTCACATCCTACCATCAGTCAAAGCCATGTAGTCAGACCCAAACTTAATAGATAAAGGAAGCATATGGTGACTGTCAGATAGGAAGGAAAAGAACAGCTATGTATGAAACAAAGAAAAATAGTGCTCTGTAGTAAATAGTTATTAAAACACAACCGTGTCCCTTCCTTCTAATGACATTGTAGTAAAATACCATCTCCAGCTGATATCTGACCATCCAGGCTACTGGAGAATTCAGAGAGAGAGAGAATCACAATGCAAGGTGAAGTGTGCACAAGAATACTCAACTCAGAATTAAATCACTAGGACCAGCCTGGAGGAAGTAGTAACTGACTTGAGACACCGACGACTGGAAGAGTTAGGTAGGAGGATTATTTCTAGAAACTCTTTGTGAGCACAAGGCAGCACAAGTAAACAAAATGTTTCGATGTGCTTGCATGGCAGAGCTCAGCCCTTACAAACGCTCAAAACTAGGCTTGAACAGTTCATAGTCAGAAGATAAATGCTTAAAACCACGAAGTCACAAGTCTTATTAAACATAGGACTCCTGTCCACTGGAAATGGGATGAAAAAAAAAAAGCAGATATTGAGAGATAGAAAACCTCAGGAGTAAGGGCATTCACACTTTCATATAACCAGGTCACATGGAGAGGCAGGTGTAGTTTCTCTAATGACCTTTTGTTCTGGTACTTTCGGTCAGCATACTTTGTGGGAGAAATGTTCTGTATTCCAAACAGAACTAAAACCAGGTTTTGTGCCTTCAATCCCAGCACTCACAGGTGGATGCAGGAGGGTTCCTGCAAGTTCTAAACCAGTTTAGTCTGCATAGAGAAACCCTGTCTCACAAAAAAAAAAAAAAAAAAGAAAGAAAAGAAAAGAAAGGTAGAATTAAATGCCCTTCAGGATGCTATTTTTTTTTAAATCAAGGGTAAGGAAACCACTGTCAAGAGAGAAATTGACTTGATTTTCTTTTTCAGCTTATATAGAAGATTAGTTGTTGTTTTTTTTTTTTTTTTTTTTTTTTTTTTTTTTTTTTTTAGTCAATTCACTCTACTACGAAGACACTGGAGAAAAAACAGCTACGGTGACATGATTGTACTCTACTCTTTCAGTTCTTAGCAGCATGGACTTGAGGCTTGCCGTACTACCTGCAGCATTTACAGCATGGAAAGCCCCTTTGTCCCTGTGAAACGCACAGCTGGGGGACATTAACACACTGAAGACAAGCACACACACAAAACTGAGCACTTCTGGCTAAGTTTGTAGTGTCGAAGGTGCATTCTAAAATGACTAATCTTTAAAATATCAGCTATGAACTGCTTTCAGAACAGGATCTGGCAAAATACGTGAGTGCAAAGTAGGCCAGCTCTGGTGAGGAATTTTCTAGTATTTTCCTCAAGTACTATAGCAATGCTATGCCCTCTGGTAAAGTGACCACAGGACTGGCTCCTGGAAGAGAAGTGTCTACCATCCTGTTATGACCTACTTGCTCGATATTAATAGAAAAGTGATTGTTTGACCAGGATCTGAATATTGTGCTAATTTGATGTGTAAATATCACATAACAAGAGAAGATATGTGTCTTAGGGTTAATATTGCTGTGATAAAACACCATGACTAACAGCAACTCAGGGAGGAAAGGGCTTATTTCTCTCTCAGTTCCATATAGCATTTTATCATCAAAAGCAGTGAGGGCAGGAACTCACGCAGGGCAGGAACCTGGAGGCAGGAGCTGATACAAAGTCCGCAGAGGGATGCTGCTTACTGGCTTGCTCCTCATGGCTTCCTCAGCCTGCTTTCTTATAGAACCCAGGACCACTGGCCCAGGGATGGGATCACCCACAATGCACTGTTCCCTTCCCCATTGATCATTAATTAAGAAAATGTTTTATGGGGGCTGGAGAGATGGCTCAGAGGTTAAGAGCACTGTGGGTTCAATTCCCGGGGCACCCACATAACAGCTCTAGTTCTGTCACGTTCACACAGACATACATGCAAGAAAACCACCCATGGACATAGAATAAAAATCTTTTAAAAAGTTAAAAGAAAAAAACAAGGGAGAAAAAGAAAATGCCTTACAGCTGGACCTCACGGAAACAGTTTCTCAGTCTCCCAATGGAGGCTCCTCCTCTCTGCTGAGTCCAGCATGTGTCAAGGTGCCATAAGAGCACCGGGACGTTACGTATGTTTCTTTCTTTTTACAGATGAGGAAATGCAGACAATTCAAATGTAGGTTTTTCTCAAGCTCCTAAAACCAGTGAAGCGGTAGGAGAAACACTGCGAACATAGTCTGCAAATATAGCTGGGTTACACCCCAACCCAAAGAGCATGTGGTCTGAGTTTAACATTTAATTAAGAATGAAGTCTGAAGAGAGATCAGTGTGTCGCACTAAGAGCTGGCGTTTTCATGAAGGGTTTTATCTTCCTGAGAAGCCATAGAGGATGTTTGTGATACAGGATAATATATCAATTCGCTTTCTATAAATTTAGTCTCTGATGTCACTGATGTCATAACTTCTTTAGCAACCCCCGCTACTTGTCATTTGTTGTCTAGCTCTGTCTTTGAATTTTACTTTTGATCATGCAGGGAATTGGATCCAGGATCTTGTACACAGTAGGCAATCAGTTGCCTTTAAGGAGAATTTTTCCAATCCTTTTAATGCTCCTATTCATTGGAAACATGAATTTCATTTTTTCGGTGTGTTCCTATAGCACTTATCTCTTCACATATAACGGTTCCCACACACTGCGTTATATTTTTTACACATTACTAAAAACAAAGAACTTTAACAATTCCTCCACGTCGATCCTGACTTATAGACTTCTGATGCGAGCATCTAGCAGTAGCTGGAACTGATTAAAAGCAGAATAACTAAGCATGTGCTTTCGGAGTCTATATTTTGTACTTGAAAGATGATCACGAGAAGCTCAGTGTAACTTCAAGTGGGTCTTCGCGAAACTTGACTCTTCATCTATATGTTACTAATTCTCCCGACATTTCTTTTTCTCCTTTCCTTGCTCACTCACTCCTGCTTCCGCTACTATGGATACCCTCACTTTCATCTATTGTTCTACCCCACCCCCGCATCCGCCCCCTCACCCCCTCCGCCCCCTTTGCTCCCCCCCCCCACCCCGCCACTTCTAACTCTAATTGGTTCTTGTTGCTGTTTGTCTCTGCTTAGTGTCCTATAGACAGGCTGCTCACCATAGCATGAGAATGGCCACTGGCATCAGATTTGAAAAATCCCAAACTTAGTAACCCGAGCGAAAAGGAGAGTTGTTTGTTCCAGCATTATGAATGCATTATTCTGGGTGGGTGTTACTTTTCATGGACAATATTATAGTATGCAAATGCGTCAGGAAGACAGGTCTTGCACATTTAGAGTTGAACCTGTGCCCTTCTTGGTGGATCAGCAAGGTTTTCCTTGCCATCGCACTGTATAACTGACAACACCAAAAGTTTTGGCTCCAATCTCCGAATTTTGTGCTTGGGTTTCCAGGCTGCAGGCAGCAGTCCTCAGGACCACATTCGTCATTCCTCGTCAGCGTACGGAACTTCTACTACGCCCTCCGCCTTTGACTGAAAGTCCTAGGATCTACTCCCCTTGCAGTCAACTAGGTCATGCCACCGTCTCTGACCTATTCCTGAACTGGTTACAATTGAGGCTAACCGGTTTCAACCTTACACCACAGGTGCCATGCACAGAAAGAGGTCGGGACACAGTTCCCTGAAGCCCCGCAGCTGGAGGGGTAATAAGTGACTGTCCAACAGCCATCCGAACCCTACTCCCCCAACGGATAAAAGGAACCAGAGCCAGCAAATATTCAACACAGACATCATGCTCACATTTCAAGGTCTTTCTTTCTTTCTTTCTTTCTTTCTTTCTTTCTTTCTTTCTTTCTTTCTTTCTTTCTTTCTTTCTTTCTTTCTTTCTTTTAGTTTGATCTTGGGAAGAAGAGCAACGTGAGGCTTATCCCCACTACGAACTTTCTACTGGTGCTGCTCTCTGTACTGTGGGCAGCGCTATCAGGAAAGATGAAGAGACAATGGAGTGACGGATGTGTTTTGCTTCCATCATCTGACATAGAGAGACGAGATACTATTCAAGCTTAAACCTTTTCTTTCCCGTGAGAGAGTATCAGACATCCTGGATTAGCTCTCTGTGTGTGTCCGTTGCTCCAGTTCCACAGGGTAAATAAGGAGGCATCGCTCATACTGTTAGAGTAAAAGTTACTCATAATTTTTCTGGCAGAAAACAAAATATATATGTTAAAAACAGGAAATACCAGATATTAACAAAAACTAAGAATTCTAAAAACAAAAACAAAAGCAAGCAAAAACCCTGCCCCCAACCCAGCACATCTGTGTTTTCAAGTCATGGTACTCATAAAGGTTGGGAAATATTAATAATTTTAACAATGCTGAACTCAAGTTTATCATTCTGGGATCATACATAAAGAGTGTTTTATTTTTCAGGATTTATTTTATTGTTTGTTTTAAGACACATTTGTGTGTTAGTCTGTCTCTACATGCTGTGCTTGTGCCACAGAGTACAGAGAAGGGTGTTGGATTCCCTGCGGCTGGAGTGAGAGTGGTTGTGAGCTCCCTCTGAAGTTCCTGCCTGGGAGTTGAGCACCAGACTCGGGCCTTCTGGAAGAACAGCAACTAGCCTTAATCAGTGAGCTGCCTCTCCAGCCTCCCTGAGAGTGTTTTGGGGCATTGTAATGAAGACTTCGCTCTATAAAACACACTGAAATTCTAAGGCTTCTCTTTAGGTTTATTTTTTCTTAGAAAGAAACAGGATTTTAACAGTAGACAGACAGATAGGCAAACAGACACACATACACCCCAGTGTAAAGGCATTTGAGCTTCTTCCATCTTTTGTTGTATTGGTCTGAAGGGGGATTTTTAAATGACCCTAAGGGTTAAGGATTAAAAAAAAAAACAAACTATTCTTGTATTCATGTGGGGAAAGGCACAGTGTTCTACATGTTTATAGTGTAGAGATGAAATGAAATAGTTAATGGGATATGGTTAAAATAGTCCCGAGTTTCCAGAAAGTACTTAGTAAACGGCAGAGCCAATTATTGTTCTCCTTGCTACTGGTAATTTGCCATAACGCTTGGCAAATTCTGCATGCAAGTCTCTGCTCCAAAGACTAGATGGAAGGAGACCACAGTATCTGTGGCTGGTCTTAAGAGGCAGCTTGCTTCTACTAACACTTCGCTTGACACTGCTTGGTGCCACCAACGCTGCACCTCACAGGCAGCTGTTTCTATGGGTGGCTTTTGCAGACAGAATACATGGACCTCTTCAGAACATCAGAGTTCTCATGGACAATAGTATCCATGTGTCTCAAAGCGACAATGAAATCCAAACTGCCTTCATCTTAAAACACTTGCCATGGCTCTCTGAAAGCTCAACGAATCTGGTACTCAGGAAAACACAGCTTAGTGAAGACCAGTTTGAAAGGCCAAGTAACACATGTCTTCTTCTTCTGGGGCTTCCTGTTCATGGCTCAAGAAAATTCCCCAAATGGAGGACAGCAAGCAGTAAAACATAAAGGAATAGAAGTGATGCTAACAGAGCAGGGAGCTATCCTCCTGCTAACCACAGAGGAATGCTAATTTAATGAAATGCAGACTACATGGTTAAGCATCACATATCACTAAGTGACAGTTTGCAAGTCTGCATCTTCACATTCTCATATCATGTGTTTAATAGTTGTGTCACATGTTTTAGCTGCATGAAAAGTAGCAAGAATAACTAGCGTCCTTTGCTTGGAGTTTTTTCCCCCCAAACACCTATATAGAGGTTTTAAACATTGTGCTCCACATGTAAAATTGACACCAGGGAAATAAGTAATAGATAGTTTCTATTTACTTATTCATGTTAAAAAATGTTAAAAATCCACACGAGATCTGATTTTTGCTTGTTTCAAAGCCATCCAACATGGAATAGCAGAGGACATGAAGATAAGTGGTCCATTGTTTTGAAGGGTGAGGCACTGAGATGTGTGAAAGGATGGGATGAGTGTGAAAGGAAAACAAGACTCAAGGATGGCTCTGGTGTAACTAACTTGACCTTCTACTGGGAAATTAAATTAGGAAAAGCAGGAACTTAACAGGTTGAATAGATGCGCAGAGAATATGAATTCAACGTGGAACACAGTTCGAGTTTCAGTTTACGTTTAGTTTATGTTTAGCACTGGGTGTGAAGATACACATTGTAATCTTAATATTCCAAAGACCTGGAGCTTGAGATCAGCTCTGCATAGTTAGGTCAATCCTAACCTGGGCTACAAAGCTAGCATACATCTTAAACAACAAACAAAAATTAGTGTAAATTGCTTCGTCCTAAAGTTATTTTGCATACTTCTCTTAGATTCCAGACAACATTTTTCAAGTCTCACGTTTCTTTTTTTTTTTTTTTTTTTTTTTTTTTTTTTGAGACATGGTTTCTCTGTGTAGCCTTGGCCACCCTGGACTCACTTTGTAGACCAGGCTGGCCTCGAACTCACAGCAATCCGCCTGCCTCTGCCTCCCGAGTGCTGGGATTAAAGGCGTGTGCCACCATGCCCGGCTAAGTCTCACGTTTCTTAATGAGATTTTGTGTTTAATTAAAAATTGAACTTTCTGGATTTTAAAAGTTACATTAAAAATTTCAAGTTTTCAGTTTGAGAAAAAAAAAATGGTCCATAAGTACGTAGTAACCCCTAATTGTATTATCACAATATATCAACACTGTGTTAATTCTTAGTTAATCTGTACAAAGAAATGTGAGATGCCTTGCTTTCCAAACAAGGAAAATGGAAACCTTAAAAACAGAGGGAAGGGCTGGAGAGATGGCTCAGCAGCTAAGAGCACTTGCTCTTGTAGAAGATCCAGGTTCAGTTCCCAACACCCATGGGACAGCTTATAATTGTCCATAATTCCAGTACAAATGGATCTAACGTTCTCTCTCTTCTGTCCACTGTGTGCATCATACACACAACACATATACTTATATGCAGGCACTCACATATACACACACACACACAAAATCAAATATTTTAAAGGCCTGGGAATATACAGTGCTTAATAAAGCTAGAGAAATTAATTATATTCCGTAGCCCATACTGAAAATCATTGAAATACCTCTTATGCATTCATATAGTCTATCTACATCTGTCTGTCTGTCTAGAATAGTATTGCATGAGTCCGGGCTGGGTCTGAGCACTGTGTTTGAGCATGTGGGTTTTGCATTCTTATTCTCTGTCCTCAGCTGGGGTTAGAGGCTTCATCACCATACCTGGATTTGTTTTCATTTACTCTTTTTAAAAGATTTACTATTAGGAGTTGATCTCAGGGCTTTTAACATGCTAGGCAAACAGAAGAAGGTTTTGAAACAGAATCATGCTAAATTGTTCAACATAGCCTTGAATTTATGATTCTCCTGTTCCAGTCTCCTGAGTAGCTGAAACAATAAGCGACATGCCATCCTGGCCAGCCTAACGTTTACTTACTCAGTTTGAAATTGTATAGTATCAATTAACGTACATATAGTCATAAGTATTTCTAATTTTTATCTACCATGGAATTTGATGAGCAGGCTTTTATTAAATTTCATGCAAAACAGAAGTAAACTATGTTCAAATGTCAATCATAAAACACAACATGTCTAATATGGCTGGTTACAAGTCACCAGTTAGTTATTTGATGTAAGGGAGTCATACTACAGTGCGACCAGAATGTTTGCCGTTAAAACAAATGCTTACAGAGTTAGAGATCCAGCTCTGAAAGTTGAGGACTTTCAGAGAACCTGAGTTTAGTTCCCAGTACCAACGTTGGCTCACAACCATCTATGACTATAGAGCTAGGGTACTTGATGCCATCTGTGATCTCTGCAGGCACAAGGCATGCACATATTATGTATGTATATGTATATGTGAGCAAAACACTCACACACACATAAAATAAAATTCAAATACTAAAAACATTGCTAAATAAGCTAAAAACAATCCGATTACATATACCAGATAACTTCGCACTGAAATCAAATATGTGAGCAGTGTTTTGAGTGTGTGCGTTGTTACATGTGTGTGATGAGTGTGGCCTAATCAGACATGTGTGAGTGGGTGTATCTGTGCTCCTGCATGGGGAGACCACAGGAAGATGTCACTTTCCTAGACTGTTACCCATTTCCTCCAGGCAGGAACTCTTACCTAGGCTAGCTGCTGGGAAGCCTCCATGATCTTGTCTTCACCCTCTCCCAGCGATAGGATTACTGGTGTGCACACAGCCATTCCTGACTGTGGTATGTGTGGTATGGGGTACGTGGTAGGTGATGGGAATCTGAGATTTGAGCCCACCCATCTATGGAACGTGCTCACACACACTGAGCATCTCCTTAGCTTAAGTCGTGTGTTTTCTTAAGCTGAAAAATGCGGACATCCACATCCAATGGGATGAGTCTGATTGCCAATAGATACTTTGCCAAAATATTAAAAGGTAGTTGTAGGTATCTTAGGTCCTAGGAGTAAACAGCAGCAGCATAAATAAAGGAAAGGAGATTAATTAATTAGTTACTAATTCACCTTAAAGAAAAGTGTGATCATTGTATTTGACTTCTTCTTCTCCTCCTTTTTTTTTTTTTTTTTTTTTTTTAACAGAAAAGACTATATCCCCATGCATTCTCTATACAAGCCATACCAAATAGGAATGTTGGGGCACAAACTGGCCTGCAAGGATAGGTTGTTTGTGACTAGTTCTTTGATGTCTCACTCCCGTCTTGAGTTTTGATCACCACCCTAAGGCCCAGAGATTACTGTCTCTATGCCATCAGACCCTGTGTCTAATTCATTAGCATCCCTATATTATAGTGTTTAATTCAGAAAAAGTTATTTCAAAAAGATCATCACTGGGACCCCTTTGAAACACCAGAGGCGGAACTCATTTGGGGAGTTTTACTGTTCTGTCCTGCTGCAAGGTGAATTACAAGCTGATTTTCTAAATAGAAATTTTATTAGGAAAAGTCTTCATATTGTGTATAAATCATAGAATTTATTTTCCCATGTCTTTGACACATATTATATAATCATAAGAAATGCAAGAAACTACACCCCAAAATGATGATACCAGTATTTTAGACCCACACAATAGTGGGCATAGCTGTGAGGACAGAATGCACTCGGGTCTCCATCTTTGACTTAGCTACATACTCTTCTGTGCCTGCTGATAATGGAACTGCCATAGCTAGGCAGAGTCTTCACGAGTATCCTTGCTATCACCTCTTCACAAATAAATATTGATTTACTTTTTAATATATTTTTATATTTATCATATTCTAGTATTTACTTTTATTTACATTATTTGCTAGATTGTCACCTACTCTTTCCACTTTGAACTGGCTATGTCCAGGCAGGTGAGACAAAATAGAATACGCATTCCATTCTCCATTTCCCACCCTGTCAGGATATGCTCCAGGGAAAGTATCCACTGCACATCATGAAAGACCTTTTTTTTTTTTTTGAAGTGAAAAAAGTGATTATATTCTAACCTTATTTGTTCACATTTGTAAGTGGAGAACTAGGGAAGTCTGTAAACGAGATTATTCCTTTTCAGGCTCCAATTAACTTTAATCAAGAAATCTGCATGTGCTTGACTCTTGCAAAATCCCATGTGATTATGCTTTTTGTTCAGATGAGTGAAATCAATATTGAAACCAAACTCTTTACCTCAAATTGTTGAGACCTGAGACAACCATTTCTTTCCTATGATCAAGGGATCATTTCCCACCCCTTTGTTTCTGACTGATATACACTGTTTTAATAAACTATTACTTGACTTTAGTCTGTATGTACATATAGATTCTTCTTCCTCCTCCTCCTCCTCCTCCTTCTTCTCTCTCTCTCTCTCTTTCTCATTTCTTTCCCTTTTTTCAAATCAAATTCAACTGGAAAATTATTGACAAACACTGGGATTTTGGAGACCGTAAGAGTTTTCTTCTTTCTTTCCTTCCTTCCTTCCTTCCTTCCTTCCTTCCTTCCTTCCTTCCTTTTAAATCACAACCCTGCCGTGTGTGTGTGTGTGTGTGTGTGTGTATGTGTGTGTGTGTGTAGTGTACTCATGTGCCACATATGCCACAGGCTACATGTAGAGGACATAGATCAACTTCTTGTTTGCTTCTGAATGTGCCAAGTGAGCTGGCCTCATGAGCTTTAGTCTGTCTCTGATTTCATTTCACCCTTAGGAGCACTGTGTTTACAAACATGGGCTACCAAGTCTACTTTAATATGGGCTCAGAGGGCCTGCGCTTGCGTGGCAAGTGCTTTGTTTACTGAGCCATCTATGCTGCCAAACAGTTTTCTTTTGAATCTTAACTATGGTGAGAAAAAGGAAAAATCAAATTAGTGCTAGGTAGCAGGTGAGTAAAGTCCTCTTTATAAACCAATATTATTTTTTTGTGTTGTCTCTCCTTGAATGTTAATGTGGTGAATTTTTAGATTATCTTCTTGAGGAATGATGGAGAAGAAGGAAGGAAAGGGAGAAAGGAGGGAGGGAAGGAAGGAGGGAGGGAGAAAGGGAGAAAGGGAGAGAGAGAGCGAGAGACAGAGAAAGAGACAGAGAGAGACAGAGAGAGAAAGAGAAAGACAGAGAGAGAGACAGAGAGAGACAGAGACAGAGAGAGAGACAGAGACAGAGAGACAGAGAGACAGAGAGAGAGAGAGAGAGAGAGATATGCTTATTTAATGCTGACACAGCTGGTTTATTTTGTAAATGTCAGTCTCTGCTTTATTTTCCCATTTCCTATTTCAATTCTTACAATAACTGTACATTTCCATTCTTAATTTAAAAATAACTCATGACAAAAAAAAATATTGCCAATGCGCGTCTTAGAAATCTTGTGCCATAGTAATGGCATTTGCAATGCTGTCCTCACTTTATTTCCTTTTGAAGTTCCGATGCCTACAATGATGATTTACTGGCAGCCTCCACTAAGGCTTGGGCTTTGTAGACAAGATTTACTAGCATTAACTTAGCGTAAGGCTGCAATTATCCCAGAGAAAACATTTGTCACTATAAACGCTTGTTTTCAAGTGCCGGACACTTTCTATAACCAGGCTTCCAGTAGAAAGAGAGAGTCTCATTTCAGGTCTTTTACAGAAGCATTTCTCAAACATCATTTGAAAGTCCCTCGTTGCTATGAGCTTCATAGATGCACCAAAGTCATGATTCTGCTCTGCATCCCTGAGTTTCCATAACACTGGAGAGGGTACCACATCTGTGCATCTTCTAAAACAACGGTCTGGGGAAGGAGCAGGCAGCTCTGTATATAAATTTGGCTCCATGTCTTTGTGTCTGATTGAGTTATATAGTCCGTTTGACTCACTGATTTTTCCCCTGCGTATTTCCTCATGTGCTTTAACTGGACAAGTTTAAAAAAAAAACCCAAGTTTTTGTTCACAAATCGTAAAGTTTCAAGAGAGTAATGTATCTAACACGAAGTGCATGCACAAAGCACAAAGGCAATATAAACAAACTTGCATACACACACAAGGTGCTCTGGTAGCCGTGATTTAATCTCTTGATCAGAAAGGAAGACAAGGCCACAGTGTGGCAAACAGTCAAGATCAAGGGACAGAAGGAGGGTTAATGTTTATAAGACACTGGACAGTCAAAGTCCACTCACAAGGAAGACTAAAAAGAGGAAAACGCTCCTGAAGTGTCAATGACAGATCCTCAAATTTGAACCGTTTAAAGTGCTTGATGCACTTAAGGTAGCCTCAAATGGCGTCTATTTGCCATATTCGTTAACTTGTCAAGATGTAGAGACTTTAAAAACTGCTCACAAATTAATTAGCCCTTCGTTTATTCTTATCTATGCCACAAATCAGAGGAGTTCAAAAGTCACTCTAATGGCACTCATGTGCTTCAATTGATTCCAAATGTTGGCTTATTATGGCATTGGCTTTTTAATGAAATAATTTATAACACAATCCTTTGTAATGTAAATTTGTGAAACTAAGCTGAGGCCGTTAATTTATAGGGTACAAATATTTGTTTTACTTTATTTATTGTAATTTGGAGATCAAACCTAGGGCATTATATATGTTAGATTAAACCCTCTACCAGTGAGCTACATCCTTGCTCTAGATTTTTAATATATATGTAATTGTGATATTCTGGTTCCAATTTGAAATTTAAAAACAAACTAATTTCCCTTAGTCAGACTTATATTTAAAAAATCATCTAATTTATAGTGAAGAATGTAAGATATAAAAACATACTAGGTAAAAGTAAATAGAGAGCTGTTGGTTTGACCATTATGCATATGGTATTATGGATAAAAAATGGTTTTTACAAAAATTCAATTCCAAGGAGAATATTCCTTGGGAAAGAATAAGCAATTTTTGGATGAACTAAGAAGGCAGGGGAGGGTATTAGGTGTGGAGAGCTTGAACTAAGCCTCGAGAATGTATACTTTTACACACATACACAAGCAGTTCTCCAGTGGCCGCAAAAGATGTCCTATAATTTAGTGCAGTTCTCACATTGTCTGATTTTGGTGTCAGGTCTCACAAGTTAAGTCCCATAAGACTGTGCTTACTTTAGATGTCATTATGCAGCCTGGGCCTCTGCTATTTCTCGGTGCTAGGTTATAAATCACGTTTCCATGCCCTCCCCTGTTTCTAGTTAGATAATTTGCCAGGTTAGCTCACAGAACTCAGAGAAAAGCCTCACTGAATATTCACCAGCTCACTGCAAAGGGTTCAGCTAAGAGGTAGCAGACAGAATGGTTGCACAGGGCAAAAAGGAGGGGGGACACAGTTCAGTTCCTAGCATCCATATGGCTGTTGGCAGCATTCCGTAACTACAGGTCCAAGGGATTCAGTGACCTACCTCTGGCTGCCACAGGCATAAGGCATGAGAATGGTACACAGGCATACATGTTGGTCAAATATCGACATGGATCAAATATAACAAACTCAAGTAGTCAACAGGGGAGGGTAGAGCACCCCTGGCTCCCTTCTCTGTGATGTTGCCCTCTTATAACAGATCAGCACCCTGTAGTTCAGCCATGTCCTATGTCATAATCTTTACAGTGCTTAGCCTCTTTCCCACACCCAAGATCAGCCAGTAGGGCTCTAGGAACTTGATATTTATGGTCATTAGCCACGTCCTAAGGCTCTTTAGGCATGCTACCATATGTTACCTCAATAGTAAGCACTCTAGTGTGATCAGTAGATATGAATAATAACTAACAAGAAGTGCTATTACTTGAGTAACTCTGAAGATTTTAATTATTCTGAGACTGCCAGGCAAAACAGATCTCATACCAAACTCATGTCAATTACACATTTACAGTTCACAGTCACTAAGCTGGTTAAGTAACTGAGCCTAGTGTCACATAAGCATCTATAAGGGCAAGATTCTATTCTCTATTAACAATGTGTTCTAAGTAAACACACAGAACATTTTAAAAAAGGTCCCCCAAAAGATACATGCTGCATGTTCTTGCTCATATGTGGGTGCTAGCTTCAATATTGTATTTTGTGTGTTTAGCTTGGAGTACATTTGGAAATCAGGAAACTTGTAATGGGCCAGTGGGCTGGTGCATGCATTTAGGGATGGAAGTACGGATTATGGGTGAGATGAAAGTAGAGGTAAGAAAATAGAGGAAGGAAGGTTTAAATACAGCGAAGTTTCCATGAAGAAGCTACATGAGAGCATATAATCTTTAAGCCAAGTAAAAAATGTATAAAAAGAGAACAGGAGAACATACGGGAAATGGATGAATGGTAGGGGGAATTCTGGGAACTAAAGGTTCACATGGGCATGGAAAAAGAAGATGTGAAACCAAAGCTAAGGATGTGTGAAGAAGCCGTATAAAACCCCGCTAGCACAGAAGATAATTAATGTTTTTTTTTTAAAGGAGTTTGAACAGAAATATTCCACATGGACAAATAATGCCACTCCCAGAAGACATGGATTTACAAAATGAAAGTCTTAGTGTCAGCCACTGATTGTCTCTCTATTAGTTACTGCACAAGAAGGCCTCAGAGGTGCACAGGACAAAAAAGACGATCACCATTGCTCTTGATGATTTATCACAACTAGATGATGAGACCATTGGTGAAGACAATACACACATTTCCAGCAGGGCAGAGAGAAATCAGTCTTGACCTGACCAGCAAACTTTCTGCTGGCTGGATAGCTTTCTCAGTGCTGGAAGTCATCATGCAGGTTGCTAGGGGAGTAAAGATATTACTGATCTTACGCAATGTTGGACCTGCATGTGGCAATCATGACCTGCCAGGCAAAATGTGTCCAGTAGCACAATAATGGCACAACTGCTTATGGAGGTAGCCAACCCTTCTCTTGATTGGATTTCAGGCCTGCTCTATGGGATAGAAGTCATGCTTGGCGAAGCAAACACAGTTACAGAACATGGTTAGGAAAGCTGCCCTAGGGGAAAACCTATTAATATTGTGCTAACTACCTTTGACAACGTTGTTGTCAAACTCCCTTCTAAACATTTGTGGGTATATTCTGTAATGTGTGTTGCTCTCAACCTTGGTCAGACAAGTTTAATATTGCCATGGGCATTAGCTAATGCAGACACTCGTAACTGACCCCTGCAAGGCTCAGAAAACGCTGGAGAAGGTGGGCAGAAAGAATGGATGGACTGGAGCATGGCAAAGAATGCTGTGGAATGCTGACGGCTGGGCTTGATTTGGCTGTTGCCCAGAAAGTCACAGTAACTATGGTTGCTTATATAAAACCTTCTCAAGGTCAGGAGAGCTAAAAAAAATCCCAGCATGGATGGGAGATGCACTTTCTGTGCCCCATCCCTATCTGAAGAGCTAATGGCATTTGGCAGCTTCTGAGTGAGGGTCACTTTTCTTTATTTGGGGACAGCCTTTGGTAGGTTGCCCGTATCCCAGTGACTCAGACACACATGTGTACATGGGCAGCATTAATTGCACTTATTGTGTTGTTTTATATAAAAAATAAAGTTAGGAAGGGACGGGAGTTGTGTTGGGGAGCAGATAGAGGGAATGGGAGGAAGGAATTACAGCACAGAATGTCTAAGATACATTGTATACATGTGTGAACATTTCAAAAACAATTATACAGGGGGAGGTAATCCCCCTCAGGAACAGTCATAGAGGAGGGGAATAATGGGAAAATGGGGGGGCGGGGAAGAATGGGAGGATACAAGGGATGGGATAAACATTGAGATGTAACAAGAATAAATTAATAAAAAAAACCCAAAAACAATTAAATTAAATAATTAAAAACTAGAACAAGACTGAGAATTTTCTTTAAGCCAACAAACAAACAACCCAAGGAACAAATATGTAAGTAGAAAGGCAAAGCAGCTTAATTGGCTTTTTTTATTTTTCAAAATATCAGACCATTGTTGATCACTCACCTAGCCATTTTAACAGTCCTGCTGTCTAGTCAAAGGAAAAGAAAACAAAATAAAACAAAAATGAAACCCAGAACCCTACACTACCCAAGCCCAGCAGCATGTACTGGCTCTCCTTTTGTGACTGGACCGTCAAGCCCTGGCAGGACAGCCGGAACACACTTGAATCAAGGCCTGCATCAAGGCACAGATCCTGCAGAATCAGGCTTCTCCTCCTCTTAAACTTTAAGCCCATGCCATCCTTTCTCTGTGTTTTAGGCCAGATAGAAGAACACAAACAGGGAAAAACTACTAATTTTATTTTCCTGAGATTACCAGTCATTTACTAAGGCAAAGGAACTGTTTTCAATCCATATTCTCCATGTGCGTTCTAGAGTTTCCCTTCTCATTGATTAAATTATCAGTACATATTTACCTCTCAACCATAGTATGACTGGTATTTTATTTCCAGTCCATAAAAAGAATTATTGAAAGATGTTAATGGTATGAAACTCAAACTACTTCCCAAACCTGCAGTGTACAAATTTCCAGTATTAGAAAATGCACACAGTTTCTCTATAGGTATCTGAGATAGTTTGTGGGTTATTTCAAAATATCTAAACATTATTTAAAAACCCACATATACACAAGCAATACTAAATATATCAAGAAACATTAGCTAATAAACATACTGTGTTTGACCAATTTTTAACACTTCAATTCACTCATACCTGTCCATCCATCCATCCATCCATCCATCCATCCATCCATCCATCCACCCATACATCCATCCATCCACCCACCCATCCATCCACCCATGCATCCATCCATCCATCCATCCATATAAATTTACTTGAGCATCACAACATATAGAAAAGTCCAGACTCTAGAACCAGACTCCCTGTGTGTAAGTCACGTTTCACTCATTTGCAGATTGTGGGGTCTTGGGAATGCCATAGTTTCCTCCCAGCTGAAATAAGGATAGTAGTAGTAGTATGTTTTAAAAAATAGAATTGTTAAATAAAGATTTCACGAAGGGTGACAGAATGGCTAAGAGGCCTAAGGAACTGGACTCATGTTAAACACTGGGTGATTATAGAGCACATGCAAGGCTCAATTTTTGTTATTTTCATTATTATCTTTTTAGAAAATATAGTATCACTATATAGACCCTGCTATATTGCAACTCGCTATATATATATACCATGTGTGCCTGGAACCTACAGAGATCTGGCTGCCTATGCCTCCAGAATGATGGGATTAAAGGTGTATATCACCATGCTTGGCCAATTTAAATCTTAAAACGGACACCAACTCATTTAAAAAGTTCCTCCCTAAACATCTCCTAAAATTAATTTTATTTTTCAAATTATAGTGTATGTAAACCATTTGTTAATTGCTTGTTCCCAAGACAGACTTTGATGAAATGCTCAATTTTATTAGGATTTTGATTTGTTAAAAGAATTCCCCATAGGCCTATGGTGGTCAGCAGCTTAGTAACATCCAAATTGTATCAAATTCTTATCACTTCATTATCGCTATTGTGCTAACCATTAGAGCAGACGGTAATTGTTTATGAGTGTGATAACATGGAAACAACTTTCTGAACAGAAATAGTAAACAAACAAACAAAATTTAAACATTTTAGGGGAAGCCACAGAGTGTCTCTTTGGTACTAAGAAATCAATTGTATCAATGTGACTAGCTTAGGATGCAATTGGATAAGGGAGATATGTCCTGGGTAGGACAGGGGCTTGCACAAACCTGTCTCTGCAATAGTTGCTTGAAACTCCTAAAGATAGAAGTATTGGAAAAAGAAATTAGGTTATCCTTTCTGATTTTTTTTTTTTTAGACTCCCTTTACACCTCTTGCCTTCAACCTGCATTTTATTGAAAGCACAAGATTAGGGCAGGATTGGATTAGGGCAAACTCCTTACTTTCCAACTTCCCCCTTTCCTCTTTTCCCAAGACTGTGTTCTTTGTTTTACAACTGTGACCTTCTCACCCAGTTCGGTATGCGTAATAAGTATCTATCTTCAAAGTCACATGAACTGAGAAAAACCAAAAATTGCAAAGGGAATGGGCCTAGGGCTCCCAACGTGCCAACTGATTTGCAAGACTAACGGGAGAAAGCGTAGAGTGAACACAGGGATCTGGGCAGAGCAACATCTTGAGGCCTTTCATTCAGTGGTTTTCCTTGTGAAAATGCCATTTAAAACATGAAACTCCCACTCCACACTTAATCATTTCTATTCCATAACTTTAAAGCTGACACATTAAACTTCTCTAGACTGGCACTCTGGTGGTTCAAGGAAAACAATATGACCACAAGATTAGCATCTAAATGCGGCTACAGACTCTTTGTTGTGTTCTGGTCTGTGCTACTCTGGGGATTTTCTTGCTTCTCAAGGTTCAAGGTCTATTCTATTCATGCTTAGAACCTTAGGAAACAATTGTCAAATGGAACAGTCTTATGGAGTTGGGGTCATTGTCATTAAATCAAACCCGATGCATCATTTCAGCATGACAAGAGAAGTAAAACAATCTCTAAGCAAAACTATTGCTCTTATTATACTCTTAAAATGACCATTATTTTATAAATAACAACAACAAAAGAGGAGTGGAAGCAACTTGTGTAATTTCTAGCTTTAGGCACTAAGCAACATCGTGTGTCAACTGTGGTTTAGAGTATCATGGTGAGGTTTTATTTCCTGGTAACTGGTGAAGGATAGGCTCTTTAAATTATTTTGATATGTTACTTGAAGCATGTTCAACTGTGTTGCCTGTACTATACCAAAGCCTTGGAAAGATTAAGATACAAATTTTGAGAGCCCGGTCATCCTCACTCTCAGTACTGTTGAATAAAGGAAACAATATGAAAAATAAACAGAAGGGGCTGGGAGAGAGGGCTCAGTACATGAAATGATGCCTTGCAAACGTGAGGACCTGAATTCCGATCCTTGCTGGCCACGCGAACAAGCGGACATGGCTGCATGTGTCCATAATCCCAGCTCTGTGGGGACATAGCCAGGCACACCACGGAGCTGCTGGCCAGTCAGTCTAGCCAAGCAATAAGCTCCAGATTCTGTGAGAGATCTGCAAGGTGCCAGGCTAAAGACAAAGATACTAACAACTCTAGCATCCATGTGGGTATAAACAGGCACACACATATCACACACACACACACACACACACACACACACACACACACACACACACACAAGAATGAGCTATGAGGTAGATGAGTGGTTATGTTTTTTGTGTCTCACTTGCATTTTTTTTCTGTCTAAGCTTGATTTTTCTCACTGGGAGCCAAAGAAGCAAAGAAAACTGCAGGAACCTAGATGTACAGATCTTTTTTCATATGGAAGTATTTTGTTTCTCCATTAAACACCTCTGGTAATGTATGCTGGTGAGAGATGCCGCATGCTAGTAATAACACATTATTTGGAGAAGATTCCAAGGGTCAAAGATGTTTTGACAGACCAAGTAATTACTGAGTTCTCTCTGGGGTAAATGGGATTGCAATGAGAATGTCACTTATGGGTATCTAAAAGCTTTTCTAAAATAGTAGGAAGGCCTATTTACAAAACAAAACATTTCACAATATGGCCTCCTCTTCTGTATTATGACAATATGGTAGAAGTTTGCAGGTCTCTGAAACTTCACTACACCATTTACAAAACAAGGGAATTATTTCTTTTATTTAAAAAAAATACCCATCATATTGTGAGGAAATTACATTAGAATGAAATTGGAGATCCAATTGGTTTTAGGAGACTAGGTTGGTGGAATAAATGAAATCAAGCAAGACATGAGCTTGGTACACATAACCCATTTGGAAAGTTATGCACATTTGGGGCAGCAGGAATGGTTATGTGCATGTTTGCATGTGCGTGTTTGAATTTTGCTTTTTCTTTTAAAGTCAAATGCGTAGAACTGGGTCCCCTACTCAATCCTTTTTGTACATAGTTGAGTATTTAGGTCGCTATGTTTAATAATAACAGGAGTAACCATGAACTAACCAGCCACAAGTGCTCAAAAGCAAAACCAAACTAACAGAAACAAATCAAGAGCTACTGGCTTTCATTCCACTCCAAACTACCTAGGAGCCAAAGAACAGAGGAGAATCAAGCCAGAAAACACGGTTTCCAATAGCTGCAAAATAACAACCATGACAAGGATTGTCTTTGATGTAGACTTGGGAAGATTTTCCTCCTTCCATTGTATAACCAGGATGTTGAATATTCCTGGGAGCTGAGAAGATTAATTATATAGCAGTCGCTCAATGCTCAATATTGCTTCTATGTCTTAAGCTCTAAGCATCTCTCTATTCTCCTTAAAATTTTCTTTTATTGAAAATACTTTTTTCCATACAATATATTCTGAATATGGTTTCTCTTCCCTCATTTCTTCCCAGTTCCTCTCCCCTTCTCTTCCTATCTGAATCCACACTGTTTCTGTCTGTCCTTAGAAAACAAACAGGTGTCTAGGGAATAATAGTAAATAAAATAAAGTAAGCAAACAAAACAAAACCAACCAACCAACCAAACAAACAAACCACCGCCAAAGAGGGATAGGACAAAACAAATAGAAGAAACAGAGCTAAAGAGAATGCACAAGAAACACATACAGACACAGAGACACACATCCTCTCACACTATCTATTCTTAACATAATGGCTGGATTGAATCTACCATGTCATAAAATTTCACCCTTGTATTTGAAGTCTTCCAGGGCTGTCCTATCTCTAAGGGAAAACTAAAGATAGCTTAAAAGGCATCTGGCAATAATTTGAAATATGACAGTATTGAGTATTGGTGAGATTTAAGAGCTTTTATTTTGTTATTTTTTATTTTTGAATTTACTAGCTGTTATAATCTCTTTGGTGAATAACTTATCAGTGTCTAATGAACTTGAAAAAAAATGACTCCATATCAGAAATTTTGTTCTTACATCTGTACCTTAAAAAATGACATAGAAATTAATCTTTTTATCACAACACCGACTATTAGAATACAAACATCTATTTATGAGAGGGATAAATAGGTCTTGGTATGCTTAAGTAATAAAACTGGGTGGGTGAGGTGACTCAGTGCACAGGAGCGTTTGCTGCCAAGCATGATGACCTGAGTTATGTCTTCAGAGCCCAGTGGGTGGAAAAAGAAACTGGACTCCTGCAAGGTGTCCTCTGACCTCCACACACATGCCAAGGTCACCAGCAGGGCCAAGGTCTCATTCCCGAAACTCTCAGGGGGCCTAGGAACTCTTATTACATTAGGCTTTAGAGTCTTTAAATAGCTTAAGTGCATCATATTTTTTAAGGAGATAAATGGGAAATATGCAAAATGTGCAAGCAGGGGAGGGAGGGAGAGAGAGAGACAGAGAGAGAGAGAGAGAGAGAGAGAGAGAGAGAGAGAGAGAGAGAGAGAGGAGCACAGGGCTGGGCACAGTGGCGCCTTGGGTAGAGGATCTTGACTTCCTTTCCTCTATGCATGTCCATGGCTCTGCTGTGGCTGTTAATCAGGCTCTCATTTTCTCAATGGCCCCTGTTTGCTTTTCTTCAATGGAGTCTTGTTCTCTACTGGTTTTTTTTTTTTTTTTTTGGGTAAATACAAATCTCATCATGCTGGTTTCTCTGCGTATCCTAGAAAATAC
Source organism: Acomys russatus (assembly GCF_903995435.1). Taxonomy (NCBI): domain Eukaryota; kingdom Metazoa; phylum Chordata; class Mammalia; order Rodentia; family Muridae; genus Acomys; species Acomys russatus. The sequence goes on from NC_067153.1 coordinate 9,999,503, forward strand.
TTCACTGGCTGAAGGGAAAGCAAGAATTCTTAATGTGATATCGAGAGCTGTGGGTCTCCTTTTCATTGGAGGTTGTTGGCCACCAGCCCACGAGGACAGGAGGAGCAGGGTGGGGAGCAGAGCTTGGAGGGCCGTGAGCAGGAAATTACTGGCTTCCAGCATCAGCCGCAGGGAGACATATCAACTATATTCCAGGGGTGATGGGAAGAGGAGAAGCAGCCAGGAGATAGTCTGATAGGCACTCACAGTGCACTTCATTTGCATCGAATAGCACATTGCCTAGTTATCATATGGGCGGGAGAGGGTGCCGGACGTGGTGGGGGAGGGAGAGAAAATCGTGCAGAAACTACTTCTGTTATAAACCAGGCATCTAGCTCAGGGACATCTTCCAAATAAGGACAGGCAGAGTTGGAAGCCCTGTTGAAACAAGGGAGTCCTTCATCTTGCTCCAAGCTCAGAGAGATGTCCTTGGTCACACAAGCTGCAACCTCCAGCAGCAGGATCCTCCAAGAGAGAGTTTTTTCAGTGTGGGCCAGGCTACACTATCTCATTCCAATCACCTGTGTTCACAGCTTTGGGCTCTTGCTCAAGGCCCTCACTGTGCCAACCCTCTTTTCATACCTGGGAATGCCAATGTCTTGCACAGTTCATGTGAGTTCCTCGGGAAGCAAGCAAGCAAGCTCTTACCTCTCTTTTCCTATAGTCCCATTGCATACATAGTATTTTGTCAGATCCTATGCTTCCTCTCCAATATGAGCAACTAAAAGGCACCGATATTGTAGCTCCTTCACACTGTTACTTAGTTTCCTTTAAATATTTACATTCTTTGTACCTGGTAAGTTGTGAAATAGAAAGTACCAAGAACCTATTTATAGACATCTTTAGTACTGTCATGGTAGATAAAACCAGAACACCTCCTCTGAGATGGAAAGCTAGGTTCAGTGTTTAGCTATTTAGTTGGCCTATTCCATTCATTAAGAATGCCACTTCAGCTTACTTATATCTTTGACACTCACTAGGTCTAAGAGAGATTAAAAAAAAAAAATCTTTCAGGCATTATTTTGTTTGTGTTAGCTAAGAGTGGGAATAAGCTGAACCTGTAATTGAAGACTGCTATATTGATGGGTTACAAGATGTTATTTTTACTAAGTGAAGGTAACACTAGCTTTTGCTCTAGAAAGATACACAAGATAATTTGGCTCCCTTACAATAGGTAAGATGTGGCAATGTGGACACCAGCACAGAGATGGTACAATAAGTGGTATCTGAGAACCCTTGCACCTGTTCAGGAAAGCCAGTGTTTCTTGGTTCTTTACTTTAGAATACTTTGTGATTTGAAACACAAAAATCCTACCTCTTTATTGGTTGTAAGAACAACTGAATATGGCAACTTACATTTCCGCAAACAATTTAGGCTGGGTATTGACTGGACAAATACCATGTTTAAAAAAAAAAAATCTCTAGCTATTGTTCTAGCTCCAAATTCCAAGTGTCTTGAATATTAAGACCTGGTTTTAAAATCCAAACCCACAAAATACTCCAGGCATTGTAAATCATTCTCCAATTGTTCAGCCACCAAGGCGCTTGAAAAAAAATTGAGACACTTTCCAGTTATTCAAGTCAAAAATGCCTTAACCTTTCTTTTTTTCTTTTTCTTGAAGGGAAACACTCTCAGTATTTTTTAAAGAAAAGGAATAACATTATAAAGTTGAGTTCCTAATCATTACTGGTAGAGAGGTAAGCTGTTTGCCCAAGCAGAGGAGAAGAAAAGTTGTCTAAGATGTCAGAACAACACACCTCCATCCATAATCCAGAATAGTTACCTCCAATTTTTTAAGGTGGTTAAGTCTACCATCTGCATTGTATTTCAAAAGCATTATGATGTTGTCACCCTGAGGTTTTTTTGTTTGTTTGTTTGGTTGGTTTTTTTATGTGTTACTGTTTTTATAACTTCTCTGTTTGGCTGAAACATGAGGCCCTGAAGTACAGAGTGGCCCCTTTTGTCTCATTTAACTTCACACATTAAGCATAAGATGGCCCCATGCTGCTTTCTGTCACACGGTGTAGGAGGCCCCCAGACAGCCATCATTCTCTGTGTCTTGCAGACAACTGTTAGCTAAACTTTTACTTGCGGGAAATAAAGGAGTTTAGAAATCACTAATGTGTGGCCATCGACTCTGCCTGCATTTAAGTTGCCCATTTTTAGGCAGATTCTGTTTGTGGCAGGAATGAGGACATTTTGCCCAGTGGCTTTTTTGCCACCTTTGAAGCCATCTCCATAAGGAGGCTCTTTGATGCTCATCATCTTCTTTGAGGTCGGCTGGGTGTTGCCAGGAGTTAACTTGTCTTGTTGTCAAAGAACTTTAGGATTGTAAGAACAACTTTAAATGTCATATTCTGTGCGTCTCTGAGGCTTTTGAAGACCTTATCCAACTATTTTGCCTCATATATCCATAGAGTCATACCTGACGGCTGCACTATGCCAAGTCAGGGAAAGCAAGTCCTCAATTGTTCCTGCCCTGAAAACAAGTCTGGCAGAGATACTAGGCCAGAAAGCTGAAGATGGGGCTGCAACGTTAAAAAGTGTATTGGGTGACTGGTCAGGAAGTAAACTGCCTTAAGTCAATTTGTACAATTTGGAGCTGCTAATGCACAGGGCTGGTTCACTCAGAAATTTAAGTTTTATTCCTTCTTAAATCTCTGAGGGGCATTGAAGACAAGATAGTATAGTTTTACAAACAAGTTTAGTTGGTTAGGGGACAAGATCGTTTTAGATCAAGATCAAGAAGTTAAGCTATTAGAGTTGAGATAGGATAGATATTGAATCTCTTTTGGAAATTTAGACCCAACAGGACAGAAAAGACACTTACTCCCAACGAGACGAATGCAGATGGCCAAGTCACTATGAATGTAACATGTATACAACTCAATATTCTCATGATTGTCACATGGTTCTCTCTGCTCTGTGTAGTTTGTTTTGTACATGTATAAAAAAATAAAAGTATTAAAATATTACTTTCAATAATAAAATATTTTCTCTATGAAAAAAAAAAAAAAAAGAAATCACTCCTTCAGGTTTGCCTGACAAAATCTCAGCCACAGTACAGCATGCATGCCACATCAGTAAGCACAATGCTTGCAGCATTATTTGGAGTCTTGGGTTTTTAAAATTTTTTTCAAAATGTCCTAAACAGATCATTTGCATGAGGTGAGAATTCCATGATTATACTGTAGCAACCAGTGTTACAAAGGACTACTTGTTCACTATGAAAAAATACAGATTGCTAAATGTAATTTACAGTAACTTTCAGTATTTCTGCTTGAAAAGCAAAGAGCTCTTAGAACTTTGATTTTAACAGTGCTTGTGTCTAGACTAGTCTATACTGAAATCTTGGACAAGATAAGAGAAAACCTAGTTCTTTATACTCTAAATACGATTGTCCTGTTACAGTTTTTTTTTTCCTTATGTAAAAGCAACATTTTCTTAAATGGCTTTATTAGTTTTCCCGAACTACACTATATCTATAAATTATATAACAATTGTTCTCCTAATAAAAGTAGAAAGAATAGCTGATCTAAAGATTTCAGACATCAGAGATAGAAATAGAATTGAAATCAAGTCTATTGGTGTGTGTGTGTGTGTGTGTGTGTGTGTGTGTGTGTGTGTGTGTTTTAAAGTCATAGCACATTTAGCATTAGTTGTAACAAAATTTTTACATCTAATAACTATTTATGACTTCGTTTGTATTTTATTCCTAGATAGCTAGTCACTATATGTTTTGTTTTAACTACTCTTGATTGTATTTTTTTCCTAAAAACATTTTCCCCTAGTGACAAATGAAATTCAGGTGATGATTAAAACAAAAGAGACTTTAAGAGGTTTTCCAGAACCAGACTCATTGGTGACATCTCCATTAATCACGCACAATCTCAACACAGGCCATCTTACAGAGAAGCCTCACTCTAATAAGCATAATATACAGAGGTTAAAATAGCCCTGTTGTATTTATCTTTTACTACACAGCTTACCCAAACCAAATTTCTGTCATCAACAATTATTAATCATCCATATGCCCTGCAGAGAATTTTAATAAAGCATATTATGAAGCTGAGGGTGGTATTGTTGTAAGAAAGACACAAACGTGACTAGAATTTATAAAAGGAGACGAGGGTCCCCGTTACGGCACCACATCTGTTTGCCACATGTTCATAAATCACATCAATGTTTTGAACATTTCTCCTAGCACCTTCCTGTCACCTTAGTTTTATAGTTCATAATTTTACCCTTCACACATACATACCCCCACACACATGAAAGGAGGGAAAAGAAGGAAGGAAGAAAGGAAGGAAAGACAGATAGACAGATAGAAAGGAAGAAAGGAAGAAAAAAGAGGAAAGCAAACGTTTTCATTATATTTGAGCTTGTAAGTTACATTTAACCAGGTAATGTCTGGTATGAAAACAATATCCATTTCTGGAGACTTGGTCATAGAAAGCAGATTTGGTAGATGGAGTAGAATAATTTCTTATTTATTCCCAAAATGTCCTTTTGCAATGTAACGGTACCAGTGACTACCACTGCCAAACCAAAAAGGAAGATGCATCAAGTTTGAAGCCATAAAACTATGTTTCCAAAAAGAAAGCTGCCAACTTAGAAGCAGACATTTTCTTGGTACTTGGGATGTTCAGGGACTCTATAAGCGCTGTGGTGTGCTTGTTCGTTGTCCAGTACTGCTGATGCACATCTATCTGTGCACAGTGTGCTATTCCTGTAGAAATGTGACATCTGCAGACAATGAGCAAATGTAAGCACAGACCAATAAGACTGAAGAGTACAGTTTTCCAAAACAACCAAGGTGATCTACTGATCTATTTTTAATTGAAAAATGAAAAGGAACAGATTGAGGAAACAGACTCATGTAATTCCACAGTGAAACTGAGGCTTTTAGTTAAAACATGGCGGTTCATCTCTTACTCAATTCTCTGAACAGCCATTATTGCTGAGTGGATACAGTAATCACAAAATGTGTATACACCTATCTACGTTTGAGAAGACAGAAGCTGTGCATTACTGGGAATGATGAGAGTCACTGAAGCTAGAATAGTATCTAACCCAGTAGCAAACGGTCCAGCCTGAATGCTATCTGGGGTGGGCATGAGGGTAAACGTAATAACAATGATAACAATGTGTTGGCAAACAAGGCAGGGGTTGGGTCATAGGTTCATTATAGAGAAACATATTGGTACGACACCAACTTAAAGGCGACAGGGTGTGGTTGCTTGTACTGGCAGACATCTTTAATCCTAGCCCTCTGAAAGCACAGGCAGATGGATCTCTTGAGGGTAAGATGAGCTTGGTCTGCATAGTAAGTTCCAGGCTAGCCAGAGCGAAAACAAACAAATAAAAGAAACAACCACAACCAAAACCATAACAGCAACAAGAAAGATGTGAGAGCCTGCAGAGAGACAGTGTCACTTTACATTGGTGATTGGGCAAGAGAAGAAAATGAGCTGCTTATCATAGGTCAAGGTTGAAAATGAGTTATCTGTGAGACATCTAAGCCAATAGTATGTGGAAGATGGGATGGAATTCACATGTTAAACTTGGTGAAGAAATTGGAGTCGAGGAGCTGCTACAAAAACTGCAAGAGAGACCTAGAGGAACTGGAGGTAAAGGTGAAATGCCGTATGATAGCAGCACCCTAGCCTGAAGCTCAGGGACGTTCTCCTGAAATGATCCCTCCCAAGAAACAAACATTTATTTGAAAATGGAATCTTGGCAAACAGGAAAACTCAATACTAAACTGAGAAAGAAAATGATAATGTGAAAACAAGTTCATTTTAAATGTTTAAAGGTGTAAGCAAATTTTAAAAAATCTTGAGAACATCTAAAAAAGAAGATAAGTGTTTAAATATATGAGCCTATGGGGTTATTCTTATTCGAACCATGACAGAAGGAAACCGAGAACCTCCGCTTTAAAGAAATAGTTCTTTATAGATTAATTTTTAAAATTTCACATATGTTGAAGTAAAATTTAAAACATAAAAAATATTTTTAGATCTCATAAAAGAAAGTAGAGAAATTATACCAAGGAATGATAGTAGGCTTGATATACGCAAAAAAAGCCAGGGTACAATTCCCTGCTTCTGAGGGAAAATAAGGTCCCACTTAATATGCGCTATTAAATCAACACTGAAGAACAAAGACAAAATTAAAATAGAAATTCAGACGTACAAAGTGAAAAAGTTTGTACTTACAAATTCTTAACAGAAATATTAGCAAAATATATCCTTCTGCAAGAAGGAAATAATGTGGGGGAACCAATGGTGAGCAAACAAAAGAAAAAGAAAAACATGCAGACATATCTAGTTTTAAATGTTAAATTATATACTGCAGTTTTAAAAATAGAACCAAATGTAATTCTATGATGGGATAGGAGAAAATATATTATTTCTTTTTAAGCAGGGCAGTGTATGTGCCTGTGTGCGTGCGTGCGTGCGTGCGTGCGTGCGTGCGTGCGTGTGTGTGTGTGTGTGTGTGTGTGTGTGTTTGGTGTACATATATGTACATGTTCATGTGAGTGGGGTAGGTGTGTGCATGTACATGTGTGTGGAGGCCAGGCATTGATGATAAGTGTATTCAGGTGTCCTTAACTTCAGTTTATGATGCATGGACTCTCTCCACAACTGGATCTCACTGAGTTAGGCTGGCCACTGAGCCCCAGGAGTCTGCCTGTGCCACCCTGCTGGACCCAAGGTTACAGATGAGGGCTGAGGATCTGAACTCATACCCTCCTGCTCGCATGGCAAGCAAGCACTTTACTGAATGAACAATCCCCCAGCCCCAAATCAGAGCACTTGAAGTAATGGCGAAACATCCAACTTTAAGACAATGGTGGAAAACATTACATTTTTTCTCAACTTTGAAAAAAGCATTTTCTCCATGCCTCGTGGTCTTATATAAGTATGTATTACACTTTAGTGGAAAGTTATTTTCCCTTAAAAGTATGGAATTATATCCTCGCATCTTTTGTGCATGTCAATAAGTATCATTTTTGGTTAAGAGACTATAGTTTCTCTAGTTTCTTTTCTTTCTTTCTCTCTTTTTTTTAAAGTTTCTTTTAATGAATTAAAAATATATAATGCTTTCATGTAATTTTTCATATTTTATATTACTTAGTAATTATTTGAGTACTTGCATTTATTTTTTGGAAGATAAGATTTGAAACCTTGAATTATGTCATTCACCATTGACCTTTTCTCATTTACTTACCCTGTTGTCTTGTACACGATTGCAATTCATTAAAATTGGTTTGTAGACGAAGAAATGAAAAATCCTCATAAAAATAACTGGTATTAGGGTGATGATCTATGTAAATTAATTAATGTTTTTCCCCTGAACTCAGAGAAAGCTAATCATTCTCTTGATCTCAACTCTCTTCTCAATAAATAAAGAATAAAAATGAATTCTAAGATTTATGAAGGCAATATGCTTCCATAATTTTAAGGTAAAAAAAACTTCAGATCCTTCAGCAATAATAGACTTTCCTGCCTGAGATCAAATGTCTTAAATTTGAAAGTATTAGCTATATAAGGTGCTTCGTGACTGAACTAGGAAGCTGTTTGCTTTGTTCGTCATTGGAGAGATGTGTTTCTTTGCCGTAAAATCCAGAATCATGTGCTTTAATGGACCTTATGGTTTTCTCCATAAGACAAAGGTGATAGAGAAGATGTGTTGATTCTCAGGGTTACAAAGGACTTCTCTGTGTTGCCTTCTTTGCCCTTCCCTTCCTACACCGTCCCTGTGACTTTCACATTACCACACATCTGAGTGCTACACGACAAATCGTTGCCTAAATAGTTTATCCATTAAGCCAAAGACAGCTTTATTTTACAGAGAGCAGCTTCAACTACACCTTACTCTGGGTACAGAGCTCCTTAAATGCCAGATGGTTTCATTTCCACATTAAGTTGCTGATCTTCCCATGACACTTGCCAGGAGAAAGTTTGGGACACCTCGTCACATGTTTCTTGAAGTAGCCTCTTGATACCAAGGAACACTCTCCAGATGGAACTCAGTAAAGATAATACCTTGCGAACCATAAATAAAATGACCTCTACTAAGCTCACGTCAGGAGACTGTCATTCTGTAGGAAGGCTTTTTCCCCTTCACAAAACTCAACAAATGGTTGAAAAGAAGGAAGGTACAGCATGAGCCCTGCACTCTGCCTTCACATTAGAACCACCCTAAAGCATTTAAACAGCACATTCTCTGAAAGAGAAGGCCCAGTAACTGACAGCATAAACAACAACAAAAATATCTTTGGCTAAAAAAAAAAAAAAAAAAAGAACACATAGAAAAAAAAATATCTTTGGCGCTTGTGTTTGGTTAGGTTGAGAATTGGTGGTACAGGGTCTAGTGGCAGGAGCCCAGTGCTCTTTAAACTAGAAAAAGGCACACACAGTTAGTTTTTAACAGTCATAAATAAACAAAAAAGACACAATAAAAACTGACATATGATCATGAATTCTAAAAATAAAAGTAGTGGCCTTGGTATATTTTCTTGTAGATCTGCCTGTGAAAACATGTGTGTGCATAAAACTGTTTTGTTTCTTACATTTTTTCCACTTCATATATCATAACTATATTTAGGATCATTATTCCATAGAGAAAATGGCCAAAAATGTAGGAAGACTATCCAACATCACTTAGCTTGTATTTATATGTTTCACTGCAAATGCTGTGTCCATCAGTAGAATGACCTTGTACAGAGGCTGACTTCCTTTCCTCTTTCCTTCCTTTCTTCTATCCTTTTCCTTCCTTCCTTCCTCCCTTCCTCTATGCCTTCCTTCTTTCATCCTATGCTCTTCCCCATACCCTCTGCTTGTTTTTCAGAATGTGAATTTAGTTCCTTTATTCTTGATATGTAAATTTATGTTAAAAAAGATTTAATGTGGGAAAACTGGGAGTCTTCATAATCCTCATAATTTGCTGGTGAAGATGCAAACTGGTGTAGCTCCTTAGGAAATAGTTTGGCAGTTCCTTATGAAAATAAACACGGAATTATAGGTTAGATTTCTGACATTGTGACAATATACCTGAAACAATAAATCTGAAAAGAGGAAAGGTTTGTTTGGATGATTTCAAGGGTTCAGGCTCACTTTGTCCCACTGATGTGTGCCTGTGGCAGAGCAGTTAATGATGGTGACAACATGAGGCAAAATCTGCCTCATGGGCAGACTTCAGAAGGGAGAAGGGGAGCAGCAACATGGCTGCCTCAGTAGGGAAGGGTAGCTGCAGTCCAAGCCTTATGACAGGACTTGGATGGTGGAAGGGGAGAACTGATTCCCTCAAGTTGTCTTGTACACCTGTGTTGTGGCACACACACACACACACACACACACACACACACACACACACACTTTATGAGACATCAAGACATCTTCTAGAGTTATATATTAGCAAGTCACTGCATGGTGCAACTCCACTCACAGCCTATAACCAAGAAATATTACAACAAATGTTACCCACGAAAAGTATACATATTCAGAATAGGCAAACACAGATGGCACAGCAACTAGTAGCTTCTCATAATGGGGTAGAAGAATCGATGAAGAGGTTGATTCCTAAAAACCAAGGGGGTTCTTTTAGGAAACATGAACATGTTCCAAGGTTAGCATGCTTTTATGGCTAACCAATGCTTTGAATATGTCAAAAATCAAATAGCAGACCTCAAATAAGTGAGCAGGGTAACAGGAGCAGAGGAATAGATTAATACAGTTATTTAAATTATATGTGTGAAATCCTATTTTACAACTCAGTGTAATGAGGATTGCAAGGGACCTATCTTCTTTTCTTTTTTTTTCTTTTTTTTTTTTTTTTTTTTTTTTTTTTTTTTTTTGTATTTATTTTTTTTTTTTATTTTTTATTTTTTTTTTTTATTAATTTATTCTTGTTACATCTCAATGTTTATCCCATCCCTTGTATCCTCCCATTCCTCCCCCCCCCCCTTTTCCCATTATTCCCCTCCCCTATGACTGTTCCTGAGGGGGATTACGTCCCCCTATATATTCTCATAGGGTATCAAGTCTCTTCTTGGCTATCTTCTTTTCTTACTCTTCCTCTCGCTCTTTTAAATTTTTTTTATTTTTCACATATACATTTATATTATTATACACATATAAAATGAACTACATACAGCAAGAAGAACCACGAAACAATCAGGAATTATATTAATGTTACATTCATAGTGTTTTGGCTATTTGTATTTGGCAAACTTAAAGATATTTTCTATCTTGGTAAGTCTAAACATCTGAATGTAAGTCAGTATCTATCATATCTCATCTCTATCAACTTAAAACATCAATTTAGACCTAAAACATCTTATCCCTAAGCAAAGAAGCTTAATTGTAAGACTAATCTATCTGGTCTTCAACTCCATCAGACACTTGAGAAGGAATAAAATTAATTATCTGAGTAAATAGGAAGTGCAGGTTAGCAGCTTCCAAAGTGAAAAAAAAAAATGACAGACAGTTTGTTACCTGAACAGTCACCCAAAACTCTCTATAATGTTGGAGCATCACCTTCAGCCTTCTGCCCCAATATATCTGACAGACATATTTGTGAGGTACAAACTATCGAGGACTTGCTTACCCTGTCTTGGCAGAGTTTGGCCATTGACTCTGCCTGCATCCAAGCTTGCCTATTTTTAAGCAGAATTCTGTCTGTAGCTGAAATCAGGACATTTTGCCCTGTGGCTGATTTGCCACATTGAAGGCATCTTCATAAGGAAGTTCTTTGATGCTCATCATCTTTTTTGAGGTAGGTTGGGTGTTGCCAGGAGTTAACCTGTCTTATTGTCAATGAATCTTTAAAATAGTAAAAACATCTTTAAATGGCATATTCTGTAGGTTTCTGAGGTTTTTGAAGACGTTATCTAAGTATTTTACAATATCTATCTATAGAATCGTATCTATCTGTTATACCTAGGATGGATATTCTTGTGATAAAAACAGACTAGTAATTGACATGACCATGATTTGATCAACTAACAATTAACTTAATTTACTAGCCTTAACAGCCTGCAATAGCACTTCCAAAGTATTGGAGGTAAATCTTGTATTATACTTGACTTGTTTGGGTACAGTACCTCATATTAGAGTAGAAATATATATATATATATATATATATATATATATATATATATATATATATATATATATATAATGTGTGAAGAATAATTTTAAATTTGAATTCTATAGCAATGTATCAAAATTAAACTTATTTTACATCAATATACAAAATTCTATACCAGTGAATTTAAAATAACCTTGTGAGCAACAATTAAGGCCTTCAGTTGAGGAATAAATTCAATAATCTACTTTTGGTCATATCATTTCTATATTCTCCCTTCTTTCTTTTCAACCCTTATCTCCAAACCTAAGAAAGATATACAGAGGGGGAAAAAGACATCCCTGAGTCCAATTTAATTTTTTCTCTGAATAAGACCAATAGTAACTTATAACCAACTCCCAATGAAAATAAACATCTCTAGCTCAAGGAAGCAACCAAAAACCTACCCAACCCCCTTAAGGTAAATGGGGTATCATTCTCCTAAGGTTTCTTCTGGCTGATTTGGGACAAATAATATACCTTTGTGGGGCCCAAATAAAATTTGGGAAAAAGGTTAAACAAGCTAGGAACAGCATTTGTGGTCCAGTTTCTAAAAGTTGAGAAATTCCAGGTTTAATAGGAGTCCTGTGTGGGACAATCTGAAATGCTGGACCAATTGAGAATGAAGGCTTTCTTCAAAGCTGTCATGGGAGCTGTCCTGTTCTGATGAGGAACAGCAACTGAAGTACTTGGTGCTAGAACATGAAGGATGCAGGATGTCAGCATCCAGCATGCTGAGAGGTATGAGTCCTGTCAGGTCTGATCCAGCTTCAACGTCTGGTTCTTTTGTTCTGAAAACACTATTTCTCACAAGCATTATACAGTCCTAAAATTATAAATGTATGAGATTTGCAGGATGCACAGAACCATTAAGGCTTGTTCTCTGCTCTTTGTATGAGCAGAAGAAAGACATCTGTAAATCTTCATTCATGCCATAAGAAGAATAGCATCTAATAATAAGTCACGGGGATTCTATAACCAACAAGAAGCCTTGTCTATGCATAGACATTCATGTCTCAAGACAGTCTCAGAGCTATTCCCATGTAGTGGGATTAGCAATATAAGTTACCTGCTTGTTCTGCAGTTTAAATTCTTTATATCCCAATTGTAGTCTCCTCGCTCATTGCCTCCGGATCACACCCTCCCTCTCTCATCCCTTCTCCCTCCCTCCCCTAGTCCTCAGAAAGTAGAACCCTCCTCCCCTAATATCTGACCTCAGCCCATTAAGTCTCCTCTGTACCCGTATCCTCTTCCTTGCCTCTGGCAAGGCCACCCAGCCAGGGGGAAGTGATCAACATTGGGGGGCCAGAATCTATGTCAGAGTCAAAAGTAGTCCCTAACCCCCCATATTGTGAGACCCACAAGGAGACTGTGTTGCCTGTCTACTACATCTGTGGAGAGTGTCTAGGTCCTCATCATGCATGGTTCTCTGCAGCAACTTCCTCTTCTGCCTGGCTTTTTAAATGCATACTTTATTTATTGTAATGTATTAACATGACCTCCCAGTTATTATTCCCTCCCTCTTATCTTCCTATTCCCACCTTCCCTTCCTCTTCTGCAACAGCCTATTAGTTCTCACCAAGATAGCTTCCATCCCCTTCCATGGTGTGCCCACTAGGCAGTCTTGCCAAGGGGCAGTGACCAAATCATGGGTGCTCTACTGCATGTCAGAGGCTCAGCAGCAGTTCCCTGCCCCACACGTGAGGAACCAGCAGTCCATCAGCTACATCTGAACAGGGGTCTTGGTTCTCTGCATGCACTGTCCCTGGCTAGTGCATCAGTTTGTGCCAATTCCCCACTGGGTGAAGTCTCTAAGAGGACATCTATGTTGGGCTAATATCCACTTATGAGTGAGAATATACCATGTGTGTCTTTCTGGGTCTGGGTTACCTCACTTAGGATGATCATTTCTAGTTCTATCCATTTGCCTGCAAATTTCAAGATTTCCTTGTTTTTAATAGCTAAATACTATTCCATTGTATGAATGTACCAGAGTTTCTTTATCCATTCTTTTGGTTGGGGGACATCTAGGTTGTTTCCAGATTCTGGCTGTTAGGAATAAAGCTGAGCAAATAGCAAATAGTTGAGCAAATGTCCTTGTTGTATGGTGGAGCATCTTTCCGGTATATGCCCAGGAGTGGCCTAGCTGGGTCTTGAGGTAGAACTACTCCCAATTTTCTGAGAAAGCACCAGATTGATTTCCAAAGTGGTTGTACAAGTTTGCACTCCCACTGGCAATGGAGTGTTCTCCTTTCTCTACATCCTTGCCAGCATGTGCTGTCACTTGAGTTTTTGATCTTAGCCATTCTGATGGGTGTAAGATGGAATCTCAGAGTCATTTTGATTTGCATCTCCCTGATGACTGGGCATGCTGAACATTTCCTTAAGTGTTTCACAGCCATTAGATATTCCTCCATTGAGAACTCTCCATTTAGCTCTGTACCCATTTGCTAATTGGATTATTTGGTTTCATGGTGTTTAATTTCTTGAGTTTTAAAATATATTTTATATATTAGCCCTTTTTCGGATGTAGGGTTGGTAAAGATCTTTAGATCTTTTCCCAATTTCTAGTCCGTCACTTTGTTCTGCTGGCAGTATCCTTTGCTGTACAGAAGCTTTTCAGTTTCATGAGGTCCCGTTTATTAATTGTTGATCTTAGAGCCTGAACTATTGGTGTTCTGTTCAGGAAGTTGTCTCATGTGCCAGTGAGTTCTAGTCTCTTTCCCACCTTTTCTTCTAACAGATTTAGTGTGCTCCTTCCTCCTTTTCCTCCTCTCTGTAGCTCTTTCATAATTGTGGCTTGGTAGGGAATCCTTTACCCCTTGCAGGGGCCAGGTAAGGATTACACTACCCTGCTATTAGCATTTATTAATGCTTGGCTCTTGTTTAAAATGTAATATTATAAGTCGCCATCTCTTAACAGTTCCGCTCAAACGCTGCACAAAGAAAATCAGTAATGAAGCCTGTATCACTAAAAGACACTATCAATATTCTTTCAACATCGAAAGATGTGTGTGTGTGTTCACATGTATGCGAGGGACTGAGGTTGACCTCTTATATTCTTCTCAATCATTACTCACCTTTATTCTTTGAAAGTCATTCACTGAACCTGATTCTCACCGGTTGAGCTAGGCTGGTTGGCCTAGCCTCAGTAATCTGGCTGTCTCTGTGTCTGCTCTCCAAGTCCAGGGTGTCAAGTACATCGCACCATATGTGGTGTTTTCATGTGAGCTCTAGGGATCTGAGTTCAAATACCTGCCTGCATGGCTGGCACATTATCGAGTGATCTCCCTACCTTTAAAACAATTGTGTTTTAAGATCTGAGCTCTTACACATCCAGTTAACTGTGTTTCTGGTTTGGTCTTTTTATCATCTGTATGTATACACTCTCAAATAAATTCCAAGTTATTTAATTTTTTTTCATTAAAAGTTCAATTCTCATGATTTATCATTTGAAAACTATAGATATAATTTAAATTGGCAGTAGGGTGGGAAGTGGGAAAGAGGAAGTTGGAGTTGCTAAAGTACCGTGGAGATTTATGAAATTGAGTAGCCTTTTATATGGAAAAACAGATACCCAATAGCAAAATCTTACTCTTTTCCTATGGTCTGAGACTTAACTATATTAAAGATGTGTTTAGAGTCAGCTGAAACCACAGGGTTACTCCAAACTAGACAAATTTGACTGTTTATTGAAATTGTTCTTGGACACTTGAGATAACAATTTGGGAACTGTCTGGGCATATATTTTCTTCCATTTGGCTTTAATGTGGAGTAAATTAATGTCCAATTTTCTGGCCAATCATTAATTGATAGAATACGTACAGTAAGAAGTCAATCGCCAGCTAATCTCCCAGGCAGACATCCCAGAACTGGTGGGTATGGTCCCATAAATTAAATTACTAGCTGAAGACCATGGAAAGAGTGACATAGGACTCATTAATTTAAATAAAATGAAAAACCCTTGAAGTAGCTTCCAGTTGCATTTAGGTTGGACGTGATTTAAAACAAACCATGGAAACAAAAGGTATTTTAAAAATCTGAATTTAGTAAACCAGTCCATATCACAGTTGCATTCTGGATCCACTCAGGATGGAAAATCCATATAAGAAAGGAATGGCACCGAAGATAAATATGACACTATGACAATCTTGTGACATGGACTATCATTATTTCTTGGAGAACCATATGCCTTGACTCAGAATGGGGCCATTACTTTTGAAACAAAATGTTAAAAATACTGCTTGTGACAAAAATATAATTCTAAATGTTAATTTGTCTTTCAGATTTACTCTTCAGAACAGCTTATAATGTCCTGAAAGCACAAGGAGGAAGTGTGTAGATGTCCCACATGCCATCCACTTTCCTCTAACACTGCCATCTTGGTTGAAGCTGGCGAGCCAGTACTGACAGAACTGAACCTCTCCCACTGGGGTTCATCCCTTACAGTGTGTCATTCCAGAAGGTCTCTTACTACTAACCATTCACGATAGTTTCATTGCCTTACCCCGCCCCCCACTCCCCACCTATCGTTATCCCTCTCTTTTCTGACCACTGACAGTCATTGTTTTTCTCCTGTAATTTTTTTTACTTAAATTTTGTGTCTTTTGAGAGTATCTTATAATTAATTGTATAATAATCTATTCTGATATTTTTTCTTTCTATCAATTTGTACTATGCATAGAAGTTTCCACCATGCTTTGCTCATGGCTTAATAGCACAATTTTATTTATTGGTGAATAATACTCAACTGAACAAATACACAATTTATTTCCCTGCTAAAGAGCATCCTGGTTGCTTCAATGCTTTAAAAATTATAAATTATGCTTGTATAAGTATTTATGTGCAGATTTTTGCATGGGCATGTTTCCAACTCATTTGAAATCACCAGGGAGGGACTGCTGGGTTGTATGATGTTTATCTTTATTTGAAGTCACCACCAAACCGTCTTCCAAAGTGGCTATGCCATTTTTTTTATGCTTACCAGCAAACAGCAATGAAGGAGAATTTTTCTCACTCTATGCCATTGGCAACATTTGATACACGTCATGGATTTGTATTTTAGTAATTCACATAGAAATGTCATTAAAAAATATGGGGGGGAGGGCTGCCCATTTCTGAGAAGGAAAGGGAGAAAAGGGGAAAGAGGGTGGGGGGATGGGGCTGGGGGGAGAGAAGGGTGGGAAGATGGGGCTGCAGTCGGGATGTAAAGTGAATAAATAAATAAAGAACGATCTTATTCCTTTTTTCCATTAATTATTTATTTACTTTATGTCCGAATCACAGCTTCCTCTCCTTCCTCTTCTCCCAGACCCTCCTACTCATCTCCGCTACCCCCATGCTCCCTCCTTTACTCCTCAGAGAAGGGGAGATCTCCAACCCACCTATGAAGATGCAGCAGGACTAGGCATATCTTCTTATATTGAGAATAGACAAGGCAGCCCAATGAGGGAGAAGGGACCCAAAGGCAGTCAACAGAGTCAGAGGCAGGCCCTGCTCCAGTCATTAGGGGACCCACATGAAGACCAAGTTGAAGACCTGTTACATATATGTAGGGGTCCTAGGTCCAGCCCATGGTGGTTTAGTCTCTCGTTATCTGTGAGCCTCTATTGGTCCAGGTTAGTTGATTCTGTGGGTTTTCTTGACCTCTCTGTCTTCTTCAGTCTCCCTAAGCTCTGCCTAATGTTCGGCTGTAGGTCTCTGCACCTGTTTCCATCAGCCACTGGGTGAAGTCTCTCAGAGGACAGTTATGCCGCCTCCTGTCTGCAAGTATAGCAGAATATCAGCAAGTCTCTTGCTAACCAGCCACATAGAAGATTCATGCACAAACAGGAAACCCACTTTGTTTTTATGCTTTTGGTGTTTGTGTGTAGTGTCTTTCTTATGCTTTTTCATTCAATCATTCTGGGTGAGGTTTTTTTTTTTTTTTTTTTTTTTTTTTTTTTTTTTTTTTGCCTGTTTTCTAAAGAAATAGAGAAAGAAAGAGAGGTGTTGAGTGGGTGTGAAGGTGGAGAAGACATGATGGCAGGGAGTTGGGAGAACAGAAACCATTATCAGAATATATTGTACAAAATAAATTGTTTCCAAAAAAATGAAAAAGGAAGAAAGAATGAATGAAGAAATAAGGAAGGAAGGAAAGAAGGAAGGAAGGCAGACAGGCAATGGTCAAGTGTCTACTATGATCTGGTCATCATATACTGTCCTCAGCAAAAGGTCTCTATAGGAAACAAAATTGGTCACCAGACTTTTGCTTTGCAAATATGAATCAGTGCGGGGCGAGATTTTTTGAGGCAAAACACTTAGGCTCACTGTCAGGTGCCTATGTTCTACTCATTCCTGTGTCGGAGAATATGGTAACATATTCATTCCATGCTAAACCATTACCTTTTGTGCCGTCACTCATTTTCTTAGCTAGATTAAATTGATGAATTGCTGTTAGCCCTTATTAGCAGATTCCCAACATTTCTTTGGTCAGTATTTACAAATCATCTTTCTAGAGTAGATTATTTTTATCATCCAATTGGTCCTTGCATTCTTCAGTCCAAGAAGATGGTTTCATTCCTAACATTTTAAGCCATTTCAACATACCTCTTTAAATACCTAATATTTACATTTAGAATGCATAGCTATCTATATATTTATAGATATCTATAGATATGGATGTATATTGCATATCCAAAACAAACCGAACTATAGGATCCAATTCTGAGAACAAAGTCATTATAAAATAAACCTGTACCTAGGAATCTTTTCTACACTCATCTTATTCAAGTATATTCCTGGTGTCAGGGAGTAGAAATTTATTTTGATGAAAGATAGTAAGTTACTTAATAGAAGATAGTAAGACATCATAGAGCAGCTAGGGGAAATCTACACAAGAAAGACTGAATGCATAAGACTGTTGAGAATCTTGGCAGCAACAAGTTTTGTGTTATAATTATAAAGATTTACATTTATCCAGATCTAGCTTCAGCACTATCGTGACTCAGATATACTGGATGATATTATTATTCTTTTTTATTTTTTTTATTTTTATTAATTTATTCTTGTTACATCTCAATGTTTATCCCATCCCTTGTATCCTCCCTAATTTTTATTTTAGAGCATCCATTTTTATATACTTATACACACATTACTTTGATGGACCATATCTAATTTTAAAATCACAAACATGAACACACACACAAACATGAACACACACACACACCTACGTTCAAATTCAGTCCCAGTATTGGCAAAGATACACTGGCGTAAGGATGTTTCAGAACAGAGAGCAGTTTTTGACATTTAAGTCTCAGGTTAGAAAACATTAACTACAAGGTCGATTCAAAGATCTTACACAGAATCATTAATTTCGATCCATTCTATAACCATGGATGCTTCCACTAACTCCAGTCACCTTGCTCCTTTGAGTCCATTACTCACAGTGGTAATTCTATTGTGTTGTGAGTGGACCGATGCAAGCTCGCCCCTACTACCAGAATGTCTTACATTGGTTAATGGTTAACATCTTGATATCGAGGAAGTTAATTCCAAACATCATTAAGTCAAGACCAAGACTGCTATTAAGAGAAACTACAAACAATTAAACAATGTGGGAAAATTTGAGAGCAAGGCAGTTGGAATAGAAACGCTAGTGTATAAAAAGAGAGAAAAAGGCAAAAAGGAAATTCAGTGTCCACACAGAGAATGAAGGGAACAGAAAAAGTAAAGACCCGAAAGAAAAAAATATAATATTGTAGATATTCTTCACCTTGAAAAGCTGGGGTTAGGTCATGTGGACTATCAAAATAAGGCCTTGTTTTAGAGCGTTTCATTGTGTGTGTGTCTTGGTGTGCAAACATGCGCTTGCACTCCCCTCCAACACACATGACCTTGTATGCAGCAAGAAGCTAACACCTTTAGATTTATTTATGACAGACAGAATTTATGATTTGGAGTCCCTACTTCTCAATGGCTTAAATTTCAGAGATTTAGAAACTCAGATAAAAAAGAGTCTATGCTTACTTTTCTCATCATCCAGTTAAACCTGGACAATCCCCCAACTACAAACAGCAGAGTATGCTAACACTAGTAACACTTGGGAGCAGGCTAATGCTGTGCAGATTTACATAACTAATTGCAATTGGTAGACACTGTGAACTACCACTACTCTTAATTCCTTCCTGGGATTGTACTAGCTACTGCATCTGTTTTTTTTTTTTTTTTAACATTGCTATAAAAATGTGCCAAAAAAAAACCCAACTCCATTACTATGTCATGGACTTCTCCTCTTAATATTTTATATTTGTATTATTATTATTGGCATCTTTTGTGCTCCCGTGTATTTTATGTCATATATACAAAATGCAATTGGAAGCAACATTTCAGTTTTCTCTATCTAAAAAATATGAATAAAAGTTTAAGGTTGGTTTAAGGGGATTTAAAATGTTATCAATGTAAAGAATACTTTCATGTTTGTAGATTTTAATTTCATAAGCAACAGATGATGTTTTTAATAGGAAAAGGAAAAACTCAAATAATACAGACATGCATGAGTAAAAATCAAGTGTCTTCTGTTCTTTGCATAGATTCCTCACTGGACAGTTGATTTGTTATGGGATTTTCTAGTTATATTTCAAATCTTGTCAGATAAATCTATTTTCAATATATAGACACAGGTCAACACAAACACAACACAACCCACATAAACTTCCACATCTAAATGTTTACCAGCTCATTGCAGACATTTCTCCATATGATTTTACATAGATTCACCTTTTTTTTTATTTTATAGTTTTTGAAGACAAGGTTTTATGTAGCTTAAGATAGCCTACACAGCTGAGGAAAAATGTGCAATCTCATCTGTACTGCCTCTTATCCACAAGCCTGTGGGAGTACAGACTTCCACAACGAAACCCAGTTTACGTGGTGCTGGGGATCCAATCCAGGCCCTCGTTCACACTGGGCAAGTGCTCTGTCCACAACATGCCCACATGACTCTCTAGCTTTTCTATTGATGCCTAATCCCTCCTAATGCTGTGACAAATAACAAAGTGTGTAATTTATTTTCATTGTCCACGGCAATATTTTCGCATGGGTGATATCAACATATTTTAAGATTCTTATGCCATAGGTACTGATTGATATACATAGATCCCCATTATAATGGTAAAGGGAGGCACTAATGTCCCCACTGGTAGGGAGTTATAGATCCTTTATTTTCTCAAAGAAGCCCAAGAAAGTGTTTTAACAGCCCATGTGGCTACAACGTGGCCAACCGGATATATTTACTATCTGTTTGTATATGTATTTTTGGGCACTTCTGAATTTATCTGTTGCTTAAATGTCTGCAGTGCTGACATCAGTGGGTGGAAATGTATATTGTTATATTTAAATATAAATTACATCCAAACATAATTTGAGTGTTTATACCTAGATATAAATTACATTAAAGAAACCACACCATTTTATTCTCCTCAGAAATCACCAATTTTCTTTTCAACTTTTCCTGTGTGCAATTCATAATGCCAAATGCCAATCTTTGCTTATATATTTACAGTAACTTTTATTGTCCTGTTTAATCTTGCGGTTGTAAAGCTATGAGTGGGTGCAGGTGTCTTCTCACAGGCTTATGTGATAAGTACTTTCTTTTGAGGTCTTTGTCCATTTGTTACCTAGTGCCCAAGATGTAAAAATGAAATGTATCTTTAAGAGTTTTAATTTTTTTCACTAACAAATTAGTCTTCTGACTACCATATTAGTCTTGTTCATTTTAACATTGTACCTTTTGACTTTATCAGTAAGCTTTCATTTCAATGTGGCTAGAGTGACCAGCCTTCCCCCTTGGAATCCTAGCTGGGTCAGCACTGAAAGCCTGTTCTATTGTAAGTTTATGAAAGCCACTTATCAACGTTCTTCTTTAGACGACTTTTCTGGCTTAGCTGTAATATTTTATCCATCTGGAATCTATTTTAGGATAACGAGTTAGGTAGGAATCTGGCTTAATTAGTTTCCGAGTGGCTGGTCAGCGGTCAGAACACAATTTATTGACAAATCAGTGTTTCCTCACCAACTTGTACTGAATTCCCAAATGTACTCAGTGTTTTCTCACATGTGATACTCATCTTATTTTTCCTTCAGGAGTGTAGTATTTTTTCTCTACTGTGGCATTGTGGAATATGTTAAACTTAGCTGTGTTACCTGCTTTATATTTTTAATTGAGAGTTTCTTTCATAATAAAATGAATACAATCATATGTCACATACATTTTTGAGTTTTTTTTTACATTTCCTAAATGTAAAATTCATAGATTAGAGGTAAATGAAATAACAATATTTACATTTTTTTTTAGAAAGGAAAATATCTTCCTAAATATGGCAACTTCAGCAGAGTTTAACATTTTTTTGAAAAAAACAGTGTATTTATTTTTGAAAATTATATTTTTCTATGAATAATATTAAACTACTTTTAATACATATATGGAATATATTATTATTATTATTGTCTTTATTATTGTTTTAAACTAATAGTTCAGTTGTCATTGTCAATTTGTCTCTTTGGAGCCTACTGGAGAGGTAACTATACCACTTGTAAATACTGCCTCTGCATTTTACAATAGTTTATTTTTATTTCATTTTCTTGCTGAATTGCATTTTTCCAAAGCAGGAGAAACATCAGAGTGTAAAGAAGTAGATGGAGAAAATGTCTATGGACACTATCATATTTTTAAGACCCTTATGTAAAACAAAATGATAAGAGCACTTTTTATTCAGGGAAGTCACCATTGCATGTAGTTTTCACTATATAAATCACTTGAGGGGGCATATTTTCAAGTTCAGCATTCACCTTCTGCCCATAATTACTTCAATAATTTTAAAATAAGAATTGATAGCTGTGGACAGCTATGAATAGCCAGCCTGGAAGGCACGTGCACACATCATGTTTTTAAACACTTGTTTAGCTTTGCTTTGCCGGTAACTTAAACCACGTGGAAAGGACAATGCTTTCTGCATATTCACATTCTTAAAATTGCCCTCACAGCAAATGATAGCGCTGGATATGTTTTTATTAATTTGTATATTTTCAGAGGTAGAAAAGTCAAGACAACAACAGTAACAGCAACAACCATGCAATCTCTTAAATCAACCACTGATTTTTTAAAAACCTGTCTTAAATCATGTTTATGCAAGAGAAATTTTATTGGATAGACTGCTGTGCATTCAGCTCTGTGCCATCTGCTGGAAACTGATATGTCAATGACAAAATGTACCTGTTTAATACCATTTAGTGATTACTCTTGGGACCTTGAGGTTGAACTCATTGATAGATTTCCAAATATTCTGAATGTTTTGGTGATCAACTTGTGAACTTGAAGACTCAGATTCATGCCATAAAAACACACCAATTTAGTCTGCTTGGCAGTGATGGTGTAGGGCAGCCACAGGAGTGGATAGGAATAATACACAGAAAGCAGTTATTTACAGGAGCAACAACCTAATCTCACTGGGGGTGGGAGTGAGAGTACCTCAGGGTACCTGAGAATTTAACAAAACAAAACAAAAAAACCCCACATTTATTTATGTCACATAAAAGTCTGGGTGTGCCTATGGGTATCATGGGCCTTGAGCATGAATAGAGATGAGGAAAAATGTGATATATGTTAGAGGTTATATGAACCCAAGGTGATGACGGCTTACAAAAAGAAGTTTCATACCTAGCCAATTCTACTATGTTCCCAGGTGAACACAGATGCTCTCATCTATACTTACGGCAATACTATATTTTCCTACCATTAGGGAAGAATTGAGTTTGTGATATATATAATTTACTATTTTATTTTGTTTTCATTGAAAATTTGGTCCTCCTCCTTAATGTTTGTAGAAGAGAAAATGTCAAAATGTCAAAAATTGTTGTGAGTGGTCAAGACTGATGTTTAAGTGATCGTGTATCCAATTATAAACAGAGATTTTCATAAGGACTAGGAACATAGGAAGCAGAAAGAGAAAGACATAAAAATGTATAAAGCTATAGTCTAGACTTTGAAAGCTGAAAAGCTAAAGGTAATGATGTGAGTGCTAAGACAGCACCACACAGCTGTCATATATGTTACATGTGTTACAGATGGTGAGATTATAAGTACTTGAGATATTAGTTAGTTCTAGAAATTTGAAAAAGGAGATTGGAAGACAGTTGTTTTTAATAACTTTGGTACTCTGTCTATGATCCTCAAATGTGTTGCCATTATATGAACAGGTTCATTTGAATTATCCAATTAGACTATGTTAAGGTATGAGGTTTATATATTTCAAAATTGCATAAAATTTTCAACAAAACATCCATTTGGAAAGAAAAATACATGCACACACACATGTACACACACACACACACACACACACACACACACACACACACACACCTAGAGACTCTAGAGATCCAGATTTCCAATTTACTATGATGATAGAGACTGCTGCTTGAGTTACAGTTCTGTAATTCCCCAACAAATTATTTTGATATCTGCTAGAAAGATAAGGAAAAGCAAACATGATCTTGAAAAAGAGGTCTAGATTTCAAGAGACTATGTACCTTACACTTCATCCATGGGAATTTGAATAAGAGATGAAAAATTGAACTAGCAGGGGTCTTTAATTGCAGAGACATTCTGCAGATGCGTTCAGTCATTGCTCAGCTTTTTTAGGAAGTGTATTAAAACAGGGTTTCATTGCTGTGACAAAACAAGCAAGAAGCCCAACTTAAAGGGAAGACTGGTTTGGGCTCACACTTTCAGAAGTTTAAAGCTAAAGCAACCTGGATCCCTTTCCTTGAGCCTTGGGCGAGGCAGATTTCTTTGTTAGTAAAAGTTAGTGAAAGTAGGTAAAGAGTCTACTTAATTCTTATGAGCCAGGACTAGAGACAGAAAGGGAGAAAGAGAGAGAGAGAGAGAGAGAGAGAGAGAGAGAGAGAGAGAGAGAGAGAGAGAGAGAGAGAGACAGACAGACAGACAGACACAGACAGACAGACAGACAGACACAGACAGACAGACAGACAGACACAGACAGACAGAGACAGACAGACAGAGGGAGAAGAGAGGGAGAAGGGGAAAGGATAAGATGCAGTCCCTGAGGACACAATTCCACTAACCTACTTTGTTCAGGGAGGCTCCACATTTTCCTGTTTCTCTGACATGAGGCTATGACAGTCTGAATCTATGGAGGCACCAGTCCACTGATTCAATCAGAACTTTCAATATCCAATCATCTCTCAATGACTGGACCCATCACTTGGTGACCAAGACATGAACACACAATCTCCTGGAGGGGGTACCTCATATCCATAGTACAATAGCTGTGCTTTTTCAGGATGAGAAACACAAAGGTAGATATAACTGTCCCTATAATTTCTGAGGTAATTAAAATGTTTGTTCTGAACATGTTGATGAAAATCATTCCCTTACTCTTATTACCAGAAAGCTGTTAGTAGTTTATGGAACTAATCAGAGTGGTTTCGGTGCTGAGAGACAGAAATTCAATTTAACTGATTTTGGGAAAAATGGTAATTTATTATTCATACATATAGCTGGGGAGAATAGGAAGTTAATTCATGGACTAAAGGAAACATTGAACTGCTACCAGGAATCTGTTTGTTTCTCTGCTTTTAATTGATTTTTTTTTCTTCCCTCGACTCTTCAGCCTTTGCTTTGTTTACCTTAGAAAACAAATGATCCATGTAGAGAAGTGAGTTACTGCTGAGCAGGCTGCTCAGCTTTCTTCTGTTTACGAAGGTGCCTAGTGTTTTCTGTGCACAAAGTCTAAGTGTCAAAGCTAATTTTCTAAGGCTAAAGAATAAAGCAGTCTAGGGAATAAGATAATTTGGATAAACAGAAATAATGTGTGGGATTAAAAATAAAAGACTACATTTTTCCATTTTTTAATGAAGCGTCTCTGAGCAGTAAGTGGCTAGGGAGCTCCATCTGGATCTGGACAGACTGGCAAACTCCAAAGATGCTATTACTACCTTCAGCTAAAAAGGAGATGAATGAAACATACAAATCCAATTTTAGCTCCACCAAAACGGGTAAGGAAGTGAATTACTACTAAATAATAGAGCCCATATAAGAGAAAGCAGAGGAGGAAAAATTAGTGCTGGATTCTTGAAGCTGGTAAGCAGATCGTTGGGTGGTAATGATTTAGTAAACTTGAGAATGCTAAATCTCAAGCCAGTAGCAGCAATAATAAAATAGATAACTAAGTTGCTTCACAGAATACCCACACTGTTTGGAATTAGTAGCTTGAACATAGAGATCATCAGCAGATGAGTATCTGAAAAGTAATTAGAGACTCTGTCTCTTTTGTCTGTAGCTTGCCGATTGCTCCAGTCCACTATAAGTAAAATTCTGAGGTTTATTGTTTCATGCAGAAAATACATCAGGACTATAGAAGATAGTTCTGGGAAAATGGTTGTCCTTAAAAAAAATGTGTGTAAAGTCATGAAATTGGAAGCATATAAACAAAATATCCCAATGAAGTTATTCTCCTGTGAGGACAAATCTTCTTGTCAAGTGTTGGTCATCTGCCTTTTAATATGATCAGATATTCAATATCCTGAACATGTGAGAGAGAAGAGACTTCCTCTATGAATATAGAGGAAGAGAGAAAAAGAAAAGGAAAAAATTGCTAGGTATTCGAGGAAGTAGACACTATGCAGTGCGAAGAAAGATTGACAATCTTTAAGAGCTTCAAAAGATGTAAAGATAGCAGAAACTGAAAATAATCTAGAGTTATTGGAAACTAAATATAGAAGCAGAAAGGGTTAAGTGGTTAAGTGGGGAGAGACATGGGAAGGCAGGAGAGAGAGGAGGGAGCATGTGATTAATGAACACTGAAGATCTTTGAAATGTCACTTGAAAGCCTAGTACTTTAGAAGAATATTTGCACATGTGTGTATAAAAGGAGTTTAAATGGAGTTATCCTATAATGGAGGCACAATGCCTTCACCCTGACATTATACACTTTTCCTGCCTCCCATTTCCCCATCTCTTGTCACAATTTCTTTCCAAATTCACGTGCACTTTTAGAAATACTTTATTACATTAATCCTCTGAAAATTTCATAGAATTTATTTTTATCATATTTGCCTCAGTCATCCCTCCGAGTTCTTCGCAATCCACCTCATCTCCTTACCTCCTAACATCGTGTACATGGTGTGTGTGTGTGTGTGTGTGTGTGTGTGTGTGTGTGTGTGTGTTTAATAATCCATGGAAGTTTTGGGTGCTACCCATGTATTCATGGGTGCGGTGTCATCTCAGAGAATGGCCAACTTACCTGGGCGCTTACTCTTAAAGAGAATTGACTCTGGCTCTCCTAGAAGCCATCAACTGTTCACAGCTCCTTGGTTAAAGGTAGGAGCTGGCGAATACCTCCTCATGCGGTAACATTGTCTGGCTTGACCTTGTGCAGGCAACCATGGCTGCAGTGAGTTCAGGAGTGCAGAAATCTTGCCATACCTAGAAGGTAGGAGGAAAATTAAGCAGTCCTGATCATGGTGTAGTCCCATCCACCATCACCATCCGGGTGGCAGACTTTAGCCATCGTTATAGCTGTTGAATTTCTTTCTGAGAATTTCTTTCTCCTGTTGCATGAGAATCCAGGGTAAATTTCAGTTTGGGAGGGGGAGTCCATTATTTCAATAGTTGGATAATTGGAGGGTCCCAAATGTCTTACTAGAGTATGTTTCATTCTTGCCACATATTACATGGTATGTCTTCCCATCTCAGTCAGGTTTTTCTGAAAGCACCCTCATAGCATGTTCACAGATTTCCCCTGCCCCAGGTGTTATAAATCTAATCAATTCAACAATAAAGATTAGCTATCTTAAATCTACTCCTTCTGCAGAGAGACCCAAGGAGAAGAGAGGAGAAGAAGGTTGCGTCATAATGGGTTGTGTGGAGAAGCACGTGGCTGGCTTTGATGGAGATTTGGCCCCGATGATGATAATTAGCAAGTATTTGGGATTATGGATTGGAGGTAGCTTGATAGAAATTATTAGAAGCAGATGGCATGGGATTGGGGCAGGTATCCCATACCTACCTCCTCCACTATGGGAAGTATTTTAGGGGATTAATATCTGCCTTGCCCCAGGTTAACTAAGGCTATTTTAAAATATAACAGGTGTCTGTGTCTTGATTGATTGCTAGCAGGTTAGAAAATACTGTCACATTAATAATTATAGGCCTAATTATAAGAATTATTAGGCCACACTGATAAATTAGCCACAACAAATTGGCGCCCAACTAAATTCAGTATCCACACCCTTAAAAATCATATTTTGTCATACTTTGGTGGGGGAAATAGCTCCCAGAGTGTATTCACAGGCCACAGCATTTCGCAGGCACTGCTCCTAGCTGCCTGCAGGCTCAATTCTCAGAGAACAGAGATGGCTACAGACACGAGGCAGGTTGGGGAGGCAGAACTAGTAGGCTGGCAGTTTTCTAAATTGACCTGGGGAATGGGGATAACTGCTTAGAAAAATAATAAAATAGAGACTGCTATGGTTCCTCTCCAAGGCACCATGGCAGAAGACTCCTGGATCTTTTTTGGCTTTGTTTTGGCATAATGGATGCAATCCTCTTTCTCAGAGAGAAAGGCAGAAAGCCGAGAGATGTGGGGCTAAATTACTGACAACAAGAAGAGTTGATAGCAGCTGGAATTCAGAGCTCCTTACCTGCAAGGTGTTTGTCAGCTCTTTCTGAAAAACGTCCACCAAAGAGAGATAGCAATAACTAAATTCCAAGGAATGGTAGACAGGGCTTCACTAACTGAAACCTAAACTGGCACAACTGATCCAAGGCTTAGACTTTTCTTGTTTCCTTGCTTAATTTTTACTTAAGATTTTTGAAGATTTTGGCTGGAATTGAGATGAAATATTTGAGCATGGCTGTGGTGGCACATGCCCTTTGTCTCAACACAATGGAGGTAAAGACAGGCAGAACTCTTGAGATGCAGACCAGCCTGGTCTCCACAAGGGTGGCCCCCTGCTGATAAGATAAGTTACTTGCAGAGACAGCCTAGGACTTAAACTGACAAAATTTTCCTTAAAATTATTATGTAAGTTCCTTTTTCTTAATAATGGACTATATGTCCTAACTGATCTAAAGGATGGATACATATCAATCTTAGGTTTATATAAGGAAAATGACGGCATTGCTCTGAAAAGGCCAGCCAATCTCCTTGAAAGTGGAGCTTCCATGGGAAAAATGGTGCCAAAGGGTAAATTGGCCTAAGAAATATGCTCCATTGGTCAATGTAAGGACCAAGGTTGGGCAGGGAGATAGACATGCAAGCTGCATGCCTCCCACATCGAAAAGCCTTTTTTTTTTTTTTTTTTTTTTTGCTCAGGGTAACTGCCCTGTCTCTAAAACATTTTCTCAGGGATTAATTTTCTCAGGAAACAGATAGTGGCCTAGCTTATACATCAGGAGGCATGGAGCCTAATGAAGGACATTTAGAACTAAAAGGTGAAATCATCCATCCCCTATGGAGAGAAGGGATGAGACAAAACCACCCTGCAACAAATGTAAAAGCCCAGGCACAAGATACCTAGGGTATGCATAAACTCTAAAATAAAATGAGAGTTTATATAAAGTTTATTTAAAGCTAATGCCTTTTCTGTTGCTCAGGGCAAATGGCCTATCTCTAAAATGGGAAGCTTTCTCTCAGAAAACAGGTAGCAGCACCATAAGGCCTAGAGAAGGGCATTTAGAGACCTATACAATCTTGATTTGACTTCAATGTGATAATGACTGTATGCTCACTGGTAATGGCGATGTTATACTTCCTCCTTGAAAGAGGTCAAAATGAAACAGACCCAGATAAAAGAGAGATTGCTAACTTAAGCCAGTCTATATTTACATGAAGGCAAATTGCAGAACAAGCAGCTAACTTATACTGCTAATCCCACTACATGGGAATAGCTCTGAGACTGGCTGAGACATGAATGTCTATGCATAGACAAGGCTTCTTGTTGGTTACAGAATCCTCATGCCAAAATGGCGTGAATAAAGATTTACAGATGTCTTTCTTCTGCTCATATAAAGAAGAGAAAAGTAGTTTTAATTGTTCTGTGCATCCTGAACACCTAATACATTCATAGTTTTAGGACTGTATAATGCTTGTGAGAAATAATGCTTTCAGAACAAAAGAACCAGACAGTGACGCTGAATCAGACCTGACAGGATTCATTCCTCCAGCATGCTGAGATGCTGACATCCTGCATCCTTCAAGTTTTTCAAGTGCTTCAGTTGCTGTTCCTCATCAGAAGAGGACAGTTTCAAAGAAGGCTCCTGAACCCAACTGGTCCAGCATTTCAAACTGTCTCACACAGGACTTATATTAAGTTTGGAATTTCTCAACATTTAGAAACTGGACCACAAATGCTATTCTTAACTTGTTTCACCATTTCCCCCAATTTTATTTGGGCCCCTACATAGGTATTATTCATCCCAAATCAACTGGAAGAAACCTTAAGAGAAAGATGCTCTATTTCCCTTGAGGGGCATTGGGTAGGTTTTTGGTTGCTCTCTTGGGCTATAGATGTTGTCACTGGGAGTTGGTTATAAGTTATTATTGGTCTTATTCAGAGAGAAAATGATGTTAGACTCAGAGATTTCTCTCTTTTCCTTTATCTTTCCTTCTTAGGTATGGAGATAGGTGATGAAAAGAAAGAAAGGGGAATATTGAATCTACTCAACTTACGGCCTTAATTGTTACTCATAAATAAGGTTAACTTTAATTCATTGACATAGAATTTTGTATATTGATACAAAATAAGTTTAGTTTTGATACATCGAAATAGAATTAAAATTTAATATTATTCTTCACGCACATTATATATGTCTCTACTCTAATATGAGTGCTCAATTAATACATGGTTTACTTACGAGACTCTGATAGTGTTATCATAGACTGTTTACGGTAATTAAATAATACAGGTCAATTGTTAGTTGACTAACTCATGGTCATGTCAAGTACAGGAAAATATATTCTAGGTTTAACAGATAGGTATTCTACAGGTAGATAAAGTGAAATAGTTAGATATGCTCTTCAAAAAACCTCAGAGACCTACAGACCATGGCATTTAAAATGTCTTTCTTATTTTAAGGACTCTTTGACAATGAGATAGGCTAACTCCTGGCAACTTCAAGCCTACCTCAAAGAAGATGTTGAGCATCAAAGAGTGGCAAAACAGCCACTGGGCAAAAATGTCCTCATTTCTTCCACAGACAGAATTCTGCCTAAAATGGGCAAGCTTGGATGCAGGCAGAGTTGAAGGCCAAATTCTGCCAAGACAGAGTAAGCACATCCTCAATAGCTCCTGCTTCACAAATATGCCTGTCAGATATACTGGCCCAGAAGGCTGAAGATGATGCTCCAATGTTTTAGAGAGTTTTGGGTGATTGTTCAGGCAGCAAATTGTCTCTGTCTTTTTTTTTTTTTTTTTTTTTTTTTTTTAAGTTTTGGAAGCTGCTAACCTGCACTTCCTGTATACTCAGGTAATTATTTTATTTCTTCTGAAGTCTCTGGTGGGGTTGAAGAGCAGAGAGTTAGTTTTTTAAAATTAAGCTTCATTGTTTAGGAGTTAAAAAGATACTTTTAGGTCTACATGTATGTTTTTAGATTGATAGATAAGAGCTTTGATAGATATTGATTTAGGTTCAAAACTTTATAGTCACAAAGATAGAATAGATAATATTTCTTTAAGGCTGCCAATTATCTTTTGATTAGCCATTATATATGTAAGTCACACCTATTTTTTTTATAACTTTTCATAATTGTTCTTACTGTATATAAAAAGAATGGCTTTTTTATTTAGACAGAAAAGGAGAATTGTTGGAGGTTGGTTTGATGTATTTTGACACTAATTACTGCTTGCTTTCTCTGCCCCACCTGACCCTTGCCTAAGAGCCCAATCTATTTGACCAATAAAAGCTCATCACACCTGGGCAGGGCAAATGGAATAGGTGTGGCTAAGATTCCAGGGCTAGGGGAGACAGAGAGAATCTTGGAAAGAGAGATATTAGGGGAAGAGAGGAGTTAGGTAGAGAAGCTTGTGGCCGGAGTAGATAGAGACTTGGCCCAGATGATGATAATTAGCAAGTATTTGGGATTATGGATGGGAGGTAGCTTGAAAGAAATCATTCTAAGCAGCCGGCATGGGATTGGGGCAGGTTTCCCATACCTGCCCCACTATGGGAAGTAGTTTAGGGGATTAATATCTGCTCTGCCTCAGGTTAACTAAGGCTATTTTAAAATGTATATTTATATTTTTTTCTACTCCTTGTGAACCTGAAACCTAATATATATCACTAACATTCTACTTCTGTTCCTTGAAGAGGCATGTTTATCTCATAACACAAAAAAGAAAAATATATTTTATCTGTCCCTAAAATTCTTTATTATCTTAATAGTTTCAAAATTATTCAGAATTTAAGCCCAGAGTCTTGTCTGTGACCCAGGCAAACTTTTAACAGTGATCCACTAAAAAATAAAATATTGAATGACTTCCACACATGAAACAGGATAGATATTCCCAATCCAAAATGAAGGGATGGGAGCATTCCAACATAAGACTGGACAAACACAAGAACAAAACCTCAGCAAGGCAAACAAACACCCAATCCTACAGCTCTGTGTTGGTCCTCTGAAACCTCTGATGGCAGCCTGGCATCTTCTATGGGCTTGCAGAACACTGACTCTGCAGTTGTGCAGTCTGAAGTATACTTAACCTCTTTCTCGGGCCAGGTCCACTCCACACTTGCAGTTTCCCCAGAACACATCTCAGAGCCCAGCCATCGCCAACACACTGGAATTTTCAGTACAGTGTAGGCTTTTCTAGATTAAGGCAACGGTCTCTTCCGGTTTCCTTGAGGGGATCGGGTCTCTTCACACTGATTGGTCTCAGCAGCGTTCTGGAGCCTTGGTTCAAGTCTCCATCGTTCTTGTGCTCTTCCGGTTTGTATGCCTGAAAGAAAGAAGATCTCTGTGTAGCGCATGCTGCCGAGTTGCTTGGCAAGCTCACAAGGTATTCTGGCTCCTTTAAACCCAGCTGTAGTGCTTTCTGGGCACTTAAATGGCTGAATTTGATAAACAAAACAAACAAACAAAAACAAACAAACAAACAAACAAAAAACAACTTTTCTAAACAATTGTATTTTTTGAAAACTAGAAAAACTCTTCAAATGGCATTCTATCTGCATAGGTTTCTTCCAAATGAATTTGCACTATCAGAAGTTGGAGCCTTTCATGGAGCCTTTTCTAGTGTCCCAGTGCAGAATGGGTTAAAAAAAAAAAAAAAAAAAGACGCCATTCTCTTTAACAATTACAGCTACCTTCCCCAAACCTGCCTTGCCTGCTGCTTTAAACTTGTTCACACTCCTTCCTCTCCAAACTGTAGTTTCCATCTCTCTCCTCTCCGTTTGCTGTTCTCTAACACTAATAGTATGGAGAAGAGCTAGAATCGGGCTGTAGCTTGAGTGCTGTGCTACCCTGAATTCCGTCCAACAAACAGATTCCATTACTTGTAAGTGTAACCTAAGTGAAGTGCTGCAGGGCGTGGCCGGAATGCGGCAGGGTCTGGTGTGGAGAATGTGCCATTAACACTCTCTAGCACAGTTCCCAATAGGCATCCTTGCTCTGCTCTGCAATCTCATGACAAGCCTTCGGAGCCTGTATTAATCCGTCATTGTGCTCCTCCAAACTCCCATAGCAACGCTTCCTCAACCTCTCTTTATGTCCAAAGATGTTTCCAGACTGTAGTGCCAAGTTCTTCCACACTCTTTTCTCACAAACCAGTTCAAAGGTCTAAGGACCAGTCAGCTGCTTCCCAACAACTCCATTTTCAGCAGTAGTTACCTTTCCCATTGCTGTCACCACAAAGGTGACAAAAGAAGCTTAGCAAGGGAAAAGGTATCTTTTGGCATCTGGGTTGAGAGCACTGTCCACCACAGTGGGGGATGTACAGCAGTGAGCTCAGCTCCAGCTCAGGAGAGCACTGTCCACCACAGTGGGGGAGGTACAGCAGTGAGCTCAGCTCCAGCTCAGGAGAGTACTGTTCCCCCACAGTGGGGGATGTACAGCAGTGAGGTCAGCTCCAGCTCAGCAGAGTACTGTCCCCCACAGTGGGGGATGTACAGCAGTGAGGTGAGCTCCACCTTGGGCAGGAAAAGCATGATCAAACTGTGTCCAAATTCAGTAAGAGTGAGCTTTGAATACTGGTGTTTACTCACTTTCTTTCTTTTTTTGAATCCGCCTACATTCAGGATGTATCTTCCTATCTCAGTGCCTCATAGACACACCCTGAAGCTGATTTCCTAGCTGGCCGAAATTCAGTCAAGCTGAAAAATCAAGCTTGTTGATGACAAATGACATGCCTTTGAAGAACCTGTCTAAATTTATACTGATATAGTGAACAATAAACTGGGATGGTGTCATGTGTGGAGAGGAAAGGTTGGGGGTAAGAAACAAGTGTTTATCTGAAGAGATGGTAAGACAAAGGGGATTGATTTGCTTAAGTACAACATGAAGATGAGCAGATAGTATTTAAGTTTTTAAAAAGCAGTATATTTAGAGAGATAGGAATAAATTAAAAAAATTCCAAACATCATGTTCCATAATAATGCTTCTATACTCACCATAGAATTCATTTATATTTGTTAAAAAAAAAAAAGAAAGAAACCAAGTGAAGCATTGTGGGATATGTGTTTATCTTAGTGCACAGGAGACAGCGGTAGGTTCACTTCTATGGGTTCAAGGCCAGCCAAGTCTACATAGTGACCAGCCAGAATTATACAGTGAGTTGCTGTCTCTAAACAAACAATCAAACAAACCCACATTACTTATTATTAGTTAGTAGCATTATATTATGAATAAGGTTATCTGTGGTGTAAATAGAAGAATTTGTACACATTTAAGTCTATACACAATAATTTTGAGTTAGAATAGTTCATAGTAGTTTTCTATTTTATAAAATGAAGCCAACTAGCCTTTAGAATCAATTTGAAAGCTTCTCCTCTGTTATGTTTTCAACATTCTGAGGCTGTATTATCTTCACTGAAGGTTAAAAGCTTGAGAAGAAAATAGTTTTAACTTCCCAATACCTCTTTAGGAACTTAGACAATGTGACATGATCAGCACGTTGCATTCCAAGTTCTTTGTCCTTATGCCATGAAATCTTGATGAATTTCTTCAAATATTTGGAAAATAACAAACAACCCCCCCAAATACTTTGAGAATCTGAAAAAGAAATGAGAATCAACAATGCTAGCACTACTAGATTCTGATATTGCATATTTGACAAAGACTTATGAATTCTTGTTAAGTATGAAATCAACAGAATCAGATTTTTTTCCAAAGCTGTGGCAGTTATGAGAGAACATAAATTATTATGAGTGACTATGTGAAGCAGATTGAGTGAATTACAGGTAAGATCAAGTATATAGTCAATAAATATGGAATGGCATGAGGCAAATTACAATAAAGCTATGAAATTAATGGAGAGAGAGATGAACACACACACAGAATCACATTTATTCCAGTGACTTTTCATCAAGGGAACTGATTAGTTCTGTATTTAGTTAATATTTTGGTTCATTTTATTTAGGTCAAAATATTATTTAGGTCTAGATTATATAAAATGGTAGAAAAACAAATGCATAGTAGTAATACAAAATCAGAGAAAACCAAATATTTGTAAGGCTGATCTGAGATGCTGCATGTTTAGAGCCAGGACCACAACAGTGTACACTTTTGGTCAGGTGAGGTGGCAAGGGCAGCATGAAGTAACAATAGGAAGCAACTGTACAGCATTTCAAAGGCATCCAAAACCGTGAACTCTAAATGCAATGCTTTAGCCTACCGCCCTGTCTGCTGTTTAGACAAACATCTTAATGGATATATTATTTTCCTACATCTCCTCTTCCCCGATACACTCCTCTTCCATTTCCTCTTCAGAAAAGAGCAGACCTCCAAGAGACAACAGCCAAACAGGACAGAAGCAAGATATAATAAGGCAAGGGGGGAAAAAAGCCCTCCAGTCTCAATACATTAAAATTAATTAATTAATTAATTAATCCACACTACATCATGGTCTTAATCCCATCCCTCCTCACTGACCAGTCCCACCTTCCCTCCTTCTCCCTCTCCCCCTCCCCTATTCCTTAGAAAGGCAGAGACCCGCTTCTCATCCACTTCCGTTATCAGTTGCATCAGGACTGAGTACATTCTCTTCCCCTGTGCCCTGGCAAGGCAGTCCTGCCAGGAGGAAGTGATCATAAAGTTGGCAACAGAGTCCATGTCAGAGACAGCCCCCGCCCCCCACTCCCCTTCCTACAGGAGCCACATGAAGCCTGAGCTGCCCATGGGCTACATCTTTGTAGGGTGCCTAGGTCTAGTCCATGCATGGTCCTCGGGTGGTACTTCAATCTCAGCAAGCTCTGCTGGGGCCTGCTTAGTTGGCTTTGTTAGTCTTCTTGTGGAACTCCTTAACAATAATATATATATATATATATATATGTGTGTGTGTGTGTGTGTGTGTGTGTGTGTATATATGTGTGTGTGTGTGTGTGTATATATATATATATATATAAAATTTTGAAAGAGAAAATTGTGAAACCAAGCACTATGCATAACATATTGATAAGAACGCTCAGTTGGTTAGGCATAAATCTGGGATTTAGAACCCTAGAACAGGCAGAAAAGACATGTAGAAGAAAAATAATAAGACATATGTAGAGATCAAGAGGCAGCTCAGTTCAAAACAACCTTCTAATGATTAGCTTTCTGTTTTTCCTTTTCTGTGTTGGGCATAATCCCTGTCTCCAAATATTTTGCTTAATTAAAAAGTTGGTTGATAACCCAATGGTCTTTTGTAAGTGGGAGCTCTGGGAAATGAACAGAAGGTTAAATGCACAGGGGCAGGAGGGTTACAGAGGTAAGACAGTGAATAGGGACAAGATTAGGAGCAGGGAGAGGACTAGATTCTGAAGATTGTCCCATGCCCCCACCATCCTAAGAAATAACTGGGTGATTGGAGGGGCCTACTTTTCCAGTGTATATAAAGTGTGTGGTTAACCAACTTTCTTTGATCACCATACTAAGCTAAGGATTCTGGGGTCCTCAGAACCACCAGCAGTATTCTTTTCTTCAGCGAAAATAACATGAAACATAAAAGTTATGACATATGACATTTAGATGTCACAAATGCATTTTGATGGGATGAGGGTGACTACTACATTTAAAAGGTTAGAATAAATAGACAGTGTTCTATGCAAGTGTTCCACAAGTGTTAGCTCATGTAATTGTTATAAAAGCTCCTAGGCCACATGTTCTGTTTTATTATTTATGAGGAAAGTAGACTCACAAACACCATAACACTTTCCAAATGACTGGGTAGAAGCTTCCACCATACCCCAAACTTATCCAAATCCTCCGAGAAAAGGTGTATTAGCTTTCTGTCCGTATACTAAATAGCAGCGGATTTCTAAAAGAAGAGCTTCATTGCTTTGAAGTATAGTTTTAGAAGATCTAGTTTGTGACTAGGTAGAAGGACTCACTCCTTTTACCATTCCGTGGGAGCGCGATGGCAGAAACCACGTGACGGAGCCAAGTTGCTCACTTTCATGGACAGGAGGATCACTGCGTTGGCTCAGGAGAGAAGGATGCCTGCCACACAAGTCTGCTGAGGACAGTTTGACCCCTGCAGGGACCCCTGTAAAGGTGCAGGGAAAGAAGCAACCCTAAAGTTGTCTGCTGATCCCCCTTCCCCAGCCTGATAATCAGAAATTTTTAATTGTACGGCCAGGAAGCAGAGAAGTAAGCATAAACGACTGCAGTTCCGGTGCATGAGTGCAGTTCCAGAGAGCGTTCTTCATGATCTTAAAAGACATTTTCCTAGAGCCATCATTTTTCTTAGGAAGTCCGCCACACATGAGCTACTGGTGAACCCCTAAGACCTAGATTATTTCAAGAGAGAAGACAAATATGTCTTACTTCAAATTGTGTATTCTATTGAATAGAAAAAAAAAAAAAAAAAAAAACAGCTTAACTTACTATTCGTAAAAAATGCAACTATTTCAAAATACACCTATCATTTAGTTTTAAAAATATTTCTTTATTATGTAAACAGTACTCACCAGCATGTACCCCTTCATGTCAGCAGAGGGAACCAGATATTATTATAGATTGTTGTGAGCCACCATGTGGTTGCTGGGAATTGAACTCAGAGTGCCCTTAATCTCTGAGCCATCTTCTTTACTGCTTATGCTTATCTCCCAGAACAATTCTCTTAGCAATACTTTTCTCTGGAGATATACATCAACATTCACAATCCTATTGTACGTACTGTGTCTTTTTCTATTATAGTTAAAGAGAACACAGTGTCATTATTAAAATGTTTAAAATGTTTATTTTTAATTTATTCGCTTTACATCCTGATTGTGGCCTCCTCCCTCATCTCCTCCAGGTCCCACTCTCCCTCCCTCTTCTCCCGTCCTCCCCTTACCCTAGTCCTCAGAGAGTGGGAGCCCTCCTCCCCTACCGTCTGATACCAGCCTGTCAAGTATCGTCAGGACTGCCTGCATCCTGTTTCTCTTTGGGCTGGCATGGCTCTCCCCACCATGAGGGAAGTGATCAATGAGTGGGCAATAGGATCCATGTCAGAGGCAGCCCTACTCCCCATATTATGGGCACACATGGAGACTGTGCTGCCTATCGATGACTACATATGAGCAGGGGGTCGACGTCCTCTCCATGCATGGTCATTGGTTGGTGCATCAGTCTCTGTAGGTCCCCCTGGGTCCAGATTTGTTGGCTCTATTGTAAGAGAACTGTTCTATAAAGAAATCTTTAAGACAAAGTTTAAAAAAAAACTAGTCAATAAATGTCATTTTATTTTCAAAGTACTGACAAAAGTATGAATCCTGAATACAAACGAGGCAGACATTTAATGCCATTTAAAAGAAAATATTCTGGGGAATGGAAACTGGTCTTAGGAACTGAACCACTAAAGAGAACAATTATAGTTTTTAAATGCGATGTTCATACTAAAATTAGTATCTTGTTATGTATCCAAAAGTCTATGGAGGAATCAGTGCCAAATGTGGATCTCTCCACCATAAAAATTTGATTTTCCCATAATGACCCATTTGAAGCACAGAGAAGCTCAGCATTGTGCTGATTTGTATTTCCCAAACTCACAATCCTCCCTCTGGCACAGGTGATAATTGCTGTTTTTATAGGGCAGGTGTTGGAAACCCCAGTTTCGCTTTGCTTTCCTGTTTCTATTTATAATCAAC
Source organism: Acomys russatus (assembly GCF_903995435.1). Classification (NCBI taxonomy): domain Eukaryota; kingdom Metazoa; phylum Chordata; class Mammalia; order Rodentia; family Muridae; genus Acomys; species Acomys russatus. The sequence goes on from NC_067153.1 coordinate 10,037,998, forward strand.
ATGAAACTCTATTAATTGAGAATGGTGACAATAAAGTTTACCTAGTATTTTTCTTCTTGCTAGGTTTCATTACATTATTTGGGGGGAACATATCATTTTATGTTTAATTAACTCATTTAATTAGTAGATTAATTATGCATATGTATTAGCCATGAAAAATGTTCTCTATACCTATGCTTTACCCTACCCAGATTTGGTGCTATTGATTATAGATCACTGTTCTGTCAAAATTTTCATTAAAATTATATAGCAAAGGAACTAAAAGCCCATGATCACAGCAGAACATCTCCTACTCAGATCTTCATGTATACACATAATAGTCCTGAGTCATACGCTATGATTATATTCATTTATCAACAGGAATGCTGAATAATAGAAAAGCTAGCAAAGAAATTGGTAAGTGGAAGAAATGAGGGACTAACCGTTTTATCATATTAAACTGTAAAGGTCATTTTAACTTAATGGAGACCAATAAAATGATTATTGATGAAAGCAGCAAAGGAGAACATATCAGAGTAATCAATTTTTTTAAAAACAAAAATTTAATGGTTTCATCTATAAATGTTCCTCCCTCCAGACTGTATTTGTTCTTCATTAGTGTTAAAAGTTGGGGCTTGGCATGCACTGACTCCATCCATATTTGTTCCTTTTGGCTTCTGGTTTCCTTTTTAACATAAATTCCAAACTTGAAGAAGTTGGCAGATACTTTGCCCAAGGAGATTCCCCTTATGTATCACTTTCCTGCCAGGATTGTATGGTCACTAGAGGGAGAGGGATTCCTATGATCACCAAAGGCTAAGAGTTTCCCCTGGGGATGAGTTGGGGGATTATCAACCAGGCAGTTCCATAGCATTGTTTGCAAGACAGAAGAGCAGAGTGTGGTTGGCAAGGCAAACAACAGAGTTTCCTTCAAAGCTTCCCTCTGATCAAGAGTAATTGACAACATGAATCTGATTTATTACTGGTTGGATATCTTTTGTTATTTCAGTGTGGAGCAAAAGATAGCCAAGGCTTTATCATTTGCTTTTGGAGTCTAAACAATGTATAAACAAGGAACTTTTTAATACAATTATATAAAAAATTTAAGCGGTATAAACTCTTGTTCTTCATGGTGTTTTGTTAATTTTCTCTAATTTATCCAGGTGTTTTTCCCCATTATATCTGAGTTTATCCACAAATTCTCAACATAAACATAAATTTAATTTAGTAATGAATATATTAAAAAGTAGACGAACAACAATCTTTAACTAGTATGAGTTTTATATATAACTGAGAAATACCAATTTTTTATTTATGCAACTTTTGTGCTTTATGGAGGACTGCTCTTTTTTAAATATGCATTTTGTACTTGTTTTGGGTATTTCTTTTTTTAAATATATTTTATTAATTTATTCATATTACATCTAAATTGTTATCCTATCCTTTGTATCCTCCCGTTCCTCCCTCCCTCCCATTTTCCCCTTACTGTCCTCCTCTATGACTGTGACTGAGGAGGACCTCCTCTCCTTTATATGCTCATAGGGTATCAAGTCTCTTCTTGGTAGCCCGCTATCCTTCCTCTGAGTGCCACCAGGCCTCCCCATCCAGGGGACATGGTCAAATATGGGGCACCAGAGTTCGTGTGAAAGTCAGACCCCACTCTCCACTCAATTGTGGAGAATGTCCTGTTCATTAGCTAGATCTGGGTAGGGGTTCGAAGTTTACTGCACATATTGTCCTTAGCTGGTGCCATAGTTTGAGCAGGACCCCTGGGCCCAGATCCACCCATCATAATGTTTTTCTTGTAGCTTTTTAGGACCCTCTGTATCCTTCTATTTCCCCATTCTTCCATGCTTCTCTCACCTAGAGTCCCAATAGTATGTCCTCCCCTCTGTTCCACTTTTACAGATTTTATTTTTATTATTATTTTTTTTTAGGTTTATTTTTTTAGGTTTCTTTCTTTCTTTTTTTTTTGAGACAGGGTTTCTCTGTGTAGCCTTGGCCATCCTGAACTCACTTTGTAGACCAGGCTGGCCTCGAACTTACAGCGATCTGCCTGCCTCTGGCTCCCAAGTGCTGGGATTAAAGGCATGCACCACCACACCTGGCGGAAGACTGCTCTTAAGGAGAAGTATTTGCTTATAAATGCCAAGTAAATGGAAATGTAGGCAATAAGAATCAACAAGATGTCATATCTTTTTTGAAATAACATGATTATATGATTTGAAGACTTTACTCTTTAGTTTTAAGGACTTTGATGCTATATTTTAAGGAGCTTTATTATATTATGAATAATAGCCAAACATGAGGATGGCTACTTACAGAGTAAAATCTCTTGATGGAGTTTTCCTTAGAGTTTGTGCGTATTTTGCTTTCCCTTAGGCAGTGTTTCACCATCAGTAGCCTCATTTCCCCCTGCTGCCTTATGTAGTGCCCACCCCAAGTCTACCAATTAGATGTGAATGCTCACTGACACTGTTTCTAAGGTATCAACGTAGCTGGCAGTTGTTCAAGTATTCCTAACAACACTATATGGCCACTCTTCACTGTGTACTACTTTGGCTTTTCCAATGCCACATTGCTAGTAATTTGTTACAACATGTTACTAAAATAAATCTGATACAAAGATTCAAGAATACTACATTTTTTTAAAATAATAAAAACAGGATTTAAGATGTGCCCATATAGAAATGGAATTCCCTTAACAACAGAGAGCAATTTTATAACCGGGAAGTCTGTAACTTCAGAAAAAAATTCCCTTGAAAGATTACACAAATAATTTTTAACACAACACAAAGATCTTTCTGGTTTTAGTAATGCAGTTTCTGACAAGTATGTTTATTAGTTTCTTCAATTAGGAGTTCAATGGGTTGTACAAACCTAGAAGAAAGCTGTACAAGCAAATAATATATGAGGATAAAGATAGAAAGATGTATGAAAACCATCATGGCCATAAGTCCTGAAAGGTGTGGCCATAGTATTCAGAGATTGTCATTTGCAATCTCCTAGCTTTAATTGGCCTCCTGAGGCACTTAGAATGTTGTGTGTTTGTCACACTTGTAGGGATCTTGGCATAAACTATTTACAGCTGTTTGGAACCTTAGCCTATAATACAAAGGGCCTGTTAGATCTGGCATTTGCTGGTATAGCCTTGGGGTCAATGCAAAGGTCTGCCTTCTCTTCTGGGGTTCCCACAGTATAGAATTTGCAGATTGTAAAGTATACAAGAGGTTAAGAATCATCCTTGCCACAGCCAATTCTCTTCTCCAAAGGGACTCCAGGGATCTGGTTAATAACACCTTCTTCTTCTTCTTCTTCTTCTTCTTCTTCTTCTTCTTCTTCTTCTTCTTCTTCTTCTTCTTCTTCTTCTTCCTCTTCCTCCTCCCTAAGAGCTTCTTCTTGAATATTTTCACCTTCTGGAATTGAATAATGCTTTCCACAATACAAGTACTAAAAATTGCCCTGACTTTTTGCATGTATATTGATAACCATGATCTTTATCCTAAATTGTTTGCTCACTCTACAAAGTTTCTCCTGCCTCTGTCTCTATATTAGTGTCCTTCATAAATGGAAATATAACCACAATTCTTTGTCTAAAGTTCTCCAAGGATACTCTGTTGAATTTTTAAAAATAAATTTGAACTCCTTTTAATCCTGAATCTCTTGTCTCAATTCTTACCATTCTCCTGTGGGAATCATTGATCTGGAGCTTTTATATCTCTTGAGAACCTCCTAAATCTTCTTCCTAAACAGTCCCTCCACCTCAGATTGTCCCCTTGCTATTGTTTCTAGTGTTTTCATTTGACCAGAGATCATCATACTGTGAAGTAAGGCTGTTTATTTGATTCTGTTTCTTTACTGAAGTATAAATTCTATGAAGGCGGGGCACTTCTCTGTCTTGTTCCTGATAACTATCCTCATCTTATCCTGGTACTTGACAAATAAGATGGTATTAATATTTTGTTAATGAATGGCATTCAGGCAAAGAGAAAAGTGTGATATAAGAAGCATGGAAGGGAGAATGCAAGCTTAGTAGTGAGTCTGAAATAAAGTTAGTGAATAGATGGAATCTTTCTTCTCCCAGTGGAATGTTTCCCATTGTGCGAGATAGGCATTCCATCTCTCTTTACTGAAAAGAAGAGACTTATTATCTAGTGTTGGAAAGAAAAGTGAGTAAGAATAAGAATATGGGCAGACATCTCTTGATAGCTGTGTAGAAGTAAGTACAGTTCCTCTAATATTTTTCAGGAGATAAGCTAGTGCATCCCCCTCATACTGCACAACTTTTCAAGCAAGCTGGCCCATGGACATCAGTTTGCATTAGGTTCTCTGTGAGTGAACAGCATGCCAGCATTAGACCATGACTATCCCTGTGGCACAGCTCCAGTTCAATAGGTTCAGGACCTCCCTTGTATATGAGTAATTGGGAAGGGTAAAGTTCTGTCATCATTTGGGGAGACGGAGTCCCTTTTGCAGAACAGTGGACTTATCAATAAAATAATTTAAAAATGAACTCAGAAAGAAATTCAAGGAAGATGGCTTCAGAGTTATAGAAAGAGAAATTAGAGTGATAAGAAAGGTAGGGACTTTAGCAGTTTCTATGAGACAGGAGATAGAGAAGGAGGAATAGAGGAAGTCACACTTTTTTTTTTTTTAAATGTTAGCATTTAGTTAACCTCCTCAGGCAGCTTTAAGCCACCAGGACACAGGCACCTTCAACACCCTTAATCTTTTCTTCAGCTTCTCTGCTAAAGAATTTGGCCTTCACAATGACTGGCTGCTTAGGGACTTTGCCCTTCCCCAGAACTTTGTAGTAACCCGACTGCACACATCAATGATAGGAGCAACTCCACTCTTGTTTTTTGCAGCATTGACCCTTGTTTGCTCACTGACCAGTGTCCACAGCTTATCCAGGTTGACAGTCGGGAAGAAGCTCTGTTTTCTCTTTATGTGGCAATGCCTCATACCAACTTTCCCATAGTAACCTGGATGATATTTGTCGAAGTTGATCCTGTGGTGATGCATGCCTCCAGCATTCCTGTGGCCTGCAGGGTACTTGCAGTGCTTACCAGTGTGGCCATGACCCTGGCTTACGTGGCCCCTGAGTTTTCAGGTCTTCCTCACTCTGGGTGGCATGGTGGCGGCAGAAAGGAAAGAAGGCTACACTTTTTGATACATCAGTTGACAAGCTGTGAGGTTCGTCAGTGAGAGCCTGGAGTCCTTGCACCATGGGAGTTAGGAATGCATGAGTACGGAGGTATTTTTTTTTAAAGATTTATTTATTTATTGTGTATACAGTGCTCTGCCTGCACGTACACCTGCACACCAGAAGAGGGCATCAGATCTCATTATAGATGGTTGTGAGCCACCATGTGGTTGCTGGGAATTGAACTCAGGACCTCTGGAAGAGCAGCCAGTGCTCTTAACCTCTGAGCCATCTCCCCAGCCCTGGAGGTATTTTAGAATGCATCAACACAAGCTATACTGGGCAAAGGGAAAGTGTGATATAAGAAGGAGGAGCTAGCTGGGTGTGGTGGTGCACACCTTTAACCTTAGCACTTGGGAGGCAGAGGCAGGCAGATCATTGTGAGTTTGAGTCCAGTCTGGTCTACAAAATGAGTCCAGGACAGCCAAGGCTACACAGAGAAACCCTGTCTCGGGGGGTGGGGTGGGGGTGGGGGGGCGGAAGGAGGAGGGAAGGGAGAACGCAGGGTTAGTAGTGAGTCTGAAAGGCACTGCCTGGAAGAATGGCCCTTGGGAGAGTATGTTCACATGCCTCATTAAGGAAGTAGTTAGCAGCCTGTCTTCTTGCCGCATCTTTAGGTACCACATAATCGTTTTGCCCTTTGGCTTTCACCTGGCCTTGTTGTGGTTATAAAACAGGAGCTTCTTCATATTACAAATTTCTTGTTCTTCTTGGGTAAGGGAAGCAACTACTATTCACGTCAAAAGGGTATTACAAGCTATTTGTATGGGAGCATGGGATTCCTGATCATCAACCATGCTATTTGTGTCAAAGATCGGTAATATGTTTGTAGTCATGTGCCTCAAAGAGGCCTCTCCAACATGGGAGACAAGATGTTCTTGGGAATGGAGCCTGCCATTGGTACCAGAGGAAGCTGACGGACTCATATATTCCAAATGGTGCCTGGAAAGCAGCTGGCTGTCAATGGCCCACTTCATAACCTTTCTTCCTGCCTAGCTTTCTGTCATGGTCCCTGAATCTTAGACTCCTTGGTCCATCTCATTTTACCCGCTCCCCTTTCATTGCCTTTACCCAAGCACTTCCTACAACCTGTGGAATCTTCTCTCCCACAATTGGGCAAGTCTATTTCTTTTCGAAAAGAATAATTTGTCTCAGAAAATGAAGTTTGCTTTCTTGGTCCTTGCTATGGAACCCTTGCATAGCCTCTCTTCATGCTCCAAAGAACCCATCACATCAGTCTTCATCCCTTTCTCTGCCTTTACATCAGTCGGTGGGCTCAGCCTTGTTTCCATGATCAAGAAGCCCAGAGGAAGGTATTTCCAGGGTTACAAATTTAACAGCTTAAAAAAAGTATCTAAACCTGGGAGTTTCCCTCTTTTTCTCCCACCATCATTCATCCCTAAAAGCGTGGTGTCATTCACTCCTTCTTTGGAGCCTTCCGGATTCTGCTGAGAACGCATATTTCCTTGTAGTGCATGGTGACCTGAGGCCTCTATGACGAGAGAGTGCACATGGATGGGAAAGAAGCCAGTTTTCCCATGTGGCTTAGCAGCTGGGCCTAAAAGGCTCAGTCCAAAAGTCACTATTAAGGCCGTTGTCATCCTAGAAGTCATTCTATTCTGTCTGTTCCAGTGTAGAAATGGGATTGGTCATGGATCCCAGAAAACAATGGATGCTTAACCGCAGGGAATTGTTGGTGTTCTATCTGGTGCTGTGAATGGTAATTTTTTGGAAAGAATAGATAAACAATGGATAGACATCGATAATCCATACCCAAGCATGTCAGCAAGCCAGCCTTCATCTGTTCCTCTGCCACATGCCTTTTAAACAGTCAGTGGGCTCGGCCTTGTTTCCATGTCAAGAAGTCTGGATATTTCCAAGGTTACAAATTCAGCAGCTTACAGAAATGATGTAAGCCCGGGTTTCCCCTCTTTCTCCTCTGTCATTGTCAATACGGCAGCTCTCATCTGTAGTCCTTTCCACCAGCTTCAAGACGTCTACTGCAGCTCTAAGCTTCCCATTTTCATAATTCCCCGTGAAGTATCCAAAAGGACACAAATCCCTGTTCCTGTCACGTTTTAAATTGAAGACATCTTCCCCCAAATCCCAGAAAACCTCCTATTACACGCATCCCAGTGTGTCCTGTTTTTAAAGGGGTCAATGGCAAGAGAAGTGGAGTAATCATTACTGATTTACACAAATCAGCATTCCCTCTGGGAGCCTATCGGTTGTCAGACCGCCAACTACCTGAGCAAAATGAGTTTTGGTTAGAAGGCCTGGAATGAAATGAAAAAGTGCTGAATAGAAGTGCTAGCCATGAGAAGCGAGTGACAATGACTCCCTTACACACCCGACGCTCACCTGCTTTACCCTGCCTAAAAGTGTTCTCAGCTTGTGGGAGTGCGCCCTCCAGAAGAAATTCTCAAGAAACACGAAGTGATGAGTGCCTGTCGGGAATAGAGCATTTCTGAGACAGCTCTCAGAGTCTAACCACTACAATGATGCGGTTACCATAGTGATTATCTACCCACCCGAGGACCTTTCATCATCTCCATTCTACATACGGTGTTCTGAGAGTACACCAAAATCTTTGACTTACATATTACACTTAGGGAAACTATGTCAGCAATCAATAGCGGCTGCCACTTGAACTCAGGTGATCATCTTCTTTTACGTCTTCCTTCACACTCAATCAGGAGTTACTTATTCCTTTGTGCGACTTTTATATGATATACAACACAAAATACCATACTTGGAGTATATTCATTTTCTATCACACTGTGTTTTTAAAAGTCAGCCAATTTTGTTATATAGTGGGTATGGATATAATATTTCACACATGAACAGAGCCCAAAGAGCCCAGTGTATGCTTTCTTACCTAGAGACTCAGTTAAAAAAAATTGGAGGGAAAGAATAATTCGTGGAGTACCCAACTCATCCCCTGTATTGTCATCACCTCTATTACTCTGCTTCAACTATTGCCTCAGAGGTGAAATATCTGGGTTTCCCCAGCCACACACGATATTCATGTGGGGTAAATATGCTCTCTGTAAGTTAAAGTCCCTCAAGACATTTATTTTCTTTGCCTGTGTTTCAACATTCCCGATCTCTGGTGCGGATCCTTTAACCTAAACATTTCTTCACAGATGGCAGATCGTCTCCAGACGCACCGAACAGGATCCTCACTGTGAAAGCCCATAAGTCACTGGCCTAAAATATGGGCAGCAGGGCAGAGGGCTTAGCTGCTGCTGCCGAGAGGAAACTTTATTTGAGAAACTCTAATTCTTAGTGACATATTTAGTATATTTCCATTTTTTCTTTTAACTTTATTGCCTCATCAGTAAAACTGAAGCTGCCTCTAAGTATTGAAATAGAGTAGTTGGGAACTAAGAGTTCAGTAGGTACCGAAGGGGCCAATATACATTTGTTTTATCCTTATTCTAAAAATTTAAATACCATGTGATAAAAATTTTAAAAATTAGTTGTTAGTAAAATAGATGACAGTTACTGATGTAAATAACAGTGAAAGGAAAAAAAAGAAGAAAATAAGGGATCACAAGTAAATTGTTTTCAGACTAGTTCAGATCCAGAGCCATGCCCACCCAGTGAGTGTCATCACTGCGTTAGTATTGGCACAATCACATGTATTTTGTTGACCCAGGGTTCTCATACTGATACCCATTTGGCATTTTGTTGCATGAAGTAAACAGCAGTTATGGGAGTACGGAGAATGTGTGAGGTTACATCAAAGGTCACACAGAATAAACTGTGAGATGAGTGGTGCCCTAATGTTATCTCTTGCAATTGCTGAGCGTGAGACCAGAAGACACATAGTGCAATGGAGACTGAGGTGTAGGTAATGGAGAACTTATGGTAGGGCTATGTGCACATTGCATTTTGGGCTCCTGTCCTCTGTACAGGCTCTTTCAAAAGTGCAGTACTTAATTTTTATTTATTATCTTTTTCTCTCAAAACATTCCTTCATGGAAATCCTTAAAAACTTAAGAAAATTTTTTTTAAAAAGACAGAATAGTGTAACTGAGAAATAATGATGTAAGTTCATATACAGAACTATTGCCTAATACTTAAAAAACAGAAGATATCTATTTAACTAAGATTTATTAAATGTAGCCAATGTATCAACCACTGTAACAGCCAATGTATATCTAACAGTTAGCAAAACACCACCACTACCTGTATTCAAGATATATTCCATCCAATAAGAATGGAGTTTAAAAATTAAACAAATGAATGCATAAGATCGTTAAAGGCTATAAAAAGTTGGTAAAGGATGCATTAGGGTTAAGATAGATTAACATAGAAACTTCCTATAGGTCAGGCAGCAGTCAACATTTAAAGTAACAAACCTGAAGTTATAAAAAGATATGAACTGTGCTCTGGGTGGGCACACAATGAAGGAGGGTGGGAAACAGATTGACTTTTTGGAGCAACAGATGAGAAGCCAGGTTGGGACAGGAGATGAAGCAAAGGCCTAGTGAATTCTACTTTCACATTTGCTTGATTATAGACCTTCCTTCATCCAAAAAGCTATAGGATGGAAAAATTGGCTTTGGTTTTTTTTAGGACTGGTAATATAAGACATATCTATTAAATTCAAATAGTTCATAAAGGTTATAAAGTTAAGCTAGAGAATCCTTACATTTTCTGTCAAAAGGTATATATATATGACAATTTGTACTTTTATTAGAAAATGGTCAAAGCCTTCTTTTCAGAGACCCCATACAATAAATACCTTAACTGGATTTGGAAAGGAGTCCTGGGGATTACACCTCATGCCTTGCACATGCTAGGCAAGCGCTCCAGGACTGAGGTAACTCTCCAGCCTTTCTCTCATGTTTTATATTCATACCAAGTCTCCCTAAGTTGCACAGTCTGGCCTTGAACTCACTGTGCCATCAGACAGCTCTTGAGGTCATGATATTCCTTTCTCAGAACTTAGAATAGCTTGGCTTACCAGGCTTGCCACAACAGACTTGGCTGTAGTTGGATTTTAAAATTATTATTCACAGAAAGAATAGTCACAGAATCAACTAACATGTGCTCATAGGGACTCACAGAGACTCAACCGACAATCAGGAAATCTGCATGAGTTTGACCGAGGTCCTTTATGAGGACTTAGTTGTGTGGCTTGGTCTTCTTGTGGGGTATCTAACAGTGTGAACAGGCCCTGTCTCTGACTATTTTGCCTGCTTTTGGCATCCTTTTCCTCCTACTGGGTTGTCTCTTCCAACACTGATATGAGGGGCAGTACTTTGTCTTATTGTAATTTGTCATGCTGTGTGAGGGTGATACCCCTAGGGGGCCTGCCCTTTTCTGTAAGGAAATGGAGGAGGAGTGGATTGGGAGAAGAGAGGAGGTGGGGGGAAGGACTGGGAGGAGAGGAGAGAGGGGAAACTGCAGCCAGGACGTAATATATGAGAGAAGACATAAATAAATTTAGAAAAGAAAGAGTTGGCCAACTGGCAGTATTTTTCGATACATACATTAAGCTAGGTACATATATGTAATTCAGACAAAGACTGTTGAGCATTTATGTATAGTATATATGAATATATGTAATGTACTAGCTCAAATTTTTAATAGAATAATTTGAAAATTTTGATTTTTGAAATTTCTTTTATGATTTTAGCAGTTATAAATTAGTATCTTTGGATAATATATAAATTATTGGTATGTAACCAGATATGTATCAAACCTTTTTATCCAAGGTGGCCAATCATGTGAAGCTGAGGCCAGGGTGTCGCAGTAAAGGTAACTAATAAGTGTGGTCATTATGCTTAAAAGATTTCACTAGCCTGAAAATTTATGAAATTCTATGTAACAAACAAACAGCGTTATAACATGGGGTCTTTACTCCAGCTGATCACATGTCTGAATACATGGAAAATAATCATGTGTGTTTTTAAAAAATATTTAACATGAAAATGGTATCTTTTAAAAAAGAGAGAAAGAAAATAGAGAAATAATAGTTAAGGCTTGTGCATGCAAGTTGGTAACTACGATTACAGAAATTTATTGTGAAAAATCTTCTGTGCTTCACCTGAAGGACGAAAATAACAACTGCAATGAGGTACATGTTTAAAAATACTTCACTTTATTTATTATTATTTTGTTTGCATATGATTTTAGATGTGTGAGCATGCATACATGTGTATGTGTCTGTGTCCTTTGGGAGTCAGAGTTCAACTTCGTGGAGGTAAGTATCTGCTTTTAATACTAAGCCATTTGCCCCTGGCCCCATCTTATGATATGTGTGTGTGTGTGTGCGCGCGCGCGTGTACATATACACGCGCGCGCGCACACACACACACATACATACACGCGCGCGCACACACACACACATACATACACGCGCGCGCGCACACACACACACACACACACACACACACACACCTTAAGTCTGAGAAATCATGTAGATAACATTCCATTACTGCTCAAGATTAACAGATTAAAGCAAAGAACTTTATTATTTTTGACTGGCTTCATCCCCTAAGGAAAAAAGAGAAATGTATCTCCACATCTTAAAGAGAAAACAATTACACTTTGATACGAGGTACAGAGAGAGAGAGGTCTGATTATACCTGGCTTTGAAGTTAAGAGTTTTGAAATTGGACTTTGGTCAAAATGCATTAGATGGTCATTGAAAATCTTGCAAAACTGTGGTTAAACTCCTATTTGGGGGAATTTAGTACATTTTAAGAAGTAGTGCAGACAGTAAGTTGCATATGGAGAGATTAATGTATGCTGATCATGGGCAGGGCTGCTGAGTGAGATCAAAATGGGACCTTAAAACGTGAGTTAGAACTGCACAGGAAAGCTTAAGAGGGAGCATGCATGTAGTGGATGTAAAGTGTTTTTGTTTGGATCCCAAGTGTAGGATGTGAAACAGACTTGTGAGAGGACAGGTGGTGTTGGTCCACTAGAAGAGGAACCGCCTCTTGTGAGGGCATGGACTTTGCCAGCTGATAAACATCCTAGTATGGACTCTGAGAGGATATATATGAGCTCAAAACTAGAGGCTTGGCCTTTTTGGTTTTGGCGCCTCTTCCTATTGTTTGGATGTTCATCACTTCGCTTCGAGATGCTCCTAGAGAAAACCCTCCAGAGAACGCTTAGAGATTCAGGGTTCTGGCTGCGGCTCCAGGTCCCAGCTTTGGCGGTTGCAGTCACTTTTGCTGAATTACATATGGCTTTCTTTGCTGTTTACCAGGTCTGTTGGAATCCTGAGGATGAAGAGTGGAACTGCTCCAAGGAACTAAGTCTGAAAAGGTCGACTTCTCCTGTTCCGATTAACCACTTTTCTCTCCTATCTGGGGTAGGTGGGTTTGAAGGGAGGTATAGGCATTAAAGAACCCCAAATGATGTAGGTTTGAAAAAGTTCAAAGCCTACACATGCATGGTGAGGGCAATTCAATGACAAAACGGCTTTGAGGAGGGGTCTATGTGGGAGAAATTGGAGAATATGCATGCCTGATCGAAATATATTGTTCTGATCAAACTGTAATGGACTCTGTTTGTCAGGTTAGAAGTTGTAGGCATTAAGAGACTAGAAATTTCATGTATATTATATAATGAAAGTAAGGTTTCTGAAGCTCAAGTTTGGTAAATTTGTGAATGGAGGATCAATTAGAAAGTGGGGGAAAGTAATAAAAAAATAAATTATGAGCAACAAAAGGAAGCCTGAAGTAAGATATATAAAAGTGGGCTTCTCCTCCTCCTTCCTCTTCTTCCTTCTGTTTCTTTGTCTTCTCTTATTTTATCTCCTTCTCTTCCTCTTCTTCCATTAGTTAAGTCCCCCAAAAAGCTTTTCTAAGGTTGTTATTCTTTCAGTATCAAAGGTCTTAGAAGCAAAGAAACTTCAGTATACATTTACCTAGTGCTAGGTCTGGCTGTAGGGTAGAACCTTGATGAAGGTGACAGGAATCAAAATTCCCCCGACCATTTCTACTTGGGAACAATGTGAGCGTGCTTCAAGCTGATGTTTCATGAGAATGGAGGTGAAGGTGGGATATGGTGGCCTTGGCTCATGCAGATAATCACTAGACAAATCGATGTTCGTTCTCAGGGGTCTGAGATGTAGGGAAGGCATGTGGGACTAGAGACCTAAGAGAACGAAGAAACTGGGAGGTCAGGCTATTATTAAAATCTAAGACAGAGGCTAAGCCATTTAACACAACTCAAATATACATTATCATTCAATGTTTTATTTTGTTATTACAATTTACAAGTAGGTGGTGAACCAATTAAGTATCAGCACCTCTGAGGGAAAGGGAGGGTCTCCAGCACACTGACAAGGTTCATTCCTATCGCATAAGGTCTGGACAGATTGGAGACTTCCTATATTAGGTAGGAGGTAATTGTATACTGCAGGAGAGTGCCAGGGCGTGGCCTCACATCGTCAGTTCTGTTAGTATCTGAGTGACCAGTTCTAGTCACTCCAATCCTGACTTTCTAAAAGATACAGATATTATTAAAAGCTGAGCTTGTTAGTGCATCTGTAAACTTAGCACATGGAGAATCAAGATTTTGAGGCCATCTTGGGATATGTATACCCCATCAGGGACATAGAAACAAATAAGCAACAAGTGCACTTCTGATGCCTGGGGGCCTAGTGTTTGCAATGTTTTAAAACAGTGCTTCTCAACTTTCCTAATGCTGAGGCCCTTTAATACAGTTCCTCATGTTGTGGTGACCCCCAACCATAAAATTACTTTCATTGCTATTTCTTAACTGTCATTTTGCTACTGTTTGGTCATAATGTAAATATCTGTGTTTTTCAATGGTCTTAGGTGACCCCTATGAAAAGATCATTTGACTTTCAAAGGGTTTGTGACTCACAAGTTGAGAACTACTATTTTAAATGTTCTTGATGAAAAAAAAAAATGATTCATGTCTCTTTAAAAACAGAATATTACTATGATTCAAAATAGTTTGTAAGTTGCTTATATATAACTGTTTATACATAATACATATTATTAAAATAATGGATATTAACAGGTACCTAACAAAAAAACTTGAGCTTTTCTGTTCTGACTCTTTTGAGATAAGGTTTCACTATGTAGTCAAGGCTGGCCTAGAACTCTCAGTACTGTACAGACACATAAGTGCTAGCATCACAGGTGCGTGAAAGAAAATATAAACATTTACGTCTTCATAGGCAGAAAAGTCACAGTGCAGCATATAAACAGACATGTCCTGTCAAGAGTGAGCTTCTCTATGACGATGAGGGATAAAGCAAAGAGATAATCTTTGTTACTAAATTTGCTGAACTGCTCTATGGCTATAGTGACTAAAAATAAGATTTACCTTAACTTTTACTCAAGTTTGTTACCTTAAGCTAAATGCCATTGGCTGTTTTAAAGATAGAATCCAGTCTTGGCACATGTTGTAAGAGCCTTATAGCATAAAATTCAAATATAATCAGAAACTGTGAAAACAGTGTGGTTATTAATTTAGCCCTGAAGGCAACAAGACTCTTGCTCCAAATATTTGACAGACTAACCCTGACAAATGAGACCCGCGGGAGAAACAGGATGATCAGGAGGTGTTGGGATTGGGTGCACACATCCATTACTATGTTACAGCTGGGTGACTCTGGAGACCCCAAAGCTGAGGCAGATCACCAAAGACCAGAAACTCCCTTGAGGGCCATGGATACATGGGTAAAAATAACAGAATCTGAACACAAGTGTTTGTACTCTATCAGCTAGTCTGAAATTTGATCTTACTCCTGCAAGTCCAGAGAAATGTGCTGTTTAAGCAAGAAATATCCCAGCTCTAGAAGAAAAATAGTAGTATTACCATAGATGTGCCCACTTTCCTAGGCATTCTCCATTTCAGATGTTCTTAATAGAACTCTGACATTGCATCTAATCGATCCACATTAAAGGGCTAGCAATAGGACTTGACATGTCTTCTGGAAAATTACACACGTCACTATAAAATCTGGGCACTTGCCACAGAATTGCTCTGTGTTAAGTGAAAACTGCTGTTTAAGAAAACAACAAAAATATTTCCTGAAGAAGATTTAGAACTTTTTATCCAACTTAATTTGACATAGAAATGCCAAAAAATAAGGGAACATAACAGATTGCTTTTTCTATATTGGTATTTATGCAGCAAATGAAACTGCTTTTGTTGTTGATGTCTTTGTGCTTTCCTTGACACACTTTATCCCATATTAAATATAATTTTAAAACAATGAACTTTTGAAAACAGTAAAAACTTAGCCTAAGGGGGAAGCTCAGTTAAAATTTGGGTAGGGTAGGTTAATTGGATAAGTAGACACAGCATCTTTCTAGACAGTCTGCGGTTACACTGTGGGTAGCTTACAACTCTTCTTGAGATAGAAGTATTATACAATTGCAAGAAGAAATGTGACTTTTATTAATTTTATCCTGATAGAATGCTGCTCTTAGTGCCAGTCATCAATTCCAAAGTTTCACTATTTAAGGAGCCATTCTGTATAGACTGCCTTTCCCCTATTATACACTCATTTGTATTGTGCAAAATTTGATCCCTAACACTCATAGTCCAAATTGTATTTATTCAGTTTTTATAAGCTATAGACACAAGTTCAAGTTAAAATCTTATTTAGCTAAGTCACACTTAATGACAGTAGATTAGACGAAAAGGAATCCACCAAAGCCACGGGCCTCTGCATGCTGTGCTTACCGGCAGCTCAGATGGAGCCTAAGATGTTTTTCTTTTTTAATCTCACTATGCTCTTCTCCTCTGGCCAGTTTGTGTGCATGTGTAGGCAACTTTAGATACTAATCCTGGGTCCTCTTCTATTTTCTGTCTAGACCCATTCTTGAGCTATGCATTCTACTCACTTACTGGGCTCACCTACACGCCAGGTGCCTTCTCTTCCTTATGGGGATATATGTCCATATTAGACTTTAACTTTCACAGGATTACATTTCACCAATTTTAATGTGAGCATCCCTGTTTTCTGGTGGAATATCTTCTCTGACTTGCACTTCTCTCAGAATTAAATTAAAAGTTCTTATAATATTCTAAAAGACTTTGCCTTAACATTTTCTAATTCTTTACAGGTCATAGCATTTCTGGTCTTCCAATTACTTGGAGTAAACAACAGCACTTGCTTTACTCAGCATTTTACATGTTTGTACTACTCCCTGACACACTTGTTCGCAAGGACTTGCTTATCTTCAATCCCTGTGGCAAGGTGACAAGGTTAAGATCTCAACTTCCTCTGAAAACTTTTTTAAGGCTTCTTTTTCTGCTTGCTGAAACCTTTCACACAAACTATTATTTCTGTTCAATATTTTCTTCTTCCCTCTTTCTTCTTCCACTCCTCTTTGCTTCATATTCACGACAGGCTCTACCTTGTTTATTTTCTATATTGCAATTTCTATATATGTGTTTTTGTTTTTCTATGCTGCCTAGGTAAGCCCTACTTTCTCTTCAACTAGATACCTAAAAGAGTTGCTGAGTACTAGACCAGAGTCGCTGTATCCAAGAATGCCAGGAAAAGGGAAGAATCTTCCTATTTCAACGAACTACAAATGCCATTTGATTTATTCATGTAATTTAACTTTGGCCCTTACAGGTCAAAAGTTAACTGTAATTTTCCTGGCCAGTATTTAACTAAAGCTTGCTTCAAATTTAGCTCCAAAAAATGGTGGCATGGTTTTTTATTTTATTTTTTATTTTTTCTTGCGACTCTCAGGTTTAACACACTTTTTTCTGCCAGAAAAAAGTGGCTTTTTAAAAATGAAGATTCTTTTTTTCTATACATATTAATATATTTTTAAAAAGTAGACCAAAAGGTAAAGAGTGTTATAAATGAGTTGATAAATGGGAGCAAGCAAAGCTTTCACTTAGGGGCAAGACTGTGTAGAATAAGGAATTTCTTTTAATCCACTTCCACAGTGATCTTAGCAAATCGAGAGCCTGAGCTCCATTTAGCTGACTGTAAGAGACCAGGAGTCAAAGTTTATGGGGCAGCATTTTGGCCTACTACCTACCAGCTAAGACACTGAGCCAGATGCCTGAGTTAATTTTCTTATCTGTAAAATTGAATTATTATTATTTTTTAATCTCATAAAATCTTGAGGATATGAGTAACTAAAAGTCATAGAACAACTAGAGCAGGAAGAGTTCAGTATTAATTTATTATTTCACAATCTGATAATTCCTCACTCTATGTTTAAAGTTGTAGGTTTGGTGTCTTTGCCTCTCAGAAGTTGTGAAGGTTATTCTGTCTCTAGTCTGGTTTTCCCTCAAGTATTTGTGTCTTTATACTTTAAACTAACTTTGAAGAGTCACAGAACACTCACTTCTACTCCAAAATTATTAAGCTCAATAAGGGTGGGTGATAACCTGTCCAAGTACATCTCATTCCTCTTAAAAGACCAACGTTTTCTGTGCTGCAAGTTTCTATACCAGATATGTTTATGTAAGTTATACAATTATAAAATTTTACCTTCCCGATAAAGTTTATTTTCTCTAAGGAACTTTATCAGGCATACTGTTAACTCTCAAGAGGAGTTTATATGCTATCCTCAAATGTTATGCTTTTATAAACTGAACAAAAGTGATTTATTGTTGGAAGAGGCAATACACTCTGCTTATGTTCTGAGCCTAATGAGAATATCCTTGTCTTGCATTGTAACAACAAAATGAATTTATAGCCTAATTATTCTCATTTGCATGTTGCTGTGTCCTATTCTTTCTGAGAGACCACTTTACTTCAAAGCACATCGTGTCCATTTGTTGAATTTCTGAAAATCATGTTAATTAGGAGCACATGGAATGGTTACTGACTACTCCAGGCCTGCCACACAGGTTATCAGAAACAGAGCAAGGGCAATTAAATAAATCTTAAGTCAAAGGAAAATATAAATTTTAAATTTGTCTCAAAAATGTATATTTATACCTCATGCAATTATTGCTGAGATGGTACTCTAGAGAAGCTTTTAAAGAATGTCAGATCAGGCGGGCGTGGTGGCACATGCCTTTAATCCCAGCACTCGGGAGGCAGAGGCAGGCGGATCACTCTGAGTTCGAGGCCAGCCTGGTCTACAAAGCAAGTCTAGGACAGCCACGCCTAACACAGAGAAACCCTGTTTCGAAAAACAAACAAACAAACAAACAAGCAAAAACAGAATGGAAGATCAGTAAGTACAGCCTCTGGAACGTTTCGTAAATCCTGTCAAGGAAATTGTGTTTTACACACACACACACACACACAAACACACACACACACCTCTATATAAAACAAGACAGTCAGGGTTAAGCTTCCATTGATTATTGAAACTGATTGAGTAGATTTCTTCAAAGACTACCTTTATTTTTGGCAAAGTGTTGAATTTTATCTTGGTCCTAAAAACTACCCAATACCTGATCTAGATAGTTATGTAAAAATACTCAGATTCCTTCTCCTTTGATTGTGAAATCTTCCTTCTCTCTTGGTGCTTACTTGGTGCTGCTGTTGAAATGAATTTCCATCCCATGGGACTCTTTTGCAATCCAAGTGTTCAAGCACGATTTTTCACACTTAATGTCCTATTTCTTCTTACCTTCTGTCCTACTGACTACACTTACCTTTTTACACCAAAGTGCCCATAACTCCCACCTTACCCACAGGATTTACTACATGTGAAGAAAGTTACAGTGCCTTTTAATTTAAACCACAATGTGGGGTAGTTTAATGTGAATATTAATTTTAGTTTTTCTAATCAGGCCTATCCTTCTCTATCTCAATGAGCTCACCTACATTTTAATAGCCTTTAGTTCCTATTCACGCCAGCTTTTACCATTCTATTAGAGATTTCATGAGGAACTATTTTGGGCCGATATGTGAAAGTGGTCCTGTGACAGGATAGACAGAAAGCATACAATCTGAAGATGTGAGCTCAGAGAAGGCAGAGAATATTTGCTACCAGTTATGGGAACTAGGACCAACCACCATGACTGTCACAGGTAGGACAATGCATTATTGCTCGCTTTATTTATTTATTTATTTATTTTTTATTGGTATGGTACACATTTTAAGTTTGGTTTCTATAAAGAAAAAAAAAATCAAACTCAATGACTACTAAACCCGTTTTATAGAATGCAGTGCTTTTAAGATGCCAGGAAATGAGTAGAACTTATCAAAACTAAAATTTATTAAATAAAACTAGGTAAATGGCAATTACATGACTTCTAATTAGATATTTCTTCCCTTCAGCATGTTCTGACACATGACCCAATCTAAGGCCCAAGTGACTTCATTCTTCCTAGAAGGAGAGTTTACTAACATGGAATGTATTCTTGTGGTTTTGAAATAGATCAGATGGTACATTTGTGACAATTAAGATATTTTGAAAGAAATAGTACATGTCTTAGTTAGAGTATTATTGCTGTGAAGAGACACCATGACCGTGGCAACTCTTATAAATGAAAACATTTACTTGGGTCTGGCTTACAGTTTCGGAGGTTTCCTTGGCAGGAAGCATGGCGGCGTGCAGGCAGAGACAGTGTTGGAGAAGGAGCTGAGAGTTCTATATCTGGATCCACAGGCAGCAGGCAGAGAACTGAGGTACTTGACTTACCTCGACCTCAAAGTCCACCCACCTAATGATGCACTTCCTCTAACAAAGCACACCTATTGCTACAAGGACACACCTCTTAACAGTGCTGTTCCCTACTGGCCAAGCATTCAAACACATGAGTCTATGGGGCCCATTCCTAGTCAAACCACCATATTATGTATAACAAGTTACTAAGTATAACTTGTTAAATAAATGTTGAGAGATTTGAAAATATAAATATATACAATGGAGGCTTATGTTTGAATTTCATATTTTCCTTACCCTATATTGTTATATACATAATATTTTTCATAATATAAACATATAAAATTTAAATTACACTTTAATTTTGCTAGACTTAACTCAAACACCTTTTTTTTCTTGTAACTTATTCAATTGATATATTATTTGTTAAACCTAAAATTTCTGAGGAGATTAATGAGCCAAAAATAAAGTACATGAAGTTCTTATAAATTTCAAAATCAAACAAATAAACATCTGCACTAGTAAGGGAGGGTTTAACAAGTAAATTCACACATTATTGAAATTTATATTATATTTTGAGCTGGGAATCAATTTGGTCTTTTTTATTTTTTTTACTTGTTTTAAAATATGTTTTAAATTGAAATAGAATTACATGACTTTTTCCTTTATCTTTTCTCACTCTAGCTTCTCCCAGATACCTTCCACAAATCGCTCTCATATCTTCTCTAACTGTCAAATTTATGACCTTTTAAACATTATTTTTGAGATTTTAATATAATTATATTATTTTCCCCCTCTCTTTCCTCTTTCCACATCCTCCCATAAACCTTTGCTTGCTCTTTCAAATTCATGGCCCTTTCCCCCCATTAGTGCTGCTACATGCATATACTTGGCATTGGGTAACTATTTCTCCTATCTTTTCATTCCATAGTTGCCTTAGTTCTTGGTGTAGGGTTGAGGTCTTGAGAGCTTTCTTTGTCCATTTTGACTGGTCTATTGCTGTCATCCCTTGTTTAGGCAGTCATGTTGGTGAAACTTTATGGATGTAGCTTCTGACATTTCTAGGACACAAAATTTCACTGCTCATAACTCTCTAGTTGTTTGACTCTTAAAAGCTTTTCTACCCTGTCTTCTACAATGTTACTTGAGTCTTAGGTATGGGTGTCATTTTTTAGATACATAATAATTATTTTATAGTCTAAAAAAACAACAACAACAACAACCAAAAACCAAAGACCTTGTAATTCATAAAGTCCATGGCTTTCCAGGAAGATTTTGCTGAGAATTTTACTAGGGAAAGGGACTCTTTTCTCCTGGGCTTAAGAGAATGTAGCCCTTGAGCTCATGGCAACCTATTATCAACAAACATAGTCTGGGAAGGAAGTAAACATAAACGATTATATAGTGATGACTTTTGTAAAATCAGAGAATCTCTCCTCAGAGCTCCCGAGTCACTGATAAAGGTCATTGCTTTGGGAGATCAGTAGAAATACCCACTTAGCAGTACTTTCAATGGCACTTTATAAGCATTGACTCAAAAGTCAGATGAATAGTTATTAATGCAACTAGACTGCTGGCTTGAAGGCACTAGTAAAATGACATTTAACAAAACTCAAATCAAAGACTTCAATTTTCTTCCTCTTATTTTTTATTCTTTAGAGTGTCCACAGGGAGTAATGTCTTTATGCATGCATGTGTATGAATGTGGAGGCCAAGGGCAGACATCAGGTCTATCTTTCTCCACCTTATTTTTTGAGTCATGATCTCTCACTGCAGCTGGGCCTTGTCATTTCCTCTAGCTGTCCACTGAGCCCTGGGAACTTCCTGTCTTTACCCCTGCCCCCATTCCCATCCTCACCCCGCCTCCCCAGCAGGGATGGAGTTACAGATGCTCAAAGCTATAGTGACTTTCCGTGGGTACTGGGGACTCAGGCTCAGGTCTTTATACTTTCACAGCAAGCACTTAGTCCATAGAGCCATGTCATCAGCCCTGTAGAATTCTGTTTTGAAGGTCTGCTAAATGAGCCTTGGGACATATCAGGATTAAAATAAGAAGATAAAATAAATGTTATAACTTGGCAGAAAAAGAAATGATATGGAGAGATGTTTCTTAAGTACATTATTCAGTAAACAGACATAAAAAGAACTCAACTATCCTCAAGATTATTTTGCAATGTTATTATATAACTTACAATCTCCCTCTTATGGGATCTTGTACACACTTAGGAGTTACATACATCTACAAGGCTCGAGGACTGTGCTGAAAATATGGAAATTTGATATTGTTTTCTTAAATGAAAGGTTTTAAATTTGTAATTTCCAACTATTTTCTCTTACAATTAAAATAATATGTGAATTCATTACATCCATTAATAATTACATCCATTAATAATTGTTTTTAAGACCTGAAGAGACTCACTCAGTACCAATTAGCTACGCTGTTACTGCTTAAAACCACCAAGAAGCTAAACAGTAACGCCAGAAGTGATAGAATGAGCACGTAACTCATTAAATGTCAATACAGGGCTGCAGAGATGAGTCAACGGTTAAGAGAAAGAGAACTTGCTGCTCTTCCAGAGGACCCACATTTTATGCCCACAGTCAAGATTTGGTAGCTAGTAACCACCTGTGTTCTAACTTTGGAGATCCCACACCCTCTTCTGAACCTTTTCAATTCCTTTATACATGAGAAAGACTCTTACACAGACACATGTATGTAAAAAATTTAAAAATAGAAGAAAATAAATGTTAGTTATTTAGACCTTATATATTTTAAAAGGAGAAAAAAAAACCCATAAAATCATTTGAAATAATTTAAAATAATTCTTTCATTAAAATTAATAAAATAACATTAATTTTAAGTTTTTCTATTTGAGCATAGTATATTGATACAGTGAATTGTAGTTTATAAAGCATTTTGGATAATAACCTGTAGTTTGCTCATACAACTATGAGCTCATATTAAGATCAAATAAGGGTTTTATACCTATAAAAATTAGAGAAGTTAGTCAGTTTATCTAAAGAAAGTAATGTTGGTGATCTTTTTAAAAATAATATATTTTATTAGTTTATTCATATTGCATCTCAATTGTTATCCCATCCCTTGTATCTTCCCATTCCTCCCTCCCTCCCATTTTCCCCTTACTCCCCTCCCCTATGACTGTGACTGAGGGGGACCTCCTCCCCCTGTATGTATATGCTCATAAGGTATCAAGTCTCTTCTTGGTAGCCTGCTATCCTTCCTCTGAGTGCCGCCAGGCCTCCCCATCAAGGGGACGTGGTCAAATATGGGGCACCAGAGTTCATGTGAAAGTCAGTCCCCACTCTCCACTTAACTGTGGAGAATTTCCTGTCCATTAGCTAGATCTGGGTAGGGGTTCGAAGTTTACTGCACATATTGTCCTTGGCTGTGGCCATAGTTTGAGCAGGACCCCTGGGCCCAGATCCGCCTGTCATAATGTTCTTCTTGTAGGTTTCTAGGACTCTCTAGATCCTTCTATTTCCCCATTCTTCCTTGCTTCTCTCCCCTAGAGTCCCAGTGGGAAGTCTTTCCCTCTGTCCCACTTTCCTGGTAAGTGAAGACTTTCATGGGACATGCCTCTTCGGCTAGAGTTCAGATATAAGTAAGTATATACCAATTGACTCTTTCTGCTTCTGGGTTAACTCACTCATTATGACATTTCTAGAATGTTGATGATCTTTGAACCTGGATTTTCTTATATTCAAGGCTGGTCTTAAGGTATTTAAGGCCATAATGAGGCATAAGCATATTAAGCATATGAATCTAGATAGTTTTTATTTTTTATTAATCAATCTACTTGATGCATATGGGTGTTTGCCTGATGTATGCCTGCACACCACAAAAAGAGGGAGTCAGATGCCCTGGTTGTGAGCTGTCACGTTGGTGGAAGCAGTCAAACCCAGATCCTCTGGAAGAATAATCAGTGCTTTTAAATGGCAAGCCATCTCTTCAGTCCCACTAGCACCATGTTAATAAAAGGTCCATCAGTGGATACAGGAATGGGATGGATATTGTGAAGATAGGGAAATGTTTAAAGAGAGGTTGAATCATTCTAGGATGTATCATGAGCAACAGGCCAGAATGAGAAGGCTACTGGGGCTGGAAGTTGGAAAAAAGGGAGAAATTAATAGGCAGT
Source organism: Acomys russatus (assembly GCF_903995435.1). NCBI lineage: Eukaryota > Metazoa > Chordata > Mammalia > Rodentia > Muridae > Acomys > Acomys russatus. Next base: position 10,061,889 of record NC_067153.1, read on the forward strand.
GAAAATGGCAAGGCACTGGATGATTAGGTCATTGTGCTGTCATATGCTCAGAGCATGATGGGAGCTGTGGGATGAACTTTAACTGAGAAATGGTGAAAGAGCATCGTATCACACACCTGTAACCCCAGAACTGAAAGGGAGAGGTAGGAGGTATGCTATAAATTTGTGCCTAGCATTTGCTACACAATTGGTGATTTTGAGGCCAGCTTGAGGTACACAGGAGATCCTCCTGTCTTAAAAGCAACAAAACATGAATTATAATTTATTTTTTTAAAGCCTACTTGCTTTTATATTAATTGTAAGAGGACAAGGAATTTTGCAAAAGTCAACAAGAAAGTAGCAGTAATAATCCAGATGAGAGATATGTGATAAGAAGTGGTAAAATTCTGGATATATTTTCAAAGATAGAGTCAACAGAAAATGCCGACAAATAGGATTTGAAGGGTGAGAGAAAGATGATAAGGTTTTGGCTCGAGAAACTAAAAGGGTGGAGATGCAGTTGCTGAGAAAGGGAGAATATTGGGGAAGCTGGCTTAGTCAGAATGGATGAACGATTAGAATATCAGGAATTTAGTTTTAATCATCGTGAATATAAAATGCTTATTAGACATCCAGTTGGGGGCACTGAGTAGGCAGACAGATCCGAGTCTGAAGTCACAAAGGAGCTCTTCATGCTGAGAAGTCATCAGAATAGAGTGGCATTTAACGTTCTGGAACTGGATGCGACTATTAAGATTGAGTACAGAGATGCTGATGGAATTTGTTTTAACCTGTCTCGGGAGATGTGATCTAATGTCTGTTCATCTCAGATACAGCACAACACAGACCAAGACACATGTCTAACAAAGTTTAGCTGGCCAAACCAATGAGTTTAACTAGGATTTCCTACATTAGCATAGATGAGGAGTTACCTACAAAAGTGGGGGAACGTATGAGTTAATACATCGCTAAAGAAAATGACCCCCATCACCAGCAACTGTTAATAGAGGGCTATGGCCTCCTGGGCCTCACCTTTGCTCCCTCTTGAGTCCTTCCTCCATTTCACAGGGGAAAATCTTGGGCTGATCTTGTAAGGATCGTATGTGAGTAATCATAGCAGCTTTGTTTCCAAGAACGCACCTGTCATATCATCCCTGGTGGAGTCCACAGTACTAACGTAGGAGTTGAGACTTTTAATATTTCCAGGCCAGAGAGGTATGGGAAGAACCAACAAATAACTATGAGAAGTAGACTGCCACAGAGAAAGGAAAGCAGAAACTAGATTGTCCTAGAAGTCACTGTTTAAATGATTACAGCTGAAGTAACATGAGGACTAAAAGTGAACCAGCACTCTTCAAGAAGGAGCAGTCATTCGCAGCTTTGTTACCTATATACTTGGAAAATGGAAGAGATGGTTTACAAGGTTTATATGGGAGCAACAACTTTTGTTGCTTCTCTCTCTCTCTCTCTCTCTCTCTCTCTCTCTCTCTCTCTCGCTCCTTTTTTCTTTTTGAGTTTTGAAGCCAACGTTCAGTCATATAAGAACAGGTGCGTAGGCTGGTGAGGTAGGTCACGAGTAAATGCTGCCAATCCTGATGACCTGATTTCACACAGTGAAAGGAGAGAAATGACTTCAGCAAGGTGGCCTCTGACTTCTACTCATATCCAACCTGCTCACATACATACAAATGCATACGTGTGCACATGTAAAAATAATAAAAACTCAAATTTGAAAAGGCTAAAACACAGACTTAAGTGTGAGTGTTATGAGAGAGCGAGATACTTAGGAAAAGACAGTATTTGCCCAAGACAGGGTTCAGGAGCTTCGAGAGAGTTTTGCTTCAGTGTATTAGTAATAGCTATATTTGTGATTTTGGTGGGTTCTGAAGTTACATTGTTCAAAGATCTTTTAAAGAATCCATTTTGCACTCATTGTACACGGTATTGTGTTACAAAAGGACATTCTCATACAAGCATATAGGGGGTGTGGAACATAATCTCTCCCCGATGTCTATCTGCATCCCTGACTTTTCTCCTTCATTCCCTCCTGTTCTTTTTCTTTCAATAGGTAATTTCACTCCTACTTCACGTCTATACATACGATTTTATGTGCCTACATAAAATATAGGAATCATACATGAGATAGAATTATGTGATACTTAGATATGATTGTTTCCAATTACATCCATTTTCCTGAAAACAATATAAATCAATCTTGGTTGCTGAAAAAAATCCCATTGTGTATACGTGCTTTTTTCTTCATCCTTTCCTCTGTCCTTGGTCACCTAGGTTGGTTTCATATTTAGCTATTTTACATAAACATCGATGTACAAGTATCCCTGTGATACACTGACTTGGACTCCTTTGGGTAAATATTCATAAGTGCTATAGCTAGATCACGGGGTAGATCTGCTTCCTTCCCACATGAATAGCAGCAAAAAAAGGCTTTCCCTTGCACGTGTTTTTATGCGTCTCATTCAGAAGCCATGAAAAGCCAAAGCAAATCAGGACAGTGGCAAATTCTGGGATATTCTAAGTTGATGATAGGAAAGGAATTTTCTTTGCTTGGGATATTGGTCAAAAAAAAAAAACAAAACCCCAATTCTTGGAAACATACTGCTCTTTGTTCTCACTCCTGACTTTAAAGCAACACCCCAAGCACTTGGGCCTTACAAGTCTAAAATCTTTCCAAATCTCTGAAGAGAAATTAAATAAAAAGAAGTTACGTACAAGAAAGCAAGGGAGCATACATTTCATGTGTGTTCTCCTGTATGGCTGTAGTTTCTATTGCTGAGCACCATTCTTGACTTCTTTCTCTTTCAAAGAATTTCATTACAGACTTTCAGTCTCTTTGTTTCCTTTCCTTTTTATTATACTTTGGTATTTCTTCATTCGTTTATTTGGTTTATGAGGCTTTTGGAGGAAGATGAAACAGAAGCATTTTTAACTAGAAGTTTTCTCCTCATGCCATGAAATAGAAACTCAAAGTCCACTGTACTTTTTAATATAGTCATGCACACAGTAATGGGTTTCATAAAGTCAATCATAAAATGTGCATTGACTGTATTTACCTCCATATTCCCCCTTCTCTCTACCCTTCTCAATTATCTTTCTTTTCCCCAAATAGTCCTCCAATAGGAATGAAGAATTCTTTTATTCATGTCATAATATATTAATGATAAATATGATCACATTTGAGAAAAATGTATGAATGAGGCTTAGTCCACATTCTATAGATCCACCCATTTCCAGAAAATTAATTTCATTTTCTTAATTTAATACGAGTTTAATAAGACCCTGCTTTGTATACATACCACATACATACATATATGTATATAACAAATTTAATAAAAAATAGGGCATGATTTTGAACGAGAGCAAGGAGGGCATAAGAGAGGTTTGTGGAAAGAAAGGAAAGGGAAAATAATGTGATTATATTATAATCTCAAAAATAAAACATTTTTAAAATGACACAGAAATCAGCTCTTATGGTAGCGTAGCCATTGGAAATAAGAAAGAGAAACAGACTCAAACTGGTTGAACATTAGTGGAGAAACTGTTAAGGGAAGGTTGCATGGGGCTAGAACAAGAAAATGGAGGACCATCAAAAGTCAAGAGGGTTACTGCCTGGTTTTAGTCTCTGTAGGAACACTTCTACTCTGTACTCAAATCATTACTCTTTTTTTAAGGATTTTGTGTGTGTGTGTGTGTGTGTGTGTGTGTGTGTGTGTGTGTGTGTGTGTGTCATTACATAAGTCCAAACACAGCCATTCCAAGGCTACTTGTATGTGATGTCCTAAGACCCCATGCTACTGTCTAAAATTTCTGATTCTTAAGTTAAATTGTTAGAAAAAAAGGATCTGAGCAGCTCATTATTAGAGAAGTTTCTAGACTTGATTTAATCAAATGTGTGCATAAATGTGTATGTGATTGTGTGTGAGTGTGTGTGTGTGTGTACCTGTGTCTGTGTGTGTTGGTGGGGGTAAGGAGGATGCCTGATCGGATCTGATACTCTTAGAGGCTATGAGCAGTAAAGAGTTCATGGGAAAAATAGGGCACATCGACGAACTAGTTTGCTATTTAAGCTCATTTGGTATGGACAAAAATGGTTTCTTTCCACCTTTAGCTCAATTCTTCAACACAGTGAAGAATAAATAAACATGGAATGATTGATGGGAATTCTAAATGAGGTGGCAAAGGATAAAACATACACAACACAATGTACATCTCTCTTCTCATTCTTGAGTTACTTTCTTCGTGTGTATGCACTGGGATTTTAAATCAAGGCTGTTACAGGAAACCATACAGTCCTGGGTGTTCTTCTACTGACATTACCATAATGGACCAATTTCTTTCTTTCTTTTTTCTTTTTTTTTTTTTAGAATAAAATAAGTCCCTGGTGAAGTGAGTTGTTCCTTGTGGATTTTGTTATGGTTGCCACTGGTGTGAGAAAAGGCCCTGTTGTCTTAGGTCATTATCCAGAAGTTCATATTCATGCTATTACTGATTTGCTTATTATTAAAGGATTAAATTTACATTTGTATTTCCAAATATGTGAAGCCATTTCCTATGTTTCCAAGGGTAAGCATCAGGGAACAAGGAAGATGAGTGATGGGAGGGACAGATCCTAGAATCCAAAATACCTGAACTAGCATGTCTGCTGCCATGAAGGAGCCTTCTATGTCCACTTATTGCTAATTGCCTTTACTTCCTGCTGACACTGTAAGCTACTAAAAGAATTAAAGGTGTATGATTTGACACTTGCATTGTGGCCTTTTACTGTTAAGAACATAGAGGGGAAAATCTAAATAGAAAAGACAGAAGAAAAATCTTGTATGCTAGTAAGATTTATCACTGGTAATTTTATGGCTAAAAAGGTAATAGTTTTGCTTATGTATAAGAAGAGATGAGAGAGATAGATGTGACAATAATCCCTCTGCACTTGACATTTTCATGGGTTTCCTCGATGCTTTCATAAGTTTATTGGAACATTTGGGCTTCTTTGATCTCTCGATGAATTCTCGAGACAACTGTCTATATATTGGACAAATTAAAATATGTAAACTAATAAAGTATAGTAGCAAATAAAAAATTACCTTTGCTCCTTCTAAGATGTTCTTAAATCTACATTAGTTATCTATTTAACTGTCAGTAAGCAAGTATTATAGAGTTTTCTAGATCATCCTGTACCAGAACGGGATGATGAGTGGAAAAGAGAATAGAAACAGTCCAAGAAATGATGACTTCATTGTAGTGATTATTTTCAGCACTTAAGATTTATTCATGTGTTAGGCATTGTGATACATTTTTAGACATTCTTCTTTTAACTTTTTCAAGTATCTCCTAAGGTGAGTAGGATTACCTTCTATCAAATAGGACAGTCAGACTCATATGAGCTTATGGTTTTTGAGCCAAAGTTTTGACAGTTCTGAGGAACAGCAGCATGGGGGCATATCAGATGCAATCAAAAGGCAAAACCAACAGAAGAGTTTCTTATAGACAGTGATTGGGGCTAATATCAGGCAAGCGTATTTGTGCCATCTGTTTGTTCAATTTACTTGCATGACTATAATTTCACTTGGACACCTACTTTTTAATGACATTTTTCAAAAACAACTCTCTTTATATATTTGTCTTCCAGTAAACCAAAGATATACTAAAGAAGCTGAGCTACCCAAGTGTTTCAGCAAATATTTTTATTTTAAATGAATATGCCTTTTTTCCCTCCCAGATATAAAAAAAAGTCTTTTTCTAGTTTCAGTGATTTTACTTCTCATGTTAGTTTTATGTAGCTTAATCTTACGTGACTACAACGTGAAAAGGCAGAAAACTGCTCTCAAGGTCCGACCAGTGCACTCTGGTTGAACTGCTGTTTTTCATTTAATTGTGCTTAGCATGCAGCTTACTGTTGATAGTCTTGTCTGTGTTGACACTTCAGTATTTATTCATTGATAATATGCTGCCAATTATAACTATTTTTATAAGTGATAAACAAAATTTAGTTTTTGATAGTTCAAAAATAATTAACACTTCTCAGAAATGATATTTGCATCCTTTCATTTTCTAATATTTTTAGAATGTAGAAACTTATGAGGCTTCACTAGTCTATTTATGAGCTAAATAAAAACTAACAAGACCAATTCACATTGTAAAACTATACAGCACAAACCTGATTTCTTGTGTCTTTTACTCATGTTGAGTTGGGCTATATTCATAAATTCCTCTTTGGACTATTAAATTGTCACTTAAATACAAATTAGGTAGTTCCTTAATTATTACAGTCAATATATTAAAACACTTCTTAAAAGTGTGATTGTACATGACATTCACTTCAAAATGGAGTTAAATATATTTTCAAAGAATTCTGATAATGCAAAATCCACACCACCGTGTAATAAAAACATACGTAACATTGAAAGACCATAGTGTTAAGAGGCTTTAAATTCATAGTATTTCCAATTTTTATTCCTATCCAAAGATATCCATTGGTTTACTATTTTTTTGTAGTTACAAGTTTAGTTTGGAAATTTACCTACAAAATTATTTTATAACAGAAAATAACATGATTTATTTTTAACATTAGTATTGTAAAACTTGGCTAAATAGAAAGTAGTAAGGCATCTCTCCCCTTCCCCCATAATTACAGCAAGGAAGTTCCAACAAAAACTGGAAGAAAATAAGGAGAGGATATAGATCCGTAACGACAGAAGCAGTCAGAGTTGAATTATTACAACAGGCATCACATGCAGGCGGGACTTACAAGGGAGGTTCCTGTATCACCAAGTGTCTTGCTTAGCTCACATCACTGATTTAATCTTTTCCATCTCCTAATTTTAATGGCTCTGCCTTCCCAAAGGCTGCTGTAATTTATTCCACAGTAATTTAAAAACAAGTGAAATTTAAAATAGAAACATGCTCACTACATTTCATTGTCTTTCCCATTGGTTAACAGCATCCGCATTTGTAGATATAATAGCATCTTCTGCTCTTACTCTAATGAGAATGTTTTTATATCATCGCTGTTTGCTTACTGGAGCCATTTTTATGCTTGTGAGCTATGTGTAAGACACTTTCTCTTCTCCAGTTTAAAATTTAAGAAACTCAATTTTGTTGAATTTATGAGACAAGAGCTATATTCAAATCAAATTTGCCACAAATTTGTGTCATGAGATACTTGAAGTATAATTTTATTTTTCTTCCTAGATCAGACTGGAGTAATCTTTCTCCAACCATGTTTTTAAAATAAACAAAACTACAGTAGTTCTTGGTTTCTGATATGCTCACTCCTTCAGAGATTTGCTTAGAAAAGAGAGAGGAAAAAAAAGTCTTAAATAAGTCCCACCTGGAAACCATGTGCCAACACGGTTAGTGACTTTTTTCTTTAAAGACACAGAAAATAAGAATAAGCATCAATCCACTTATTTGGAAGTGTTATCCAGAGAAAGACACTCCTGAGATTTTCACTGGGATGAACAGGTGAACTGATATGTCATGCTGTCTCAATTCTTTTATCAAACATCTTTTAGAAACCTTGTCAGCATTACGGCAAGTGTGCTGTGATGTCATTCCAGATGGAACTTGGCACTGTTTTCTGGGAAAGTTAAACTTACTCCTTTTCCAGGATTTTTCCAGTGAGTCCTTATAATCCTCCGCCCCTGGTGTTGAACTTGCAATTTTAAGATACCATGATGTGACAGTAAATAGTGACTGTTATTTTTTTTGAAAGTTGACAAATCCCTCTATGTCCTATTCCTCATAACTCCACCAGTCCAAAAAGCCCCCAAATTGGCAAAGAAATTGGATGGAGCTTCTGTTTTTCCACAAATAGTCACAGAGTCTCTGAACATAAGTGTTGAACAAGACATGCCAGTATCAGGAAGAACTTACAGCTCAATGAAAGCATAGAAAAGTAATATTTATAAGAAAACATGATAAGTATGTCTAGGGAGAGGGAACTTATTTCACTCTTCTACTTTGTCCTTAATACCGTAGTGAACAAGGTAATCCAGAAACAATGGCTTTACTGAGAGCAGTCAACAACTAGTATCTAACATTTAAAATATCGTCATTGACCTCAGTGTGGTTGTGCATCCGTGTGAGCTCAGCATCTGAGAACCTAAGGTGGGAGGACTAAGACTTAGAGTCTAGCCTGGACTACCTAATTAGACCTTGTCTCAGACAACATCTAAAAACATAAAACAAAAATAAATGTTACCACACAAAACAGGAAACTACGTGTTTGCTACTTATATAATATTTCTCATACTTAATAAATATCATCGTAACTATTTTACATTTCAGATATTAGGGCTCAGCAAACACAGTGTCCTATTTACTAAATTTCTCATAGCTAGAACGTGTGAATAGGGATTGAAATGCACAAGCTCGGTAGAAGAATAGTATGCTGATAAGCCATTGCTAGTTCCCAGAATCTAAGAAGCCAATCCACTTGGCATGGTATGCAGAGTCGTTAGTGACTTACTATCAACTAGTTCATAAATGTAAGTCTATAATCTCAAGTTCACCAAACATACAGAATTAGAGTCTGTCAACATGCTCAAGACCAACTCTTCCACTAAAAGCTTCAATGAACCAAATGCTATCCACGATGCCTACCACTTACTAAGTTTTGAAGGATGATTCCCCATTTGGCTTTGATGCTCTCTCATGATTAGATTGAACTTATAATAAAAATCCCAAAATACTGTCAAAATATTGCTATAAAATTATAGATACTGGAACCCTTCCTATATTCGCTCTTCTTCGTTGCTGGACAAATGCTTTGTCTATTATTTTAAACATTTCATAAATACAAAGAACAAAAGGAAACTGGGATGTTATAGTGTCAAGCTGATTTCTAGTGAGGTGGCAACAATCTGAACCATGTGGTAGCATTTAAAGCACATTCATGTTGGTTTTCACTTTGTAAACTTATAATAATTTTTTGTTTTTTCTTTCTTTTTTGTTATGATTTATCAGATTACATCCTGTTATCCACTCACTTGTATCTTACCATGGCCTCTTTCACCCTATTACCCTCCTCTAGACCTCTGACAATTTTAAGTAAAAGTTATGTTGCATAGAGATGTCTAAAATTTGAAAACATGCTGTTTGTTCAGGAGAGAAGGCAGTGAAGCATTCTGGGGAGATGAAATGGACTTAGTAGGTGGCTGCTCACTTTCTGGAAATATTTGACCAAGAAATTGGCCTTTTACCTAAATAAATTCATGGAGTTGACTAAGTATTGCTCTCTTACGTGCAAAATGGCATCTAATTTATGAGCTGAAAGATGAGACTTTATGCTCAGTGTGGCTATTGGCCTTTAAGCTAATTCTAGGCAAAAGTGTGATCAGTGAAAGAAAAAGATGACCAGTAAAGTAAGTGGTTTGTGGCAGGTGGCCAGGGTGGCCAGCTCACAATTATAGGTCTTAGAAAATGATTTAGTCACTTGTAGGTAGAACGCTAGTTAGTACCAACCCACTAATGAAAGGGACTACTCAAAAATAAAAATTACATCTGTAACACAATAATGTATAATTATTAGCATATGTATAAATTAATATTTAGTCTTTTCTGAAATAAGTACTTTTATGGTTATTTTTCAAGCTATGAAGCTATGGGTTTTTTATTTTTATTTTTTGGTTGTTGTAGTTTTTTGTTGTTTGTTTTTTTGTGGAAAGTAGAGTGAAGGTTTCTCCAGGGACCACCAGGTCATGGTACTAGTATTGAGGGACTTCTGCATATTTAGTATGTAAAATGGTATTTGTGAAAAATATTTTAAGCAATGATTGTAACATTTACACAGATGTATGCATGCCTCTGAACAGAATATGCACTATGGGGAAATTAACAAAAATTGTTAGAAAAAGTGGACTCTTAACTATAGTTATAAATCTCAAGGAGAAGAAACAGCTCTAATTTATGGCCCACATGGGAGAGGTTTATGGGTGTACTCTTTCTGGATGACTTTCCTCCTCACTCTTACAACTGTGGCACAGAGCAGCAATCACCAGTATGAACTCTATTGTGAAAAGACTGAAATGACCTCATTGAAAATGATTCCCAGAGATTCTTCTTTGCTTTCTGAAGTAATTGCATATGAAATCGATGGCTAGTGCATTTAAATCTATACACATTGCAAATGACAGAAAACACGAAAATGCTAAAAGTGCCCAAAATGTTACATTTTAGCCTGAAAAGAGAGCTGGGCTCTTGTGTTTAAAAGGCTCATACTGAAGTATACACGATTCTTTAAAAATGTAACAAAAACCAATGTTCAATATATTCCTGCAACAATTCCATGTCTATTTGACTTTTGGTAAATAAAGCTCTAAGGGAAGTTTCCTTCCAAATATTTTGTGTCAGAGTGAACAATCTATTGACATGAAATGACGATTAAGTAGTAATTGGGTTTTTTTTTTGTTCCAAATTGGATTATGATTTTAAATAAATAATAATGAATGGTTATGATCCACTAATCAAAAATTATATCATGATTTACAAAATATTTGGTAAATCTGCACATGACTTATTTCGCTACACAACATGGGGCACTTTAATTCACTATGACTAAGATAGAACATCAATAAATAGATCCCACATAAATAATTTGAGGAGGATGTATTACAAAATCAATTAACACAGTATTGTTCTCTATACTATTAAATAATGAACACCGTATAAATGCCATAAAGACTATTAAATTTAAGAAGTTGGTTTAATCTCCCATAATGTCAGGAGATAGCAAATTGATTAAATAAACCACAAAATAGGTGTGTTCTAATACTCTTTGGATCCAGTTTGATAAATAATAAAAAGTTTATCCTATTTCAAAGAATTTGAGCCCATCTGGGTGAGTTGGTGCATGCCTGTAACTCCAGCACTCAGGGAGGAAGAGGCAAGTGGAGCTCTGTGAGTTCAAAGCCAGTCTGGTGTACAAAGTGAGTCTAGGATAGCTGAAGCTACATAAAGAAACCCTGTCTTGAAAAAAAAAAATGGGCTCATTCAAAGTTATCCCTGTCTGATCCTGGTTCATTCTGATGCATTATCATTCTAATACTTAAAAAAAAAATTCATGTAGTCGAAGAACAAAGCCAAATTTAGCTTCCCCTAAAAGGAATGATGTAGGTTGTAATTATTTGTTGTTTTTCATTGTGTTGAGATAATTAAGGGAGCTGTTACCTCTCATTATGTGAGACAAATTGACTCATAATGTGGGTGATATAACAATTCAATATTTAGATGTTTAGGTATTCTGTTCATATATACCACCATTGTGGGCCAGTGTACAGTCAGGTAAATATTCTTAATATAAATAAACAAAAACTCATTTTCAAATAATGAGAAATTAGGAAGCAGAAATTTGAGAATATTCTATACAGTGGAATTATTGCAAGTAAGACATATCTATTCCTTAAGGGTTACAACTTTATCTATAGAATGAGAATTTTTAGTTATATTTATGTAATATTACAGAATATGAAATTATGGTTACTGATGGGACAGACTTTTTCCTGAGTGTGCCTAATTAGAACAAATTTCAATAGATATATGAAGGGTTACAGAAGATAAACAGTCCCTTTCCTTAATTCAAGGAATATTACTTGTAATAAAATTTCCCTTGAAATTGCATTATTCATAATTTGTTATTATGCTATGAATAATAACAGGTTACATTATTATACATACAAACATCACATTATATTTGTTCATTTTCGTTTCCCAACTATTTTTGCTTGCCTTTGCTACTAGTGTCTTTCTAAGAGTAAATAATGTACTTTTGTTTTCATGTCATATGTTTGACGTTATATGTGCATATATAGAAATAGATGTCTATTCTAAGTATTGAGAATACAGAGAAAAATCTGTAGCATCTGTCTTTCCACCCATTATCCTCTCTGATTCCTCCTCTGCCTTCCTCCTTAAGCCATTCCACCCTGGCCATACAGCCTTTCTACGTTCATGTCACACACACACACACACACACACACACACACACACACACACACACACACTACGCACATACAGTATAACTCAGATATTTCAACTTGTATATATGTCATCTAGAAAAGCATTTCTATAACATTGATATGAATAATCTAACTTTTTTTTTTTTACTGTTAGTACCGAGAATCTGGACATACCACTTTATTTAAGGTCCCAGATAAGGAAATACAATGTTTATCAGAATATTTTGAAGTAGGAGTCATAGCATAGAAAATACAGAAAGTAAGTAAACAGAGAGAAAAACATTAAGCAGTGATGTGTGTTGTCATGGTAGTCATCAACTAGAAACCGTTTTTCATGGGTTGGTCAAGAAAGACCTCTGTAACATAGTTGCATTTAAAAATGAGATCTAAATGACAAAAGGCAGAGGAAGCACTGGAAAGAACCATTTAAGGAAAAGACTTGCAAATGCCAGGTCCAACACACATAGGGGCATGACATATTTAAGGAATTAGAAGAGGTAAGAATAGCCGGGGTCTAGTTAAGAGAGACAAAATAGAAAGTAAGATACATACACGCCACATTATGCAAAGCCTCATAGATGCGTATGAAACCATACAGCCATATAAAACCTTTGGAGCATATTTTTTAATGCTATGAGAGACTATTTGTTAAGGGCTTCAAACAAAGAACATATGGGGTCTGGTGTATATATAACACAGATTTTACATAGCCAGATGAATACAAAATTGATTAGATGTCTGTTATTCAGGCAAGAGAAGGCGCTGGCTTAGATTAAAGTAGAAGTATTTAAGAAGTCAATTTGGGAATGTTTGGGATTAGAAATGTGAAATCCCCCTCAAGAATAGTCATAGGGGAGGGGGATAAGGGGAAAATGGGAGGGAGGGAAGAATGGGAGGATACAAGGGATGGGAAAACCATTGAGATGTAACAAGAAATAATTAATAAAAAATTAAAAAAGAAATGTAGAATTTGCTGAAAGAGTAGATATGGAGAGGTATCAAAGAGGAAAATTAAACGTACTTCCTCTTATTGCCTATCATTTAGCTTCTGCAGGGAAGTGAGTAGTTTAATAAACTGTGATGAGGAATACCATGGTAGGTGAAGGAGGTGGCAATAGAAGCCCTAAGTACTGTGTGGGATATATACTGTGAATAGTTAACATTCCTAATGAGTACATCAAGGGATTGGAGGACTTATGAATGTAGGAGGCATCAGGATATAATAGACCTTGTAGCCGTAGCCTTAGTGCTGAAGACATGGAGGAGTTGTGAAGAGGCAGTCTCATCTTCAGTGCACATGGAAGGCCGATGGGAGCAGAGGGTGGCGGCAGTGCTGACAGGACAGAAGCATTCATATGTAAGATGTGAAGGCAGGCACTTTCCCCCTCTGGACCTTTGTGTGTGTGCAGCTCTGGGAAGGTGCTACTCACATCTGAGAAGAGTCTTTTTCTCCCCAAGTTATCTTTCCTGTAAGCACAATTCACATATCTTCCCAGAGCACTGTCTCTTAGGTGACTGTAGATCCAATCAACGTTACAATCATTAAGCCTAAAAGTGTATTCTTTCAGCTTAGGTAATATTAGGTTTTTACGTATGAGCATCTTTGGTGCTCAAAAGATACACATGCTGAAAGTCATCCACTTATTAAATGGCGAGGGTTGGAAGAAGATGTAAGTGTTCTTTTTAAAAATAATTTTCTTTTACCTTAAGAATTTCAAACATGTATACAACAAAATATGAAAAAAGAAGAGACAATTTTTTTCCTAGTTGGAGGAGCTAGATGGAATTGGGGAAGGGGAGAATATGGTCAAATCACTTTGTACAAACTTCTCAAAAAATAAAGAAAAAAATACCCTATCTACCCTCCCATCCATCCCATCTCCACTTATTCTCTCATAAACTCTTATACTCTAATATGTACTTACTTCATGTCTTTTTTCTTGAGTTTTCTTTGCTTTTTCTGATTTTATGTTTATTGTATGTGTGTTTTCTGTATGCACGTATGTCTGTGGACCACGCATGTGTAGTGCCAAGGGGGAGACTGGATCCTCTGGAACTGGAGTTACATGAGCTGCCACATGCCCTGGGAACTGAACCCTGGTACTCTGGACAAGAGGTCAGTGCTCTTGCCCCCTAAACCATCTATCCAGCCCCTTCCTAAGTGTTCTTGTTCTTCCCATTGTCACTTAAAAAAAACTTTTATGATAGCAAGTATTGGTTTTTCACAGATAATATTTATCATGTTGAAATATCTTCACTCTACTGCAAGTCTATGAAGGGGTTTCTCATAAAAAGGCGGCTGGGGTCTTCATAGGGCTATTTCTGAATCAACTGACATCATAATATGATTTTGGTTCTTGAGTCCATTTATATGATGAATTACATTCACTGATTTATGTATGTTGCGCCCTCCATGCATCACTGGAATAAAGCTAATTTCACCATCAACTTGAATGGTTGGATAGGTACTTGAATATAGTTTGTAAGTAAACAGCTGAGAACTTTTGTGTCAATGTTCACCAGTGAGATTAGCCCATGGTTCTAATTTCCTTTGTTCCTTTATCTTCTTTCTATCAGGATAATGCCTATTTCATATGAAGAGTTTGGAGAGGTTCCCTTGTTTTCTATTTTACAGAATAGTTTTAGGAGTGTTAGTAGTACTTCTTCTGTGAAAATCTAGTATAATTGTATGCTGAATCCATCTAGCCCTGGGCTTTTTAAATTGGGAGACTTTTGATTACTGTTTCAATTTGATTGGTTGTTCAGATTTGTTTAAGTTATTCATTTCATACTGGTTTAATTTTGATAGGTTATAAAATTCTTCCATTTTTAAAAAAGATTTTCCAATTTGGTGAAATATGTATTTTTAAAGTATGTACACAAGATTCTTGAAATTGGAATTTTCTCAGTATCTGTTGTATTTTTTCTTAATTCTTTTATTCTTTATCTTTTATCTATACTTTTATTAATTTGGGTCTTCTCTCTTTTGTGCTTGTGTGCTTGGGTAAAGATTTGTAAATTTTATTTATCTTTTCAAATAACTGTTTCATTGATTTGCTTTATTGTTTCATTTTTATTTCATTAAATTCTTCCTTGATCTTCATTATTTCTTTTCACCTACAACTTTGATGATTGGATCATTCTTGATTTCCCAATACTTTAAGATTCATCATTGGATTGTATATTTCCAACTTCTCTGTTTTTTTTGTTTTTGTTTTTGCATAGGTACTTAGAGCTATAAACTTTCCTCTCAGAGCATCTTTCATTTTATCCCTTAGGTTTAGGTATGCTCTTTATTTGTATTTAATTCTAGCATATTTAATTTCTTTCTTGGTTCCTGCATTGCTCCATTCATCATTCAATAGTGTTGTTCAATCTCCATGAGTTTGCATATTTTCTGTAGTTTTTCCTGCTGTTGATTTCTAGCTGTATTCCATTATGGTCACATAGAAGACAGAATATTGTTTCAATTTTCATATACTTCTTGATGCTTGCTTTGTGTCATAAAATGTGATCTATTTTAGGGATATTTCCTTGGTGGTACTGAGACGAATGTGTATTTTTTGGTGTTTGAGTCAACTGTTCTGTAAGCATCTATTATGTCCATTTGACCCA
This sequence comes from Acomys russatus, assembly GCF_903995435.1. Lineage (NCBI taxonomy): Eukaryota > Metazoa > Chordata > Mammalia > Rodentia > Muridae > Acomys > Acomys russatus. The sequence goes on from NC_067153.1 coordinate 10,077,452, forward strand.
TAATGTTATTTAATTCCAGTGTTTCTTATTCATGTTTTATAGTTATCTCCTTAATGGCGAAAGTAGGTTAATGAAATCACCCAGTAGTACTGTGCTATAGTAAATCTATGATAATAATCTATTAAAATTATCTTTACAAAATTGGTTGAGCTTATAGTTGGTATTTATATTTTAAAATTATAATTTCCTCTTGAAGTCTTGTTCCTTTTATCTGTATGAAGTCACCCTCTGTGGCTGTTTGAATATGAATTGCTCCCATTGGCTCATAGATTTGAATGCTTAGTCATCATGGAGTGCCACTACTGGAGAATAATTAGGAAGTGTGGCCTTGTTTGGGTAGCTGTTGCCTGCTGGAAGTGTGTCACTTGAGGTGGGCTCTGAGATCTCAACAGCCCAAGCCAGGCTTTCTCTTACTGCTTCCTGTGGATCCAGACGTCGAACTCTCTGCTACTTCTAACATCATGGCTACCTGTGTGCTAGCATACTCAGTCTACCTGCACAGAAGAGAAACTCACTCATAAGTTCCCTAGCCTTTTCTATCTTTTCATGACTCATTGATTGGTGGCAGATGGCAATAAGTTGCCCCATCTCCCCTTAAAAAATGCCAAGGGCTATACTGGAGAGATGTTGATCAAAGATGGACATTTTTGTTTTTTTTGTTTTTTTTTTGAGGAATACCTATGGGAATCTAATGAGTAGCATGGAGATTTCAGTCAACACTAGTATCACATCATATATTTGATATTTTGGTAAAAGCTATTAGGTATTCTCTATTCCACAACATGGTAACTCTTAGAAGAGATGCATGAGTTAATTAATTGTGGTAATACTCTCAAATCATTAACCTACACACTATAAACATACACTTTTGCCAATAATGCTGCAATAAAGCTGGGGAAAAGAAAGAATAAAAACCCTTCACACACTGGGCTCTGGGCTATCAGTCTCTCAGTCTCAGCTCTAATGACTCTTTTTCACTAACTCCTAACTCTGTGTGATTTTCAACCTATTTTCCTATTTATCCCCTCATCTAACACGCCCCTTTCTACAATGTAAAATCTTCATTATTTGATAGTAAATACAGGGTTGGGGACCCTCACATTTATTGCTCGAAGTCCAGGCATTTCACCTTTCCTAAAGGAGAGGAGGTCCAATCTTCCCTGAAAGCAGGGTTTGGGTGGGAAGGTCTCATTGAAGGAGTGAACAGAAGCAACTGTTAGCCGCCGAAGGATATTCATTCTTATCTCTATTCATTCTTCGTAAGTAGTTACACACTGGCTGCCCCTATGACGATTCCAATCTAGACTTGTGTCTGAAGGATAAATTAAATACAAGATGGGAGCCGTAACTATGGATGTAGGTCTGTAGCAGCGCCTTCTCGCGCACACAGAATTCCTTGGCTTTGGGGACGGAAAACGCAAGTGGAGACTACCATTTGTTCCTTCAAATATTCACAAAACTTTGCTGTTGTTCTGTTTAGTTGAACACCAAAAGCCCATAGATAGCCAATCTCATTATGTATAGAGCTAAGTTAAGAGTGGGGTAAATATTTAGCCAGAATGTTGAGTTTCAGGGAGCTTTGAGGATAAAATACAGACTAAGGATCATGAGACAATGAATACATCCATGTAAAAATAAATGAAAAACAGGAGCTGAGGACACCAAAGACATTACATTTGTTAAAAATCTCAGGGGGAAAAAAAAGTTAGTTACCTCAGGCCAAACCAGCTCTATGTCCGACCCACAGCCTCCACAGCTCGCACAGCTTGCCCCTCTCAGGCCCCGCCCCTCGCCCCCGCCCCTCGCCCCGCCCCCGCCCCTCGCCCCGCCCTATTAGTCTGGCCGCTCTTGCCCCGCTGGCTCCGCCCTCTTCCTCTCCCACCAAGCCCGGCGCCGTACAAACCCTTGACTGATCCCGCCCACTCCCCTCTGTCAACCAATAAAAAATGGTTTCGTCACTTGCCACCGCCAGGTCGCGGGTGACGTACGCGTCTCCCCCCTCCCCCCGCCCTCTCTCCCCAGCGCCTCTGGGTTCTAGGAAGATGGCGAAGGTCACAGAGCGTTATGATGTGACATGGGAAGGTAATTTCGGACGGGGAGGGTGCAGGAAGTCCCAAAGTCCTGGGAAATGGTTCAGAAGTACCCGGTATCCCGGAAGAGGTTCGTACTCCGCTGTGTCCTCTGCCGGGTTGCTCTCCCTGAACGGGCCAAACCGAGTGGAGACTGAGGCCGCTTCCTTCCTGGGCCCGGCTGTGGTCTGCGGTGTACCCTGTCGTGTTTTCTCATCCGTACACCGATCCACCTGCCTCCCTCCGCACCGGTGCTGTCGTATTCTATGTAGGAGGCAGGTGGAACGCGGGGCTGCGACTGTCACACTGCATGTGGTTTCTGGGAGGCGTGGAGGAGGCGGGAACGACTTATGGAAGCTTGTTTGAAGCCAAGAAATAGGCCCACTGAGGCCTGTTCTTCTAAGTGTTTGGAAGGGCTAAAGTGTGTAGAAAAGGTGTGTGGGAGCTTCATAAACAAATTTGATTCTTCAACATGCACTTTTTAATTTGTTCTCAAATGTCTTCCCCTTATAATTTCACGGACCAAATCTACTCAAAGTGCGCACAACATAGCTTCCTACATAATTTCTACCAATTAATTCATTTCCTGAACTGGAGCTGGTTAATTTGGAGGCATGTGTTCACATGTAGTCTTTTCCTGTTTGGTTGATCAAGAGTGGAGAATCTTTAAATAAACATCCACATCTTGGATCAGCTCTGTGTGAACTGTTACCTCTCTCAAACACGTTGGTGGGAGTTAGGGGTAAGAAAATAAATGAGTTTTATTAAAGCTTGGAGTTTGTGTTCATGGACAGTCCCAGTAGTTAGCACCGTACGGTTATACGACTATAGCTAATTTGCCCCTCAAATGCTTTCATGGGAACTTTAACATGTAAAGTGAAATTTACATGTATTTTTTTTTTATCATGAATAAATCTCAACTATAAGGGCCAGAAGTTTATTATATTGGATAAAGATCTTAAGTTGTAGTTCTTGTATATGTCAAGTAAGATACAGTCTAAGCCTTCAAAGAGTTTACAGTTTAATGGACCAACAAACCTATCAATTCATTTTTAAAAGGCCTGTGTCAATATGTACCCTTCAGCTATGACATAGGTGAATGAGTGTTCTTCTGAATGCTTTTTAAATATGTTATAAATATTTCATGGTCCTTCAGAAGTGAAATTATAAAGGCCTTTGAGAATAGCTTTTAAAAGTTTTTTAACATGTGTACTATCAAGAGACAAGTTGCTATGTCACTACCAGCAAGCAAAATGGCTCTGTGTAGCTTTGTACTGTCCTGTGGGCCTTCTAAAATACAGTGATGCAACTAGATTTGGACTAGCTACTACTGTACAAATTTGTTGTGCAACAAAAGAAGAAATCATTTTACATTGGTCGGTAAAGTCTTAACATGAGATAAAAGATTGTGCTATTGGTCAATAGTATTGTCAGTCTGCTGAAAGATCTGGCTCTTGGTGGCATCCAGCCTGTGCCACAGACTGCCCTACACTTGTGAGCTGGCTATGCTTGTCTCTCCCAAATTGCCTAAATTGCCATGTCCTTGTCTTTGGGGTAGGCACATGCAATTCCCTCCACCGATATTGCATTCCCCTCCACAGTCTCACTCCTCCCTTTTCTCCCTCCGTTAAACTTGAATCTCTCAGAATTGTGGTTCAATATTACATGTTGCAGAACTCGTAAGCATGCGTCTTCTTAGCCCTGCCACCGTATTTACAAAAGGAAGAAAGGAAAAACAAGAAAATAAAATACCCAAAATACCCAAGCAACAGAATGGAACAAAAGCTGCTCCTGGATTTGTGTGCCTTCTTACTGTACTGAAGCACTCACTTGCTTGCATTACTTCAGAATTTGTCCTCTATTAAGATGAAAGGAACTAAGTCTGCTGTACTCACTGTTATGTAACTAGTGCTTGACACATGGGAGAAACGATTTATTGATTGAAATGTGGAAAGGGTTGATAATCAACACTAATAAGTTGTCCATGATTTTTCTAGCTTTCTGGCCATTTATTATCTTAGGTAGACTTAGGCACTCTGATGATGAGAACACAGTTTCCTTATTTTGTAAAATGAAGGCTTAACTTTCCCCAAAGCCTCTGTTTTATGCGGGGGGAAATTGTAGGTTGTTATTTCAGAGACTTGTAAGAACAAATTTTTGGAATGTGAGCAGTTGGTGAGAGGACATTGAGAGACGGTATTTTGTTTCAATATTGTGGACAGTGTCAGCTGTAGCCTTAGGAATTCCATTAGCATCATAAGCTGGTCCAAAGAACACTATAGTGCGTGTGTGTGTGTGTGTGTGTACACATGTGTGTACGCGCGCGCGCACACGTGTGGGCCTCTCTGTGTGTCTTTGAGATACATGAGAGTGTAGGTGTGCCTAGGCACAGAGAAGCCAGAAGAGGAAGTTATGTGCCTTACTATTTCACTCTCCACCTTATTCCTTTGAGACAGGGCCTCTCACTGAACCCGAAGCTAGTAGGCAGCAAGCCCTGGTATCTCCCTCTCTGCCCTTCCCAGTATTGGGCTTGCAGCCAGGCAGGGCTTTTTATGTAATGTGAGAGATTCAACTCAGGTTCTTGTGCTTGCTAAGCAAGGACCCTTACCCAGCTGGAGCTCATAGGCACTGAGTACCTCCCCTGCCCGTGAGCACCTCCCCTCCCCTGTAATTCTTGTAATAGACGTGTACAAAATGAGTGTGCCAGCTATAGCTACACAGAGAAACCCTGTCTCAAAACAAAACAGAATGAAACAAAACTTACCAAAAAAAAAAAAAAAAAAAAAAAAAAAAAAAAGAGTCTGTCTAGAAGACTGTAGTAAGCCTACCACTCTTTTACGATGCCATAAAGGAATAGAATGGAGGGTCTTTTTGCAATCCACCTGAAAGCATTTGGCAGGTAGAATATTATTTAGGAACTTGCAGATAGAAAAGAGTTGTAAGGAAAGTAGTCAGATTTCTTGAGAGTATGTATGTAGCAGGGCTGGATAGGTTATCTTGGGCAATGCCTAACATATAAGAGATAGAAAATGAGAGGCCCAGAGGCACTCAGAGGAAGGGGAAGCAGGCTATCTGGATGAAGATGAGACCTGAGAGTCTGTGGTCATATGCAGAGGAGGTCCCCTTTTGTCAGAAGTCTAGGGCAGGGGAATAGGGTGAAGGAGGGAGGGTGGCAACGGAAAGATACAAAGGAGGGCATAACAATTAGAGTGCAATCTGAATAAATTATAAAACAATATTAAAATATTGTATAGAATTTTATTTTCCCATTTTCACTTCATCCCTTAAGAAGTTACAGTTTTGAGGTTTCATGGATGTCACTTCTTCATTTCTAGAAGACAGGCTCACAGCCGACTTCCTGTTCCACCTACGCTTCAGCCTCCTTTTCCAGGATTTTCCCTGGGCCTTAGGTGCAGGGTCTGTGTTGTGGATTTATCAACAGTTTGGTTTCTATGTTTTACTTTTTTTAAGGTGCTAGGAAGACCTGTGCCAATTTGAATGTTTATATTTTATACATCTGTGTGTTATGCTTGCTGTTACAGATTATGCCCTCTGAGCTAGATTTTGGCTCTGGCTCTGTCTCTCTGTCTCCGTCTCTGTGTCTCTCTCTGCCTCTGTTTCTCTTTCTTTGTGTGTGTGTGTGTGTGTGTGTGTGTGTGTGTGTGTGTGTGTGCGTGTGTGTGTATGATATAGGTGTGGGTGTAGATGCCCTAAGTTCCTGCCAGGTGTTTTGTCTTTTGATTTGTACCTAATTTTTCAAAACCGTTTTCTCTCACTACACCTTGAACTCTGATTGGCTGGACTGATTGGTCAGTGGGTTCTCAGGATCCTCTTGTCTCTATTCCCATTACTGAGATTGAGATGGTGTTACCATGTCCAGCTTTTTTCAAGGTTTCTAGGGGTTGGAACTAAGGTGTTTATTCTTCTGTAGCATGCACTTTAGCAGCTGAGCCATCTCTCTCCCCAGCCCCTTGCTTTTGTTTCTTAACACCACCCTTGGCTCACTTCCCACTCTTCACACTGTTCTTTTGATGGGTTCTCTGCATCTGTCTACTCTCAAATGCCAGAAGACACTAGATTGATTTCACATCTCACTAGTGCATTGCGGTACATAGTTAGAAGAACACTTCTACTGAAATTTCTGTACATTGAAACACACCTGCCCGAGCCCTTAAGCCTCATGGCAATTTTCATTATCCTGTAGCTGATTTGATCCAAATTTGTGGGACTATAAACAATTTTTAAAAAGTATATGCTGATTCACATAAGTGAATCTCTAAGTAGTATTTCAGAATTCATATTGGGGAGGAGGAAATACAAGGGTAGAGAATGGAGTTTTGGACAAAAGAAACAGAGTAGAAAGCAGGCTGTTTCCTCATCTATCAAGGTCCAGGTGTCGTAGCACAATGGCACCTAGTCCTTAGGGAAGGATGAAAAGGACAGTCCCATTTGCAGCCTCTCATATTGACTTTATGCCCAAGGCAGAGACAGTAGTCAATACCATGTACAAGAGAGTGGTGAGTAGCTTACACATATAGTATATAATAAAATGACTTTGTCTTTGAAGAGCACGCTTTTTTGGGGAACAGCCTAAAATGGAAGTATATTCAAGGGAGATTGTCCCCCAAATTTTATTTCTACCAAGAGATTGTATCTTATTTTACTTACAGTTAAGGTAACCAAAATTTTTGTAGTATTTTACACTTGCTAGAAAGTTCTATGTAAATTACTTGATCTTAGGAGCCCTAAACTCAGACCACATAAATGGGGGCAACATATGTGTGAAGTTGGCTGAGAGTCTATAGTAATGCCTATGAGGAGTTGTCAAGTGCATGACCTTTTAATAGAAATGAAAATATGCTTAGAAGCAACACAAAAGTCCCAAATCACAGCAATGTCCAAACGTGTGCGCTCTCGGTTTTGCTGTATTTAACTTTCTTGAGAGACCTATAAAGCTTGTAATCCTGTGCATTTAACAACCAAAGTGGCAGACGTGTTAAATGCTAAGTCCCCAGTCACCGCGGCTAGGTTGATGAGGCACGGCTGATTTAATACTAGTCCCCTGACTAGAGCTCATGCTCTTTCTTCTTCGTGCCTTCAGCCAGGCGTCAGCATATTTTTTTCCAGTCAAGAACCAGATAGTAAATGTTAGCAGCTTTGTGTATTATTTGGCTTGTGTTGGCTTTTCTTGTAACATTGCAGCACAGAAGGGGGGGGGGGGAGGTAGGTTCTAATAAAAATTTGCTTGCAAAGCAATTGGCATTAAATTTTGACCAGGAGGTGGTAATTTCTTCACTCAAGTTTAAGCTCTCTGATAGAAATGCAAAGTGAAGAGCAAGCCTGAGATGCTGTGTTAGAACAGAGTAGTGTTTGCAGGTGGCACTGACTGTGCACTCACCTAGGGAGAAGCTTCAAACTCTGCTGACTGGCCATAAGAGAATGAGTAGTCGGCATCAAATCTGAGCTGCTAAGGGCTGAAATATTTGCAGTAACCATTGTATTATAAGTTCATATTATGCCAGGTCCTGCTTGCAACACAGACAATTAATTAAGAATGCTCCCTACAATAGCCAAATTATACAAGTATTATTTTCATCTTCACTTGGTAGATGAGACCATTGAAGTGCGAAAGAAAGCGTGTTATGTACGCAGCTGACAGTTGGCGGTGCCTTACCTATGACAGGTACACTGCAGTAAGTGTCTTAACCAGGAGTTGTTCCCATCCTGTTCTGGAGGGTAGGAAGTGGGGAGGTCAGTCCTGACAGACCCAGTGTCTACTGAGGATTGCTAGTGGTCAAAAGCCTAGAAAAAACAGAGCCTCTTTGTTTGGTTTGGTTTGGTTTTTTGAGACAGGGTTTTTCTGTTTAGCCTTGGCTGTCCTGGACTTGCTTTGTAGACCGGGCTGGCCTCTAACTCACAGCGATCCACCTGCCTCTGCCTCCTGAATGCTGGGATTAAAGTGCTGGGATTAAACCACCACCTGGCTAACAGCCTCTTAGGTTTTGTGAGGGCGCTGATTACTTCACAGGGGTCCATCACCACTTAGGATTTGTATTTGTATTTAGTTTGTATTTAGCCTGTAATATTATGTAAAAGGAACCAGATTAGATATGCTTTTAAAATACTTTGTTGTTTTTGCTTTATAGTCAGTTATTAGTACTCCAGAATGGGCTTTTTTGGGGGGGGGGGGCGGGGTCAGTGGTTCTGATGAAGGCATTCTGCCTCTCAACTCCTGTGGGAAGGACAACAGTCTGTATATATAGACAAGACATAAGGGACTGAATTTATTTTTCTTCTTAAAAAATCAGGAGCCCTCTTCTGTTTTAAATAACCCACCTTGATAAGTGATACTCCTGCCAAGTCACTGCTGTGCTTATGATATCGATCCATTCCTTAGGACAGAGCCTAGGGATCTAATAAGCACTTAGAGGTTCCACCACAATCTGCTTGTATTAGGAATCGCATTTCCAGCCCACGAGCTTTGGGAGACTTTTAAACCACAGCAGAGTTCTTTAGCCCAGTTTCCTATTGAATTGTAATTTGCAAAGCTGTTCTGTGTTACCAATGCAGCTAACAATGCAGTTGATTTTACTGACATTATTCGTATTGTCTCCTAAGTTCAACCAAAGATTTCTTTGTTGCAATTGTTTTCTTGTTTACTTCCTTGCATGGCAATGTATTATTTAGGAAATTTGGGGTGAATACCCCTTTGTTGGTGATAGCCCCATATAATACTCTAATTATAAAAATTATTGAAAAAATTTACATCCATATGTTACAAAAATATGTTGAATATTTTGAGATGTTTACATATAATTATATTGTATTGTGTGCTTTTTTTTTAAAAAAGAAAATATCTCTGCCTTTTATCAAACCCTTGAAAGTAGTCTATATTTCCCTCACCCTCTAATTAAGACCTACAGTTTCCCAAGGTGATACAGGGCCTATGTAGCAAACCCATGGCATGGTGTTCTTTACATTTAAAGATGGTTGCCATATCACAGATTTGCCTACAAGTTAAATTCATTTCCTTATATAAGTGGTTGATTTCCTTTAGCCAATATTTTGATGTCTACCATATGTTCATATATGTGTATATATAAAGAACTTGAATATTACATTTTTTCAGAAATGCGAGATAAAATGAGAAAATGGAGAGAAGAAAACTCCAGAAATAGTGAACAAATTATGGAAGTTGGAGAAGAATTAATTAATGATTATGCTTCTAAGCTTGGGGATGACAGTAAGTTTTCAGTTGTTATCTGTAGGCTCAGCATGTCTTATTTAGGACTGTCCATTTTTTAAGTGTGTCTTCAGTAACTTTTTACCTCTTACTTATATCACTTCTTTGTTTCAGGAGATGTGTAATGAATTGTACTTTAGCTTAAGGAGGATTTACAGATATTCGTAGTAGTTGTAGCCGTTACTTTTCTATTGCGGTGATACAGCAGTGTGGCTGTGCTAGCTAATAGAAGGAAGAGTCAGTGGTCAGTGGTCTGCTTTTATGTCAGCCTAACACAGGCGAGAGTCTTTATGGAAGAAGGACGTCACTTGAGAAAGTGCCTCCACCAGATTGTCCTGTGGGCAAGCCAAGCCCCTGGTGCTTTTTTTTTTTTGGTCTGATGATGTGTATGGGGGGCCCAGTTCACTGTGGGTGGGGCCACCTCTGTGCTGATGGTTATGGGTTGTAGAAGGCAGGCTGAGGGAGGCAATAAGCAGCACTCCTCCATTGCTCTGCATTGGTTCCTGCTTCCATGTTTCTATGTTGAGTGCCTGCTCTGACTTTCCTGAAAGATAAATTTCAAGGTGTAAATGGAACTAAACCCTTTCTTCCCCAGATTGCTTTTGGTCATGGTGCTTTATCCCAGCAGCAGAAACTCCAGCTAAGACAGTTTATTTGGATTTATGCTTCCTGGAGGTGAGAGTCCATAGTGCAGGCAGGAGCAGGAAACTACAGACTCACCTCTTGAGCCAACATCATGAAGCAAAGGCTTTAAAACCTCAAATCCTGTCCCCAAAGATATACTTCCCCAGCAAGGCCCTATCTCTTACAGCTCCCCAAACAACTAGGAGCCAAGGTTTCAAGTGCCGGGGACTGTGGGGGACAGTCTTACCCAAACCCCCACAGAAGCGAAGCCACTGCACAGGCACTTTTGTTTTAAAGGCTCACAAAGCTGGTACAGGTTTAGCCAGTGTAGGATTCCGAATGGCATTCTAATCTGGTCAAAATGTATTTCATAGAGAACTTTAGAATTTAGTATGTGTTTAATGTTTATCGATTTTTTATTTCAGAAGGTTTTATGTTGCTGAATACTTATAAAGATGCATTTGTATGTTTAGAAGTAATATTGTTAATTTCTGTAATAAATAACGTTCTTTAAAATATTTGAAAATGGAACAATTTATTAATTTCTGCTTGGGAAATTTCTACACTGAAATCAGTTTCCCCCCTCCCCCCATCTCATGTATCTAGTTTGGATCATATATGAACAGGTGATGATTGCAGCCCTAGACTATGGTCGGGATGACTTGGCATTGGTAAGTATTTAGTTATATTTTACCCTATATTTAATTTGCTTTATTTATGAGTTATATATTAGTAAGTTTAAAGTTTACTATAGGGCGTGTGCTAAATGCTTTCTGTAACAAGTTTTGAATGCTCCTTTAAGTGCAAGGCTAGGCTTGTAATTCAGTGGTAGAATGCTTGGCTAGCTTGTAGAAGGCTACAGGCTCCCTCTCTAGCTTCATGCATACAAAGAAAAACAACAAAAACACTGCACCAATGGAGCAACAAATGAAACCACATTCTTTGAGGCACAAATAAATCATTTGTGAAATATAATTACAATTGTTCATTTTTGTTGTTTTCTGTTTGTTTTTGATTTTTTGTTTGTTGGTTTGTTTTAACACATCATGTTTTCAGTTTTGTCTTCAGGAGTTAAGAAGGCAGTTCCCTGGTAGTCACAGAGTTAAGCGGTTAACAGGCATGCGGTTTGAAGCAATGGAAAGGTAAGCATATCTAGTGAGCAATGTGATTTCGCTTGAACATGGTGCACACAGAAGCTACATCCACAGTGCACTGTTGATGAGAAGGGCTTTGTGCTCCTGCCCTGTGTCTAATGTCAGAGTGCTTCTCAAGACAGAACCACCCATTCTTCTAGGAGTACTGTTTGACATGGCATGTGACCCACTTGCTTCTTCTGGCTAGTGAAGATAGGTCATGCTTTACCAGAAGAGCTGACCTTAGGTCTCAGTTACAGCATTTTCTAGGTTTTTTTCTTTTGTTTTGTTTTGTTGGCTTTCCAAGACAGGGTCTCTCTGTGTAGCCTTGGCTGTCCTGGACTCACTTTGTAGAACAGGCTGGCCTCGAACTCACAGAGATACGCCTGCCTCTGCCTCCCAAGTGCTGGGATTAAAGGTGTGTGCCACCACTGCCTGGTGCATTTTCTAGTTTTTGACTTGACAGGTAAATATTAAGGCTTTTCAGCTTTATTCCGCTTATTATCAACGTCCTAGGCTTTGAGGGACATGTACTCACCATAGTAATGGAAGGCATGATCATCATTTAGACCAAGAGTTTTTAACCTTTTAGAAAAATAACTCTGTTTTGAGAAATACATTTAGCCCAGGAATCGAGAGGAGAGATGTTTCATTTTAATTGGCGCACAGGTTGGGACCCATTTGGGCCTGTGTTGAGACATCAGAAGCACATTTGCGGGGAAGCCCAGAAGAATTAAGAGTTCATTGTGGCTAGAGTGTGAGGTGAGGTGGAGTTCTTGACAAGGATTGATGTAGAGATCACAGGCAGTTGATGGTTATACGCCACTAATATGCCCTATTAATGGGTATCTACCGAAGATATGAAAAAGCCACTTTAGGTTATTTAAGGAAAGTGACAACCTTTGAATTTATCTGTAAAAACCTTCTTTGCCACTGATTAGTCTAACAAGGAACAGTTTTGATCCTCATGTACTACTTTTTGTAAACTACAGCAGAACATAGAGGATGGGAAGATGAGTTCAGAGATAGAAAGTGGACTTCCAGTAACATTTTGGAAGTAAAAGGAGAAGATAAAAATGACTTGGTTTTCTGCCTTTTATGCTGTTGTCTTTAATCTAAGAAAACAAAACAAAAATAAGAAATACTAGGTTTTGGTGGGAAAATTGAGTTTGGTATATCATCACGGATATCAAACTGAATAAGGAGCAATTTGAATATAGATTCTTGAGAGATGTGTTGGTGGGGCCAAACTGGAGACAACTTCCCTTTAGACTGGTCAGCTTGAGTTGGTAGGACAGTGTCATCGAACCAATAGACAGTGAGAACGCGAGCCGCTGCGCCTGTGCCTGTGTGCTCAAGAGTGTTGGACTATCCTGGGGTTTTCCTGATCGTTAGGAACAGAGAAATATGTGTTGCTCCATTTGTTTGTATCTTTCCTCGGCTTTGCACCTTGTCCACAGAGCCTTCAGTTTCTTTCATCTACTGTATTCATGTGTTCACTGCTGCAGTTGATGACTTTATTGCCACAATCTCAAAACTCAGAAACAAAAAACAAAACAAAAAGCCCCAACCCATTATTTTAGCCTTGTTTACTAGGTTTTGCCTTTGTATGTAGATGAAATTAATAGCTTTTGTGGAATGTGATTTTATTTTCTTAAAAAATAGACTAAGTATCTTTATATCCTGTCAAATGAAAATAGGAAGACTTGCATAGCAATTACAAATGAAGTAAAACCCTGTTTCAAATTTAGTGTATTTATGCCACTTTAATTTGAGGTAATAGTTCTTGATATATCTTTCTTTTTAAATAGATATGACGATGCTACACAACTATATGACCGAATTTTGCAGGAAGATCCAACTAATACTGTAAGTTTGTATATTGTCCGGGAGGAGACTTGCCTTGATTTCTGTAATGTTATGAAGCTTAGGAAGGACCAGCTTATTTAGTGTGTGGAGATGTTTTTAGTTATCCTAGTTAACAGTGAGCGGTCTTCTCAGTGATTATTACCTGGGAGTAGTGCACCTGTTCCATCATTTTGGTTTTGCCTTTATCCTGTTTACTACTTGAATTAAAAGTAAATGCAAATGCAAATGATTATTTGTTTTAAAATTCTCTAATTGGCCCTTTATGAAAACAAAACAAAACTGTGGTAATGCTTAACTTATTATGTAGACATCATAGCTTGTCTTAGTCTTTCTCTAAATGGATAATTACAGGGGAGTTGTAGCTAATAGTCATCTTTATGCCTTTCTGTATTTGCATGTACACATGTGACACCAAAAGGAAATACTTTTAGAATTAAAAAAATGTTTTAAAAATTGCTTTATTTTGTGGGTATGGGTGTTTTGCCCACATGTATATGTATGCAGCTTGTGTTCAGTGCCTGTGGAAGCCAGAAGAGAATATTATATTCCTTGAGACTAGAGTTACAAATGGTTGTGAGCCACTATGTGGTGCTGGGAATTGAGCCTGGGTCCTCTGGAAGAACAGCCAATACTGTTAATGGCTAAGATGTGTCTCCAGACCCTACTTTTGGGATTTTAAACAAGTATCAATTTTTTATTTTATAAAAGGAAAAACATTACAATACTTGATATGTATAAGGTATATTTCTAGTGTTATCCTAGGGAAATTTCCTGTAGAAACTTGTAAGGAGTTTTGCTTTGCTTTTTGTTTATTATTTGTTTGTTGCTATTGTAGGTATTTGAGTGGAAATATTTCATTACTGTGTGAAAGGAGAATATAGGAAGCCGAGGGAAGCATTCAGATTATGACAAGCCTATCTCTTATAAAAACAAAACAAGAATAATATCCATTTGTTTGTCTGGATACTATTAATATTCAGAGATTAAAAAATTGTTTTTAAATAATTTTTAATCTGAACTTCTTAATAGCTTACTTGCTTTAGAAAAAGTTACCTTTAAAAGGTACCACTTAGGGCTATAGAGAATCTCAGCGGTTAAGAGCATTGGTTGCTCTTCCAGAGAACTCAGGTTCAATTCCGAGTACCACATAGTGGCTCACAACCCTCTGTAAATCCAGTCTCAGGGGATCTGATGCCTTCTTCTGGCTTCGTAGGCACCAGAGATATACATGATACACAGACCTGCGTGACATGCAGACAAAACACCCATACACATAAAATAAACTATAAAGTACCACTTTCCTTTTGCTCCAGTATTTATATGAGCACTTCGTCACTTTTATATGAGTACTTAGTCACTTAGGAATTTACTAGTTTCCTTTCCCACTTAGCCATATATTGAAAAAAGTAAACTTAGGTTCTGGAGTTTCTGAGTTTCCTATGCTTTTCACACATAAGTTAATATGAGTAGCTAATAATTTGTTTTCTTCGAATCAAACATGTTACTTCTGCTTTGGTTTAAGTGGGGACATACTTAATAAATTACTTCCCTTAAAGGCAAGAGAGTTGGTAGTTTATTATTTAGTATGACTTTATCTTTGTCTTGCTTTTCATATTTTATGGAGTTTTGTGTTTTTTAAGACTGACTAAAGAGAAATCCACCTTATTTCTTTCGGTGTATGGGTGTGGTGACAGCAAGTAGGTCCCATTAGTTAGACATGTTGAATGTGATGACTGGATTCAGGTTTCTTAAATATATTGTTCCTGGCTATGAAATCTTATCAGCTCTTCCCAGTGCTTCCTTTCTTTCACAGATATCTCTTGAGTATTTCTCATGAGCCACTGAGCTGTTTTGTGATTCAGCTATAAACCCAGCTCTGCTCTTTTACCCGTAGGGAGCAGGGTACTAGGCACTGAGGATGTAAAGCTAACGTATCGACTACAAGACTTCACCGTAGTATTGAACAGTTGGGTTACTGTGGTGAAGGTATCACTGTTCCTTTTTATAAAGCAAATTTGAGCTATACCCTCAAAGATGAAAGTCCTGCATTGTCTAAAAGTGATTGTCTGGCCCTTTTGTCTTCTACTTCTCCATTTAATGAAGAAATGGATCCATGTGTCCAGTTTTAAAGACGCTCCTTCTCACTCAAGCACATTCCTTCTTCCTGCAGAAACACTGAGTGTTTGTGCTCGGTGCCAGGCAGAAGGGTGCATTACATAATGTGGCCTTGTCTTGTTTTTCAGACTTCATTATATGACAAACATCTTTTGGACCTTGAAATCGGTTTATTAAATTTTGATTCTTTTGTGACTTTCTATATGAGTTTTGACCCTCAGAGTCAGTAAAGGGTGAACGTAGCTTAAGTGAAACAAAGGCAGTGAGTTGGAGAAAGATATTACATCCCAAGTGAATGGTGGTACAAGGTTTCACATTATAAAGTACAAGGCTCCTTAGGAAATGGAAGAATATGATAATTAGAATGAAGTTTTCATACTTTTGAGAAAATGATGAAAAGGGATACTTTCTTTTTATCTAATTTAAAAAATTTTTGCAATATATATTTTTAAAATTTTGGATACTCAAATTAAAAACTATAAATGGGAAAATGATACATGGGAAAAAAAATAAGTTGTGCTCCTGAGCTCAAGTCCTCCTTGCTTTAGGCATACGCTGTTGACTTACTCTGGTGTGCTTCTGGAGAAATGCTTGATTTTTTTTTTTTTCAGTGCATAGACAAGATGCATACAGGCATATGTCTCTCTGAGTCTCTCTGAGTCTCTCTCTCTCTCTCTCTCTCTCTCTCTCTCTCTCTCTCTCTGTCTCTGTGTGTGTGTGTGTGTGTGTGTGTGTGTGTGTGTGTGTGTGTGTGTGTGTTGTAAGTAATTTAAGTTTTATTTTGTAACTAGCTAGAAGTGTCTCTGTGCCTTTGTGAGGCTACTTTGAGATCACTCTTCCTTGTGGCAGGGGAACTTGCATCTCCTCTCCCTTTGCTAAGCAACTCTTCTTTCCTTTTTGGATCCTGAAATTTAGACTGGGGAATTATAGATTGTGTTTTACTGGGTGGGATATGGCAATTCTTTAATCTATTTCTAGAGTTATTTCTCTGTAAGTAATCTATTATTTTATTTTATTTATTTATTCATTCATTCACTTTACATCCCAATCATAGCCCCCTCCCTCCTCTCCTCCCAGGGGAGCCCCCCTGCAACCAACCTATCTCAGCACTTCAGGTCTCAACAGGACTGGGCACATCCTCTTCCCCTGTGGCCTGATAAGGCAGCCCTGTCAGGTGGAAGTGATCAAAAAGCAGGCAAAAGAGTCAGAGTCAGTCCTTGCTCCTCTTACTAAGGGATCCACACGAAACCTGAGCTGCCTATTGGCTACATCTGTATAGGGGTCCTAAGTCCAGTCCATGCATGGTACTTGGTTGGTGTTTCAGTCTCTGTAAGCCCTTCTGGGTGCTGGTTACTTGGCTCTGTTGGTCTTCTTGTAGAGCTCCTGTCACTTCCAGGTCCTGCTATTCTTCTCCCCACTTTTCCACAAGACTCCTTATGCTTTGTCCAATATGTGGCTGTGAATTTCAGCATCTGTTTGGATCCGCTACTGGGTGGAGCCTCTCGAAGGACAGCTATTCTAGGTTCATGTCTGCGAGCATAACAGGGTATTGTTAATAGTGTCAGGGGTTGACTCTCCATATGTCTTAGGTTGAGGCAAGCATTGGTAGGACATTCTCTTAATCTCTGCCTTGTCTTTATCCCTGCACATCTTGGCAGGAGGACAGAGGGTCTGCAGAGAGAAGAGAAACCATGGGTGGGGGCATTGCTGTGACTAGCTAGAGATCTACAACAGGATAGGCTTCTGGGATGATATGAGCGTGACTTTAGCTGAGCCTTCTAGTAGCTGGGGTCATGGAGACTGAAGATGACACCCTCTTACCAGACAGGACACTAGTGGAGGGAGGGGAACACCAACCCACTCACAAAAACTTCAACCCAAATTTTACCTTGCCTACATCTATTTTGAAAAGATGTCTCCTGTCTCCAGTCTTTCCACAAAACTTGCTACCTAGCCTAATTATGTGTAAGTTTTTAGAAGATATGTAACTAATTTGTTGAAGGTTTGTTCATGATCTTAAAATGTAAAGCAGTGTGAGTGTGTGTGTCTGTTGTTTGTTTGTATTAGGCAGGGTCTCTGTGTAACTGTTAGAGTTAGCATTGCTGTGATGAAACACCGTGACTAAAAGTAACATGGTAAGCAAGTATTTGGCTTATACTTTCATATTACTATTGATCATTGAAGGGGGTCAGGATAGGACTCAAAAGAGGAACCTAGAGGCAGGCAGTGATGCAGAGCTCATGAAGGACTGCTACCTACTATCCTCATCCTCATGACTCCTTCAGCCTTTTTTCTTGTAGAACATAGGGCCACCAGCCCTGGAGTGGTCCCACCTGCCATCAGCTGGGCCCTCCCCATAAATCACTAACTAAGAAACTGCCCTATAGGCTTTCCTACAGCCAGATCTTATGGGGGCACTTTCTCAACTGAGGCTCTCTCCTCTCTGATGACTCTTGCTTGTGTCAAGTTGACACAGAACTAGCCAGTACAGTAACACAGGCTGACTTAGAGGTCACTTTGTATCCCATGAGTGCCCTTGGACATTCAGTCTTCCTGAATCAGCCTCCCATGTTTAGGGATGCAGACATGTAAAACTGTATCTATACATAGCTTCTATGTATTGTGAATTGGAAAAATCTTACAGGAACAATTCTGTTCAAATTCTATTTGTTTCCAAGTCTGGCTTTCTGGTGTCCATTTCCCCCTTTACTATTTCTATAAAAATTAGAATATCCTGCATGTGCTATTGATGATGCCAAGGTATGTATATTATATTTGCTAAACCAGAGTTAGCCCAGAAGAGTCAATTCTCTGAACCAGGTTTTGGACCTTATTTATTTGTTTGTTTGTTTGTTTTAGAAGAAAACAGAATCAGGTATAGGATGTGTTGTTGGGCAGTTTATTCTTTTATAAGCACTAAATAGTTGTATTTTTTAATAGAGTAGTTTCAATTGTTGCACATAGTTTCAGAACTATTTCTATATTTTATAATGTATCCAGATTGTTAAATCAGAATATTGATTTAGATTAAGGGATAAATTATTAGAATTAGTGCAGGCTGAAATTCTAATCTTTTGTTAAAAGTTCATTTTTAATTTTTACGTGAAAATCAGTCTCTCTCCCTTCCCTCCCCCCCCATGTTTGTGTGTATGTGTGTGTGTGTGTGTGTGTGTGTGTGTGTGTGTGTGTACACTTAAGTGCAGGAATCTGCAGAAGCCTACATGTGACTGTGAGCCCCCAGATATGGATGCTGGAAACTTAACTCAAGTCCTCTTGAAAAGCAGCTATTACACTTAAGTACTGAGCCCTCATTCCAGCCCCTAAAATTCTAACCTTTGTGAAGACAAAAACTGAGGTGCTGGAATTGACTGAAAGAAAGTCTTACTTATTTGATGTGTTTTGGCTTTGCTAATTCTGATGTAAGGAGTGTATATGTAGAAGAATAGTTTATGTTATATTTTCTGCTCTGTCACCAACTTAGAGTAAAGCCACAACTTTCTGCCAGACAGAGGTGTGATAAGTGAACTCAGATGACAGGAGGATGGGTAATAGAGTTGCCAAGGCCAAGGATGACGAAATGTAGTGTTTTAGAATATTTACTGTGAGTCCTCATGGAGCTGATCACGTGTGTCATCTGATTATTGTTACTGTTATCCCACAATTTTGTCGCACGTAACTATACTTATGAGAGAACCAGATCATGGAGAAGAAACCTAGCCAGTGTCATCGTGCAGTTAGCGAGTCACAGACTCTGGGAGTTGGATCAAATAAGCCGTGGCCGTGAATAGAGTTGAGATTCCATTTTATCCTCTGTACAAAATTTCATTCTGAAGACGTTGTTCAGCTAGACTGTAGTTGCTTCTCCAGAGTGCACAGGAAGGTAAACCACTGCTTCTGTTCCTCTGTGTCCCTGAACATAGTTTGTAGTGAATTTTCTACTAGTGACGTCATGATAGAAAAAATAAAACTTTTTTTTTTCACCTACATTTTTATATGTTCTGAGTAACCGTCAAAGGGCAAGAGAAACCTTTTTTGAACCATATCCTGGTTGCTTGGTAGTTATTCAAAACCACGGCATCTTTGTGGCTCTCTGAAGATATATTGCTTGACTCTAAGTGAGAGTTTGTGAACTGTAATTGGACAGCTGAGTGGTAAGTATCCAGAGAAGAAGAAACTGCAGGAAAGCAGCGGGCGAGTGCACAGGAGCCTGCAGCCTCGCTGCTGTGTAAGCTGAGACTTGCCTTTGTTTATATAAAGTGAAGAGACTTAATTATCACTGCCCATTTTTCAGGTTCTTTCCCATTGTAAAATGTGTAAGGCAGCTGCTTTCTGTCTTCCCTGCGTATCTGCAGGCTCTCAGTGTCCAGCCCTGGTCAGTGTGAATGAGCACCCTGACCTGTGTGCTTCAGTTACTGTCTTTAGTACAATTGGCTGAATATTTTCCATATGATACAATGTATACTCTCTACTTAAAACTTAAAGCAAATGACAGGGTTTCAAGACCTGAATAGCTTTCCCTTGATGATTCCATACCAAAAAAGGAGGATGTTTTGAAGTTTTCTTTTTTTAGTAATAGAAATTTAAATCCAGATATTCAAATCACTCAAGTTATATAACACATCTTAAGATTTCAATTGACTTTTGCCAAGATTTATCCAAATAAATAATTTACAAAAATTCAGAGTATTGTTATATGTTACTGGATTAAAAAAAAAAAAGGTAGGAGCAAGAAATGCAAAATGACAGTTGATGGACATTTTAGATTAATATTTAGTCTGCTTGAGTACTTATCTACTGACCGCCCTAAACCTTCCTTTCGGTTCTCTGCCTGGCAGTGGTTCATTTCCTCGCTGACATCACTAATCAGTGCAAAGCTGGGTGCTTCCTGGAGCCCTGCAGCCGTGCATCCTTCTTCTGTGCTCTCCTGTGCAGGACTGCACCTCATGCGCTCTACCACGTTTGGTCTTCCCGGAAACTTGAACTCAAGCATTCCTTTGGTCTCACTCTGGTTTTTCCATTTATACTCAGCAGCCTTAAAAATCTCTCTAAAGATAGGCAGGAGAATAAATGTAGCACCCGCCTGCCTGTTCTGCTCCTCAGGGATCAGGGCTTTATCACCTGACCCCTTCTGCTCTTCAAACATACTTAGTCAATGTAGTTAGTCAGCCCAGGTCTTTAGTTGTTTTTAGGCAGGAAAGTACATTTTGTAGTGTCTATTCATTCCATTTTGATCAGAAATGAAGCACCAACTTAGTACTTACCCATGGGATGGTTTCGAGGAAGGAAAAGGTGTGTGTGTGTGTGTGTGTGTGTGTGTGTGTGTGTGTGTGTGTGTGTGTGTGTGTGTGTGTGTGATGTATAATGTAATATAATCCCAATAACAATAATTTAACTGAGAAAACAAGTTACAGCATCGTTAGGTGTTTTCATTATACTTTTCATGAACCCATTCACACAATCCCTTTACTATAATCTAGGTGTATCACATGCTATTCTAATTTGTTCTTTGATTATCTAATTTGTAGTTTGACTCTAGTATTTTCAACAACTTTTCAGTGTATTTGTGTAATGGTATCATACTTTCTTTGTACTGATCCTGGAAGGATTTTGGGTCAAGGTGTAAATGAGCAAAGCAAATCTATGCCAGAGGCTGTGGTAAGGCTTAGAAGTTTCTCATAGACAGAGGCTCAGGGACAGTGTCAGTCGCCCCCTGTGCACGCATACTCTGCTAGTCGCTTTGTGCTGGCAGCTGGGGGAAAGGGGAGGGAGCACGGTTCGAAACAGGTTAGAAAGTTGATAAGTCACAGGTGAGAATCAGCCTGTCTTTTTAATTTCAAAATCTAGACTTTTTGCTCTGCATATGGAAGGAATAGTGTTGTGAAAAAATAGGCTGGATTTTATTTCCAATTTGACTGTGTTTCAAATAATGCTGGATATCTTATTTAAGGTTTCTTACCCAGTCTTGATAGTATAATCTTATAATGGAGGACTTGGGAGGATGAGATAGGATGATGAAGTCAGTGCTAGCCTGAGCTAGAGAACGAGACTCTTGTCTCTAAAAAAAAGAAAAACATAGAGATAGGGGGGTGTGATGAGGGCGCAGAGCTAAGAGACAGAATGAGTTGGCTTATGCCTCCTTTTCAGTCCTTGAGATAAGGTTCCCACTGTGTGGTAGTCTTCCAATGGCCTTAGGGCTTGACTACTTTCAAAACGTTAACTTGTGAATTCTTAAGATTTTCTAAATTTTATATTTATTTTCATGTTTTACATAATACTCCACTTTAAAAAAAAAAAGCTGAACAATTGAATGTACCTACTATGTGGTTTTGTGTGCTTGGCCTTTACCATGAGCTGAATAGTCAAGGTCTTCTTAAAATATATATATTTAAATATGTAATTACTAAAGATTGTTAGCTTAGCAGCATTATATTCTAATTTTTCATTTTCAGAGCCAAACCAATGAGCTCCAATCCCAGCTCTGTTAAAGAGGTTTCATTCATTTTCCCTTTTCTGCTTGTTTCTTGTGGAGAATATATTCCATAAGGCAATAAATCATGTTCATAATAAATAGAATCCACTTGGCCCTAGTCATATTTTATTTTGTTTGTCCTGTATTTGAATTTGACAGAGTTAGAGGCAGTGCACATGTGGTCCTGTTCATGGTGTTGTCTGTTCCTGGCAGCTTACTGTGCTCTTGACCTCGAGTCATATAATGATGCTCTTTCTTCCACCTTAGCTTATTTGTTTCTGCCAGGGTGCAGTGTCCCACCGTGGCTCCCTGGTGTGCTTTGCTTTGGCTGTCATCTGTATCTAGAATCCTCTCTGCTGCTAAAACTCATCCATCATGTAACAGTTTATTGGGATACCTTCTCATGACATCTGAGATATCTCTGTCATTGCTCTTACTACATTAAAAATGTACTAAATGTATATGTCTTATGAGATTTCTGATAAAAATTATTTATTTCGTTTTTATCTTTATCATTTCATTGTCTGGCACAGTCTCTGGCAAACAACAGTTATCTAATAGTTATTTGAAGAATGCATAAATTATAACATTATTTTCAACATTTATCATTTTATTACTTTATAAGTTTTAAATCATTTTATTATAAAATATTTTTATCAACATCTGTTTTATTTTTTCAAAGGTTCATAACTTTTGAGAGAGCTTAACTTTGAGAGCATAACTTGAGAGAGAGCTTTTCTCTCAAAATTTTGAAAAAGTTGTCAGAAGCCAGATTTGTGTAATGACATTCAAGTGTCAGTTGTGTGATTTTCTTTTCCCTCTAATCTCCACTGCCTCTTAAGATACCAATCCTAGAAATGAGGCAGAGTAAAGAACATTAGGTTGGGTGGAGATTAAGATTCCCTGCTGGCTTGTAATTACAGGACTCTGGATGGTTATTATTTAGATGAAATGATGCATACATTTTTGCATGCATGAAAAGTAAAGCATGTGTGATTGCTGGAGGAATGTCTGAGTTCCCCAGTGGGATGTCATGGAGTATGTTTATAAACTCTCACTAAAGCAGTTCTTCGACAATGGAACTTCATTGGCATTGAGATAATAATTTGCACAGTCAAATTACTTTCTTTACAAAACCCAGGGAATCGTGAGGACCTAATCCTTTATTAATGTCAACCCACAGGCTGCCAGAAAGCGTAAGATTGCCATTCGAAAAGCCCAGGGGAGAAATGTGGAGGCCATTCGAGAGCTCAATGAGTATCTGGAACAGTGAGTGTTTTACAAGAGGATTGTGTTTTGTTATTCTGATAAATCTTTTTTAATTAAAATGGAATTTGCATTTGATTTTCTAGTGTATTCATTTATAGAACACTTACACACACTCTTTTTCCTTTTGCCTCCTGTCAGGTTTGTTGGAGACCAAGAAGCCTGGCATGAACTTGCAGAACTTTATATCAATGAACATGAGTAAGAATGAAATTATAAAGTTTAGTAGACTTGTTTTCAGAAGATTGAAAAGAAGTCAGTTCCTTGTTTTAGGTGAAAAACTAAGTGAGCAAATAAATGAAAAATAATAAAATTGCTAGTTATAATATGTGAATAGTTTTTAACTGCATCATCTGGTCTTACTAACTTATTTTTGTTCAGGAAATAAGTTTTTCTTTCAAATAGAAATGGGGTCCTTTAAAATCCGAATGACCTTTTGCAAAGCTATTACTTTTGGGGAATCAAAATTGTGAATTTTTGAGTTCAAATTGTTCTCATACACAAAGAGTATTATGCTCCCTGCTGTTTAAAAATGCAGTCAATTGTATGCATTTATTAGCCTGGGCACTAAGAGAATCAATTCTTCCAGAGCAGGAGTGTTCTGTTGCCTGGGTTAAAGACGAAGTGTAATCAAGAATGTTGGATGCTGTAGGAACTTGGTTATTGGATATTTAATGTTTTTGTTAGCTTTTTTTATTGCTGTAGTGACAAGAGGAAATCCCAGTGTGAAAGGATTAGTGCAGAGTCCTAGTGGAGGTTTGCAGATAACACAGCATTAGCACCAGCCTCCCTATAGCTCTTTTCCCTCTTAGCTCTAAGTCTGAAGTATACCAATCACATTATATCTTCCCTTCTTTTTGAAATACAAACTTAGATTCCCATGCATGTGTTTTGTTGGTGTGGATAGTTAATGTTGTTCTGATACCATATACAGGTGACACCAGAAATAAGATAGAATGAAGAAGTTTATATGTTGCCTTTGCCCAAGTCTATATATTTAAAGTCTATACAAAGGACTGTGGGAATCCTGTACATGAAAGTGGTATCTAGAATAAAAGCTGGCACACAATGAAATGCATAGTACATTCGAGAGCCATTCTTCCATTCTGTCAGATTCTGCCAGACTTTCTTCTTAGAGTGAGGAATTTGTTTACTGAATTATGTTCAGAATAAGTGTGTATAGGCTTATTCGTGTTTAGGATCCTCTCAGACATGTGAGACCACATATAATTCAATAGAACACTAGATTTTCAGCAGACCTTACAATGACTTTTAGGTTAGATTTTTTTTTAAACAAAGGGCAATCATTTACAATTTCTTTGTACTTTTTGAATACTTCTGTAACTAAAAAAAGCATTTAAAAATTTTCATATTATCAAGGAAATCTTTTTTGTTAAAAGTAAAGAAATACCTAATGCAGAAAACTTAGAAACTTCAATAAAACATAAAGCCATGACAAATTTCCTTATGTCTATCCTCCTAACTTCAGTGTTCCCTGCCTTGTTTTGTTTTATGCTGCATCAGCTCCAGAGTTCAGTCGAACCCATTTAAGTGTTTGACCACAAACCCATTTCAGTCTTCTAAGGACAATTTATCTTAACCTTAATTTGAATTTTTGATGGCATCTTAGATAAAGGAACACTTTTAGCTATTGAATAAGATAAAGACTGCTTTCTCCTTATCTTTTAGATAAATAGATGTTTTAGGTTTTGTTTTACATTTGCATTTAGTCATTTATTTAGCTACTTATTGAGTGGATACCTTACAAGAACAAATGCTAAATTTTAGGTGTAAAAATAAGTGTTGAAAAGCTTGGTTGGATGGGAATATATATGTAAGACCATCCAGAAATCTAAAATACAATTTTTGGGAATTTTCAGGATGAAGCTGATTCTTTTGTGTGTTTGTTAAACTGCTATACCCACTGGCAATTTCATTCCTAAGCTGCCATAGTTTTTGTTGTGTGTGGAGCTGTGTAAGACAAGACAGGTAGGCGCTCTACAGTGGTGCAGCGTGCCTGAGAGCTGACCCCTCCGGGCTCCGGCTCTCTGCTAGGGAATCATAACATTAACTTTTGGTAAGATAAAATGGGTTAGTACACATAAATATCTTGAGTCCTGCAGAATGCATAATGAGCACTTACAAAAATCATATATTATTCTATATGAAGGTGTGAATTTAGACTGTATATATTTCAAGAAAGATACCAAGTGTTAATAGTCGCATGCTGATAACAAATACTAAAAATAACCTTCCTTACCTTGGTCTCTTGAGTACTCACTGCCTCCCTGGGTAAATGTGGCAATATCTAAGTATTTAGGATTCTCCGTAAGTGGAGAAGTGGAGAGGATGAGCACATAGCTCTAAGGATTACGTTGGGACTTAAACATAGATCTGCCTATTCATTTCAATAAAAGTTTTGATGTTATTCGTATTTTGATTCAGTAAATGCTTTAATTCTGTTTAAATAGTTTTAAAAATAAAATATCTAATGTCACTAAGGGTTTAAAATTATTTTAAGGTGTGTTTACAAAAAGTTGTGACTTAAAATCAGTATGACGCATCAATATTTTGCAGCTACGCAAAAGCAGCCTTCTGCTTAGAGGAACTAATGATGACGAATCCACATAACCACTTATACTGCCAGCAGTACGCCGAGGTAAGTGTTTGCAGCAGCAGCACGGCGCAAGTTGACTTCGCTGCTTTTGCCTCTCATTATGTTACCAAGTCTGTTTTCACATTACACAAGCTATTTAATGAGTGGTGAGGGAATTCAAGCTAAAAACTTGACATATTGAATTTAAATACTAACTTTTCAATGAAAAGTCCTAGGTAAACTAAAATTCTGTGTGGTTTAGTACACTATTTATGTTGTATTCTTTCCTAATTGTGAATCATTTACATCACAGTTATCAATATTTGATTGCTCCTGAGACATTTATAAATTTGCTTGCTTTTGAATATGTATTCTAGGAAACTTATGAGATGTAGGAAGTATATGTTTAATTTGCACACTCTTAGGAATCGCAGGATAACTGAATGCTGTAAGATTACAAATACCTCATTATAAAAGAATGTAAAAAGACAATTGCTCGCATTGCTAAAGTGCACATGTAAAACAGGGAACTTGTGTTCAAAGTGTCGGTTTATATACAAGAAATAGAACATAGAGGCTATTGGAGTGTAAACTGTGCTATACTTGGTAGTGTTACGACATTTTGGTCATAACTCAGTGATTTGATGATCACGGAAGAGAACAGTTCAGCAAGAGCGAGAGTGTGTCTTACGTTTTGGATTAGCTGCCTTAAGGTGACTTCGTTTTGCATGTTGCATTCGTTTAAAGAATATCTGTTCTCATTACATAGTGCCTATGTAAGATGAAGCATGCTACATTTCAAAGTAGTCAAATAAACAGATTTCAGCAATCTGCAACTTTTAACAGGTCAAATACACCCAAGGTGGACTTGAAAACCTCGAGCTTTCAAGAAAGTATTTTGCACAGGCACTAAAACTCAACAACAGAAACATGAGAGCTCTGTTTGGGCTTTATATGGTGAGTTGATGTGCGTGTTCAACGTTACTTTACAGAGTCTGTCATTCAAAATGCACTTAACTGACCTTCCAGTCTGTCCCTGCTTGCCTTGTATTCTCTTGATGAGTAGGTAGTTATGACAAGAAGGTGTAACATGCTTTAATTGTGAATTTTAGTTCATCCTTTCCCATTGACACCTTGCTTGAGATGTATTTGGCATATCTGAAATGAGCAGTGTTAGACACCAAGTATAATATGTATTGTTGATTTGTTTTGATATTCTTGGGTTTGTGCCCCATGTCTTTTTTCATATAGAGCATTTTAAGCTATGTCAACAAAAAATATTAGAAAATAAATCTCTAGTATGTCAAAATGTAATCATTTTTAAAGGTGTGAAAAACAGTTTGAAAATTATTTGTGAGATTATATAGTTATCACTTATGCATGCCCCACAAAGAGCTTAGAGAATCAATTAACAAGAGCTATGAGAAGCAGGAAGATTTGTAGAGCTTTAGAATAGTTTTGAAATAAGCATCTGTTTGCATCAGAAAGGCTAGGGAAACAAACTTTAACAGGTCCCTTAGTTCTTTGAAATTGTTATTTACTTTAATTCCCTTGTTTTTGAATATTTATTATTTGAGAATTTCAATATGTGTATGTTTTGATAAAATTCACCTTATATTTCCTCCCAACTCATTCCATATCCTCCCCATCACTTTTCCCTCTCAAATTCATATACTCTTAAAAAAAATTTTACTGAGTCTATTTACTGTTGTCAATATTTTACTAGTCTTCTGTTTGTTTTTATTTTTTGAGACAGGGTTTCTCTGTGTACTGTACTGGACTTGCTTTGTAGATCAGGCTGGCCTCGAACTCACAGAGATCTGCCTGCCTCTGCCTCCCGAGTGCTGGGATTAAAGGTGTGCACCACCACGTCTACCTTACTAGTCTTTTTTAGTGGACTCTTGGATGAATGTCTTCTTCTTGAAGCCAGTGAAAGAGAACTGATTAAAAATACAGGCATAAGAAGAAGAAACAAACAAATAATTTTTTTTAGGAAAGAAAGTATTCTTTAAAAAATGTGAAGAAAGTTTTCTTTGATTCTACTATAAACAATTTCAGTGGCTTGGAGATGCACCATTGTTAGCAGGAGCTAATAAATCAAACCGTCTTTAAAGCTCCGTGACAGATACTACTAACAATTGCTGGCTTATATGGAACTCCTTCTATGCTGGACATTGCTCTGAGTTCTACTTCTCATTTTAAATCAGTAGGTATTCACATCAAGAATGTAAACCCTCTATTTGTTTGTTACCTGAAATTCACAAATGGTGCAACTAAGACACAACCATAATTAATTTACTCAAAAATGAACATCAGCCCTCTTGGTTAGCTGGATTCCAGTCCCAGAATTTGATTATTCAGTCTTTCAGCCACTACATTTGCTGAAGTTCATACTCAAAATGTCATAATAATTCACATTTGCTACAGGATGACCCACTGCCTGAGAGGAGAGAGCAGAGACTGAAGGAGAGCAGGGGTAAAGCAAGCCTTAGTTTTTCTTAAGTCTCATAGGCAGGTTCTATTTGGGCCCAGGGGTCCCGCTCAAACTAAGGCACCAGCCAAGGACAATACAGGCGGTAAACTTTAAACCCCTACCCAGATCTAGCCAATGGTCAGAACAGTCTCCACACTTGAGTGGAGAGTGGGATATGACTTTCTCATGTACTCTGGTGCCTCACATTTGACCATGTCCCCTGGAGGGGGAGACCTGGTGGCACTCAGAGGAAGGACAGCAGGTTACCAAGAAGAGACTTGATACCCTATGAGCATATACAGGGGGAGGTAATCCCCCTCAGGAACAGTCATAGGGGAGGGGAATAAGGGGAAAATGGGGGGGAGGGAAGAATGGGAGGACACAAGAGATGGGATAACCATTGAGATGTAACAAGAATAAATTAATAATAAAAAATTAAAAAAAAAAAAAAAAAAAAAAAACAGCTTTGTAGTAAGACCAAAGTTCAGCCGCTCCCTTCCCTGACCTAGGAACACACATTTTACAATCGGCCTCTTGTTTACGGGTTGTTTTTTTATAGCAATTGGACTAAGAATCTCTTATTAAACTACACTGCTTTTAAAGGTAGATCAAATTGCAGTGGTAATTGAGTTCTGTAGAATATAATTTGGAAGGTCTTGGTATAGCATAAAGACCAGTTGGTTAGAGGTAAACATCTTCTTTGATTCAGAGACTTCCATTAACTTGTTTTGTTCGAGTTTGATGAGTTCTATTGGGCTGAATATTTTCATCTATTAATATAGGAAGTTGTGCTAAAGTGTTTTTGAGATCTCTCTGTTAATGTTTGATAATTCCAACATTGGAGATTATTAAATATGTTTCAATAGCAAGAAACAACAATAACCTAAGTAAAATACTTGTGGTTTATAAATTATGTGATAGAGATTTTAGCTTTAAAAGCTGATATACATACATAATTAAGTAATTTTAGATATTTTTTGCTTCAATATTTTAAAACTTGTTATCAAGTCCCTAGAGTATGACTTTTACATGTTTTTATTATCTTAAATAGAAGAGAGAGTTTTGTTTTTGATGTTTCTTTTTTGTTTTTAGTCTGCAAGTCATATCGCTTCTAATCCAAAAGCAAGTGCAAAAATGAAAAAAGACAACATCAAATATGCTAGTTGGGCTGCTAATCAAATAAACAGAGCTTATCAGGTGAGTATTGACAATTTTCTCATGTAGATTACTTGATATATTTCTTTGTCACTTGGGTCTCTGCAAACTATAAAGCCAAATGTTTGTTATTAAAAGTTGTTTTTCTGATGCCTTGGCCCTTTAACAAATGTTTCCTTTATGACCTTTCCCTGACAAAGCAGTCTATTAGCTTAATGATATAATTAACCTTTAATTTATAAATCTCATCTGTTAACTATGAAGGAATTTTAAATGCTAGAAGTTAAACTAGAGGATGCAGCTTGGAAGCAATTTGGATGTGAGAATGCATGTTGATGAAAGATATCTCAGCAAATAAAAAGAGGCTAAGGGAAGGCCTGATGGCGAACGAACCAGACCGCATACTAAGGCCTGTACTGTCTGTGTGTATATCAGAGTTTATATTGAACTTTGCTGCTTAGTTTCTTTTGGCTCCTTTCTAGGAGATTCTTCTCCCCTCCCTGCCCCCAAGGGAACTTTTTCATGGTAAATTTGTTCATGAGAAGAATACCCACTTGTATATTTTTGACAGCGTTTATATTTACAGGACAGTGTAGCAGTTTATCTGCTGTTTGGCTAACATTTACTTAGGTGTTTTAACCATATTTTCCCAATGGCTTTTGGATAGAATGTTGTCCAGAAACCTAAAACCATCCTGATGTTCCTAAGCGATTTACACTTTTGCTTGGTTGTACAAAGGACATTTTTCTTTATCTTTATATTTAATAATATGTGACATCTTTAGTCTGGTTTTGGATCAGTATTTCTAAATGCACAGAACAGTTGTTTATAGGATTTAGTTCTCTTATTTGAGAAAAGATACTCTTGGAATTACTATTTCCTTTTGCAAGACTGCAGTTATACATTGCTGTTTCTTTTCTTGCCTTATACTCGTTTTTGATCTTTTTTCTGTCAATCTGTAGGTATTAACCTAATAATTCACTATAGAGTTTGGTCCTGTTCTTTTTCTTGTTTTCCACGTTGGAATGAGGTCCTGGGCTGTTAGGAAGCGTATGTGGGTTGGGCATGGGAGATATGGTAGGGTGGCTTTCCTGTCTTCACCGTGCCTTCCTCCCTTGTTGCCAGGAACTCCTTTATACTGCTCTGTGTGTCTGGTCTTTGTCCCCATTAACCTGGCTTGCCTGCTCTGTAGGCCTGGACTTCTCAGGTGGAACTCTGAGCTGGACATGTTCTGCGATGTCTACCATTGCTTTTCCTCTGCTGTTAGTCCCTCCTTAGCCTCGGACCATTTTTTTCCTGTTTTTCAACATTTCTGTCCTATATAGTTTGATTTTGGATTTTAGTGGTTTTCTTCATGCTTTGACCCATTTCTGCTTTAGGAAACAGGTGGTGGCTGCATGTTTGAGGTCTTACATACTTGGTACATAAAGCTTTCAGATGAGCCTCTTTGGAAGTAAACTTTAGGCTATTTGTAGATTCTTCAGCTCAGGTCTATCTCTTTGGGGGATTAATGTTCATATTTTTTTTTGAATTAATATAAGGAATTATGTATTCTCTCCTTCTCTTGCTCCAACCTTGAGCTGGTTCTCTCTTGCAGTCCTGCTGCCATTGGCCACATGATCACATTGGAATGTTTAGAAACTTGCTTATGATCAGGTTTCTTGAAATATGTCATTTGAGGGCTGGTTTTTCCTTCTGTTCATTTGGTTTTCATGTTGCTTTAGCATTCTTTGGTTGGATAGGATTGGGGCCATTAAAAAAAATTCTGTGCCCCTAATTATATCATTGAAAATAACTTTTACTTATGTATATTATATATTACAGAAAATCTTAGTTCTTTTAGCATATTAAGACTCAAAATGCTCATAAATAGCTAGTCTGTGTTTCTTCAAATGGAGTTGGCATAGCCCAGATCTGTGGTGTGTGTATGTGTGTGTTTTAAAGAAAGCACCAGTATAACAACACGAACTAATAGTATGTACAATGTATGAGTATGTTAGATTTTATTAGAAACAACAAGCTACTGAGAAACTGATCTTTTGACATAGCATGAATACATTTTTAAAATCAGCTATTATTAAATTATTCCATATGTGGAAACCAGAACCGCAGTTATAAATAGGCATTCAGTAAACAATACACAGTCCATGTATTAGGAGAGTAAGAGCTAACATTAGTTCTGGTAGGTCCATCCAGTTTTCATTCTTGTGTCCTCTTCAGGAGTACTGGCTTAGTCCCTCCTAGGTTATGGAATCATGCCATATTCATTTTGCCTTTTTTATTTTTCTCAGTGCTAGGTTTGAGATTACATATGTCTGAAGTCTGTTCATTTATGTGCTAGAGTCTCTTATATAGTTGTTAAGGATAAGCCTACAGTTAACTTTCTGTAACTTTTTTGTCTATGTGTGTGTGTGTGTGTGTGTGTGTGCATCTGATGCGTTTTTACACTTGTTAACACTGATTTATAATCCATGTATGTTTATTAGAGAAGAATTTTCTAAGTTAATATTATTATTACTCCACATCTTCAGAGAACTGTCATCCTGCTAGCGGCTCTTCGCTGTGTGCTCAGTGTTAGCTCCTGTTTTTACGTTGCGTTTCTGTAATGTGCAGTGAGGTTGAACATCTTCATATATTTCTTATCTACTTAGATACTTTAATAAAGTCTGTCTTCTTATCTGTTAATATGAATTTTAATTTTTGATGTCCACTTTTGGATGTATGAACGGCACATTTTTATAACTGCTTATTTTCTCTTTCAAATGACTGAAAAAATCTGAAGTTCAGTGTGTTCAAGTGCATTAATCATTTTATATGTATATATTATATTGCGATGCATATGTTTTTCCTACTGTGTGAGAACCACTTCATTAATTGACATCATTTTGCTGTTTTAATCCATTGTTCATAGACCTAAACTCTGTTCTTGGTAACATTTGCGCTTTCTTCAATATTCGTTTTCTCCCTTCTTCCTCCGTCCTCCTTCCTTCCCTTTCCTTTTAGCTCAGTGTCTATATTTCCTCCATTTATTATGTTATTAGATCCACTTTGTTTTTATAAAGTTTTGTAAATTCTCACTGATCCATAGAAAGGGCTCTCAGAGAATTGCTTATATGCTTGAACCTCTGGGTTCGCCGTTGTAAATTCCATAGCAACCATAGTTGTTGTTTTGTTGTGTTTTGCTTTTCTTTTTGTGGAAGTAGGAGGGTCTGGATTTTTATATGCAGCCTGGGGAAAGCCAGGCTATGGCCTTGACTGTGTGACAGTCCTCCTGACTCAGCCTCCAAAGGGCTGGGTTACAGCTTACATCTCCATGTCCCTCAGTTTTTCACTCTTACTGGCTATCACACTGGTACATTTGAGAATGAAATTTTTTATTGTTGGTTGTTTTTGTGTTCTTTCTGGGGACTTTTGTTGTTACTGTTTTAAGATCGATAAGATAGGTATGAATAGTTTGCTCAAGCAAGTATCACTTGGATAAATAAGTATCTGTGAATGATATCAGAAGTGTAGCTTCCAGACTCCCATTTTTGTAACGACAAAAATCTTGTAGATCCATTTGAAAATCTAGGAACTTGTATCTAAGCATATAATCCATTGTAAAGCATAAAATAAATACTCTTTGGTGTTTTAAACATATTTATAAACTTTATAAAATGAGGTTTTATCATCAACTTTTCTTTGCATCCCTTTAAACAAAATGTGGCCACTACCTTCTCTTTAATTAGGTAATTGGTCTAGCATGTTGAGCAGAACAGTCATTGATTTAGTGCTCAGGAAAAGTTTATTGTAAACTTACTGACAATTTTCCAGATCAACACTCCTTTCTTACACTGTTAAATTTGCCTGTCAGTGATCTGTATGTTATTATGATTGTAGAAGTGAGTCTATAACTGTTCTTTGGAAATGGAAAACTAAATCCTACTTTGAAGGAAAATAAGAGTCTGTCCTAATCAGTTCAACTGGCATATAATTCTGGGATAGACAGAAATAATTGCATATCCCGCAGAATTTGAAATGATAGATTTATATTTTCAACTTTTTAAATGTGT
The DNA here is from genome assembly GCF_903995435.1 of Acomys russatus. Taxonomy (NCBI): domain Eukaryota; kingdom Metazoa; phylum Chordata; class Mammalia; order Rodentia; family Muridae; genus Acomys; species Acomys russatus. Next base: position 10,110,516 of record NC_067153.1, read on the forward strand.
TCTGACAGGTTTATCTCAAATTGCAGTGGTTGTTAGTAGTGGTGACACTAGGCTAGGTGTGTATTTTTATTAGCTAACTTTGAAAAATCATACTTTTACTTCTAAAAGTATATTTACATAAACATTTTAAAAATCCTGTATTTAAAAATATATTTTAAAGCTTTACAAAATTTTTATTTTTACTTTGCACTTGAGAAATTAGAATAATTACTAGTGTGTGGCATCCTATTTTATACCCTTGCTCCCAACCCATCAAAGGTTTTCCTCAAAATTAATCTGTAAATTATTTGATAAGAGCCATTGCTGCTTGCACTGAGTAAACAGAGGTAAAGGAAACCCTTTGTGTTCTTTGTAAATCCCACAAAGGTAAATTTATTAATTCTCTTTGTCAAGAGAAATAATTTTCAGAAAGGTTTAAATACGGTGTTATTGCCATCATTTGTAAACATGACTGTTATTTTAAACATTTTGATAACTTAGGCTGTGATGCCTTATGAAAGACAAGGTGCCTTGTGTTCCACTCTGTCTCTAAGATAATCTTGTGTTGTCTCCCATCAAATAGTCACTGAGCTGCAGCAATTAATGCTGTAGGAATTACCATGCTGAGTGTAGTCAGGTTGGAGGAGGGTACCAGTCATGAGGCCTGTGCTCCTGTTACCTGAGCTCTAATTTCATCTTCTGCACAGGTCATGAGTAATTTGCCAAATCAGTAATTACAGAAGAAAAGAAACACATAGTAAATCCAGTACTTATTAAGCACTTACTGTCAAAAGACAGTTGCTGGAAAATGTCTTAACTAGAAATACGAGATGCTGCTAATACCACATTTTAATCAATACATAGACCATGGGAAAGAAAGAACTACAGATAAAATAGATGGACCCCTACCCTCACAGGAACACTGACTTAACTGATAAGTCTGTTGTGTTAAACCAGACCTGATGCAAATGCTGGTGATTGTCAGCACAGTTAGAAAACTCATTTTGAAATCAGCATGGGGTATTCAGCACTGATTGCCCAGTGGTGAAGTGTATGAGTTTTGAATTTATATGCTACTAATTTGCGTTGTTATACACAAACCTGGGACTAGATGTACTATTTTTGTGCTTTCATTATAAAATCTAATCCCACGTAGTTTTATAAATTAAATTAGAACTTAATAGACAAGTTGTGAATCATCCAGCTAACCAACAAATCTGAAATGTTAAATATGGGACCTGTTATAAATAATGTCAATGTATGTACATTTTTACTTTTAAATGTTTAAAGCACTTTAATTTATATTGCACCTTGCTTGAAATTCCAAGCATGTGTTGGCAGACAAGTAAATATCAAGTATATTCCTCTATGTATCTGGTTAAACTTCATCTAAGTTATGCAGTACTTCATAAGTGTTTGGGAGTCTGTATTTAAGGTAGTTTTAAAGTCCAGCCTAAGCTTTTGTAAGTTATCATACTAATTAAAATCAGGTTAAACTGCCCAAGTATGTAGTGAAGTATTTGTACACTTCAATTACAGATGAAACCCTAAGACAAATGTCCACACAACTCAGTTTGCTCATATTGAAAAGCACATGTGATTTCACACAAATAATACAATAATAGTTTCACCATCAATATGAAGATGAGGTGTGGTGGTTAAACTTTTTGATGAAATTGAGCCTAATTGAACTGCTTTTTCTTTTTAATTAGTTTGCAGGTCGAAGTAAGAAGGAAACCAAATACTCTCTCAAGGCAGTTGAAGACATGTTGGAAACACTGCAGATCACTCAGTCTTAAGGCTTCAGAGCTCCTTGGCATTAGACTTCAGAACTGGACAGTTGAACTTCTTTGCCTGTGACGTATTTACTAAATGCCTACTGCTATTTGTATTCTAATTTTCTCTGGAGAGGGCAGTTATAAAGAATGTGTTAAAATAAACCTCAGCTTGCCTTGTCCTGCTAATAAGCAGGAAGATGGAGGTAGTCCGGGGAAGAAAGATTTAAGACCTATTGATTGTATATCAGTCCTCATTTCACCCCCCGCACTTTATTAAATAAACCGTGATTTATTAAACTCATATATAGAAATTCCAGTTTCTTTTGTTGTACCGTAACTAGTGTGTTGTAGCGCTCACTTGTCAGCGAGGAGCTCTCATTGGTGAGTAGAGATAGAAAAAATATATAGCTTGTGGAAACAAGTTACTTGGAGTGTTTCATAGTGTCATGATGGATTCTGTTCTACATTTCAGTGGGCTGTTTGGATTTTTATTCTTCCAACTTGTTCTAATAATAAGTCTTACTTAAATCATGTCATTCTTTAAAATTTGTGACAACTCTGTGAAATTTTTGTTTGATGCAGACATTTTTAATCCATAAAATTCTTTAAAGGTGATAGGGGATAAACATTTAGAATTAACCTTTTTAAATGTTGTGTTTATTAAAACTTCTAATTGTGAGTTATATAACATATATTTAGGATCACAAAAATGTCAGTGAAAGACATTGTTATCACTGGGATCTCTTTAGTTTTGGGGGGAAAGGAAAAATCTAAACTATCTCTAGAAATAAAATGATTGTGGTTCTCCTCTGCAGTCACCTCCTTACTGTGGGTCCTTGGCTTCGTCTTTGTGTAGTGCGTAGGCAGCACTCTGCCTCCAGCAGCATGTGCACAGCTCTGTGAGCTAGGGGCCTGTGAGTGGGGTGCTGTGGAAAAGCTTGCCAACTATCTTCATTATCAGCTACTTTCAACCACATAAATATTTCTTTGTAGCAGTAAATTGTCTCCAGTGTTTAGTCTGATCTTCCATGTTACAAGTATTTTCATTGCTTAGCTCATGAGCCATGCACAGAAGCCTGCTGTCCTGTGAGCTATGCTGCCCATGTGAAGTTTGTTTCTACCACCCATCTGTTAGCTCAAAGACATACCTTTATATATACAAACCTACTAGCTGCATGTTCAGCATTATGAAACATTTATGTGTGCCATAAAGAACCTAGTGCCTGCATACTCTCCCACTACCTTTTCTCCCTCTGACTTCCTCCCCACCAGTCACAGGGTGAGGATTTACTTCTGGAGTTGTATTTGTGTAGTAAGTAATTTAGCTCTTCCTGTAGCTACTAGCTTTGACTTCTTTTTAATTTTTAAAGGGATTTTTAAAGTAACTTCCTGCCAAGAACTTTAAGTACATTGTTAATAGAAGTAATTTATAACTTTCAGCTGAAGTATACTGATTTCTGTTTCTTCATTATTTACAGTGAGCTGTTTTGTTCAGACAGTGACAAAATTTCCTTTCCCCAAGATTAGAACACAATCCAGAGGATGCGTTGTAACTGAGGAATCAAACGGTTCGTCCCTTCTGGTCAGCAGTCACCTGAAGGTAGCCATTGCTAGGCAGCCTCTGCTGCTAGTGTGGCACTATCATACGTGTGGACTCCTAGTGCAGCTGAGGAGTCTAAGTGCTCACGTTTTTAGCATTGACACAGGCACAAACGACGTGTGGGAACAATCGTAGGTGTGACACGCTGATGGGTTAGGCCAGGGAGACGAGCACGCTCACTGAGAAGGCTTCTACTTCAGAGGAAGCTTTGTGACGTAAAGCTTCATAACGTGTTTCCCCCCTCCTCCTGATCTCGGAAGTCAGAGAAAATGCCTTGAGTTACAGTAGCTGTTTAGAACCGCAGACTGTGAGAATGACCACTCCAGGTGAGAGATGGGGCATAAGGGTTAGGGAGCGCTGTGGGCAGTGCTGCCACTCCTGAGAGCATGGCTGCTGCACCTGCTGGGCTTACGATTGCACAAGAACAGGAAACTTGCTTCTTTAAGACGCTGAGCGTGGGTGGGTTCCCATCTGACCTACCCACTGCTCATGGAAACTTGCCTTTGACATGTCAGGAATGCTGCTTCACAGTGCAGTCTTAAAACAAGACGGTTACACATGACACAAGAGTATCTCAGCTTATCAGCCGCTAGCATTCTAATCCAGCAGAGAGGATTCTTTTTCAGGGCATATTTCCTGAGCCCTTAAATAATGAGAACATCAAATTCAGGGCACAGGAGGAATAGAAAGCCCGTGTGAGGTTGATGTTGCCATATGTTAAAAGCATATTACTGAACTACAGGTTAGTAAACATTTCAAGGAATTTTAGTGTAAAATGGGTATTCATCTATTATCAAATTAACTTCATCTCATAAAATTAATATTTTAGAAGTGATTTACTTGTGACCCATTTTAAGAAAGAAATTTGGGGTTTGGAGACTTGGCTCCTGCAGAGAATTTAAATTCAGTTCCAAGCACCACAAGTTAGTCCATACTTAGAAATTAGTGCCATAGGATCTGGTGCCCTGTTCTGGCTCCTGTGGATACCAGGAATGCACATACATACATGCCAGAAAACCACCAGTACACAAATTGAAATAATATTAAACAGGAATAAATTGGAAACTCAGAAAAATTAATGTAATCAGTGACAGAACATGGTGTCCTAAGTTCTCAGAACACCACTGTGTGTGATATTTGATGCATGTATCTGCCTAGGAACACATTTCCTATTCTAGGATGACAAATAGAATCTAGGAGAGAGAGAGAGAGAGAGAGAGAGAGAGAGAGAGAGAGAGAGAGAGAGAGAGAGAGAGAGAATGTGTTCATTGGAATCCAGATATATTTTTCTAACTTGTAAAAATATTTCTAGTTGAATAATAAAGTTAAAATTCTCATTTATTTGATTTTAAACTAAATTATCAGTTAAGTATTTCATCAAGTAGTTACTGTTAGGCTCTCGCTTTGCTTTGAGCCTATGGTCACCATTTGCCCGCTCACCCTGACTTCCTTTTGTAGTGAATTGTCTTCCCCCAAATCCATCTCAGTCCCTATGCATTCCTCCCATGCCTTGTTGTCATTCCGGAGCTCTGTGGGGACCAAAGCCTTTCTCACTTCTCCTTCCATACTGTTTCTATGCTCATCTGTCTTTTACTTTTTTCTTTGTTTGCTTACGTGTAATTTTCTTTAGTAGCATTAGCTATTAAAAACAAGGAAATCTTGAAATTTGCAGGCAGGTGTGCATGGAACTGGAAAAGATCATCCTAAGTGAAGTAACTCAGACCCAGAAAGACACGCATGGTAGGTATATACTCACTTATAAGCCAAATAATACAGGATGACCACGCTAAAATACACAGAGCTAAAGAAACTGAATAACAACGAGGACCCTAGGGAGGATGCTCAGTTCTCATTCACAAGGGCAAATAGAATAGACACCGGAAGCAGTTGAAGAGAAGGAACAGGAAGGGAGCCCACCACAGAGGTCTTCCGAAAGGCTGCATCGAGCAAGGGATCAAAGCAGATGCTGAGACTCACAGCCAGAGTGGGGTGGAGCTCAGGGAGTCTTATGGAAGGAAGAGTTGGGAATAGAAGGACCTGGAGGGGACAGGAGCTCCACAAGGAGACCAGTGGAGCCAACAAGTCCTGATGGTAGAGGGGGCTGTTGCAGAGACTGATGTACCAGCCAAGGACGGTGCATGGTGAGGACCCAGACCCACTGCTCAGATGTACAAGATAGGTAGCTCAGTCTCCTTGTGGGTCCCATAATATGGGGAGTAGAGACTACTTCTGACATGGACTCTAACCCCCACACATTGATCACTTTTCCCTGGTGGGGCAGCCTTCCCAGGCCACAGAAGAGGATGCAGGTAGTTCAGATGAGACTTGATAGGCTGAGGTCAGCTGATAGGGGATGATAGTTCTCCGGACTAGGGGAGGGAGGAAGGGACAGTGGGATTGTGAGGCAACGGGGGAGGGAGCTACAATCGGGATGTAAAGTGAACAAATAAAAAAAGACAAGAAATTGTGGAAAAATAGGCAGAGAATTCTCCCTATTACTGATTGGGATGACAGTAGATTGTCAACCGAGAAATTGATACTGCAACAGAACTGTCGGTTCAGGTGCCGACCTTACATTTTACAATTCAAATGCCTTTTACTGTTTGTAAAATAATACAAATTGGTTTATGTTACCATTATTTCAGTTAGGATCCAGAACTTTCCTATAAAGTTTTTGTAGTTCTATAGTTAAGCCCTTATCTGCCACTAATTCTGTCCTCTTAATGTGGATTCATAAAGTAGGTAACCTTGAAACTCACTTTCTTTGTGACTCATGATATTCTCTTTAGAAACTCACCTTGCTCATTTTAATGACTTGTTCCTTTTGGTCTCCTAAACAACATTATGTACTACCTGTCTTCACCATGGAAGAACAGTTGTGTTGTTTCCAGCTTCTGCTATGACAGAGTCCCTGTGGACATTTACTTAGCAATTGTGGGGCAAACATAGTTTTTTTTTTTTTTTTTTTTCCTGTAGTGTAAATACCTGAAATGGGATTTTGGGTTGTATGATAAGCGTGTGACCAGTACTCCTAGAGACTGCCAAGTCCCTTAAGAATAGCACCAGTTTTAAGTCATCTTTTTTTTTTTTTTCTAAAAAATATGGTAGTGCATATCTCCTAATTGTTATATAAAGCCAGCAAAAAAATTTTTTCTGATACCTAAATAAGAAAACAAGAAAAAGACACTACTATGGGGGAATTAAAGACCAGTATGTTGTAAATGTAGATCCAGGACCTGAGTAAAAACTACAACAGAAATGTGTGATTCAGTTTTTGAAAGTTATTGTATCTTGTCATAATAGAAAAATATTAGATCAATATAGAAAAAACATTTGACAAATTTCTGATTTTATTTATGATTTAGAATAAAAACTCAGAAACAAACAAAAAACCTTTCCCAACTTGATGAACAGAATCTATAGCAACTTAATGGTGAAAAACTCAATATATTCTCTGTCAGATTAAGAGCAAAGGCAAATTTTATTCAATGAACAAAGACAAGTTTTCTAACATTAAACCATGTCCTAGCATACAAAAATAAAGAGCTTATAAATTGAAAAGGAAGAAAATTGCATCGACTTCCAACTAATAAGATTGTTCACAGACAAAGTTCCAAACAACCTCCAAAAATGGATTGAACTCACACATGAATTCAGTAAGGTCAGTAGTGATGGTCAGTGCCCCAAATCAAAATAATTAAAAAACTTAAAAAAGTATTTAATGAAAATGACTTGTGTAAATAACATGTAAAAAATCATAACAGTTTCCCCAAGTGGTTCTATAGGTTTAACGTAATTTCTGCCACAGCCCTACACATATTGTCAGTTGAAAGCTGAGTCTAAAGTACATGGCAGGCCTGAAGGAGAGGAGCACAAGCACTTGGAAGCCACGGCCTGAGGAGTCATGGTCCTATATACTAGACAGAGGCCACAGTAAACATAGTCCTATATAGTAGACAGAGGCCACAGTAAACATGGTCCTATATAGTAGACAGTGGCCACAGTAAACATGGTCCTATATACTAGACAGTGGCCACTGTAAACGTGGTCCTATCTACTAGACAGTGGCCACTGTAAACGTGGTCCTATATAGTAGACAGAGGCCACTGTAAACGTGGTCCTATATATTAGAGACCACTGTAAACGTGGTCCTATATACTAGACAGTGGCCACTGTTAATGTGGTCCTATATACTAGACAGAAGCCACAGTAAACATGGTCCTATATACTAGACAGTGGCCACAGTAAACATGGTCCTATCTACTAGACAGTGGCCACAGTAAACATGGTCCTATCTACTAGACAGTGGCCACTGTAAACGTGGTCCTATATACTAGACAGAGGCCACTGTAAACGTGGTCCTATATACTAGACAGTGGCCACTGTAAACGTGGTCCTATATACTAGACAGAGGCCACAGTAAACATGATCCTATATACTAGAGAGAGGCCACAGTAAACAGGACTCATGGTGGGAAACACAGGTCAATGGGACAGATAACCAAGAAATAGACCCAGAGTAGTGTGGACATTTTTCACAGTCAGTACTGTTCAAAACTATAGAGCTATTCTGTTGGAAACAATTTTTAAAAGTATGCTGAAACAGTTAGACAGTTAACACAACAGCCAAGACCCCTGTGCCCAAACCTATTTATATATATATATATATATATATATATATATATATATATATATATATATATATATATATATATATATATATATATATATATATGAGACTAGAAAACTTTTAGAGGAAAATACAGAATTTTTTTCCATTTAGTATTTTTTTTTCTTTAATCACTTTATAGCCTGATACCAACCCCTCCTCCTTTCCTCTTAGTCCCCCTCTTCTCAGCAAAGAGGAGCCCCTAAGGAGTACCAACCCACTCTGGCACTTCACTTCTTTTTTGTTGTTGTTTGTTTGTTTTGTTTTGTTTTGTTTTCAAGGCAGGGTTTCTCTGTGTAGCCTTGACTGTCCTGGACTCACTTTGTAGACCAGGCTGGCCTCGAACTCACAGAGATCAGCCTGCCTCTGCCTTCCTGAGTGCTGGGATTAAAGGTGTGCGCCACCACCACCCGGCAGCACTTCACCTCACAGTAGGACTAAGCTCATCCTCTCCCACCTAGGCCAGACAAGGCTGTCCAGCTAGAGGGAAGGAATCCATAGGCAGGCAACAGAGTCAGAGATAGCCTCTACTTCCATTATTAGGGGACTCAGATGATGACCACTGCACATCTGTTACATATGTATAGGGGGTCTAGGTCCAGCCCATGCAAGCTCGTTGGTGGTTCAGTTTCTGTGAGCCCCCACGGGCACAGATTAGATTACTCTATTGGTTTTGTGGTGTCCTTGACCCTTCTACTTCCCTCAATCCTTCCTCCCACTCCTCCACAAAACTCCCTAAGTTCTGTCTCTTTTTTGGCTGTGGGTCACTATATCTGTTTCCATCAGCTGCTGGATGAAGCCTCTCAGAGGAAAGCTATGCTAGGCTCCTGTCTGCAAGCATAGCAGAATATCATTAATAGTGTCAGGGGTTGGCTCTCTCCCATGGGGTGGGTCTCATATTGGGCCAGTCATTGGTTTGTCATTCCTTCTATCTCTGCTCCATCTTTATCCCTATATATCTTGTAGGCAGGGCAAATTTGAGGTTGATGATTTTATGGGTGGGTTGGTGTTTCCCTCCCTTTTCTGGAAGCCCTCCAGGGGGACTATAGGAAGTTGTAGCTCCAGGTTCCATTCTGCCAGCTAGGAATCTCAGCTAGGGTCACCCCTTAGACTCCCAGCATATCACAGGGACACCTGTTCAATTATGTTTATAGGAGCTTTATCTGTAATAGCCAGAAACTGTAGGCAACCTAGGTGTCCCTCAACCTAAGAATGGATTTAAAAAAAAAAATGTAGTACATCTATACAATGAAATACTACTCAGCAATTAAAAAACAAAGACATCGTTTAGTTGGCAGGCAAATGAATGGAACTAGAAAAGAGTGAGGTAACCCAGACCAGGAAAGACATGCATGGTATGCGCTTACTTATAAGTAGACATTAGCTATGATATACAAGATAATCATGCAACAATTAAAGCTAAGAAGGACCAAAAGGAGGATGCTTGAATCTCACTCAGAGGAGGGAATAAAATAGACACCTGAAGTAGACAGAGGGAGGGAGCTGTGTGGGACAGGAGCTGTGGTGGTAACTGGGGTGAGGCTCAAGTATGGGGAGACAGGAAGGGGGAGCAAAGAGGACTGGAAGAGAGACCGGAAATAGGTAGGGGAGCATCTCTGGGATAGGAGAAAAGAAATAAACCAAAGCAAGAAGTAAGCTAAGATACTTTAAAATGATGGCAAAATACCTTTTAAAAATTGAAACCTTTTCAGAACTAAAACCTTGGTCTGTAAAAGACCCTATTAAGTAGAATGATAATGGAAGCTATAAACAAAAAATGTAATTTGCAACATGTAGTCAAAATGCTTGTGTCCACTTAGATAAAGAACTGTCACAACTCAAGAAGAAACAATCCAATAAGAATATGGAATAGGGTGAAAGTGGGAGGAAAGGAGTAACGGGAGGGCACCAGGGATGGAAGAACAATTGAGACGTAATCTGAATAAATTAATTAAATAATAAAAAAATGTAAAAAAAGAACATGTCCAGCGGAATTTCATTTGGAGCATTTACACCTTAATGTTTTTGCCAAATTCCATGACTGGGGATAGTTTTTATTTTTGTTCATGATATCCTTCCAGAGTGGTGCCTGCATACAGTACGTATGTGCATAAATTAGGAAAATAACATTCCGGAGGTGGAGGTGGGTGGAATCTTGTGTTCAAGGTCAGCCTGAGCATCTCAGTAAGACCTTCTCTCTCACAAAACAAAGGACAGGGGAGGTAGCTCTCCTGTATCGCTTACCTATCCTGTGTAAAGCCCTGCACTCAACACACAGCAATAACAATAAGATGCTTTATTCACATTTAAGTATAAAGTAATAAAAAAAATCACTTCACTTGTTCCCTATCAAAAGATACGACAAGGGGAAGTCACTTCTAAAACTGTTTAAAAGCACCTTAATTGGTGGTTCTTGGATGTGTTTGTAGTTACTGCAGAAATGTGAGAATACGGAAGGGACCCTACTGCCTTGATCTACTAGGTGAGAAATACAGTTCAGTAGTTTACATGCGGTTTTGCGGGGGAGAGTTGGGTAGGGTTCGAAGCCAGAGCCTGGGCTTTTAACACACTAGGGCAAATGCTTTATCAGGTGAGCCACACCCTACTAATACAGCAATTTGTGTTTCAATATGTCTGTACATTAGTCTTGAGAGCCACTGATATTGAAAGACCATTGTTACACTAAACTGTTGTTGGACGTTGAAGACCCGAAGGAACATGAAGCGGTAGCTATCTGTATTTTACATCCTTTGCTGCTTATACTTTTTAATGTTTGTCTTCATTGTATTGTTTCTCTTTCTGGCTTTTGTCTTTTTCCCTTCTCTTTTCAACTCAAACTTTGTTGCCACAAGCCTTTCACTCTAGATAGTATCATAAGAAATGAAGTTTATGCATTTTATATTTTGGAGTATTATTTTTCAGTCCTACCATTTGTTCTAGCACCGGGAAGGCAGAGACAGAGTTCCAGGTCAGCCTTGTCTACAGAGTGCGTTCCAGAACAGCCAGGACTACACACAGAAACCCTGTCTTGGCGGGGAAACATATATAAGTAAGTTTATTGGTATTTACTTTCTCAGAAGTTGAGATTAATTGCTTTGACTTATGTCGACTGTCCTCAATAGCATAGTTAACCTTAGGTATTTATAAAGCAGATACTGGGGTTTGTATGTAAACATCCGTCTACATGTATATAAGTACACATCAATATACATTCATATTTGCATTTTTGTCAACCAATTGTAATCATCACCATGATGTACCGAAGCTAAATACTTTGTATTACAGTGTGTAATTCATAACAATAGTGCAGCAGAAAGCAAGAATATCGGGTTCTTTAGTCATTGTTCTAGGGTTTATAATGGATTTGAATACCCAAACAACTAAATGAGAAGCTCATTGCGAAAAATCATTTTCATTAAAAAAAAAAATTAGTGGATTCCAGTAGATATCACATTCCTATTACTCACAAGAAGAAGTTAAACACATTAAGAATTTAAAATCTATTTTTAAAAATTGTGCCTACGTGTGTGCGTGTGTGCATGTGCGCATGCATGCGTATGTGTGTGTGTGTGTGTGTGTGTGTCTCCTGCATGTATGTCTGTGCACCATGTACATGTCTAGTGGCCGGGGAAGCCTGAAGAAAGCACGAGAGATGTCCCTTCTTGGAGTTGCATAGGGTTATGAGGTGCCTTTTTGGATGCTGGGAATCAAACCCTGCTCCTCTGAAAGAAGCACCAGTGTTCCTAATGGCAGAGCCATCTCTCCAGGTCATAAAATTCATGTTTAAGATTTTTAGATACGTGAACACATTTTTACTTCAACAAATTGCTGTCATGTAACTTTGGAGACAATCCTTTTGCAAAAAAGTCACTATCAGAGAAACATCTACATGTCACAGGCAAATAAGAATCTAACAGAACAAATTAGAAATTTGAAGAACCGTCTGGCTAACTTAAGATACAGTGGTAAGAGTGTCCTTTGCGATTATGATTTATTTTCAAACACCTCTTAGGCAAATGGGTAAGAATTCTGTGAAAAGGTGAGCGTGTCACAGCTTGCGAAGCCCCTTGGTCACAGTGTCTGCTGTCCACATCAATCTGAAATCAAATTGAAAGTCTCCAGAATGGTCATGAGGAACCACTGATTTGAAACACTGGGCTCAAATGACAGCTGACTTTGGATCTAATTTCAGTGTCCTGGCTTACACGTCATTCTTAGTAGGTCAGAGAGGCTCAGAGACAATACAGCCCCAGTGTTTGGGAACTCCTCAGTGACTTAAAGCAAACTACCGGAATGCAGATGCCTATGATTTTTTTAATTAAAAATTTTATTGAGGGAGTCAGGGCAGTTACAAAATGTAGTGTGTGTGTGTGTGTGTGTGTGTGTGTGTGTGTGTGTGTGTGCGCGCGCGCGAACACAGACACACACACACACACACACACACACACACACACACGTGGCGCGCGTGCGCATGCTCATGTGCATATGCACATATACATATATACATATATGAATGTCTTACTAAAAAGAACCTCAAATAGTACCTTCTACATGGTAACAAGTAAATGGTTGGTCACCAGTAACAATCCAAAGTATGGGTTGCAAACATACCCTGAAGCACCCTGAAGTATTGGAAACTCTAACACAGTGTGTCTGGCAGCTACCTGTGAATCTGCAGAATGATTTTAAAATGCAGCAGTTAATGAAGTGTACTCCACATGACTGCCTCCACTGATGCCTGCACAAAATCATTGTTGTATAGAACAGAAAGAGAACTGTTTAAAATAGGACAGTCAAAGGTGTTGAAAAAGATATATCTCATTTTGAGATGGGAACTGCTATAGGCTTCACGTATTTAATCACATTCTTTAATTTTCTACAGGAAAATACTGAGTATAGCGTATTTGTGGTGTTAACTTAGGTAAATAGCACCATATTTGTAATTAATTTATTAACAAATCTGAAACTTAGTTGACTAGTTTAAACTCATAATTTAACAGTCATTGATTTGAAATAATCAAACCTTCATGTTCAGGTCTATTGGTTTTCTTTCACAAGCCTGTAGAAGTACGCCACCTAGAGGTTAGATGCCTTAAATATAGGACCCACAGTCTAGGTTGGTATTACTTTACAAAATGCTTTATTCAAAATCATGCCAGATGTTAGAACAATTATGGAGTATTGTTATATATGTATTCTTGCTTTTTGAGATCAAACTTTCTTAAAGTTGTTATATATTTGATGGTTATTTTCTTACTTAATTATTCCAAATTCAGCAATTCGCTTACGATGCCTACTTGAAATAAATAACAAATTATGTTCAAGAGTTACAAGTTTTAAAGCTTAATTCAATAAACTTTAGACTAATTTTAATATATGATTGACTATTAGTTAAATAATGTGTATAAAACAATACATATGTGTATGTCCAACAAATGCAGCATCCTTTATCCTAGTGTGTTCAATGGATTTATAAGTGTAATTGTATTAATTGAGGCCATAGCCATTGAATAAGCTTTGATGTGAATTTGCATATTGGATGCACATCAGCCTGTATTCCAGTAGGAAAGGTTTTCGAATGCTTATACAATGTCAATTTAAAACCCCTTTTATTTGATCCCTGTGGCTTTTCAAGTAGTGTTGTGGTTTACATGTGGAACAACCCCCATAGGCTCATGTGTTGAACACTTGGTGCTCAGCTGGTGGTGCTACCTTAGAAGTTCATGGAACCTGTTGTGGAGGCCTCCCTGCAGGAAGTGGGTCACTGGGGGGCGGAACTTGAGGTTCCATAGACAGGATCCACTTCCTGCCCGTCCTCTGCTTCCTAATTGTTTAGGTGACGTCACCTTCTGTTCCTGCTGGCATGCCTTTGCTGTGATGAGCTGTATTTATTTTTAAAACATGAACATTTAAAAAAAAAGCCCAAAAACTTTTTTGAATTTTCTTTCATCACAGCAATGAGAAAAGTAGCGAATATGCAGGCAGACATGATACACATGTTGACTTGGAACAAATCGAAACCTAAAGAGAAGTGGTTTTAAACTCGAGTGGTAGGAATAGAGGTCTCAAGCGAAGACACTGTTGCTTAAGTTGTTGAGTTTCTAGGCTGTTCGGCCATGCTAAAGAGCGTTCATATTTACTTGTGATTGTGATAAAAAAAAATTTCATAAACATCAAAAAATTGGCACTTAAGCTCTGTAGGTCTCCCAAGAGCCTTGGTCCTTTCTTTGAAAAATATTTCTATTCCGTATAGTTCTTGCAAATGGCACTGTGTAACAACTGGGATCTTTTACTTCGAGATTGGAACAACTGAGGGCAAGTGCTATTGCTTACCAGGTGATCCACACTAGAGTTCAGATCCTTGCTGAAACTGTGCTTTCCCTCCCTGGGCTTTGCTCTCCATGTTTTCTGCAAACTAGAGCAAAAGCCCCCAGTAAGAACGTCTCTCGTTTCCGTTTCCACTGTCCTTTAACGTCCACTGCTCCCAAAGTGAATACCTAGGGAAGCGCGCTGATTGCACGTTTTGTCTCCGTGCCAACTGATGTCCACGAGGAGTATCAAAAAAGTGCTAAACTTCTCAACACTCACAATGAGGTTATCAGACTATGAATTTAATTAGCAACATTTGAAAGTTGTGTGTTTGGTTTATTTTTAATTGAGTATGACAAATTTTGTTTAAAACATAGCAGGAACTCCTTGACAGCAGCTACGTTTTGCAGAAATTCAGAGTGAAAGATTTATGAAATTTCCCAATCTGCTAAGAATATGAACCAGACAGAAAAATTATCCACTAAGTTACAGTAAATGTCAGTGGTTAAAAAAAAAAAAAAAGCTTAAACTCAAACTTACTTCTTTTCAGTTCTAAAGGATATATAGATTTTATTTATAATATAGCCTTAGGGCTTCATGCTACCCAGAATGTCTTGCAGTTGCCATGGGGAGCTCTGTTGTTCGTCAATGTTGGGTTTTCTGCTTGGCGCGATATATATTTATGATGGCATCTGTGTTTGCTGGTTGTTTCATTTGCAGTGGAACTTGTGTTTCAGCCAGTTGAAGAGAAGGGAAAGGAAAGCAAATTAAACTTGACTTCTTGGCAGTGACGCTGAAGCTTCTTGTTACTTGCATCTCTTCATTCCAAAAACACAAGAAGTAACTGGAGCCATGATCTCTTGTTCTATACATATGGCAGGCTTTTATAATTCTTTAAAATCTCAGAAGGTAAAGGGCATTGCACTCTGTCAGTTGACAGGGCACTTTCTTCTAATTGGAACTTTAATATGAGAAACGAGCCTACATAGGATACCTGAATTTTGTTTGTTTTGTGGAAGAGGAATCATCAATATCATGTAGTGTATCTTTTACCTAAAACAAGAGAGTTTTTTTTTTCCAGCTTTTTAAAGGCAGGGTTTCCCTAGAATTGAGGTTATCTTTGGATGCTCGATCCTTTTCCCTTCACCTTCCAAGTTCTGGGACTATAGGCATGTGCTACAGCATCCAACCACAGCTGAAAGTCTAAATGAACTTGCCTACAGTTTTAATGAAAGAAGCAAGATAGGAAAGAACCATTCATTTATTAGTGACTGGTAATTTTTCTTAAAAACAAATTCTAGTGTGTGTTTTGGATTTATCATAGATTGTAATTCAATCCACTCTTACAAACCTGTCTTTGTCTACTACATAGGATTACCATCTGGCTTCCCAAGAACCAGCAAGAAGACAGAAGCACTTTAACATGGGCCCTTAGTATAAGGAACTAATCTGTAGATATATAAATTATGTTCATTGTAACTTTTGTATTCTTTTTATCTTAATGTTTGCAATATTTGAGACAGCATTTGATTAAACATGTACTTAGAATGTTTCTGTCTCAGTTATGGTGGTACGTATATGCAAAAATGGTACCCGATAATGATCTGGCCCTCAAGAAGCTTTCATTTAGTTTGAAAGACAGTTAATGGGAAATAGAATTCTTTATTATAAATAACCAGCTTTCCAGGATGTCAATGTAAGAGTGAAAGTCCAATGTCTTGAGGACTAGTGTTCATAATGTGTAATGAATACCTTCAAATGAAGATGGCACCTAAGGTTGGGAGGTTTTGTGATCACTTGCATTCCTTGTGGAAAGAGTTATGCCTTTTTTTTTTTTTTTTTTTAACAGACAGAGTCTCTCTATGGGTCCTTGGCTGTCTTGGACTTTGCTATGTAAACCAGGCTAGACGTGAACTCAGAGATTCTTCTACTTCTGTCTTGTAAGTGCTGGGATTAAAAGTGTGCACTACAAAGCCCAGCATCCTCCTCCAGTGCATGGCATGTCCCAGAAAACTGAACAAATTTTAAAGGCATGGACTTTATGTCTTTCTTGTTATGATAAAACATTTAGAAAAGCAGTGGAATGGTCAGCATGAGGCAGAGCATTTGTATATTAAAACAGATCTTTCCAGCACATGTTAAAATGTATAAGGGATAGCTGTGTAATTTTCAGTTCATCTATTCCTGTGGGAAAGCATGTGTATAACTACTGTTTTTTAAATATATAAGTAAAAGCACTGGGAATTATTGTTATAGACTATTATTGTTGTTGACTTAAAGAGAAAGTTAAATAAAAGTGATAAGATTTGTGTTAAAGATAAAACACGTGATTTCAAAAGTGATATCAATTCTTATGTTTTTTCCTTATCTTGTAAGAATGTTTTACCAACCATATTTTTCTTCTAATTTTATTTTTTATTTAATATTTTACATATACATTTATATTATTAAACATATATACAATAAACTACCTACAGCAAGAATAATCATGACAAAACAGGAACTATAGAAATGTTACATTCTTATTGTTTTGGGCTTTTGTATTTGACAGCCTTGAAGAAGCTGTCTTTTCTATCTTGGTACATCTAAATTTCTGAATGTAAATCAATATCTATCATATCTCATCATTATCAACTTAAAACATCTTAACCCCTAAACAACTAAACTTAACTGTAAAACTAAACTATCTGGTCTTCAACTGCATCAGAGACTTGAGAAGGAATAAACTTGATTACCTGAATATACTGGGAGTGTAGGTTAGTAGCTTTCCAAATGAGAAGATGACAGAGAAGTTTGCTACCTCAATAGTCACCCAAAATTCTCTATAACGTTGGAGCATCATCTTCAGCCTCCTGGCCCAATATGTCTGACAGACATATTTCTGAGGCAGGAACTATTGAGGACTTGCTTACTCTGTCTTGGCAGCGTTTGGATGATGACTCTGCCTGCATCCAAGCTTGCCCATTGTAGAAACAAGAACATATTGCCCAGTGGCTTGTTTGCCATATTTGAAGCCATCTCCATAAGGAGGGTCTTTGATGCTCATCATCTTCTGTGAGGTAGGCTGAGTGTTGCCAGGAGTTAACCTGTCTCATTGACCACGTTTTTATGGAGGAGTATTGGTTGGTTTTCTATTTCTGCATTTTTACTTTAAATAACCATGGTTATTCATAAAAAATATTTATCTTTCTCATTTGAAGTACACTTCAAGTTTCCTGACAGTGTTCAGAAAAATTCATAATAGTTATCTTAGGTGCAGATCACTACCTTCATCATTTTCTGGAACAATATAATAGTCTTAAAATTTAAAAGTTCCCTGCAATTGCTTTTATATGCTACTGATTAGATGGTTATTTTTGAATGAATAACTTTTTTCATAATGCATGATTTTGATACCTCAAGAATTTAAACTTACTTTCTGGTTTGCTGTGGCATGTTATAAAGATATTTTAGCAAAAACAAACTTTCATAGTTATTGTTTTTATACTCAAATTAGTAATTTTGATGCCAATTTGATGGGATTGAAACACACACTAAGTAGTTTTCCTATTAGTAGTTCTCTGAGGAAATTTCCAGGAAGGATTACCTGAGAATGAAGACACTGCAAGAATGGGCAGTGAACAGGGTAGATTGCAAAGGAAAATAAATTTCCTGCCTTGCCTCTCATTTGTTAGTGCAGCAATTTCATTATTGTTACTGCTGCTGCTGTGTAAAAATAATATATGTTTTTTCTATTACCCATCCTAGCTCCCAAATAATTGATACAGAGACCTGTTAGATTTACTCAACAAGATTTAAGTTCTACAACGGGGCAGATATTTATCTATTCTAGTCCAATTGTGCTCCCTCCCAGCCATGTGCCCATTGTTACCTCCCATCTCAGTCTCACCTTGGCCTTTTGTCATATCTTTCTGTTCTCACAGTGAATTCTTCCTGGCATCTTCTATCTTTTCTCCTGCTTTTCTCTGGTCCCTACCTAAAAACCCCTAACTGGAAATGGAAGTTTCTTTAACCTTTCTATCTTTTCTGCCCAGTCATTATCTGTTTAGGTTTTTATAACTGACCAGAGATAATTGGGAAACAAGTTTTACACAACATTGATATAAGATATTCTTCATAGAAATGATAATGCCCATGTCCGGATTGCCACCAGATCTAGGGGCACAGAAATCAACATCTGAATACACAGTGCACACAACCATCCCCCAACTTCTACCCTTTTAGTCCAATCAAAAACTCTTTCCCTCACAATAACAAACTATATGCAATAAGAACAATTATGAAACTCATACCTCACTCTCACTCAGCTGTGGAGAATGTTCTGACCATTGGCTAGATCTGGGTAGGGGTTTAAAGTTTACCGCCTGTATTGTCCTTGGCTGGTGCCCTAGTTTGAGCGGGACCCCTGGGCCCAAATCTGCCTATCATAATGTTCTACTTGTAGGTTTCTAGGACCCTCTGGATCCTTGTACTTTGCTATTCTCCCATGCTTCTCTCATCTAGAGTCCCAATAAGATATCCTCCCTTCTGTCCCAGTTTCCTGGTAAGTGAAGGCTTTCACATGAACTCTGGTGCCTCATATTTGACCATGTCCCCTGGATGGGGAGACCTGTTGGCACTCAGAGGAAGGACAACAGGTTACCAAGAAGAGACTTGATACCCTATGAGCATATACAGGGGAGGAAATCCCCCTTAGGAACAATCATAGGGGAGGGGAATAAAGGGAAAATGGGAAGGAGGGAAGAATGGGAGGATACAAGGGATGGGATAACCATTGAGATGTAACAAGAATAATTAATAAAAAAAAATTTTTAAAAGTTAAAAGTTAAAAAAATTATGAAAACTATCAGGTAAGAATTACATTAAGAATGTCTAGTCCATTTGTATTTGGAAATCTTGGAGAAAGTACTCTACTACCTATCCTATCTTGGTGAAGTCAGAGTATTGTACTTCAATCAATTTCTATCATAACTTACATTTATCAACCTACAAACGTCTACTTAGACTTTAAAACATTTGTCTTTCTGAACAATTTACACTTACATGTGAAACTTTATCTAGTTTTCAACCGCATCAAAGAACCAAGAGGGAATAAGTAGTACCCAAATATGCAGGAAGTGCAGAGCAAGCAACTTCCAAAAGTATAGAAATGACAGAGACAGATGACTGCCTGGACAGTCACCCAAGATTCCTTGGCAACATTGGGGCATTGTTTTTGCCTTCTGGACCAATATATGACAGAGAATTTTTGAGAAGCAGGAATTATGAAGGATTCTCTACCTTGTCTTGGCAAAGCATGGTAGTCAACTTCCCTTTGGACAGCATGCTGTCTGCAGCTGAAGTAAGGCCAGTTTCTTTCCTAGTGGCTGGCTTGTCACTTTTGAATCAAACTCCAAATGGTGTTTGTTTCAATTCCCATCATCATTTTAAAAGTAGGCTGGAAGGTGTTGTCTGAAGCTGACACATATCACTGTCAAAAGATCATTTTATTAATAAAATATTTTTAAATGCCATATTCTGTAGATCTCTGAGATTTTTAAAGACCATCTACCTGAATAAACAAACATTGCTTGTTTCCAGCTGCTTGCTATGTGATTAACTTTAAAAACACTTATAGGACGGTAAATAAAGCTTTTTTCTGTGAATAACTAAACTAGTGACTAAACATGGCAATGAATTTGATTGATTGACTACTAACTTAAATTTTTTAATTATCCAAAACAGTTTGTAATAGCAGCCTTCAAAGGAACGAGAACTTGACATTGTATCTTTAAATGAATTGCATAGGTACAAAACTTTGAACAAGAGTTAAAAGTCAGGAACAGTCATAGGGGAGGGGAATAAGGGAAAAAGGGGAGGGAGGGAAAAATGGGAGGACACAAGGGATGGGATAACCATTGAGATGTAACAAGAATAAATTAATAATAAAAAATTTAAAAAAAAATAAAAAAGAGTTAAAAGATAAATGCATTATATTGTAACAAAATAACTTCAAATTTGTATTGTACCAAACACACAATAATCTATACAATGTAAAAATATTTGAGACTAATTGTTGCCCTTTAGTTTAAAATCAGATTCAATAATCTACACTTTATCCTATCATTCCTATATCCTCCCATTTTTTCCATCCCTTTCCCCCCTTAACGTTAGGAGAGAATTAAGTATAGAGAAAAGAAAAAGAGAGAAATCCTTGATCCTAACCTCCTATACTTTGTTTCCTCCTTAACCAAGACTGTTAACCTCTCTCAACCAACCTCTTTTTAACAATGACAAACATCCATCACCCACCAAACAACCAAAAACCACCCATGTCACTTTTTGGGAGTAGAGTGTCATTTTCATTTGCAGACCCTAAGAAATTTGGGATAATGGCTGAGTCTTTTGAGCTGTATTATTTATTTCCCAGTCTCTGTGGGCTAGGAAAGGGCTTAATTGAAGTCCTGACTAGACCAGTCTGTGTGTGATGCTGGATGATCTAGCTAGCCGTTTTTAAATTGTTCTGGATGGTTTGAGGAAGCAGGTACTGAAGCAGTCTGTGAGGCTGAATCAAGGAGGATGCTGGAATAAATATATATGTCTCAGCATCCTTGAGGATCAATCGTGTCAGGGTATATAAACTTTTAAAGGTAATATACATTTTTGCATTAACACATGCATGGAATGTTCAGTGTAAATGGATTAGCTAAAGATAGTTATCTGATCTTTTGTTGTGCTGGTAAAGACATCTGTTTTTCTTTATTTTACAGTTTAGACAGTGTAAGCAAACTGAAATATAAAATTTTATCAATGCCATAAGAAAAGATGGCATGAGAACCAGGTAGCCCAACAAGATTTATTGGCTATGCATAATTGAAGTCCTGGCAGCAGACAAAAAGAAGCAGAGATATCACACTCCCATTATTTGGAATTCGATAAAAACCTCAAGCTAAACAGCCAGAACACGTATGCAAAAGGCCCCGTGCAAATCCACACAGGCTTTGTAATTGCTGCCTCAGTCCTGGCTGGAGACATTTTCAAGTCTCAGTAAGTCTCAGAGCTGTTCCCGTGTGAAGGGATCAGCAGTACATGTTACTTGTTTTGTTGGTCTTCTTGATTTCTTTCTGTCTTCAGCAAAAATCTTCACGAGGTCTCCCCTGGTTACATCTTTTTTTTTTTTTTTTTTTTTTTTTCATTAATTTGGATGGTATCCATTGCTTTTCTTCTGTTGAAACAAACACAAAACCTCTTCCCCAGTGTGACACATTCCTGCCTTCCATTCTGAAGTTAGGACATCCTTAATATAAACAGACTAATTCAGTTCAGCAGTCCCCGCCCCCATAATCCAATGTCCTTTAGCTGCTGTTATTCTTGTTCATTAGCATTAAAAATTTTTAAGTTAATAAAGCATTATGTAATCTATCTCTGGGGGGTCTTAGTTACCCCTTTTTGTTAAGCATTTTTTAAAAAGTATGATTAGCACTCTCTACAACTGCTTGTCCTATAGGATTGTGTGGCATACCTGCAATATGCTTTGTATTATAATATGCAAAGAATTGTTTCATTTTATTAGACATATATGCTGGGGCATTGCCAATCCTAATTTGTATAGGTATCACAATAATTTCTATAACTTTAATTGAATGTGTAATAACAGAATCAAGCTTTTCAGAATTTAAAGCAGTTGTCCATTGAAATCCTGAATATGTGTCTATAGTACGTATGCACATATTTTAGTTCACCAAAGTCTGAAAAATGAAGCACATCCATTTGCCAAATTCTATTTCTTTAGGTACCTTTAGGGTTACCTTCTGCAGGTAATGGAGTTTGGTTGTATAAAAAACAAGTAGGACATTTCCTTATACTTTCCTTGGCTTGTTGCCGAGTGATAGAAAATCTTTCTTCAGACCTTTGTTGTTGTATGAGCGTTTTCTTTAAAGTCTTGTTATATTTCTGAATGAATAACCTCTTCCATAATAGCACGATTTTGATATCTCAAGGATTTAGACTTATGTTCTGGCTTTCCATGGCAAAACCAAACATCCAGAATCATGTATTTTATTTTCAAATTAATGGTTAGTTTTGGTGTCAGTTTGACGGGATCTGAAATAAACTAAGAGGTAGTCCTATGGATATGTCTTTGAGAAATTTTCCATGGAGGATTGCCTGAGGATAAAGACACTGTAAGAATGGATAGATCCTTTTACAACAGCCTAGATACAAAGAGGGTAGGATGTAGGAGAAAATCAATGTCCTGCCTTGCCCCTCATTGGTTAGTGCAACTATTTCATTGTTGCTACTGTTGCTTATGCCCTTCACTAATATAAAAATATAGTCTATGCTCTTCCACTGACTGAAAATTTTTGATTCTGCAGTCATCTTCCAGACCTTCAAAAGTCGCTCTGTGGAGTGAGCTGCTACTTGGTTCTCAACCTGCCAATGTGCAGCCACTCTGATTACCCAGTCCACAAAGCATGTAAGTCATTCTGGTAAATCATTCTTTCCTAGTGTGTGCACTCTCTTTTCCATTCATCTAGATAACCCCAATCAGTACAAATCGTGTGAGAGAAAAGTTGCTAATTATTAGTGTATCTCTCTCTCTCTCCATATATATATATATATATATATATATATGGATAGAATTGTCGCTATATTTAATCAGTATCTCTTTTTTACATAAAGAAGTATGATATACTTTAAACAATTATGATCAGACAAGCAAATTGTTCCAAAGTAGATCATCTTGAGGTAAAATTTGCATTTATTATATTTTAGCGTTGTCTTGTGTTATCTCTCATCAACCACTGTTTATGCATACAAATTCCATTTTAAGCACCAGAAGTAGATTCTTTAGAACCAAGTGCTTTTGTGATGTCCAGTAGTGATCTTTTGTGATGTCCAGTAGTGATCTGTTGTGATGTCTAGTAGTGATCTTTTGTGATGTCCAGTAGTGATCTTTTGTGATGTGCAGTAGTGATCTTTTGTGATGTGCAGTAGTGATCTTTTGTGATGTGCAGTAGTGATCTTTTGTGATGTCCAGTAGTGATCTTTTGTGATGTGCAGTAGTGATCTTTTGTGATGTGCAGTAGTGATCATTTGTGATGTCCAGTAGTGATCTTTTGTGATGTGCAGTAGTGATCTTTTGTGATGTGCAGTAGTGATCTTTTGGTTCACAAATTGGCGGTGATGAGACTGGGGGTAGTTATCATTGATCCTTGATAGTCACTCGGATTCTATTTTTTTAACCCTATGTTTTTAGTATTTTTCTTTTTCTTTTTTATTCCTCTCCCATACATTCTATCCCAACTGCAGCCCCTCACTCCTCTTAGTCCTCTCAACTTCCTCTCTCCCCCAGATCCACTGCTCTTTTATTTCCTTTCAAAAAAAGAACAGGCCTCCCAGTGATGTCAACCGTACACAGCATAACAAGAGACGATAAAATTAGGAATTCATTCTCATGTCAAGGCTGGATGAGGCAACCCAGTAGGAGGAACAGAGTCTTACAGCAGACAAAAGAGTCAGCAGATACCCACACTCCCACTGTCTGGAGTCCAACAAAAAAAAAACCCCAGGCTAAACAACCATAGTGCATATACAAAGGGCCTAGCACAAATCCATGTAGGCTTGATGATTGCTGCTTCAGTCTTAGTGAGCGTGTCTGGGCCCAGCTAGGTTGTTCAAAGCAGGGACCTGGAGTCCGGAACTGAAGCAGAGTCCATGGGGGTTCACTGCTTGCTGGCTTGCTCTTCAGAGCTTGCTTAGCCTAGGTTTTTAGACAAGCTAGGACCACCTGCCCAGGGTGACACCATGCTAGGTCTTCCCATGTCAATCAAAGAATACGCCCCACATGGTTTTGCCCACAGGTGTTCTTTGGAGGCAATGTCTTAATTGAGGTTTCTCTTCTCAGATAACTCTACTTGTCTCAAGTTGACAGGAAAAAAAAAAAACCAAAAAACAAAAAACAAAAAAAACCCCAACCAGGACAACTTCCTATCTGCCATGAGCTAAAAGGCTTCCCTGTCACACAGCGTGATACATCATTAAGTCCAGGAAACAGAGGAAAGTGGCCACAGACGAAGATCTTTGAACCAGTGAGCCAACAGGAAGCCCTCTGTAAGTTGTTCCTCTCAGAGATTTTGTCAAAATGATGGAGAATCTTCCTGGCACATGCAATTGGTGCAAGAAGCGGGGTCATTCCTGGGATGACATAAGAATGTAGTTCAGAAGCCTTTGGAAGTTGTTTGTGGTAACAGTTTGGGAAATTTTAGACAGATAACACCTTAAGTGCTTTAGGCAGGTGAAATTAATAGGTAGGATCTCAAAAGTCCGAATGCTGACAGGAGTGTTACAATAAAACCTGACCGAGGTCTAGGAAATGGCTGTCAAAGACATATGAGGATCTCAGTTTGGATGCCCAGCATAAATGTTTTTTTTTTTTTTTTTTTTTAAAGCTACGCACAGTGGCACATGCCTGCAAGTCCAGTGCTTGAGATACATGGAATATCTGCAAACAACAGGCAGGCAGCACATATGACAGGCCATGTAGGCTGCCAGTAGCACCTCTTCAGCCACATGCTCCAGTACTGGACATGAAAGTACAGAATTGGGTTGTCTTAATGTTTTTATTATATTTGCTTATTTTATGTGTAGGGAAGTGGGTCCAGACTGGAGATCAGAAGACGGCTTGTAGGAGATAGTTTTTTCTTCTGCCACTTGTGTTCTATGGATTGGACTCAGGTTGTGAGCTTTGGCTAGGGGGGTCTTTACTGACTGAGCCCTTTGTTAGCCTGGGACTGCATAACTTAATGTTTGACCTCTTATTTGGTCTAGACTACCCTCCTATTCTGCCAGCTTCCCTACTTAGAATGAGACTGTTTCCTTAGTGCCATTATATGTTAGAAACATGTATCTGCCTTTTAATTTTGTACAGGGTGTACAGTTTTGCCATCTTGCCTTGATTTTCAGAGGAGGCTTTGACCTTGCACTTCTGAAGAATACTGGAATTGTTATGACTCTGCGTACTCTGAAAGGTTAACCTCATACATTATGAGATGGACACAGGACTGTTAGCAGCCCAGGGCAGAACATGGGTTTTGAGGTTAAGTCGACTTGTGATGCCTGACCTTGAGGCCAAGTGGATTGGATTGAGAGATGCATAGATTAGTAAATTTCACCTCTGTGCCTCTGAAAATCAGTTTCTGGAGAGGATTGTGTGAGATGGGGTAGGAGACATTGTCTAATAGGTTGGGAACCCAGACGAAATAAAACGGAAAGAAGGAACTCACTTGTGGAAATTTCTTTAGAAACTCAGTTATGTTACGTAAATATGTTTTTGTTTTAATGCTAAGGGTGTGGTATGGGACTGCTTTAGTTTATCCACAGCTGATAACAGCCTCCTGTGGCTCAGAGAGGGGCGTGGTCTTTGTCAACTAGAGCTACTTTAATTCTGAGGTCTGTGAGAGGGTATTTATACCAGAACCTAGAGAGAAGGAGGATGCTTCAGGAGGATGCTCTGAGGGAGGGGGGGAATACAGAGAGGGAGGAAGAGATGGAGAGAGAGAGAGAGAGAGAGAGAGAGAGAGAGAGAGAGAGAGAGAGAGAGAGAGAGAGAGAGAGAGAAGCTTTGAGGAGATGGACAGAGAAAGAAGGCTGCTGGTTCAGCAGGACTGCTGGATATCCCAATGACTGTGATTAAATTTTCCTGAAGAATCCAACAACCCTAACCAGCCATAGCTAAGTCTAAAGAGACCTACGTCCTCTGTCCCTTATAACTTTCTTTCTCTCCTAATGATTATTTCTCTCTGAAATAATTCCTTTTCCTTAAGTTGTTTCTGTTGTGTTTTATGTCATGATGAAGACATGTCATACTGTCTTGTAAAGCTTAGCTCTGTTCATATTTTTAAAGTCCATTGAGTGCACTGAGACGGTGGCTTCTCAGTTGGGTCTGTCTGCCTCAGAGAACTGCAGCTCCTCGATTTACTTTCTAGTCTTCAATTGTGAAGAGATCCTACCTACCAGATGCTTAGTTAAAACTTGTTGGCATGGGACTCAGTGAGGAACAGTGAGACTTGAAGATGGTTTTGACTATTGCTCTTTTTGTCTGTCTTTGCTCTGAGGGCAGACAATGAAAGACTTGATAGTGATCTTTGTAGCTCTGAATTGGCCTTATATTTCTCTTCTTCACAGAATTCTTCTAGGGTTCATATGGTAGGGGAAAATCCAAAAGCCTGTGTGTAACTTATAGTATCCATTGTGATGCAGATGAAATGTAGTCCCCCGTAGAAAATAGTTTAATATTTGTGAGCCACATGGTCTTTCCACAATTATTCAACTTTGTCACTATGGTGAGAAAACCACTATAGATACTGTCCTAATTTGTGATGCCATCCCAATGAAACTTTCTTTTAAAAAACAGATGGTAAAGTATAGTTTATTAAACTGAGATGTAGACTTCTCACAGTCATGGCCCACTTTCCCTCTTAGCACCCTAATTTTCTCCAAATGAAACTTCTTTTTCAGGATTCACAACTTATAACACCCTACGGTTTTAAACATTTTTTTCTTACATTTTGAATGCCCCACATCATTTATGGAATGTGAGAACTCTCAATATATGGGAAAATTTGAACAACAAGAAGATGTTTATATTAATTTTATATGCACAGCTTATAAAGTACACAGTCAATTTATTGTTTTCAAATGTTTTCATTCATAGATTTGGATAAAGATGCTCATTTCAGATCCAGAGATGTTCTTCTGCGCTAAAAGCTCCATCATATGGCTCTTATGGCATCTGGAAATGTTCTTTCAGAGAGGTATGTGAAACATTTTTGAAAAATCCACTTAATACCATGAGTATACATACTAAAAATGATGTTTCTTTTCTGTGAGCATAGCTACTTGCCAATAGATAATATAAAGCTAACTGTTAGAAATTCTATTTGTGAACATTCAAGTTTGACTTGATTTATAACACTGTCGAAGAAATTAACCTGGGACCAAAACAAACAAACAAACAAAAAACAAAACCAAAGTGCACCTCTTTTTGGCACATCTAAAATGATGACATTATTTTACCCACTTAGCACACATTGCTGAGGCTCAATAAAATTACTAAACTTTGCAACAAAGAAATGAATGAGATTAGCAGCAACACAGTGGCAGAAGCCAGAATAAAATATCTCTTGGAAAACAGGAGACTGGTTTATATGCAAGAAGTGGGAAGAAGTTAGACACAACTGTTCCACAATGGGCTTGCATTTAAAAATAAGGCAAAGGAGGCAGTTCATTACCATAGAAAATGTTGCCTTATGCTTATCAGACCTTCATTTCTTACAAGCAAATTATAAAATAGGATCTGCGTTTTTGAAGACTGGGAATAGGAGCTCGTTGTCTTTTTTCTATTTTATTTATTTTTGTCACGTGTGTGTGTGTGTGTGTGTGTGTGTGTGTGTGTGTGTGTAGCATGGGTGTGTTAGCACATGTGTGTACATGTGAATAGAGGCCTCAGGTTGACATTGCATGGCTTCCTTAATTGTTTGTCACCTCTGGTGTTGAGATAGGATCTCTAACTGAACTTGGCACTCAACAATTCAGATAGACTGCGCAGACCAGCCGGCTCCAGGGATTCTCCTGTCTCTGCCTCTGCAGGGTCAGGATGGCAAGTGAGATACCACACTCAGCTTTTTACATTGGTTTTGGGTATCTGAACTCACGTTCTGTGAGTTCACGTCTTACATAGCAAACATTTTGCTACTGTGCCGTCTCCTCAGTAAATCTTCCATTTTAAAAGAAAACTACAGATATATCTATTTTTGGTACTTCAGTCTAGGCAAGTTTTTAAATTAAAAATTAAAGAGGAACCATCTGAAGGAATAAATTATATTAATGGAAGGCTGAAACTGATAAGTGACTTTTAGATCCTGTTAACATATGTTTTAAAGCACTAAGCTTAAACTTTTACGCAGAGCAAAAGCCACATACTGCCTTTCAAAAGTAACAAGGCAGAAAATGTTCACAGGTTAGGACTGTGGAGTAGCCTGAGTACAGGAATGGACTCAAGCCACCAACATGTTCTACCATCCGGCAAACAGCCTTGTTCCATAGCAAACAACTTCAGGTTGTATAGAAAATGCAATAAAGAACTACATTAGCAATTTCAGTTCTTCCCAACGAATTCACAAGCAAGTAATTCAACAGGATCAAAGTCATTAGAACCTAAGATAAGAAGTGAAATCTGGTTTGTATCCACAGGGAAATCTGGGCTCTCTAGCTTATGGGTCATTGACTCATTTTTCTCTTCAAAATTCAGTACAACTTGTTTACTTGCTGAATTCTGAACATTGCTTGGCTGCCCTCAGCTTCTTTCTCAGGATCAAACCCAGAACCTGCAACACGCAAACAAACTTCTTAGCTACTTTTCAGTCAGGTCTACTGTTTGTTCCATGCTAGTACTTTGTTCTTGATCCTGTAAAGCTAAGAGCGCTGTTCTTTTACCATGTCCTTCCTGGCAGGTTTTTTGTTTTTTGTTTTTTGTTTTGTTTTGTTTTTTTTACACAATATGACTTAGCTAGAAAGATGTTGAGCATGATGGAAGATTTGTATTTTATGAAATAAGATAGTAACCTGGTAAAAGCCAGCACACACACACACACACACACACACACACACACACACACACACACACACACACACTTTAAAAGAGTCAACTGCCAAATCTGTGCCTGTACCTGTTTTGTGAGTTTCCGAACAAGAGTCATATAAAATACTTTCTGTAGACAGGGTGTGATCTCAAAGGGCCTGAGTCTAAAGTTTCTACAATTTTCCTCTTTGAATTATATGCTAGAGTAATTTATTTCACCTGTCAAGTATCTGCTAGTTTTATGTTTTCTTTTTCTTACTATTAACTCATGGAGAAAAATTGGCTCAGCAGGGAGCTGTGGCCAAATCCACTATTTATGATGCTAAAATGCCAAGTGTATGTTTGTATGGATTTGTACTGAGCAAGATAATAGTATCTATCTATGTTCAGGAAATAGATGCACTGCCATATACTAGATCCATAAATCTTGCCAATATTTTGAGTAAAACTTAAGCTTTTCTTTTGGTAGTATGTCTGCCTCATTTCTTAGTTACCAATGGTTTTACTGGCTCATACCATCCGTTTTACTTAAATGCATATTTTCTTTGTAAAGTTTGAGATCATCAATAATAGTACATCCTTTCATTTTGTGGTTATTAGAAGTGTTTTCCTTGTGCTAAAATCTGACCAGTATTTAACATGCCCATGTTTTGTATCAATATACTAAGTTCTATAGCAACGACCTTCATTATGAGTAACAATTAAGGCCTTGAGTTAAGGAGTAGGTTCAATCATCTAGCTTTTGTTCTATCCTCCCTCTGTGTTTCAACATCTCCCTTTCTTTTTTTTTCATCTCCTATCTCCTTGCCTACGTATGCAAGATAAAGGAAAAGAGAGACATCCCTGCATTGCACCTAGTTTTTCTCTGTATAAGACCAGATTTTATCACAAGAATATACATTCTAACACATAGATGTGACTCTATCGATATATGAGGTAAAATAGTTGAATAAGGTCTTTAAAAGCCTCAGAGACACACAGAATATAGCACTAAAGTTGTTTTTATACTCCTACATTTCTTTGCCAACAAGATAAGTTAACTCCTGACAACACCCAGCCAACCTTAAAGAAGGTGATGAGCATCAAAGAGTGTCCTTACGGAGATGGCTTCAAATGTGGCAAACCAGCCACTGGGTAAAATGTCATCATTCCTGCCACAAACAGAATTCTGCTTAAATAGGGGAAGCTTAGATGCAGGCAGAGTTGATGGCCACACTCTGCCAAGACAGGGTAAGCAAATCCTCAATAGTTCCTGCCTTGTGAATAAGTCTGGCAGAGATATCAGGCCAGAAAGCCAAAGATGAGGCTCGAAAATTTTACAGAGTATTGGGTGACTATTCAGGCAGTAAACCATCTAAGTCAATTTGGTCATTTTGGAAGCTGCTAACCCACACTGCTGATTCATTCAGGAGTTTAAGTTTTATTCCTTCTCAAGTCTCTGAGGGGCATTGAAGGCCAGATAGTATAGTTTTACAATCAAGTTTAGTTGGTTAGGAGATAAGATCATTTTAGATCAAGATAAAGAAGTTAAATTTTTAGAGTTGATATAGGATAGATACTGAATTTCTTTCAGAATTTTAGACCCAACAAGACAGGAAAGACATTTACTTCAAGCTACACAAATACAAATAGCCAAACCACTATGAATGTAACATGTATAGAGCTCATGGTTCTCATGATGGTCACATGGTTCTCCATGCTGTATGTAGTTAGTTTTATACATGTGTAATAAATTAATGTATTTAAAAATAAATTTAAAAATGAGAAAATAGATAAATAAAATGTGGACATTCATATCTGTAAAAGAAGAAGAAGAAGGAAGAAGAAGAAGAAGAAGAAGAAGAAGAAGAAGAAGAAGAAGAAGAAGAAGAAGAAGAAGAAGAAGAAGAAGAAAAAGAAGAAGAAGAAGAAGAAGAAGAAGAAGAAAAAGAAGAAGAAGAAGAAGAAGAAGAAGAAGAAGAAGAAGAAGAAGAAGAAGAAGAAGAAGAAGTGTTTTTATGTCACCACTCTGGAAGCAGCGGGACCTGGGAGAATGGATCAGATACATGAGGCATACTGCAGTCTCATGCACTAGCCCACTTTATTCAGATTCTCAGGCAATTTATATTGTGAAGGGTAAGAAAGGTCACATGGGTAAAGCCCTCCTGAGTTCAAAGTGTATCCAATCCCACGGACACGCTGCACACGGCAAAAACCCATGTTTTTGTATAGAAGCATTGAATGGATAGTTTAAACATGGACTTGACTAGCAACTGCAAGCAATACTAGGTAATCGGAATGACCTCCCTCCTACCCACTGCGCCTGTGGGGAGCGTGAGGCCACATGCCAAGAACAAGTCCACAGTTTGAAGAAACTGAGGTTCCTAAGACAAGTGCTTGGGTATTCTCACAAATGCTCACAATTCCCTCCATGTGATACTATGTCCAGACTGTGTTCTGGCATTTTTGTATGATGCTTGTGCAAAAGGCTGTTTTTGATTCAGAACAACTTTTCTCATTCATCTCTAAACTACAAAGGGCACACCTCTAGGTGTGGTGGCCTTCAGTCCCAGCGCTTGGGTGGCTGATGTGGAGGGCTCATGAGTTTGAGTCCAGATGAGGATATGCAACAAGATCTTGTATCAAATCACGATAGCGGGAAAAACATACAACAAAGAAAAGAAGACATATTTATTAACAAGGCTGGATTATTTCTAACATGGACATGTGCCCTAAAACAGTCAGAATTTTGTGGTTGTTGTCTTTTTCAGGCAAGGGCACACTATATAGACCAGTTTGGGCTCAAAATCAGAAAGCTCCTGATTAGTCTTCCAAGTGCTGTGATGGTAGCAGTGGGGGACTTCACCTGGCTAAAGCAAGGTGTGATTTTTCCTAAATTGCTGATGATACTACATAAATATAGGAAATTTATTTAGTGATGCTCCCAATAATTATTTGCTCTTCTACTGCATGCCTGAGAAAAATCTTCCAACTTTACTCTGCATAAAATATAAAATTTCTCCATGACTGTGTTTATGGCAGTGGAATCCTGCCAAATCACTGTGTTTTTCAGTGATACCAAGTATCTCTCATATTTCCCAGATGTCTCCTCGTTTCCCTGTTGCTTATTTTTTAATTCCTTTCAGGCTGCTTATCTTTTCCAGCCTCCAAGCCTTGCCTCAACTCTGAGTTAACAATGTGTTGACAGAAATTAGTTCCTTTAGCAGTCAGTATGAAACAATACTTATCAGAAATTAACACATGCCTTCGGATACGTACAACTGCATGCACTGACATAAATCTATCATGCTTTAATTAATACATCTGGTTTCAAATAAATAAGTCTTTAAAAATGATAACTGTATAAAGAATTTATCTTATGAACTTGCTTTTTATATATAATACATTTACTTATATAAAATAGCCTTCTACCATTAGCATCAGGAAAACACATTGGCATTGGAAATACAGGCAAGTCTAGCATCTCTCAGAGACACTACCTAAATCCATTCCATCTAGATGTGTCAGTTCTTAGTTTGTTGGACTCTCCCTGCTGTGCCTTCTCTCTCATGCCTGAAATAATACCCTTGTACAAATGACAGTCTAGACTAGTCAGGTAGGCCTGGTTTCTCTGCTTGTACTAAATAAACAGTATTTAGCTTTCACTTTAGAAATACAAAGAACAGAACTGAGCAACTTATATGTTTGAAAAACATATAAGCCGTAGGACAGAGAAGAGAGGAGGTAATATGAGCAGCCAAATAATTTTTACAAACTAAATAAAAATAAATTTGAAAACTGAGTTGACTGCTGTGATGATTAGCTCTGTCCCCTCGAGTGGATCTAGAGCCACTTGGGAAGAGTATCTAGATGAGGTTGGCCTGTGGCTGTGCCTGGGAAGGATTCTAATGTCCTGGATTAGTTGAGCTAGGAAGACCATCATCCCACTTCATGGACTGAGTCCTGGACTAAGTGAGGAAGAGAAAAACCAACTGAGCACTGGCCCAAGTGAATGAAAGAATTCTCTCTCTGCCATTGGTTCTGGATGTGGCTAATGACTTCCTGGAAATGTAAGCTCGAAAAATAAACCCTTTTTCCTCTAAGTTGCTTTTGTCAGTGTTTTTAATCACATGAACAGAGAGGACCCCGAGCTAACCACTGAAGATCGATAGATATACGTTGCATTGTATTTATTTAGATTATATTTGTTTAGATTTGGTTATCCACTTACTACTCTCCTTTGAACACCTTAAAAAAAACTAGACAAATTTAAATGTTCTTATAATTTTAAGTGCATTTATGGGTTGGAAAATCCAAAATCTATGTCTGAAAACAAACCAGGAACCATGAAAGCTAACATCTAGTTTTGCTCTGAGAATTGTGTATCAAGGCTAATGTGGCAGGTTTCCTTTTTTTGTTTTCAGCTCCTTGGAGTGTGGAGAATAAATTGAAGGTTTACTCTTGATATAGAATATAAAGTACCTATCTACAGAAAACAGAGATCTGAGAGAGTGAGATGAAGAAGAAAATATTAAGGAAGATTGTCTGTATTAAAACTAATATGAGCTGAGTGAAAAAAAAATGAAAGTGAGATCTTCCTTTAAAAACATATTAGTACAAGGTAGTCCTCAATTAATCTGAAAAAAAAAAAAGAAAATAAAACTTTTAACTAACTAAAGAATTTAGTCTTGAATGGACTCAGGTGATGGTTACTTTGGTGATTTGAGTGCACAACAATTCACATTGAAGAGTTCAACTTGACCCTAGATCTCAAACACATACTACAGGATACAAGGAAGACAGGAACTCATAGTCAAAAATCACACACCACAACATCACAGGTAAGGAGGAATGGAACACAAGCACCTTGTACAAGTTACAGGAACCATGAATGTCAGAGTTTTCAAAATGCACACAAGATAGTTTTTTATAGACTGAAGAAGTGAAAGAGAACCTTGAAAACACAGGTAATGAGTGGGTTTTAAGGACTTATGCAAACCTTCTAAAGACTGATGGCTAAAAAGTTAAAGTTAATGGAAAGACTGGCCAATCACCAGGTTAGATATAGCAGATGAGAAAATGAGTGGGATAATTTCTGAGAAAATATTAAAAAGACAGTGTCTAGCAACCAAAAATTATGATAGAGAAGACAGTAACTCTGGAGAATTACAGGGATTATAAGGGACTATTAGTTAGTGAAGTGAAAGGAGATTATAAAACTAATAACAAGACAATGTTCAAAAAGGCTTTCCCTCACAGAACTGCATGCAGGCTCCATCATTACAAATCCATCTTCGTATCCCATCAGAGAGCTTTCCCAGATTTACAAGGAATGTCTCTGTGTTAAAAACTATAGCATGAAAAAAATAGTAATTTTCATATCTAGAGTTTTGTGATCCTCATGTAGCCACCATGTAAGGAGACCTCATCTTCCCTGAATGTCCAATGGGTATATTCAATTTTTAAAGAGGAGATAGTAGATTTTATACCTAGAATTTAGATATCTATGCCTTTGATATTCTTCTTTAAGTAGAAACAATCAGCAAAGTTAAGACATATGTCTCTTTGGCCTTTTATTTGAAACGAACAGAGGAAAAAAAAAAAAACAAGGATAACTAATAACAGGAAACTAAAGCATCAGCATCACAAGCAAACTCCATGCTACACTAACTCATTACAGTATCAGTTTCTTGGGTCCAGGATGGCATATGCTAGTGCAATGGTTCTCAATCTGTGGGTCCCAACCACTTTAGGGTCACACATCAGGTATCTACATAACAGATATTTACATTACAATTTACAACAGCAGCAAAATTATAGCTATGAAGTATCAATGAAATAATTTTCTGGTTTTTGGGGTCACCACAACATGAGAAATTGTATTAAAGGGTTGCAGCCTTAGGAGGGCTGAGAACTGTTAACTCTGTGTGCAGGAGGAGGCAGTGGATTTTGAGAATGGCTCAGGGCCACACAACTTGTAGATGAGAAAAGAAGGCAGAACTTAAGCTCTAAATAGTTTTACTGTTTGCACGGACCTGGCATGCGAAAAAACATTTTAAATAGTAGAGACTGTAGCTAAACTATTCAGAAGACAATTTAGTAAGGTTGCAATAACTTGGCTTCAAGCATAGTGCTGCACTTGAGTTGGGAGTTCCTGGGGCAAACAGATGTGCTGAACAGAGGCTAGCTAGTACATTACATTAGGGAGTCGCATTTGAGCATAGAGCAGGCAAAGGGCAGACGCGTTTCCAGCATCACATTACACATATTCAACTTTACCTCTCAAGAAGAGTGATATTACTTCTCATGCTAGCCCCTTCCCAAACATTATGGACAAGTAGATTTTTATCATGGAGCTCACATCTAGAGTTTTAGAATGGAGTCTTTAAAAGATCTGTCCTGAGATTTTGGGCACAGTGGGAGTTTAGAATTCATAGCACATTCTTGACTCACTCCATTGACTTTCTACCACTCTGCTCTGAACAGGTGAGGTGAGCATGGGTGGGGGTGGGGGTGAAAACCTACCCTCTTGGGTGTTTCTGTCTTCTTTCCAAGCATTAAGCAGACCCAATTCTGCTTCACTTCCAAGAGTGTAGAACTGTCAGATAGAAAAGAAAAACAAAGTACATGCAGTTTCTTTTAAGGTGCAGATGTGGAGTAGTGTTTCCTTTCTTGGCTGTTAGAAGGCGCCTTCATCACGGTACAAAGGAATTTTCCTGGTACCATGGGGATTTTTTGGCACAAGTTATAATCTGCCACAGAGGTACCACTCCCCTCTGCAGAGTTATGTCTAATAGATGACAAAGCAAATACACAGCAGGCTCCTGACACACGATGTACAGAGCCTGAAAAGGAGGGGATGGGAAATTTGAAAAGGAATGCAAGAAAACAGAACAGAGAAACAAGTTTGCCGCTTGACCTCAACCTTGGTTGATTATAGAAATCAGAAAAAAAAATCATACAGTTAAAAAAGCAGTCATTACTCACACCATTAGCTTTTTGGCTGGAAGATGAGAGGTGCTCTTTTAAGCAGAGATCAGCTAGAAGGTATAGAAGAAAAATGAAGTTTAAAGAACTGCCTAATCTCAAAGGATTCTGGGAAGATCATTCATTGGATACACTTAAAATATCAAATTGGTGGGCCTTTAATGATAAATTTATACCACTTTTAGTACCTTTGAACATGGATCTGCCTGAAAATAGACGTGGAAACTTGTATAAGATGGTTTAAAATTTCACCCTTGCAAATTCAGGCTTATATTTAGACCTTTTAATCCATGACAAAAACACACTTCTCACCACAAACCGTGATTTTTAAAAAGTACAATCGTTCTACCAAAAAAGGTAGCAATAAAATGACTCCTAATGACATTCTACTGTGCTCATAGATCAGTGCCTTCCTTGTTCAGCCATCATCAGATAAGCTTCCTCCTGCAGCAGATGAGAACAAACACACAGACCCGCAGCCAGTCACTATACAGGGAAGGAGAGACCTTGGAACACTCAGCCCTAAATGAGATGTTTCCATCAAATCCCTCCACAGGGCCCGGGAAACCCCGTGCAAGAGAAGACTGAAAGAGCATTAATAACTAGAAAGGATAGAGGGCACCAAGAAAATAAGACCCTGTGACTGAGGGAGACCTCCTCCCCCTATATATGCTCTCAGAATATCAAGTCTTTTCTTGGTAAATAGCTATCCTTCCTCTGAGTGCCACCAGGTCTCCCCATCCGGGGGACATGGTATAGGGGAGGGGAGAAGGGGAGAAATGGGAGGGAGGGAAGAATGGGAGGAAATAGGGGAAGGGCTAACAATCAAGATGTAATATGAATAAATTAATTAAAAAAAAACAAGACCTTGTAAAGAAACACGATCAGCTCACACGAGTTCACAGAGACTGAGGCAGCATGCATAGGGTCTGTACAGGTCCTTTGTACATATATTGGCTTTGGCTTCTAGTTTAGTGTTTTAGTGGGATTCCTGAGTTTACAGACAAATGGGTCGCTTTTTCTTGTGCCTTCACTCAGATTCCTTTCCTTCTGACACAGAAGCACCTACACAAGTTTTCTTTTCTTGCAGCCTACAGGA
This sequence comes from Acomys russatus, assembly GCF_903995435.1. Taxonomy (NCBI): domain Eukaryota; kingdom Metazoa; phylum Chordata; class Mammalia; order Rodentia; family Muridae; genus Acomys; species Acomys russatus. Next base: position 10,147,535 of record NC_067153.1, read on the forward strand.
AATTTTGAGAAATTTGTACATATACCAACATATGCTAAAAAAGCTTGTTAAGGAGGGCTGTCCCCCCTATTCTGCTTTTGTTTGGGGATGAAATGCATACATAAATAATTGAGTAATTAATCTGAAGGAAATAGGGCCATGCGGTCAGTATACTTGTAAAGGCCTAGGACTTGCATGCTTATAAAAACTTTATATTCTCTGATTTCCTTTAAAAATGTTCCTGGTTAAAAAGCAGAACTTTCAAGAAAATAGAACAATGTTGTCCAAAGCCTTGTTAATTTCCATATAAGTCTCTTTGGGCTTCATTCATTTTGGAGATGCTTACTGTGTGCCAAGCATAATTCAAAGTATTGGCAATACAATGAGACTATGATGGACATGGCACTTATTATTAAATATGCATTGTCTGAGCTCCCAAAATCTTAGACAATTTTGGATCTGGTTATAATTTAACATAATTGGAAGAAAGATTCCTTTGTATAAATCTAGGTTGTTATTGAAATTATTTGTAATTGAAAAGGATTTGTGATACACTTGTAGTCTGAACCAACAACCCATTTGAAAGTCACTGGTAGTTCTAGATAAATCAGATTATCCAATTTATGCATGATGTAGTGCAACAGAACGAATTTTTATAGATCTACAACAGCAGCACTGGGAAGAGAGGCATGCAATAAAAATATAATTTAAAATTTTGCTCTTTATTTCTAAAATGGGTTTCTGTCATAACTCTGAAAAGGCATCGCTATGTAAATTATCATTAAATAGCTCTGGCATAATTTATGTTAAGAGGTTTTGGCCTGTTTATGTACCCTAGAATTTGCTAAAATTAGTAATGTGATATTCCATATTTAGCAAACCTACGGAGCAATGAATAAGGACTCATGTCTATTGGGGAGCACTGTTTGTTTAAATTCTTCTTGTGGCATTCATGAAATGCAAGGGACTTCCAACTCAAATTCTGCACTATTAGGCGGAAGTTATACTCTGAACCAAACCAGATGGTGATCAGCTCTATTCCTATTATCAGCTAAGTGCAGGGATGGTTACCAGACCTTACTTGCATTGTTAACATTTGGAACAGATTAGCAGCAGTTAGGCTGAAATGAGAAACCTTCGTTTTACTAAAAGGTTCAGAACATATCATACCATAAAATCTGAAAGACTAGTAAGAAAAATTATGAGGGAAAGAGTTCACTCCCTACCATGGTTTCTTCAAGCAAAATGTGTTCTTTTCCTTCCAGAGAACGTTGACATGGAGTGCTGGGGGACTCGAGTCTACAAAAGCATCAACCTCCCGAGGTGCTCATTGCACAGTTTGTTGAATTTATTTCTATGGCCATGATCAATACAGGTTTTGAGCAGCAAGGGGATTGCTTACACTTTGGGAGAGATTTTCTTCGCAAGAACTTTGTACATAACACACACACACACACACACACACACACCTGCATCACATAACCCACATAGATGCACATACACACACATGCACATATCACACATAGACACTCATGTGCATATTATTACATACCATACACATACAAACACACACCACATACACACACTTATAACACATACTTATACACAAACAGAAACACACTTGCATCACATAGGCACACATACATGCCATACACATGTACACATACACCCACATACACCACACATACATACATACATACATATACATAAACTTAGATAACACATATACATATCCCCAATAGACACAAACACAAATAATTACAAAAATTTACACATAATACACATAAAGCACACACACAAAACACATACCACATGTACAAAATTACCATACACACCGCACACACATATACGTGTTCATACACCCACAATATGCTACACGCTCGTACCCATAACACACACATACATACACATACACACACACACACGCACACACACACACACACACACACACACACACACTCTCACACATGTAAAAGTTGAGTTTAATGTAGTCATTGAGGTACATAAAACATTTCAGCTGCTGGAATTTTCCTGTGGATTTAAATATTTGTCTAAATGCTTTGCTTTTGAGGGGTCATGTTTCCTGTGCATCTTTAACAATCTTACTTATAACAGTATAGCTCAGCTTCTCATATTAAAGGGAGTTAGTGTTATTTTCAGCACATGCTTGCAGTATGCACATATTCAATGAAGGTAGCTGGAATTTCATATTTACAATTTCCTCTTTGGCATTTTCAAATTTCTTTTTTAGATCTTCATAAAATATATACGAGATTATGCTAAATTATGGTTATCCCATTATGTTATGGAAGATCAGAACTTATTTCTTCTTTGTAAATGTGGTGTTATAAAGAATAGCCAAGTAGGGAATCCATCTAAATGTTATTTGATAACAGGACAAAGAAAATGGAATATATACTATATGTTATACACACACATATAATGCAGTCACACAGAATATAATTTACACAATCTACACAAAATGGGAAAAACCTGGGGGATCTTATAAACTGGAGAATATCAGATGAAATAAGCCACACAGAAGAATAAAATGCCACATGTTCTTTCTCATATGTGGATACTAAAAGTACCCAAGCCAAGTGTAGATCAGTATGAACTAGAGGTAGAGATGGTGCAGAAATAAACAAAAAGAAGCTGAGTAATAACAGCAGTCATTGTTTTGTGGTATTTGTTGCTCAAATCTATTCCTATGGCTGTATGGCATTAGAACAAGTCATGGTACACCACGCACCTCCAATTTGGGCACAGCTGGCATCGAATTAAGAGACATAGCAAGGGTGATGTCTTAGAGGTACCCTTGTCAGGATTACATTTTAAAATAGACATAGAAATTAAGTGAAATTCTGTTTTCCTGAAATGAAAATCGGAGTTAACAAAGATATATAGTTGGTGTGAAAGCTAGATGTGATGAAAACAGTGTATAGTTGTTGGTACTTATGCTTTTTTTTTTTAAAAAAAATTATGGTTTACTGGTATGGAAACAGGTAGATTATCTGCTCTTTGTGACCAAATAAGGGCATAGAAAGAGCAGATCTCGCCCCTGTTCTGGAAAGCCAAACAGCTAGCTAGAGAAATACTGCAGGGAGAAGCCAACTGCCTTTGCGTGTTTCTTATTCTGTAGCCAAGACCTTGTTTCAGGGACCATTGAAAAGGCTTTGCTGTTTATTGGAGTGATAGGACATATAAGTTCCGCTTAGCTGTGTATTCTTGGAGCCATTTTTACTCTACAGTTAGGAAGAGTGAAAGCAATATATAATTGCAGGTGGTCTTGAGTGCTTCTGTCTACTTGAACAGAATTTCAGGGTGCAATAGTCAGGAAGGCAATGGACAAGGTAAGAAAAGATCTGGCACTGAATGAAAAGGCAAAAGTAGACAGAAAACAGAGATGGAGAGGGAGAGAGAAAGGTAAAAAATTGAGACAGAGAGGGAGATGGGGAGACAAAGAGAACAGCACTGAAACCTGCAAGATGATGTCTGTCTTCGAACTGGACAACACATTTCAATATTTTAAACCGGAAAATGTGACAGGATTTGCTATTTGTAACTCTTTTTTCTTTGGCCCCATGACTGGCACCCAGGGAGCATTTTATGTGTTACACACCATGGTGCTGTGCTCCTCTCCAATGGCTGGTACCCATGGAGCACTGTATGTGTTACACACCACGGTGCGGTGCTCCTCTCCCATGGCTGGTACCCAAGGAGCTCTGTGTGTGTTACACACCATGGTGCTGTGCTCCTCTCCCATGGCTGGTACCCATGGAGCACTGGATGTGTTACACACCATGGCGTGGTGCTCCTCTCCCATGGCTGGTACCCAGGGAGCACTGGATGTGTTACACACCATGGCGTGGTGCTCCTCTCCCATGGCTGGTACCCAGGGAGCACTGGGTGTGTTATACACCACGGTGCGGTGCTCCTCTCCCATGGCTGGTACCCAGGGAGCACTGGGTGTGTTACACACCACGGTGCGGTGCTCCTCTCCCATGGCTGGTACCCAGGGAGCACTAGATGTGTTACACACCACGGCGCGGTGCTCCTCTCCCAAGGTTTGTTACTGCTCATCCTTGTGATGCCACAATCTACTAGTTGCTTCTCTTGTTTAATATTATCAGAAAGAAAATCTGACACTGAAAAGCACTTTTCAGTTCGAATGTTAGAGTCACTATATAATTAGAATTAGATAATAAATTCATCAGATTCTATTTATTAATAACATGAAAAAGTGCGTTAAAGTTTCTCTATTTACTCACCTATCGATCCATCCATCTTTCCAACTTGTACATTTATTAGTCATGAAAAAGCTGTTCCAAGGCCCCAAGGATTACAGACTTAAAATAGACTTTTGTCTTAATTACTGTTCTATTGCTGTGAAGAGAGACCATAATAAGGGCAACTAACTAATTTTAAGAAAAGCATTTAATTGGGGGCTTGTTTACAGCCTTAGAAGGTTAGTCCATCATCATCATCATCATCATCATGGCAGGAAGCAGACAGGCATGGTTTCTGGAGATGTAGCTACGAGCTTTACATCATGACCTAGAGGAAATAGGAGAGGAGAGAGAGAGAGAGAGAGAGAGAGAGAGAGAGAGAGAGAGAGAGAGAGAGAGAGAGAGAGAGAGAGAGAGAGAGCGCCTGGTATAGATACAGCACATCTCCATAGAAACACCACCTACAACAAGGCCAAGTGTAATCTGATAAGGCCATACCTGGTAATCCTTCCCAAAGAGTGGCGCTAAATGAGAACAAAGTATTCAAACATATGAGCCTGAGGGCGGTATTCTCACTCAAACCACAATTTTATTTTAAAACAATTTTAAGTGTATAGCATAGTTAAGCTGTTTTATGATTAACCGAAAAAGAAAAGAAGAAATGTATCAAAGGTATAAATAGATATGTATTTTTAAAATGAAATCATTTAAAAATAAACTTATCCTTTGGTTATTTTGGGGATAGGGGATCTTATCAAGTAACCTAGGATCTCTGACTCACCTGGAACTCATGATCCCTCTGCTCCAGCTTTCAAAGTCTTGAGGTTACAGGTGCATACTCTTTTTTTTTTTTTTTCAGGTGCATACTCTTATACTTTACTTCCTTTAAGTCTTTTGTAGAATAAAATTCTGTTTGGCTAGTGAATGAAAATACTCACAAAGACCTGTCATTTTATAGTAGTCTCAATCAAAGCAACATTCTGATTTCCTTTAGAATTATTAAAAAACCCTTTTAGATGGAATCTCAGAGTTGTTTTGATTTGCATTTCTCTGATGACTAGAGATGTTGAGTATTTCTTTAAGTGTTTCTCAGCCATTTGATATTCCTCTGTTGAGAATTCTCTGTTTAGTTCCAAGCCCCATTTCTCAATTGGGTTATTTGGTTTGGTGGCGTTTAATTTCTTGAGTTCTTTATAAAGTTTGGATATTAGACCTTTGTCAGATGCAGGGTTAGTGAAGATTTTTTTTCCCAGTCTGTAGGCTGTCGCTTTGTTCTTTTGACAGTGTCTCCTGCCTTACAGAAGCTTCTCAGCCTTATGAGGTCCCATTTATTAATTGTTGTCCTTAAGGCCTGGGCTGTTGGTGTTCTGTTCAGGAAGTTGTCTCCTGTGCCAATGTGTTCCAGGCTCTTCCCCACTTTTTCTTCTAACAGATTTAGTGTCTCTGGTTTTATATTGAGGTCTTTAATCCATTTGGACTTGAGCTTTGTGCATGGTGACAAGTATGGGTCCAATTGCATTTTTCTACATGTAGAGATCCAGTTAGACCAGCACCATTTGTTGAAGATGCTATCCTTTTTCCATTGAATAGATTTGGCTTCTTTGTCAAAAATCAGGTGACTATGAGATTTCATCTTACACCCATCAGAATGGCTAAGATCAAAAACTCAAGTGACACCACATGCTGGCAAGGATGTGGAGAGAGAGGAACACTCCTTCATTGCTGGTGGGAATGCAAACTAGTACAGCCACTTTGGAAATCTATCTGGTGCTACCTTAGAAAACTGGGAATAGGGCTTCCTCAAGACCCAGCTATTCCACTCCTTGGAATATACCCAGAAGATGCTCCAGCACACAAGAAGAAAATTTGCTCAATCATGTTCATAGCAGCCTTATTCATAATAGCCAGAACATGGAAACAGCCTAAGTGTCCCTCAGTAGAAGAATGGATAAAGAAACTGTGGTACATTTACACTATGGAATACTACTCAGCTATTAAAAACAAGTATTTCCCGAAATTTGTGGACAAATGGATTGAACTAGAAATGATCATAATGAGTGAGCTAACCCAGAAGCAGAGAGACTCAAATGGTATATACTCACTTATAACTGGACACTAGCCCAAGGGGCAGGTCCCATGAAAATCTGCACCTACCAGGAAAGTGGGATAGAGGTGAGAACATTCTATTGAGACTCTAGGTGAGAAAAATATAGGGGATAGGGAAGTAGGTGGATCCAGAGGGTCCTAGAAACCTACAAGAGGAACATTATGATGGGTGGATCTGAGCCCAGGGGTTCTGCTTGATCAAAGGCACCAACCAAGGACAAAATGTGCAGCCATCATCAAACCCCTACCCAGATCTAACCAAGGGACAGAACATTCTCCACAGTTAAGTGGAGACTGGGGACTGACTTTCACAGGATCTCTGCTGCCCCATATTTGGCCATGTCCCTTTGTTGGGGAGGCCCAATGGCACTCGGAGGAAGGATAGCAGACTACCAAGAAGAGACTTGATATCATAGCACCATACTCAAGGGAAGGAGATCCCCCTCAGTCACAGTCATAAGGAAGGGGGATTGGGGTGAAAGTGGGAGGGAGGGAGGAATGGGAGGATGTATGGGATGGGATAGAAAATGAGATGTAATATAAATTATTTTATTTTTCAATAAAAATGTGTTAAAAAATAAAAAAAAAATAAATAACCCTTTAAAAGTATTTTTTATTTATTTTATGTGTATGAGTGTTTCTTTACCTTTCCTTATGTGAACCACATGTGTGCCTTGTGTCCAAGAAGGTTGAATCTCCTGGAATGGATGTCACAGATGGCTGTGAGCCAGAATGCGGGTGCTGGGAAACTGAACCCTGATCCTCTGCAAGAGCAGCAAGTGCTCTTAACCTACAAGTCATCTCTCCAGGCCTTTTTTGGATATTAAGTCAAAATTAAGGTAAATGAAATAACAACATATAATTAAAAAATTGAGGGGCTGGAGAGATGGCCTAGTGGTTAAGAGCACTGTCTGCTCTTCCAAAGGACCCGGGTTCAATTCCCAGCCACCACATGGCAGCTCACAACTGTCTGTAATTCCAGTTCCAATGGCTTTGACACCCTCACATCAATGCACGTAAATAAAATTAAAAAAAAAAAAAAGCCAGGCATCAACAATGTACTGAAGTGTTGTAGAAATTGTAATCCAGAATAAACCTTTAAAAAATAATAAAAAATTGAAAGTCCAGGTAGCACATTTGTTATGTTATTCTTTATTTCCTACCTTAAATTATATTGGTGGAAAGAATTGTAAGAAAATTTGGCTTTGGGAAACAAAAGCTCTTGAGTGCATTTAGCTATTGCATGATTTTTCTCTTATTCATTTATTTTACTCTTACTTTTACATTGTTTTTGTTTTGTTTTGGTGACCCACTGAATTTAACCAAGATTGCTTCTGTGAGTGTGGGTAGGAGATTATTTACTGGAGCATGGGCAATTTGGTGGCTGCACCACTGAAGAAAATAACATAATTTTTATTCTTATTTGAGTTGTATATCTAATGAGATAAAAATTAGGGCCACACAGGGGTTCTGCTCGATCTAAGGCACCAACCAAGGACAATACGTGCAGTAGTAATCATCAAAACCCTATCCAGATCTAGCCAAGGGACAGAACATTTTCCACAGTTAAGTGGAGACTGGGGACTGACTTTCACAAGATCTCTTGTGCCCCATATTTGGCCATGTCTCCTTGTTGGGGAAGCCCAATGGCACTCAGAGGAAGGATAGCAGACTACCAAGAAAAGACTCGATACCCTAGCATCATATTCAGGGGGAGAAGGTGTCCCTCAGTCACAGTCATAGGGAAGGGGAATGGGGTGAAAGTGGGAGGGAGAGAGGGAGGGAGGGAGGAATGGGAGGATGCAGGGGATGGGATAGCAAATGAGATATAATATGAATTATTTTATTTTTCAATAAAAATGTGTTAAAAAATTAATGCCACAACTTAGGTTTTAATTAAAATTAAATCTGATTTTTCTTTTCTTTTGCTTTAAACACCATCTTATTGTGATGTTTGAATTTCATTATTAACTTGACTCAGTTTAGAATGACTGTGAAACCATCTCTGAGAGCATCTGTGAAGGTGTCTCTATATGGTTTTTATTATTAATTTATTCATATTACATCTAAATTGTTATCCAATCACTTGTATCCTCCAATTCCTCCCTCCCTCCTGCTTTCACCCTATTCCCCTCCTCTAGGTCTATGATGGAGGGGGACCTCCTCCCCCACTATATGGTCATAGGCTATCAAGTCTCATCTTGGTAGCCTGCTTATTCTTTCTCTGGGTGCCACCAAGCCTCCCCACCAAGGGAAAGTGGTTAAATATGGAGCACCAGAGTTCATGTCAGTCAGTCCTCGCTCTCTACAGAACCATGGAGAATGTCCTGTCCATTGGCTAGATTAGAGCATGGGTTGATGTTTAGTACTTGTGTTGTCCTTGGTTAGTGCAGTAGTTTGGGCAGAGCCGCCTGGGCCCAGATTACGATGTTCTTCTTGTAGTACCCTCTGGATCCTTCTATTTCCCCATATACACTACTCAGCTATTAAAAAGAAGGAAACCTCGGAATTTGTGGACAAATGGATGGAACTAGAAATAATCATACTGAGTGAATTAACCCAGGAGCAGAAAGACTCACATGGTTTATACTCACTTAAAATTGGACACTAGCCCAAAAGGCAAGTCTCATGAAAGTCTTTACTTATCAAGAGATTGGGATAGATGTGAGGACATCCTACTGGAACTCTAGACACTTAAGTAAGGAGGAAAAACCTACCTTGGGTGTAGGAATGAGTGGCCCCAGCTCATTTGAGGTTCCAGATTGAGTGATAAGGAGAAAGTGAGGCCCAACATTATCTGTCTTTGCTCTCTACATGCTCATGCAGAGAGCCCTTCTGCCTCCTTTTCCTGACTCCATGCCTTCCTGACCACTGAAGACTGTAACCTCAAACCACAAACTGAAACAAACCTTTCAGTTGAATTGGTTTATCTTCACAGTGCTTCCAGATGCTAGCGTATTGTGAGGGTGTCTTTTCTCTTTCATATTTAGTGCGTGCCCACTTGTTTTTGTTAAGTATTTGTGTCATGTGACTATTACTTGCTAAGAGATAATTCTTTTCTTGATCTTTCTCAGTTCTGTATGTTTGAGAGTTGCTGTCACCTGTCTTCTGTTCTGTATTATCATTGCCATTATGCTTACATGATGAACTGTCACTGTAGACATCACGTCTTCCTCTCGGATGAAGGGCGAATGAAAACTGGTTCCTATAGCATGATCATCTAAAGATTCTTACTCTGTAGTAATTGAAAATGTGCTACAAACACATTTTAAAAACTTTTTGTCTTTGCAGGAAAAGTAGCTCTTTAGGTTCAGGCATGGATATCCTTTTAGATCTGTATGTTTGGCATTTATAGATTTAGTCAATTATGGGTTGAAATTTTGTATATATGCTGAAAAATCTATAGAATTTTTATTGTTAATCTTGAACAATACAACATGCTTATTTATATGCCACTTATACTGCATGAGGTGTTATAAGGAACCTAGAGATGATGTAAAGGTTTGAGAATGTGTGTTGGTTTTATGCAGATACTAGGCCATTTTTAACAAAAGAGTTTTGAGCATGGATTTTGGTGTCTATAACAGGAATGGTAAATCAGGGTTTCTGAACCTTCCCCTGTGGGTAGTGAGGAACAGCTGTTGTGTTGGGAAAGATAATCCCATGTGTACAGTTTTCACCTCCTTTTTACTATATAAGAATGCAAGTTTGGGCCTGGAATATTTCTTTACCAAAAGATAAAGAGTCTTAATAGTCTGTGGTGGACTTGAGCACTTGCATGAGAATGTCTTTTCTGTTCCAGATTGAATGCATATCCCCTTTCTGTGCTTAAACCTGTGTCCTTCGGCACCTGCCCAACCACACTACTGTATCTGTCCCCTGCAGTGAGGTGGTGAAGTTCTGTGTCGCCACACAAGAGAAAACAAAGCAGGACACTAAGCACTAAGTCACTGAGGTGACCTCAATGATAGAGTGAGCAGAAGTGCTTAGATTTCTGCTTTTGATTACAGGTAGTAGATTGTATGTTCCCAACAAAATCCATATGTTAGTGTTTTTAAAATGCACACTTAGATCTTTACTAAACATTAATGAAACAATGTTCCTTCCTCCCTCCTGCTTTCTTATAAACCACATATTTACATCTAAAGTGTCAAAAAGTTGTAAAATTATTTCATCTCAAAGCACGTCTGTGTTTTTGTTCCGTCCTCCTTCTATTCTTACGCCTGCCACTCCTACATGATCTTTACCACCTTCCTATCCATCAAACACCATGTTCTTTCTCTCTCAAAAAAACAAAAAAAAAAAAAAAAAAAGCAAACTCCAGCCAAACCAACAAGCAGAAAACAAAATCAAGCAAACAAAAAAACCCAACAGTGCAAAACAACAGCAACAGCAACAGCAACAACAACAACAAAACAAAAACAAAATTAGAAGCATAAAAACCACAACATTTGCTTAGCATTTGCCTAACTACCCATGAGAATGAGGCCTGCCTAAAAAATGTCTTTGATATACCCAATGGCACCCCACTGGAGAAAACTGATATTTCCTTTCCTATCAAGTATCAATTGAAAATAGGTTATTGATAAGGAGTGAGACTTTGTGTCCACTTTCTCTCCTCCATGCTGGGATTTTCCATCCCAAGCTTTGTACTTGTGGAGCTCTTGTGCGTGTCGTCAAAGTGTCTGTGATTTCATATGTTCATCAGTTCCCTTAGAATTATCTACCACTTCTGGTATTTACAATCTTTTTACCTTCTCTTCCACATAGATCCCTGAGCCTTGAAACAAAGGGATTGATTGATGGAGTAATCCCATTTAGAGCTGAAAGTTCAAAATTCTCTCACTCTCCGCATATTGTCGTTATTGATATCTGTGTTAACTATGATCTATTGCTACAACAGCAGCAGAAACTTCTGTGATGAGGTCTGGTGGTGAACTGTTCTTTGGTACAGCCATATGTAATGTGATTGGGTGTCATTTTATTGCTATGTTCCTTTAGCAGAATAATAGTAAAAGGTTTCCCCTCGGAGTCTATCTAGACTTGGGTTCTTGGCAAGTTTACTAGTTTCAGGTATGAAACTCATGGAGTGGTTGTAAATCCAATCAAAAAATGGTTGGTAAACCCCATAACATTTGTGCCACTGTTACAGCAATATGACTTACAGGCAGATTGGATGATTATTTTCTCTTCCACTAGCATACAAAGTGCCTTCCTGTACCACGGATTCTAGTCATTAGGGGTATAGCTTTTAGTTGGGCACCAGCCCAATTTCTACATGATCAATAATGTAAGTGGTCCCTTTAGTAACAGGGTCATATTGTCTGGTCATGAAAAAGAACTGTCTTATTTATTTTATATTTATGTGATAAAGCATTTTGCCCAAGGCAACTTATAAAAGAATGTGTTTAATTTGGAGCGTATTGTTTCAGAGGGTTGGTTGGTTGTTTAATCTCTTATCATTTGTTCATGAAAATCATGAAGGGAATGTGGCAGAGGGCAGACAGGCATGATGTTGTAGCAATAGCTGGCAGCTTCCATCTTGAGACGCACCCATGAGGCAAAAAGAACTAACAGGGAATGGTGTGGGCTTTTGAAACCTCAGAGCTCAATGCCAGTGACTCGGATCCTAACACGGCCCTCACCTTCTGATCCTTCCCAAATAGTTCCGCCAACTGGGGAGCAAGTATTTAAGTATATGAGCCTATGGAGGCCATTATCTTAATAACAACCACAGAAACCCTTAGCTTTGGAAATGGCCCGTGGTTTAGGGGGCGGATGTTCTTCAAGACTCTTTTGGCCAATTACTTCACAAGATGTAATTCATTCCTTTCATAGGAATTTTATTTGGTGGTTTAAGATGTCTAGTGGGGGAATTCTCTCTCCTGTTACATGGTGACTTCTTTAAGTTTCTTTATGTTTATGTTAGGACGCTTCTGCGGTGGTTGGTTTCTGTATGGCTTTTTTTTTTTTTTAAATAAAAAAAGGAGCTTTAGTGTTATTTGTTCCCAGACATTCCTTCCCTTACTCTACCATCTTACATTCTCTCCTTATTTCATCCTCCTGTTCTAGCTCCCATTATATCTCTATAACACCATATTCTGTTTATCCTTACATTGAAGAAAATGCTCTTCTCCTTCCCTGGTCCTTTACTAACTACTCACTTCTGTGATTATTGTAATCGAATTGCACATATCTTGCATCCACGTATAGATAGATGCTAACTCTCTGTGAGATGTGTAAGTGGTAAAGATTTCTCTCCACCCTGTAGATCTCAACTTTGCTTGACCAGTGGTGTTCTTTGCTGTGCAGAATGTTTTTCTTTTTTAGCCTCAGGAGGTCCTGACACCTGTTCTATCAGTGCCTTTTCCTGTGCCAATGAGTTCAATCTTGTTCCATACTTTCTCTTTGATCACTACAGGTCCAGCCTTATGTTGAGGCCCTTCATCCATTTGGATCTGAGGTTTTTACAGATTGACAAATATGGATCTATTATCCTTTTTTAAATGCAGCTACCCAGTTTGACATGCACTATTTGTTGAAAATGTGTATTTTCAGTGTTTTTGGCTTCTTTTTCAATAACCATGTGTGCATAGTTGTGTGGAATCATGTCTGGTTCTTTAATTTAATTCCATTGATCAATGTGTCTGCTTTTATGCCAGTATCCTGCTGATTTTATTACTGTATCTCTGCAATACTACTTGAAATATGGATGGTGATACCTCCAGCCTTTTATTTATTCTTCAGGACTGTTTAGCTATTCTGTTTGGTGTGTGTGTGTGTGCGTGTGCATTGTTTATATGTCTATGTATGTAAATGTTGCTTTTATTTTCTCAGGTGAGGAAATGAGATGAGAGCCATGCCCAAGCTTTATGAGTACATGGCTTGGACTGAGACCAGAGCATATCTATCTCTCTTTTATCTCTCCCTAGGTCTAAGCCTGGAAGCTTCTAGCCTCCCTATAACCTAATCTTCTATAAGCTTAGACCTTCCATCAGCTTCCATCTCTATCTGCTAACCTAGGCCTAGAATGTTTTCAAAGGCTTCCTGTTAAATGAGCTTACACTTTCTAGATCTTTCTGAACCTGGCTGGTGGGATCAATTCAGTTGTTCTGGCTCAAACTCCTCTCTAAGCTGACTCATACAATCCAGCTCCTCTTGGCTTCTGACAGAATTTCTCTGCATGGTAAAACTGCCTCTGAACTCCATGAACTGAGTGGCACTGACTGCGGTAACTAAATGTAACTTCATGAACTCAATTCAACTACTTTCAACCAAGCTGCACCAAAATGCACCATACTGAACTCAACTCCTCTCTCTCCCTTCACTGCTCTTAAGTAGCCTCTCTTTTCTGTCTGTTCTCATGAAAGTTGGGCATATCCTATTTCCAACTCATTCCGTCAAATCTTTTTCTGATTTTTCACTTTGTCTGTCCCTCGATTAGATGTCATTGTTTGGGATTAAAGGTGGGCTTTAAAGGCATGTCTGTATTCCAGCAAGAGTGAACTAAAAGTGTGACTATGGATGTGTCTGCATTCTCTCTCCCTCTCCCTCTGTGTGTATATGTGTTTCCACATGAAGTCAAAAATTGTTTTTGAATTTCAGCAAATAATTCTCTCTCTCTCTCTCTCTCTCTCTCTCTCTCTCTCTCTCTCTCTCTCTCTCTCTCTCTCTCTCTCTGTGTGTGTGTGTGTGTGTGTGTGTGTGTGTTTACACATGAAGTTGAAGATTTGTTTTTCAATTGCAGCAAATAATTGTATAGGAATTTTGATGGTTGATGTCATCAAATGTGTGGATTTTTAAAATAGTATTCCTATTTTTACCATATTAATTTACCAACCTATGAACATGAAAGAACTTTCCATCTTCTGGTGTCTTCTTCCATTTCTTTATTTAATGTTTGAAAGTTTATAGCACACATACAAAGTATTGTAATGCTACGTAACTAAAAGTGTTAATCAGTTATAAAAATTTCCTGGTGAATCTTTAGAGTGTTCATGTATAAAACGTATCGTCTGTAAGGAAGGATGTTTTGTCTTTGTCTTTTCTATTTGTGTTCCCTTGATCTCCTTCAGTTGCCTTACTGCTCTAGATAAGATTTTAAGAACTATATTGAATAGGTATGGAAAGAATTGGCATCTTTTTCTTTTTCCTGATTTTAATAGAAACCTTGAGTTTCTTTTCATGTTGGATGATGTTGGTTTTGGGCTGTTTGTAAATTGCCCTTTTTATATTGCAATATGTGTTTTGTTTCCCTACGTTCTCCAGGGACGTATGATGAAGAGATCTTGGACTTTGTCAAAGCTGTTTTCTTCGTTTAATGAAATGATCATGTGGTTTTTGATTTTTAGTCCGTTTATGTGATATATTATGCTTATTGATTTATGTATATTGAATCATCCCTGAACTTCTGGAATGAAGCCAACTTGATTATAATGAGTAATCTTTTTTTATATGTTTTAAAATTCTGCTTGCACGTATTTTATTGAGAACTCCTGCATCTGTATTCAAGAAGGACATTGGTCTATAATTTTATTTTTTCTTGAGTCTTTGTGTGGTTTTGGTGTCACAGTCAGCAGAGGATTCATAAAAACTGTTATGGAATGTTCAATCAACTTTTATCTCGCACCATAATTTAAGGAGTATTATTGATATTTTTTCTTCAAAAAATGTGGTAGATTTTGCACTGAATCCACTTGTCACTGGCTCTTTTTTTTTTTCTGGAGGGATTTTTGATTACTGTTTTTATTTCACTAGAGACTACAGGTCTGTTTCCATTGTTTATTTCACATATATATTTAAGTATGTTGTAGGCATGAAGAAATTCATCCATTTTTAACAGTTTTCTAGCTTGGTGTAATATAGAAATTTTAAAGTATGTTCTTATGATTCACTGAATTCCGTTGATGTCTGTTGTAATGTCTCCCTTTCATCTCTAATTTTATTGATTTATATATCCTATGTGTACCTTTTAGTTAATTTAACTAAAAGTTTTTCCATCTTCTTTATTTTTTTTAAACTATACTTTGTTTCACTGGTTCTTGGTAATTTTTGTTTGTTTCTGCTTCATTACTTTTAGCTATGGATTTCATTATTTCTTTCTACTTACTGTCTTTGAGTACTATTTCTAGAACTTTCTAGTTTGTCATTAAGTTTTTAATTGTGAGATCTTTCCTTTTTTTATGTAGGCACTTAATACTATGAACTTGCCTCTTAAATATGCATTCATCGTGTCCCATAAGTTTGGGAATGTTATAATTTCATTTTCATTCTGACTCTAAAAAGGTTTTAACTTCCTTCTTGATTTTTGTTTTGACCCAATTTTCATTCAGCAGTGAGTTGTTTGGCCCCCATCAATTTGTATTCTTTCTGCTGTTTTTTATTGCTGTTCATTTATTAATTCCTGTTATTATCTTGTGGTAATGTGTGCCCTCCCCCCATCTCTTGATGAATTGTTCTGGGATTATTTTTTCCTTGTGTTCTCTTGGATGTGGCTAGCCATCTCTTCTGACTGAAATTTTCTTCTAGTACCCTTTGTAGAGTGCTCGCATTTGTTTTATCATGAAATATTTTTCTTTCTTCAATGATTGTGATTGATAATTTTGCTAGAAGTCTTTGAAGGTGGCTATGGTCTGTAAGAGCTTGTATAACACCTATATAGTCCCTTCTGTCTTTTAGAGTCTCCATTAAAAAGTCAAGTGTTATTTTAATTGCACTGCCTTTATATATGACATTGGTCTTATTTTCTAGCAGCTTTGAGTATCTTTTTTAGTGTTTTGATTATCAGTTGTATAGAGGTTTTTTTCTGGTCCTATCTATTTTATATTCTGTATGTCTCTTTTACCTTAATATGCATCTTTTTATATAAATTTGAAAATATTTATCCTAGGATTAAAAAAAAATGTTTTCTTGATTTTTAATTGTGGTTCTTTTCCTTCCTCTGTACCTATTATTTTTTACTCATAGGTTTAGTACTTTTATACTGTCTTAAGGTTTCTATTGCTCTAATGAAAATACCATGACTCAAAGAATGTTGGGGAAGAAAGGGTTTATTTGGCTTATACTTTCAGATCATACTTCTTCTTTGGAGAAGTCAGGAGAGGAACTCAAGCAGGACAGAAACTTGGAGGCAGGAGCAGATGCAGAGGCCATGGAGTGATGCTGCTTACTGGCTTGCTCCACATGGCTTGCTCATCTTTCTTTTTTATAGAACCCAGGACCACAATCCAGCTATGGTACCTCCCGCAATGGGATAGTCCTTCCCTCGTTGATCACCAATTAAAAAAAAAGCCTTAGAGCAGGATCACATGGAGGCCTGTTTTCAGTTGAGACTTCGTCCTCTCTGATGACTATAGTTTGTGTCATATTGATATAAAACCAGACAATACATGTAGTGTCACATATTTCCTGGAAGTTTGGTGACTGGACTTTATATACAGTTTTTCTAATCTTGTCTTCAAGACCTAAAATTTTCTCTTCCATGTCTTTTAATTTGTTGGTGAAGCATAGTACTGATGTTTATGTTTGACTCCCTGAGATTTTCATTCCGTGTTTAATTTTAGTTTGCTTTTTCTTTAACAATTATATTTCTTTGTTGAATTCTGCTTTCATGTATTGAATTATTGTTAATATTTCACTCAACTCTTTATTTGTGTTTTCATGGTTTTCATTAAAGGATTTATTCACATCCACTTTAGAGTCTTTGAATATATTCATAATTGCTATTTTATGGGTTTATCTTGGGAATCAGCGGAATTGATTTTGTCAGGGCCTATTACAGAAGACCTTGGATTTAGAAAGAGGCATATTGTCTTGTTTGTTTGTGGTTTTGCACTGGGATTTAGGCCTCTAGAATTATGATATTTGAACTTGGCTGTATTCCAGCCAAATGTGACAGATGTATGTCCTTAGTAGACAGTGGTCATGCAGGTTGGCAGAGAGTCACAAAAGAATGGGCATGGCCTAGAAGAAAATGTTGAAAATCGACAGAGGAGAATTAGGGAGAGAACTCTGGGTCCACACCATGAGGCTGAGTCCCAAGAGGATCATGGTGAGGTAGAAGAAGGGCCTCAGGTGGACAGGCAGCACCAGGTTTAAGACTAAAATGCAGAGTCTAAAATAGAGGAGGTTATTTAGCCTGAGTCCTAGCCAAGTATGGCCAACTGTAGGTATCTGATGGAAAGGTTCAATAAATCATCAAGGAGTCACAAGGAGTAGGGATGGGCTAGACAGAAAAGATAACGTGGGCAGCATAGACAACCTGGGAAAAGGTTAGAACTACACCATAAGTCTGAGCGTCATGGTTCGTGACATCTTTAATAATTCAGTATTACTTTGCAAAGACTCCTGGACTAAAATATATCGCTAATGGCGCTGCAGCATGAGTGGTGAGAGCCAAAGAGCTTAAAATGCATTTGTATTCTAACATTTTTGTAGTTGTCTAAAAACAATAATGCACATATGTTGAAAGAAAAATATTTTTATTTTAGTCTTAACCACAGTCACTTGCTAATGAAATATGTGAGCCTCTGGGGCCCTATGTACTTCTCAGACATTGGAATAAGGTTGGATGCCAGCGCCCTCATTTCCTGTTCCATGTTGATTTTCAACACTTACTTGCTTTTTATTATACAACCACCAGGATTCAATGTGGAAATGATATGACATTTTCAAAAGGAATGTAGTATGATCTAATGTTGAATTGATACATCACCCTGAGCTAGCAGTTCACACAGTGGCTGACAGAGCTCAAGGATCAGTGCATTTCCAAATATTTTAACACAGCACACAGTACTCCTCGAAGTGTGCTTCTGTGGGCATTCAGAAGTACGTTAGAGAACAATTTGAGAACAATGTGGTTACCAGTCTAGGGGCAGTATATAAGTCACTTGCATAGAGTTGCCTGGGAGCATACCTACCAGCATAGGTACCATGGCTCTCACGTTGGATAAGGAAACTAAGCTTGGAAAGGAATGTGAGTTCTCCCCTCATCCTCCTGGCTAGTAATTAGCAGACCAGAGGTTTGCACTCAAGCCTTCTGGCTCTGAACCTCATTGCATCATGCCATGTGTCATAAGATTTGCAGGATTAAGGTTTTCACAGCTTCCTCTCCCCATGACCTTTACTGGGTTTCAAGAAAAATCAAAATTACTATTTTCCAAAACATGTGGAAGTGCTTGAAACTCGTGGAAATGATTTTAAGTCACATCATTTTTTTAAAAAAAGGTTTTAAGCACACCTGCTAGCCTGAGAAGAGATTAAATAACTTTACCATGACTTTAAAATGGCTCCAAGAAAGACTGTTTAAACTTTGAAATCAAGACAGTAAATTTCACATTAATTTGCAATTATTTTACAACTAATTTTTAATGTGACATGAAGCAAGAAGCACAGATCACTTTCCTCCAGCTGTCAGGACAGTCCCTTATAAATGCAAAATTCTTCGCCAGCTGCTGCCTAATTCGGCATGAGCCACACTGGAAACCATCCAGTTCTTCCTGCACGTAATTTCTAAATCTCAACAGGCCCATGCAAAAATGAAACATAACTATAATCTTTCATGTTGGTCATAGTTTTATTTAATTATCTGAAACATGACCTGATAACTAGTGCAATCAGAAGGATTCTAGTTTAACAGTGACTGCTTCCACACTAATTTCTGCTCTCATCTAATTCAAAACAGCTCTTGAATTTCTAGCTCTAAATTATTTAAACTCTTAATCAATGATTAAGACCCTTCAAGTTGCTGCTTTTCTTTGTATGGTGGTACATAAGTGTCAATGAATTAAAACTCAACCAAATGAAACTTTTGCTCATATGCTTTTTGGGGCTTTATTTTACCCTGAAATTATTGAAGTGATGAAAGATAAGTAGTTACAACTAAGGAATAATAAATCATTACAAAGGAAAATTGTTTTCAAAGAAAAAGTCACTGAATTAAAATTAAGAACACATTTACATTGTGTCCACAAAAGAAAACACAGTTCAAAAAGAGACTTCTGACTAGTGGAAAACCATTCTCCATTTCAAAACAAATTCCTCGACAAGTAGGAACAAGCTAGCATTAATGGAATATCTTATAAATATCAAGATTTTTATATTATTATTTTGTCTGTATCTTAAACACACCAAGGAAAACTTGCATTTTGCAGTTGGGGAAAATGACGGCTGAGTAACAAATCTCCTAACTTTTTAAGTGAACAGCCAATGTGGGTTCACTTCACAGACATGGCTTTCCTGACAGACATGCCTTTAGGTCAACACACATGTGTGAAGATGCCAGGACAAACATGGTTGTATATGAAAAGGGGATATTGAAGTTTATTGACAAAACACTTACTTGAAATATAACATGGGATATGAACTTTTTCTAGGACCCAACTAGTGCTAATTGTTATTGTGACTTTTTTGGGGGGCCACATTTCAACTATATTTTTTTCTCTGTAACAAAATACACAAGCAAAACAACTTAGACAAAGAAATATGTATTTGGAATTAAAGATTTTAAGAGACAGAGAGAAGAAGAGAAAGACAGACAGAAACAGAAAGAGGGAGTGAGGGAGGGAGGGAGAGAGAGAGAGACAGAGACAGAGACAGAGGAAGGGGAAGGGGAGGAAGTGGTGAGGAAGAACCTATCCTTCAGAGCAGGTCTTTTTTGTCTCAGGAAATGTCTCACAGACATACTCAGAAGTGACTTTCATTTATCTCCATGGCATAGTTCACTCCAGTCAAATTTACAACCAAGATTAACCAACAGAAATTGAGTAACTTTTGTACATTTTCTAAAAGTGATATTTTTGAACTGTTTTATTTATTTCTTTGGGATAACAATTGAGATGTAATATGAATAAATTAATAAAAAATATATTTTTTAAAAAGTATAAAGAAGTGATTTGTTTAGTGCTTGTGTTGTATTATAGCATAGAACTCAAAGATGAGATGGTTGAGGATCTATAATATTGAAAAAGAGTGTTATCCCAGATCCCAGGAGTCCAGTGTTTGCATCTTCCACTTGTCATCTCTGTGATTAAGAATCAATTTCTATGTCCATGTTTAAGGGTCTTGATTTGTGCAGTGAGATGATACAATATAGAATCTGTAAGGTCCTTATTTTATTAAGCACATTGCAGCTTTATAGGGTATTCCCAGTGGCCCAGGAGAGTACACCAGAAGGTGGTATTTACAACTCAAACGAAAGAAATGACTTGGAAAAAGACTATGAGAAGTACGGTGAACAGAACTGGTTTTAGTTAGAGTTTCTATTGCTATGAAGAGACACTATGACGACAGCAACTTTTATAACGGCAAAACATTTATTTGGGTACCGGCATACAGATCAGAGGTTTAGTCTACTATCTTCATGGTGGGAAGGATGGCAGCAGACAGGCAGACATGGTGCTGGAGTGGGGCCGAAAGTTCTGCCTCTAGATCCTCAGGCAGCAGGAAGAGGCAGTTAGCCACTAGGCCTGGCTTCAGCATCTGAAACCTCAGTGCCCAACCCCTGTGACACAATTCCTCCAACAAGGCCACACACCTACCCCAACAAGGCCTCACCTAGTAATAGTGATGCTTCCTATGGGCCTATGGGGGCCATTTTCATACAAACCACCACAGAACCTTTAAAGCACTTTGCCAATTACAATATAATAAATTGCTATAGACTGCTTGTCATAAAACTCAACATATTTGTTATCTCTTTGTTTCTGTAGGTCTGGAGTCATGGCCATAGTTTTCTTGGGTTTTCAGGGATGCAGTCAAGTACCAACTGCTTACATTCATCTCTGGAGACTGATCCTTTTCCAAGTTCAAGTTATCATCAAAATTTATTTCTATGTCTTTGTAAAATGGAGACCCTAATTTTTTATTGGCTATCAGATTTTAGAGGCTATCTAAAATTTCTTTTTATGTTTTTCTCTCACCAGCTCTCTCAAAGCCTTAGAAATGACTTCTTAAAACTTAGCAAGAATTGTCTCTTCCTTGTTCCCACAAGGCCATGTATCACTGGCGAGTTGATTAGTATCCTACTTCAAAACTCGTGTCCTCTCTTCAAAACAAAATTCCCATAATTAACTGAGGAAAAACATTGATGTTGGGTAGGCCCTAACAGTATGAACGACAATCTTATCATGGCACATCTGATTATGACAATCCATGTCTACATTGCCACCAACTCTAGAAGGCTGAGGTGGAAGCATTGCAAGTTCAAGGCCATCATAAGCAATAATGAGATCCTGTTTCAAAATTTTAAAAAAGTGAAAGCTGGATTACCTCATTGCTAAATTGTTTGCTTAACATGTAAACACATTGTATTTTATCATAATATAATGAAGAATGAAAACAGAAGAATGAACAAGATATATAGCCATAAAGAAAAGATGGTTATATTACAATGGAAGATTAATATATTGGAGTTAGTCTGTTACACACCAAGGAACACTAAGAACTGTTGGTAATAACCTGAAGCTAGCCCTCAAAATAAAGACTTTCTTATTTAAAGCCTACAGAGAGAGCATGGCCCTACAGACAGCTTGATTTTTAGATTTAGCCTACATAACTATAAGATTATAAATCTTGCTTTCAGGGGACAAATTTTGAATGCTTTGCTGTAATACGCTTTGAAGAACTGGTAAAATAAAACATGAGGTGACTGAGAGACTAACATCCTGTTATGTTTGACAGATAACAGTACCAAGTCAGAGGAGTTGTATTCCATAACTGTTGCCGTGTTCTCTTCCTTAGAAGAACACTAGATACTTACCCATAATGAAGGAAGAAGGATAATGCAAGGGGATGAATCTCTGTGGTCATTGCAAGATTGTCCTGTCACATAAGCACAAAGTTACATTGCTTTTTCTTGGGAGAGTAGTGTAGTACAGTCAAAGTGAATATATATGTATATATTCATATATACACATATATGCATGTATGTATGCATATATGTATATAGATTCATACACACACACGTGTGTGTTTGTGTGTGTGATTTCTTAGAGAGGCTCACAGGCTGTGGTTCAGCTAGTCCATCTGTTGTCAATCAACAGAAAGTACAAGAATCATTAGCACAAGGCTGGGTGTCTCAGCTGGTCCTCCATATACTTCAGAATCTGGAAAAAGTAGGCTCTAATGACAGCAAAGGAATTAACTTGTCAGCCTGAGAGGGTAAGCAGCCAAAGAGCAAAATCGTCTTTCTTCCATGTTATTCATCTAGGCTGCTATGAGAAAGTGTGGCCCAAATTAAAGGTGGGCATTCTGATGTCAATCCATATATATCATCTTATCTCAAATGACACAATTAACTAAAAACCTCTTACAGGTGTGCCCAGTGACTAGGTATCTAGTTAATTCCAGATATAGTCATGCTGACAACCAAGGACAGCCAACACAAGATGGTCTTCGGAATTGAATTAAACAGCTCTAACTAAGGTTCTGGGTGTTCTCTAATAATGTGAAGTTATCCACAATGTATTCATTCCTTTGCCTGCTCCTGAGACTCTTTTCTCTCTGTTGGGTTGCCTTGTCCAGCCTTGATAGGAAGCTTTTGCCTTATCTTATTACATCGTGTTTTCTCCTATTTGGCTATCATCTCTTAGAGGTGGGGGCATGGATCTGGGATTAGTTTGATGGGGGGAGCTAGGAGGAGTAGAGGGAGGAGAAACTGGTTGGAATGTATTGAATGAGTGAAGACTCTATTCAATTTTTAAAAAGAATGAAAAAATGAAAAAAAATAAAGGATGATTGATATATTTTTTTTTAAAGAGAGATACTTTTTCCTAAAATCCATGAGTTGACATTGTGTGTGTGTGTGTGTGTGTGTGTGTGTGTGTGTGTGTGTGTGTGTGTGTGTATTTAAATGGGTTTGATAACAAATAAGCTATAGATTATTTTGAAGGTGAAAAGTGGATGTCTCTTGAAACTACAAAGAACGGCTTAGAAACTAAACTCTACCCTCTTAAAAACTTCTACCTTTCTAAGAGCCAATAATCATTTGATTTCCCTCCATTGGCTATCTACTATATAATCAGCATCTTGCAAGCCTATTAGGATACTTTAGTATATAACCAATATTTCAAATAACACGTGATGTGGTTAGAGGGAAATTGAGAAGTGTCTGCCAGGAAAACCATTGCCCAAAGTTACTGTGCTAAGATATAGTTACATAAAACTTTACTAGGTTCAACAAATACTTATGAACTTTCACAGAACTGGAGTACAATTAGCAAAAACCAAACTAACCAACCGAAGCTTATTCTACTATTGATCATGGGAATCTTGTTTTTCATAATGGTTTCTTTTCTATTTGTCTTTAACAAGAGTTTGCTATGCTGCCTAGACTGCCTCTCAAGTTTTTATCTTCTTGCATTAGCTTTAAAATTTTCAAATTACAATTGTGTACCATTACACTTAGCTCCATGTTGTGCTTCTCTCTGTCTCTCTCTCTGTCTCTCTGTCTCTCTCTCTGTCTCTCTGTCTCTCTGTCTCTCTCTCTCCTTCCTCTCTCTTCTTCCTCTCCTCTCTCTCTATGTATGTATCTGTCTTTTCTCTCTGTCTCTCATTTTAAAAATTAGTATATATTAATTGTGAAAATGAGCTTCACTGCCATAGTTTTTTCTCTTTTTTTATGTACATGAGTATTTGGCTGTATGCATTTATATATGTATGCATTGTATTGTATTGCATTGCATTGCATTGTATTGTATTGTAATGTATACTCCTGGTGTTCAAAGAAGTCAGAGGACTACATCAAGTCACTTTAAGCTGGAGCTAAGAGAAGTTTTTCAGCCACCACTTTGGTGCAGGGAACAAAACCCAAGACCGCCGTAAGAGCAGCAGGTGCGCTTAGCTGCTGAGTCATCTCTCCAGCACTAGTTGTGAAACTGTTATATACATACAGAATGGACTTTGATCAAATTTACTTCTTCCAATATTATATTTTATTGGCACCCTAGAACTCTTGTCCTTCCTAAATAGTCATGCTATTAAGAGAGTATCTTGTGTCACCTGTCAATAAAAAGCCAATGACCTATAACTGAGGCAGAAAATAGGAGTTGGGATACCCGTCAGGCAGAGAGGATTCTGGAATAGAGCCAGGGTGTGAGAGTAAACTGGCAAGATGTGAGGAGGACACACTGCGTGGTACTTGAGCACAGGTAGCCATCCATATGGCAGAATGTAGATTAGTATAAATGGGTTATTACGTTATGAGATAGTCAGAAAAGAGCTTAGCCATATGGCCTAGGTATTTGTAAGTAATATTTTGAGTCTCATAAGCCATTATTCCAGCTTAGCAACAGAGGAAATATGCCCTACAACACATGCCTTTCAAAATTTCAAATCTATATTTGGCATCCAATTTTGAACCAAAACCTTTACCAGTACTGTGAAATGCAGTCTGATTTTTGAGCTAGACACACCTACTTCCTATAGATTTTTTTTCTGGGATATTTGAAAGACAAGAGTTTTTCTTTGTGTACAATTATTGAATTCTCTTATGTGATGGATTCCATTTATTGTCAGCACTAGAGAAAAGTACATATTTTTCTACATATGTCCTTTGTAAATGTTTTTTTATTTCCTCAAATGAGATAAGATGAAAGCCATACCTAAGCCTTATGAATACATGGCTTAGCTTGAGTCCAGAATGTTTCTATTTAACTATTCATGGGCATAGAAGCTTCTAGCCTCTGTACAACATAATCTGCTGCAAGCCCAGACCTTGAAGGCTCTAGCTTCCATCTTTTGTCTGCTAACCTAGGCCTAGAATGTTTTCAGCCTCTGCGACTTACTGCTGAATAAGCTCACACTTTCTAGTTCTTTCTGAACTCTGTATGGCTGATTCAACTTAGCTGTTCTGGCTCAAAGCTCCTCTGTAGATGACTTATTCAAACCGACTTCTCTTGGTTTCTGACTAAATTGCTTTGTTTGGAAAACAATTATATCTGAACACTATGAGCTCAACTGCATGAACTCAACTGCACTCAACCCAACCGTACTGTCCTTCCTAACTCTACTGTACTGTCTCCAGGAACTCTCTTGCTCTCTCTCTTTCTGCACTGCTCCTAGGCAGCTTTCTTTCCTGTCTGTCCTCATGCGAGCTGGGCATATCCTATCTCCAACTCATTCTGTCAAATCTTTCTTCGATTCCTTACTTCGTCAGCCCCTCAACTAGACACCATCGTTTGGGATTAAAGGTGTGTACTGAATTCCAACCAGAGCATTCAAGCGGGAGAGATTAAAGACATATGCCAAGGACATATTTGTGTTTTAGCTAGATCCCACAGACCTAGGCCTTCAGATGTGACCCCTTGCCAAAGTATCTACGTTGCTGGATTAAAGTTCCTCTATAGACCCTTCCTGTCTATCATATTGCATAACTATTCCTGGTGATTAGTCACAGTATGAGGGGAATATTCTCTGAGGTTCAAACTTTCCACTCAATGCTAACATGTTTAAACATCTAGGGAGTATATCAAAGTAGGGGCTGGCCTACTTTCTCATGAAGGTGCTGTCAAAATTAGGCCCCTAAACAATTCTTGATTTAAAAATCTTGCCAAATTTCTGTTTTTGGCATTGCATGAATTATCCTTTGAAGTATTTAATACTGCCAAAAAGAGACATTAAATGCTATAACCCAGTAAAGATTACTTATAATATCAAATACAGAAAAATACAGTGCAGTTTAGATCTCTAAGCTTAGAATTTGTCTGTAAAAAAGTCAAATGAAATTTCTCTTTTTTTCTTCCCGAGACAGGGTTTCTCTGTGTATAGCCTTGAATGTCCTTGAACTCACTTTGTAGAACAGACTAGTCTCTAACTCACAGAGATCCCCCTGCCTCTGCCTCCCAAGTGCTAGGATCACAGGTGCATGCTACACCACACCTGGCTCCATGAATTTTCTTAATGTAAGTGAGTTCATGTGATCACACTCCCTGTAAATGGCATTTACAAAACCAAGTCTTCAGTACTGCTGTAGTGTAAGATCAAAAGCCAGGTCGTCTTTGTTACTTCAGAAATACCCTCACTGTCAGATTATGAGTCCTTGATGTTCTCAGGTTAATAGTTGCTATTTCTTTGTATGTTTGGTGTGTTTTCCTTTTCCCTAAGGAGTAATGGAGATGAATGCCTTGCTTAAAGAATGTGGAGGGAAAAGAGATGCCTGGTACAAAGAACAACACATTTCCTAGCAAAGTACAAATTAGTACAAATTAGTGACTAAAAGCACTGGATTAGTTTATGAGAATCTTTAGAATCTTTTCCAACAATTCTACCAATTGGGCATTATTTTTTTGGGCATTATTCAAAATTTTCTTTCTTGTAACATTTTTAATTAATTAATTAACTAATTAATTAATTACTTTTACATCCCTGTTGAAGCCCCCCTCTTCTTCCTGTCTCACCCTCTCTCCCTCTTCCCCCAGTCCCCTTCTGCTTTTCCTCAGAGAAGGGATCCACCCCCAATCCATCCTAGCTCATCAAGTTCCATCAGGCCTGAGTACATCCTCTTCCCCTTTGGTCTGGTGAGGCAGCCGTGCCAGGGGCAAGCGATCAAAAAGAAGGCACACAATCCATGTCAGAGACAGTCTCCACTCCCCTTACTAGGGAACCCACCTGAAGCCTGAGGTGCCCAACTACTACATCTGTGCAAGAGGCCTCGGTCCAATTCATGCATGGTCCTTGGCTGGTGCTTCAGTCTCAGAAAGCCTCTCTGGGTCCTGGTTCGTTGGCTCCGTTGGTCTTCCTGTGGAGCATCTGTCCTCTCTAGGTCCTTTTCTCCTTCCTTCCACTTTTTTTCCAAGTCTCCCTATGCTTTGCCCAATGTTTAGATATGAGTCTCAGCATTTGTTTTGACTGCTTAGTGGAGCCTTTCATGGGACTGCTATGCTAGGCTTCCATCTGCAAGCATAGCAGTTAACAGTGCCAGGAGTTGACTCTCTTCCACGGGGCGAATTTCAGGTTGGGCCAGGCATTAGTTGGACATTCCCTCAATCTCTGCTCCATTGTTACCCCTGCATATCTTGTAGGCAGGTTAAATTTTGGGTTTAAGTTCTTGTGAGTGGGTTGGTGTCTCCCTCCATTCACTAGGAGTCCTGTCTTGTTAGAGACAAAACCATACAATGGAATAAAGAAGCATCTTGTAGCAACCTTAAATATCTCGGATGTATAGGAGCATATTCTATTACAGAAGACCTTCCTGTGAAGATCATGGAATCAAATACGGGACGTTGAACTAATACTTGGACTTTGATATGAATTTCTTTAACAATTTTCTCTGCAGTGCAAGTTATTAAACTAAAGCTACTCTATTTTCCAAATGTGTTCCAACAAAAATCCTTCATAACTTCTAGCATGGTATCTTAATAAAGAATAAAGTTCTCTTTAAAAAAATCTGCTCTAAGTAGATTTTTCCCCCTTTTTTAAAATTAAGGATCCCAGCAGTGGTATTCTGAAATATTCTCTTGAATTTGTGCATTTAAATTTTATTGCAGTGATACAGATGAATGCCACTGTTGGTACCCTTAAATTTTTATTTCTGCTCACCAAGGTTAATCATGATTGTCTATATCTTTTTTATAGTAATCACTTTTGAATTGTGTTCAGATGCAGTTTCAGGTGTAATCATCAGAGCTGGTTAGTCAGGCATTCCAGATAGTGGTTCTTTTCAGAACCTTTTTAAAAGGGTTGGTTAACTACCTCAGTAGCAGAGGATTGAACTATACCCTGTCTGTACTGTACATAGAAAAATCTTTGTAGATAAAAACAAGGCTTGTTAAATATGATATGAGGGTAAGATTTTAATATACCAAATGTAACATTCTTAGTTGCCTTTAGTTTCAGAGGCTTGTAAGACTTCCTCATGACCATCATAACAGGCCTTGCTTTTGTCGTATTTTGTGGCTGAAAAAGCAGCCTTGCTTCTTCATATATTGTAGTTATTTGGATGTATAATAGTTTAGCAAGATGTTACTTTTGTAAGACATCAGATGTTCAAAAAAAGTGCATCCGAACTTGTACTAAATACTGCAGTGTCCCTTTATAAAAAGTCAGACTAAAACTGACAGTTGTACAGCAAAGCCTGACATTTGGATATTTTGAAGTTTTTCATAAATCATAGAAATTAGTATATGGCTGTAGTTTAGCTTTTTAGGTAAAAGGTATGTTTCATTAGTGCATTTGTTACTGCTGATCACTATAAAAATGTGAATCAGCTTTCCATTTCTTATGCAGGTCATGATAACTTGTAGAATAGAGTACAATCATTTGTGCTATGTTTTTAATTTTCTAAAGCACCTTGATGACAGTGAGTGTTCAGTGGTAAAGCATCCTCTATTGAATCACCCTCAAAAAATTTTGCCAAGTCCTAAGTTGATAGCTTAAAGTCAAAAGTAAAATTACAGTTGAAGTAGGACTTGGTGTAAAGAAATACCTTCTCTCCTTCCCCAAAGGGATACTGCAGTTATATCACATACCAATAGGCACCACGATGAAGATCAGAACTTATACCTAATTAAGGTTTTATACACACCAGTTCCCCAGTAAATGCAAATTTAACAAAATTAGACATGTCATATGTTCAAAATGCTCATGGCAAACAATCATTTTGCATTCCTGCAAATAAAATTGTTTTATACTGTAAGCTGGAGGTGAGTGTAACTTATTTTTGTAATAAAGTTTTTATTTTTTTTATGTGTCATTAAAAAAAAAGAAGCATCTTGTAATATTTTGAGACACAAGATACTTTATATTTTTTAAAAAATTGTATTCTATGAATTGGTATACACAGTGATGATTTCTTGGTAGTGAATTCCTTGACTTTTCAGTCTGTCTTATATAACTTTCACTCAAATGAACATAGAAAACCATTCCATCACCCCAAGAAACCTGCTCATGCTAGCTTTACCTTTTTGCAAACTATTTTGCAATCACTGATCTTTTCTCTATAATTCGTTTTATTATTTTGAGACAATCGTGTAAGTGCAATCACAGATATGTAACTTTTAGGAACTGTCTTCATTTCCTCAGAATGGCACCTTTGAAATATATCCATATTACTGAATAGATCAGCAGCTCATTCTTTTCATTTTTGAGTGACATTTAATTAATAGAAACTAGTACAGTGCATCTAGTCACCCATTAAAGGAAACTAATGCTTGTAATTGTTGTAAATTCTGAATAAATATGCTTTAAATTTTTCTTTTTGTTTTTGTATAAATGTGATATTTTTCCTCTAAACTATATAGCCAGAATTTAGGGTAACTGGGCTATTTTATAAACATATATTTAAAAACTTGATAGAATAATACTCAATGTTTATAGGTCACCTGTGCTGTTTTCCAGTGTATCATTTTTAAAGTCAAAATATGATGTGTAGAAACTATAATGGTTAAAATTTAAAATTCTTGGAATTTGATGTCTTGGCAAAGACATGGAGCAACAAGAATAGCGGGTGACCCTCAGTGAGAGGAGTGAAACCGAAGTAAGGCTGCCAGAGAGGAAGGGTCCTGCTAGGCGCCATATTCAGGGGCTTCTTATGCCCGTGATTTAAACAACAGAGGAAGGAATACATATAAAGAAAATAATTTATAGATTTTATAAATCTTATCATTTGTGTTGTATTTTCTTATTCCTGATGCTCCAAATTTCCTTTATCATTTCTTCTTTTAATAGAAAAGTATCTATTATCAGCTCTGTTGATAATATATATTGTTTTGTTTTGTTTTGTTTGAGACAGATTTCTCTGTGTAGCCTTGCCTGTTTGGATGTTCTGGTCTCCTTTTGTAGACCAAGCTGACCTCAAACTCACAGCGATCTGCCTGCCTCTGCCTCCCATGCACCACCACGCCCAGCTGATAATATACATTCTTTTAGCTTTTCTTTTTATCAGAAAATATGTTGAAAAATGTATTTGTGTGTGTGTGTGTGTGTGTGTGTGTGTGTGTGTGTGTGTAATGTGATGGATGTGTGTTTATGTTAATTATGTATGTTTGTATATTTCACAGTATTGTGGAAATTTTAATATAGTATTTCAACAACAGTTTTGTATCTAATATGTATTTGTGTCCTTTTAAAAGAACTGAATGTTTTGAGGCACGAATGAAATAAAAAGCAGATCTTCATACACATTATTATAAATCTTGGAATTTTCCTTACTTTTTAAATTTTTTTCTTCATGTCAATTTGGAAAGACTTCCACTGAATTAGGAATTCATAGACTCAATCTTACATCCCCTCCAATACGTTATTAGGACTTCAAGTAACTTAAGTATTTATTAATATTTTTTCCAGTTCTAAGCTTTCTGTTTACTTTTTTGTATCTTGTAAAAATATTGTGAGATTTAAAAATATATTTCTCATTCTAGAGTGATTTTCCTATTTCTTGGAACATCTTGTTATCTTTGACATAAAGGATTTGCTAGATTATTCTAACATTTTTGGTATATCAGTGCTGGTATCTTGTGTTTATCTTATCTAATGTAGGTTAAGATTTCCTAGTTATTCACATGCTTAAGTAATCTTAAGTTATATCCTAAATATTTTCAGTGTTCTCTTCCATTTTAAAATTCCGAGTTTTATTTAAATCCTATGGAGAATGTTGATGTTCCTTTTCTTTAGTAGGAAATTTACCCAATTAGATGTGGGAATTCAAGTTTCCTATAGATATGTAGTTTCAATGTCAGTTCCATTTTCAAGTACTGCATTCTGAATATATAAAGCTAATATATGTACTATCCAATGGCCAGTATGAGTAGTTTTCTCACAATTTTTGATGTTTAGGATAACGTCGCTGCTTATATAACCTGTACGTGAGCCCACAAGTTCATCGGTAATTACATAGAGTTGCTTTTCCAAGCTCTTTCATATCGCAGGGACTTTCAGGTTCCTGATATTTTCCTTATAAGTAACTGAATAGAAGATGGAAAGTTGGTTCAGTCCATTTCTTTTTTACCATTTCTTATGATTGCATTTATGTTGGGAATACACACATGGAAGGGGAGACAGAGAGAAAAACCATGGGCTTGGTCTGGGCTGTATAAAATCCAATGAGCATGGAAATATGATTTCTCTTCAGCTTCTAAATTATTGAAAATGAGTTTTAAAGAAAAAACCGTTTTGTTAAAATCTTGTATCACTCTCTCTTGAGTCAAAGAACTCTCTACAACATTTAATCACATCTTGGGAACAAATGGTGTCTTTAGTTCTCTTTGAAAGCACCGTGCACTAAGGGAATTCTTGGCAGGCTAAGACATTTGAAGTCAACTGTGAATTAAGCATCAAGAATGGGAGTTGCAAATGTAAGTGGGCAGTGCTTCTCTAGGGCTTTGACTGATGCTGAAGGTGAGACACTCCAACTAAGCTTAATCAAAGCTAGGTTAATAGGATTTCCAATTTCACTAAAATTTCAGTGAAATAAGTCCCAAGTGCTGCCATGGCATCACTTTCAAATGCATTTATTTATTTAAAACTCCATATCTTTCACAGTGGATTAATGATGCAAAGATCAAATTTTGGTGTTTTGGGGAGCCTGTGGAAATTAAAGTAAATGCAAACTATGATTTCTTACAATAGTCTCTTCATCATCCCAAGGGAAGAACAGGAAAGATTCCATCTCACAAATAGAACCTTTAAAGGTCTAGTTTTACACAACAAAGTATTTAACAATCACTGTCTGTTTTAGACACTTAAGTGGATACTTAAAACTATGTGATTGGCTATCAGAATGAGAGTGAAATTATTTTTAAAAAATAAACAGAACATCCTAAGTGGTGCATAAAAATGATGTCACTGAAATCTGAAAACACTCTTCAACAGTTTGTGTTTATATAATAATGTCCTGCTGATGCCCTGATGTAAAAGGCAAAAAGCCTTAGAGAAAATGAGCTACTTGACCCCAAGCTGCTGAATGCATTTAAGCCTTATAATTTTGTCAGATTATTACATCATCCAAATGGAGGAGATAAACTGGAGGTGTAAAGGATATGAAATGCAGTTTGTGTTCTTGACTCCTGAGACAGTAGATTTTAGGAGATAAGTTAAAACTGTTGAGGAGAAAAGGTAAACTCCACAGCTGCCCGTGATGAGTCCTGGCTGGGGTAAAACCAAGGTACTGTATTTAGCTTTAAAATACGTGGGGTTTTCTTTTTATTCTTAAAAAGTGGAATTTCCCAAGGCTGGGGGTCGAAATGAGTCGTAGAGCATCTGCTCAGTGTGGATGAGGCACTGCATTCAGTACCCAGAACTACAAATATGTACAATCCCTACACTATTATGTCAAGAAATCTTCCCCTTTCGAAAATATTAAGCCAGGCACAGAGCCAAGTCGCTTTGGTTTTTCAACGAGGGCAGAAAGAATTTCACTGGGCATAAGCAGTAGCAAAATCAGGAAAAATAGTGACAAATCCACTTTTACAGTACAAATCACATCTTCCTAGCCAGCATATCTAAGAGGTAAAAGACTCTGCCAATTCCTAAATAGAAAATGGAGTTGTTTTCTGCAAAAAAAAATTACTGATGTTCTTTAGCTGGTCTACTTTTGGGTTGAGGGAAAAAGATGTCATTCTGTTATTGCCACCGACAAGGATTTGTAATAGCTGATTAGTCTATGCCAGATTTGCTGTGCTTTGCCATGTGGATATCTTCACGGGCAGGAAAGGACAGTGACAAAGAGCATTACCGTTGCTGTCAGACTCACAAGCTGTCAATCATCACTTCATTATTTATGTTGAATGAATTGTTTGTTTTATCTTTATTTCACTTATACTGTCACAAAATAAGGATAATAGTTGTATTTCATATTATTACTATGAGCACTGATTATGTTAACAAAATGCTTAGTATTATCATCTCCTGGTACATTCGTAACTCTAACATGTTAGTTACTACACTGACATAAAAAAAAAAAAAACTACAAACCAATTCATGTGATTCTACAAGTACTCTTTCCAGAGGAAAAAATAATCTTATAAAAGAATTCTGCCTTGTATGTAATTCAGCTCAACAAGTTTAGTGTTACTGGCTCCAAAAGTTCCGAAATTTATTGTATAAGTAATAGGATAATTTAAAAAATTATTTAATTATGTTTCTAAAATTAAGTCCTATCCAGACATTTGCAGAAACTGGGAAATGCATCAGTGGACTTTCCATTTCTTTTCCCTTGAGAACTGTTTGAAAAATCATGAGTTCTGCTGAATCGATTTTCTTTTCATTGTACATAGTAGATATTATCTAGGAAATTTAATTACCTTCCACTTAACAACCTATTCCATCATTAGGATGTTTATTTACTCCAGGATGAGAAATATACTGAAACTATTGTCTTTGATGGAAGGCCTAAGATGCTTGGAATTAACTTTCATAACATTAATTAGCTTTGTATTTTTGGCATTGAATCTGGCCATTACAATCCCAGCTGTATGGTCTCTATTTTTATTTTATTTTTTAAAAAAATTTATTTAATTAATTTATTCACATTACATTTAAATTGTTATCCCATCACTTGTATCCTCCCATTCCTCCCTCCCTCCTGCTTTCATCCTATTTCCCTCCCCTCCCCTAGGCCTATTATTTACCAAAATGGGTGGACAGAAAACAAAATTTAAATGAGCTTGGCTTTACTGGTACAGCTATACAAGAATACTTTAAGCTTTATGTTCTTCCAGCAAATTCCTGGAATGAAAGAAGGATGGCCTGGTGAGCCTTTGATATGGTTTTGGTGTCCCCCAGAGATGATATGGTGAACTATCCCCCGAAGGTTGATATGCTGAAGGCTTGACCCTAAGCGAGTGGATCCACTCACTAAGAGGTGAATAGAACATTAGGACTTTGATTTTATCAATGGGTTAATCCACCAATGAATTTCTAATTTGATGGTACTATTGGGAAATGGTGGCAGCTAGGAATGGTTGGAAAGAACAGATCCTGGGCGACTTTAAAATATACTTTGTGTCTGATTTCTTCCATCTTTGCTGCTTCCTGGATACCATGAGATGACAGCTGAGACTCATCACACCCCTCTGCCCTGGCATTCTGCCTTACAATTGATGCAGGAACTGGAGTCAGCTGACTATAGAATGTTACCTCTAAATTCATGAGCCAAATTAAGCCCTATGCTGAGTCCGTATTGGTGTCTGGGTCCATGCTGCCAGGGAGGGACTGTGGCCCTACATCAGACGGGGCTGTGTTTATGTCCATGGCCTGTGTTACCACCACAGTCTATATGGATATTCATGGTCTGTGCTGGGCCTGAAGCCATTTTGACATCTATAGGCTGTGCTGCCACAGAGGGCAAGGTTGATGTGAACGGGCTGCACTGACACCTGAGGCCATGTTGATGCCTTTTTCCTGTACTGCCAGTGGAAACCATGCTGAGGTCCATGACACGTGCTGATGCCCGAGACTATGTGGAGGTCTGTGGTCCATGCTATTGCCAAAAACCATGTGTAAGCCCATGGTCCATCCTCCTGCTTACTGTGAAGGAGAAGGAAGCTACTTTTGCCATGGTATTGATGATTGCAGACTCACAGTTGAGAAAAAGGAACATAGAAGGCTTCTGTGACAATCTTACTCTCACTTCCCCCAGAAAAAGACTAGCAGCCTAGGCAGAAAGCCATCAATAAGAAAATTTAAAAATTGTGGTAAGTATGCTAAGGTGTAGCTATTCATAATTGATGGCTTCTGGCAGGGGTGCAGGAAGGACTCAGTTTTCTATAAGGGACTGGCCAGTGGGAGTCTGACCATGCTCCATTGAGTATTTAGGAAAAATAAGTTGTGCTTTTCCTCCTCCTCCTGCTCTCCCCCTTCCTCCTCCTCCTCCTCCTCCTCCTCCTCCTCCTCCTCCTCCTCCTCTTCTTCTTCTTCTTCTTCTTCTTCTTCTTCTTCTTCTTCTTCTTCTTCTTCTTCTTCTTCTTCTTTGAAAGGGGAAGTCACAATTATGGGGGGAAGACCTTGGAACACTGGGAAGTGAGTGTGCTCAGGGTTCATGATGTGAAATTCCCAAGCAATCAATAAAAATATTATTTAAAAATTGCTAAGTATTTATCACAGTGGAAATACCTCACCCTTAGCTGGAGAGTTACAAGCAGCTGATGGTTCTTGAGAGAGGGAGAATCCATTTTCTCAAGGGAGGCACTCCCTGATTGGATGCATCCAAACCTAGTGGTCACCCCTAAACACATATACATAAGAGCCCACACACACACACCTGTGGGTTATTTAAAGAAGACAAGGCCATGAATTTGAGAAGGAGTGGGAAAGGCATGGGAGGAGTTGGAAACAGGAGAGAGGGTGGAAAGGATGTCAATAAAGCACTTATGTATAACATGTTGAAAATAATAAAATGTTCAATTATAAAAACTGATCAACAATTTCCAGCTCCATAGTTCCACAGTGCTGTGGTTAAGGTACTCACTTCCTAAATAACTGGATTCAGTTCAGGTTTTCCAACCCTTGTTAATTAATATTCCCCTTCTTGATAATGCAGGTTCCTCTGTTGTTTTTCTTTAAAGGCTCAGCTCAGTTCCACCTTGATTGGAAAGATTTTCGGTGTTGATTTTCCTCTTTATTGTATCCATGGCATTTCCCACATAGCCTCTGAGGGCAAACTTGTAATATTTTTATTCCATCAAGTCTAGGTAAGCTTCCATAGCATAGTTTAAGGCTCCACAGAAATCTGGAATTTGTGTGACTGCAATTGTTACACTGCTGTTGTTTTCCTGTTGAAACAAGGACCAGAAACTCTGCTTTACGTCATCAACTCTGCATCAGGGCAGGCTTAGGCTATGATTACTGAGTTCGCTGATGTCAGCTGGAGGGGCACGAAGTAGTTCTCTGGTCTCTGTTTTCTATAATTAACTAAATCTACACCCACTCCTTCTGAGTTCTTTTATGGGAATCACAGTTATTTTTCTCAGCTCCCTGGAATTTGGCATAAGTTGGAAGCGTTTCCCTCTCATAAGGTTCTACAATTCAGTGAATGTCATAATCAGATGATGAGCACTGCTTCCTCAACAGTGGGCCGGCAAGAAAGACGCACAAACGGGGCCAAGAAAACCACCACAGTGAAGCAAGGAACGTTACCCAAAAGACTTTTAGCCTTAAAGACAGGGTGTCCTGAGGTTTTATTCTCACATATGAAGCCAACTTTTTCTGGAAGTTCCCTCCTGTGGTTTTAGTGCTCTATACACTGTACAGTTATGTACACACTCTGCAGTCCTTTACACTCTGTACAGTTATGTACACACTCTGCAGTCCTTTATACACTGTACAGTTATGCACACACTATGCAGTCCTTTACACTCACTGTACATCTCTATCAGCAACATAGCTTGCAAGATGTTCTTTGATCCACAGGCATTTCATCCAGAGGGACGTGCTTCAGTGCATCATAGCACACATGATCTGCTTCCCGCTGACTGTCATTTCCTTCATAAAAGTGCCACTCCTGTAGCAATGACTGAAAACAGGCAGAAGTCACGGTGAGGCCCAACGACAGAGATTTTATATTACAGATATAAAAAGTACTGAATCCAAAGAGGATGTGCACTAAGTCTCTACAAGAAAGCATCTCCAAATTCCCATTGGAAATGCACAAACAGCTGTTCTGGACCTCTCAGAACATCTGGTGCCCCATATTTGACCACACCCCCTGGATGGGGAGGCCTGGTGGCATTCAGAGGAAGGATAACAGGTTACCAAGAAGAGACTTGATACCATATGAGCATATACAGGGGGAGGAGGTCCCCCTCAGTCACAATCATAGGGGAGGGGAGTAGGGGGAAAGTGGGAGAGCGGAAAGAATGGCAGATTACAAGGGATGGATTTCACTATTCTTTGGTCTCTGCAGATTGTAAGCAAAGCCATCAGTTTCCTTTGAGTATGAGAGAGGAATCATAGCTAATGTCTGATGTATTGGATTTTATTGGTAAATACTGTACCTATACCTCTAAAATAACCTCATGGATTTAATTTTGAGGGTAAAAATCCCTATGCCATTTTAAAGAAGGAATCAAATGGGAGCCAGGAAGATGGCTCAGTAGGTAAAAACACTTGCTGCTAAGCCTTACAATTAAAGTTCAATCCCAGGTGGACAGAGAGAACTGACTCCTGCAAGCTGTCTACACACACACACACTAATATTTTAGATGCTCTAAATACTTTATTTGAATCAAAGCAGTAGTTCAGGCTGGAGTTGACCTTACTATACAGCCCGAGGCTGGCCTGAAATTTGTAATCTTTCACCCTCATTCTCTTACATTCCAGTTATAGGCCGCTACCATTATAGGATACTGTTTTTACCAATATCATCTTAGTAGTTCGATGTCTGTTCAGGGGATAAGCATTGCCTAAAGACAAACAAACAAACAGACAAACCAACAAAGACCAGCACTCCTCCTTTCAACAAAACCTTCTAAGCTGAAGTCTTTTTTTTCCCTATTTGTGCCAACAAGCTCATTAGGGTTAAAAGTGTCTTAGAACACTGCTTGGAGAAAGCCAGGAGCTCCCATGAAGGTAAGGTAACACCCCCACAAACTGATTATGTAATTTATATGTGACCACACACATTGATTAGAAACTCATATTAAAATGCCGAATAACACAGCCCTGAATGGTGTTTCCGCCAATACTTACTACATTGATATCCCCTGTTACATGTAGTAATCAAAAGGAGAAATGGAAAAACTAAACTGCTAGCCAAGTCCATGGACTCGGGAAATACTTGCAACCGAGGAAAGACTCATTTTTCTTTAGTAGAGCAGGAATGTCACCGAAGAGAATGCTAACAGAATTCTCAACAAAGGAATATCAAATGGCAGAGAAACACTTAAAGAAATGCTCAATGTCTTTAATCATCAGAGATGTGCAAATCAAAATGACTCTGAGATTCCATCTTACACCCATCAGAATGGCTAAGATCAAAAATTCAAGTGACATCATATGCTGGTGAGGATGTGGAGAGAGAGGAACACTCCTTCATTGCTGGTGGATATGCACACAAGTACAGCCACTTTGGAAA
This sequence comes from Acomys russatus, assembly GCF_903995435.1. Taxonomy (NCBI): domain Eukaryota; kingdom Metazoa; phylum Chordata; class Mammalia; order Rodentia; family Muridae; genus Acomys; species Acomys russatus. The sequence goes on from NC_067153.1 coordinate 10,185,851, forward strand.
TCTATCTGGTGCTATCTCAGAAAACTGGGAATAAGGCTTCCTCAAGACCCAGCTATTCCACTCCTTGGAATATACCCAGAAGATGCTCCAGCACATAACAGGAACATATGTTCAACCATGTTCATAGCAGCCTTATTCATAATAACCAGAACACAGAAACAGCCTAAGTGTCCCTCAGTAGAAGAATGGATAAAGAAACTGTGGTACATTTACACTATGGAAGACTACTCAGCTATTGAAAACAAGGAAATCCCAAAATTTGTGCACAAATGGATTGAACTATAAATGATCATAATGAGTGAATTAACCCAGAAGCAGAAAGACTCAAATGGTATATACTCACAGATGGACACTAGCCCAAGGGGCAAGTCTCATGAAAGTCTTCACTTACCAGGAAAGTGAGACAGAGGGAAGGACATCTTATTGGGATTCTAGGTGAGAGAAGCATGGAAGAATGGGGAAATAGAAGGATCCAGAGGGTCCTAGAAACCTACAAGAAGAACATTACGATGGGCGGATTTGGGCCCAGGGGTCCTGCTCAAACTATGGCACCAGCCAAGGTCAATATGTGCAGTAAGCATCAAACCCCTACCCAGATCTAGCCAATGGACAGGACATTCTCTATAGTTGGGTGGAGAGTGGGGACTGACTTTCACACAAACTCTAGTGCCCCATATTTTATCAAGTCCTCTTGATGGGGAGACCTGGTGGCACTCAGAGGAAGGAAAGCAGGCCATCAAGAAAGACTTGATACCCTATGAGTATATACAGGGGGAGAAGGTCCCCTTCAGTCACAGTCATAGGGGAGGGGAGTAGGGTAAAAGTGGGAGGGAGGGAGGAATGGGAGGATGCAAGGGATGGGCTAATAATTGAGATGTAGTATGAACGAATTAATAAAAAGGGGGGGGGAAATTTTGAAGAATCAGAAAAAAAAAGAGTTGTAATCTCTCCTGTTCTCTGTTTCTGCTTCTCTCTGTTTCCCTCTCTTTTTTTTCCTCTTGATCTACTTCTCTCCCTCCTTTCCCACACAACTAGCAACAAAAATCCATCTGAATCAATAATGACATAAAAGACCCACACTATGTTTCCTTTAAATTTCAGGCAACAGAAATCTTTCCACTTAACAACGCACAATTAAGAGACTATCAGCGTGAGCATGCTGTGATCACTAGTTACTTCCTGGACCTAGTCCACTTAAGATAGGCTGCGGTTTGTTTCTGTATTAACATGACATGGGAAGAACAGCAGCCTGCAGAGCAGTGGTCTAGTGAATGTGAGTGCTGAAGAAACCCTGTTAGCCTGGCAGTAAGAAATGAAGAGTCATGTCCTGCTTTGTAGACAGTAGCTCTCCGAAATTCTAAGCCCTGAGAATCAGGACAGGCAGGCTCACTGAAAGCCTCCACAGCGTGTCTTGTGGGGCGCTGGATAGTCAGCTTGTGTTATGGTTTGTATGAGGAATGTCCCCCACAGGCTAATTTGTTTGAACACCTGGTCCCCAACTGGTGATGCTGTTTTGGGAGATTATGAACTCTTTCAGATGTGGGTTCTAACTGGAGGACATGATATCCATCTTCAATTCTTTCCTGAGTGCTCGCAGCTTCTTGTCTGCCGCAGCAGTCCTGCCGCTAAGCCTTTTCCACATGATGTGTTTATGTCCCTGAACCTGTGAGCAGCTGTGTAGGGGACAAGGAGAGGCTTACTTAAGCTAATCTTGCTTCTCTATTTTCACCTCCCCATCTGCCTATTTATCATTAAACTTTTTATTCATTGGCATCCTTTTCACTCCAATTCTAGATGGTTGTGAATTCAAATTGTTCTCTCTCTACATATATGTAAAAAAATTCGCTGATGATGTCACATGCCCTCACAATATTTTCAAGCATCATCTCTTTTCCTCTGGTTTTGCTGTCTCTGTTTTCCTCTCGGAGCAGATTGCAGTGGTCTTTACAGGTGGGTACCCTCTTGGCTGAACTAATTCACACTTAAGTTTGAATAACCTTGAATAAGCCTTCTTATTACTTCCAGAGAGTCTGTATTTTTAATAAAGTTTCTATTATCCAAGAGAAACAATAGTTGGAACCACTTCAGAAAACATGCAGTAAAATGAAATAATTTCGGCAGTTTGGGGAAGAGTTCCTGGGGCATAAAGGCAGTAGACAACTGTTCTAGTTGGTCATAGAACAAGGCAAGGTGTGTGTTGATGAACCAGCCACACTGTGGCAACGTAGACTGAAAGGAGGTAAGACAGGAAGGTAGAGGGTGAAGGTGCTGGAGTGGCTTCGGGATTTTGGATGCCGAACACACCATTTCTTCTCTGACTGCTTCTCTCTCCTCTGTTATGATGAGATAATAGCAACAATTTACATGCACGTTGTTGCTGTGATGGTGAGGATCCATTGAAATATTGCAGAACTTAGAAGACAGCTAGTCTGGGAGAAAGGTTCTCTTCCAGCACTGGGGAGACAGTAGCAGGCAGATCTCTGTGAGATCGAGGCCAGCCGGGTCTACAAAGAGCATTGCAGGACAGCCAGGGCGGTTACACAGAAAAATGTTGTCTCCAAAAACCAAACAACAACAACATCAAAAACTCAGAGCCTTTGTTTATAAGTCCTTCATCAGCTCCACTGAAATATGAAGGACACTGAACACAAAATGGCGACTTCCCATAACCTTGGTTTTTCCTTAAAAGTCTGTGTGTCATCTCCTCTTCTTTCTACGTCTTGTTAATAGTCCTTTTAGTCAAAACCATTTTCAGCCACTTGCTTTTTTTTTTTTTTTTTTTTTTTTTTTTTTGCCATTGCACATATGTGTGTTTTCCAGAGGCTTAATCATACTCACATAGATATTTTCCTATGATGAGTCTAAGCTGACTACAGGGAAATAGGTTAAGTCACTGTGATGGATTTTCTTTGGGGAAGTATAGAGGGTTAGAGAACACGTGTCTGCGGGATGAGACAACATTCCCCTTGGAAAAAACTTCCCATTAAACAAGGCTACTGATGACCAAAAGTAGAAAATCCTCATGATTCATAAAACTTGAATCATTGCCTATAATATAACACTACATGTATCATTTACCTATTTATGAGCCAATGGAAGGAACCTCAAATGTTTTCCTCAAGCATAAAAGACCTCCATATGTTCAGGGTCAGGAAGATAGCTCCACTGGAAGAGACGTAGAGATAGGGGACGAGAAAATGAGTGTTCAGAGGAAGTCACATCCTTCTTACCTTAAAGTTACATGAGTTTAAATTTCCTTCCAGATTTTGTTTATGATTGCTGAGCATAGTCCCATTAGTTATATTAACTTCACTCTTCACAGGACCTACAGTCTGGTTGGTAGACAGAGCCATCTCTCTCTCCACCCCACTCAGCTCACCCTCTGTCTTCCCTTCCTTCCTCATTCCTCCTTATTTGCTTGTTTCTTCCTTCCTTTCCTTCCCCTCCTCTTTACTTTTATTGAAATTATTCTGTCTCATCCATTTAGCCATTCATTATTTTTCAATTTTCCTTCTGTCCTTCCTTCCTTCCTTCCTCCCTTCCTCCCTTCCTCTCTTTCTTATTTCTTTTCTGTTTCTTAGTTTTATACTTGTGGAACTGAGTAGGTTGAAATTCTCACTTTATAGCATGGTTTTATTTTAAAGTATTTATGTGATTTTATTCTCTATAGTGCTCATCTCAAAATCCATTTCTCCACCACAAGCATATATTTTTTTTCTGCATTTATTCTGAGCTTTTTCACATCATCCTTTACTTATTTATTTACAAACTTATTGCTTATGGCAATAAGTGCTACTGCTTTGTTTTATGTTTTTAATATATAGACAGTGCTAGTCTCTTCATTCACTCAACATTGTTTTTAACTTTACCTGTATCAATATATATGGAATGGGTTCATTAGAAACATGTAACATGTGACTTTTGTAACTGTTTCCAACTTACCTGCATAGAAATCCTACTTTTCTTACAGTTTAGTTCAAACTTTATACTCTTAACATGTTATTTTTATTATAATTATGGGCATGGGTATCACTAGTATTTGAGTTTAACGTGTTTATAATTGCTAATAACACAAAGACCACATATTTACCAGGCACTGGGCTTCCTCTTTTTACCTCTGCCAATTTTACTATTGGGGTTTCCACCCTTTCTTACAGATTTGTAGATTGTACAGTCTGCATGGTCTTTACCAGATGTAGACATTTGCTCTAGAATCTGTCATTAGATACAAGCAAATCTACCAATTATATCTTTTGTGGAACTGATTTTGCTTAAGATCTTTTTATGTTTTTAAAGTGCGTTAACATTTCAATAGGTTTTAATTTCTGTAGTTTATAAAAGCAGGGGTTAGATGGCATAGTAGGAAAACTAACAAATAAGTATGAGTTCAAAAAAGAGAGGCTGAAATTCAAAGCTAATCTGGTCTACATGGTGAGTTACGGTTCAGGTCAAGGTCAATACTTACATAGATTATTAAATAGCATCAAGAAATTATTAGACACACAAAATATATAAATATGACTGGATATAAAAATTAAAAAATAACAAAACAGATTTGCCCTCCTGGTTTCCAGCTGGTGGGACTGTTTTGGCATGTCTGGGAGATTTGGCCTTGCTTGAAGGAGATCTTTGAGGTGTCAGATTCATGCTAATCCCAGTTGGCTCTCATTGGCTCCTGCTCAGTGTGTAAGATGTGACCTGTAAGCTTCTAGTTGCTGCTGCCAGGTTGGGCGCTTGCTGCCATGCTTCCCCTGCATGATGAAGTCTTCCCACTCTGGGACTATAAGCTCAGATAGCTTCCTCTTTCCATAAGTTTCTGCATTACAGTATTCATCATAGCAACAGGAAAATAACTGCTACAACAAATAAAAGTACAGAATTATATGATTTTTATCAGTCGGGAAAGTAAAAGCACTTACTACGTTCAGCACTCAGTAATAAAAATACCAATAAGAAAGCCACACAAAAAGCCATTTAAAAATAAAGTATTAGACATTATATCCTAAAAAGCAGCAGCATTTGTTTTTCAGACGTTATTGCTAAAGAGAAAGTATAATAGAAATACAGTAAGATTAAAAAGATAAACATTTTGACATGCTGTGGTGCTTTGAATTAGAACGGCATCCCACAGGCTGCTTGTTTGAATGATTGGTCCCCAGTGGGTAGAAGTATTCGGGAAGGGTTAGCCAGTGTCATCTCAGTAAAGCATGTGTGTCACAAGGGGTGGACTTTGAGGTTCCCAAAGCCTAAGCCATTCCTCTCTCTGTCCCTCCCTCACTCCCTCCCTCCCTCTCTCCCTCCTTCCCTCCCTCCCTCCCTTCTCTCTCTCTCTCTCTTCCCCCTCCCCTCTCTCCCTCCCTCCCTTCCCCTCCCTCCCTCCCTCTCTCCCTCCCTCCCCTCTCTCTCTGTCTCTCTTGTGTTTGTGGATCAGAGGTAAGCCCTCAGCTACTGCTCCAGCACCATGCCTTCAGGCCTACTGCATGATTCCTGACCAGGGACTCTAACTCTCTGGAGCTGTAAGCGCCAAACTAAATTCCTTCCTTCTTCCCCCATTAATTCATTTATTTAATCACTTTACAGCCTGATTGCAGCCTTTCCTTTCTCTCTCCCCAATCCCATCCTCACAAGGCCCTCCATCGACTCCCACTTCCTTTCTCCTTAGAGAAAGAGAGGCCCTCCATGGGTAAAAACCCACCCTGGCACACCAAGTCACAACAAGACTAAGCACATCCTCTCTCATTGAGGCCAGACAAGGCTGCCCAGCTAGGGGAAAGGGATCCAAAGGCAGGCTATAGAGTCAGAGACAGCCTCTACTCCCATTATTAGGGGATCCACATGAAGAACAAGGTTCACATCTGCTACATATATGTCCATCCCTATGTGCAGCCCATGCATGCTGTTTGGTTGGGAGTTCAGTCTCTGTAACCTCCTTTGGGCCCAGGTTAGTTTATTCTGTAGGTCTTCTTGTGGTATCCTTGACCCATCTACCTCCCCTAATTCTTCCCCCAGCTCTTCCACAGAACTCCCTGAGCTCTACTTATTGATTGGCTCTGGGACTCTACATCTGTTTCCATCAGCTGCTAGATGAAGCCTCAAAGAAGACAATTATGCTAGACTCTTGTCTGCAAGTGTAGCAAAGCATCATTAATAGTGTCAGGGGCTGTCTCTCTCCCATGGGAAGGTCCTCAAGTTGGACCAATCATTGGTTGACTATTCCTTCAGTCTCTGCTCCAACTTTATACCTACCCTGCTCCTAGGCAGGACAGATTTTGGACAAGAAACATTTTTTTCTCCATCTTATCTATGAATATATGCAATTTAAATAAAAACTCAGGTGTACATGAACAGATAAAGACAAATTAGAAAAGAGTTAACACGGCAAGAGATAATCCTCAAGATATAAAAGCTATTACAAATATTTCTAAATTATTCTACAAGAGAACAGACTAATGGTTTACTAGGATAAAATAGTTACTTCCAAAAATCAAAAATAAGGGTAATTCACAAAAATAGATGAGCTAACTCTTTTTATGAGGATGACTTAAAGAGTAGCTGACATGAAATAAAGACAATGCATAAACTGAACACTTATAGTGTTTTAATATTTGTTTAGTTGAAACATATATTGGGCTGAACTCATAAAAACCACATGGAAGTGTTTAACATAATAATCCAAGTGATAGAACTCAGAGATATGCACAGAAACATGAAATAACTTGAAGATTCCCAGGCAGGAGTTCCAAGCCAGGCTGTTTAGCTCAGTGTCTGTTAAGTTTAACCACTACTCCAGACAGCAATCTCAGAATAACATTGGCTTATTCTAAGCAGGAAAATAAAATTAGCTCTTTACTCAAAACTGCAAACACACAAAAATAACCTCTGGAGAATCACCCTCTTTTTAAAGCTTATGACATAACCTGGATTTCTGGCCACAGGACTGGTGGGTGGTGACTAACCCAACTCACGACATACATCCAAGCATTTCAAACGTCTGAGCTCACCCCCCACCTCCCGCTTAGCACCAGGATATTAGTTTTTCTTTATACTTGCTGAATTCCTTCTGGTCTATAGTTTACAGAAGAAGCAACTTTACCATCAAATTTGAAGAAGAAGCAAAATTGGCAAATAATGATTGCCAATTACTACGGACTGAGACATAATTTAGTGACAAGTATCTAAGGCCCTGAGTTCTATTTCCAACACTACAAATACATTGCTGCTGCTGATCTTACAGGAAAAAAAAAGAAATAAAAAAGTGACAAGCCATCCCACCTAATCTACATCAGAACAGTACCCATGATCTGGAAACTCTGTATGTGTTTGAGAAAAGACAAGAAAGATTGTTGAAAGGGGGAACATCATCTCTAATGAGGTGGAGTCTGAAGATAAAGATTTGTACCTAGAAGCTCATATGTTCATCAATACACACAACCAGTGAAATAAAATACATACTTATTAGTGTGATTCATGATGTCACTACTGATAAAATAAGTTTTCAGTTAATAAAGCAATTAAAGAGGTTTACTTGTCTTCCACTTACCTTAAGCTTGTTTTAAAAATATCCCTCTGACACTGCTCTTAACTTTCTTCTCCACATTGGGGCAGAAGTGGGATTTAAAAAAGCAAACAACATACAAGAAAATCATCCATTCCCCAAACCTCTTAAAAGTGTTTGTGGATGTTCAAGAACACACATTATTATAATTATCATTAAAATCTCTTATCATCTCATAAATATGCACAATATACTTTTGTGTATGTGTGCTGAGGATTGAACATAGATTGTTGTGCCTGCTAAATACGTGGTCTAACACTGACCTATGTATCCAAGTCTCATTTCTACTGAAAAAATTTTAATATATTTTATTAATTTATTCATATTACATCTCAATTGTTATCCCATCCCTTGTTTCCTCCCATTCCTCCCTCCCTCCCATTTTCTCCTTACTCCCCTCCCCTATGACTGTGACTGAGGGGGACCTCTTCCCCCTGTATATGCTCATAGGGTATCAAGTCTCTTCTTGGTAGCCTGCTATCCTTTCTCTGAGTGCCACCAGGCCTCTCTACTGAAATTTTTGCTGGAAATAGTAGTCTGGGCTGGAATCTGTGGTCTCCTATAGTCTGCAGGACATTTGTTCAGGTTCTTCTGGCTTTTAGAGTCTCCACTGAGGAGTCAATTGTAATTTTAATATCTCTGCCTTTATATGCTACTTGTGCTTTTTCCCTTGCGGCTTTGAATGTTATTTCTTTGTTCTGAATATTCAGTGTTTTGATTATTATGTGGTGAGGAAACTTTCTTTTCTGGTCCAATTTATTTGGTGTTCTTTAAGCTTCTTGTACCTTTATACGCCAGGTGTGGTGGTGCATGTCTTTAATTCCAGCACTCAGGAGGCAGAGGCAGGTGGATTGCTGTGAGTTCAAGGCCAGCCTGGTCTACAAAGTGATTCTAGGACAGCCAGGGTTACACAGAGAAACCTTGTCTCAAAAAAAATATTGTACCTTTATAAGCATGCCCTTCTTTAGGTTAGGAAAAGTTTCCTGTATGGTTTTCTTGAAAATATTTTCTCCTTCTTGTATTCTTATTATTCTTAGGTTTGATATTTTCACAGTGTCTCAGATTTCCTGGATGTTTTGAGTCAGGAACCTTTTAGCTTTAAATTTTTTGATATATTTAAATTAGATTTAAAATTCATTGATGTATCTGTTTCTTCTAAGGTATCTTCAACATCCAGGATTCTGTCTTCCTCCTCTTCTGTTCTGTTGGTGATGCTTGTGTCTGTGGTTCCTGTTCACTTACCTAGAGTTTCTGTTTCCAGAATTCCCGCAGTTTGTGTTTCCTTTATTGTTTCTATTTCCATTTTTAATTGTTTCCTTCAACTGTTTGTGTCTTTCTGGATTTTTAAAGGGACTTATTCATTCCCTCAAATTGTTTGCTTGTGTTTTTATGAATTTCTTTAAGGGACTTACTCATTTCCTCATTAAGGAGCTCAACCATCTTCAGAAAGTTGGTTTTAAGATCTTCTTCTTCTTCTTCTTCTTCTTCTTCTTCTTCTTCTTCTTCTTCTTCTTCTTCTTCTTCTTCTTCTTCCTCTTCTTCTATGTTGGAGCATTCAGCAGGTGATGCAGTAAGATAACTGGTGGTGACATAGTGCCTTGGATGTTGCTGACTTTGCTCTTACTCTGGGCTCCAGGCATCTGGGTTTGGAGTCTAGGTGCTGATTTCTGAGCTTGTCTTTGTCGCACGAGTGTTTTGTTCCTTGGTTTCTGTTTCCTCTCTGTTCTTCCAGTTGTTGTGCCTTGGGCTTCTCTCAGTCTGTTTGGTTTCTGGTAGAGTGAGGAGTCTCTACCTTAGCTGGAGACTGAGGCACAGCAACCAGGAGGGTACAGGGCTGGGGATAGGGGATATATCATGGAGATAGAGAGAGAGAGAGAGTGAGGAAGTTTGGAGGGTAAGCTCTCCTGGACTCACTTTGTAGACAAGGCTGACCTTAAACTCACAGAGGTGTGACTGCCTCTGCCTCCCTCAGTGCTAGGATTACAGGTGTGTGCCACCTCACCTGACTCATAAAATTATTCTTATCCAATCTTTTCACTTATTGATGTTTCTAGCAACAGATCTTATCACAAGGATAAAATTGTCTATTCAGACAGTTCATACACAGGCGAAGCCATAGATACAAACAAATTTACACATACATATGTATATATATGTACACTATAACATATAGATTTTATTCTGAGACAGAGTATTTAAGATGTCCTAGGGTGTTGAATTCTCTTACCAGAAGACATTTCAGGCTGCAAAGGTATAGTTTACCTGATGATTGAGGCTTAGTGCTTTCAGTGTGTTCATGTAGAAAATCTGACCTATAACAGAGCCACTCAAACCTTTTCCTGCACTGAGGAAATGTAGACTATCAGATATAAAACAAGAAAACCCACACAATATGAAATTGTATGCCAATTAATTGATGGATGCTGCTAGAAATGACTTCATTTTTAAGGCTATATTTTGTACACTTACCTCTGTTTGCAACATTACATATGAATAGCTATTGGAGAACAACTAATTTCACTTCCTTCATTTCTGCCTTCAAATTACTTCACTTGTAAAAGAAAAATTGAGAAACTTGCCTAATTCTTCCTCCTAGGAACACATGCACTGACTCTCTTCCATGACACAGTTTCTTCTTGTTTTGTGATTGTATAGTCTGAGTTGGTCTTGTTTAATCTCCTCTTTTGACATTTCCTCATCCTTCTGCCTATAAATACTAGATTGGTAAGAGAACAGGTTAGCAATTCCACACAGGCATCTTTTTACATTAGAGACAGAAAGTATGTGTGTGTGTGTGTGTGTGTGTGTGTGTGTGTGTGTGTATGCATGTGTGTGCCTGAACATGTGTGTAGATGTGTGTTCCTCATGACTTCAGAAGGTGATAACAGTAGTTTGTATGACAGTGTTTTCATGGTCAGGTTAACGCCCATGTTGCTCAAAGTCTACATTCTCATAGAAATAAGTCCCCCTTTTCAGAGAACTCTTCAAAACTTCTGGATTGTACTAATACTGTTTCTTTCTTTCTTTGTTTTTTTTTTCTGAATTTCTGCTACCAATTTTATTACTAATCTTTTCCCATAAAAAATTTCAAACTGTTGACTTTTGCTGTCCATATGCAATACCACTGATCTTTGAGCAAAGTCCCTGGTAGCTATAGATGCTTCCTACTCTTTACTTTCCTCTTACACACAGCCTTGGATTCTCTGCTTCCAAATAAAGAGATTAGATCTTTAAAATGAAGATGTGTGAGATCTGGACTTTAACTTAGATAGTGATTGCTCTGTCAATGAGTGAATCATGCCTCCTCTATAAATGAGATTCTCAAAGGTAACTAACTAATAAAGGTGGTGATCAGAGAAGTCAACCCTTTAGTTATATAACTCTCTATCATAAGTTTACACTGTTCATATCAGGAGAAAATATCCTCAGAAAGATTATATTGAGTAATTCTTCCTTATAAGTCTCTTCTTTGATTCAGTCCCAGCATATTCCATTTTCTCATTTCCAAAGCCTTGTTTTCACCCCTGTCCTTACTGTTCTACACATACAACAGGAGGATGGGACTCTACATTTCCTTCCTTCTTTGCTTCCTTCCTTCCTTCCTTCTTTCCTTGGAAGTTCAGCATCATCAAGGCAATTATGTTACATATTTTACTTATGTACCTACTTAACGCCTATGTTCTACCATTTGGATACAAAATTAGGTAATGTTAGAATATTTTTCTACTTTATTTACAGCTAAATTCCTAGAAGATAGAATAATTGTTGACACATAAAATTAGGTCAATAAAAAGAGATGATTTAGTTTCATCATACTACCATCATATTTTTTTCTATAATATTTTACATTGCTTTGATTAAAATAATCTAAAGTATAACACGGCACCATAATAATGACATGCATGAATGTGAGGGACATAGCAATGCTATTATGTATTAAGTAACCTTGTGTAGTTAATGACCCTGGACTTCATTATAATCATTTATAAAAGAAGAGAGTAAGGTCTGTGAGACTCCTTAAGCTGGATTTCTACTTCTCCTGGACCCTTTATTTCTCAGGTTTGAAGATCCAGGATGAACTAACAGACTGAGCCCTACCTACAAATAGTCCTATGCTTGGAAATATGGCCCCTTTTAAAGTCTCCTGTAAAAGTGTATATGTTCCAAGAGCAACCTTCCCCATCTTGCCTCTGTTCATGACAAATACAAAATTGTTTTTCTGAATACATATTTTGTTTGAGGTTCATAAGGCTTTAATCTAGATTGATAGGAAGTAAAAACAGAAATTGGAGGATTTTTCCCCTTTGAGGAAATTCAACTTTCTCAACAAATACATGCTTTTGCAACATTCAAAATGACTTTGAGTAAATATTTGGTTTCATTTCCTCCATTCTTAAAAAGCATTTTGATTGACACCATACCATCACTGACTTTTTTTTATTAAATAAAAAAAATCACTAGCATCACATATAATCGAATGAAAACAAGACCACTTCTCTAGCTTATAAAGCAAGGCCACAATTCAAATAGGGTTTCTTAATTAAAACCAAAAGGAAATAAACTGACAGAGTTCCACAGGAATTCACTGAATGCAGCTATAAAATTTAAAAATATAAAACAATGTTATGACATATCTTTTGAGTAACTATCTGCATTCTTTCACTTGTTTACTTAACTATAATTATAGCATTGAAATATTACTATGAAAAAAATGCCCTTAACCAAAAAGAGACAACAATGTCAGTCTCAGCTTATGAATGCAAGGAAAGACTCTATGAACTGTGCTGCACCACCAGTCCCAAAGCCTTTAATTTTATAAATGCAATTATCTTTATTTATCCATTCAACTACTGATTTTTTTATTCAGGACCTATAGAAATCTATGACTCCCTAGATTTGGAAAGCTATCAGCTCCACTAATTTATAAAGTATACTGCTTGTTTCTTTCTTTCAAGCGTATTCACAATGTATCTTCATTTTATCTAAGTGCTGAGGATCTAAGCCCAGGCTTTGAATGAGATTATCATTTCAATTTTTTCTCAGTGCTATATAGTAGCATATGACAAGAGTATTCTAGGCATGTGCTACAAGAAAAAGGAAAAAGGATTTATGGCCCTTTTAGTAAAAACCACATCTCAGCCACTTAGTTCTTGGGAGTGGCCCACAGCAGTCTGAGAATAATGTCTCTGCTTAGAGTGCGAGGCCCTGCACTGTTTAAAAGGGAGCTCACTGGAAGGAAGGAGAATCAAGTATTCTCAGTCGTTGAACTAAATGCTCTTTATTTTATTTTATTTTATTAATTTATTCTTGTTACATCTCAATGTTTATCCCATCCCTTGTATCCTCCCATTCTTCTCTCCCTCCCATTTTCCCATTTTTCCCCTCCCCTATGATTGTTCCTGAGGGGGATTACCTCCCCCTGTATATGCTCATAGGGTATCAAGTCTCTTCTTGGTAACTTGCTGTCCTTCCTCTGAGTGCCACCACATCTCCCCCTCCAGGGGACATGGTCAAATGTGAGGCACCAGAGTACGTGAGAAAGTCATATCCCACTCTCCACTCAACTGTGGCGAATGTTCTGACCATTGGCTAGATCTGGGTAGGGGTTTAAAGTTTACCACCTGTATTGTACTTGGCTGGTGCCTTAGTTTGAGCGGAACCTCTGGGCCCAAATCTTCAGCTATTCCACTCCTTGGAATATACCCAGAAGATGCTCCAGCACACAACAAGAACATTTGTTCAACCATGTTCATAGCAGCCTTATTCATAATAGCCAGAACATGGAAACAGCCTAAGTGTCCATCAGTAGAAGAATGGATAAAGAAACTGTGGTACATATACACTATGGAATACTACTCAGCTATTAAAAACAAGGAATTCCTGAAATTTGTGGATAAATGGATTGAGCTAGAAATGATAATGAGTGAGTTAACCCAGAAGCAGAAAGACTCAAATGGTATATACTCACTTATATCTGCATACTAGCCCAAGGGGCATGTCCCATGAAAGCCTTCACTTACCAGGAAACTGGGACAGAGGGGAGGACATCCTATTGGGACTTTAAATGAGAGAAGCAAGGGAGAATAGCAAAGTAGAAGGATCCAGAGGGTACTAGAAACCTATAAGTAAATACTCTATATTAAGCTTACTTTACACAAATATGTTTACTCTTTGAGAATTTTATGCAATGTACTTTGGTCCTATTCATCTAAACTCTTCCTCTTAGCTATCAAATCTACATCATCTTCCAAACCCCAAACTTCATTTCCCTTTTCTCCCTTAAAAAATTTGTAACTCACTGGTGTGAATTTTTACTGTCCATTTAAGACTTGTGTGTGGAAGCCTCTGAAGAACTGTATTTGACCTAACAAGAGCCACTCCCTGAAAGAAACCTGAAACTCCCTCCGCCAGAAGCCATTGCCCATCCACAGGTAGCTCATCAGTCAAGGGTGGGATCTTATGAACTCTTCTGTCCTCCATAATACAATATTGACTGGCTTGATTTTATATGGGCAACCACAGCTGCTCTGACTTCTTGTATGAAGTGATCCTATCTTGTCTGGAAGACACTATTTTGCTCTGGTCTTCTATTTCAACTGGCTCATGCAGTCTGCTGTCTCATTTTCTTCTCTGGTGAATGGTTTTGAGTGTAGGATAATATGGGGTCATTGAAATTGTAATTTGTCCAAGCTGCACAAAGAATTAATCCATGAAAAGGGGAGAAGGAATAGAAGTGGAAAATTCTATCAAATAAAAAAACATATCTAGAAGGGCTGCAGAACATCCGGAAGGTAAGGATATTCTATGAAAGAGTTTTAATTGGAGGGAAAGAAAAAGCATTTCCTTGTTCCTTTTCATTTGCTCCCACTACTGACGGAGGGGAGCTGCAGCTTGTACACTTTGGACAAGAGGGACATGCCTTTCTTGAAGTAACATGGTCTACAGTAGTTAGAAGGCTGAAGGAAACATGACTGCATTAAATTCTTAGGGCAGTGCTTAACAAAGTCTCACAAACAGTGTGTCTTAAAGCAACAAAATCATTTTTCCTACAGTTTTCATGGCTGGACGCCTGAGATCTAAGTGTCAGCAGGATTGATACCTGGAAACTGTGTAGGTGTAGCCAAGCACCTCTTCCTGCTTCCGGAGTTTTCCAGGGGTCCTCAGACGTCCTTGTCTTATCACCCATCGCTCTGCCATCTGCATCCCTCTTCATGTGGTGTTCTCTCTACCGTGTCTTTTTGTGCCTGTGTTCGAATTTCCCTCCCCTTATCTGGCACCAGTTATACTATTATAACACGTCCAAACTCGGAACGAACTTCTCTTTAAGCCTGTTCCATCTTCGAAGACCCTGTTTCCTAACAAAATCACATTCATTGCTGCCAGGGCTTAAGAATCCATTGTCTATATTTTGAAGGGCGGGGCAGAACTCAGCTTACAGCAACTACCCTGATTGTGATGACACCTCAAGATGCTAGAGGGCCACACATATTAGGCACCCCACGTTCCTGAAGTGTGTTTTGAAATATTTTTGAGAAACGCTAAAGCTCTGCAGAGACATTTGAAAGGGGAGTAGAGCAAGAATCCTCATAACCTCAAAACAACCTCTAGAGTAGCTGTGGCTAGAAAAATGTCATGTTATAGCTGAAAATAATGATTGTAGACTCAGAAGCTAGTGGGGGTGTTTTATACAACAAAATTTGATTTAGTAGGTCTGCATTAGATATGATATCTTCTCTTTTCACCAAGCATGCATGCCTGCCTTTCTGCTCTCAGATTCTTTATAAGCTGTTGGTTTGTGATTATGACGGAGAGCAAGTCCTAGGCTTGCGTAGTGAATCATCAAGCTGGAGACCCAGGAGAGATGATGGTTTAGTTCCAGCTTGAGAACCAGGAAACCAGATGGTAGGTAGAGTTCTGCTGAAAGCTTGGCAGGCTAGAGACAAGGAAAAAAAAAAAAAAAAAAAAAAACAATGTCCAAGCTTGAAGGCAGTCAGGCAAGAAGAATTCTCTCTCATGCCAGAGGAAGGTCAATTATATATAACTCAGTCTGTTATTTAGCTGCTAATTTTGTTCAAAATATTCCCCTAAAAACACCCCAAATTATCTTTTGACTACAAATTAGTGGCCTAGTCAATTCAGAGCAACAACAAAAACATAATCACTGCATTTATTTTTTGAACACTTGTTCTATGTCATCTGACTGCTTTAATTCTTCTAATTTTTAAGGATAATCATGGGATGGAGCTGTTATCAACACAATTTCCCAGATAAAGATATAAAGCCAAAAGAGAATAGACAAAATTCATAATATCTCACTAAAAGTAAATAGTAGGCCAGTCCTTTAATCCATGTTGTCTGGATAGAGATGGCATCTTTTTTAGCCACATGGAAATCAAGTGTGCTTGGTCAAAGAGGACTTTTGTGTATAATTCATTCATGTTTGCTGATTTATTTGTATATAGTAGGTGGCTTTTTGGAAGAATGGGAGTGGAACTTTATGATGATTTAAAATAAGCAAGAGTTGGGCTGGAGAAATGGCTCAGTGGTTGGTTAAAAGCACTCTCTGCTACTCCAGAGGTCCTAAGTTCAATTCCTAGCAACCATTTGGAGCCTCACAACCTCACAACAGATCTATAACATGATCTGATGCCTTCTGCTGGCATGCAGGTGTACATGCAGAGAGAGCATTCACAGACATTAAATAAATAAATAGTAAAATAAGCAAGAATGATCAGATATTGTTTTATAGATTAAAATAGATTATAAAGTCTTTTTTTTTATTATTTATACACTTCACATCCTGGTTGTAGCCCCCTCCCTTCTATCTTCACAGTCCCACTCTCCCTTCCCTCTTCCCATTCCCCTATCCCTCAGAAAAGGTGAGCCCTCCTACCCAGCCATCTCAGCTCATGAAATCTCATCAGGATTGAGTTTTCCTCTTTCTCTGTGGACTAGCAAGGCAGTCCTATCAGGGAGAAGTGAGAACAAAGCAGGCAACAGAGTCCATGTCAGAGAAAGCCCCCATCCCCCTCACTAGTGGACCCACTTGAAGCCTGAGCTGCCCCTGGCCTACATCTATGTAGAGGGCCTAGGTCCAGTCCACGCATAGCCCTTGGTACTTCAGACTCCAAGGCCCCTCTGAGCCCTGGCTAGTTGGCTCTGTTGGTCTTCTTTTATGGAGCTCTTGTCACCTCTAGGTCCTTTTATCCTTTCCCCCAGTTTTCCACTAGATTCCCTATGTTTCACCCAGTGTCTTTCTGTGAGTCTCAGCATCTGTTTCAAACTACTGCTGGGTGGGGGCCTCTCAGAAGACAACTTTTCTAGGCTCCTGTCTGTAAGCATAGCAGAGTATTGTTAATAGTCAGGGGTTGGCTCTCTCCCATGGGGTGGGTCTTGGGTTAGGCCAGGCATAGGTTGGACACTCTCTCAATCTTTGTTCTATCTTTATCCTTGCACATCTTGTAGACAGGATAAGTTTTAGATCAAAGTTTTTGCGAGTGGGTTGGTGTTCTCCCTTCACTAGGAGTCTTGTGTAGTTAGAAGATGTCCTCATTAGTCTCCATGGCCCCTGATACTAGGAGTCCAGGCCATAGTTCCTCTCATATTCTCCCAGTGGCCTATGCTGACTTGTCAAAGAGATGCCCCCACCCAGTTTCCTTTTCTTTGCAGGCTTTCTGTCCTCCCACCCACACACTCCCCATGTCTGATCTACCCTTATTTCTCTCTGAATTCACTCTGCTACCTTGTTCCCTCTCTTCAACTGCTACCTCTGTCTATTCTGTTTCCTCTTCTGAGCGAGATTTAAGCATCCTCCCTTGGGTCCTCCTTCTTACTTATATTCTTTGGGTATGAGGATTGCAGCATGTTAATCCTGTACTAAATGGCTAAACTCTGCATAAAAGTGAGTACATACCATGTGTGTATTTCTGGGTCTGGGTTACCTCACTCAGGATGGTCTTTTCCAGAATCAAGAGTGATCTGATATTAATGTCTTGTAGACTCAAATAGATTAGAAAGTATTCTTAGTAACACATCACTAATTAACACAACATGGAGTCATAGTCACTCCTAATGCAGTGGATAGAAATAAATCTCTAAAAAGGACAACTATGGACTTAGTGATGGCACACCCTACCTGTCTTAACTAACACAATTAAGTAAATGCTTTCAAACACTTAACAGTTTGGTTATGACCAAATCCCACTAATCACAAGGAGCCAGCAAAATCATTTACACACATAAAAAGAAAGGGAAAGAGAAAGAACTGCGTGATCTAATGAGGTTTTTTAAATTTCCAGGACCTGTAAAATGTATTATTTAGTAATATTTCAGAGATGCCTATGCGATTTAAAGCGAATAATACAATAGCCACAAGTGTCTTTTGGGGAATCAAAACCAGCTGTTGTTGGTTTGGTGTTCTTGTTTTTGCATGCCTGTCTGCTTACCATTAGAAAATTTCTACTGGCTTCTGCATTAAGCAAGTGAATGGACCTTTACTTAGCCTGTTGGAAACTTGCTTTGCTGAGCATCTAAGAGATTTCAAGTAGGTTCTAGCATCTACTTGTTTACTTTGACATTTCTAGGATCTTTGGTTATTCAAGACAGGGTTTCTCTGTGTCGTCTTGGCTATCCTGGACTCTGTAGACTAGGCTGGCCTCCAACTTATAGAGATCCACCTGCCTCTGCCTCTCAGAATTCGGGGATTACAAGCATATGCCTACTGCACCAAACTACAAGAATTTTAAAAAATAATTTGTCTTAGTCGCTTTTCTACTCCTAGGACAAAAAAAAAAAAAAAAAAAAAAAAAAAGGCATTTAATTTGGGGCTAGCAGTTGAGGGATTTCACCTGGGAGGAGGATTCCTGTTCGGCTGCCTGTAAGAAGGCTCTTTGGAACTCTGGAAGGATAATAAACCACTGCTGCGGCTACTGCTGTGGCTGCTGCTCTCTTAGCATGAAGGACCCACTGTGCTATTATGTGTGTGTGTGTGCATGAGCTAAATCCGCAGTCCCTCGCCCTCGACTCCGTACCGTGGCGGCATGGGCGTCACAAGTGAAGGTCTCACCGAGATCAGGGAAAGAAGGGAGGAAGCTGACGGATTGCCCAGGGAAGCTGGCCAGCGCCTCAGGGAGGTAGGAAATGGGCGTATTGGAAATAGGTGCCCCAGGTTTGTCCACGGTTTTGGTGGACTAGTGATTAAGGCACCGGGAAAATGGGTGCCGCAGGTTCATCCATGGTTCTGGTGGATCAAGTATTGAGATTGTTAGAGGATCAAGGTGCTGGGGTTAAGCACGAGAGTGTTAAAGATTTTATAAAAACAGTAGAATTGAGTAGTCCTTGGTTTACGGTATCGGGAGAGCTAGATATCCAAGATTGGGATCAGGTGAAGTCTGACCTCCAGAGGACTTTACGAAATGAAGGGTCCAACAGTGTTCCTATCGCTACCTTTTCGTTATGGCATCTTGTTAGAGATGCGCTTAGGAGGGAGGATGAGCAAATAAGAGAGCACCTAGAAAGTTTGGAACTTGCCCCAAATGAAGTGCAGGGGGAGCAATCTGTAAAATCTTTGGCCCCGTCTGAGATTGCCTCTGATATATCTTCTTCTAATTCTGAGGAGGAAGAGGCAAATTTAACCTCTGAGATACGGGCCCTAAAGAAGAAGTTGAAGGAGTGTAAGATTAAAGGAAAAGAAACTAGAGGAGAGCGGCCCTCAGTGTATAACCCAGATTATCAAAGTCAATTATCTTTGGCAAAGCTTTCTGCTCCCTCTCGGGGAGTAGTCTTTCTCCAGCAGTTGAAGTGCCTCACCCAACTAAGCCAGGGCAAATGCAGAGACAACATGAAGCCCTCCAGTTTAAAGACATGAAACAGCAAGACAGGCAGGCAGCCCAGTCGGGCCTGGTTCCTACACATTAGCTTCATGTATAAAAAGACAGCAAAACTAGACATGCATTGGGTCATGAATACATGGTATGAGCTTTGAAGACAAGGCCAGATATTAACTCTTAGGTCACATAACATTGTCTAGTGAGAAAATAGTGGCATTAAACCAATAACAAATAGAAAGAGTGCCACCAAAAACAAGTATTTGGTACTAAGAGAATAGCGCAAATGTCTGAAGACATACTTCAGCAGGAAAAACTCTTGCCATGCAAGTGCGAGAACCAGAGTTTAAACCCCAAGCACTCACATAAAGGCTATAGCAGCCATCTTTAAGTTCAACACTTTGAAGCAAAGATGAGAGATTTCTAGAACAAACTTTATCACTACACTAACCTAATCTGTAAGCTGGGTTCAATTGAGAAACCCTGCCTGAGTGAATGTGGTGGAGGGCAATCAAGGAAGATCCTGGGCATAAGTAGTCTTAGCCTTCCACATGAACACCCCCAACCACAGAGAGAGAGAGAGAGAGAGAGAGAGAGAGAGAGAGAGAGAGAGAGAAACAGAGACAAAGACAGAGACAGACAGACACATACACAGGCATATAGGCATACACACACACACACGCCACACTTCACACACCACACTTGCACTTTCCCCTCATCTCATGTGCACCTACATATGTGCATACATGGATATATACACATGTATACATATGCAAAATCAATAATAAATAAAATAACACAAATATTTTAGGATCAAGAAAGTTTGTTACAGACAACTCAAAAGCTGAGCAAGCATGTCACAACATGAAACTTTGTTACCAGGAGATTCTTCTGCTGGAAGAGGCATTTGCTGGAGTGCAGGCTAGGAGTTTAGCCCCGGGGCATCATCATGGATTGTGCACTATTCCAGCATCTGTTAAGATTGCTCTAGGTTAGCCCTTGACACAGAGAAAGCTTCCTTTGGAATATGTTTCATGTACTAATTAAGGCTCTTTCTATCATAAATAATCTGTAATCTTAACAAAAATCTCTTTTACTAGCACCTCCTCTCAAATTCCGTGACTAACATATTTGAAAATAATCAGTTAATGTCAACTTATTGGGTTTCCCAATTGTGAAATATGTCTCTTTCACTCTTTAACATGCAACTTGGAGCCTCAAACATCCATAACACATGTATAATTCTTGAGACTTATAAATAAGTTGCATCCAACACCAATTAGCATCATCATCAAAAGTATTGTTCATGGCACACATGTCACACCAGGCGTGAGCACTGACTGTACAGAGCCTTCTAAATTGGACCTCTCCAGCCAAAATGACTTCATGCAGAGAAAATAAATAACAGGGAGTGGGCAATGTGATCAACAGGGACTCCTTTTATTTGATCTGGGTTTTCAGCCTCCAGCAGTACCCTTAGCAGAGTTCCTTACACGGTAAGTGTTGGTTAAACTGAGAAGTGTCCAGGGCTCCTCATGCTTTGTTGCACTTGATTTCATAAGGCAACTCTAACTCAAGCCAAGATACCAAGCTTTTCACAGTGGAGACTTTCCTTCTCCGCCTTCCCCTGAAGGAATGGGAGGAAATGTGATAATGCAGCCATTTGTACTGAGTGTGTTCCTGATGAAAGGCCTTTTGTGGGTCCTACCAGCCAGAGAGAAAGGTGCTCATTGTTAGCTGCTTGTATTTGAAGATGACCTCCATGATACGGTTTTATCTTCAAATACTGGAAAGCACAGTGGTCTCGGATGCTTGTGGGAAGGCTTTTTGCTGTGCTGAGAGTTTGTTTATAGCTCCTGCTAATTGCAGCACTGCCTTTCCTTCCTGGGGCTGCTGGTCAGGATGAGTTGGCTCATGTCTGCCACCTGTACACCACAGTTCTTTGTCAAAGGTTGTCCTCATCCAGAATTCCATAGTTATCATGAAATGGACTGTGTCAACACTAGCTCTTATTGTGTTCTGAAGCACACTGGGGCCCCTGACTTCTGCTCTTGTTTTGCAGAGCAAATTGCACTTGAAGGCAAAGGTTAAATTTTAAGTGGATTCTGCCTTGCTATTTACATCATCTACCCTGATATTTGAATCATTTGACATTTGACACTAGTGCTAGATCAGTTTCTTGAAAGAATTTTTGTTTTCGTTGTTGTTGCTGGTCACCTTTAAGTCTGCATCAATCACTTGGTAATGGGAAAAAGTCAATGTAATGATCTATTTTGAAAATAAACACTGCAGCTTGACTTTGGCCTCCAGAGCTATTATCATGTGGTAACTTCATTCTCTGCCAATGACATTATCTGCTAAGGATATTATGATGGTGGGAAATATTTCACTTTTGTTATTGGAACAATGAAATTGTGATATTTAATTATAGAGAAGTATGTTCAATTTGCAGAATCTGGTATGTGAACTGTCAGAAGGCCCAACCATGGCATCTAATCTGAAAACATTATTTAGTGACCAACAAAGAGGATTATTTCACTACTGTTCTATGCTGTCTCAAGTCTTTTAGTTCACCCATTGAGTTTCCTCACTAACAGATTCACTAATTTATGTGCTCAATACATTGAAATGCTAGGTAATAGGAGAAGGGCTAGTACATAGCAAATAGCATCTCTGGTAAATTTTATTGTTGGGAAGAGAAGCCTTTATGAATGACACAGCAAGAAAAGTGCTTACACGTTGAAATATTAAGCAAACCAGGGAAAGGCATTGTCCTTCTCCTTACCACCCCCTGTCCTCTCACACTGCCCCCCACCAACTGTTCCTCCCTCTCTCCTTTCTTCATCTCCTGAGAATGGCAATGGTCTATTTATCCAATGCCATGGACTAAATTGTTGGTAGAAGTAGAAGCATAGCGGAGTGTCTTGATTAGTGTGTTCTGTAGAAATGCATTCTTGCTGAAGTTCTGGCTCCAACCTGGGATTAGTCTATCGCAGAAGTATCTGCAGGGCAAGAGATCAACTTTACACTCTCCCTATTCTCAGCCCAGTATGAACCTCTATGTTTATTTTTTACCTATGTGAGGCCAAAGGATCAATTCCTGGGAACCAAGCTAACTGCTCGCTGTCTTAGCATCTGGGCTAGAGTTGCTCAGTGTCTTGGTTTTGGCTACTAAAAAAAAAATTCTGAGTCACTTACTTGGAGTGTCCTCAGATTCACAAAAGTGCCACAAGGACCATGAAGCAGAACTTTTGTATATATAAAAGGCAGGGAAGAATGGAGGGGGGTTGTTCTGAGGCTTGCCACCAGATTGACATGGGAGCTGGATTCACAAATACAGTATAAGAGGACAAAGGTGCTCTTTGTTTTCAGCTTGCGACAGTAGACTGGAGAAAGGCAACATAGCCTGTATGTGAAGTGACCTGGAGAAATTTGAATAATTGACAGAAGTATGATCTTCTGGTTTGCTCATAAGTTTTTAATTGAAGAACAAAAATTGGCAGATGATGCATAGCATGATGTTTGGGTGTATGGATGTATTTGTATACAGATGTAATGTAGGACTGCTAAGTCACGTGAATGAATATATGTGTAACTCACTTGCTTACAAGTTTTAGGCCAGCGACATTTACAGTCCTTTTTAAAGACCTGCTTTCTTAGTAATGATCCCTCAGGCCTATAGTTCTGTTATCAACTAAATGTCTTTTGTAGGCCGTTGTTACATGAAACAAGCTAAAAGCTTGTCAATACATAGGCTCTGCAGGCATATATGCATAGCTGAAAGAATCACTGAAGAACTGGCCATTTAATGACTCAGACTCTGATTGTAGGGGAACTCAGCAGTTAATGTTAAGTAGATCCTTGTGTTGGTTTATTTACAGGGGAGCTTTTGTTTTGTTTTATAACACAGGCATGTCCACATACATATTCATGGACTTTTTCTGCTATAGTCCCAATCCAAAACTAAAACACACTGAAGCTGATCACAAATACGTGACTGTAAGCGGTGTCCCTATAGAAGAAACAAAGAAAGAGAGAACTACAAACTTGGTTATTTCAAGTATATTATATAAAAACTACTTTAGAAAAACCACAAACTCTTCAATCTATGTGGATCTTCAAGACTATGTGTACCTTATTTAATCACCTAACAGCATTTCCATTTTAATACATGGATGTGTTAGTGTTTTTATTTGTTTGTGCCAGAAGAGGTGACAAGAAAGGTGCTGAGGGAAATGAGGCATATGGTCAGACCCTTTTAGTTCAGGGTTCTTACTAAGGCACCAGAAAGGTTACTTAATCTTTTTGAATCTGAATTTTCTTATTGATAAAGTGGGAACTGTGCTCACATGAAAATTTATGGCTAGTTCTAGTTATATTACAGGAATTTGGTAGATATTAGTCCAATTCCTAATCCTTTTTTTTTTTTTTTTTTTTTTTTTTGAGACAAACTCTTTCTGTGTAACAGCCCTGGCTTTCCTGGACTCACTTTATAGACCACGGTGGCTTCAAACTCACAAAGATCCAAAGATCCATGTGCCTCTGCCTTCCCATGTGCTTGGATTCTTATAAAAAAATTAGAAAACAAAAACCATCACCACCAACAACAAAAACTCAAACAGGGGCTGAATTGATGGCTTGGCATAAGGAGTGCTTGCTCATCTTCCAGAGAACCTTAGTGCAATTCCCAGTAGCCACACAAATCAGCAGCAACCTGTAACTCCACCTCCAGGAAGCTTTTGTCAACTGTCCTTCTCCCCTTCTTCAACACCCCTCCCCCAATATTCAGCAATATTACTCTTACAAATGAGTCTCTTGGTAGGTGGCATGTCTCAGTTCCATATCACAATCTCAATGTAGAGAAAAGCTCTCAGATAAGTAGTTACTTTCCTGTTGCTGTAATAAACATCATGACAAAAAGCAACTTATAGGAGAAAGTTTATCTTGGCTTCTATAGGGAGAGTCCATAATGGTGGGGGAGGCATAGCATCAGGCAGCAAGAACAAGAAACTTAGAGATCACATCTTCAACCCTGAACACAAAGAAAAGAGAACAAACTGGAAGTGAGAGAAAGGCTATAAGCCACCCAAGCCTGCCCCCAGTGACAAGGCTTCACTTTCTACAGGCTCCATGACTTCTCCAACAAAACCATCAACTGTGGACCAGGTCTTCAGATATCTGAATTATGGGGTAATATTTCTTATTCAAAGTGCCACTGAAGGTGTAGGTCTTATGTGAGAAGGAAGGGAAAATGAATCAAGAATGAAGCTGTGGAGAGAGATGGAATAAAAGAAACTATACACATTACCCTTTTATGACATTACTCATTGTTTGAATGTTGGGAGCTTCCTGTCCTGTGTTGTTAGATTGAGCATCTTTGTAACATTTATTTACTTTTTGAGATTATAATATAATTTCTCTTTCCTCCATCCAAACAATTCCATATACCCTTTCTTGGTGTTTTACAAATTAAGTAATATAAGTAATTAGTACAACCTAATGTGCATAGTTTTATGCACATTTTTATGGATGATCACTTGGTATTGGATAAGCAATCAATGTGTTCTTCCCTGTGGAAGACTATTTTTCCTACTCTCAGTATCCCTTAGTTGCCTATACATCTTTATGTAAAATCTAGGACTCCTATACACTTCCACAGATAAATGTCAAGTATCATTGGGAAGAGGAGGTGCAAGATTGTAAAAGCCACAGAAATAGGGAGTTTGGTGTGACATTAAATCTCTAGGAATGTCAGAAACTACATCTATAAAATCTCACTAACATAGTTGCCTAACCATCAGCAGTTTTTGTAAGTAAAAAAAGGACAAGGGAAAAATGCCAGATCCCATGGGATATAGATATGGATTGTGCATGGCAAATCAGGACATAGAGTGACATTGTTGGCTTCCGGTTACATGAAGTTTCTCAGTCCTCAGTCAAAATCCATACCAGGCTCCTGAGGACCCGGACACTGCTCACTCATGAAGTCCTAACAAGACTCCACATATTTATCTGTGGAAGAGGATAAATGAGATCTATGCTTCAGAAGATATTTTCAGGCTTTAAAAAATTGAGTTCTTTTTAAAAGTCACTGTATTTTGAATGATATAGATTGTTAAGTGTTCAAGGCATGGTAAAAGACTGCAAGAGAGACTAGGAAGACAAAAAAAATCTTTCAAGATAAAAGAAAATGACCCTTTTACAACTTTTATCTTTGGCTTTAACAAGCTAGACATTTAAGAGAAGTGGAGTTTACATGCAGATTAGGATAGTTGTTATTAATTTTTTAATTCATTAACTATTACAAATTGGCAAGGCATATTATTGCCATGTTTTTTTCTATTATTTGGGGGGATTATAGTTACATGATTTTTTACTTCCTTTTACCTTATCCATTCTATAACTCCTCCTTGCTTTCTTATAAATTCAGGGTCTCTTTTAAAAATAATTATTACATGGTGGCACTTATCATGCACTGTATCTGATCTACTTCATGGAGACCAGGGACCTGACTAGGAGCCATATACCACAAGAACTGGAGAACACTAGGTGAGTGGGGTCCTGCACTGTGAAGACCACAGTCAGGCCTGGTTCTGGGGTCAACAAACTGCCCATGGAGAACAGGAACCCAGTCCTCAGATTCTGGACTGGAACCTGCCTGTAAACTGCAGCCAGGTTCTATAACCCAAACTCGGTATATGGGATCCTGGCCTGCAGAAATCTCAGGGAAATGGGTGGATCTGTCCTCAGACCTCCTCCCCCACCCTAACCCTGCCACAGTCTACAGGAAGGCCCAGGGGCCACACTGAAGCTCAGGTGGCTGTGAACACACAACCCAGCCAGAGCAGCTTGGTCTGAACATAACCAGACAGGAACCTAACCACTGTCCACAGCGGACAGTGCCTGCACAATTTGGAAGATAGAACCCAGCCTAGCCAGGTGCCACGGCCTGGCAGGGTCTCCCATGCTCTTGGGAGAGGCTGGACAGCCCTGAGGGGTCAGGACAGAAAACTAAACAGTGACTCCCCAACACAGTGGGACTGAACTGCCACAGTTGCACTATCTAACAGGTCTGGGCAGGAACCTAACTATTGGCCACATGGTCCATGCCTGCATAATAGGGCAGATAGAACCCAGCCTAGCCAGGTTACACAGTCCAGCAGGATCTCCCACTCTCTTAGGAGAAGCTGGACAGCCCTGAAGGGTCAGGACAAAAAAACCAAACAGTGACCCCAGCTCAGCTGGACTGAACCACCACAGTTGTATGATCTGAATGGGATCTGGCAAAAGGCTACCTCTGTTGACCCAGTCAGGAGCCTAAGGTGTGGAGCAAAGTCTCCTGGAGCAGAAGCAAGATCATCTGCCTGTTCCAGGGAAGAATTCTCTGATCCCTACAGGCAAGAGCACTCAACCTATAATCACTCACCAACTATCCACTCTCAATGACCAGTGAAGGGCCCCAAAAGCTACCTCCCAACATCAGAGACAGTAAGATGAATAAAGGCCAGCATAAAAACATAAATAAAAAACCAAAACACTATGGCATCTCCAGATCCCAGCTACCCCAAAGAAAGCAACCCTAAGAACTCAAACACAATGGAAATACAAGAAAATGACCTCAAATCCATAGTAATGAAGATGACAATGGAAGAGATGAATAAAATCCATAAACAAATGCAGGAAGATGCAGCCAAAAAGGTCGAAGACATAAAAGAGGCCTATAGAAAGGCCCTGGAAGAAATTCAGGAAAATACAATCAGATGAAAGAAATAAATAAAACAGTCCAACCTCTAAAGGCCTATAAAGAAACACTGGAAGAAAAATCAGGAATATACAAACAATCAGATGAAAGAAATATCAATAAAACAGTTCAAAATCTGAAGATGAAAATGGAAACAATAAAAAAGGAACAGAGAGAAGAAAGACGAAAATGAGAGACCTTAGAGAAGAAAGCAAGCAACACAGAGGTGAGCTTCTCTAACAGAATCCATGAGATGGAGGAACAAATCTTTGGACTAGAAGATACGATCATAGAACTCAAAGCGACCATCAAAGAAAATGCTAAATCTGAAAAATACATGACACAAAAAACATCCAAGAAATCAAGGACACCGTGAAAAAACAAACCTCAGGATAATAGACATTGAGGAAAGAGAAGATGCCCGACTCCAAGGCCCAGAAAATATCTTTAACAAAATCATAGAATTCCCCAATTTAAAGAAGGAGATGCATTTAAGCATACAGGAGGCCTACAGAACACCAAATAGAATAGACCTGAAAAGACCCATCACATAATCATCAAAATACAAAATATACAGAATAAAGAAAAAATATTAAAAATGGCAAGGGAAAAGGGCCAAGTAACATATAGTGGAAAACTTATAAGAATTACACCTGACTTCTCAGCAGAGACCGTAAAAGCCAGAAGGGCCTGGACAGAGGTCCTGAAAACCCTAAGAGACCACAGATGCCAGGCCAGACTGCTATACCTAGTGAAATTATCAATAACCATATACGGAGAAAACAAGATATTCCATGATGAAAAACAAATTCAAACAATATCTATCTACAAATCTAGCTTTACAGAAGTTACTAGAAGGAAACCTACAACACAAAGTGACAAGATACAACAAAAATTACATGGGAAAAAAGATAACTACACCATTGCAAAAATACAACCATAAAAACACTCTACTGCAACCAACATCAAAATAAAGGGACTTAACAGTCACTTGTCATTAATATCCCTCAACATCAATGGCCTCAATTCTCTAGTAAAAAGGCATAGACTAAGTAAATGGGTGCATAAACAAGACCCAACACTCTTCTGCATTCAAGAAACACATCTCAGCCATAAGAATAGATATTATCTCAGGGTAAATGGCTGGAAAAAAGTAGTCCAGGCACATGGACACAAGAAGCAAGCTGGTATAGCCGTTTTAATATCTAATAAAATAGACTTAGAACCAAAATTAATCAAAAGAGATGAAGAAGGTCACTTCATACTCATCAAAGGTAAAGTCAACAAAGATGACATCACAATTCTAAACATCTATGCTTCCAATACAAGGGCACAGACATTTGTAAAAGAACTATTAACAGAGCTTAAACCACACGTCGATTTCCACACACTAACAGTGGGAGACTTCAACACCTCACTTTCACCAAAGGATAGGTCATTGAAACAGGAACTAAACCAGGAAGTAATGACACCAACCGACACCATGAATTAAATGGATCTAACAAATATCTATAGAACTTTTCAAAGTTCTATAGGTTATACCTTCTTCTCAGCACCACATGGAACCTTCTCCACAATTGATCATATAGTAGATCACAAAGCAAACCTCAACAGATTCAAGAAGACTGAAATAATACCTTGTATCCTATTAGATCACCATGGTCCTAGGCTGGACTTCAACATCAACAGAAATAAAAAAAAGCCTACACATACATGGAAACTAAACAACTCTCTACTTAATAGCACCTGTGTCAGGGAAGAAATAAAGAAAGAAATTAATGACTTCCTGAAATTCAATGAAAATGAAAGACTAACATACCCAAATATATGGGACATATTGAAAGCGGTGCTAAGAGGAAAATTCATAGTACTAAATGTCTTTATAAAGAAATTGGAAACATTCCATATAAGCAACATAATGACACATCTGGAAGCCCTAGAAAAAAAGAAGTAGAAACACCCAAGAGGAGTAGACATCTGGAGATTATCAAACTCTGGAATGAAATCAATAAATTAGAAACAAAGAGAGCAATTCACAGAATCAATAAAACCCAGAGCTGGTTCATTGAGAAAATCAATAAGATAGACAAACCGTTAGCCAAATTAACTAAAAGGCAGAGGGACACTATCCAAATTAACAAAATCAGAAATGAAAAAGGAGACATAACAATAGACACTGAAGAAATACAAAGAATCATAAAATCCTACTTTAAAAGCATATATGCCACGAAATTTGAAAGTCTAAGGGAAATAGAAAATTTTCTTGACCAACTCCACTTGCCAAAATTGAATCAAGATCAGATAAACAAACTAAATAGTCCTATTTCTCCTACAGAAATGGAAGCAATCATTAATAGTTTCCCAACAAAATAAAAGTCCAGGGCCAGATGGTTTCAGCACAGAATTCTACCAGACCTTCAAAGATGAGCTAATACCAGTACTCTTAAAGCTACTCTGAAAGAAATGGATGGACCGTTCATTCTATGAGGCCACAATCACTTTGGTACCTAAGCCTCACAAAAACCCAAAAAGGAAGAGAAGTTCAGAGCAATTTCTCTTATGAACATTGACTCAAAAATACTCAACAAAATACTTGCAAACCTAATACAAGAACACATCAAAGATATCATTCATCATGACCAGGTAGGCTTTAAGCAGACATGCAGGGATGGCTTAATATATGGAAATCTATCAATGTAATCCACCATATAAACGAACTGAAAGAAAAAAAAAACACACATGATCATTTCCTTAGATACAGAAAAAGGATTTGATAAAATCCAACACCCATTCATGTTTAAACTTTTGGAAAGATAAAAGACCTCAACATAAAATCAGAGACACTAAATCGGTTAGAAGAAAAGTGGAGAAGAGCCTGGAACACATTGGCACAGGAGACAACTTCCTGAACAGAACTCCAACAGCCTAGCACTTAAGGTCAACAATTACTAAATGGGACCTCATGAGGCTAAGAAGCTTCTGTAAGGTAAGAGACACTGTCAACTGAACAAAGTGATAGCCTACAGACTGGGAAAAGATCTTCACCAACTCTATATCTGACAAAGATCTAATATTCAAAATATATGAGAAGCTCAAGATATTAAACCCCACCAAACCAAATAACCCAATTAAGAAATGGGGCTCAGAATTAAACAGCATTCTCAACAGAGGAATACCGAATGGCTGAGAAACACTTAAAGAATGTTCAACATCCTTAGTCATCAGTGAAATGCAAATCAAAACAACTCTGAGATTCCATCTTACACCCACCTAATGTCTAAAATCAAAAACTCAAGTGACAGCACATGCTGGTGAGGATGTGGAGAAAGGGGAACACTCTTTCATTGCTGACAGGAATGCAAACTTCTACAACCAGTTTGGAAATCTATCTGGTGCTTTCTCAGAAACTAGAAAAAGGCTACCTCAAGACCTGCTATTCCACTCCTTGGAATATACCCAAAAGATGCTCCAGCACACAACAAGAAAATTTACTCAACCATGTTCATAGAGGCCTTATTCATAATAGCCAGAACCTGGAAACAACCTAAATGTCCCACAGTTGAAGGATGGATAAAGAAACTGTGGTACATTTACACTATGGAATACTACTCAGCTATTAAAACGAAGGAAATTTGTGGACAAATGGATGGAACTAGAAATGATCATACTGAGTGAGTTAGCCCAGACACAGAAAGACTCACATGGTATATACTCACTTATAATTGGACACTAGCCCAAAAGGGATGTCCCATGAAAGTCTTCACCTACCTGGAGGCTGGGATAGATGCAAGGACTTCCTATTGGGACTCTAGGTGAGAGCCATATGGGAGAATGGGGAAATAGAAGGATCCAGAGATTCCTAGAAACCTACAAGAATAACATCATAATGGACGGATCTGGACCCAGGGGAGTCTGCACAGGCTACTGCTCCAACCAAGGACAATACATGCAGTAAACATTGAACCCCTGTTCAGATCTAGCCAATGGACAGGGCATTCTCCACAGGTGTGTGGAGAGTGGGGAATGACTCTGACATGAACTCTGGTGCCCCATATTTGATGACTTCCCCTTAGTGGGGAGGCCTGGTGGCACACAGAGAAAGGATAAGCAGGCAACTAGCATGAGACTTGATGGCCTGTGACTGTATAATAGGGGAGGAGGTCCTCTTCTTTCACACACCTAAGGGAGGGGAATAGGGTGAAAGTGGGAGAGAGGGAGGAATGGGAGAATACAAGTGAGGGGAAAACAATTGAGATGTAATCTGAATAAATTAATTAAATAAAAAAGAAAAAGAAAAAATAATTATTACAAAGGCATATGTATATGCATATATGTTTCTAAATATAGAATGCTCTCTCTAATAAAAACCTAAAACTTTGTCCTTGTACCCATATATAAGTGTAATGCTCAGCCTTAATCAAGGAAACTTCTCTTTGCAACAGAGAGTGACCCCTATAGAAAACCACAACCAGTGAAAATGCAGAAGTGTGGAAGCCAGTCCCAGTGGATGTGCATGTCTAGAAGACACTCTAGCCAAGCTTCAGGAAACATTGTGCATGAGGAGGTGGGAAGATTGTAAGAGCTAGAGAGCAAGCAAGCTTTCCATAATGTTTTAATCTACTCGGTTTCTTGTTCATCTAAAAAAAAATTCTGTGAGCAAATCAGAGATCAAGAAAGATAAGGTTTATAACAAATTCTTTGGAGTGTCAAAGCCAGACAAGAGCTGGAGCACTTGCCAAGGGATGATAGATTCCCAGTGGTCAATGGATACACAATGCCTAATACAAGTGCTTATTTTCACAGCAGTGGTGTGTCCTCGCTTCCAGATAGGTGGTGATACTTTGGATTATGGGATGCCTGCCTTACCTGTACTCTTTACATTTAGTAGTACTTGCATGTATTTCATGCTACCCAAGCAGAACAGAGCATCAAAAATGTGCCAGTGCTCTTTAAGATGCTAAGCTTCAAAAAGGCATCCAAAAACCTGTAAACATTTTGTCCCATACAATCACCGACTTATTAGTCTGCCTCCTCCTCTTTGCTCTGTCTATATCAGTAAGGCAGAAAAGCATGTTGACAGATGGCATGTTCTAATGGCCGTAGGATGTGGCCCTGGACTGTTAGCAGTTACTGAAATGATTTTAGAATACAGGTATGAGAAAGACTTCTATCAGCTGGGTACAGACCTCTACCAATGGACCTGCTGTAGCTGCTGCTTACTGATGTTGTTTAGTGAAGAGCATTATGTCCCCAAATCTGCTTTTTATGAGCGTGTCTGCTTTCTAGTCATCAGGTTAGAAATAGTCTTATTGTTTATACTATGTCTTTGTCTTTATTATGTTACAATGCATATCCTTAGTACAGTCTAAGCTCCAATATTGTTGCACTTTGTTTTTGCAGGGAGATAGCATGTTTTCCTAGGGTTGCAATTTTAAGACAAATTGTGTACATTTTAATTGACGCTTTGTGTGATTAATAGTAATGTATGATATGCATGCATGCATACTTTTCTAACTTATAAGATCACAGAATATATTTTTCTTTAAAAAGTTCAGAAAGGACAGAGAGAGAGAGAGAGAGAGAGAGACACACAGAGAGAGAGACAGAGAGAGAGAGAGAGAGAGACAGAGACAGAGACAGAGAGACAGAGAGAGAAAGAAGTGAAGAAAGAAAGGAAGGAAGGAAGAAAAGAAGAAAAGAAACCAAGCTACCCAATTTTTCAGTTTTTCTAAAAGTAAAGTTAACTTTGAAATCGGAATTGAGAAATTGTATTTCCCAAGAGAAATAACATTTGAGCTGACGTGTTTAAATGAGCAATAGGTAAGTGCTTCCCACCCCCACCCCTCCCCACCGGTATGAAAGGAAGTTGTTCCAATCCCACCTGTTATCACATAATTGACAGGATTTGGTTTGACAATTGTGCTTCCCAAGAATAACAGTCTGGCTTTCTTAAGTGTATTTCCCTCTTTCTTTCTTTTCTTTGTGCCTTGGCAGTTCTAAATCTGGCAGATTTTTTGGAAGTTCTTCTGTAATTCTTGGAATACACCTTTAGCAATATGCTCATATTATTAAGAAACACATCTCGGCTAGACACTTTAATGCATGTCTGGCAGGTTAATCCAGTCTGGCTAGAAGTTATTGGCAAGTTACTGTCTGTTACCAGAAAGTAAAGAGAGTGGATGTGAAATTTCCCAACAACTTCCCTGTCTTGTTACTTTCATGTTAGAATGAATAAAGTAGCAAACATTTTCATGTGTGTGACACAGTTATGTATCTTTATTTTGTCTTGTCTTATTGCACTAGCAAGGCCTGCGAGTGTGGTGTTCAATATGAGTGATGAGAGCGGCCAGCCTTGATGCCTGCCCATTGGGGGACTTTTCCCAACTCCAGTGTTACATAATGCCTTTCTGCTCTTTAAAGGCAAGTGCTCTCCTCCAACTCCCAGTCTCAGTGCCAATGGCCTTCCCAGTTTTAAACCGTGTTCCAGCTAGGTGACAACAGGGCTAAAGCCACTATGAGCTCATCACTAGTTCATTCCAATCTACTTTTGGCTCTCACATATTTATTCTGTGTGTCCTGTTTAGTTTGTGTTGTGATGGTGGTTTTGTTGTCCTTTTGCTTGTTTTTTTTTTCTTGGCATTTAACAGGAGAAAAAGAATGAAAAATGCTTCCTTCATCTTATACAGAAACAGAATACTTTGATTTTTTTTTAAGTAAGATGTATTTTTGTGGTCGTATGTAAAAAATGCCTTTGTACATTTCAAATTGCAAGAGGACAATATTTTAATACTGAGAATATGAAAAAGGATTTTTCCTTGGCCTTATATTTCTCTGTACTGTGTGCTTGGTGGGAAAGTGGAAGTTTAATTGTTATGTCTCAATATCCAAGAGAGGCAGGACCTCTGGCAGGATCAGAGAGTCTCTCTTTGTTCCTTCCTGCTCCTGCATAGACAAAGCATTCAGATAGATTAATTCTTCTCTTGGTCTTGGTAAAAATTTGGAAATTTCTGATTTTGATCTGGTTAACTTAAAAGTTTTCTAAAAATGTATTCTCAACATAAGGTCATACATAGTTATCGCATACAACGTGGATGTCATAGTTTGGAGGCTCAACTTTTATGCTTCAACTCAAAGTAAATCAATGCATTTAATGGATTTTCCCTCTACAGATTTTCTTTATATTAATAACAGTATTTAATTGACAAATCGTTCTTGTAAGCATGTAAATGACCATGTGATATTTTATTCGGATATGATATAGAATTATTAAATGAAATGTACTAGGATAACCAGGCACTCTCTTTCTGTGGTGAGATTTTTACAAGTCACATCTTCAGCTATGTTGAAATACATATCCTAGCACATTGGGAGATTTGAAGATGTGGAGAAAAGCTAAGGGTGGGGTAGTCTTACTAGATCATTGCCATCGTGAGCTGACACTCCCTTGGACTGGCCAGGTATTTCAAGCTATACTCACTCACGGGTTCAGAGTTGTGAGATATATATGGGAACCAAAAAGCAGACCTCTCACTTCAGGCCTCTGACTACAGCTCCTTGGCATAGTTGATGCATTGCCTACATTGATTCTCAGTGTTAGTATTTTAGAATCTGATCAACTGGCTCTTTCAGGCAGAAATCATTGAGAACTCTTTTTTTTTTCAATTTTGTTTTTTTTTATTAATTTATTCATATTACATCTCGATTGTTAGCCCTTCCCCTGTTTCCTCCCATTCTTCCCTCCCTCCCATTTCTCCCCTTCTCCCCTCCCCTATGCCTGTGACTGAGGGAGACCTCCTCCCCCTATATATGCTCTCAGAATATCAAGTCTCTTCTTGGTAACTTGCTATCCTTCCTCTGAGTGCCACCAGGTCTCCCCATCCAGGGGACATGGTCAGAAAAGGGGCACCAGAGTTCGTGTGAGAGTATCATGTTTGTTGGCTAGGTCTTGGTAGGGATTCGAAGCTTACTGCCTATATTCTCCTTGGCTGGTGCCTTAGTTTGAGGAGGACCCCAGGACCCAGATCTGCCTGTCATAAAGTTCTTCTTGTAGGTTTCCAGGACCCTGTGGGTCCTACTATTTCCTCTTTCTTCCATGCTACTCTTGCCTAAAGTCTCAATCGGATATCCTCTCCTCTGACCCACTTTCTTGGTAAGTAAAGATTTTCATGGTACGTATCCCTTGGACTAGTGTTTTGATATAAGTGAGTATATACCGTTTGTCTCTTTTTGCTTCTGGGTGAACTCACTCACTATGATAATTTCTAGATCAATCCATTTGTCCACAAATTTCGGGAATTCCTCGTTTTTAATAGCTGAGTAGTATTCCATCGTGTAAATATACCACAGTTTCTTAGTCCATTCTTCTACTGAGGGACACTCAGGCTGTTTCCATGTTCTGGCTATTATGTATAAAGCAGCTATGAACATGGTTGAGCATATGTCCCTGTTATGTGGTAGGGCATTTTCTGGGTATATTCCAAGGAGTGGGATGGCTGGGTCTTGAGGAAGCCCTATTTCCATTTTTCTGAGAAAGTGCCAGATAGCTTTCCAAAGTGGTTGTACTAGTTTGCATTCCCACCAGCAATGAAGGAGTGTTCCTCTCTCTCCACATCCTTGCCAACATGTAGTGTCATTTGAGTTTTTGATCTTAGCCATTCTGATGGGTGTAAGATGGAATCTCAGTGTCGTTTTGATTTGCATTTCTCTGATGACTAATGAGGACGAGCATTTCTTTAAGTGTTTCTCTGCCATTTGATATTCCTCTGTTGAGAATTCTCTGTTAAGTTCCAAGCCCCATTTTGCAATTGGGTTGTTTGGTTTTGTGGTGTTTAATTTCTTGAGTTCTTTATATATTTTGGATATTAAACCTTTGTCAGATGAAGGGTTGGTGAAGATCTTTTCCCATTTTGTAGGCTGTCGTTTTGGAGAACTAACTCTTTCTGGCCAGAAAATTCTCTTCTTTGCTCTTTTTTCATTCTCTCTATCCTCACACATATAGTCTTTAGGAATGTATAATTCACTTCTCAAAGCCTAACCCTTTTGCCCTCTGGATAACCATGACCTCCTTGACAAACCTCTACCTCCAAAAATATTTATGATGCATAACAGTAGCAAACTTAGAGTTGTGAAGCAGCAATGAGGAATTGTATTAAAGGTCCCATCATTAGGAGAGTTGAAAACCACTGGTCTTGCTCATGAGTCAGACCAGAACCTACCACAGTTTCTTATCTTCTGCTTTCATGAATCAAACTGAGTAAGTATTGGGCGAGTTCCACATCCAGTGGGGAATGAGACTCTACTGTTGCCTGATATGCTGACAATAAAGACACTTACTTTGCAGCCAGAAGACTTTCAGGCAAAATGTTTCTACTGGTGAGCTGAGGATTCCAGTTTTTGACAACTAAAGATGTAATTGTGAAACTAAGATTTGCTATTTATTTAATATACTCTCCATCTGCATTGTGAGCAGCTTGAGGGCAGAAATGAACTTGTGTTATCCAAAGGGCCTAAATAAATGCCTGCAAAAAGGAAAGTTTTTGGCTTAGTTTAAGCCATGTGAAATAGATTTCCTATTTCCCCTACTTATTTATTTATTTATTTATTTATTTATTTATTTAATCGCTTTACAGCTAGACCACAGCTCTGCACTTCCTGTCCTCCCAATCAACACCTTGTGCCTTCCCCCATTTTTCTCAGAGAAGGGGAGGCCCCTCATCTGTACCAACCACCCTGGCACATCAAGTCGCAGCAGGATTAAGAGCACTCTTTCCCACTAATGCCAGACAAGGCATCCCAACTAGGGCGAAGGGATCCAGAAGCAGGCAACAGAGCCAAAGACAGGCCCTGCTCCTCTTGTTAGCGAACCCACATGGTGTCCAAGCTTCACGTTTTCTACATATGGGTAAGGGCCTAGGTCTAATCCATGCACGTTCTCTGGTTGATGTTTCAGTCTCTGTGAGCCTCTATGGGCCCAAGTTAGTTCACTTTGTAGGTCTTCTTGTGATGTCTGACCCCTCCTGCTCCCTCAATCCTTACTTCCACTCTTTCACAAAACTCCCTGAACTCAGTCTGTTTCTTGGCTGTGGGTTTCTCCATCTGTTTTCATCAGCTGTTGAATGAAGCCTCTGGGAAGACAGTTATGTTAGGCCCTTGTCTGCAAGCATAGCAGCATATTATTAATAGTGTCAGGTAATTCACTCTCTCCCATGGGATTAGTCTCAAGTTGGACCAGTCATTGGTTTATCATTGCCTCAATCTCTGTTCCATCTTTATCCCTACATGTTTAGGCAGGACAAATTTTGTGTCAAAGGTTTTATGGGTGGGTTGGTGTCCCCCTCCCTCCACTGGGAGTCTCTCTTGGCTATAGGAGGTGGCAACTTCAGGCTCCATATCCCCCTGTTGCTAGGAGCCTCACCTAAGGTCATTTCCATTGACTCCCTAGAGCCTCCCCTGTCCCAGAAATGCTGCCCTCACCTATTTCCATCTCTCTCCTGGTCCTTCCCTCACCCCCCCATACCTGATTGCCCACCCCTCTTTCCTACCTCCTCTTCTACCCAGTTCCCTCCCTCCATCTACGTCAGATGTTTATTTTTGTTTCTGCTTCTGAGCAATAGTCAAGCATCCTCCATTGGGCCCTCCTTCTTTGTGTTCCTTGGGGCACACCCAGCTGCCCTGAGCTTCATACTGTCCCCAAAGCTCCATTGTCTGGCCACTCATCCTTCACCATACCTGAGGCACCAGGGACATCCAGGTTAGATTCTTTTCCCCATCCCATCCCTCCACCTACCAAGACCCCTGGGGTACACCCAGCTGCTATGCACAGGGAACATCCAGATCATAAATAGATTTCTTGATTTGTGGATTTATTAATTGACCACTGTTGTATAAATAAAACTGCTGCTATTTAAGCGACATTCTCAGCCTTTCAGTTTCCTTTCCTCAAACTCAGCACTGAGAATCTGTATAGGCAATGCATCAACTACATCATGGAGCTGTAGTGAGTGAGAGTCCTGCAGCAACAGGCCTACCTTTTGGTTACCACATTTGGTTGCTTAACTTGATGAAAGGAAGTGCACTTCTATGATAATTTATTATATAATTTTCCAACCTAGGTGTTGTGGATAAGAGTCACCTATGGAGCTCATGCCTCTCCCACAGCAGAATAAAAATAATAAATCAGAAACATGTAGATCAGGAATTGGGCATCCAAAAGGGAACAAAAACGTAATTAACTCGAGTCTGAATATGGAAAGGTTCAACATTTTTTTTTTTTTTTTTTTTTTTTTTTTTTGCTGTAATGGGATCTCTTAAGTGTGTTTGTCTTGTAACACAACTCTTCCCTTAGCATTAGGAAGCAGTTTTCACATAAGCACACCCTGAAGAAGTCATTTCTCTGCTTCCACTGGGTGAAGCCAGGTGTCATCAGGATTGGCAGCTGGCCCGTTTCCTTGGTGACCTATCTCCACAGCCTATTCATCTTAAAAGACTCAGCTTCAAAAGCTAAAGTGTATAAAAACCCCTAAAACAAAACAAAACAAAAAGCCCAAACAACCCCCAAAACAAACAAAGAAACAAAACAGATGTTGCTCCCATATAAACTTTGTAAATCAGCCCCCATTTTCCAATTATATAGTTAACAAAGCTACAAACGACGGTTCCTTTTTGAATAGTGGCTTAACTTAGTCCTCATGCTATTTCAGCTATCATCTCTTAAACAGCGTTTTCTAGAACATTCCAGTTTCTGGTTTTCTTTCTCTGTGGTAGTCTACTTCTCATAGTCCTTTGTTGGTTGTTCCCATACTGCTTTCGCCTGGAAATATTAAAAGACTCAATCTCTGGGTTAGTACTGTGGACTCCACCAGGGATGATATGACAGGTGCATTCTTGAGAACAAAGCTGCTGCAATTACTCATATAAGATTCTTACACGACCAGCCCAAGATTTTTCCTCTGTGAAATGGAGGAAGGACTAAAGAGGGATCAAAGAGGCCCAGGAGGTGATAGCCCTCTATTAACAGTTGCTGGGATGGGGATCCTTTGCTTTAGTGGTGCATTAGCTAGCCCATAAGTTGCCGACACTTTGTAGGTAACTCCTCATCTATGCTAATGTAGGAAAACCTACTTAAACTCATCGGTTCAGCCAGCTAAACTTGGTTGGAAATGTGTCTTTGGTCTGTGTTGTGCTGTAACTGAGATGAGTAGACATTAGTTCACATCTCCCAAATCAGGTTAAAGCAAACACCATCAAACATCTCCGTACTCAATCTTAATAGTCTCATCCAGTTCCACAACTCTATATGCAACTCTATTCTGATGACCTCTCAGCATGAAGAGCTCCTTTCCGACTTCAGCCTTGGATCTGTCTGCCTACTCAATGCCCCAACTGGATGTCTAACAAACATTTCATACTCATGATGATTAAAACTAAATTCATGACGTTCTAATCTTCCATCCTTTCTAAGCCAGCTTCCCCAATATTCTCCCTTTCTCGGCAACTGCATCTCCATCCTTTTAGTTTGTCAACCCAAAACCTTATCATCTTTCTCTCACCCTTTAAATCTTATGTCAGCAAATTCTGTTGACTCTATCTTTGACAATACACACAGAATTTTACCACTTCTTATTGCACATTTTCACACTCAGATTATTATAACTACTTTCTGGCTTATTCATGCACATTTTTTCACAAATCTTTTTACACAAGTTTTACTAAACTTTTCCTTACTCGCTGGAAAGTCTGTGTTAAGTCTAAGAGAGATGTGCAGGATTGCCTTAGTAAGATATTTCTTGACTTATGCGGAAGAAGATTAAATAGACTGAGCTTCAGCCAAGAAGTCTTTGCAAAAAGAAGTGAAAAAGAAAGGTCTAAAAGCATTATAACTTTCAGAAAACATAAGAATAATCTAAAATAAAGACAGAAATGATGCTAATAATTTTAGTATGTCTTTTTACTTACTCTGCTTTGGAAGTGTATGTTAATTGCATGATAAAGCTTAGCAAACAGCTACCAGGTATGTCTCAGTTATGAGGCTTCAAAAGTAAATCTTCAGTATGTGAACTCAGACTATAGTTACAATTTCTTCCTTCATAGTTATATGATCTTAAGCCAGTGAAGCGACCTTCCAGTGACTGATGTATCTATGACACTATTTACCCCAAAGTGTCATGAGCATTGAATTAATTAATTGATAGAAAGCAATTAAAACACAGTTTACACACAGTAAACATTCAACAACATTTGTTGCTTTCAATAGTTACTGATATAATTTTATTCTGAAATGTCCCCAGTAAGTTCGTTTTGAAGATTTAGTCCTTAGCTGGTATTGGTATCTCAGAATGCTTTGGGAGCATTAGAAAACAAGGCCCAGCTGGTAGAGGTGGACCTCTGAAGGATATCTTGTCCTTTGATTTCTGCTTTGCTCTCAGCTTTCTCACTGGTTGTGCTGTGGGCAGTCTCTGACACACACTCTATCTCCATGACTCTGATGCTCTCTGAAGCATTTGCTGCTGCGTTGGACTCAAACTCCTCTAAAATCATAAGATAATGCCCAGATATATGAGAAAATCATATAGATACTCCCAAGAATGAAACCTGTAATAAGTTACTCTTGCTTTATGTTATTTGTTTTAATTCCATTTCTCTTTTCCCTTTACTCCTTTGAAGCCTTCCCATACAACCCTTCTCAATTTTTCAAATTCATGTCCCCCTTTTTCATCAATTGTTGTTGCATGCATACTTAATTACCTTTTATATAACAGTTTGATAAAGCAATACAATCATTTATCTACTGCCAAAGCACATGCATATACTGTGTGTTCCAAAATCAGACATTCTCAACATTACAAGTATTAGCCTGATTTCTGGTGTTCCGAGAGGTGATTGACAATTATATACTGCCCAAGTTATCATTCTTTTAGCAGGTCACATAAATATAGTAGCTTGAGGCTTTGATTTGTGATTTGTCCATCTTGGATGGAGACAAGCAAATATTGGCACTGCATATTAATAATTTCTCGGTCACTCAAGACAAGTGGCCCTTTGTTAAGATGCACGTCTTGATTAGATTTTTTCATATGAAAATGTTAATCTTACTTTCTGCCTAGTTGCTTGTTAAATATGTAGTAAAGAATATTTCCACTGAGAACTTTCCCCAGGGAATATTCTGAGGATTGGACCCAGAGCCGTCTGCATGGCTGGCAAGTTCTGCTCCCCTGAGCTGCACACCAGCCCAACTCTCTGAACTCTTTGATGACTATTGCTATATATTTAAGAAAACCATCTCAGTTGTGATACTTATGAGAAATTACAAATGGCCTCTAATCCTTGACATACCTCTATGTTTTCCTCTTTATAGAAAACAACCTTGACAAAGCAGGTCAGTGACACTGTTTGGAGTCTCTGTAAAGCTGATTTTATTGAATGGTCTTCTAGTATCATGCCATAATCTGAGATTGAAAGAAATGAGAAGAGACTTGATACCCTATGTGTATTTACAGGGGGAGGAGGTCCCTCTCAGTCACAGTCATAGGGAAGGGGAATAAGGGGGAAAATGGGAGGGAGGGAGAAATGGGAGGCTACAAGGGATGGCATAACAACTGAGATGTAATATGAATAAATTAATAAAATAAAAAGAAAGAAATTGGAAGATATTTATTCAAAATTTATCATTATATCTACCAGAATCACATCATTGAAAACTTTATTCATTATGTAAAGAGGAATGCAAGAGAAACGATGATCAATTTTCTTGGAGAAAATTGTGGTTGCTCTAATTAAGAAACACTGAAAAACTACACTCTAATGTTTATTGCATTGATTTACATATTTAGGTTGAGGGCATGAGCATGTTATAGTATACCTGTGAGGGCCAAAGGACACTTGTAGAAATTAGTTCTGTCCTTCCACTCTGTGGGTCTCAGGGGCTGAACTCAGGCCCTCAGGCTTGGTGCCAAGTGTCTTTATTTGCTGAGCCATCTTTTCAACCTGATATTCAAATATTTTTATATTATAACTTTTATGATTTTTCTTCTTTTCTTCCTTCCATTTCTTTCTCTCCCCTCATTTTTCTCTTTCCTTCTACTTTACTCATGTTTAATTAACAAAACACCTGTATTTTTGGGCATGCAGTTTATGACATGATGATTATATACAGTATAAAAGATCATGACAATCAATTAATACATCTATCACCACATACATACAGTGCACTTGTACTCTTTGAAAACTGTCTTAGCAAATTTTAGGTAAACAGTGGAGTCTTATTAACTCTGGCACTGAAATGTTACTGGATATGGGATGAGTCAGAACCATGTGGATTAAATTTCTCTGAAAATTTCTTTGGTTATAAAAATAAAAAGGAAAGTGCTTGGGCAGAAGCACTTTGGTTGATGACAAACCCAGGATGGTTTAAAACTTCTGGTTGGATAAACAGACAAATAAAAGCACAAACAATTTCATTTTCATCTTGTCTCATAAAACCTCAGACATAGTCTGAAGCCTCAGGTCACGTTGAAGCCAGGCTTTATAAAGCATCCAGAGAAGCTACTGCTTTCATTTTTTGTCTCATAATAACAACATAAAAAAAGTGCTTCTCTGCATGCACGTATGCAAAACTAACTGATGTTTCTCCGTGAATTAACAACGGGTTGGGTGAGGAAAGATAAGCTTATACTTTTATTTGATTTCAGAATGTTAAGTAAACAATGCTCCAACGTTAGTTCTTCTTTAGGGCAATAATTGGTTCTTTCTTTTAAAACTCATCCTAAAATATCTAAAAAAAATTGAACATATTATGTATATATAAAAAGCATAAGTTTAATTTATTTTTAAACCAACAATATTGAAGCTTCTCATGAGTTTCCTCTTTACTTGGTGGTTGTAGGGGAGCTGTTGGTCACCAGACCATAAGGACAGGTTATAGGTACCCAAGGCATAGCACAGAGATCCAGCCAGCAATAGAAAGACATTTAAAAATATAATGGGCCAGAAAATACTCTGTAAGTTGTCCCTATACTTACATTTATGTAAGTATTTGTAGTAAAAGTTATTAACAAAGTAGGATGAAAATGTCTCCTTCCCACTCACAAATTTTGACACACACACACACACATACACATATTTTGACACACACACATACACATGCACACGTGCACACACACTGCTAAAGCATTTTTAAGAAGTCAAGAAGCTTAAACAAGAGGATTTTAAGTTTGAAGCCACATACATGGAGAAACTCTGTCTTGACAACAAAACAAAGATGTCAAAAAAGAAAACTTACTGAAGCTGATATTGAGGAAAAGAACCAGCAAGATGTCCCAGAGATGTAAAGAGATAGGGCCAGTTGCTGTACCCTTTTAGCACTATTTGCATGGATTCTACTTTAGAATACAATTATAGATTTCCAGATATGTGTTTCTGTATCCAAAACATACTTAAGTACCATATGTTCTAATAAAAGGAAAGCACAAACATGCCATTAATAATCGTATTTCTATGAGAGATATATCTAATTAAAAAAGAAAATGGTTTGTATATCAGAGTGTCAAGGGAATATTTGGCAAAGAGTAAAAATCTCCAAAGAGCAATGATTAAAATCCCTGAGAAGATTGAAGGGAACAGAGAAGCTCACAGGAGAAACATCAAAGCTAAGGGCATGGCCATTGTGAAGGATTTGAAGTAGATGTTATTGCTGGAATGGCCCAGAGTGAAGCAGCATATATTTAGGAGAGAAATGCCTACCAGGTAACCATGTTTTAAGCATTACAAACTTTGCTTTTTGCATTGAATAAGTGGCAATGGAGGAGGCCATTAGAGTGATTTGAGAAAGGTGAAACTATTTCTATCATAAGGGGAATGGACATTAAATTAATAATTTAGTGACTCACTCGATAGCACTCACAGAACTACTTGTTCACAGTGTTCATGTTGGGAGGGCACACTGTTTTCTTTCTATTTAGTAGCCGTGTTCCCATATCCCTTCTAACTAATAAGTGATAACTATATCAAATAATATGACTGTCTTTTTGTCAGCTAACTGGCTTGTCATTTGTCATCAGAAAACTG
This sequence comes from Acomys russatus, assembly GCF_903995435.1. Lineage (NCBI taxonomy): Eukaryota > Metazoa > Chordata > Mammalia > Rodentia > Muridae > Acomys > Acomys russatus. Next base: position 10,230,033 of record NC_067153.1, read on the forward strand.
CATCTTTAAATATTTGTGTATTAAATACATTTTTAAACACTGTTTTTTTTTTTTTTTTTTTTTTTTTTTTTTTTGTCCTCGGAGCTCATGTTATTTCTATTTTAAGTAAGAAAGTATTAAAGATTAGCCAAATGTCCGTGGACACTGGAATCCACTTAACATTATTCTGGTTCAAAAATAATGAAATGATTAAAGTGATTTTTAACTTTACCACATGAAGCATCGCATGTTTAACAAATAGTGACTATTTTTGAAGAAAATAGTCACAGTAAAATAATTATTCTCATTTTACAGATGAATAAATGAATTTAGTTGGTTTGCTTACTGCATGTCTCTAACTCATATTAGATCTTGGTAAAGCCCAGTTATCTCATGCTCAGTATCAAATCTGGAATATTCTAAAAGATTGGGACTTTTACAGAAATGGTATGGGAGTTTTTTATTGCTATGACTCAATATACAAAGCCTTTAGACTTTAAAGTGGCCTATCCAGTATCAAGCACACATTTTTGTTTTCTGTTTTTCAAATGAGAGTAAAAGGTCCATGACCAGAAACAAACAAACAAACAAACAAACAGCCAGCCAAAATAAATTACAATCAAACGAAACAACCTTGATAAAATGGTAACACTTTTGAATGTTCAATTTTAAAAAGAAAGATATTTCTGGACACTCAGCCAAAGGCAGCATCTTAAAGACTGGTCAGGGCTTATATTAATCCAGAGAAGAATACATGGGAGTTTATAAAGAGGAAGAACTATGAAGACCCAGAATGTTCTAATTTTCAGTTGTGAAATATTAATGCTTATGTGTAACATTCATTGAGAACAATGAACATTTTGGTTTTTTAAAACAATGCAATATTTTGCATAATTATATTTTATGCAATATATTTTGACCATATTCTCTCCCCTTCTATCAGATTGTCTTTACCTGTCTATCAACCCAAATTCATGTTTTAGCTCTATCTCAAAACAGCAACAAAGAAAACTACATAAAACCTCTGCAATAGCCAAAACAAAATTTAAAAAGACAAAAAATACCAAAACAAGAAGTAGACAAGAAAAAAAATACGGAATACTTTTTGTGTTGGTCATCTACTCTGGGACATGGGGCCTGTCCTGGATCACACATTTAATTTGAAACAGGACCTTGACATGCTTGATTGGGAAGCAGAGGACAAGGTTGCTTTCACTTGAAGAAAAGAATTGTGTTATGTGGGACTTCCATGTTCTGGACGCACTTCAGTCCTTGTTAGTTCCTTTGTTAAGACGGCAGTAGTTGGATCTGGAGAGATGGCTCAGTGGCTAAGAGCGCTGCTTACTCTTCCAGAGATCAATTCCCAGCAACCACATGCTAGTTCACAACCATCTGTAGTGGGATCTAATGCCCTCTTCTGAATAGGGGTGTGCATGCAGATAGAGCACTCACCTAAATAAATAAAGATGGTGCTAGTTTCTAATTCAGCATTGTTTGGTACACTATTAAAGCCTACAGTTGTTTTTTTTAATTTTAATTTTATTAGTTTATTCAGATTACAACTCAATTCAGGTCCCATCACTTGTATCCTCCCATTCCTGCCTCCCTCTCGCTTTCACCCTATTCCCCTCCTCTAGGTTTAAGACTGAGGAGGATTTCTTCCCCCACTATATGGTCATAGGCTATCAAGTCTCATCTTGGTAGCCTGCTTCTTCTTTCTTTGAGTGTCATCAGACCTCCTCACCAAGGGGAGGTGGTCAAATATGGAGCACCAGAGTTCATGTCAGAGTCAGTTCCCACTCTCCACATAACTGTGGAGAATGTCCTGTCCATTGGCTAGATCAGAGTAGGGGTTCTGAGTTTTTTCTACTTGTATTGTCCTTGGTTAGTGCAATAGTTTGAGCAGACCCTCCTAGGCCCTAACCCACCCATCACGATGTTCTTCTTGTAGGTTTCTAGGACCCTCTGGGTCCTTCTATTTCCCCATCTCCTATATTTCTCTTACCTAGAGTCTTAGTAGGATGTCCTTACATCTATCCCAATCTCCTAGTAAGTGAAGACTTTCATGGGACATGCCTTTTGGGCTAGTGCCCAATTATAAATGAATATATACCATGCGCATCTTTCTGCTTCTGGGTTAACTCACTCATCATGATCATTTCTAGTCTCATCCATTTGTTCAAAATTTTTGGGTTTCCTTGTTTTTAATAGCTGGGTAATATTCCATAGTGTAAATGTACCACAGTTTCTTTATCCATTCTTTAACTGAGGAACATTAAGGCTGTTTCCAGGTTCTGACTATTATGAATAAGGCTTCTATGAACATGGTTGAGCATATGTCCTTGTTGTGTGGTGGAGCACCTTCTGGGTATATTCCAAGGAGTGGAATAATTGAGCCCTATTTCTAGTTTCTGAGAAAGCACCAGATAGATTTCCAAACTGGTTGTACAAATTTGCATTCCCGCCAGCAATGAAAGAATGTTCCCCTTTCTCTACATCCTTGCCAGCATGTGCTGTCACTTGAGTTTTTGATTTTAGACATTCTGATGGGTGTAAGATGGAATTTCAGAGTCCTTTGGATTTGCATTTCACTGATGGCTAAGGAAATTGAGCATTTCTTTAAGTGTTTCTCAGCCATTCGATATTTCTCTGTTGAGAATTCTCTGTATAATTCTGAGCCATATTTCTTAATTGAGTTTTTTTGTTTGGTGATGTTTAATTTCTTGACTTCTTTATATATTTTGTCGGATGTAGGGTTGGTGAAGATCTTTTCCCAGTCTGTAGGCTGTCACTTTGTTCTCTTGACAGTGTCTCCTGCCTTACAGAAGCTTCTCAGCCTCATGAGGTCCCATTTATTAATTGTTGACCTTAAGCACTGGGCTGTTGCAGTTCTGTTCAAGAAGTTGTCTCCTGTGCCAATGTGTTTCAGACTCTTCCGCACTTTTTCTTCTAACTGATTTAGTGTCTCTGATTTTATGTTGAGGTCTTTAGTCCACTTGAACTTGAGTTTTGTGCTTGGTAACAAATATGGGTGCAATTACATTTTTCTACATGTAGACATCCAGTTAGACCAGCAGCATTTGTTGAATATGCTATATTTTTCCACAGAATACATTTGGTTTCTTTGTCAAAAATCAAGTGACCATATGTGTGTGGATTCATTTCTAGGTCTTCGATTCGATTCCATTGATCAAGCAGCCTATTGCTGTGTGAATACCATGCTGTTTTAATTACAAGCCTACAGTTGTTTAATGTGATTATTTGGATTATGTCATCTTATCTTCACCAAGATTAAGACTAATGTCTAAGTCTTAGTTTTAAAGTTAGGTTTTCTAGTAGCAATGAAATACTGACAGGGAACCACTTTTGCCACTCAGCCAACCAGTCATTTAGAACATAAACTTCTGAATTAGAAAAATAAGGAGTTCAAAGAGAAGGAAGCAGCATTTGCTTGAGCTGGCTGGGCCTGCCTTGCTCCTTTAGTGTTCAAGTGGTCAATTTGTACAATTTCCCTCACTTTGATCTCAGCTACCCACACTTCTGAGATGTAGGCGCAAGTCACTTACCAATCCCTTCATCCATAGACATTGAAGGAAAGGATGGAAAAAACTTTATCCATTGTGAAATTTACAGACTGAGAGGGCTTAGTTATTTCTGCTTCTGACCTGGACTATAAAAGGACAGTCAAACTTAGCCAGGGCTGTCCTCAAGCCACCCACCCAGCCCGGCCTATTGGCCTTACCAACATCATTTCCTGAAAGATATAGCTCTTCATGTGTGTCCACCGTCCAGCCCTTGGAAGATCAGGATACGCAACCAGGAATCTGTTAATGGAGGGTAAGAGCACCAGGCAGACTTTTGTATTTTACTTGGAACTCTGATAACCACAAAATAGCTCTGAGCATTTCATGAATCAGATTGCTGTCAAATCCGTGTATTCTTTTATTGGATACACTTCAATGACTGTGCTGTTCTTTAGCAAGGATTGTTTGATGTTCAAAAACCTTGAAGTCATTTAAACTACGTTCGTTCCCCTTTTTCAAATAGAAGTTCGCGTTTTGTCCACCACAAAGAGAAGCAAATTCCAAGTGGTCTGAGCTTATTTTGCAAGACCAAACCCACAAACTCTGATTGGCTTCTTAGCTTGGCTAGAACCAATCCCCCCAGGGTTCCAGACCTTACATCAAATGGGACAGTATCATGTCACAATGACGACTGTAAAGTGGGGTGATTACCTGAACTCAAATATCTTGACACGAACTTCAAACAAAGTGATGGATTCTAAATACGTTCAGCTTACTTCAGTTTATTTCAATGTAACAATAAGAGAACAGATTTCCCAGGGATAGTGCATGAATGTCAAGTGTTCAGGAACCCGACAAATAAGAAACAGCCTATGAGAATATTGGAGTAATTTCATTTTTCTGAGGCTTACTTTCACTTCTGTTTATATTAGTGAAATAAATCTTTATTTATAGAGGAGCACAAATAAGGAAGAGTGTGGTGTGACAGTATTTTAAGCTTTAAGAATGTCACATAAGGGGTTAGAGAGATGGCTCAGCAGTTGAGAACATTGGCTGCTCTCGCAGAGGACTTAGGTTCAATTCATATAATATGGCAGCTAAAAACTGTTTATAACTCAAATCCTAGGGGATTCAGTACCTACTTCTGGCCTCTGAGTTTACTGTATACACGTGGAGCACAAACACACATGTAGGTAAAAACAGTCATACACATAATCTCAAAAGTCATATAAAGTATCTTTCTGTTCATTTTTATTAATTACGTAAAGTGATAGTCTTATTAAGACAGTTTCATATGTGCATATGATCATTAAAATACATTAAAACATCATCAGTGAATATTATGGTAGAAAATTTTCTGTGCAACATTTAACAGTGTTACCAGCCTTTCTTTTCCTTCCCCGTTTCATGTTTTAGTATAAAGTCTGACACCCATTTTATGCAAATACAAATTAGTATTTTTTACTAGTTCTAATAAGCCTGAGCGCATATTATGTACAGTTAATGTTATTTTAGTTTGAATTTATGGATAACTCCTTACAAGCAATGTACTAATTCTGATGATGGAGTTAATGAGAACTTTCTAGGGACATAACCATCAAATGGAAAAGGCAAGTGGATAGAATGTTGAATAGACAGAGAGGCAGTAGGAGGAAACATCAACACAGTGCTACAAATTCCTATTAGAGGGAGGAGGAATGAAACTGAGCATCTGAATGCTAGGAATATAGGTGCCAAAGTTTAAGTAGAGGCCACTAGGATGTTGATGATAAGTAAGTTGTATCCTTATGGGGGATTTTGTGAATCAAAACTATAAATGACATCAATGGGCTACTTTGTTGGAGTGAAGGCCAGTGGAAGAGAACTTAATACTATACTTATTTCAAGGGATTATGAATGAACCAATAAGTGAACAGGTGAGTGAAGAAGTGAAATGTTATAACCAAATAGATATCAGTAGTAAAATATACTGGAATTTGTGTATCTATCCAAACAAAATTTACGGAATTAGTAAACTGTTCAAAGACATACACTATTACATGCATACTGAAGTAGAGTCCTATAGCAAACTACAGCATACTATATGGAGACGTGAGTACCTTAGACCCATGTCAAAATGGTGACATATATTAAATGGGTTACTCTCTACAATATGAATTTTTGAGAAGAGACAAATACAGTAGTGAACTAACCAAATAAGTTCTTGGGCTTGTCTTTCCCAGTAGGGAATCTTAGGAGATTTTGGATCGCCTAGAGGATCAGAAAATGAAGACATTGCAGAAGACCGATTTCCAACAATGAGTCGAAGGACAATCACTAGCCTCAAAGGCCCAAAGGCCACAAACCTCACTGTGGGAAACCTTTTGCCTAGGCAATAGATAATTTGAGATTTTTTTTTTATCCCCAGGACTCTGTTAATTGCAAGGAAAACCAGACCAGTGTTGAGCCTTTCTGTTTCTCAAGCAATCCCCTTAAACTTTCCTGTCTCCACTCCTCTCTTCTCCCCTTTCATATTAGGACTTCTGGCATGAAGCAGAGAGGGAGTTGCAGATTTTCTCATCTGTGAGCTAAGGAATCGGATGAATGGCAGCTACCAGGCTCCCTTTTCCAGTGGGAAGATGTAGGTCATGTCCTGTGCAAATGTGGATTTGCTCTTGATCATCAAGACCTGCTGGAGTAGCTCAGTAAGAGGTTGAAGCTGCCTCCAACATCGTCTGGCACTCTGCAGTTGCGGACACTGATGCTCAGAAATTCTACCATTGAAACCGAGAATGCAGTGAGTACTGTGGTTGTTGAGGTGCCACTCTTCTCAACTCCTTACTTTTACTATTTTTGTTGTTGCTGCTGAGGTAGAAAACATTGCTTTCACCTTTGAACATTTGTTTGATATTTACATGGATTAACAGAACAAAACAGATATAATGATGAAATTTTCATTAAAAAAAATAACTAATCCAAACAGCAAAAGTGTAAGGAGATGTATTGGACCAATATAATAATCACACTGTCTGATGTTTATTGAAGAGATAATGTTATATGAGATCCAGGTGAGTATCAAAAAAACCTGAACAACTATTCTCTCTTCAAAGGGCTCCCTTCTATGAAGAAAAGTACTATTTTACATTTTCACCAAACAACATGGTTTGTAGCAGTTGCACATCCTCATTAAATCAAAAGAACAATTGTATTGTATAGGATTATGCAAAATGTTAGATTTCTATTGTCAAGTAAACCAAGATAGAGCTTTTGTAGCTGATAAGTAGTAAATACTCAAGTCTATTCTGTTTTTCAGTGCTAAGAATCAAACACACTCTCAGCATTAAAATTCAATATTTGCATGTATTGTAACAAGCAGTATCAGCTCCATAGAACACTGCTTCCCAGGAAGGAGCAGCAGTGTCAGATGGGTACCAGACCCAACATCTTAGCAGTGTAGGTACAAGCATGATGGGAAGGTCTGTTACAGAGCGCTGGAAGAAATTTCATTTTGGAAGCATCAGCATCTTCTCTGAATCCCATGTGCATAGGAGGCTTTCTTTTAGGTCTATGAGGTCTGACATTTGTCCATGGTCCACAGCTTCCCATCACCAAAGAAGTGCCAGAGAATGGGAGCTCTCAGGACACAGTTCCCTGTACTGCTGTCTTGCTAGAATGGTGTCCTTGTGAGTTGTCAGTGATGAAACAAAACAAAACAACAACAACAAAAAAAAAAAAAGCAAAAAAACAAACAAGACATTTCCCACCCTTCCATCAGGTTTCTAGTACATTCTTAAGTGTAGCTAAAGAATTACAGAAGACTCCCCTCTTCTGAAAGGGTCTCATTCACTAGGGGAAAGTTATTCACATGTACGCATGTTCTACATGGGAACACTGCTGTTTGAAAAACAATACAAAACATTAAAAAATACATTGAAGAGAACTACCTCAGCTCCGTCCGCTACCTCCCTATGCATCATCTATTTATAGAGCATAGAACTCTTTGTGGGAAAAATCTAAATGACATCAAGTCTATGTTCGAATCAGACACGAGGGCAGACAACCTCTTCCTTAGCTTCTGTTTCTCACCTCCTCTTCTTAAACTAGTTTGTTGAAAGCTGCTCTATGACAGTAGAATCTCAGTCTTGATTTAAGATGATTTCTTCATATTCAGCTATGTTAATACAACTGTGGTTTCAAAAGAGATTTACTTTCATCTATACTTTATCTGACATTTTAAATTTCCTTAGTTATCCTATATAACCCTGCAAATAGCAGGTGGAGAGGAAGTGAACACTGATAAAAGTTCTGACCACGAATAATAATGCAGACTTACAGGAGGTTCATTCTGCTGATTACTTTATCATGGCACATGTGAGATTAGATATCATTAGGAAAATGGTCGATAATTTCTTTTCCTATGTGGGTGTCATGAATGGGAGAGAACATGTGCAGAGGCAGAGAAGCAAACTAAGTCTTGAAGGACTAGCAAGCAATTTATCAGAGAAGCAATCCCAAAAAGGGGGCAGAGTCTGGGTTCTGAGAAGGGAGAGGAGCCAACAAAAACTGTCCTAATTACTGCTGTGGTTACTGCTGTGACTCAATGCCCTGAAAAGGAATGAGTTGGGAAGCTGGGAACGTTCTTATATGGTCTTATTTTGTATATCAGTTGAAGGTTGTGCCAAGGGAGTTTGATGCACTTGTAGTTCTAGGTTAAGCATGTCTTTTGGGTACCCTGCTTCCAACATCCTGGAAAAAGCCCCCAGCCAAAGTCTGGAGAGGCTCAGCGGGAAAAGGTGTTCACTTATTGTGACTTTTCCTGTACATTTAAATGAAAGGGAAAACCGTGCAGGTTTGCCCCAGGGTATCCAAAGGTTCTCCTATGGAGGAATTTGTACTGAGTGCAGAAGTGTTCAGCATCTTTCTATAGATTCCATGTACATGTACAAATGACAGGCAGTGTCCTTGTTTAATTTCTATTGCTGTGATAAAATGTTCTGACCAAAGCCAACTTAGAAAAGGACAATATTTATTTGTCTTGGATTCCCAGGTCACATTACTGAGAGTAATCAGGGCAGGAACTCAAGTACGTATTTAAAACAGGACTGTGGAGGAAAGTGTCTTGCTGGTTCACTCACGGATCCACTCATACTTTCTCATACAGCCCAAGACCAATGACTCAGGGGATACTGCTGCCCATAGTGGACTGGCCTTTTTCTACATCAATTGACAAGCAAAATAGTCCTCTATTGATATGACTGATATGCCCACAGGCCAATCTGAACTGGGCAGTTATTTGATATTCCTTTATCAGAAGACTCTAACTTAAGTCCACCTGACAGTTAAAAACTTTCTAGAATAAGCAGTGCATGTCCTTGGAGAGAAATGTGAATTGTACTGTGATTATAAACATGATTTCTGGGTTCAAACAGCCCTGTAACTTATTGACTAGACTGGATTATTTAATTTCCTAGTGTTTACCTTTCATCTGTGTAAAAGGAAGGTTGCATAATAAATAAATTAATTAAAAAATAAAGCCTATGTCAAGTTTAGAGGAACTTGTTAATGAATTAAAACAGCCAAGCATTAGATTCGGGGCTTCATGCATCTTAATATGTAATAGACCCAAACTGTGAATTCAACATTTTTTATTTTTTTACATATATATTTATATTATTGCACATATATACAATAGATTACCTATAGCAAGAATAACCATGACACAATCAGGAATTATATAAATGTTACATTCTTAGTGTTTTGGCTATTTGTATTTGACAGCCTTGAAGAAGACATCTTTTCTATCTCGGTGCGTCTAAATTTCTGAACGTAAATCAATCTCCATCTCATATTGTCCTTATCAACTTAGAACACCTATCTAGACCTAAAAACATCTTAACTCTTAAACAATTAAGTTTCATTTTAAAACTAAGCTACCTGGTCTTCAACTCCCTCAGAGACTTGAGAGGGAATAAACTTGATTATCTGAGTATGCCTGGCAATCAGGTTAGTAGCTTTCCAAATGAGAAGATGACAGAGACATTTTTCTACCTGCATAGTCACCTAAAACTCTCTATAACATTGGAGCATCTTCTTCAGCCTTCTGGCCCAATATATATGTCAGACACTTTTGTGAGGCAGGAACTATTGAGGACTTACTTACCCTGTCTTGGCAGAGTTTGGCCGTCCACTCTGCCTGCATCCCAAGCTTGCCCTTTTTTTAGGCAGAATTCTGTTTGTGGTAGAAATGAGGACCTTTTCCCCAGTGTCTATTTTGCCACATTTGAAGCCCTCTCCATAAGGAGATTCTTTGATGCTCATCATCCTCTTTGAGGTAGGCTGGGTGTTGCCAGGAGTTTACCTGTCTCATAGACAATGAATCTTTAAAGTAATTAAAACATTTTAAAATGTCATATTTTGCATGTCTCTGGGGTTTTTGAAGACCTTATCTTACTATAGAGTCATATCTATCTGATGTATCTAAGATGTATATTCTTCTGATAAAAGTAGACTAGCATTTCTCAAGGTTTTCTTACTGTAAGAACTTTCCAAGGGGCATGTCCCATGAAAGTCTTCACTTACCAGGAAAGTGAGACAGAGAGGAGGACATCCTATTGGGACTCTAGGTGAGAGAAGCAGGGGAGAAGGGGAAATAGAAAGATCCAGAGGGTCCTAGAAACCTACAAGAAGAACATTATGATGGGCGGATCTGGGTCCAGAGGTCCTGCTCAAACTATGGCATCAGCCAAGGTCAATATGTGCAGTAAGCCCTACTCAGATCTAGCCAATGGACAGGACATTCTCCAAAGTTGAGTGGAGTGGGGACTGGTGCCCCATATTTGACCACGTACCCTAGATGAGGAGGCCTGGTGGCACTCAGAGGAAGGATAGCAGGCTACCAAGAAGAAACTTGATACCCTATGAGCATATACAGGGGAAGGAGGTCCCCCTCAGTCACAGTCATATGGGAGGGGAGTAGGAGGAAAGCAGGAGGGAGAGAGGAGTGAGAGGATATAAGGGATGGGATAACAATTGAGATGTAATATGAATAAATTAATAAAATATATATAAAGAAAAAAGAACTTTCCCCAAACCATCCATATCTTTGCTACAAATTATAATCCATTGCCATTACCACCTCATCACAGAAGGGAGAATAGCTCATGTCCTCTCACTCTTCCCTGAGTATTTATGTATATTTAATGATGGATGGGGAGAGACTGCTTCTTCAGTTGTATAGCTTGAGGAAAACACTCATACTCCTGTAAATAAAACCCTACCTATGCTCCAGTGAAAAACCCTAGAAAAGTCACTGGATCACCGGGGTGGGGAAAAGTCATGAAAGTAGGAGGGAGTTAGCTGTGAAGAGGAAGTGGGTACACATATGTAGTGTCTTCAGTCATTCGTCTACTAAGTAGGAGAGGGGAAAATAATATGAGAGGGAATATAACTAAAAATATTATACAAGTAATGAAAATGTCATAATGAAACACATTATTATATATAGTTAATACATACTAATAAAAGCATTACAATTTCTATTAATGATTTAAGACCAAGTTTTTGTAGACTAGTCCAAGAATTAGTGTTACATTTCATTGAATGAAGTTTAAAGTTCTCATGACTCTGTGTTCTGTCATTTTTGAAAAAATATATAGATGTATTTATAAATGTACATATATTGTTTAAAACATATGTAGTGTCTTTAATTAAACATTTTAAAGGTAAGGTATTATAGTGTTTATGTTTCATTTTATTATTGCATTTGTCTACTTAAATATGAATTTTATAGACACTTTGTTTTGCACTTACTAGATGCTATTATTAGGTTTTTCTTCCTCATGGTCTCATTGAATATCACAGTAGAACAAAAGATATGTAAACTTTTATTATTAATTTACAGAAATTTGTGTGTCTATGAGTGAAGTTATTCATTGTTTTCTACTTTTCTTAAATCTCTAATATAATGTAAATAGATTCTATTAGAAATTTTTAAAATATAGCAATTATTTTTATTGTCAGGGAATTGACTTCAAGATGTCTGTGGATTCAAAATTAGTAATATCAAAGGCCTTAATCTAAAGTGTTTACATGTTACCTATATACATCCTCAAAATGACTTAAATAATTTGAAAATAACTGGCAACACTTAATACTAAGTTATGTAAATAGCCAATCATATTGTAGGTTTAGGGAACAACAAGGAGAAAGCCTATACATGCTCAGTAACATGATATTTTTTGAACATTTTGATCTATATTTGGTTGAATTCATTGCCATAGAACCCACAAATATACATAGCTAACTGTCTCAGAGACTTAGGGGGATCACATAGTAGTGGTGGGTAGAAAAACAGAGAACCACCCTTACTTGAACTAAGCTGTTTAGTATATTTTTAAGCACTTAGATTTTCTGCAGTTTTCCCACAGAATGTTCTTTCTTGTGATAAAAGCTCTGGAGGGAGAGAGAAGGAAGGTGAGAGGTGAGGAAAGATAAGAATTTGGATGTGTGTTTTTCACAGAACAGCAAATGGTGAGAGATGGTGACCTACACCCTAAGAGCTTATCCTACATACTTGCTAATCATGTGGAAGAGAGAACTAAAAGATTCTAAACTGTTCACTGAACACAAACCACACATGTGAAAGGGCAACAGTGAAACATGGAAGCAGGGTACAGAGTTTTGCAATTTCACATTTGTTTTTCTAAAAGTATAGTCACACTGCAGAGAGCAAATCACCGTATGATGAGATAAACATTCTATACAGTTATGAGATGAGATCACACTTAAACACTAACATATTTCTCTACAGTATCTCGTTGAAAATATTTTAATCCATTGCTTTCCAGCTCACAAGTGGTTTTTCTCTTCCCTTCTCACTATTAAAACTTCTTCTTCTTTTTTTTTTTTTTTTTTTTTGGACATTTCAAATGCTCTTTTCCAAACAAAACACAAAATTATATATTGCAGATGTGAATTCTTGAGATTAAGTGTAAGATCATAATTTAGGGTTTAGAGATAAAATGTTGAAGTTAAAATGTTTGCAGAATATACTTTATCAAATATATATCATATGACAGCCCCAATGTGCTTATATGACTGGCCACTATGCAAATATAATTCTTGTCGAATTATTTTGCTCTTGAGAAAAATCTATTCATTTTTTATGACTCTCTTCTTACTATAAACCTGGAAGCAAGCTTAATTTTACTACAGGGATAGAGACTAACATACCTAAAAAAAAGATTTTTTTATATTTGTAAAATATCAATTACATCCCATCTAAAACAAATGCATTCCTCAACTATAAGAAGAGTGTGTAAAAGTTAAATGGCAGGCCAAGCATGCTTTATATAAACTTTATTTACTTCAAGACTCATGAGAATAATCAATGTACAACAGCTTGGTTAATGCAGTCAATTAACTTGATGATCATTTAAACTTGATTTTCTGATAAGCCAGAATCAATGAATTAACTCAAAACCTCATTTAAGTTCTTTCATTAGCATAGTTGATGACTCAGCCTTAACACACGACAAATCAGCTAATTATTATTTCTGGTATGCCCATTTTGTATGTTGCATTATGTGCCCTCATGTTCATATGATATGTAGTGTTATTTCTCTTTTATATTGAGAAAATCATGAGTGACATTGCACAATTTAAAACTAAGTTCTCAGATTTAATTATGCTTTGAATTACCCTCTTAGAATTTAGAATATTATGCTATCATATTATTTTCTATTTCATTTGATTTAATGTCATCTTTTTGGCTGAAATACGTGATGAAAGCTTAGAGAATTAGCTGACCATTAGATGAGCTGAATTTGGTATTGGTGTTTATTATACAAAACCCCATGTATGGGTTATTCATTTGTGCTACATAACATAGAGTTTTCAATTTAATGCCATATCAAATGTGGCATTATCTTCTAACTGGTTTTCATATGATTTGTCAGCTAAGGGTGACAGTGGCTGTAGAGGTGTTCAGGGCTAGGCACCTGATGACTTAAAACTCATTAACAATCTGATATGGAAGATGGCTATATACAATGTTATCAACCTTCCTTGCTCTTAAGTGATGACAAGAGGCTATGGCAGTTGGATTCCTATTTGTTTAAATATATGCTGTAAAAATTTGGTGTTTTTCTCCTGGAATCTCTCTCTATATACAACCTGTCCATTAGTCACCTCATATATTTTGCTACCACTTCATAATTTATTTTCTTCCTTTGACCCCAGGAAGAGTCCCAAGTAGTTCTAAAACCCATTAGTATCTCTGAACACTCACAAAACAATCTATAAATGATTTCTTAATGATCATTACTAGTTAGAATTAAGCAATCTTGGACTAGCTAGAAGTTATTGTATGGAGACTTAATATATCTTTTAATATTTAAATTCTATTCTCTCTTTTTAATAATATTATTTTCTTTGTAAGTGTACAAAAATAAATCAACATGCTGGTTAATCCAGTAGAATGAATGTACAAATTCCATCTTCACTCACCATTTGCAACTGGATTTATTGAAAAGACAGCTCACAATCTAATCCAGTATACAGCGAAGGGAGAGGACTCATTCTGACTACTTTCCAGACTACGCAGTTCTGCTTGGTCCTTTGAAGAAAGCAGCTATAGACAAAGGGCTTAGGAATGTTGGTTTGGGGACAGTTTTTAGTTCCCGTGGGTACTTGTGAACATTAAAAATAATCCATAGCAACGTGAGGCTAGAAGCATAGGATTCAGAATAATAAATGTGGAGTTCATAATTTGATTCTATGGTGTTCTGATTGAGTGCTTTAAGGAAATCACATGTAAAATAGCATTACATGCTAATAGTGACTTCATGACTTTTTATAGAGAATAAATGACACACTAAATCCCAAGTACAGTAGCCTTTACTGGGGATTTAAACTCACAACAGATTATTCATTATTTTTATCCTGCCTCTATACCCAAGGAAGCATATTGAGAAAGACTTCTTACACTCATAGCACTTTTGTAATGTGATCAAAAGAAAATACAAAAAATAGTTAAGGACAAATTCCTTCTGTAAAGGATCAGAGTTTTCACTGAGGTCTACAAAATGGAGCAATTCAGTTTATTGAGGCTTGTTAGTAGTTATAAGAAACTAAACAAATCAACTTTTTAGAATACCCTAACGTCCTGTTTCTGAATTGTTCCAGTATCTTCACTACTCTTTGCTTGGCATAAATTGTCAAATATAGGTGACCAAAGCTTTAACACTTCTGTTTAGATACTATGTGCTTATCTCAAACCAAGATCCCATCTTTTTTGAGTTTACAGATGAAAATAAACTTTCTATATACTCACACTAAACACAAACATTTTGCGACCAAAAGTACTAGGCGTTCCTACAAAAAAACGAACCTTTTAATTCTCTGTAGATGACAAATGAATGACTTATAAATTGATTATTAACAATTTAAATATTTACTATTGTTTACTATATACTTGAAGTTAGTGTGTATCTCACAAACTAAGAACTTTTTTGCTAAATAATTTACTATGGAGGATCCAAGATGGCGGCGAGCAGTGTGGACCGCGTTTGGAGGCTCCAGTGAACAATTCAGGGAATTGCACAGATTTCTGAGCCAGGAACACCGAGGTCCGAACATCACGGCAGCAGGAGTGCTCCACGGTTCGGAGGACCAGGGTGCGGAGGACTGCGTGCCCCTGCACACGGGAGGAGCGTGGTTTTCTCTGATCGGAGCGGCAGCGGTAGAGGCGGCAGCACCAGCGGCACCAGCAGCGGCGGCTGAGGTTTGCAGCTCATAGCCTTCCGGTGGAGGCGATTGGTGTGGTGGCTGGTGGGAATTGCTGCGGGAGAGGGGACTCGGGGCAGGATTTGGGTCGCGTGGAGCCTTTGGACCCAGATTGGACTCGGCGGACAGTTCGGCCCCAGAGTCCCGGGTATTGGCCCGGCCCAGCAAAACAATTCTGCCTGAGGCACTAACTCAGCGTGGCCATAGCTCCCCTGCTGTGGCGCAGGCGTAGTTGAGCACGCTGCTCCACACTAGGCACTACCTCAGCTCAGCGGCAGCTCCCCTGCGGTGACACAGTCTGGGCGGAGCACTTGGTTTCACCACAGGCGCTAACTCAGAGCAGCCGCAGTTCTCCTGCTGTGGCGCAGGCTTGGTGACGTGCTCGGTTCCATCCTAGGCACCACCTCAGCTCAGCGGCAGCTCCCCTGCGGGGACACAGTCTGGGCGGAGCACTTGTCCCACCACTGGCGCTAACTCAGAGCAGCCGCAGTTCTCCTGCTGTGGCGCAGGCTTGGTGACGTGCTCGGTTCCATCCTAGGCACCACCTCAGCTCAGCGGCAGCTCCCCTGCGGGGACACAGTCTGGGCGGAGCACTTGTCCCACCACTGGCGCTAACTCAGAGCAGCCGCAGTTCTCCTGCTGTGGCGCAGGCTTGGTGACGTGCTCGGTTCCATCCTAGGCACCACCTCAGCTCAGCGGCAGCTCCCTGCGGGGACACAGTCTGGGCGGAGCACTTGTTCCACCACTGGCGCTAACTCAGAGCAGCCACAGTTCTCCTGCTGTGGCGCAGGCTTGGTGACGTGCTCGGTTCCATCCTAGGCACCACCTCAGCTCAGCGGCAGCTCCCCTGCGGGGACACAGTCTGGGCGGAGCACTTGTCCCACCACTGGCGCTAACTCAGAGCAGCCGCAGTTCTCTGCTGTGGCGCAGGCTTGGTGACGTGCTCGGTTCCATCCTAGGCACCACCTCAGCTCAGCGGCAGCTCCCCTGCGGGGACACAGTCCGGGCGGAGCACTTGTTCCAACACTGGCGCTAACTCAGAGCAGCCACAGTTCTCCTGCTGTGGCGCAGGCTTGGTGACGTGCCTCGGTTCCATCCTAGGCACCACCTCAGCTCAGCGGCAGCTCCCCTGCGGGACACAGTCTGGGCGGAGCACTTGTCCCACCACTGGCGCTAACTCAGAGCAGCGCAGTTCTCCTGCTGTGGCGCAGGCTTGGTGACGTGCTCGGTTCCATCCTAGGCACCACCTCAGCTCAGCGGCAGCTCCCCTGCGGTGACACAGTCCGGGTGGAGCACTTGTTCCACTACTGGCGCTAACTCAGAGCAGCCGCAGTTCTCCTGCTGTGGCACAGGCTGGACAGAGCTCTCGGTTCCACCAGCTCTAAGACTCTGGTTGGACACAGTGTACAGTTTGAATCCAGAATTCCTGGCTGAGATTGGTGGTCAGTTCGGGCCCTGAGTCAATAACTGACCACAGCACGCACTTTGGGCCAAAAGGCCCTAGTGGAGCTTGGTGCGTAGTCCCAGCCCAAAAATTCTGGCTGGGCCCTGTGTGCATTTTGGGCCCAAAATCCCTAGCTGAGCTTGGCAGACGGTTCTGGCCCTGAGAATCTAGCTGAGTTCTGCCCGTGGTTCGGTCCCAGTGCTCCTGGCTGGACTTGGCAGGGAACACAGAAGGCTGTGGATACCTTGGCCTGACCCAACGCTCATTCAGAGACCCAGAACAATTGCAGGATCCACAGCAGAGAGGGACTGAGGATCATTGGCTGTGAGAGACCAGAACAACAGGGCTAACCTCCTAACATCCACACCAGTGAAGCTTTGAGCTCGCAGCCTAGGGAAATCGTAAGAAAACAAGTGAATCTATCATCAGACACCCTCCATTCAACTCTGGAAGCTACCCAACAAAAACAAAGACGGCAAGATGTCTAAAGGACAACGAAAAAGCATACGCAAAAAACCCCAAAACAACATGGCGTCTCCAGTTTCCAGCTATCCCAAAGAAAACCACCCAGAGAACTCAAATACAACGGAAATACAAGAAAATGACCTCAAATCCTTAGTAATGAGGATGATAATGGAGGAAACAAATAAAATTCGTAATCAAATGCAGGAAGACGCAGACAAACAGGTGAGAGACATAAAAGAAGCACATAGAGTGGAACTGGAAAAATTGCAGGAAAATGCAAACAACCAGATGAAAGAAATAGCTAAAACGGTTCAAGCTCTGAAGACCTATAAAGAGGCAATGGAAGAAACTCAGGAATATACAAAAAATCAGATGAAAGAAATCAAAAAATCAGTTCAAGATCTGAAAATGAAAATGGATTCAATGATAAACACACAGACAGAAGAAAAACGAGAACGTGAGACCTCAGAGAAGAAGGCGAGCAACACAGAGGTGAGCTTTCTAACAGAATCCAAGAGATGGAAGAACGAATCTCAGGGCTAGAAGATACAATCACAGATATTGAATCAACCATTAAAGAAAATGCCAAATCTGGAAAACTCCTGACACAAAACATCCAAGAAATTAAGGACACCATGAAAAGAAGAAATTTGCGGATAATAGGCATTGAAGAAAGAGAAGACATCAGACTCCAGGGCCCAGAAACTATTCTCAACAAAATCATAGAAGAAAATTTCCCCAATCTAAAGAAAGAGATGCCTATAAACATACAAGAGGCCTACAGAACACCAAATAGAATTGACCAGAAAAGAAAAACTGCCCGCCACATAATAATCAAAACACAAAACATGCAGAACAAAGAAAAAATATAAAAGCTGCAAGGGAAAAGGGCCAAATAACATTTAATGGTAAACCTATCAGAATTACACCTGACTTCTCAGCAGAGACCATAAAAGCCAGAAGGTCCTGGACAGAGATCCTGCAAACCCTGAGAGAACACAGATGCCAGGCCAGACTACTTTACCCAGCAAAATTATCAATAACCATTGATGGAGAAAACAAAATTCCATGACAAAAACAAATTCAAACAGTACCTATCCACAAACCCAGCTTTACAGAAGGTACTAGAAGGAAAACTCCATCCCAAAGGGTCAAGCTACAACCAAAACTACCCAGGAAATAGATAACTATCCCATGGCAAAAACACAACTACACAAACGCTCGACTGGAAACAACATCAAAATTAAGACTCTTAACAGTCACTGGTCATTAATATCTCTCAACATCAATGGCCTCAATTCTCCAATAAAAAGACACAGACTAACCGAATGGGTACATAAACAAGACCCAACATTCTTCTGCATCCAAGAAACACATCTCACCCATAATGAAAGGCATTACCTCAGGGTAAAAGGTTGGAAAAAAATATTCCAAGCAAATGGTCACAAGAAGCAAGCAGGTGTAGCCATTTTAGTATCGAACAAAATAGACTTTCAACCAAAATTAATCAAAAGGGATGAGGAAGGACACTTCATACTTATCAAAGGTAAAGTCAACCAAGATGACATCACAATTCTGAACATCTATGCTCCCAATACAAGGGCACCCACATATGTAAAAGATCTCCTAAAAAAGCTTAAAACCACACATCGATCCCCACACAATAATAGTGGGAGACTTCAACACCCCACTCTCACTGAAGGATAAGTCATTGAAACAGAAACTAAGCCGAGAAATAACATCATTAACCAATGCCATGGGTCAAATGGATCTAACAGATATCTATAGAACCTTTCACCCAAACAAGAAAGAATACACCTTCTTCTCTGCACCCCATGGAACCTTCTCCAAAATTGATCACATCGTAGGTCACAAAGCAAGCCTCAACAGATACAAGAGGATTGAAATAATACCTTGTATCCTATCAGATCACCATGCTCTTAGGCTGCAATTCAACAACAACAGAAATAACAAAAAGCCTACACGTTTGTGGAGGAACTAAACAACTCTCTGCTAAATGACACCTGGGTCAGGGAAGAAATAAAGAAAGAAATCAAGGAGTTTCTGAAATTCAATGAAAATGAAGAAACAACATACCCAAATTTGTGGGATACATTGAAAGCAGTGCTAAGAGGAAAATTCATAGCACTAAGTGCCTTTAAAAAGAAATTGGAAACATCGCACATAAGCATCTTAACAACACAACTGAAGCCCTAGAAAAAAAGAAGCAGAAACACCCAAGAGGAGTAGACGCCTGGAAATTATCAAACTCAGGGCTGAAATTAACAAATTAGAAACTAAGAAAACAGTCCAAAGAATCAACAAAACCAAAAGCTGGTTCTTTGAGAAAATCAACAAGATAGACAGACCATTAGCCAAACTAACTAAAAGGCAGAGAGACAGTATTGAAATCACAAAATCAGAAATGAAAAGGGAGACATAACAACAGACACTGAAGAAATTCAAAGAATCATAAGATCCTACTTTGAAGGCATATACGCCACAAAATTTGAAAATCTAAGGGAATGGACGATTTTCTTGATCAAGTTCACTTGCCAAAGTTGAGTGAAGAACAGATAAACAAGTTAAATAGTCCCATTTCCCCGACAGAAATAGAAGCAATCATCGATGGTCTCCCAACCAAAAAAAGCCCAGGGCCAGATGGTTTCAGTGCAGAATTCTACCAGACCTTTAAGGGCGAGCTAATACCGATACTCTTCAAGCTACTCCAAAAGATAGAAATGGATGGAAAATTACCAAATTCATTCTATGAGGCCATAGTCTCATTGATACCTAAACCTCACAAAGACTCAACAAAGAAAGAGAATTTCAGACCAATTTCTCTTATGAACATAGATGCAAAAATACTAAATAAAATACTTGCAAAACGAATACAGGAGCACATCAAAGATATCATTCATCATGACCAAGTAGGCTTCATTCCAGGCATGCAGGGATGGTTTAATATACGGAAATCCATCAATGTAATCCATCATATAAACAAACTGAAAATAAAAAACCACATGATTATCTCCTTGGATGCAGAGAAAGCATTGATAAAATTCAACACCCATTCATGTTTAAAGTTTTAGAGAGATCGGGGATACAAGGCACTTTCCTCAACATAATAAAGGCTATATACAGCAAGCCAATAGCCAAAATCAAAGTAAATGGTGAGATACTCAAGGAAATTCCTCTCAAATCGGGAACAAGGCAAGGCTGCCCACTCTCTCCATATCTCTTCAATATAGTACTCGAAGTTCTAGCCAGAGCAATAAGACAACAAAAGGAGATCAAGGGGATCCAAATGGGAAAGGAGGAAGTCAAATTATCCCTCTTTGCAGATGATATGATAGTGTACATAAGTGACCCTCAAAACTCCACCAGAGAACTCCTAAAGCTGATAACACCTTCAGCAAATTGGCTGGATACAAAATTAACTCAAAAAAGTCTGTAGCCTTCCTATACACAAATGACAAGCTTGCAGAGGAAGAAATTAGGAAAACCACACCCTTCACATTAGCCACAAGCAATATAAAATATCTAGGAGTTACCCTAACTAAGCAAGTGAAGGACTTGTATGAAAAAAATTTCAAAACTCTGAAGAAAGAGATTGAAGATGACCTGAGAAGATGGCGTGATCTTCCTTGCTCATGGATCGGGAGAATTAACATAGTAAAAATGGCCATCCTACCAAAAGCAATCTACAGATTCAATGCAATCCCTATCAAAATACCTACACAATTTTTTAAAGACATTGAAAGTTCAATTCTGAACTTCATATGGAAAAACAAAAAACCCAGAATAGCTAAAACAATCTTGTACAATAAAAGATGCTCCGGAGGAATCTCCATACCTGATCTCAAACTGTACTATAAAGCAATAGTACTTAAAAACAGCATGGTACTGGCACAGCAACAGGCTGGTTGATCAGTGGAATCGAATCGAAGACCCAGATATGAATCCACACACATATGGTCACTTGATTTTTGACAAAGAAGCCAAATCCATTCAATGGAAAAAGGATAGCATCTTCAACAAATGGTGCTGGTCTAACTGGAGGTCTATGTGTAAAAAAATGAAACTGGACCCATATTTGTCACCTTGCACAAAACTCAAATCCAAGTGGATTAAAGACCTCAACATAAAACCAGAGACACTAACTCACTTAGAAGAAAAGGTGGGAAAGAGCCTGGAACATATTGGCACAGGAGACAACTTCCTGAACAGGACACCAACGGCCCAGGCCTTAATGTCAACCATTAATAAATGGGACCTCATGAGGCTGAGAAGCTTCTGTAAGGCAGGAGACACTGTCAAGAGAACAAAGCGACAGCCTACAGACTGGGAAAAAATCTTCACCAACCCTACATCTGACAAAGGTCTAATATCCAAATATATAAAGAACTCAAGAAATTAAACACCACCAAACCGAATAACCCAATTGAGAAATGGGGCTTGGAACTAACAGAGAATTCTCAACAGAGGAGTATCAAATGGCTGAGAAACACTTAAAGAAATGCTCAACCTCCTTAGTCATCAGGGAAATGCAAATCAAAACAACTCTGAGATTCCATCTTACACCCATCAGAATGGCTAAGATCAAAAATTCAAGCGACACCACATGCTGGCGAGGATGTGGGGAGAGAGGAACACTCCTTCATTGCTGGTGGGAATGCAAACTAGTACAGCCACTTTGGAAATCTATCTGGTGCTATCTCAGAAAAATGGGAATAGGGCTTCCTCAAGACCCAGCTATTCCACTCCTTGGAATATACCCAGAAGATGCTCCAGCACACAACAAGAAAATTTGCTCAACCATGTTCATAGCAGCCTTATTCATAATAGCCAGAACATGGAAACAGCCTAAGTGTCCCTCAGTAGAAGAGTGGATAAAGAAACTGTGGTACATATACACTATGGAATACTACTCAGCTATTAAAAACAAGGAATTCCCGAAATTTGTGGATAAATGGATTGAGCTAGAAATGATCATAATGAGTGAGTTAACCCAGAAGCAGAAAGAATCAAATGGTATATACTCACTTATATCTGCATACTAGCCCAAGGGGCATGTCCCACGAAAGCCTTCACTTACCAGGAAACTGGGACAGAGGGGAAGGCATCCTATTGGGACTCTAAATGAGAGACGCATGGGAGAACAGCAAAATAAAAGGATCCAGAGGGTCCTAGAAATCTACAAGTAGAACAATATGATAGGCAGATTTGGGCCCAGGGGTCCCGCTCAAACTAAGGCACCAGCCAAGGACAATACAGGAGGTAAACTTTAAACCCCTTCCCAGATCTAGCCAATGGTCAGAATATTCTCCACAGTTGAGTGGAGAGTGTGATACGACTTTCTCACATACTCTGGTGCCTCACATTTGACCATGTCCCCTGGAGGGGGAGACCTGTTGGCACTCAGAGGAAGGACAGCAAGTAGCCAAGAAGAGACTTGATACCCTATGAGAATATATAGGGGGACGTAATCCCCCTCAGGAACAGTCATAGGGGAGGGGAATAATGGGAAAATGGGGGGGGGAGGAATGGGAGGATACAAGGGATGGATAAACATTGAGATGTAACAAGAATAAATTAATAAAAAAAAAAAAAATAATTTACTATGATTCTGACATGATTTGAAAACTGTGGGCCTCTAGATAACCCATACCTTCCATCTGACTTAGCTAGAAGGAGGAAGATTCCATGATACCGTTTTTAGTTTCAGTAATTTCTAGAATGGTTTATAGAAATTAAGTAAATGCTTTTACTAGTTGTATCATTGAGAAGGCGGTAAAGAATGTAGGTTAGTTAGTAGATTAAGAGTTGCAGAAGACAAAATCTGTAAAAAGTTCAATTACAGTCAATTTGTCTCAAAAGCTATATCCACTGAATTATATCACTAGATTTATGTATTATTATTTCTAAAAAATTGAAAAGACAAGCTGGCTTTTGAAGAAATTGACTCTTAAATGGACACTAAGTTGATGTTTTTCTCCTACATAACTTTGGGCACAAGAGGCATGGTAGGAATTCCAAGTGCTTTCCCTATGGAGATAGAGATAGTGGTGTTTATTATTTTGTTTTAAAATATGTTAACTTCCAAATCTGACCTTTATATGGTGTTCATTAAGTAGATTGCTTTTGGCCATCCCTACTGGAAGACTGGGAGAGACTATGGCAGTGGAAGACCCTCGTGCCCAAGGAACAAGGTTTCTGAGAAAGAACGTCATACGCATAGATACCACCATTTACGGCTTAAAAGTTTCCTCTTTTGGATCAGTTCTCCCTTTAACTATGGCATCAAAGACGAGAGATCATAGCTGTACTTGTAAATGTAGTGTAGCCTTACTCCATATGAACTAAGATTTCCCAGGTTTATATCAATTAAAACGATTTTAAAAACCAGTAACCCTTCGAAAAAATGTCTTAGCCTTAAATCTAATTTCTTCATCTGTAAAATGTGGTAAAATAAAATCTGTGTCATAGATAATTTGTATAAAAATCAGATAATGAATACAAAGCAGTTAGTACACTTACTAATTCATTTTAAGTGATAAATAAATTAGAAATTTTTTGTTAACATTTGGAGGCCCTGTTGATTCTATACGAGGAAGCTGTTCTAAGAATATAGCATTTTCTCGGAGTTAAATGTAGTAGCAGTGCTGCCCTTAGGAGATACAAAAATAAGGGGAAAAGGAGACATGGCCTCACTAGAACTTTGGACTAGAAGGATACCAGCAAAAGGTTACAGTCTATAAAAAATTCCCTATGATGTTAAACAGGGTGAAGAGACAATTTTCAGACCTACCAAAATCGCTCTGCTTTGGACCTTGTATTCTGTTACAGGTTATATTTTATCCATCTCATCTGTACATTGAATTCCTAACTCTTGTACCTCAGATGTCATATTATTACAAACAGCAGCTTTAAAAATATTTATTTTTGCTTATGGGTATGTGCATATATCTGCTCATGTGTGTGTACTCCTGAAAGCTATACCTCCATTCTTGAATATTGAATGACTTGATCTTGTGCCTCCTATAATCTAAGTTGAGTTGAATCCTCTGGAGCAGCAGTTATAAGTGATTGTGATCCATGCAATATGGTATGAAGTAGAAGTTTCTGGTTTCTTTGGAGACTCAGGTGAGTCATGTGAATGTGGTTTTGTTGCTGTTGTTGTTTTGCTCTTAAGTATAGGATGTGGGAGTGTTTTTCCACCACTAAAGACAGCTGGTGACCTTTGTTAGCAGAAAAGCAGAACCATGGGAGGGGATGTGATATTCTCTGGAATAGTTTGAAGATAATTGGTATTGCTTTTCTCTGAAGGTCTGGTAGAATTCGGTGTTGAATCAATCAGGCCTGGGATTTTTTGGGGGAGGGGGTTGGGAGACGTTTGATGACTGCTTCTATTTCCTTAGGATATATAGGACTATTTAATTTGTTTATCTGATATTGATTCAATTT
The DNA here is from genome assembly GCF_903995435.1 of Acomys russatus. Lineage (NCBI taxonomy): Eukaryota > Metazoa > Chordata > Mammalia > Rodentia > Muridae > Acomys > Acomys russatus. Next base: position 10,254,675 of record NC_067153.1, read on the forward strand.
TGGTAATTGGTAGCTATCAAGATAATTGTCCGTTTCATTCATGTTTTCTAATTTTGTGGCATATCGGCTTTTGAAGTAAGACCTAATGATTCTTTGGACTTCCTCGGTGTCTGTCTTTGTGGCTCCTTTTTCATTTCTGATTTTATTTATTTGATTATTCTTCCTTTGCCTTTTAGTTAGTTTGGCTAAGAGTTTTTTCTATCTTGTGGATTTTTCTCAAAGAACCAGCTCTTGGTTTTGTTGATTCTTAGGGCTGTTCTCTTTGTTATTGATTTCAGACCTGAGTTTGATGATTTTTCAGCCATCTGCTCCTCTTTTGTATGTCTGCTTCTTTTTTTCTAGAGCTTTCAAGTGTAATGTTAAATTGCTAGTATGGGATCTCCATAATTTATTTATGAAGGTACTTAATGCTGTGAACTTTCCTCTGGCCACTGCTTTCATTGTGTCTCATAAATTTTGCTAAGTAGTGCCTTTGTTTTCTTGGAATTCTATGGAGTCTTTAATTTCTTATTTAATTTCATGCCTGACCCAGAGGTTCTTAAATAGGGAGTTGTTCAGTTTCCATGAGTTTGTAGGCTTTCCGTTCTTTATGTTGCTGTTGAGTTCCAGTTTTAATCCATGGTGGTCTGATAAGATGCAAGGGGCTTTTTCAATTTTCTTGTATCTATTGAAGTTTGCATTGTGGCCCAGTATATGGTCAATTTTGGAGAAGGCTCCATGAGGTGCTGAGAAAAAGGTGTATACTTTTGTGTTTGTGTGAAATGTTCTGTAGATATCTATTAGGTCCATTTGATTCATGACGTCTATTGGTTTAATTATGTCTCCATTTAGTTTCTGTCTCAATGATCTATCTATTGCTGAGAGTCGGGTATTTAAGTATCCCAGTATTAATGTGTGGGGTTATATGTGTGATTTAAGCTTTAGTCATGTTTCTATGATGAATGTGGGCATAGATTGGGGCATAGATTGAGAAATCCTCTTGGTGTATTTTTCCTTTGATGAGTACTGTAGATATCTATTAGGTCCATTTGATTCATGACGTCTATTGGTTTAATTATGTCTCCATTTAGTTTCTGTCTCAATGATCTATCTATTGCTGAGAGTCGGGTATTTAAGTATCCCAGTATTAATGTGTGGGGTTATATGTGTGATTTAAGCTTTAGTCATGTTTCTATGATGAATGTGGGCATAGATTGTTTGGGGCATAGATTGAGAAATCCTCTTGGTGTATTTTTCCTTTGATGAGTATGAAATGTCCTTCCCTATATCTTTTGATCAGTTTTGGTCGGAAGTCTGTTTTATTAGACACTAGAATGGCTACTCCAGGTAGCTTTGTGGGTCCGTTTTCTTTTTCCAGTCCTTTTCTGTGAAGTAATGTCTATCTTTATTCCTGAAGTATGTTTCTTGTATGCATAAGAATGATGGGTCTTCACTTACCAGGAAAGTGGGACAGAAGGGAAGATTTCCTATGGGGACTCTACATGAGAGAAGTGTGGGAGAATGGCAAAATAGAAGGATCCAGAGGGTCCTAGAAAGCTACAAGAAGAACATTATGATGGGCAGATCTGAGCCCAGAGGTCCTGCTCAAACTATGGCACCAGCCAAGGACAATACGTGCAGTAAACTTTGAACCCCTACCCAGCTCTAGCCAATGGACAGGACATTCTCCACAGTTGAGTGGAGAGTGGGGACTGACTTTCACACGAACTCTGGTGCCCCATATTTGACCATGTCCCCTGGATGGGGAGGCCTGGTGGCACTCAGAGGAAGGATAGCAGGCTACCAAAAAGAGACTTGATACCCTATGAGCATAAACAGGGGGAGGAGGTCTCCCTCAGTCACAGTCATAAGGGAGGGGAGTAAGGGGAAAATGGGAGGGAGGGAGGGAGGAATGGGTGGATACAAGGGATGGGATAACAAATGAGATGTAATATGAATCAATTAATAAAATATATTTTAAGAAAAAGAATGATAGGTCCTGTTTTCACATTCATTTTGTTAGCCTGAGTCTTTTTATTGGGGAGTTCAAGCCATTGATGTTGAGAGATATTAATGACAGGTGATTGATAGTTCCTGTTTATTTTTGTCTTTAATGGCGATGGTAATGGAGTGTGTGCCTTTTTATTTTGTGCATGTAGTGTTATTTACTTCCTGTCTTTTCCTAGGTGTAGTTAGCCTCCTCATTTGGAGGTTTCCTTCTAGTATATTTTTGAGGGCTGAATTTGTGACTAGGTAGTGATTAAATTTGGCTTTGTTATAGAATATCTTGTTTTCTCCATCTATGATGATTGAGAGTTTTTCTGGGTATAGTAGTCTGGGTTGGCATCTATGGTCTGTTAATGTCTGCAGGACAACTGTCCAGGACATTTTGGCTTTCATAGTCTCTGTTAAGAAGTCAGGTGTAATTCTTATAGGTGTGGCTTTGTCTGTGACTTGATCTTTCTCTCTTGCAGCTTTTAATATTTTTTCTTTGTTCTGTACTTTTAGTGTTTTGATTATTATGTGGTGGGAAGATTTCATTTCTAGTCTAATCTATTTGGCCGTCTGTAGACTTCTTATATGTTTATAGGCATTTCTTTCTTTAGATTAAGGAAGTTTTCTTCTATGATTTTACTGAAATTGTGTTCTGTGTTGTGGAGTTTGGAGTCTTCTCCTTCTTCTATTTCTGTTATTCTTAGGTTTATATATATATATATAATGTCCCAGGTTTCTTGTATGTTTTGTGTCAGTAACATTTTAGTTCTAACATTTTCTTTGATTGATGTTGATAACTTCGACTGTATCTTCTATGCTTGAGATTCTCTCTTTCATCTCTTGTATTCTGTTGGTGTTACTTATGTATGCAGTTCTTCTTCTCTTCCCTAGGTTTCCAACTCCAATATTGTCTCAGCTTGTCTTTTCTTTGTTGCTTCTAATTCCTTTTTAGGTCTTGAATAGTTGTATTTATTTCTCTCATTTTTTCTCCCATTTGCTTGAATTTTCCTGTAATTTTTTATAGGAGTTATTCAATTCCTTCATCTGTTTGACTGTATCTTCATTTATTTCTTTGAGAGATTTATTTTCCTCCTTTAAGACCATGATCATTTTCATCACCTCAGAGTTGAAATTTTCTTTTTGTGCTTTGTGGGTGTTTATATCACCAGGGCTTGCTGTGGTAGGGTCATTGGTTTCTGAGATTTGTTGCTTGTCTTATTGCACTGGCTTCTCCTCTAGCCATCTGGTTGTCTCTGGTGTTAGCAGGCCTGGAGGTTCTTCCAATGGGGTCATTCCCTGTGAGTGTCTCACATGGACCAGGAAGGTCAGGAGCTGGCAGAGAGAGATCCAAGCTGGAGGCTGTTTGCTAGAGCTCCCCAGACACTTTCTCAGGAAAATGAGTATTGGAGCTTGCACTCAGCTCAGCTCTACTGGATTCCCTGTCTGTGTCCCAGTTGGGTCAGGCAGAATAGGAGCAGGATGAGAGAACTTCAAGCTGAAAGCTGCTCAGTTGCCCCTCAGGCCTTCTTGGTAAGATAGATAATGTGTGTTGTGGCTGAAGCCTGACTCCCCTCTGCTGATTAACTTTCTGTGACCCATAAGGGCCGGAATAATAAGTAGTGGGCATAGGTAGATCCAAGTCCCAAGCTGCTTGAGTATCCCACATGCCTCTTCAGGATAGTATCTAATGGGTTGTGGCCTATGCCTGACTCAGATCTCTAAAATTTTCAGCCATTTCCAAATCTTAATCTTTGTATATAGCATTTTCTGTCTTCATCCTATACTTTGGCAGCATGACTGGTTTTATAGGTGACTATCCATTAAAGACAAGACAAAACAAAAGAGACCACAGTTCTTCATCAGGCATTTGAGAAAAGAGTTCCTCTCAACTTGACCTTGTACCTGACCTGTGTATCTTACAAAGGCTGTATAATCTGACTTATGTCAGTGCATCTACATAGCCTGTATCCACATAGTCAGGAGTCCCTAGAACTGTGCATTGGAGTGAAGAGATCAGCATCATAGACTGAACAGTGGATGCAATGATTTACCAGTGGTCAGGCCTTACTTGCCCTCACACTTGGGCATGGAACCTATTCATAAAGGATGCCGTCATAGTTCTTACTCACTGTGTGGCTGACTTTTTATGCATAGTCATCTTTCCTTTTATACATTTCCAGTTCCATATTACTAAACACACTCAACCTCTTCCTGATTTAAAACACACCGTAGCCAAACCATGTTCTTTACCGTCCTCCATGCAACTGTCCTCCCTTTCCACACTGCTTATGTGTTTTACACAATAATATTTGGTACTTCTCTCATCATTCTCCCTGATCTGTTTTCAGTATTAACTCAGAGTTAACCATGGTTTTTCCTCGAGAGAGTGTCTTTTCTCCATTCTTTTTCTCTCCTACAGCTTATACTCTACTCTTTCCACATGCAGGATGGACCTGAGCATCAATTGTGTAATTGTGTTGTACTGTTATTGCTGCACATCACAGCTATATTCCTTTCAGGACATCTCCCTGGTTTCTCTTTTTTTCTGAAGCCCAGAAGAAGCATCTACAATCTGTAGAATTAGCCATACGTGCTTTGCTATTTTTGAAAGTGTCACAGAAATCTTCCTCAGATTTATTAAACCTCACTTTCTATTCCATCTTTAAACACATCTCTAGTTGAGACAAGACAGTCATCATACACTTCAACAAAAGTGGCCTTATTTTTAGCTTTCCTATCTCTCCTCACTTCAAGGTTTATATAATATTGCAGTTTATCTGGATCCTGTTCATTAAAACCCAATCTCAGTTCATGACCTTTTTTGATGAGGCTCTCTGGTTTCCCTCGCCTAAAAATTTGATGGAGTTTTACCACCTTAAATTTCAGTTGATCTCTTTATTAAAATGTTTTATTTAATATTCATACATGTATAAAATGTTTTGATCAAACTCATCCTTCCCTCTTATTCTTCAAAAAAGGGAGCATAATGGAGAGGATGGGGCAGGCACTAAGGAATGTAAGAAACATCAAGAAGTTAAAAAGTTGTGCTGATCACATAGTGTAGTGAGTAAGGACTTCCTCCTATAAGCTCAATGACCTTATTTTGACCCCTGTAACCCACATAAAAGTGGAAAGATGGAGAACTAATTCCACGAAGTTGTTCTCTGACATCCACATGTGTGCTATTGCATTCATGTGTGCATGCATGCATGCTCATGCATGCACTCAGGCACACACACACACACACACACACACACACACACACACACACACACATTCAGACAGGCAGACAGATACCCCATCACCACCAATAACAATAACAATAACAATAAATAATCTCAAAAATCAAGGAAATGGTTTTGTTGACACCGTTATTTTAGGACTTTTGATTTTCGGAAATAGAAGATATGAGACCTATGCTGTTCTAAGTCACCAGATGTGTGCTAATAGTATATCTCTGTAGCAATTGTGATATAAATACCAGGCTAAAAATAAGCAAGGCACTCCTGTGACGTCCACAGAAGAGGACTGAATCTGCATGTTGAAAAGAGTAGTTGAGATAGAACATCAATAGCAAGCAAACTTCACAAAATGTAAAAGAAACAGTTACAAAGAAAGGATTGGCAACTTAACAAAACTACTGGCCTTTCACTTTGATGTAGAGAACAGAATGTTCTCTAAACAGAAAGAGAAGATTAGTGATATACACTTAACAAAGAAACCAGACTATATTATGCCTGTGGGTTTATAAGCAGAACACAAACTATGAAGTTATTCATTGAAAGGGAATTATTTGGCCCTTCCTATGATAGGAACCTTCTGTATTCCTGGTTTCCAGGATCTCCAACCTCTCTCTTAGCATACACTCTGCTACTGCAGCCTATATCCTGAGTTACCCTGAGTTCATACATTTCATGTTTGAGCATGAAAGTGGAGCTATGGGCAGGGCCAGTGCACATTCTGAAGGTTCAGTGAAAACCTTTGTTTTTCTAAAGCCTTTTCAAGCTATTTCAAGGTTCAACAATACTATGTCAGTTCATAATTCTTTATCAAGAATGTGATTTATTTGCTGACCCAATGGGGAAATTTGCTTAGAAACTTCCATGATTTCTTTTCTTCCCTCTTGGAGTACAAGTTCAATATATTCAAGGTTGTCTCTTAGACTTCACTGGAGAGAATAAACCCTTCACACTAAAACAAATATTTACATGTATCATTTATACTAACTGTCAACCGTTATTAATAGTATAGAAAAACACACTTTATAATATTTTACTCACTATTTGGTTTGTAGTTTTTTAAAATGTTCAAAGTTGACCCATATCTAAGTAATAAATTCTCAATGATTTGATTAAATTTCCAAAGATCTACCATTAAAATTTTTCTTTAAAAACAAACACATATAAATACTACTATAATTTTAGCTTATTATTCTCAATTATACTGGATAAAAGGTCTGAAATGTTATGTGTAGCCTCTTACTGCTCCTCTTAGACACTAGCACTTATGGGGCATATTGTATCCCATATATTGCACTAAATATTTTACATATATAGGCATTTGTGATGGTTTCATGACTTTTCCTAGAAAGACATGAACTACTGTGTATTTACCCATGATTGGGCACAGGTAACAAAGGCAAAGAAACAATTCCCCCCAACTCTTGCTTAATGAACGAATGAGTTTGTTGGGTTTACTTACAAAAGCGTGCATGGATAAGGAGCATATATGAGTCAAAGGAACCTGCAGCACGCAAGCCCAGCTCATAAGCCCTGAGTGCCTGGAACTCAATGCATAGCCTTCACGCAGCTCCACCACAGCATCTCTTCCACACCAACAGTCGATTACTGCTTTTAGAATCTTCGGAAGAATCCTTGAAAAATCTTATGGTTCATGAAGTTCTTGAATCTTCTAGGTTTTATTAGATTCTTGAGTCTCCACTCCCTGAAGGGAAAGTATAGATCCCAATAGTGATTCGGAAAGCCACTATGTAATCTATCAAAGTGGGTTGATTGTATTCATTACCCCAACTTTTCACACAGGCCCTATATCTTCACCCTTCAATAGTTTCTTTCAAGACCAACTTACTGTTTGACCATGTGATTTTCCCTGACAAATGGGATAATTGTAAACTGGATGCAAGCAGAAACTTCAAGTAAAAGTTTGCATTGTTCTTTTCTAGCTCTTGGGCCTCCACTCTTGCCATTAAATGGGCTTAGGTTAACTTTATGGAGAAAACACTGGACACGGGAGGGGGAAAGCCACAATGCCTTCATTTCAGCTTCCCTTTGGATGGCCGCAGAAACCAGAGGGAGTACTGACTGAAATGAGCTCATTCCAGATTGCAACTCTGACAAATGGCTATCGCTTAAAAGACTAATTTTTAGTGTAGTTAATTACTTGCCAATAGTTACCTGGTACCACATCAATGAAATTATTCTCGTTTCATTTATGAACTACCTGAATTTTAGAAGCATTAATAATGTTGCTATGAATCTTGCTTATACTATTAGCTTATAAAACCCATGAAATTACCAATATGTTAGAAAACTAATTTGTCAAGCTGAAGCAAATAGATGAACATATAAATTAATGTGCTAGTCTGATGAATCATATATATGTATATATGTTCATATATATGTAGCATACATATACATGCATGTGGGGGTGTGGTATAGAAGTAAAAGATGTTTGTTGTGATAATTCATTAAACATACAATTATTTTAAATTATTTTGAAAATTTCTAAGAGTGAAAATTGAGTATCAGGAGCTTCTCTCATACTTTATTATTTATTTATGTATATATTTATTATAATGCTCTCATTTATTTAAATAAATAATACTATCTACTTGTTTATCTTGTTATAATGATCATTAAAAATCCCCCCAGTAATTATGGTACCTAGAGTTAAAGCCTATACATTACCCTATATTTCTACATCTTAAACGAGGAATGTTGAGAAAGGACAGCACTACTAGTTCATAATCAGTGTTGAAATTTTCAAGATATGAGATTTAATGCCAAATATGCTAGGGTTTGTGGGTATTTATATATTAATTTAAAATAATGGTATGATTTAAGAAATAATTATAACAAACATCTCTAATACAACTTAAAGTAATAGTACTTTGTCCCCAAGCGCTGACACTCCTCTCTCCTTCACAATCCCTCCCATCCACCTCACAAGTAACTATTGTCCCAATTTTTGTAGCACTCACTGCTTTCTGTTCTAAATTTGGCAATCAAATACGTATCTTTGGCCACTACAGTTTAGTTGTAATCATATGCTTTAAGTATGTTCTTTCTACCTTTTCCCAGCCTATAAATATTCTATTTTTTTAATATCTGGGTTGTTGAAGGATTTTGCATATTTAGTTACTTGAATTCCAGAAACAGCAATATATGAGATGAACACCCTTTTAGGAAAAATAAAAACATGCTAATATCATTCATATAATCAACCTATGTGGAATAACACATGTTATTAAACAATGGGATTAATAATGATGTTTCAAGCAATGGGTTTTGACTGGCTTCCAGAGGAGCTATTAGCAATGATTCTTTCCAGTCCATACTTGGTCAACAGTGACATAGTCACCTTAGTTATTTGCATATTTTGTTTTAAAGTCACAAATAAGATATAAAAATGGCTTTTCCTTCAGCTTTGTCTTTTTCTCCAATCTCATGATACTTTCCTCTCAAATTATAAAAAAATAATCAAATTCTGGTCATTATGCAGGGTCTCAGAGCTATCATTTGGAGTTACATATCTATCTTTCTCAATTCTGTACTCTAGCCAGAATGATTTTGAAAACCATATGGCTTAGGGTATAATAAAGAAATTAAAGTATTTATCCTTTTGAAGTTGGCAGGTGAGTTGATTGCCTGGAAATCTGAGTATTGCTCAAAACTCAAACCACTTATTTGATTATTATAATAGCAATACATATTCATTAGAGTGAACCTTGATGAAAATAGACCACCAAAAAAAAAAAAAATCTCCAGAATGAGTGGCTGCCTCATTAACAGTCCATTTTAGTTTCTCTTCTCAGAATGTAGATTGTTTATCACTTTCAGGAACCACGTATTGTTGCCACTGTTTAAATTTTCTCCTCAGAATCCTAGCCAATGCTATTTTCTAGTCTGTATTGGTTTGTTTTTCTTTCTCTTACCATTTTTACGTGTCATTATATTGTTGAGATGACTCTGTAAGTGGTCACCTACCGTGTGAATATCCATCTCTTGTGGTGATTGAATGAGAATGCCCCCTGGAGGCTTATATGTTTGAATGGTTTGCTTTCAGTTGATGGAACTGTTTGAGAAGGATTAGTAGGTGTGCCCTTGTTGGAGAAAGTGTGTCATCATGTGGGTGCTCTAAGGTTTCAAAAGTTCAACCAGGCCCAGTTAGTTTTCTCTCTCTTTGCCTGCAGCTTGGAGATCAGATGTGAGCTCTCAGCCAGTGCTCCAGCAGCATGCTTGCCTGTGTACTACCATGCTCCCAGACATGATGGTCATGGACTAGCCCTCTGTAAGCATGCCCCCATTTAAATGCTTTGCTTTATAAGTTACCTTGGTCATGGTGCCTTTCCACAGCAACAGAACAGTGACTACAACACCTTCAGTATTTACTTCCTCCCTGTGTACCTCCTGCCTCTATCCAAATAGGGGCAAACATACATCATAACATATTTCTTGCCTAGTATTCTGCCTACATGTGATCACACACATCTGATGCAGTTGAGTCAAACAAACTTGTTTAGAGGGTGAAAACATATGGCTTGTTATCTTAAATAAATAGCCTCCAGTACCTCAGGAAGTATCTGTCCTTGGGCAAGAAGCTTACAGGTTAGAGGCATTTTTGTTTTATGCATTTCTTAGGCACAATAATTAAAACCTAAAAGCTTACTTTCGCTCTTACAACAGAAACCCTAGTTTCAACCAACAAAGAACCTAAGAATGTTTTCTGAAAATATACGAGGCCAATGTTTAAGATTTTCTAACTTCTTTTTTTTTTTCCCCAATGTGTTTAAGAATGTTTTGATTTAAATTTTTCTTTGTTGTTACTATAACACTTCATACAATAGTTATCACATTGGAATATGGAATTTGGAGTAATCAGAATCTGGATTTCATGGTCAATCATATTTGGCAACTGCCTCTTGTCGACTTTGAGGTAGAAGTTAAAATTTTAGATGAGCAACCGTAGTCTTTGGATTTTATTATTTGCATCATTCTACAAGGCCTTTGAATTATGGCGACCATTCTTCCAAAGTGGGAAGATCTGTGACCACAACAGTATACATGGCCAGTCAGGAAGCAAAGTAATATTATTGGACACAGGGCCATGGATTATGTCCCAACAAGCCAAATTTGGCACTACTCCTTGATACTTTAGAAAGCCAAATGAGCTGGGCATGGTGGCGCACAACTTTAATCCCAGCATTTGGGAAGCAGAGGCAGGAGGATCGTTGTGATTTTGAGGCAAGCCTGGTCTACAAAGCAAGTCCAAGACAGCTAAGGCTAATACAGAGAGAACCTGTCTTGAAAATCACCCCCCCAAAAAATAACAAAGAAAGCCAAATTAATAGTAAAAAGCAGAAATAAAAATTTACTCAATATATCCACAATGAGAATGGCACTGAGATCCAATATACCCAAAGTCGATCTTTCAGGTCCTGGCATGAGGGAAAGTTAAAGTACAAGCCAAAATTAAGACAAAAAACAAACAAACAAAAATCAACCAACTGGGGAAGATCCAAGATGGCGGCGAGCAGTGTGGACCGTGTTTGGAGGCTCCAGTGAATAATTCAGGGAATTGCACAGATTTCTGAGCCAGGAACACCGAGGTCCCCATACCACGGCAGCGGGAGTGCTCCACAGTTCGGAGGGACCAGGGTGCGGAGGACCTGCGTGCCCCTGCACATGGAAGGAGCTTGGATTTTCTCTGATCAGAGTGGCAGAGGCAGCAGCAGCGGCACCAGTGGCACCAGTGGCACCAGTGGCGGTGGCTGAGGTTTGCAGCTCACAGCCTTCCGGTGGAGGCAATTGGTGTGGTGGCTGGTAGGACTTGCTGCAAGAGAGGGGACTCTGGTCAGGATTTGGGTCGCGTGGTGCCTTGGGACCCAGACTGGACTCGGTGGACACTTCGGCCCCAGAGTCCCGGGTTCTGGCTCAGCCCAGCAAGCAATTCTGCCCAAGGCACTAACTCAGTGCAACCACAGCTCCCCGAAGTTCTACCCAGAACAATAAGACAACAAAAGGAGATCAAGGGTATCCAAATGGGAAAGGAGGAAGTCAAATTATCCCTATTTGCAGATGATATGATAGTGTACATAAGTGACCCTCAAAATTCCACCAGAGAACTCCTAAAGCTGATAAACACCTTCAGCAAATTGGGTGGATACAAAATTAACCCAAAAAAGTCTGTAGCCTTCCTATACACAAATGACAAGCTTGCAGAGGAAGAAAATTAGGAAAAACCACACCCTTCACATAGACACAAGCAATATAAAATATCTCGGAGTCAACTCTAACTAAGTAAGTGAAGGACTTGTTTGAAAAAATTTTAAAACTCCTGAAGAAAGAGATTGAAGATGACCTGAGAAGATGGATGATCTTCCCTTGCTCATGGATCGGGAGAATTAACACAGTAAAAATGGCCATCCTACCAAAAGCAATCTACAGATTCAATGTAATCCCTATCAAAATACCTACACAATTTTTTAAAGACATTGAAAGTTCAATTCTTAACTTTATATGGAAAAACAAAACCCCCAGAATAGCTAAAACAATCTTGTACAATAAAAGGTGCTCCGGAGGAATCTCCATACCTGATCTCAAACTGTACTATAAAGCAATAGTAATTAAAACAGCATGGTACTGGCACAGTAACAGGCTGGTTGATCAGTGGAATCAAATCGAAAACCCAGATATGAATTCACACACATATGGTCATTTGATTTTTGACAAAGAAGCCAAATCCATTCAATGGAAAAAGGATAGCATCTTCAACAAATGGTGCTGGTCTTACTGGAGGTCTATGTGTGAAAAAATGCAACTGGACCCATATTTGTCACCTTGCACAAAACTCAAATCCAAGTGGATTAAAGACCTCAACATAAAACCAGAGACACTAAGTCACTTAGAGGAAAAAGTGGGGAAGAGCCTGGAACATATTGGCACAGGAGACAACTTCCTGAACAGAACACCAATGGCCCAGGCCTTAATGTCAACCATTAATAAATGGGACCTCATGAGGCTGAGAAGCTTCTGTAAGGCAGGAGACACTGTCAAGAGAACAAAGCGACAGCCTACAGACTGGGAAAAGATCTTCACCAACCCTACATTTGAAAAAGGTCTAATATATAAAATATATAAAGAACTCAAGAAATTAAACACCACCAAGCCAAATAACCCAATTGAAAAATGGGGCTTGGAACTAAACAGAGAATTCGCAACAGAGGAATATCAAATGGCTGAGAAACACTTAAAGAAATGCTCAACCTCCTTAGTCATCAGGGAAATGTAAATCAAAACAACTCTGAGATTCCATGTTACACCCATTAGAATGGCTAAGATCAAAAATTCAAGTGACACCACATGCTGGCGAGGATGTGGGGAGAGAGGAACACTCCTTCATTGCTGGTGGGAATGCAAACTAGTACAGCCACTTTGGAAATCTATCTGGTGCTATCTCAGAAACCTGGGAATAGGGCTTCCTCAAGACCCAGCTATTCCACTCCTTGGAATATACCCAGAAGATGCTCCAGCACACAACAAGAAAATTTGCTCAACCATGTTCATAGCAGCCTTATTCATAATAGCCAGAACATGGAAACAGCCTAAGTGTCCCTCAGTAGAAGAATGGATAAAGAAACTGTGGTACATATACACTATGGAATACTACTCTGCTATTAAAAACAAGGAATTCTTGAAATTTGTGGATAAATGGATTGAGCTAGAAATGATCATAATGAGTGAGTTAACCCAGAAGCAGAAAGACTCAAATGGTATATACTCACTTATATCTGCATACTAGCCCAAGGGGCATGTCCCACGAAAGCCTTCACTTACCAGAAAACTGGGACAGAGGGGAGGACATTCTATTGGGACTTTAAATGAGAGAAGCATTGGAGAGTAGCAAAGTAGAAGGATCCAGAGGGTCCTAGAAACCTACAAGTAGAACATTATAATAGGCAGATTTGGGCCCAGGGGTCCCGCTCAAACTAAGGCACCAGCCAAGGACAATACAGGCGGTAAACTTTAAGCCCCTACCCAGATCTAGCCAATGGTCATAATGTTCTCCACAGTTGAGTGGAGAGTGGGATATGACTTTCTCACATACTCCGGTGCCTCACGTTTGACCATGTCCCCTGGAGGGGGAGACCTGGTGGCACTCAGAGGAAGGACAGCAGGTTACCAAGAAGAGACTTGATACCCTATGAGCATATACAGGGGGAGGTAATTCCCCTCAGGAACAGTCATAGGGGAGGGGAATAATGGGAAAGTGAGGGGAGGGAAGATTGGGAGGATACAGGGGATGGGATAACCATTGAGATGTAACAAGAATAAATTAATAAAAAGATGTAAAACAAAACAAACAAACAAACAAAATCAACCAACTGACCAACCAGCCAAACCACCAACCAAACAACCAACCAAACAAAGGACTAACCAAGCAGTTTGGCCAAGGTATGTTTTTCATATCCTTGTCTGTGCTCTAAGTCTCTGCAAGGTCTCTGACAAGTATTAAAGACTTCTCTAGGAGACCAGTTCTGCTTTTGGCTGCAAGTTCCTCCTCCTGCCCCTAAGGATCCAATCTTTTAATTTTCACCTGATACCTCTACAAACTCAGATTTCTTGGGATCCATTGCTTCATTAGTCTGGTAACTGAATGGAAAGACACAATGCAGGACAATTACAATATCATTGAACCCATGGATCTGTAGACCAGGCCAACAATCTTTCTTCTTAACCAAGCTTTGTACTTAAATTCAAGTTAGAAGGGATCTGACAGACAATGGATTTTCTAAATTTCACTATATCACTCTGTCTTTGAGTCACCACTGAATTGCTCTTGTGAGAATAATGTTACTTGGGTATAACAATGACATAAAATATGTATTATCTTCCCTTGTAAAAATATCACATGATTATTAGTTAATAAACACAATGACTTCTAGTTGAAAGCTGAAAGAATCATGTATCATCCAAATTAATATGACTAGTAGATAATTAGAAATGTAAAACATATTGAGAAAAATGCAAGTATTTAATTACTTGAGTGATGGTCTATTAGTAATAGCTGAGATCACACTTTTGAGCCATTGATAAAACTGGAAAATTCCAAGGGTCTGTTAAGCTTCAAACTGATTCAGGAGACATATAAAACTATGCCTGCTCATTTCCCAATAATTTCTAATGTACAACTCATTTGCGTAACGATTAGGAATTCATTTAATTTAGCTAAAGAAACATGCGTGTCTTTGAGATAAGAATGCACTTTACTTATCTAACAAGGTTCCAAAGCATATAGCTATAACCTAAAAACAGGTGAGCTTTCAATAAAAACTTAGCGAAGGAAGAAGCCCATCACTTTGCACAGTTGTCTGCGGGAACACTTCATGATATATCTCCTCTTAGTTTTCCTAAGAATGATTTGGGGATCAAGGGTATATTATATCATCAAAAGTTGTTGAATTCATTTTAGGAATAATTACATATTCCTACTCTAACCTTATTGATGACCTCTTAAAAGAACAGCAATCTTGTAGACAAAACATTTCTTAAGTCTCTTATTTATTGCTATACTCAACAAATAGTCATGGTTCTTTTCTATACTCCGCCATTTCTACACCTAATATTTAGGTGTAGAATATTAAATAATTACAATGTAACGTGAAAGACAGTTTTTTTTTCTTTTAGAAAATTTAATTCTATGGAGACAACAGTAAGTTAGTTAATTTGGGAGACACACAGGCTATGGTAGTTTGAAGGATTGGTTGAGAGCAGATGGTACTGTGTGGAAGATGAGACCATGAGTGCACTGACCTTACCAGTGGGTCTCTATACTGAGTTTGATGATGCATGGATGTAGTTGAAGGAAGTGGCTTATGGGTGGCACAGCCTTGAAGAGTATATTTTGCCCCTTGGATCTTTCTCTCTTTATCTTTGCTTCCTGGCTGTGTGAAGCAAGCAGCCTCTGCACAACATGTTCCTAGAGCTATGGCACTCTGCTTTCTCTCTGGTCTAATGGATGGATCAGATGATTTTAGTCTAGAACCTTGAAAACAATGAGCTAAATTAAGCCTTTTCTCTTTTAAAGTGATCTCTGGCATTTGTTCACCATGATAGAAAGCTGACAAATACACATTACATGCTACTGTAGAGAAATATACACACTTTGCCAATGGTTCTTAGCAGCACTGAACATCACAATCGTTTAGAAGGCTTTTACAAACACAGATAGCTAGACCTATCTTTAAAGTTTGGATTAAGTAGACCCAGGATAGGGCTGAAAATCTTTATTTTAAACTTTTAGATGATCCAGGGATCACACTTTGAGAAAAATGTGACTTTGGATCAGGCAAGCCATTGGTCAGGACAAGGTAAATCTTGTTGCCATAATGAGGAGGCTGGATAAGTTATTAAAATATTATTTTAGGTAGCTATATTTCTTCTTTCTTGGCTTTTTTTTGTTTATTTGGTTTTTTTAGACTGTGTTTCTCTGTGTAGCCCTAGCTGTCCTGGAGCTCAATCTATAGACCAAGCTGGCCTCAAACAACAGATCTGCCTGCCTCTGTCTCCTGAGTGCTGGCAGTAAAGGCATGCACCATGACCACCTAGCTTTCTTGCTTGTTTTCTAAAGGACAGACTTCAGTGTTTAGAAAATTTTCTCACTGTATTTTGCATAGTGTGAAGCACATTTTGAAGTTAGAAGTTTTTAAAAAAATAAATTGTCATTGCATCTTAAACAGTTGTGCCAGGTGTTCCAGTGGATAAGAAATGGTCTTATGAGTTCTAGAAGGAAGAGACATTTTGGTTAATCTAGAGAAATGTGTAGCCTATAACTAGAAGCCTGTGATTAGATGGTTAGTATGACCTTGTTAAGATAATTTCCTAGAGACAATCTGATAATTCAAGAGAAGCATCAAAAGAGGATGACCCTGGGCATGGGTACTCTGAGCCATGTTGGTCTTATTGCCAAACACATGACACTGTAGAGCTCAGCAATCAGACTTGCAGGGACCATACAAACTGGAGAAATTAAATGAAAACTCAGAGATCCTAAGTGATCAATAATAAATGGATGGCATATTCACCTTATTAATCTGATAAGAATGGGCCACAACAACAGAAGGCATTTCTTGCTACCTGAATGCAGGAAAAGCACGAATAAAGATTTAAATATTAATTATAATGACTAAACACTATTTTATATAGCCAAGTTTTTGGACTGAGATTTATACTTTTCTTACTTATTGGGGAAAATTATAGACTATAAGAGAAATTTCAAAATAGTAAGTGACTACTTCATAGACATTTTCTATGAGTTTTGAGAAATAAGTCTAATAAAGAACTTCAGGTCCTGGTAAGATAGCTCAGTAGGCAAAGGTACTTACCACAAAGCCGGACAATCCTGAGTTCTATCCTGGAAACCCTTGTAGTAGAGAGAACTTAGCTTCTATTAGTTGTTCTGTGACCACACCCACACTGTAGCTTGCACATGCATACACATGTGTGCACATGTGTGCACATACCACACACACACACACACACACACACACACACACACACACACACACACTACCGAGAGAGAGAGAGAGAGAGAGAGAGAGAGAGAGAGAGAGAGAGAGATGCTTACACACTAAATAAATAAATAAATTTAAAAGAAAAAGACTTTCAAACTTTATATATGAGGAATATTTGTCAAGCTGGGCATATTGCTCAGTGGTAGTGCTATTAAAGAGCTAGTTGTTGGTTCAGAAACCAGCTAGATTCAAGTATGAAATTCCGTCATGAAAGGACACTTGCCAGATGATTAAACATTTTGTACTTAGTTCTGGATTTGGAAAGTAAGCATAAAATTAGTACCCACATCTTGGGGTTGTTCTGAGGACTTTGACTATTATTCCAGAGTCCTTATGTGCTGGAATTCACCATCAGTGACAACATGAGCTTTAGCCAGTTTGTGTGGGTGACTATCACAAAACTGAGATTCCACTAGACAAAAATACGTCTTTTAGGGAATATTCTCCTATGAGGCTGAAAGTTTTAAAATAACACCCCCAAATCTAGAATTTGTTAAAGTGTGAGCTCAGGAAAGACTAAGATTCTGTACACTATTCAGTGCACTATGAGTGATAGTTTTAACACTGAAATTGAAATACTCTGAAAGTATTCACACTGGCTAACTTCATTGCTTTTGCGATTTGATGCTGTCTTTATTCTTGTTTGTTCTTCATGACTAAGATTATAAAAACAGCTTTTTTATATAAAAGAAATCACTGCACACCTCCTTCCTCCACTCAATGTGTGAACCACAGAGTATTCCGTGACAATAGCCCAGGCGTAGGTTTCCCCTTGCTTATGTCATCATATTAAACACATGTACGTTTCATTTTAGCTAGGATTATAGCTGCCTTTCCTGGTTACAACACAGAGAATATCCTTTCCTCTAAACAAGAGCTGGTTCTTGTAACTCACTATCTCCCTTCTAATTCTTTAATTCCACTAGCAATTTGGGGCAGTCCGCTTGCTCATGCTGTATCTCAACTTCAGTCTTCAGTACTGAGTCACCTAATTTCAGAAACATTGCCTTTGCCTTGTGTATTAGAAGCAATCAGCCATCCCCAAAAGGCCTTCCTGGATACATCCCAAAATATCTCAGCTTTTATTTTGGTTGTAGTTTGAAAAAAAAATTGCAATCAAATTGGCCTTGGGTTTGTAATTTTGATTGGCCACCCAACTGAACACTGCCTTAGCGGTCTGCTGTTAAGAGTTCTTGGCAGCAGTCTATAGATACATTAAATTTCATACTATCAATTCGTTATATGCAGGCTCCTATATTGCAACTCTTTCTTTAAAGGAAAAAATTCCTGTGACCAATATTTAGGATGACTATTTTCTTTTGTTTCCTATTTACCTTGTCAATGAAATGTGGGTTCCAATGTGGGAAAACAAATAAGTATATGTGGTGGTTTGAATAGCTACGGTCACCATAGACTCATGTGCTTGAATGTTTGGCCCACTACTAGGAGGTGTGGCCTTGTTGAGGAAAGTGTCACTGAGGGTGCTTAGGTTGACCCAATCTCCTTCTGCTGCCTGAGGATCAAGTTGTAGAACTCTCGGCTCTTTCAACATCATGTCTGTCTGCAAGCTGCCATGCTTTCTGCCACGATGATAATATACTGAACCTCTGAAACTGTAATACAGCCCCGATTAAATGTTTGCGTTTATAAGAGTTGCCTTAGCCATGGTGTCTCCTCACAACAATAAAACTCAAACTAAGGCAGTATAACACTGGCAACTCATTAACTAAGAAAATGCAATTTGGAAATTTACAGAATATTTGCCAATATATTTATAATACTTCTACAGAGGGAATTATTGTTACATCACAAGGAAAGCAAGACAACTAAGATCCACTTTCCTTTTTTAAAAAATCTTTTTAAAATTTAATTTATTCAGATTACAACTCAATTGTTATCTCATCACTTGTATCCTCCTGTTCTTCCCTCCCTCCCGTTTTCACCCCATTCCCCTCCCCTAGGTCTATGACCAAGGAGGACCTCCTCCCCTTCTTTATGGTCATAGGCTATCAAGTCTCATCTTGGTAGCTTGCTTATTCTTTCTCTGAGTGCAACCAGGCTTCCCTCACCAAGGGGAGGTCATCAAATATGGGGCACCCAAGTTCATGTCAGAGTCACTCCCTGCTCTCCACATAACTGTGGTGAATGTCCTGTCCCTTGGGTAGATCAGGGTAGGGGTTCAATGTTTACTACTTTTATTTTCCTTAGTTAGTGCATAAGAAGTTTCAATTAGGGTCGAAGGCACAAAGATAAATAGGTGGATTCACTGGTTTGTTAAGCACTATATTACACAGGGGTACTGAGAATGAGAGGACAAAGACTAAGCATTATAGTGTTGTGGTTAGAAGAAAATTCCAGGTGGAGGTAACAACAGAGCAAACACAAGGAGATAAATAATTTAGCCATGAAGAGGAAGGTGCATTTTGAGCATCTTAAAGTGAGGAAACAGCTAGAAGAAATATGTCAGTTATCACAACGATTGCTAGACTTCCCTAAAGGTCTCATTCACATGTTACGCTAACCATAGTAGATAGAAAACAGAGCTCTTTAGTCAGGGTTAATCTTGATGGCTAATCTAACTGGATTGAGTAAAGGATCGAGTAGGTGTGTCATAAAGGGCCTTTCCAGAGACAATTAGATCACAAGAGAAGAGACCTACTCAGAGGAGTAATCCTTTGGTGGATTTATTGTGTGATGACATTATTGCAAAATGGCAAATGGTAGTCATGAGGTTTAGTTGGAGAAGTAAGTGGCTGGGGGTGTTTCTTTCAGGGACCATATCTTTCCTTGCCCCTTCTCTGCTTCCTGGTTGAGGCTTTGATAACTAACCTCTCTCTTCTATATAGTCCATACCATGAAATGCTCACAGGTATTAAACTATGAGTCTAAACAAATATTTCTTCATTTTAGCTATTCTTCTTGGGTATTTAGTAACAAAAAGAACAACAAAATCCATTTGGCAATTATACCGTCCCATAAAGAGGTGGAGTGGGTAACCTGTTTCTCCTGAATCTGGGTTGGAAGTTTGACTCCCTCAGATCAAAGACTACGAACATGTCAGAGAACAGCCACCTGTTTCTTAATCTTGGGCTAACCTGAAGGAACTATCAAATATGTTT
The DNA here is from genome assembly GCF_903995435.1 of Acomys russatus. Classification (NCBI taxonomy): domain Eukaryota; kingdom Metazoa; phylum Chordata; class Mammalia; order Rodentia; family Muridae; genus Acomys; species Acomys russatus. Next base: position 10,274,580 of record NC_067153.1, read on the forward strand.
CTCAAGTATCTGTGGAAGGCAAAATTAGCTCCCCATTACTCCAAAGGTATCCAGATTTTAACCTCAGAACCTGTAGACATCTTACTCCAAGCATGCTCTAAATTATAAACTTGGGAACCGAGACCATTTTGAGTGACTGGCTCTCACTCAGTTTATTGCAATCACAAGGAGATAGGCGCATCAGCGTAAGAGTTGCCAGTGTAGAATCTTCAACTTTCTGTCTCTGGCTTCTTTAGTTACCATTATACTATGACTTCCACAACTTTAAGGTAATAAAGTTGTGTGGTTTTAAGCCACTAAGTTTGTGGTAATAAATTACAGCAGCAATATAAAACTAATATACTGTGCAAAATCACCAAGTTGCCAGAAAACTGGCCAAGTGACCACAGCCACATGTCAGAAGCCAGTGTAGATTAACTATGTTGGCACAGACCAGAAGAACCAATCAGACTGTCCACAGAAAACATGTACTATAATAATAAACAGTTTTTTTTATTATTAGGAGTGATTTTGAGGTTTACTTTTTACATATTGGGGGTGGTTTCTTATACATAGATAGCCACCTGACAAATCTATCTTAATGTTCAAAATCAAAAAGTGAAATAAAATAGAATTTACATTCAGTTACTTAGAAATGAATTTTGGGGCCAATGACATGGCTCAGCAGGTAAAGGTGCCTGTCACCATGCTTGATGACCTCAGATTGAGCTCGGGGACCCACATGGAGAGAATCAGCTCCTTCACATTACCCTCTGACCTTTGACACATACTGTGGCACATGTGCACTATAACACACACACACACACACACACACACACACACACACACACACACACAAAGACCCCAACAGAAATCTGAGCTTGCTTCTGTTTCTTTACCTAGAAGGCCTATCTTAAGAATATGAGCATATGACTCAAATCATCATGTTTCAGAATCCATATTTTCAAAATAAAATGCAGATGAGAATGCTTAGCATAGGGGGCTGTTTTGAGAAATGAGAAATTTACAAAGATTTTATGTTCACATGGCATTCAGAAAGTACTGGGTCCAATGAACCAAGTGGAAAGGAGATGGGAGAAAAGTCGATGGCTATATGAACATTTGCAGTAGCCCTGAAGTGTAGAGATAGTTATCACTATTTTGCATGGGCCTATCTTATTTCAGGGGTAAATTCTATTTTGCCTCAGACAAGCAATCAGCAACTCCAGATCTCCAATTGTGCATTCTCTGGCTCTATGGTCTTTTTCTCTTTCTTTACCAGTTGGCCTACAGATACTTGTGCTTCAACTATTTGGAGTAAGGCAGCTTTCAGAAAGCCAAATCCTGAGGTCTGGTGAGGTGTCAAACTGGTGAAGGTCATCTACTACTCTTGCAGAGAATCTGTGTTCTTCTCATCTCACAAGAATTTATAACTTCTGTCATCTTCTGAATTTTCAGGGCACTCCATACCTAGAGCACACATATAGACTAACAGGCATACACAAATACACATAAACAAAAATAAATTAAAAATTTTAACAAGGGTACACCTAGTTCCAGCAGCAATTCTTTTATAGTGTTTTATTGCCCTATGGACCACTTTCAAAATCCCAAAACAGCTTGTCTAGTTTTTCAGTACATAGATTTTTTGCTTCCTGATGCTTTCCCAATGCTCTCCTCAGACTACACTTAGATGTACCCTTTGGTCAGCTTGTTAGGCTCTTGGCTCTTCTGAAATCTTGGTGATGGCAGACATCCCTCCTAGATACATTCTTTATCTTCTTGGATTAGATAACACTCACACATCCTTTCCTTCAGTTTTGTAACTTTTTTCCTTACCTGGTTACTTAGACTGTTTTATAATATCTAGGCTTCCTAGTTACTGTTTTATTGCTGTGAGGAGACACCATGACCAAGGCAACTTATAAAAATAAAACATAGGCGGGGGGCGGGGCTTGCTTACAGTTTCAGAAGATTAGCCCATGGTTATGGAGTGCTGGTAGGTAGGCAGGCCAACTGGCTTGTACTGAGAGCTTACATCCTCATCTGCAGGCAGCACACAGAGTAAGGCTGGACCTGGTGTGGTCCTTTAACACCGCAAGGCCTACTCATAGCTACACACCTCTTTAGAAAGGTCCCCTGGAGTGGGGGACCTGGGGACACTCAGAGGAAGGACAGCAGGTTGCCAAGAAGAGACTTGATACCCTATGAGCATATACAGGGGGACGTAATCCCCCTCAGGAACAGTCATAGGGGAGGGGAATAAGGGGAAAATGGGAGGGAGGGAAGAATGGAAGGATACAAGGGATGGGATAAACATTGAGATGTAACAAGAATAAATTAGTAAAAAAAAAATTTAAAAAAAAAAAAAAGAAATGCTGTGCCTTCTAGTCCTTACCAAATAGTTCCACCAACTGGGGATTCAAACGCATGAGCCTATGAGGGCCAGTCTCGTTCAACCCACCGCAGTATTTACATTAACTTTCTCATCTTTTCTCTCTTATTCCTTACCTTGGAAACTTCATGTTGTTGAACTTCCTTGTCTCTGTTTGACTTAAGAGATTTTCCTTTCTGGGATCTGTCCCCACTACAGCAATTATCCCTTAAAACAGTCATAGGGGAGGGCAATAATGGGAAAATGAGAGGGAGGGAAGAATGGGAGGATACAAGGATACAAGGGATGGGATAACCATTGAGATGTAACAAGAATAAATTAATAAAAAAAAATTTAAAAAACTACATGTATACTTACAAGCTTTATTAACACACACACACACACACACACACACACACACACACACACACACACACATTGTCCATTGCCCCGGGGTGGGCAGCTAATATGAGGTGATGGTTCCGTTTAATTCTGTCAACAGTATGGAATGGTGATCTAGGTGTAGAACCTAGAAGGAGATGGACTGGAAGCATGCTGACACTTTTCCCAAACAGTAATTCGGTATTCTTTGGCACCCTTTCCATGCACTCCTCTTTCTCCCTAAGCTAGTAATGTCAGACTTCTGCTACTACTGAATTGTCAGTTCTGTGGATGCAGCATAAGGCTTCCTTATGACACATTCATTAACACCCTGATATTTCAGAAGTGTTGTATGGTAGATATTCATTCCTTCTAGTTTTAATTTCTTAAATAATTTTTCATGTTTTGCAGAGTATTGATTCTAAATATCCTTAATAATTTTTATTCCATTTAACCAAGTCTTCATAAGGCAGATCTGCTTACAGGGACTCTCCATGGGTCAAGGACCCAGCTTCTTTTGTGCTTTTCCCTGCTTAGGCTAAGTCATCTCTTCGGAATGTCATGAGAGGACATTCAATCCTTTGTTAAGAGACTTGACCAACCTCAATTATTTTATTCTGCCTATGTCTGCTGAAAAATTCCAGGGAACAACAGACAGAATCACATGGGATTTTGGCTTGAACCAAATAAAACCAGCATGGAATGTAAAAAGCAAAGATAGTTTGTCAGAGTGGTAAACTTAATGTCACAAGTATGAAACATAATCATTTTAGTATGAAGTTTGTTCTTATTTAAATGTCCGATGTGTTGTGCATTTTATATGTTATGTAAACTTCTTTGGTTAGTATGAATAAGGATCTTAATGGTATAAATCATAATTTCTGTCAATAATATGCATTATTATACATATATTTTCATATGTATTATTAGTCATATATTATAATATGATAATAATTACAATAATATATATAATAATATAATAATATTATGTAGCTTATTTGAGTTCTATTAATAGAGTACATTAATTTCCTGTAATATAGTGGTGTGAAGTGCATCTGTTAGATAATTTTTTTCTTTTCTTTGGATTCCATAGTTTTCAATTCTATAATATCCTCACTGGAACCACTCATTTCTACTCCCATTTCCTTTTCCCATACCACTGCAGTAAAATTTTAAGCTTGAAATTTGGAATATTCTTAGCATCCAAGGTATAAAACATGGCAAAAACCAAGACTTTGTTTGTGTCCACAAACTGGAATTACTCAAAATGTAGAATCTTCAAGGCTGACAGGCTCTCAGTAGTACCTGGCAATCTTTCCATTCTATAATGGCTAACAGCTTTATAAACTTTTCTTTCTTGGGGAATAGCTTCAACATTGACAGGAAAATAGAGATCACCAGATGCAAACATTTCCCCTACCCTAGAGCATGAAAGTGCACATGGCAGCATCCACCCTTCTTTTCCGTGTATGTAAAGTCGGTCAGTGTGCGCAAGCTGCATGGCATCTATGGATGAACTTTCCCTCAGATTCCTCCATTCATTCTTGATGAGACCTACTAAGCAACTCCACTGTGTATCCATTACATTTCTTAACATTCAACCAGAAAAGATAACAGTAAGTGAAGTAAGTCAGTCTCAGAAAGAAGCATATTGCAAGCTTTCTCTCAATGTACAGCATCATGTATGCATTAGGGACATGAAAGTATAAGTGAACCTGGGGATTAAAGGGGATCAGTGAGAGGGGTGAGAAAGGGAGGCAGTAGGATATGGAGAGAGATATGCTCAATGTCTTTTATATACTTGGATTAGACAAAATTAACTTTCCAAATAAGCAAATGAACCCATCTACACACACAAGTATCTCAACTATTTGGACCAGGATTTTCTGTACTATTGATGAGTACAGGATATAAAAGTTGTTCAGGAATGCATGGAGCCCAAGGTAGTAGTTTTGTTTTGTTTTGTTTTTGTTTTTTAATTTTTTAAATTAATTTATTCTTGTTACATCTCAATGTTTATCCCATCCCTTGTATCCTCCCATTCTTCCCTCTCCCCCCCACCCCCCATTTTCCCATTATTCCCCCACCAGCCAAGGACAATACAGGCGGTATACTTTAAGCCCCTACCCAGATCTAGCCAACGGTCAGAACATTCTCCACAGTTGAGTGGAGAGTGGGATATGACTTTCTCATGTACTCTGGTGCCTCACATTTGACCATGTCCCCTGGAAGGGAGACCTGGTGGCACTCAGAGAAAGGACAGCAGGTTGCCAAGAAGAGACTTGATACCCTAAGGCAGTAGTTTTGAAAATGTCTGTCCTGGAGGCCAGGAATGACTAAAGAGCATGCGGGTTCCTCCTCCCTTGTTATCGCTTACCGTTGCCCAGAAGCTATGGGAGGGTGTGATCAATGCAGATATTTGGTTCCTGAGGCTAGACCAACTACTTGGCCTGGACAGTCATCTTTCCCATGACTTACCCCATTTTCTGCCCAAAGCCCTTTAAAAAGTTCCCGGACTCACATCTCACTAACACCCTATTTCCTGGGATCTGTTGCCGAGCTCTCCCTCTTTCTTTGTCCTAAACCCCCACCTATGAATTTATGTTTTTTCTAAAACTTACACTGCGAATTCTGTGAATTGTGTTCTTTGAGTTCATGAGATAAGCCGGTGACTTTAAAAGCTTTGTGCGGCATGTCTGGAATCCTAACTCCTGAATTAAAAGCCAGCCCAAGCACTAAGAAAGGTCTTGTCACTCTCAAAGACACCTAAAATCTCCCATATCACCATCAGTTTCAACTTCTGTTTCAGGTTTCAATTTTGTAGTCATCCTTGTTAGCCAAGACATTAGCAGTTTTGGCTGGGATTATTTCAGTTCTCTTGAGTGACCTCCTCTCTTCCAGTGTGACCCTAGAATCTATTTCCAAGACAGCATCTAGAATCATTCCATCAAAAATATAAATCAGGTTATATACTCTTGGCCATACATTGTCTTCTCATGTTGTCTTCTCATAAAAGCCAACGTTGTTGCACTTGCAGGTAAACTGTGACCTCTTTGACCTCACAGCCTCTATTGTCTCTCATCTACTTCCCTGATAAGAATTGAACATGCTGACCTTGTTTGACCTTAGATTTGTTGGGGGTTGGCCTGCTGCTCTGTGTGTTCAGACTATGAATTCTGGGTCCCCGAGATCTGGGCAGAGGAGATAGGTAGGCGGAACTTCTGTTTGGTGCTTGGGAGCTCAGGTGGGCATCACAAGAGGAAAAGAAGGAAGGAGAAGTAGAGAAAAGACATGGTGATTAAGAACTGTCATGAAAGAGCAGAAACAGTCCAGGGATCAATATGGAAAATAACTTGGGACATGTGGCTGGGAAACGCTCAGACAAGTATAGGGCATTAGTATACATGGATATCTGGCCAGTTAAGATGAATAAAGCTTACTAATAAATCTACCAAGTTTCTGTGTCATTTATTTAGGAACTAGAGCGACACCATCATTAAATAGAAAAGGCCCCCCAAAATATAACATATCCTTTCATTGGCCAACCCCCAAAGTGTATTATTCACATTTGCCCTGTCCTTTGCTTATTTCAGGCTCAACATTTTTGTTCTCTCTGAGTCTACCTGATCTCTTTATTCAAAGTTGCCTGATACCATTGACTATTCTCTATCCTTTTCCCGCTACTTACGCTCTCCCATTAGTGTCTATCACTATCTAACGGTCTGTATAGCCATGTCATTTGCTCATTGTCTGCCTTCTCCCAGAGGAACACAAATTCTGAAAAGATGACTTTTTCTTCTGGTGTTCAATGATGGTGTACATTTTTAAAAGTGCTTAACAAGGGGCATTACAAAGGAGCACCATTGTTGGAAAAAGAAACTGAAGCATAGTCCTAAAATCTCAGCTGTGTGGAAATTTGTTCTTATTTCTCACCAGTCCCCAAACACTCCTCGACACAGCAGACACACCCGTTTAGGGGTAGATTCATTCCCTGTCAGCTGGTAGCTCTGAGAGGGGTGGGAAATGTCTTGCATTCTACTCCTTTTTGTTTTCTTTCATTCGAGTGTCCCCCTTTCTGTCTCTTTGTCTTCCCTGGAGATGCAAAGGGACTGACTGAAAGGTTGGCAAGTTTTCCAGGGAAAGCTGGCAAGTAGAGCTCTTCCCACTCCCAGCTGTCTGCCTGCCTGAAGGGAGTCTGCTCTGGTAGACACTGTGGAAACTTGCTGGGGAAGACATTGGGTTGCCTTCGCCCACAGACTGATTGGGCGAATGCATCTGCTTCAGCATCCTAAGGCTCTCAGTCAGGAGGTCTCTCTCTGTGGTCCTCCAGTTGCCCTCTTCTGATCTCCATTTACATTGCTCTGTTGTATTTCAGAGTTAGTTTAGAATTAAAGAGGGGAAAGTATCTAACAGTCTTCTCCTCAAATGCCAATGCTATTTTCTACATTTTACAGCAGGGCCTTAGAAACTGCTTTTGCTAAAAAGCATCTAGTCATTTGGGCCCCAAAGACACTAAAAGCAGCAGGAAAGCCCAGTACCTCTCCTCTCATGTGTCTCTGCTTTACTCTTTAGAGGTGTATCAGTCCCTCAATGAGTATCTATCTGCAAACAATGATGCTCATTCAATTTCATTCTCCATCAAAGTATGAAGACTGGAGACTTTGTCCTACACCCACAGTTATCCTATATTCCAGGAACAGGAAAACCTCCCAGGACAACCCCTATCACCAAGTGTAATTGCATAGTATGAAGAGGCTGCACTGTGTGGCAGGATAGTCATTACCTTATAGGAACAAAGTGATGACCTTCAAGCAATAACAGCAATAAGTTGTTCTTACTATCCTACGGAACTGGAACTGAGACAGGGAGCTAATAGACCATACTTTGCCTCACACTGACTTATTGTGCATGACTTTTTCACCTTATCCCAACTCTTCTTTTATTTAAACATTTAAACTTAAGGCTCATGTCAGTATCCTAAAGATGGACATGAAGCCATGAGACCCCTTTGTTTGTTCACCTTTGCAATTTTAAAAACTTTTAAAATATTTTTAAAGATATTGATTGATTTTTTAGGTTGAGTTTCTCTGTGTAGCTCTGGCTATCCTGCAACTCACTATATATACCAGGGTGGCCTTGAAATCAGAGATCTACCTTCCTCTGCCTTCTGAATTTTGGATTAAAAGTGTGTGCCACTGTCAGGAACCATAGGACCTTGCCTGACCTGCCCCAGTGGCTGAGAGGCCCTGCTGGCTGAAAGCCACAGCTGTCTGCATACTTGAGATAATTATTCTGCCTGGCAACCACAAAGATCCAACCTGACCTTGAGAAAGAGAACATTCGGTGTATCGAGACTTCTGTATAGTCGCCCCACTCCACACCTGCTGTCCTTGGGCCTGGCCCAGAAGATTTTGTAACTTTCCACTGCATTCCTTCCCACCCCCCGCCCTCTCAGAAGCTTACTATAAATTTGGATACCCCCTTACAATAAACGGCCCTCGATAAGCAAAGTTTTCCTGGGCTCGTGCCTCTCTTTTGCCCAATTCACAGGTCGCGACCCTCCTCACCACTCCACGAATAACTGAACCCGCAGGTCGGGAACATGCCACCGTGCCGGACTAGTGACAATTGTCAATTCATAAACATGCTGTTCTAGCTGTGGTTATTAGTTTCTGATTCCCTTGAGTTGAGAAGTAGCTACTCTTAGAATTAATGCATTTTCCTGAAGAAACAAGTGAATGGCCCTCTGTGGTTGTATTCGCCACATCCAGTGCAGAGTGAAGGATACAACTGGACTTTCTGTGGTCACATATATGTGTGCCTCCTATGTTGAAATGTAGATAACAAAGTGAAGAAAATGCTAAAAATATAAAATTAAGAAGAAAGCCACATCCAAGGGAAATCCTGATTTCCTCTTTGGAAAATCAAATATTATATAATATCATAATGATGTCCACTATTTTAAAATTTTCACAGATTCAACTTAAATTAAAATCAATTCCATCCAAAGCCTAGAATTTTTTTTAAAAGGAATCATTATAAAAATGGAATTAGGCTCAGAATCCATAACAAATGAAAACTTTTTTTCCCTTGGGGTTTTATGACTATGTAATAGTCATAAAATGCATTTTACAGTATTCACTGGAGACTATTAAATGTTACACTATTTTATAGACAATTCCAATCAGTATACTGATTTACATGTAAAGGAAATGTTGAGTCATTACAGTTTAGAAGGAGAATGTCTGGCACAGTTAAAAACTGAAACTCTAAGGTTTAGCCAGCTTCATTTTGTAAAGACTTACTAACTACTAAGCATAAAGCATGGTGCGAAAACATGGAGACATCCAAAAGACAATCAGAATCAGTGTCCACGTCTCTTCCACTTAAGTTGGGGAGAAAGACATGGATTCAACTGATTAGGTATGTGCCTTTCTTCTGAGGCGTGGGGGGGGGGGTAGCTTGCTCAGGTATTGGCCAAATAAAGTAGAGCTAAATTTGAGTTTCAGAATACTGAAGCTCGGGCTGGCAAATGCTCTGAAGTATCCAGGAATGGGCCAAATTATGTGGTAAGTAAAAACCAAACTATAACACAAAGTGCCTTGGAGAATTCCAAGATCTATTGTTTTGAGATGTGGACTTTAATCACCATAAATTAAAATACCAGGGATAAACAATCTGGTCATCACTAGGACCAGGTATGGAATAAGGACAAGATGAAAGAAAATGGAATATTCATGACTGTTGCAGAGAGCAGGATGGCCAGCTGGTGACTCATTTCTGGTGGCTGCTGGCCATGTCTATTGTGAGTGTCATGTCTGAGTTAGAGAACAGCAGCAGGCAGCAGATCATCAGGGTGCAGAGAAAAATGTGGGTTCTGTGAAATCACATAGGTTAGATACTATTTTCAGCAGTCTCATCTTTGAAGCTTGGAATTCTCCCAGAAGCTGACTGTTATAAAAAGGGTGTCCTAAAAGAAGCATAAACTTACCCATACACATTTTAACTGACTGTATTTGCTGTTTTAATGTGACAATATTGTCTTTAGGCTTGAGGGTAAAGCCAGATCTTCTGGAAACACTAGAAATGAGGAAGAGAGCAGAATTTCCAAAGGTAAAACTAAAATATTGCTTCCATACTTCAAAGGAGCTGGTTCTACAGTAGCAAAAGTTGTGAAAGGAAAAATTGGTATATCAAATGCAGTACATCAGAAGATTATGAGAAAGATAAAAGAACAACCACAAATATAAAACACAGTCGGCTGCTAGAGGAAAGCTCTGAGCCAGGCAGATAGAAACCTGAATCCTAGTTAATCTACTTAGTACTTTTGTAGTCTCTGGTAAATTCAATAATCTGATTGTCAATGACAAATCTGAAATTATGATCCATGCCTAATAATTTGAATGTCAATGGAAAGGTAGAAGATTTTTATGGTTAATAGATAGTTAATTATTTTGAGGTTTGAGAGAATGGGCATTTCAGTTGTGAAAACTGGAAGCTAAAATAATGACTAGAGAGGACATAAAAATAATTAACACATCTAGTTGTACCATCAGCATAAATGTCCGAGGGATATAAGAGACATAATCAATAAAAGAAAATGGAGAAATCAGATCTGTGAACATAAGCATATTTGATAAAAATAGCCTGCATGAAGGAAAGAATATAGAGAAATATAAATCAATATGTGATTTAACAATCAGAAGGACAATCTCCTTCAAAATTAAAGTTAAGGGCAAGACCTAGAGCTAGCCATGGTTCCACAGACAGGAGTCTTGAGTCCATGCACACTTGTGTCATTTACTGAACTGTTGTGCCTTCACTGCACTGCGTTCAAGTTTTCTAAAGCAACCGATGACTTTTATTCCGTTTCCCTTCTAGAAAACTTCCATCCTTTGATTCTCAGGAAATGATTCTCTCTGGATTCTCACCCTTACTTCAGCTTTGACGGCTTCTTTGCTTGGCTGCCTCTTATCTGCTGTTGGTGTTTGCCTTGGCTCTTCTCTTCCCATATGCATCTTGAAAATGCTTCCAGTCTCTTAGCTTCCATTTGCGCTTGAATGTTGGTAAACTCCAACAAAAATCTCTTGGTGAACTCTTTGAACCCTTTTCTAGAACCCTGGCATCAGCTGGATTAGCTAGCAGCTAGTCTAGATAATTCTCCATTCCTCAATCTTAGTATAACTATGTTATGCAGATTCCCATAATTTTAAATAGTTATATAAAAGAATGTTTTTTGTTTGTTCATTTTCATTTTGTTTTAATTTTGAGGCAAGCTTCATGTAATACAGTACAGCCTTGGACTTGCCCTGTAGCCGAAGCTATCCTTGAACTACTGACCTTCCTGGTTTTGTCCTCATGGTTTGGCACTGCAAGCGTGCACCACCACATCATGTGAGAGAATCAACTCATACAGAGAAAATGTTCACATATCCTAGATTGACCCTGTCTTCATTAGTTCCAGTCCAGCTATGGCCACCCAGGAAGACCAATGAGAGAGAAGGCCAGAGAGAATGAAGGTGATTGAACTGGGGCCTCAGTTTTTACAGGTTCTGGTCCATGGTTGGATAGCTTTGTTGCTTTGGGGATATGGACAGGTAGCATATGGCAGCAGAAAGCAAGTAACAGCAAACCCAGCTCATCTCACAAGCCAGAAATAAAACGGGATGTGAGGGATGAGCCATAGCTCTATAATCTTCTTCAAAGATGTATGACCAGTGACCTAAGGACCTCTGCCATGTCCACAGCACCATCATAGGAACAAGTCCTTGAACTTCCTTATCTAACTTACTGTGCCCAGATCCCCACAAGGTTGGATTCAACACAGCTACTGGAAAGATCAACAGCAGCCTCAATGGTCAGTTCCTGTTTCCTCTTCCAAGAGGCATCGCAAGTGAGCTTATGACACCTCCGCCCGCACCCTCACCCCTGTAAATCTGGATTCCAACCAGCCAGGAAGTAGAATGACAACACGAAGGCCCAGTCATTGTGGCCTTCCTAGGGCAACTCTTAGAGGCTCTCTACATTCCAGAGCTTGTGAAGTTGACAAAGACCTTGTCAGGCTGACCTTGCAGGTTGTCTTCTGCATGACCCTGTTTCCACAACCTCTCTTCCGTTGAATCTGATCTCTAAAGAAAATCCAACTGGCAAATTTCTGTTTCTGTATCTACTTCCAGAGAATACAGTTACAACCCACCTGTCATTAGCTGTGCTTCAGACTAGAAATCCACATGTCATACCTTCCTTACCCTTTCATCCTCCTGTTGGTAAAGGTCTGACAATTCTTATATTTCTTTCTCCCATTTTCCAGTTATGTTCTCTACTGTTCTCACCTGGCCTTCAATGTTCCAGCTTAGTTTGCACATCCATGGCAACCCTGTCATAGTAAACTTAAAGGGTATAATTTTACTCAATCAGCAGATCTATAAAAGACACTGTTCTCATCCTCACTGAAGTGCAACCTTTCAACTCCTCTAAGTGCTGCTGTAAGAGAAGACACACTGAGTGCCACCAGGTCTCAGAGGAAGGATAGCAGGCTACCAAGAAGAGACTTGATACCCTATGAGCACATACAGGGGGAGGAGGCTCCCCTCAGTCACAGTCATAGGGGAGGGGAGTAAGGGAAAAATGGGAGGGAGAAAAGAATGAGAGGATACAAGGGATGGGATAACCATTGAGATGTAATATGAATAAAGTAATAAAATAAAATTTAAAAAAAAAGAGAAGACACACTGCCACAGATCACTGCTTACTGCTTGGAATTTCTTTACTTTTCTTTCTTTCTTTTTTCTTTTCAATTTTTAATTTGTTCACTTAACATTCCAATGGCAGCCCCCTCCCTTGTCATCTTCTGGTTCCACCCTCCCTCCCTCTTATCCGTTCCCTTCTCCCCTGGTACTTAGAAAGTGGAAGCCCTCCTTCTCTAATATCTGACCTTAGCCTATCAAGTCTCATTTGCACTGCCTGTATCCTCTTCCCCTGTGGCCACCCTGCCAGGGAGAAGTGACCAAGAGGGACTACTACTTAGAATTTTTACTTTATTTAACAGACATTTAGAAGTCAAGTCTTACCTTGGCATTCAACTTCAAAACTAAACATACAATTTGACATTATATCAAAAACCCCATGGAGTCTGCCGTAAGAGAGACTGCAAATGTTTGGATAATTAATAAATGAATATTACTGAGGAAGTTAGGATGTAAACAGTGCCTAGGGCTGTTGTCTTTTGAACCTTCAGGTCAGTGCTTGTGGCTTTTAAAGAGTTTGTTTATCAAATGACTTAAAGACATCACACAGCTATGCTTCATTGTGGAAAATTAGCTCTGATACCTCCACTGTAATGGTTTAGTGGAAGTAGCTCAGGTCAGTGGGGAAAGAGAACACAGTGTAACCATTGCTCATTCCTTACTCTTGTAGCTCCAGCTTGCTGGACTTGAAAATGCTACCATCGTACCCCATATTCTGTATATGGAGCACAGACAGCTGTGGTCAATGAGTAACTAAAACAAATTTGGGGTCCATCTTTGTGATGAAATGTGGTTTGGTATTAAACTAAAGTTCTTATTCTCAAGACATTGACCTAAATGATACTTGGAAAAGACTCGCATGTGGTGTAATTTAGGCCCTGAAAAAAATTCCACCCAAAAATCTCCTCTGCAGCATTTCCCTTTCATTGTGACTTGGCTACATTTTCATTAACTTTAAGCTTTTCTGTCTTGGAATTACCTAGCCTAAGATTCTCAAATCAGAGGAAGAATGGTTGGCCAAAGTTCCTACTTCCCTTACACAAATAGTCCTTTTTAATTATAGGATTTCCAACTAAAAGGGAATCTTTGTGGTCAAGATGTTTTCAGTTTAGGATTGTGCAAACAACTGCTTCATGATTTTTGCCACAGAATCTTGTCTTCTCCCTTCTCCCTTATAATGCCGTTTCTCTTTGCTGAGCTCATCTGGAAAACACAGACAGGCTTATACATTGACCTTGATGTTCTCAGTTTAAGGTTGAGACACTTGAAAAACAGGGCATTGGCATAGATCACTGCTTATTGCTTAGAATTCCAGTACTATTGAAGAAACATTTATGGAATACTACCTGTGAGGCATCATTGAAAGTACCCATGTTTTTTACTTTCCTAAGAAGTGTGTCTGAGGGAAGACTGCAATGAATCCTAATCAATGTGCTATGTGCTATAAAGACAAGCAAAGGGAACCTTCGAAAGCAAGAAGCAAGAACTCAAGTCTGATTCTCCACTGGCGATATTGGTCTTCTTTCTGGCTGGGTGACACCAGCCCTTAGAAGAGCGATGGTGACGAACCAGCCAAGAGGTAGATGTGTTGGAATGCACAAGAAGAAAATGGCCTTCTGAGGAGGCAGGGTTTTGTTAAACTAAAGAATTCCATGTACCTTATGAGGCAATTGCAAAAGAGAGAGTAATAATGAAAATCAACATTGGTGGAATAAATGATTTCATTATAAGCATTTATAAATTTTAAACTCTGCTTCCAAGGTGATAGTGATTGTAATCATTTTTTTCTGAGTAAAGTGAAATAGAGTGGTGCACAATGAAAGGATCTGATGATTGAAAATATGTTTTAAGAGGTGGTTGGAACCACAGGAGGACTTGAGTGACAGAGTCTTAGACAGTCTGGTTAGCGAAAGTGCACATGAGAGTGAGAAAAGACAGAGGGCACACCTGCATGTAATATGCATGAAAGAAATAGGAACTCCATTAGAAAAGGGCACACTCTGATAACTGGACTCAGCTAGATAGCAAAGTTTTTTTGTTTTTTGTTTTTTGTTTTTTCTGAAAAACAGTGTGTTACCTCTCTTGCCAATCCTTAAATACTTTGATGTCCCCATTTTCCCTGATATTTGTTAGGCACAAATTTCTAGAGCTAATGAATAACAGTGGGGAAGGCCAGGTTGAGAGGCTTCCAACCCCCTCCCCCAAACTACTTTCTCCCATGCTGCATTCTGTGGCAGAAATAGGGTCAGTTATGTGTAAGAATAGTAATTCCATTGTGCAAGTAATATATGTAAGTGAATGCATTAATCATTACACACACCACAAGTAAGCCAACAGGTAGGGCGCTTTCTAATGTGAAAATCTGTTTCAGCTGGAGGGACAGTGTTAAATAATGAGTGAAAACAAGTGGTGCTCTGAAACTCTGGATATGCAAATAGGCATCCAGGAAAAGAGAAGCACAGAGAAGTGACCCCATTCCATCATCACCTGCAGTAACATAGCCTGGGATAAGAGGTCCATAGACACTAAAACCATAAAAGGAAGGGCTTTGTCTTAAAGATTTCTGTACTAGCATTAATAATATAGAAACCCTGATATTAAATACATGGCAAGAAAATAACAGCCCAAATTAGTAAGATTACACTGTCATCTCAAAGGATGGTAAATGTAGGCATTTTAAAGCACGTATATTTAAAGTTAGAAATGGTCTTAGAGACCACTGGTGATGGTCTCGGTGTGTGCACTGATATCAAGAGTTAAAGAGAGAACAGCAGAAACCTGGAAAGGAGAGCCAAGGCCTACTGCCTCCTTACTGAGTTTGTATCTGTAATGCTTGCATTAGGGGATGATACAGAAGCACATAGCTCTGGATAATTTGTTCTGAGCAATGTCTCAAAAGAATGTGCATGCATCACACTAGCATGTATCAGTGTCCTCTGGAGCAGGAGATACCCGGGCAATTGTAAGAATAAACCATGCTATTACACTAGGCATAAGAAGTAAGTGAACATCTTCATTTGCAAAATGCTAACAGAAGCAAAAACTAAACTCATCTACCTTTGCTACCTCAGCGTTAATGAGAAGACAATGAAGGAGAAAGGAGAAACCTCACTGTATCATAGAGTGTTTATTACTAAAGCAACTAGACTTTTCAGACATAGTATTACTGCTAGTTTGGATCGAAGGGATCCATCAATTGAAAGTTCTGGTTATAGATTCTACCTGTGAGGCATCTTAAAATAGATTTTGTATATTGTCAGATAACCAGAGGCATTATATAATTCAATTCCTATTAACCCAATAAACCTTTTTACATGATAGCCAGTTCACCATGTCGGAGATATGGACATGAGCATATTTAGTGCCATTGACACAAATATCTTGCCATATTCTCTAAAACATTTTAAATACAACCTAATTGTGAAGAAACAGGTAATGAATTTTAGAGTTTGAATATCGCTTTCACTGTGTCATCTTTATCTTACCAGATAAGATCCACTTTCTGGAAGCACAGTTTTAGAACTAAAGGAAGGATCTCTGCTACCTATTTTACTACATAAAGTCATGCTAATGTGTCCCTGTAATGACTTCTATTGATTATCATCTCAGTGTTGAGAAACAGGAGATTGCAAGACTTTATGATATGATGTGGTTAAATCCTATCTATTTGCATAAATTTAAAAGTATCAGAATTTTCAAGATTTAATAGCTTAAAACCAAAGAATCAAACAACCAACCAAACAACAAAATAGAGTCCAACCCAAACACCATATTTTCTTTACAACATGAGAGAATGTAGCATCACAAATAACTCAGCCCCAGCAGCACTTCTCCATGCAAATGATGAACTCAGGTCATTTTGCACCATTATCTCTGATGATTTCATTTTATTTTCTAATACTTTCATTCATCTGTAATGGATTTCTTATACCATTTATATAAAATATCAAGTTTTATCCTGTGCTCACAGGATCAATGCCTGCTTCTCAAATGAATAGTTGTAGAGAAAAGTCAAACTGATAGTGTGTGTGTGTGTGTGTGTGTGTGTGTGTGTGTGTGTGTGTGTGTGTGTAGAATGAAAGAGTCTGGGTGGTTTTCAAAATGGCCATTGTTACAGTTGCTAGAATTGAGAAGGGTATGTAATATGTAAACACTATGTTGTCATTGCTCATTTTCCTCTCAAAAATATATAATTTTTATTAAAATAGTCTTCTCTTTAAAGCAGCAAGTTAGAAAAGACCTAAAGTTACCTCTGTCTTAAAACTCATTTTCTGGACATGTGCATCAGCTTTTGCGCAGCTATGGCCTTCCAAAGCTCATCACTGAGGGATTTCCTTAAGGAAAGAGTCAGCGGTCTCAAAGTCACTGATGGGCAGAGAGAAGGAGCAACTCTCCTGTAACTTATTTTCTTGGCCTTGATGTGAGTGCTTAGCATGGTGGCATGCCTGCTCCTTGGTCCTCACTTTGTCTCTGTAGCATCTTTGGACATCATTCTGCATGCTCATTACCCGTCACTTCGTGTTTCTGTTGAGCAGATCATTGAAATACCTGACTGCTGTCTTAAAACAGGTTTCAAGGTTCTTGTTGGGATAGATAGCTTGTCAGTTTCACAGTAGTGAAACCACTGACACTTCTAAGGGAATTGAACTTAACTAGTTTATGATTTTTCAAAATTCAATGTTTCCTTTATCCTCACTAGATTGCTATAGAAATGACTTCAATAAGTGAAATTCAGATCCCTTAGGTGTGTCAATGCTTAACTCATTTTCCCTTAGTGTGCATCACTTATTAAAAATAGTGTTCCTAGCTCTTATTCAATCTTGGAATGAGCACTGTAGAGTCCACACCTCTTTCCACCCACTCCATTACAGCTTTATACTTTCTCCCCTTTCAATTGCTCACTAGTACCTCTCCTTACAATACTGAGACTAATGCAGTCATCTGACTCATTTTATGACACTGGTGATTTTCCTGCAGAGGGATAACTGTTGATTAAATATTTTCCACTCTTTCCACATTTCCTGGTTCTGAATCTCTTGTTTCCCTGACTTAAAGCAAAAAATATTGCGTGGTTAAAGTACCATACTCTATTTCAAACCAGTATGCCACTAAATTTTTGCTATTGGAATATCATTTAAAAACAATTCCAAGGTTTGAATAATATTCACATGACCAAAAATGAGGTAGGTGTCTTCTCAGTTAGGTGATAATTTTACTGTGCTGTTTTTAAATTAAGATTTCTATTACCACACTCCTTTAGAAATTACTTTTATTTTTTTAGAATATAATTGTATAATTTCTCTCTTTCCTTTCTTCCCTGAAAATCCTCACATATACCTCTCCTGGTTCTCTTTCAAAGCTGTGGCCTATTTTTTTTTTATCAGTTATTGTTACATACGTGTATGCATATGTACATTCTTAAAAGTATGTATGTTAATTGTATGTATTTTACTACACTCCTCATAGACACAGAATATCTACACTTATTTCTAAACATTCTCAAATGTACCAATCTCTCTTTATATCCACACATAAATATATGAAAATACATTTGAGTTAATTGTAACATCTACGTTTTCCACCTTGAGAAACTATATCCGTTGGTTGTTGTTAAATAATGGTCCTTGGTGGAACTCAGAGCAACCCTGTTTCTGAGATAGATACATCTCTGAACAAAGGACAGAAGCAGAAATGGCATTAACTCAGATTTTTAGTTCTAGTATTCAATGCATTTCTCTAGCTATTGGGTGTATGAGACAAGTTCACAGAATGACTATTGGCACCGTAGTGATTAGGTAACTGGAGTTGAGCACATCTCAGTGAGGTATTCACCATCAAAAGATGCACTCATACTGTGAACGTGGGACAAGAACTTTTCAAATATGGGTGTTATTTAGCTATCTCTTATAAATCCATGTGTGTGTGTGTGTGTGTGTGTGTGTGTGTGTGTGGTTCTTATCAAAGCAAAAGAAATACGTGTACTTCTACAAAATTATCACTTTAAAATCCAAAACCAGATATGAATGTATGAAAGGGACTTATAGTGAGGAGGAGAGGTTCTGGGAGTGGGAAGGAGATGAAAGCAGGTCGGGTGACAGTAATCAGAGCACACTGCATCCATGTATGAAATGTTGGAGCACAGATTCGGTAAATGATATTTTAAAATATTTGAGATATAAATCCTGACACTCCTGGTCACTTTGATGAGTCTGTGTGATCCTCCGAAGCTTTGCGATCCTACTTGCTTTAATGCAGTGGTCAATCACATTTAGTTATCAGTCTCTGCTGCTGTGTTAATGTATCTTACACAGTAACCTCAGGTCTGGAGTTCTACTAGTTGTGTACCAACCTTGAGGACAAGGGATTTTGATGATCTATGGAACCAGGGTCCTGGCTTTTTACACAGCCTATAGACTTCCTTTCAGAGAGCACAGGGCCCTTGATCAGGGAACTTAGATACCTTCCTCTCTAATTCAAGCTATGTTTCAGATGATTAACACATCCTGTTCCTCCTCCTCCTCTTCCTCATCCTCCTTCTCTTTCTCCTCCTCCTCTTCTCCTTCCTCTTCCTCCCTCTTCTTTCCTTTTCCATCCAGAGTTCCTGAACCTCGAGTAGTAGTTTCTCTCTTTCTGCTTCTCACTTTACTAAAGTCTCTAGGCTTTTTACCGCCAAGTGTTGGTCATTTGCATAAGACAAAGTGAATATAAGGAGAACACAGCCAAATTGCCCTGTCAAACACATCACTACAGAAAGTATTACCAAGCCCCAAAGTATTATCATTTTCATTTGAGCTGAAATACAGAAGATAAGTGGTTGATGATATCTCCAGTTTGCTTAAGAAGTAAACTATCCATCCTCCAGTTCTTGGAAATAAGTGGAAAGAACTGGCAATGCTGATCAGATTTTTATTTAGAACCTCAATGCTAAGGGCCATTTCCTAAATTTAGTAAGATTCAAGCTTTTTTTTCTCTTAAATCAGAGGAAGACACACTCCGAGGAAATGACATATATTTGTATGCCTTTCTATTGTCAGCCCAACAGTGATAGCTACAAATCAGATTAAAGCAACAAAGTTCTGCAAAGTGAGAGAACAGAGCTTTCATGGCTGTGAGATGACTCTGCACATAGAAGGGCAGGCAGAGTGAGCCTGATGACCCAATGTGATCAGTGAAGGACCAAATGGACTCCTACATTTACTCCCGACGTTGTCTAACCTGCACACACCAACCTTGATCGTGTGTGTGTGCACACACACATGTTCACATACATGTGTGTGCACACACACATGTTCACATACACAAACAATAAATACAATTTTTAATGCTCTACTCTTCCGCAGAGGTGAACAACGAAACTTTCCTTCTTTACATCAAGTTTTTTGTTGCACTTGGGAAAATATTGAGCATAAATGTTTATTCAAAATTGAGATAAATTATTTGGTCTATGTTAAAAGTCCTTTCTTTGCTCCATGATTTAAAAATGGTTGATTTCTATTTTATTTTAGCTCTATTCTGAAGAATCAAGCATTATAGTTACATCCCTGCTGTGTTCAGCACTTATTGTAGCAAAGTGGCCAGCATTGATGCAGAAGCAGCCTTTGTTTAGAAAGTGCTACGTCCTGCAAATTTTTGGATGGAATGGAGTGTTTCAATTTGGTGCAGTTCCATACCTTTCATAGAAAATACATGAAAACTTTGGGTTAGATTCAGATTCTGAGTATTATGTAATCTGCAGAGCAATTTAGCTATGACTAAGTCTTAGTGCACCCCATGATACCTCTTCTCTACTTTAAAAACAAATAAAAATAGTAACAATTTGCTTTGAGATGCACCTTTGACTCTTTTACTCGCTTTTTCAACTTCTCAAGGGGGCTTTAATAAACTTATCTTAATACTTTAGGAGTCCTGAATCTAATTTTATCAAACAGTAAAGAATCACTACCTATACTTTTGTGGAAGATCTGTATTAAAAATATTTATGAAGGTGGATGGATTTAGTGATTTAGAAGATGCCACCAGTGAACCTTCTTTTTCAGCCATGTTCAGTCTAACATTATGACTTAGAAATTTAAGGTGAGAGCGGCGGCATGGCTCTATAATACCAGCGCTCAGGGAACTCGAGTGGGAAGTTCAGAGAAGAGATGGCCTCAGAAAAAAAGCTTGTCTCAAAACAAACATAAGCAAACTATCAGTTAAAAACAATCATTGGGAAGCAAATACATTTTTTTTTCTTTTTTACAAAGGCTGGAGAGATGCTTTAATGGCTTGAAGAGCTTGTTGCTCTGCACACACCCTGAATTCAGTTCTCAGCACCCACATTGGACATCTCACAAGTGCCCATAACTCCAGTTCCAGAGCTTCTATTGTATTTTTTCTGGCTTCAGGAGGAACCCAAACATATGTGGAATACACAGAGACATAGGGCAACACACACACACACACACACACACACACACACACACACACACACGTTCAAAAAAAGAAAACAAAATAAAAAGTAGTGGAATATGATGCCTAATGATGTTCTTCCATATTCATAGATCAGTGCCTTGTTCAACCATCATCAAAGAAACTTCTTCCTGTAGCAGATGGGAACAAATAGAGAGACCCACAGCAAGATATTATAAAGAGTGAGAGATCTTGAAACACTCATCCCTAAATGGGATGTCACCCTCAAATCCATCCCCTCAGAGTACAGGGAACTGGGCAAAGAGAAGGTAGAAAGAATATAAGAACCTGAGTGAATGAGGGCATCAGGAAAACA
Organism: Acomys russatus; assembly: GCF_903995435.1. Lineage (NCBI taxonomy): Eukaryota > Metazoa > Chordata > Mammalia > Rodentia > Muridae > Acomys > Acomys russatus. The sequence goes on from NC_067153.1 coordinate 10,295,824, forward strand.
AAGCCCTCTAAGTCAACACAAGCAGAGCTCTTATGAACTCACAGAGCCTGAGGCAGCATGCACAGTTCCTGCACAGGCCTGCACCACATCCTGTGTGCTTAGATTATGGCTTCTACTTTAGTGTTTTATGAGATTCCTGAGCACGTGAACAAATGATTTTCTGGCTCTTTTTTTAATTGTTTTTAATTTTTTACATAGACACTTATATCATTACACATATATACAATAAACTACCTACAGCAAGAAGTACAAAACAATCAGGAATTATATCCATAGTGTTTTGGCTATTTGTATTTGGCAACCTTGAAGAAAACATTTTTCCTATCTTGCTGGGTCTAAAATTCTGACTGTAAATCAATATCTATCATAGCTCATCTTTATCAACTTAACATATCTCTCTAGGCCTAAAAACATCTTAACCCCCAAACAACTAAGCTTAATTGTAAAACTAAACTATCTGGTCTTCAATTCCATCAGAGACTTGAGAAGGAATAAAATTAATTACCTGAATAGATAGGAAGTGCAAGTTAGCAGCTTCCAAAATGAGAAAAATGACAGAGACAGTTTGCTGCCTGATCAGTCACCCAAAACTTTGCAGCATAATCTTCAACCTTCTGGCACAGTATATCTGACAGACATAGTGGTGAAACAGGAACTATTAAGGATTTGCTTACACAGTCTTGGTCGAGTTTGGCCGTAGACTCTGCCTGCATGCAAGCTTGTGCATTTTTAGGTAGATACCTGTCTGTGATTGAAACAAAGACATTTTTCCCAGAGGCTTGTTTGCCACATTTGAGGCCATCTCCATAAGGAAGTTCATTGATGCTCATCATCTTCTTTGAGGTAGGCTGGGTGTTGCCAGGAGTTAACCTGCCTTATTGTCAAAGAATCTTCAAAGTAATAAAAACATCTTCAAATGCCATATTCTGTAAGTCTCTGAGGTTTTTGAAGACCTTATCTAACTATCTTACCTTGTTTACCTATAGAATTATATCTATCTGTTAAACCTAGGATGTATATTCTTGTGATAAAAATAGACTAGTAATTGACATGACCATGATTTGATCACCTAACAATTAACTTGTATTACTTAATTATCCTAAGCAGCCTATAATATCACTTTCAAAGTATTGGAAGTAAACTTTGTACTATAGTTGAGTTGTATGTACTTCATATTAGAGTAAAATATATATATATATAATAAGTAAGAAAAATAATTTTAAATTTGAATTCTATAACAATGTATCAAATTAAACTTATTTTGCATCAATAGATAAAATTCTGTACCAGTGAATAAAAAAAAACCTTGTAACAAATTAAGGCATTAAGTTGAGGAGTAGATTCAATAATCTACTTTTTGTCCTATTATCCCTATATATTTCTATATTCCCCCTTGTTTCTTTTCAACCCCTATCTCCAAACATAAGAAAGAAAGATAAAAAAAAAAAAAAAGAGACATCCCTGAGTCCAACCTTGTTTTCTCTCTGAATAAGACCAATAATAACTTATAACCAACTCTCAATGAAAAGAAAGCAACCAAAAACCTACCCAACTCCCCTTAAGGGAAATGGGACGTCATTATCTTATGATTTCTTCTAGCTGATTTGGGGTGAATAATACCTTTGGTTTTCTAATTCTTTTGAGTCTTTTTTTTTCTTTGTTTTGTCCTGTCTGACATGAATGTAATAGTTTATTATCTTATATTTTATTTTGTATTATTCTGTTTTATATAAAAATGAATGAATGAATGTACTCATGTAAAAAAAATCACAATTTATCAAAATTGACTCAGTATAAAGTTTTAAAAAAATCTGAATAGTCTTATATGTAGTAAAGAAATGAATCCATGCATTATAAGGAAACTCCAAAGAAATATGACTCAGCCTAAATGATGTTATTGGTGAATTATGTTAATATTTAAGGTGAAAAATGCCACTAGTTCACAGAGTCTTAGGATACTAGCACTAAAAGTATTAACAAAAATCGCAGACCAATATCCTTTATTAACACAGACAAATAAAAGAATAACCAATTGTATAAAAGTATTAGCAAGATAAATCCAGATGTATATAAAAAATATGATACACCATCACCAAATGAGATTTATCCCAGGAATTCTAGCCCATCGTAACCTTCACAAGTCAGTCAATGAGACAGACTTGTTGGCCCAGCCCTGTAATTCCAGCAATCTGGAGACAGAAGAGGAATAGTTCAAAGTTCATTTTCGAGGCCCATTTAGGTTACATAGGACACTGTCCCAAACTAACAAAATGAAACAAAGTCAATCAATAACATTTTGCATGTTAACAAAATATAAAAAATAAATAAATAAAAATCTCCAGCCAAGCTGCATCATGTTCCTAGAGAACGACCAATGATCATGTTAAGAAAGAAGCCCGCTAGAGAAAAAGTTTAATGTAACAAACATACCCATGATTGCAGTCAGTAACCAACTGGTTTAATCAGATTTTTAAAGTGTCAATCATTCTGACAAAGCAGTGATTTATGAACCAGAGAACAACCTAGGATCCGATAGAGTCCATAGCAGCCTTAGCTGAATTTAGTTGTAAGATATTTGGGCTGAACTCAGCAGAAATGTGATGGTCAGTACTCATTCCTGAAAGTCGTTTCATTTGTATTGTCTGGCACTAGCTTAAACTAGCTTTAAAGGACACCTCACTGAGTCTCTGAGCAAAGTCAAGGGTTCACTACCAGCTCAGGGTCCCATAAAACCAGGATTCTACTCGACTCCACATGCCCACTGATCTGTACCAACACATTGCAGATTTAGACAGTCTCCTGTGCCAAAGGCAACCATCCTATTTTTTGTCTGTTTGTTTGTGGTTGCACTGAACGTTTTCCCATGGTCAATGACCCCTGCGACCCAAAGAGAAGCAGGTGAGTCTGAGGTTAATGCAATATGGAAGTGTTTAAGAGGATTTTCACAAGCCAAGGAACTCTTCGACGGGTTGGATCTGCTGAAATGTTGAGTCCTGTTTTCCATGGCATGGTAGAGCTGATGTTGTCACTCTGTGGTCCGGAGCAGGGAAGCTGGCAGTGTGGAGAGAGATTAGTGCACCACAAATATGTAACTGGTATTGCACAGCAGCTGGGAGCTGACAGTCCACAGGGACCACAAACAGAAGAAGAGTAACAGCTCAACTGAATTAAAACCATTTATGACTGAAAGCATAAGATAAGAATGCATTTGAGCAGCTAAGAGTTTGATAAATTGCTTTATAGATAATTTTTTATATTTATTACCTTAAAAAGTAAAGTGTTAAATGAGATAACATGCGCAAGGAAGTTAGCACAGTGCTAGGATCAGAGTGACTAATCTATTAAATCCCTGGCAGCTTTTTTTTTTTTTTTTTTTTAATTCCTTATGTGGGAGTAGGCCAGACAACTTAACCTTAGCAACAGGATTTCGGGGTTGGAATTCTTCCTTCTTTGCACTAGAGAATTTTGATCCTTCTTTGGGTTTCTGTACCTGACACTGCGGGTGGAAAATCTCCACTCATGAATCTGGAAAGGGCAGGCACATTGCTCAAGCAGCTGCCATCCAATGGAGTGTGGTTATTTGTGTAATTGAAGCCAAGCGAAGAGAAGGCAATGCTGGCATATGAGCCTTGCTATGGTGCTAAATAAAGAACTTTGAGCCTATTTGGAGTGGGCAAGAGAGAAGAAAACATTCCTAACAGTAGGGAATGACTTCATGTAGGGCCTGTAGGCTATGTCTAAACATTACCAAATATTGAGATAAAGCTTTACGAAATATATTTACTTGTCCAGATCTATTGATGTTTACGAAACTAGGGAAAGCTAATATGTTCTTCTTTTGGACAGGCTTAACAACTTGTTGGCTTGTGCTAGCTAGCTAGAGTTTTGTGTGAAAGGCTATGCCATGGATGCACACTGGACCGGTAGATCTGATTTGCTTCATGCCAGTCTGCAGCCAGGGACACTCTCCAGCCTCTGAGGAACTGTGGTTCTGTGTGACACTGCCATAGGGTTGTGGATCCCCTGCCATTTGTTCATTGGTATGAACCAGTCAACTCTAGTAGTGTTTCAGTCCCAAGGATTAAAATATACAAAGGGCTGCATCTAACTTTCTTCACTTTCTCAGACCTATATGAAAAGGATCAGTGCACAAGACTTCCTCATATGTTGAAGAACACCAAATCTCCTAAGATGTGCAATTGTATGCCTTCCAGCCTTGGTGAGCAAGTGTTTCAAGCCTGTTGCTTTTTGGTTGAGACAATATCACAGAGAATGAACAGGACCAAGAAGGCTCCAGCATAAGATGGCCCACAAAACAGGGCTTCCAAATGCTGGCTCAGAGAGGACTGAACTAAATATTCAAAAGAGATACAAAGGAGTGGAAATGAACTAAAATGTTTAACTTCCTGGTGTAGCAGAAATGTAAATAAGAAATCCTGAGCATAGTATTCTGAAGGAAATAAATATAAATCTTAAGACAATCCCCAACTTCAGGCTTCAGTCTCATCACCAATTACATAGATGTTTATAAAGTCATGTGTTGGTAAAGACCTGCTCATAATTCAGGATACATACTTTTAAAATTTCTCTCTACTCCATTCTGTTGATCTTGTGGCCTTTCTAATGTGGCTTTAGAAGTATATACTCTCAGCCTGTAGAGCAACAGATAGAAAATGCTAACACTAATCTTTTGGGAAGAAATAATTATATGGATATACTCTATTGTTCATCTTTTATAATCAAACTTTTTGGAAGGAAAATATATGCATGTGGGAAGTTGGACCATTCCTGTGGAAGAGGAATGTTTTAACACCAAGCTCCTAATATCTACCCTTATTCCATTAAAGGTATGGCAGAGGAAATAATGCTGTAACTAACACAAGACCTTATGCTATTTTAAGAATCAATTAGATTGCCTACCAGTCTTATGAATCACTTTATAATTTTCACACACAGTGGGAAGTTTATTTCAGGAACAACATTTATGTTATATTCTGTTCTTACCTAGTACAATAGGTAACTAAGTGGAATGCTCGGTAGATATTAGAAATGCTAGTTTATGCTTTTCCTATCCTTGGCCTCTAGTGGTACACTGCCATGTAATAGCCAACATTGGAAGCATCCTGACATTGTGAAATGAGAAGCTAAGTTTGAGTACCAGCCCTAATCTTAGACAACTCCTCAAATGCCCAGATATGAATATAGTCATCTCTCATGATGACTGGGAGTATTATAGAGAGAATGCCATCCAGAGAGAAGTCAGATAAGCAAGGATACCAACAGCCAGGCATTTCTGAGGGATCATTAATGTAAACAAGACTCTAATGCAGGTAAGTGATAGACTTCAAACTGATTTCAAGAAGGTTCTCAGGACTACACAATACGAGAGCAGTTTGTGTAGGGCAAAGAGAAAAAATTTTTGGAAACGTGGGAAATTGTCAAATCTAGAAGACTCTGCTTGTGATGGAACAATTAGTGGCCACTGTTCCAGTCTGTCTTTAAATAGATGACTACTGCTATCAGAACTATATTGAAGATTACATGTCTTATAAGTAATACCTTGGTTGAAGTTCATGTCTGCAGAATTACATATCCTTCATGTTGACAGTTTCATTTATGAGTACACTGTATTTGCATAATTTCCACCCCTCCCTAGCACTTCAATTCCTCTAGTGCCCAGCCCCTACTCCGCTCAAATTCATGGCCTCTTTTTCTATAATTATTGTGCTGTATGTGTGTGTGTGTGCGCACATTATAAAGTCAGTGTGTAGGTGAAAATATTTTCACAATTTCCTGTTGTTTTCACAAAATACAAAATTAAACGTCCTCTTAGTTCAGATTTTTCTGAGGCATGTGTTTTTACACAAATACCAGAATTCCCATTGGATTCATTCCAGTTGTCACTGTAGTAGATGTTATAATAACACTTTCCTATGTTTTTGTTAGACACGAATGCTCGAACTGGATGACTCAACTTGACCGTTACAGTTAAATACTGATACTTGTATGGGAAAACTTAAATACTCATTAATCCTTCAAGATTTATTGTTTGACGTAAGGCGTTCCCAGGAATGCTACCCTGTACCATAGTTTTCTGAAGGTCAAATGCATGAATTTCATGAAGACTTGATACTATGTGCCATTCATGTGACTGTACCCAACTCCACCCCTGAGGTGAACCCAAGGATTAATCCTTTTCCCACCAACTGTGAGAAGTGGTGGGTCAGACACAGAGTAGAATTAATCATCTGCACCCCAAAAGAGAAAAGGCTATTAAAAGAAGTTGGAAGTTGGTGGAAATACACTTCAGCTCCCTCTCCTCTTGGTTGGGATAATTCTGACACACATGTTTTAGACTAATGTTAGATTTTCAGGTGGTACTATCCCGCGCTGAGGGGCACAACAGCACATCCTGAGTACTTCCTTCTTCATCTATGCACTTTCCTTCAGCATTGCTTATACCTGTTAAATTATTTATGCTATAATCCTTACCTCAGGTTCTTCTTGGAGATCTAAAACTAAAACAAGGTGTAAGCCAGATTCCTTAGAAATTTCTAAATTGTCACTATGGTTTCTTGGGGGAGGGGCATTCCTTCTTCATTCAAATTGGAATAATGGTCTTTAACAGCCATCAATCACAATGCAATAAATATTCCTGAAAAGTCTAGCAGGAAATTTTCTCAGCTACCATATATAGTAATTGAATTAACATCTTAATTCCAATTAGTGGAACCCAGTGAGTCATCAGGTATTTCAATGAATGCTGCTTCTGTTTCTACCCAGTTATTATAAGCTCTGTAAAACAATTCTGACACAGCACTATTCTATTTTTCAAAGCACACGGAAAGAAAATTTTAAAAATTCTGTTAACCTTTCATGGAAATAAGCAGCAACACACACACACACACGCCCCCCACACACGTGTGTGTGTGTGTCATATGTACCACACATAGCTTAAAATGGACTACAGTGGGATATGGACCTCAGCCCAAGCTACCCATATTTGTTGATATGTTCCTATTCCAGAGAATATCATTCATTTGGAAATGGATGGGAATGTATAATAGTGATATAATTCAGAATGGGTAATTATGAAACTGGGCTAATATCATTCATATTAGTTCTATAGTAAGATGATAATAAAAGAAAAAAATAACAAACAAATAAAAAAGTAAAACAGACAGTGAAAAAAATCAACTAGCTCTTAAAAAGGAGATTTAAGTTGTAAGACGTACACATGACGTGGGGCAATCCTGAATATAAACTACTGAAACGTGATGTTTCGTTGCTTTGCAGAAGGAATCTACTTTAGCTTACAAACACGTGGCAGAGTACATCATATCATGGAAGCCAAGGCAGGAACTCAAGGAGCTCGTCAGCTAACATCCCCATGCAGGAGCAGGGAGAAAGGAAAGCACTCCTGCTGCCAGTCTGCTTGTTCTCAACAAGCTTTTCCTAGCCTCATATATTCAGGAACCACTGCCTAGGGAATAATGTCACCCAGAACGGGCTGAGTCTTTCCACATCAAATAACAACCAAGACAGTAACCTGAAACATGCCAACAGAACAACCTGATCGAGATAATTCCCCATCAAGAATTGCTTTCCATATGATTCTCAATTTAGTAAAGTTAATTGATCACTAGAGGTACTGGAGAAATGGATCAGCAGTTAACGGTGCCTACTGCGTTGAAGACGGGCTGTTACTCACATCAGATGGCTCACATTTGGCTGTAACTTCGGCTCCAGGGGATGAAACATCCTCTATTAGTCTCTGCTGGAACCTGCATTCATGTGAATATATATCCACAGGGAGAGAATCATACACATTTTGGAATTTGGGGTTCCTTTTAAAAACACAGAAATATCATAAGAACGTGTTTTAATTTTAGTCCCAGGTGTCGGGATAAGGTAGTGCTTCTCAGCAGCTGACTATGATTTGCCTCACGCTTTGGCAGGGGCGTGATTGTGCCAGCTGTGGAGAGTTTCTGCAACTGTGTGATGTTTCGAATTCTGGGGACATACAAATGCTGGGTATATAAACACTTGGGCCCTGAGAGGAAAAATTGGGTTGTTGTTTGGTTGTTCATTGCTGTTGGTTGTGGGTTTTTTTCTGTAAGTAGTTTTCTGAAAAGAAGAAACAACAACAAGAAGAAATTAGAGATCACGATAGTGAAGCTCAAACTTGCCCCAAGGAACTCAATGCCGCTAACCAGCAGGAAGTAGTCTAGTGATAATGTTGCCCCTGTTCCAATCCATCACTTTATTCAGGGATATCTTTCCTTTTTTCTCACACATCTAATGTTAAGGGGTTGAAAAGGAAGGAAAAAAAGGGATGGAGAAAGATGGAAGAAAGAGGAAGGCACAAAGAAGCAAAACACCAATTACACATATAATTTAAAAATAAAATAAATCTTCAAAAAACTAACCAGACCGTTTTTTTTTTTAGAACATCTGTGTCTTTTTAATGTAAGCATTTTATAGATACAGACTTCTCTATCAGAACTGCTTTACTTATATAACAAAAGTGTGGTGAAATGTGTTTTCATTTGAGTTTAGGTATTTAAATTTGTGTTCCTAATTTCTTCAGTGACTCATTTGCCAAGAATGTATTATTTAGTTTCAGGTCCTAGGTAGCTTCCAGAGTTTAACTAACTGTTGGTTTTTAGCTTTATTCAGTATGATCTGCTAATATAGAATAATTTTGATTATATTGTTTGATATATATATATATATATATATATATATATATATATATATATATATATATATATATATATATATATGATTTATTTTAACTCAACATATGGTCTATTTTAGAGGAGATTTCATGGTTTGCCGAAAAGAATGTTTATCCCATTTCTGATGGATAGAATCTGTAGATATCTATTAGTTAAAATTTAATTGATAATGTAATTTAAGTCTGATGTTTCTTTGTTGATGATGTTCCATTTAGATGACCTTCCTAAAGGCGAGAGTTGGGTATTAAAGACATCCATTATTATTGTATTGCAAACTATGATAATTTGTATGCCTATTATTATTTATGAGCTTGGGAACCCTAGCACTATTTGTTCCCTTTATAGTATATTGTTTCCTTCATAGTTGCATTCTTTATCTCTTCTGGATAGTTTTGTTTTCACATCTACTTTACCAAATATCAGAGAGTTATACCATATTGTTTTCATCTTTTGTCTGAATGATAGATTGAGTTGCAGCCTTAACTCTGAGTGTGTGGTGTCTACCAGAAAGCTCTTTCTTGGAGCCAAGGTGTAGTAGTTGCTACTTTTGTGAGCTTTTGTTGATGTTAGTTAGGTTTTGTTCTGTTGTTTTTGTTTTGTTTTCTTTATTTCTTTTCGCGCGCGCGCGCGTGTGTGTGTGTGTGTGTGTGTGTTGTATTTGAGTGGGAATCTGATCCAAAATTAAGCATATTGGTCCACTGGTACTGAGCCAGCTCCAGGATCCCGTTTTTAAAACTAGTCAATCTGTCTCTATATCTGTATTGGTGAGTGAGGGGCATTTATATTTAAGGTTATTATTGCAAGTTGTTCACTAATTCCTTTGATTTTTATTGGTTTATTTTTTCTGGTGAGGGGGTTATAATTATTTTTCTTTTGGGGGTTGTATTTTGCTGGTTAACTGAGTTGATCATGATGGATTCTGTCCAAGCTATTTTTGTTCCTCTATTTCTTTAATAAAATTTATTTTTCCCTTGCTCTTAATATTGAGATATTCTTCGTCCTCTGTGCACAGCATTCCTTTACATACCTTTTTCATTGCTGCCTTGGTTATTACGATCTGCTTTAGCTTGTGATTACCTTGAAATGGCTTTATTTATCCAGGATTTTTTAAAAGATAAGTTTGTTGGTTATAGTCAGTTTGGGGTTACTATTTTCACTGCTTGAAACATATCATTTTGTGTTTTCTTGGCTTGTACAGTTATTGATAGATATCTCTAACACTGTCATTATGTGTTTACCATTTTTCCTTAAAGCCTTTTTCTGTGCTTCATATTTTTTTTTTATATATTTTGACTATAATATGTCACATAAAAGTTCTTCTCTGGTTATGTTTGTGTGGGGTTCTAAATACCTATTACATTTGGATGCCTACTTATTTCTTTAGATGTAGGAAATTTTCTCAAATAGATTCTCTGTGTTTTTCATGTTTTAATATCAGTTTCTTCTTCTGTATTGTGAATTCTCAGGTTTAGTCTCTTGACCTCAGGACCTCAGGATTTTGAGATACTGAAGTCACGCTCACTGTTTCCTTTGATGGTTTCTAAGTGTAAAATGTTGTAAACCTGTCTTTCATCCCAGGTGTTCCCTTTTCTGATTGTTTGAGTCCTTGAACATTCATTAATCATTTCTACTAGTAAACGTTTGAAATCGTCATCACTCATTTTATCCATTTCACATATCTTTGATTTCAGTAGTAGAAGAGTTATCTTTTAGAGAAGCCACATTGCCATGCCTTTTCATATTTCTTATGATTTTGTGATGCAATTTTCCTATCTGCAATTTTCCTATATCTGTTAGTTTGGATAAATCTCTTATCATTATTGGGAATGATCTTAGTGAACACCCTGTTGAGCAGCCTACTAATAAGGGTTCAATGCCCAACTCCACTCAATGCTTTGAAAACTTTTATGAAAACAGTATCAAAATATACAAGACATAAAACTATACTTAAAATCATACCAAAACCCCTAGTTTGTCATCATTTGTCATTAACCAGAGAATGTGAAAATTAATACAGAATTCTCTCTGAAAGTAAGGGATGTTTAGAATAAATGTGGGAATTGTAACTGAATAAGATAAATGAAGAACAGAAGTGGAGAAAATAAAGGAGGCAAGCAAAGACAAACAAATGGAAAAAAAGAGTAGAAAGTGATGTGGAGGAAAGAAAAGAAGTTATAGATTCAGGAAAAATCTTGCCAATAATGGGAAATTTACAAAAATATATAGATAATTAGAAAGGAGATAAAAATAAACTCATTTTTAAACAGCAGGAACAACAAATATCGTTAAGAATATACTAAAGAGAGAAAAAAGGGAGAAACCATATGAGAGTAAAAAAATATCAAATAAAAAAGAAAAATATCGTTCAATAGTAAGAAAACCACTTTAACAAAATTGGAAGAATGTATGAATGGGCATTAGAATGAAAACAGTTTTAAAACTCAATGAAGTAAACTATTGCTAAAGTGGTAACAAAAAAAAAGGACACAGGAAAAAAAAAAGGACACTGAGATCTATGTATGTGCAAGACTTGTATTTATAATTTTCAAAACTAAGTATTAACCTGCTGGAGGGATGCAGCTGTGGGTACCAAGGGTACAACTAGAGCTTCTGAGTTTTCAGATTCTGTAGCAATGAACAACAAATGGAAGTTTCCCGAGGTTGATACATTCATTGAGTTGGACAATCAAACTTTCGGATTATCCTCCATTGATGAAATCTATACTCAGCAATTCAGGACACGGCTGCCTTTCTTTATGCACTTTACTGCCTAAGAGAAGCCTCATGCCAACTGCACTTTTAATCTTGTCAGCATCTGTGCCCAGATGTCTCCATAACTGCCTTTCAGGGTTACTACTTACCCTGGGTCTAGGTGAGAGTAAATTTAGGATCTCTGTATTGTGGCACTTGTAGCTCATTCCCCAGCTGTGAAATAAGTCATCATAAACCTTATATCTCACTTAGGCTCCCAGAATAGCTCCTTTAAAGAATAAGTTTACTCTCAACATAGCCCCTAGTCATGCTCTCAGAATGAAGAGAGTGATCGGAGTGTTCTACTCCACTTCTGAACCATCTAGTGGAAAAATCACTGTCTCACCAAACCCCACACTTGTTTTTAAAGGCTTGGAGACCTGTGGATAGGATGCCAATGTATTTACATCAGGGCCATCTGGTTTAACTTTTGTAGGAGTCTTTTGTATCTCACAGACAGGGGAACCCCACATAAGTAGCTTTATTCAGCCTGGCTTCTTTTGTATGTGAATTGTTTGTCCCAACTATCCTTCCAATTTGTGGGTTCCATAATTTCCCTTGTGAGTTGCTGACACTTTTGCTTTTTTTTCCTCTTTGGAACAAAGTGTGTTCTTTTCTGATTCTCCTTCCTTTATTAGGTTACATGTAGGCAGCTCCTCGTCTAACATCTTACCTAGAAATCCTACCTTGTCCCCTTTTTCAAGTCATATTTTTTCTTTCTAAAGAATGTATAATATTTATTATGTTTATCTTTTATTTAATTTCCCCTTGTTCTACTAAATGGAATGTAAACAATTTGAAGGTTAGAATGTCATAATTTTAACTGATATTTCTCAACATTATAGCTATGGTTGACATATAATGGGTACCTCAGGATTATTTATGAAAGGACTGAATGAAAATATTATTCCCACAGTTGTCACTTCCTGGCACAAAGTAGTTACTGAATATCTAAACAAAAGAACCAGAAAATTTAATGGTTCTGACAATCAAAGTTATACATGTTGAGGGGGAATTTCAGAATACCCTTTACTATGGACACAAGCCCCAAATGTAAACCAAAACATTATTCAAAGGGTGACTAATTATTTCCAGTCATTGGCACTTGTAGTTCATTCCTCGACTGTGAAATAAGTCATTATAAACCTTATATCTCACTTTCCCACATTAGAAGTTAAAAATTGTACTTAAAATTTGTGTTTTGAATACAGTTTCTAGAAGATAAATTCTGGTGTAGATGTACTTGTCTCAATGTAGCAAAAAGGGAAGAGAATCTAGGCATTTTTTTCTATCAGTGATTGCCAATAGTCCTTCAAACCTGTGTTTTCACTAGATGTTAACTAGGGAAACTGTATCTAAACACCGACCATGACCATAAAAATACTAATGGTCTTTTAAAAAAGCTTTTGTTTTCAAATAGTGAATTAACATGTAAAATGCATTATGCATAACAATGAGCTATAATTAAATTAAAATTAAAGAGTTTAAAATATTTGAAAATATAAGATCTTATACTTAATTTGAAAAATTGACTTTTGGCTAACATGAATTTTTAAACAGTCTTGGTATTCTGACCTTTTCCAAAACAAATGAATCATGGGCAATCTGAATGAATGGATGACTTTTTTCCAGAAATATATCAAACTGTAGCCATTTTTCCACCATTACCTTGTGGCAAGACGGGGTATTGACAAGTAATGACAGCTACTTTAACTTAGCAATTTTGCCACAATATTCATCTTTCTGTACTGACCAGCATTTTATTTTCGGTTGGGCCAAGAGACTGTCTGGCTAATTAGCCTTGGAGCCATGAATTTGGATCAGCCTGGGTCATTCGCAATAGGACTTGCACCTTCAGAAATATTTATATAAATGAGTTCCCATGAGTGACTAGGGCCCAAGGCTTAGCCTTATATTGTTTCTAGTCCACCCTGCTCTATTTTCCTGCCGTAATTTTACTATAGCTTTGAAAAGCCCATGGACAGATTCTACTTTGATCATGGCCACAGGTAAATTTTAATGATGAAGCTATTTTTAATGCTGTCTTTCTCCAGAAGAAATGCTACTCAGTAGTAATGTTCAGCTATTTCCTATGAATTGAAGCACTCCCTCCTACAGGAAGAAGGAGGGTTCATGAGTGTATACAACACCCCTATAGAAATATATATTTGTATGTTTGGTTCACAGTTGGTAGAACTGTTTGGTTGTGGCCTTGTTGGAGGTGGTGTAACACTTGGGGTGGGCTTAGAGGCTTCAAAAGCCCATACCAGTTCTCCCACTTGCTCTCTCTCTCTCTCTCTGTGGCTCTCTCTCTCTGGCTCTGGTTCTCATTCTCTCTGCCTCCAACATGTGGATTAAGATGTAATCTCTCAGTTACTTTGCTAGCTCCATGCCTCTCTGCCTGCTGCCATGCATCTGGCCATGATGATCTTGGACTCACCTTCTGAAACCATAAGCAAAGCACCATTTAACCGATTTCTTTTGTAAATCTTTTTGGTTGTGCGGTTCTCTTCACATCAATAGAAAAATAACTCAGGAAGCTAAGAAGAATGAAACATACAAAGCTCAGAAAGAGGAAAAGGTCAGAAGGCTCCTTCCTCAGGTTATGTAAACAATTATAATTGCTTGGGAGAGGAGATTTTTTTCCATCAGTTTAGCTACATGGAGTTCTAGAGATGGAGTGTTTGGGAGTCCTTAACCCTGCTATGCTGTGCTCTTTAATGAAGCTCCTGCATTTGGGCCACCAGTGCTCTTATAAGTAAACACTCACTTAATGGTTCTATAAATAACTCCAATACATATGTTAACTGAATGTCCATCTCTCAAGGAGGAGTCTCACTACAGTGATGTCTGAAACAAAGCAAGCCCTGTAACACAAAATAAATGAATCATTATATGCATTTTTCAAAGAACTACAACATTCTCTAACTTTTAGCAGAATAATAAATGAAAACTTCCAATGACAACAAAATAATTCCAGTGCATAATATATAATATGTAATTAGATTTTGATAATTGGATAATACTGACTTTGATAAATTAAATCAGATGTCTTAATTTGCCTGTCTAATGACCTTCTACACATCTCTTACTGTCACTGTTGTCTTTATCATCATCATCCTTTCCAGTTGTGTTAGGTTGCATTACGTAAAAGCTAGTTAAAATTGTCATTAATTCCTTCATCAGACCATGTAAAGAAGACTAGAAAAGTGCAAAGGTGTCGTGAACTCATTGTCTTCCTTTTTACACCCAACTCAGCTCAGTCAGTAAAAACTGTGAGAAAGCTGTGGCACAGCCAGGGCTGAGGGTGATGAATATATATATATATATATATATATATATATATATATATATATATATATATGTTTTACTAACTGCAAAACCATAGGATGATGTTTGTAAGGAGTGAAGATTTAAATGTAGTAAGAGCTTCCTCTAAAGAAAACTGTGGCACACTCTGAATAATCTAAAACCAAACAGAGACTGACTTTGGGGAAATATTTCTTGTCCCAATGAAAACAATGACATAGAAATTATTTTCCATCCATGCTTCTACCGAGGGGCACTTAGGCTGTTTCCAGGTTCTGGCTATTATGAATAAGGCTGCTAGGAACATGGTTAAGCATATGTGCCTGTTGTGTGGTAGTGCATCTTCTGGGTATATTCCAAGGAGTGGAATAGCTGGGTCTTGAGGAAGCCCTATTCCCATTTTTCTGAGATAGCACCAAATAGATTTCCAAAGTGGCTGTACTAGTTTGCATTCCCACCAGCAAGGAAGGAGTGTTCCTCTTTCTTCACATCCTTGCCAGCATGTGGTGTTGCTTGAATTTATTATCTTAGCCATTCTGATGGGTTTAAGATGGACTCTCAGAGTTGTTTTGACTTGCATTTCTCTGATGACTAAAACGTCGAGCATTTCTTTAAGTGTTTCTCAACCATTCGATATTCCTCTGTTGAGAATTCTCTGTTTAGTTCTGAGCCCCATTTCTCAATTGGGTTATTTGATTTGGTGGTGTTTAATTTCTTGAGTTCTTTATATATTTTGGATATTAGACCTTTGTCAGATGTAGGGATGGTGAATACACTATGAAATACTACTCAGCTATGAAAAAGAAGGGATTCCCAAAATTTGTTGACAAATGGATTGAACTAGAAATGATCATAATGAGTGCGTTAACCTAGAAGCAGAAAGAGTCAAATGGTATATACTCATTTATATCTGGACATTAGCCCAAGGGCATGTCCCATGAAAGTCTTCACTTACCATGAAAGTGGGACAGAGGGGAGGACATCCTATTGGGACTCTAGGTGAGAGAAGCATTGGAGAATGGGGAAATAGAAGGATACAGAGGGTCCTAGAAACCTACAAGAAGAACAATATGATGGGCAGATCTGGGCCCAGGGGTTCTGCTCAAACTATGGCACCAGCCAAGGACAATACGTGCAGCAAACTTCGAACTCCTATCCAGATCTCTCCAATGGACAGGACATTCTCCACAGTTAAGTGGAGAGTGGAGACTGGCTTTCACATGAACTCTGGTGCCCCAAATTTGACCACCTCCCCTTGATGGGGAGGCCTGGTGGCACCTAGAGGAAGGATAGCAGGCTACCAAGAAGAGACTTGATACCCTATGAGCATAAACAGGGGGAGGATGTCCCCCTCAGTCACAGTCATATGGGAGGGGAGTATGGGGAAAGCAGGAGGGAGGAAAGAATGGGAGGATACAAGGGATGGGATAACAACTGAGATGTAATATGAATAAATTAATAAAATATATATTAAAAAGTAAAAAAATAATAAATAAAAATTTTAAAAAAGAAAATTATTTTCTAAGAAAGCACTGAATTTTTGTTGTGTTTTGTTTTGTTTCAGGACAGGGTCTCTCTGTGTAGCGTTGGGTGTCCTGGACTCACTTTATAGACCAGGCTGGCCTCGAACTCACAGAGATTGACTTGCCTTTGCCTCCCAGGGTGCTGATATTCCAGGCTTGCACTGCCATGCCTGGCTGAGAGCAGTGAATTTTTTCAAGGTAGATATAACTTGTAACTTTAAAAAACCATTGTTTTAAAACAAATCCAATGCCATTTAATACTTTATCCTTAAGTTTGTATACTTTAAAACACACTGAGCATGATTATTGTCTTCTCAATCATAATTTGCTTTCTTGTTTTGATGATACTTTTATTTCTTCTCTTTTTATTTGTTCTCTAAAAATGTTATATATGTATAAAAAGGATTTTGATCACATTAATCCCTGCTCCACTCTTCCAGTTTCTCCTAGAATCCCATCATTACATCTTCCATGAACCACTTCTTCATTTTATTTCTTTATACCCCATTAAGTCCAGGAAATGCTCAACATAAATGCATGGTTGTGGTGCCATTAGAATACTGCTAGCCTCTAAGTGGCCACACCGCCACAGAAAAATAACTCCCTCCCCCCCGTATACCCACCATTTGCCAGTTGCCTTAGCTCATTAGCCTTCTCCCTGATCCATGCTGGAAGTTTGACTGGTTTAAGATTGCACAGGCTGCTCTAAGTTACGACACACTAGCTGCATCATGCCAAAAGCAGAATTTCACAGCACCCCACCCCACCCCTCCAGTTTTTAAATTTTCCGGCCTCTCTTCTGCTGATTAAAATACTTTTTAGGAATACTACCTCTTATTCTTTTAAAATACATATAAGTAATATTATATATAACAAATTATATATAGTGTGTGTGCATGGATGTGTGCCTTGCATGTGCATGTGTGCACATGTGTGTGTGTGTATGTGGGGAGGGGCGGATACAGGTGCATGCAGGTGCTTGCAAAGGCCAGAAAGTCTTCAGATCACTTGGAACTGGAATTACAGGTGGTTATGACCTACCTGATGTGGTGTTGGGAACCCAGCTTTGGTTGTCTGCTAGAGCAAATGTTCTTAACTGCTGTGCCTCCTTTTGTGCCTCACCACCTCTGACTTTAGAAATTTTAATTACACACACACACACACACACACACCCCTATATAAAGAGATATATAAAGAGATATTATAAAATATTTATTGTTATCTATCAGTGTGCAAATAAGTCGCTTTTATTTCCCCTTCATATTATTTTCTAAATCTTTTGCTTTGTTTTATAATCAGAAAAAAAAAAAAAAAAACATTTGCTTTAAAATAGTGAGAGTTCTGAAAGAAAAGAAGCAATGCTCACCTGGCTAGAATTTTAGTATTGAAGATGAGTTATAGGTTACAACCTATTTATTTTCATATGTTGAAATTCTTTGCCTGTAGTTATTTATTGCTGTAATTTTCTGGTTGACTAAGGAGCAGATTCATAGGCTAGAAATGGCTAAGAATAATTTTATATAAAACACAGAGAATAGGAAAATGGAAGAAACCACTAAAGTGGTTTGGTTATATCACTATGCTAATTTCTTATTATGAAAAAGAACAATGGAACTGAAGGATGCAGATATGTCACTGACCCATTATAGATGTAAGCATTCCCGTACAGCCTTTCTATATAATCACGATGATTGATAAAAGTTTGAAAAACTTGACTAACTTAATCCCAGGTAGCTCTAGTATGAATCTTAAGAACTTTCCCTAAAGTGTAAACAACTCCCACTAATTCAGGGACAGCAGAAGACTGGTGGGCACATATTGGTAAGAATATAAAACAACTTTAATGAATAAAATATGGAGTTAGCAATTTATTTTCATTAGTAACTATATTAAAGAAAATGAGAAATAATGAAATAACTGGGAATATAGAATTCAATAAATCTCAGAATACCATAAGCAATAACAACAACAAAACAACAATATAAACCATCATAAAACCAAAGAAAATGCAGGATGCTTTTGAGAAATTCAAGCTATTTAAATGACACAGGAAGAGGTAAATTTAATACAATAGCCATATTAATAATCTACCCCAACTAAAGAAAAAGAAAGCTTATGAGTAAATTATATTTGGCTTTTAAGGATCAGAAGATTTCTGTTAAATAAATTTCCCAAAGACTTCAAAACTCATTCAATTAAGTTCCCCAATGTTGTTACAAAACCAGAAAATAAAGAAAAATACAGGGATGACATAGATAAATTTTATTAATAAACTCAAGCACAATTCGTCAGAAGTTAATATCACTAACTTTTCAGAGAATAATACAAATTATCAAATAGCATTTAAGTACATATAAGTACATGTTTTTTTAATTGCTTAAATTTAGCATAATTTATTCAGATTATATACCAATTGTTGTCCCTACGCTTGTATCTTCCCCTTCCCGCACTCCCTTCCTCTTCCACCATATTCCCCTCCCCTAGACCTCTGACAGAAGGGGCCCTCCTCACCCACCATATGACCATAGCCTATCAGGTCTGCATCTAGATAGCCTGTATCCCCTTCCTCTGTGTGCTTTCCAGGCCTCCCCACTGAAGGGAGTTGACCAAATCCTGGGCACCAGAGTTCATGTGAGAGGCAATCCCCACTTTTTCTACAACCTTAGGGAAGGAGTGGTCCATTGGCTACATCTGAATGGAGGTCTATGTTCACTGCATGCTTTGTTCTTGATTGCTGCAATAGTTTGTGCAGGCCCTTCTGGGGCTGCCTTTGATGGTCTCCTTGTGGGATTCCTGAATGTTCTGTGTCCTTCCATCCCTCTGCTCTTCCATACCACTCTCAGTACCCCACCCAGAGTTCGGCTCTGAGTTCCAGCATCTGTCACATTCCCCCTCTGGGTAGAGTCTCTCAGAGGACATCTATGTTGTCCTAATACCCACTTATAATTGAGTATATACTGAAAGACCCCCTAAGGGAGACCCTCACTCAAGCCTCGGGATGGCGCGCACCCAAAGACACACAAACGACCGTCTTGCTGTAAACACATGAGGCAGTTTATTGGTGGAGCTCCGGGTCGACACGTATCTCACACAGGAGATAGAGGGGTCGACCCAGAAGCCCAGGAGCTTAGGATTTTTATGGACAAGGGTCGGGGGGAGCGGGAAGTTTTGGCACGGTCACACATTATTGGTTGTTTCAAACATTTGAACATCAGCAAATTGCATAGGCAGATCTGGGGTAAGGTCAGACTTAATCACATGGGAACAGTCCTTGGTCCCTGTTTTTCTCGGAACCTGAGGGTAAATGTTTATCTGAGCTAATGACACATCTGGTTAAACTCAGACCTGGAACATTGTGTGCGGGCCTCAAGGGAGGATTAAGCAAACACCGTAAGATCGGATGAGGGGTCTTGGCTTATTACTCACTCGACCGTGTCTGGTACCTGTTTCTCTCAGGAATTTGTCCTGTGTATCCTCCCTATCTTTTACGGCCAGCCGGTCCCTGGAACACTCAATAGGCCTTTGTCTCCTAGTTCCGCATTCTTTGTGACTTATCATCTGGGGCCTTGGGCTAGCATACCTGTTGACCTGCACTCTCAACTATTTGGGCTTATGAGTTAGAAAGCTCTGCTGTTCTGGTTGCTTTAATGCTAATTAAAAATTCTTTCAATACCATGCTGGGTCTAGGTTACCTCACTCAGGATGATCTTCTCAAGTTCCATCCATTTGCCTGCAAATTTCAAGATTTCCTTGTTTTTAGTAGCTGAATAGTATTCTATTGTGTAAATGTACCACATTTTCTTTATCCGTTCTTTGGTTGAGGAACATCGAGGTTGTTTCCAGATTCTGGCTGTTACAAATAAAGCTGATATGAACATAGTTGAGCAAATGTCCTTGTTGTATGGTGGAGCATCTTTCCAAGTATATGCCCAGGAATGGTATGGTTGGATCTTGCAGTAGTACTAGTCTCAATTTTCTGAGAAAGGGCTAGATTGATGATTTCCAAAGTAGTTGTCAAAGTTTGCACTCCCACCAAAGGAGGAGTGTTTCCTTTTCTCCACATCCTCACCAGCATGTGCTGTCACTTGAGTTTTTTATCTTAGCCATTCTAGTAGGTGTAAGATGGAATCTCAGAGTCATTTTGATTTGCATTTTGCAAATAACTAAGGATATTGAGCATTTCTTTAAGAGTTTCTTGACCATTCAATGTTCCACTGTTGACAACTCCCGGTTTAGCTATATACTTCATTTTAAAATTGGATTATTTGGTTTGGTGGTGTTTAAATTCTTGAGTTCTTTCTATGTTTTGGATATTAGCCCTTTGTCAGATGTAGGATTAGTTAAGAACTTTTCCCAGTCTGTAGGCTGCCATTTTGTTCTGTTGACAGTGTTTTTGCCTTACAGAAGCTTTTCAGTTTCATGAGGTCCCAATTATTAAGTGTTGATCTTACAGCCTGAGCTATTGGTATTCTGTTCAGGAAGTTGTCTCCTGTGCCATTGAGTTCAAGGCTCTTCCCCACTTTTTCTTTTATTGGGTTTAGTATGTCTGGTTTTATGTTGAAGTCTTTAATCCACTTGGACTTGAGTTTTGTGCAGGGTGATAAATATGGATCTATTTGCATTTTTCTACATGTAGACATCCAGTTAGAGCATCACTATTTGTTGAAGATGCTATCTTTTTTTAAGATACTAGAAAGAAAACTCCAAACCAAGGAGGCTAACTACACCCAGGAAAACACAAGAAATAGATAACTTCACTTTAGCAAAACAAAAATTAGACAGGCACACAAACATACTACCACAATCAATATCAAAATAAAAGGACCCTCAGTCACTGTTCATTCAATCTCTCTCAACATCAATGGTCTCAACTCTCCAATAAAAAGACACAGAGTAACAGAATGGATGCATAAACAGGACCCAACATTTTGCTGCATACAAGAAGCACACCTCAGCCACAAAGTTAGAAGTTTTCTGACAATAACAGTCTGGAAGAAGATCTTCCAAGCAAATGGACACAAGAAGCAAGCATAGACTTTCAACCAAAATTAATCAAAAGAGATGAAAAAGGACACTTCATACTCATTAAAGGAAAGCTCAACCAAGATGGCATTACAATTCTGAACATCTGTGCCAAAAATACAAAAAATATTTATTATGAGTTAATACCAGACTAGAAATTAACTAGTTAACATCATAGTAGAAATAAATAAGTTCTTTAGTGAGTGAAAAATATAACAGTGAGTAAACAGTATACTTAGTGGAAAAGCATGAGATGCACTTTCACCGAAGTCTTGACAAAAACTTTTAAGTTTAAATTATTTTTTAAATTATATATAAAAATAATTGACCATGTCATAGCAACAAGACAAAGAATCTTAATTAATCCAAAAAATAAAGAAAAGAAAATTAATTGGAAAGATTGAATAAGTTAGGCAAACATATTATTTGCTCAAAATGAAGTAGCATGAGAAGAAATCAATGGTATCAATACAAGATCATTGCACAAACTCAAAAGAGCTAATTAGAAAATTTTGAAAATAAAAACCCAGGTCTAGGGCAATAAAATAATTTAAAAATCTATGATTCAGTTTAGCAGACTTGCAAGACTGTTATAGGGAAAGTTTTGTAATTCCACTGAAGTGAATATAATTAAGATTGACTATGTTTTGGTTAAGGAAATTCAATAGTATAACAGTGTTAACTAAATTCAAATCAATTTTTAAATGAAACATAATTCCCCTAAAAATTTTAATGAAAGTTCTTTTTTAAAAAATTCATCTGAAAAGGCAAGCATTCTTGAATAGCTTTAAAATTGAGTCACGGGAGCAATGAGAATATAAGCCATTAGGGAGAGCATTCTTTTTCTTTTTTTTTTTTTTTTTTTTTTTTTTCATTTCATAGTTTTCCTTAGCAAAGAGGGAATGCTCCTCTTTTTAGAGGGCAGTATTTTTGAGGCATGAATACTCCAAAAATACAGGTTGGAGAATTAACAACCTTTTCTGAACTGGTTGAGCAATTGTCTTGCAAATATTTCCTTCCTCATAATCAGTGTCTATGATGTTGATTTGATGGGAAGAAATAAGGACGCTTATCGAGGGTTCACCAAGCTATATCTTTTTTCCACGTATATTGGAAGCTCTGTATTTTGAGAACTTGGTGGACAATGTCCGGACAGGGTCAATATAATGCTATACATGTTATTCTCATCTGGTTCTTAATATCTATCATCAAAATTTGAAGAAATCCTGAGAGACTTCTGCATCACGAACACCACCAACTTTTTGGTAAGAAGGTAGTTATGAAATTAAAAAAGAACCCAAAGGTTCAAAGGCATTTTCACCTTAAAACACTCATACACAACTTAAATTCTGCTCACTTTCTAATAGCTTTTACATTTTCTTTTTATTCCTGTTTTTCATTGTGTGGGTATGTCTCAGTGTATGTAGTCATGTTACGTGCCCACAGAGGCCAGAAGAGCATACCAGATTCTTTGGAGCTAGAAGACAGAAGTTTGTGAGCTGCCTCGTGTGGGTGTTGGTTTCTGGGATTCAAACTCCTGCCCTTATGACTGAGCAGCAAGTGCTCTCAACAGCTGATCCATCTCTCCAGCGTCACTTCCAAGCCAAGAATGCTTTCTTGGCTGCAACTCACAGGCTCTACTCATTTGTTCAGCTTACATTTCTCAATCATACCCCTTAGAGCCCTGTGTCGGCAGAAGATTTCCATCTTGGCACCATCACATGACAGCATTGACTTAGTTTCCCCAAAACCATGTAGGCAAAAGTTCAAGAATTCTTCTATGGTCACAGAAAGTAACAGAAAAGGAAGCAGGGGGGATGTGTGGAAGTTTGTGGATATGTAGCCTAGACAGTTGCTCTTCAGCAAACTGCAGAGCATGTGTGTTGGCCAAAGGAAAAAAATCCATAGTTATATTTGACATTTTCCTCACTTTTACTTATGAGTTTATGAGTTCAAAACAAAAGAAACAAAACATGTGGATGCAAAGGAACTTAAGTTGGTCCGTGTACTATTTCCAGGTGTCTCTTTTGTCAAGAGAGTTGGATACCAGTCCACGATGGCAAAGTGACATTATCACTCATGATTTGTTTAACTTTACAGTGTCTGGTGTTTTGACCAGCCATACAACTTAAGTATAGGTCTCCTGACATTCACTGGAGACTCTTAGGCTGCTGAGTCACCTAAAACAAAGTGGCTCAAGGGTTCCTTCTATAGATACTCCTTAACACTCTGCAGATGAATATGCCTCTTCTAGAGCAACAAGTTCTGTGTGCAGCGGAAAGTTGATGAGCAATACCATGCTGCTTACAGCCTCTGCACGTTCCCCATCGACAAGAATGCAGCTAAGTTCTCTCACTCCAGTCATTCCACTGACTCTTTACAGAAGGTCCAAATTCCTACAGCATCACTATTTTCCTTTGAACGGACACACCTGGTAAATCACTCACTGGGGGGAAAAAAAAACACAGTTCTGAGTACTAATCTCCCATCACTGTGTGGCCAGCCATCAACTTCTAGAAAAGAGATGTGTTTGAAACAATGGAGGCAAGTGTGAAATGCGTTCTGTCTTCTGGCAAAAGGGTTAAGGAACCACAGCATCCATGGCTTCTTTATCCCATTAGAAGAGTGGGCACTGTTTTCATAGTAACGAACCATAATTTTTCTGCTCCACAAAATTCTAATGCTGTCAAGTATGGTAAGACAGATGATTCTACTTAAAATGATATTTTACAAAGCAAAACAGATATAACTCAGTAACTGTGCGTCTAATTGCCTTAATTGTCTCATTTATCACATAACTTAAGTGAGCTGATGTTTTCTACTTTGCTTCACCCATGTAATTCTTGTAATATAAGAGCCGAGATGTGGTGCCAGGCATGAGCGAGAAATACTCTCTCCTGAGAAAAGATATCATGGAGGGATGTTGGATTTGGGTTCCAGTTTATTGAAAAATCAATGTCCATTTGTATGACCAACACATATGGCTTTCTTCCAGGCTGATGATGGCTTTGGGAGTTTGGGTATCAACTAATGAAGTCAGATCATCTTACCTAGTACCCGAGTTACACTTGGCAAAGTGACTTTGTCATTAAAACCTGGTTTATCATTCCTGTGGGTGGTTTTCTTCCTATCTCACTCTCCTCTCCATTTCTCCTGCAGTTGCAGAGTTGTTTTCCTCACACACAGAGAACAGACTTATGGCTCCAAATTTAAAGATCTAAAAAAGTCTCAGTATAATGTTTGGTACTCACAGAATAAACAGTTTTTTCATCTATCTTTGTTTCTCATCAGGGGCAAGAATGCACACACACACACACAAACACACACACACACACACACACACACACACACACACACACACACACACACACGTCTATATAGTCCTGTTCTGTTCAGCTTTCCCTCAAGATTGACATGTGAGTAGGTCAGAACTAGATTGTAACAGGCTCAATTGAAATTTGTCCATTTAGCTGTTAGCTGTCATGGGTAAATCAACTGGCTGAATTTGTCTACCATGTTGATGTACTCCAATAAACACAGTCCACATGATACCTTATATAGTGCCTTCTTAATTAAAAAATCTTAATTCCTCACAAAGAAATACTAATTCCCATTACACAATGGAATGGCAATCTAAATTGCAATGCTGTTCTCACCTCAGTGTTCTCTGTCCCAGGAGGATACTTGTGGCATGATAGTCATTGGCAACAGAGAGAGGCTCTGGCAGGACAAGTTTTATTTTCCTCCCTGAGTCCTGCCAGGAGTAACAAATATATTTGCCAGGAAGTGCCTACTCAGATACACAGTATGGTTCCTAGGCTCTTATTTGGCCCCACCATATAAAGAGCTTCAATTGCAAAGACACCAAGAAGTCACAAAACCCATGAGAGAGTGGAAGGAAGTCAAGGTCTTTTAGCACAAGAACTACTACTGCATGTGGGACTCTAGTTATACTGATGTGGAGGAAACTAAATGGTCTCCTTTGTCTCTGTATTCAGTGCACAGCCCCTGTTGCCTGGCACTGGGATCATTTGCTTTGGCTGGCAGTTCCCTTGGTGGCTCAGTCGAAGAAAAGGTAGGTTTCTAGGGAACTGCCATCTGTGACAAATGTCACCTCCAGCCTAGAGAAGGTACACATAAAACACGAAGTAAGGAAGCTACAGCTCCTGAAGTGTCCATGTGTGAAAGAGATGACAAGAACTCATGGTCAAACAAGACACAGGATGGATGGACGGGTGCTTAGTGGTTAAGTCCACTTAGGGCATTTTCAGGGAACTAGGCTTGGGACCATATTGGGTGGCTCTAATCTACTTATAATGAAAGTTTCAGGGAATTCAATGTGTCCTTTTCTGGCATCTGAAGTCATCTTACACACACATGGTGCACATAAATATATTATGTACACACATACATAATATATATTTTTAAACAAACTAGAAATAGGAAATAAAAAAATATGTGTAGACATAATGTGTTACACATCCCTAAAGAGTTGAAATAAGACGTGAATATCTTAGTTTTGCATTAGCTATATCTATTCTGACCCAAAAATTATAGAGTAGAAGTAAGCACAGACATCTTGAAAGATTCAGGCTCACTTACACTTTTGAACAGTAAAGATATTCATTTATTGAGGTGCAATAATAAAATATGTTATGTGGTTATTATAGAAAGCATAATAACTAGGAAACCAATAGGCAGGAGAACTAACTAGCTAGAAAATAGAGTTTCCAAGGAGAACCCCTCAAGGTTTGTACACAAACTCAGTGCTTTACAGATGAATCAGGCATATCGCCAGATGTTAATTGGAAACCAAGAGTTGTTACCTGAATATGAGATGCCCTCTACTCCTCCTCTCTCTCCTTTTCCTCCACTTTCCCCTTCTTCCCCTCCTGCCTCCCTCCATCCTCCTCCTCTTCTTCTTTTTCTTTCCCTCTTTCTCTTTCCCTGTTTCCCCTTCCTCTTATTTTTCTTCTTGCTTTTGATCAAACAATTTGTTCTTCCTTTGTAATCCCAGTTAGAGATGAAGAGTATCCAATATTATCCTCCATATCCAACTATATCTACAACACTATACTCCATACTATAGTATTTTTTTCTATTCAAGATTCTTATAAACAGTATGTTCCAGAACATTTCACATTGACAGCCTTAGTGAACTCCAGTAGCCCATATTCACTCTGGTCCAAGTCAAGGTACTTCCCCCTGGAAGGCTATCAGAAAGCCGGCTACAGGTACAAACTCAATCTTTTATGTGCATAACTGACTCAAAGCCCTTGCCACTTTACTCTTGGAGGTTACATAATACAATGGTCAGCTTGCTTCTCCAGTCACTCAGGAAACACCTTCTGGTGCTGCCCCTGGTATTGAAAATTAGATGCAAGGAAAGATTTCTCCTCAGCGATCTTTCCTTTCCTATCTCTGATTTTTATCATTAACAGAATGGAGTTAGCTGGTGACATAAAGAGGGGATGGCAGCCTTGGTAGCAGCAGCAGTGCTAACAGCAGTGAGAGGACACCTCGAGATTTCCAGAGAGTAGCTGGCAGCAGAAACAATGAGAAGCAGGAGAGCACAGAGCAGAGATGAGAAAATGTGGGTCCTGGTTGGTAAAAAGGATTAAGAGGAAGTAGTCAATTGTTAAGGGCCAAAGGTGTTGACATCATAATCCCAAGATATAACAGAAGCCATTGTTGGAACTAGGGGTGCTAAACCTGAGCTGCTGTCCTCCCTCGGCCACTTTAACACTAGAAGGCACTGCCTGATGCTGCCTCTTAGTACTGCTGAAAGCTAAGGATTGCCACGGCTGTTAGGGCTGCTGCTACTTAAAGCAATATGCGTTCAGCTTGACTACTGACAGCCATATGTGTCTGGATTCTAAGGCCTAGAACAACAGAATTCTAGCTCTTAGAAGTTCAAACTAAAAGCTTGTAGGTTTGCTAGGGTAGCCCCTAGACCTTGGGGACGTCATTGGTCCAAGACTGGTAACACAAAAGGAGCTTTCTTTTTTCCACCTAAGGAAAAAGACCATGGCCAGGTGATAGTAATGGTTTTATTTTAAGAATTTGCAGATGAGAAAAGTAAATTCTACATTTACTGAATATGAATCGTATTCTAGGCATTTTTCATATTTTATCATTTAAGTCTTAAACCTTGAAGATAACATGAGCTGTTCAAGTTAAAGATTATAAAACCATTGATCACAGAAATGTATATCATTTGCCCAAAGTAACAAAGAGAAAAATTGATTTTGCGTAGCTGTGTTTGGAAGACAGTCACATATTGAGGAAGTCTCCATTTCAAACTTGGTCTTGGTCCTTTCATCATATTTTCAGTAATAATACTGATACAACTGCCAATGTCTTCTTCAGATGAATATATTTAACAGAAAGTTTTCCATCCTCCTTTAGCTTCAGGCTCAGCAACTGTCACTCATGAAAGAGTACCCCCCTTTGGTTACCCTGCTCCTTTACCTACCTGCTCTTTCCCCACCCAAGGAGAGCCACTCTTGCCCCCACTCCTGTCTTCTGATACTTCCTATTACTTCCAAATCATCTTATTATCGAAAAGCAGGAATAACGTGATGATATTTCCAGACCAGATCTCTAATTCTAAGTCCACTATAATAAAAGGATCAATTTCATGTCAATAAGATACCAGTGTGATTATAACATTTCAAAATTAAAACCTAAAAGTGAACTGATTTATTATAGTCTACCACAAACATCCCAAACAAATCTAATGAACTGAAATAAATACCCATTCTTTTATAGTGTCCTGTATTACAAGAAACAATACCACCAGCATTCCTGTTTGCAATCTATGTTCAGTTGCATGATTAGCCATTCAGTAAGAGTATAAATAGTGTAGATTTTCTAATTGCTTGAGATTCATTACCGAAACAATAAGAAGTAGCTGCAAATTAGTCAGGTAATATTACTATTGTGAAGGACATGAAATATGGTAAGATGATGAGAAATATAGTAAATGTAATAGGGGAAAGTTGAGAAAGATGCTTTCATGAAGGATGCCCACTATAAGAAGCTTTCAAATAATTTGAGACTTGAATGATGAAATGGAAGAAACTATATGAATGTATTGAAAAAAGAATATCGAAAATGAAACAAACAGCTAAGTTGGGATTGTTTCTACATATTCTAGTACTCCAGTGTAGCTGGGGTACAGTGCAAGAAGATGTAGCTTGCCCATGGAGGGAGGGGTCCCTATAAGATAAGGACAGTCCTTACAGAGCTTTTAAATAAGAAACACCAAAGAAAAAAGCTGAGTTATCAGCTGAAAGAAAAGCCACACTTATAAGAAATGCTATACAAATGTTGGAAAAGAAAGCTATCTAGAGCTATTCTATGCCCATACCCTTTTTAGGAGGGAGAGATGGTAAGATGCAGTGGGCCTTTATCTGATGAGTCTAAAGTCACTCCATGGTCAAAAACATGATAAGTTCATAAAATTGTTTGGCTAATATGGTCCTTGTATATAAAAGATTGAGCATAGAAATTCTATCGACATCTAATTGCTGGCATGTGCAGGCTGATAAGTGTTACCAAATGCCTTCCTAAATAAGTGTGGAGTGGTGTGGAGAGAAATGTGTCTCGGTTAGCTAAATGGAGAAAGCAGCAACCTATTAAGAGAATTATTCTCAGAGCCTGGATGTAAATTGATTTTATGAGCATGTCAAGAAGTCAATCAATGACAGACTTGTAGCAAAATAGCAGAGCAAAGAATAATATACGAAGCAGATTCTAGTCAAATATGAAAGTGCTGATCTTATCACAGGGGACATGTACTGTAATGAGCGCACAGCTCTTCTTTGCTACAGTTTGCCACTCATGAATTTTGGCAATGTTGTTTCAGTTCTGTTCTGAACAACTATACATACAGGAAGTCCTTTTTTTTTTTTTTCTAAAGGAAACCAACTTTGTAACGTCATAACCTTATTCTTAACCAATGCTAAGTTTATCAATAAAAAATTACCTATCTTAAAGTCTACACTCAGCCTTCTTTAATTCTTTCACAATGCTGTTCATCTTCTACTGTCAGTCTAGTTCCAAAAAAGTAGAAATAGTTCAAATTCTATCAATGGACAAACGAACACCAGGAGATACAGTCATAAGATAAGATATATTTAACCATAGAAAGGAAACAATACTGATGCGTGTTGCCAAGTGAATGAACCTTGAAAAACATACTAAGTAAGGAAGAAGACACAAATTCTTACACATTCTGTATTTTGATTTATTTGAAATGCCATCTGCTATATTTAAATAACAATGTAAGTACAAATGTATAGAAACATAGTGATATACATACATTTTCATACTGGGAATCGTTATAATGTTTTGAACATATCTAATATGAAAACATGAGAAACAATTGATATGAATTTTAGTTTCTTGAGTTGCTTCTGGAGTCTGATACCTAGAGGCATGGCTAGAAAGATAAGGTACAAAGGAGTTACCAGGTCAAGATGGAACCTGTGTATCTGAGCTGGGGCCTAAGAAAATGAGTTGGAACCAGGTGGTTTATTCATCTCCTCCAAATTCCTATCTAATAATGAAGCTTTTCTTTTTTCTTCCAGGTAGAGTTTGTGCTCTCTGTCACAGAACTACATGTTGCCTGATGGGTTCAAGAACCCAGTACAGGAGACGCAGCAAAGCTGGAGTAAGTGGAGACCTAGATGCTGACACTCCACAGCTATAAAGTGAGGTCAGTATGAATCAGCACAGGCCACCAGACCACCAAAGCCCTGAGCCGGGTCAACCTTCTCTGCTCCAAAGGAAGGTATCTGGGTTGGAGTTTGTTGACTAAATGACACATGCATCTGTAAATAGAGTGTTCAGCTTATCTAAGATGATGTGAGACAAATCATTTTCAGCCTCCAAGGATGCTTATAGAAGCAATGAATAAGCATGTGTGAGACCAGATTTTGGCAAGCATTTCAATATTTCCCTTGCCTATACGATGTGCAAAAAAAATATTTTGTAAATAACTTATATAGATCAGAAAATATATTGAGAAGTTTTCCAAGACTGTTATTTCATTAGGTCCTTACAATAAGTCTACAGTATAGTTAAAACTACTTATTGACATTATTTAAAATGTTGTACACAGGCAGAAGTTGCTAAATTACCTAGGTAGCAAGTTGCTGAACAAAGAAAGCAACCAAATTTACATCTATCTCGATAAAATGTCCACACTGTCTCCACTGCACCCCTATGCCTGTGCACCCCCACTCTGACCTGCTCTACTCTACATATAGGAAATGTTCCCTCTTCTCTTTTCATCTCTTCCTTTTTCCCAGAACAAGACAGATTATATGCACCCTCTTCTCTGCCTATCATGAAAGATCAAGCTTGATGTTGGTACTTTTTCAGGGATTGTATAGTTTCCCAGTTAAATGGACACTCATCATCTACTACTCTTAATCTACCTGAAGCGACCAATAAGGAAATTCTTAGGTGATTTTAATGTATATGTCTGTTGGTTCACCTTAGATATAAATACCAACATGAGCCATTTTGCAATGAAAAAAAAGTTGAATAGTATATAATTCATATAGCCAAAGAAGCAAATTAAATAGTCATATGTAATATTTACCTATAATGAGGCTTTAAAATGATAGCATCTAACATTATTTAGAACTATGTGCATGTTTTGTGATTTATTGAATGCATATTAATGACTACTGAATGGGGGAGGTAATTATGTATTTTGATTAATGTAAACGAAGTTTTAAGAACTTGCTCAGAGGCATAAGCAGTGGACTAATCATAGCTATTTAATTGTGAAACACTTGATCTTAATTATTATGTCATTTAAAACTCATTAGTAATATTTCTGACAAATTAACAAGTATCAGTGGAGTGACTGTTCGGTGTGAGAGTAATGACAACAAATTGGAACAGTATAGAATAGGATAAGATGAAGAATAGAATTACGATCACAGTGGTGTGTTCTAATAACTGTTTTCAAAGCCATTTTCTGAAAAATATGCTAATGTGTGGCAGATGGAAGCAGAGTATTTGAAAGGTGTCTCTGAAAAAGCTTGGTATATGGTAATCCTTCCCACAAGGACATTGAAATTGCTGATTTTGTTTTCACAGACAGCAATTAAGTATAATCTTATAACTGCAACAGTGATTGATTGAAAATTAGCACAATTTATGAACATAAAAACAAACTGGCAAGATGAGTGAATCATTTCCTCTTCTTTTTAAGTCCATATACGGAACAGAGAGTAGAAACCAAGGTAGCAAAGAACTCAATGGAGATTGCTGCTGCAAGCACAATGAATTCTCTCTTAGGATGTTTTAGAATTTTCTTCTGCTACCTGTGCTGTTGATTCTTTTCTCCCATTCTTAATTTCATGCCGTTTCATTTTGCATCTTTGATGTTTCTATACTAGAAAAGCCATGAAGCTCAGCTGGACTGGGGAGTTACATTTCTTAGAGAATATGGAGGATGGAGAAGGTAGGCCATACTGATCTTATGGAAGATTGGCCCTTTCCTTGTTTTTCTATCACACAGTAGATGTGTGGATTTGTAGTTGGCCCAGGTTTTCTTATAAGGATTCTTTCAGGGTAGAGCATCAACAGAGGTTCTTGTTACTTTGCTATGCTGGAGAGATAGTTCAGTGACCAAGAGCACGCCCTGCTCCGAAAGAGGACCAGAATTCATTTCCCGGCACACATACACTGAGCCAGTCCACAACTCTCTTTAACTTCATCTACAAGGATTCAACGCCTTCTTCTAGTGCCCATGCTCACCTGCATTCACATACACATACCTGGTTCCACCCGTACACATAAAGAAAATAAAACTTAAAAAAACAATGTTTCCAAGTTATTGTAATATTACTACTTTTTCCACACAGTGACTATGTTCTTAAATATCAAGTAGAATAGTCACCAATTTCTACACAACATATGAAGTAGACTCTTCTTATAAAACCCCATTCCTGGAAAACAATCTCGGCTTGGCTTTGATGCCTTTAAATGTGAGGATTAGTCCAAAATTGACTCTCTGAAAAGGCTGACCTTAACAAATCATCCACGAAGAGAAAAAAATTCCCGGACAAGCTGGGCAAGATCTGAGCTCTTCCCATAAATCTCTAGCCAGCCACTGCCTTTTGTTCTCGGAATCTTCACTGATTTCTCCTCTCCTCTCCTCTCCCCTTCCCTCCCCCCTGCCCTCCTTTCCCCTCTCCTTCTCCTTCCTTCCCATCCTCTTCTTTCTTCCCTCCCTCCTCCTTCTTCTCCCCCCCCACTCCTTCCTTTATCCCTCTCCTTTCCTACAAAATGGAATTTATACCAAGTATACTAAGTTGAATCATCCTTTTTAATAATTTACTTTTTATTTTATGTGCATTGGTGTTTTGCCTGCATCCATATCTATTTAGGGGCATAGAGTCCTCTTTTGTTCTCAGGATCACCCCGATCTCTCCTTTCTGCTCCTCTCCTCTTCTCTCCTCTCCTCTCTTCTCTTCTCCTCTCCCTTCTCCTCCCCTTCTCTTCTCCTTTTACAGACAGACAGTTATGAGCTGCCATGTTGGCACTGGGAATGAACCAGTGCTCTTAACCACTGAGCTATCATGCCAGCTCCTGAGTCAGCCTTTGAAAAAGAGATTGTCACAGGTGTGTGTGTGTGTGTGTGTGTGTGTGTGTGTGTGTGTGTGTGTGTGTGTTGTGCATGCCACAGTTCATTTGTAGAGATCAGAGGCCAACTTGTGGAAGTCAGTTTTTTCTTTCCACCATTTTGATCTTGGAAGTTAAACTTAGGTTGTCGGACTTGATGGCAAATGTTTTTACCAGCTGAGCCATTTTACCAGCCCTGATTTAACATGTGAAAAATCAATTAGTCAACATACTCCATTACAACAATAAGCTAAAGAAGAAATCCCATAATCATAACACAAGCACGAAGAGTAGATGATGGAATCCAGTATCCATTCTTGACTAAAAGTTTCCAGCAAACTGGAGATAACTTCCTAAATTTGATAAAGAACACTTACAAAGGCAACCTTACAACTTACATTCCAGTGTAAAGACACCTAGAACATTTCTTGCTAAGAACAGGAACAAAGTATTCTCTGTTCACCACTTCTTTTAGTATCATACTAGAAGCCCAGGAAAATGAAACAAGGCAAGAAGGGAAATAAGAAGTACACATCAAGAAAAAAGAAATGAAAATGTCCCTGTTCACAGATGGCATGATTAGCCATCTAGGAAATCTGAACGAAATGAGAAAATGAACCCACTGGAAATAATAAATAATTTAGAAGAGTGCCAAGATATAAGAACAAACTACTTTACTTAATATTAGCAATGAAGAACCAAAATTTAAAATGTAAAACACAATATTGTCTATATGCACATCCCTACCAAAATGAAATTGATACAAATATTACCAAATGTGTATGATATCTATTCAAAGATAAAGACATGGACTTGACAAGGTTTCACAATCAGCCAAATTCTAATTAAGATGCCAGAAGTTATTCTATGAAATACTAAAAAAAGAACTCTATAGTTTCTGTGAGGAGCAGAAATCAAGAATAACAAATACAAGATGGAAACAAATATATAGCTGAACCATTGACAATAGCCAACCTAAAGACTTAAGAAAGTTGTAATTATGAGATAGTGTTATTGGCCAAAAATATAGACAAATAGATCAATGAAACAGAGCAAAGAATCTCAAACAGATATATGAAAATTTAGTGACTTGTTTTTGGAAATGGAAAAAGTAACAAAATTGAGAAAGTCAGTCTTTTTGACAAATGTTGAAACAACTGAGAGACATTAAGAGACAGAGAGAGAGAGAGAGAGAGAGAGAGAGAGAGAGAGAGAGAGAGAGAGAGAGAGAGAGAGAGAGAGAGAGAGAGAGACAGAGATTTTTAGGGGCCAAAAGAGGGAGACTCTACTTTGTCCTTTATGAGTGTGATGATAATAAGGGTTGGCATAATGCCAAGTATGTGATTCACAGATGAACTAGATGTTTACTTTTGCTATGAGCCTAAAATAGTTTTAAAGACTGAGTCTCTGTGAAAACTGTTGTGGACAGTGACAGGATGGGGTAGATAGTAAATGAGGGGTAGCAGAATGCTAGGGAGAAGACCAGACAGAGGTAATGTGTGGCTGCTCAGATGTGACTCTTGGGAAAGTAGCAAACTCCCGTCCTTATCGCTACATGAGAAGATGGGTGGGATAAGCTATCACAAAACAACAATACCTCTCTTGTGTTTGGTTTAGGAACAAAACAATCAAGGTTAGCTAGGAGGAAGGTGACATAGGTGGTGGCATCCCAGGGCAGCTGAACAAGTAGAACCTCTGGGTACCAAATCTTCATTTTCACTACCTAATGTGTCTAGGATTAATTAGATTTATTATTGCAATGAAGTCTATCTTATGGAACACATGAAAGTACAGCTTATTCCCAGTCTGAACCTTTTGCCAGGATCCAGATAGTTGCTGTATATTTTTTCTAGAACCGTAGATTCTGTTTTTTAAAAGAAAAACCTACATTTCAGATGTTCAGCATATTTTTTAAGCAGATATATGGGTTGGGGCTGCATATGTACGGAACTGAGTTAGGGTCACACAAACAGCGCTGAGTAAAGAGAGAACCAAAGATAAGGTTTTCTATTTTACATGTATGACCTAGAAACGCATTACTCCTATAGTATTTATAAATAATCAGTGTTTGGAGCGACCATAAGTACTAAAAACTGGGCCCAGCCTCAAGGACTCAGTCATGAGGGAACAGAAGGAATTAAATTTCTTTTTCATGAGCTAATGCTAGGTCTTCAGGAAATGCCTACACAGCACAGTGGATGTCAGGATGTCCACATCTTTTCCTGGTCTTGACATATACAAATACACAAACTGTTTAAATGTCCATTACTCTAGTTTTGAAGACTTAGTAAGGACAGCTCAGTCTCCGTAGTGTGAATAAGTGCTGCCCCCTTGTGGATCACTAGTGAAAATACCAGAGGCAACTGAAAGTACTTGGTGCCTTTGCAAAGTTGGGATTAGAAGAGACCTCAGTTATCCTTGGGGGCATGTCCCACGAAAGCCTTCACTTACCAGGAAACTGGGACAGAGGGGAAGGCATCCTATTGGGACTCTAAATGAGAGACTCATGGGAGAATAGCAAAATAAAAGGATACAGAGGGTCCTAGAAACCTACAAGTAGAACAATATGATAGGCAGATTTGGGCCCAGGGGTCCTGCTCAAACTAAGGCACCAGCCAAGGACAATGCAGGAGGTAAACTTTAAACCCCTTCCCAGATCTAGCCAATGGTCAGAATATTCTCCACAGTTGAGTGGAGAGTGTGATACGACTTTCTCACGTACTCTGGTGCCTCACATTTGACCATGTCCCCTGGAGGGGGAGACCTGGTGGCACTCAGAGGAAGGACAGCAAGTAGCCAAGAAGAGACTTGATACCCTATGAGAATATATAGGGGGACGTAATCCCCCTCAGGAACAGTCATAGGGGAGGGGAATAATGGGAAACTGGGGGGGGGGGGAGGAATGGGAGGATACAAGGGATGGGATAAACATTGAGATGTAACAAGAATAAATTAAAAAAAAAAAAAAAAAGAAGAGACCTCAGTTAAACTTTATTGTCTAAGCAACAGAAAATTCTATGCTTGAAGAGCTGCATCCACTTGACAAAGTCGGAGAGCTAAAGAAAACAGCAACAAGAAAGAGTATAAGGACCCGGGACCTATAATATGTTTTCCAGATTCACCAGACCAGAGATGGCATTACAGATATTCTTATTGCTTTGAAGACATTCAGAAGATAAAAATGCAAGTCAATGATTAGAGACAGCACTTTGGTGAGAGCTCCCCAGCATGGACCTTGTGGGTATGGAAAATGTCACCTACCTCAGTCTGAAAGGGACCACGAGAGGCTATTCCACAGGAACTACTGTTTTACTGCCCAGGTTCTTTTCTTTTTTAAAATATATTTTATTAATTTATTCATATTACATCTCAATTGCTATCCCATCCCTTGTATCCTCCCATTCTTCCCTCCGTTTCATTTTCCCCTTATTCCCCTCCCCTATGACTGTGACTGAGGGGGACCTCCTCCCCCTGTATGTGCTCATAGGGTATCAAGTCTCTTCTTAGTAGCCTGCTATCCTTCATCTGAGTGCCACCAGGCCTCCCCATCCAGGGGACATTTTTCAAGATTCTTTATAAAATAAAAACAGCATGATGCCAAGCTACAATCATAGACTCATAACACTTTCTGAAAAGAGACTGCTCAGATCTTCATAATTCAACATGAAGATGTTTACTCTGATGACTACAACTCAGGGGTATACACATGTGATATGACAGGTGAGGGCAAATCTATCAGGTCAAATAAAGCTAGACCCATCACTCTTAATAACGTTGTGATAGTATCTATGTTTCTTTGTACTCACTTTTAAAACTGATATTCACATATTTACATAGCTTAAATCAGTTCCACAGTTTGTATTTTACTTTGCTTCACCAAGGGCCCCAGTTAACTCGTGATTAACACACTCAAGATGTCTAATAAATAAAATGCCAAAATGACAGTAGAGAAAGATTTAACAGTCGGATGGAAATTGAGCTTAATTCATGCAAAACGTTTTGAGAATGAAGAGTACATATCAGTTTGTTTGTGTTCATAATAGACAGATATAACCATTTTAGTGTATAATGAAAATTAAACTTTAATTAAGAAAAATTATTGAATGAGAGATTTTAAAAAGGACAGAAAAGGATCTGTTTCAGCAGGCAAAGTGCTTGCTAGCAAAGTGTGAGGACCCAAGTTCATATGCTCAGATCTTGTGAAAATGCTGAGTGGGTGATGTGGTCCACCTGTAATTCTAGGATTCTGAAAGCAGAGATAAAGGGATTCTTGGAGTAAGCGGGAATTACCTAGCCTGCCTAGGCCAATCAGTTTGTTCTGGGCTCAATTAACAGAGCCTGACTCAAAGAATAAGATTGAAAGCAACCCAGGAAGACTCTGTCAATCTCCAGCCTTCATACACATGTGCATACATATATGCACATACAGGAAACACACACACGCGCACGCACGCACACACACACACACACACACACACACACACATACACACACACACACACATACCATATAAAAAGAGATACACAAAATGCTGAAGCAGGAGTGCATTTAACAATGAGTTCCAGGTTAACCTGAGCCACAGAGTCCATCAAGAAACCAAGGAGGGAAAGAGCATGGCAGAGAGAGGGGGAGGAGATTACTCTTTTATAGGTATAGATCTCAGATATATCTTTAAGTATCCAATTTCAGACAACTTCTAGCTCATAGAGAAATGTGTCTTCTCTGGTCTCGCTCTGGCCAGGTAGCGTCCCACAGGCACTCACTCGCTTGGTGAGTTGAAAGAAAATTGTATCTTAGCTTTCCTTACACCTAGTCTGGTCTCTTTATGTACTTATTAACCTGTCACCTGCCATCTAGACCTAGGCAACCTGTCGAGATATTTTCGTGGCAAAATGGAGCTCATATCAGTTCTGTATACATTAAAAGGTGGATGAAGGGATTTCATGGAAACTAGTACATACATACACACATGCATTCATGAGCTACGTTATATGAAATCTAATGCTCGTTGTTTGGAAAGGGATGGCTCAGAGAGCTCAGAAAGTATTGTAACAATAATCACAGCTTCTCTCATAAGAGACGCTCCCAAGAGCAGAACTCGCAGTTGCTAATTAGACACCTGTTATAAATGCTACTCAGAATGGCCTGAGGATGTCCATGTTCTATGAAGCATAGCAACACTGATTTCTTGGAAACCTTTTCTTAATTTACCAGATTTACAAATAGCAAACTCACAGCCTGTGCGGAGGGTTGGAAGCCCTGTTGCCTAAACTCCCAGGTGACTGTGAGCCGAGGATCCTGCTGGCAGGGGATGGCAGCAGATGCAGAGAGACATCACTGTTCTATTAAGCACACCAGAAACATAAGCTGAGCCAGGCCTCTCTTCTCCCTTTGAATGGATTCACTGGCCAATTAGTTGCTATTTCGTTTCGAAAATTAGCTCAATATGTGACTTTTTCAAAATATGTCTATTACATTTTAAGTTTCATGGTTCTAATTTAGTAAGATTCAAATTATTGAAGTAGAGTGATTCAATTCTGTTCTCTCAGAAAAAGCTACTGGGTGCATTTTAATATACCCCACAAACTGAAACATGGGAGCGTCTACATCAGGATCTTTGCATTTACAGACAGAGCTTCCACCTGGGGTGCTTTTTTTGGGCATAGCCGCATGCATAAATTGTTCATCTCCTTTAATTCAGTGTGGTTTGGCTTCATAATGATGATTTGTGTGGTTATATTCTAAGTAACATAAATAAAATATCTAATAATGTTTATTATAAAAGGTTATTATAAAATTATAAAAATATATATATAAATTATAAAATACTGTGGTCAGATGGTGGGAGAAGAGGGCTTCCCCCCCCCATCAGAAGTCTAAGGGAGTGGGAATAAGGTAGAAGAGAGAGGGAGGGTGGGAACAGGAAGAGATGAGCGAGGTGATGATGATTGGGATGTAATGTGAATAAATAACAAATAAAAAAATAAAATTATCCTGTAATTATTATGGTGGTGTCATCTAACCAGTTATCACGATCTATTAAGACATAGACACCTGTTAGAATTTAGAATAGCCTTATTTCACCTGGCGCATGTCAGATATTACCTCCTAAGCTACCTTTACCTGACAAGCCCCCATCCCATTCCCATCCAGCCATGTGTGTCTCTCCACGCTAACCCGTCGTGACCTCCTCTCCCCGGTTCTTCCTCCTGTCTCCAAAGCCCATAAGCCTGAGCCATGCCTGCCTTCTGCCCTGCCCAGGTATAGGCCTTTATTGGTCAAACAGGGAGGCAAGGTTTACACAAGAACCGTTGTAAAAGAGAATGTGCTCATCTGGGAAGCAACCAGATCTTGGGGGCCAGTAATTAGCACCAGAGTGCACATTACCAGACCAAACCCCAACAGAAATGTTTGGAGGTTTTTAATGTTATGACCAGACTTTGTCCTTAAAAGTCTTCTCCTTGAGATTGTACTGTAAATGAATGGAAGAGCACTATCAGGAATAAGGCATAATAGATCAATACTGCATATTGAGACAGCATGTGATTATATGTTATAAGCACCTGTGTAGGCTTACATTTTTCAAAAACCTACTTTATTTAGGTTCTTAGATGCTTCTACCTCCCTCCCAACCCACCAACCAGAGGTAGAAGAAAAGGTTAATAAGGGCAGGGGAGGCAGACTGTTTTACATGTAGTTCCTTAGGACTATTCCACTCTGAATTGTCGGGACACCGGCAGTACAGTCAAACAGCAAACACCAAACAGCAACACGAATCGGTAGCAGCAGCAGCAGCAGCAGCACAATCCAGCAGAAACAGTAAAACTCCACCAAGTTAGCACGAATCAGCGGAAGTGGCCAGGCAGCTGGAGTTTACCATGGGAAGTTCTCTAGAGAGTTTCCTCCCTGCAAAGAGAAGTGTCAAAATATAAAGACCAGTGAAGACATGTAAACCATTGCAAGGCATAGAGATGGAAAAGCGTTGGGGGCTTTTGTTTTATCTACTCTCAAGGCCACAGGAGGTGGGTTTTGCCAGCTGCAAAGACAGCTTTCAGCAAAACCTCCCGTGCCCTCTTGCGGGAAGGATTGTAAGCTTTATCACACATCACATGTCCTCTCAAGGTTCTGTTTTCTGCTAACAAAAGTCCTGAGACTGTCTTCAGTGGTGGAAAAAAAAATACTCCCACATCCCATATTTGAAACA
Source organism: Acomys russatus (assembly GCF_903995435.1). Classification (NCBI taxonomy): domain Eukaryota; kingdom Metazoa; phylum Chordata; class Mammalia; order Rodentia; family Muridae; genus Acomys; species Acomys russatus. The sequence continues at coordinate 10,336,023 of NC_067153.1, forward strand.
AAAACAACAACAACAACAACAACAACAACAACAAAAAACATTCACATGACATGACTGACTTCACATGTGTTGTTGTGTGCTCAAATTTATGATCTACTGTGGTGCACAACTGAGAACCATTATTTACTGCAGCAGGAAAGCGGCTACATGAGTGGTATTATTGGAGAACAAAGGAGACTCCCCAGCACTCCATTTCAGAGAGATGATTAGTGGTACCATCTGCTAGACGCAGAACAGGTGTGAGATGCTAGGAGCTCTGCCACATTAACAGGTGGGAGAAATGCAGGTGGGACTGAGCCCTTAATCATGCAACATGTTCTGTATAAAGACTTGAAGTTTAAATGTTAGCTTTGTCCAATTAAGTTAGTGGTACTTGTTCTTTTGTTTGTTTGTTCCATTTGACACAGGATACCATGTAGTCTAGGCTATTTTGAAACTTGCTATGTACCTGTGGATAACCTTGAACTTTGGGTCTTTTTGCTTCTAGCTTCCTAATGCTGGGATTTCAGGCACATATGCATGGCATATATAGCACTAGCAATCTAGGACTTCTTACATATTGGGCAAATGCTCTGTCAACTGAGCTACATCCTTTCTCCTGATGTTTTTTGTTTGTTTGTTTGTTTGTTTTTGCTTTTGTTTGTTTGTTTTTTTTTTTAATGGAGTGGTTCTCAAGCTGCAGATCGCAAACCCTTTAGGGGTCAAATGATTCTCTCAAAAGGCTCACCTAAGACCACTGGAAAACAAAAATATTTACATTATAGTTCATAAAAGTAGCCCAATTGTTTATGAAGTAGCAATAAAAATAAATTTATGGTTGGGGCCTTACAAAGTAAGGAACTGTATTAAAGTGTCTTTAAATGGTCACATCATTAGGAAGGTTAAGAAACACTTTTCTAATGGCTCTTTAAAACAGCACTGAGGATATGAGCATTTAATATGTATAATGTTCAAAGCGTGCTATCAATATGAAGATGATATTATTTCTTTTCTTTCTTGTGATATCCACATAGTCTATATTCATTCTGAAATGAATGTAAATATGATAAAAATATGATAATGAATAAAATATACCCATTATTCAAAACGCATATATGAAGTAGTACAGAGATACTTTTGTGTCTATGTATTTTATCAATATATGCAAAGTGTCCCAATAAAAATTACACAAGTCATTAAGTTGTATCTTGACAACACACTAGGTTATAAATAAACAGTTTCTTACTCTACATTTTTTCTTCATACATAGACAGTACAAAATACTTTGAAGTATTTTGATTCTTTTAATATAGTTCCTAAAGACATATTCTGGTGGGGATAAATGTATTTTAAAATCAGAGATATAAATATTTACACAAATGAATTACATATGTTGTTTTATTAATTTATTCAAAACATTTGTTACATATACATATTGATTGGTTGATTACGTTCTTGAGCAAGGTTTTATGTATTTCTAGACGGTCTGGAACACCTTATCCTCCTACCTACACCTCGCAAGTGGATTAAAGGCATGATGAGTCTCTACCACATCCTGATTTCACTTTTAAATTAACAACTAATTATCTACATTATGGAGTGCGATGTAATAATTGTAATGCTTGAACATATTCTGAATGATGCAATTAGGCTTATTAGTGTCTCTACATCGTAAATATTTCTCTTTGCAATGAGAGCATTTAAAGTCCAGTCTTTTAACTGTTTCGAAATACATTACCATTAACTATAGTCATCAGCTGTGCAATAGATGTCCAGAGCTTCCTCTTGTCTTAGACTGTGTTACCATTGATTGATATAGTTTATAGTGCCCTACCTCCACACTTTCAGTTTTTGGCCACCAATCTACTACTCTACTTCCATGAGTTGGGCTCTTTTAAGATTACACATGTAAATATGACATGCATAAGTGAACCACACACATAAGTGAATATTTGTCTTTATGCACTTGACTTACTTTACTTTGCATACTTTAAATGTAGGCACCAAAAGTTATCTATATATTTTGGCAATTACTAGTTAAACCATTGGTTTTGATATTAGCATTGTTAATACATTGTCACAAATGTTTGGAATGACAATGTGGCATTACATGATTTATTGGACAAAGTCTCTATTTTGACAGTTGAAAATTTATTGCCATTTTAAAGACCATATCCGTTGCTGTCCTTGTTGACAAACCATTATCAAGTTGCATAATTGACTTCATGCTTTTCTGGTGATCTAGTGAATACAGGAATGGAAGAGGAATAAGAGACATTTCTGGACATCAGCAGATTTTGAGAGTCAGGAAGTTGACCAACATAGCAGTTGATAAAGGCTCATAAGAAATCATGTCTCTTTACATCATCAAATTTTCAGTTTGTGAAGTTTTTAGGATATATATCCAACAAGAGAATTTCCACAGCAAATGATATTCACATTGCAAATTTTTCCACTAGAAATTTTATATCACTTTACAATGTCTTAGTGGATGGTATAATCTTACATTGACTAAACTGTTTGGAACTATGTGTTAAAAAGAAAAACATGTGCACAAATGTTTATTTAAGTTTCTATTTTTTTCTTCCTCGTGATATTTATGTCATGATCCTGAGATTTTTGTTCACATAAACAACCTTTTCAGGATCTGAGATAATTTTCAACACACATAATTTTGTTCTTAATTCACAGACTTCCAAAAATACACAAAAGTTAAAACTGAATTTCAAAATCATTCTCCAAGGGTGGTCAAACCAGCTGTGCCCAAATTTCATAAAATGTGTTTATAAGTATCTAAATATATTTTAACTGAAATCATCACATTCTACATTGACTCTGAGGAGGAAAAAACCCAGCTCTCACAGCTCTTCAGACAGCTGTCAGCCCCGCTACAGAGGAAAGTGATGACTGACTTGTGCACAGAGCAGGAAACTGTTGAGTGGGCAAGGCTGTGGGAAATCATTAAATAGTAGCCCAAATTTAATCCTGGATTAGAAAACAAAGGAAAATTGTATATGTTATCAGACCTGCTTGTGAGGTCACAGCTCGCATACTGAGAAAGGATGATGATCCCAGCAGGCCAGCAGGTTGAAGAGAATTTAGAAGTTGGAAGCAGACAAGACTCAGCTTGTTCACTAGCACAGAGGCTGCTGGGCAGACAAATATCTCCAGGCAGCCAGGTATGCACAGACTGCACATGCACAGACAGGTATACAGGCTACTGATACACAGACAACTACACAGGAAGGTTGGCAATGGTAAAAGGGAAAGGGAAAGCACATGTCTCTAACCTCAAGGCTGTATTTATATAATCTCACACAAAGGTGGCTTTGTGGCAGGAATAGTTACTGCTTTGCTCGACGTGGCTCCTCGGATTGATCTGTCTGTGGTGGTGAGGGCATGAAGAAAGGACAAACACAAGGACACACAGACACAGACACTGAGATCTAGGTAGACTGAGTTCTCCAATGGAGAAGCCACAACACCCTGGAATATCTGCATCTTTATTACATACAATTGAACAGGGATGTGGGGTTATTGCATATAGACAATCAAGAGGGCTGGGTTACTATATATAGCTGAACAAGGGGGCAAGTCTAGTTAATCTCAGTAGTAGCAGCCTCTGTAGGGTAGCAGCCTCAGGCAAAAAACATCTGGAGGAGAAAATTATGGTGGACATTTTCTGCCAGCACTATCAACATCTTCACAAGGACCAGAGGAAGGCTTTGGTATTTCCACAAATCTCACTTGGGGATGACTTTGACACTCCCATGGCTCTGTGGCATTGGGACTCGTGACATGCCACGTCCATGTCAAACAATTAAACAGCCATTCAATCTTTACTGGTTTATGACAGATTACATCATTACATACATTTGGGTTCACTGGATATCCGGTATCAGCCATTTCTGCTCATTCCTAGCCCTGTAGATGTCCAGTGTTGACCATCTTACGTCATGATAAATATTCACATTAGCACCATGTTGTCTGAACATAAACTGACCAGGGTGGCCTTCAACAGAAGGCGTTTTTGCACCTTCATTTTGAAAATCATTTGCATGTCTTTCTCTTGTCTTGATATATGCTCATGCTTCATGAACAAATTATTTCATACCTGCTGGCATCTTACAAATGTTATAAGTGTTTTAAAGTGACAGTTACATAAGACAAGCGTACCTAAATCAGGCAAACCATAGGAGCTCTGGAAGCTACCACTTTTCTACCTTTTGTGTCCAGCATACATTTGTCATAAAGAATAAACCCAACACATGCTTCCTGAATAAAGCCCTCAAAGTAAGACATAAGAATTAAAGCTTCCACTGCAGGGGTGGTTTCTCAAGTCTACCAGTGATCAGCATTCACTGGAAGTCTACCATGAGGGCCTGCGGGTGCTATGGCAGCACCAGCATCGCAGCATCGCAGTCTCGGTTGCTGCTGTTGCATGTGAGTTACTCAAAAATCAATTCATTCTTCCTCGAGAAACAGAGTTTAAAGAGAGGGGTACAGCTTAGTTGATGCTTATTATGCAGGCCAGGGGACCTCCATTCAGATTTGAGCTTGGTGAAGGGGTGTGTGCCTGTAATCTCAGGGCTAGGAGCTGGAGAGAGAAAGATTACTGAAGCTTACTGCCAGTCAGCCTGCCATACTGATGACCCTGCCTCAGGAAAGTACGGTGAAGAGCAATTGAGGATTACACCAAAGTTACTCTCTAGTCTCTACATGCACATATGTACATATGTACTTACACACACACACACACACACACACTTATACATATATACAGGCACACACACAAACACATACATACAAATAAACCTTAAACACAGATATATATTCCACATAGGCAAATCTGTCTCAATAGAAGTTTATTAAAGCCCAGATGGATTATAGAATCATGCCAAACATTTCAGAGACTCATAAATGGTTGAAGTGATGACTCTTGAGTGCTCAGTCCTAAGTGGAGCATCATCATCAACTTCATACCACACTTGCCCCAGGGTCTGTGAGCATCGAGGAAAAGGGGTGTGGATGAGGAACAGTCCTGCACATGCTGTCTCCTCACATGATATGACCACTGCACTCATGAATCCAGTGCAGTGCTGGCTACTTGCTCCAGGTCTAGCCAACAAGATGATTCAACATTTTAGCAGGCTGAGCTATTTGGATGAAATTGTTATTAAAAAGGGGGAAGTAGAGAAAGGGAAAGTAGGAGGGAGAGGTGCTGGAGGATGTCTAGAGGGTGTTGGATAGGAGATTGGGCCAGTATGATCAAGGTACATTGCACAGAATTCTCAAAGAATAAATTAAAATAGCTTTAAAATAGAATTATATCTAAAATTGAAAAAGACAACACCTGATTCTTTTTCTCACTTTCTCTGTCCCTGAATTTCCTTAGCTTGCTTCATTTTTGGGATTGTATCTTTGCTTTTCTACGTGTCAGGAATACTTTGCTTTAGGGTCTAATCTCTTTGTGTTTGGTTGAGGTTACCTCCAACCCATTCACTCCATGAAACAAAACTTTTATTTTCCTACTACGTCTTACCAATAATATTGATTTTCTGAATATTTTTATCACTTTCTCCCAAGAGAATATAAATTTTATGAAAATGAAGACACTATGAAGGCAAACTGGTCTTATTCACCACTTTATTTTAGTATATTTATATGCTAAAGGTACACGTAAGTCCCTTCATAATCTTCTCTTCTTTTTTTTATTCTAAGCAATTAGGATCTGTGGTTACATCACTTTAATTTCCTAGAAATGTATAAAAACAAAAGTATATTAAGTCTTTGTGGTATTTCCTTAGCAAAATTATTTTTGATACTCTTCAAAGTCAGTTTGTAACAATGTATAGTTTTATAGAGTATGATTTAAGTGGTGAATCTTAAGAATTTTTCTTGCCTTAATATAGACCCCTTGTTCAGATACAGACAAAGGGCACACAGCTCATTCTCCTCTGTCGTGGGGAGAGCAGCGACTGCCTCTAACATGAGCTCTGGGGCCCCTTATTTGATTATTTCCCCTTGGTGGGGAGGCCTGGCGGGCACACAGAGGAAGGAGGAAGCAGGCTATCAGATGAGACCTGATAGGCTATGGTCATATGGTAGGAAAGGAGGCCCCCTTCTGTCAGATGTCTAGGGGAGGGGAGGATAGGGCAGAAAAGGGAGGGAAAGGGAAGATGCAAACAAGGAAATATCAATCAGGGTGTAATCTGAATAACTCATAACAAATTAAAACTAAAAGTATGTTTTCTATGATGCATAACTTCACATATCTTATGTTTTAGAAAGCTACATTTAGGTTCAAATTTTATTTTGACATTTAGGCCTAATATTACATTAGCATTACAGTATACATACAGTATACATACATATTACATTGGCATTACAGTATACCTTTGTGACTATATTGGGCACACATGGCTAATCTGCAGTCTCCTTATTTCAGGATCCAGGGCCCAATCATATGCACAAAATAACCTTTGCATTTGAAGGTATCACACTCACAGGATCTTGTGGCTGGGGTGCTGCATTCTTGGGGAAGGTACAATCCCACCCATCAGGAGTGGACCCACATGAGCAGAAATACTGAGACCTTTGTATTAAATGAGTAACCGTCATGTCGCTCCAAAAGGGTTTCCTAGGGTGAGCAACTTAAAGACAAGAGTGGAAAAACTAACCACTGAAACAACTTTAAAACGTTGCCACCAAAATCCCATTCAGATGTAGTGGAAGAGCAAAGGCTTTCCAGCCGGTGGGATTTGGGTTTTAATCTTAAAGTTTTCAGTATTTTTGTTACCTGGCCTGTTTAGTTCTGTAAATAGTAGACTTCAACAGTAGATTATAATTCAATTTCTACTTTGTGGCTTCTTTTAGGAGTCAGCTATAATAAGCTAAAAGACCTAGAGATACCTGGGACATAAAATATATGATGAAGATGGTTTCTGCTTCTCCCCCGAACATTTGCTTTGATTGGGTTGTATTTTTCCATGCATTAACTATGCCTCGTTTATTCCTGGTGACTTTGTTCTTGCTTTAGCTGCATGTAAGCCACCCACCTTCATACCAGGGCCATGGCCAAGAAAGACCATGTGTAGGATATTATGACACTTGAATTGTAGAGACCCCTGCCTAAGTCACTATTTACCCATATGGTGAGACCAGGCCACTTTTTCTCACAGGTATACTGATCTAAATTAGGGAATAAAATTAGATCTATCTACCTCATAATAGTAGGTCTAAGACTACAAAGATGAAAGTACAGAGAAGGTCATAGAACTGAGAACAGATAGATCTTTCTCAGGGTTGTTGGCTCTATGGTGCAGTAAGTTAATTTGACCCCTAGAGGGAGCTGTGAGCGAGTGAGAATCCAGGAAGCAAATGAACTATGTGGTGTTTTTCTCTTGGATTCTGTTTTTAGCAAAACTGACTAAGGGGTAATTTAAATTGTACAGATTCATTGCCATGTGACATTATGTATGCATTCATTAAATTGTGAAGCAGAACATTAATTTAGGTTCAGTCTGGGTTAACAATAATTTGAATTATTCACAAAATGTTCTTAATGTCCTTGGCAATATTGGAAAATTCAAATAATTTCACATACCAGAGTAACATTCAGTGACTGAACAAATTTGTAAAGCCCATAACTTATGATGTTATAGACATGAATATATATATGAATATGAATTTGATTACCCTAAAATAGGCAAGGCAGCAATCACTTTGAAACTTCCAAACCATAACCTTTCAGAGAAATAAATTCTTCCTGCGACAGAGATTGCTGAAGCAATAAACTATAAATGGCTCTCACGGAAGCAAGTCCAGGCGGCAGGCAGTTACAATTAACATCAGAGCTATGGACAAATCAGGGCAGCCTCAGCTTCATTTTCAGCTTATTGTAATAAGGAAGATGTGACATTCAACACCAAATCTAAGATCTAAGATTAGGGAGTCATGGGGAGGGATATGAAAGGACAGCATTGCGACATTTGCTCTTTTCGTTGCAAGAAAAAGGAAAAAAAATGGCTTCCCTGAAATAATTTACTGAACTCAAGTTTTAAAGCAGTTGTAGATGAGCTATTTTCTAAGTGAAGTGCTGGGACCTGCCAGCAAAATCCAACAGTAGCTGAGAAGGGAGTGAGGATTAAGAAGGGGTGGGGGGAAGGCAGAGACAAGGGATAGATTCCTAAGAGGAGAGAGAAGAAATCAAAAGACAACATTCTGGAGGACTCTCAGTCAACACTGCACCCCCGACTTTATTGGTCAGAGTGTATTTAAACACTTCCCGGGGATGGGAACAAGATCAAAGTCATTCTCAGCATGCAATGTTCATACCTGCACAAGTTATCTCAAAGACCCACGTCCTCTTAGAATCAGTTGACCTTGAATGCATACAGTGCTCTGCTAGGTAGTGAATCTTAAGAATTTTTCTTGCCTTAATATAAACCCCATGTTCAGACAAGGGGAGACAGCTCCCTTGTAAAGATTGAAAGCTGACAAAGAAATAGATTGAAAGTTGACAAACAAGAGAAAGCATGCACTGCTTGCCTCTCTGGGTCTGAGTTACACCACTCAGAATGACTACTTCCCCCTCCATCCATCTTCCCATGTAATTCTTAATTTTATTTTTCCCAACAGATGAATTATTCTATTGTGCAAAAGTACTACATTTTGTTATCCATTCTTCAGATGATGGACATCTAGGTTGTTTCCATTTCCTGGCTATGGTGAATAGAGCAGCAGCGAACATGGAGGAGCTGTATTGTTACAGTAGGATATAGAGATCTTTGGTTAGATGCCCAAATGTGACCTAGCCGGATCATGAAATAAGATCTACTTATACTTTTTCAGGAATTGACTCACTGATTTCCATAGTTGCTGAACCAGTTTGCATTCCCATTTGGACTAGGTAAGCGTTCCCCTTTCCTCAAATCCAAGCCAGTGTTTGCCATCCTTAAGCATTGGTATGAACGTAATAGGTATTGAGTCCTTACCATGTTCCAGTCTCCATTTTAGGGGATATATTAGTGCCAGAATAGTCAAAGTACTGGCCCTTGCAGACCTCAGCATACTGGAGGGTTGAAATGAGTAAAAATAAAAATAAGAAATATTTAAATGATGTCATAAAATAGTAATGCCATTACAAGTGTAAGGTAGGAGGATTTATGCAGGTAAGGAACATGACTTATCCATGATGGTACAAGCTGTCCAAGAGAGGTGTAATTGAAGGAGAGAAAGGACTAAAACACAGAGATCATTGATGGGTAGAATAGAGCTTCAGCTCCCTGATATGTTCCCTCTTTCTCCTTTGTGACCCATTCATGCCTAACTCAGATCTCTCTCTCTCTCTCTCTCTCTCTCTCTCTCTCTCTCTCTCTCTCTCTCTCTCTCTCTCTCTCTCTCTCTCTCTCTCTCTCTCTCTCTCCGTGTATGTGTGTGTAAGATGTAGTGAGTAGACCAAAGTCATTGTAAACTGAAAGACACTGAAACATTAAAATCAATGCCCTTCCCTCCCCAACACACAAGTTGAAAGCTATATGTAGGCATAAATTAATAATATCTTTGTGGCTTACTATGCTTTTCTGAGTCAAAAGCATCATAAAAACAAATTCTTCCATGTGATTCACTTATAAATGGTTGATTAAGACAAAAGAGACAAAAGTTTCTCATTCCATTCCAAAATCATAATTGCTGTAAGGTTCAATAAGTAGAGAGGATGGCCTCTGTTCAATAGGACATATCAAAACTCTTTAGAAAAGGGATCAGTCCTACTTGTGGGTAAATAACACCAAGAGTCAGTCTCTTTCTGAAGAAATGCTTTCCATACTCAAGATCAGCATAATTCAACCATCTCATTAGATACAGAAAAGGCCTTGGACAATATAAAAATCTTAGGGAATGTAGGGATAAAGAGAGCATATCTCCAGTTTTTAAAAAGGCAGCCTACAGCAAGCCCACAACTACCATCATAATAAGCAGAGAAAGATTTGAAACATTCCCACTAAAATTAGAAATAAGCCAAGGATAAACACCCTCTCTACTTCTGTCCAATATAGTGCTTAACATCTTGGCCAAAGCAATAAGAGAAAGAGAAGAAGATAAAAGGGATACAACTAGGAAAGGGAGAAGTCAAAATATCCTTATTTGTAGATGATATGATTTTATATATACCAGACCCTAAAGATTCTACCTGGAAACTTTACAGCTAATAAACACATTCAGCAAGGTAATAGCATATACAACATACACACATACACAGAGTCAGTAGCCTTTCTAAATATACCAATGAAAAACATACCAAGAAAGAGATTAGGTAAATAATATCATTCATAATAGCTTCAAAACATTCTTGGAATAAATATAACAAATCAATGAAAGATTTGTGTGATGAAAACTTTAAGATATTGAAAAAAGTAATGGAAGAAGATACCAGGAGATGTAAAGACCTCCCAAGATCATGAATTTGTTGGATTGATATTATGAAAATAGCCATCCAGTAGACAATCTATACATTTAATGCAATTCAACTCAAACTTCCAATGCAATTCTTCACAAAGGTTTTTTAAAATCTTAAAATTTATATGGAAATAATAAAGAGCCAAGATAGCTAAACTAATCATAAACAATAACAACACAGGATGTTATCACCCCTGATTTCTAGATCTATTTTATAGTAATAAAAGCATAAGGTTATTGGCATCAAAACATACCTAATGATCAATGGAATGGAATTGAAGATTCAGATTTACGTTCACTCTGCCACAGTCACCTGATTTTTTGACAAAAAGACCAAAAATACTCATTTGAAAAAAGACAGAATCTTCACCAAACTACTTGTTAAACTGGATAGTTACCTGTGGACACAGGAAACCAGATTACATTATTTCTTACACCACACAAAACTCAATTCCAAGTGTGTTGAAGACTTCAACACAACACATAACTGATAAATCTTTTAGAGGAGAAAGCAGGGAATGCCTTTAAATTTATAGCCACAGGAAAGAATATTAGACCAACAGTTTATGTGTAAAATCTAATTAACTTAAAAGCTTTTGTACAACAAAGAATCATTCCAGTGAAGAGGCAGCCTACAGAATGAGAACGAAATCTTTACCTGCTATACATCTCACAGAAAGTTAGCATCTAGCATATGCAAAGAATTAAGAAAAAAGCCTAAAAACCTAGAAAACAAATAAGCCAATTAAAATTTGGGGCACAGAACTAAACAGATAGTTCTCCAAAGAAGACATGCATATGGCTGAGGGAGCTAATATTTAAATATTTTTCAACATCCTTAGTCATAAGGAAAATACAAATTAAAGCTACTTTGAGGTTTCATCTTACCTCAGTCAAAATAGCTAAGATTTTTTAAATGACAGTAAATGTTGACACGGATGTGGAGAAAGAAAAACATTTACTCATTACTGGTGGGAGTGCAAACCAGTGCATCCATTATGGAAATCACTGTGAAGGGTTCCCAAAAAAAAAAAAAAAAACCTAGAATATATCTACTACAAGATTCAGCTGTCTACTTCTGGGCATATTCCCAAAGGATTATACATCCTACTACAGAGCTATTTACTCATCTATGTTTATTTCTCCTTTATTTAGAAAGAACCAGGAAATAAAAACTGCCTAAATATCTATTAACAAATGAACTGATAATGAAAAAATGTGAGCATGCATAATGAAATACTATTTAGCTGTAAAAATTAAATTATGAAATTGACAGATAATTGGATAGGACTGAAAATAATCATTGAGTAAGGTAACTCAGGTGCAGAAAGATAAGCAGTATGTCATTTCTCATATGCGGATGCTAGCTTTGAATCTTAGATGTGTATATTTAAATTCAAATATCCAGAAAACTAATAAGAGGCTGTGGAGGGCTATGTACAGGGACTGGGGCAGAGCATGGGTGGTATGGAAAGGGAAAGCAATGTTAAAAGAGAGTGGAAGATAGAAGGGCAGGCTAGAAGTGACACTATGGAAAGGGATGACTAACACTAAAGACTTTTGGATGCTATGCAGAAATCTACTACAGAAACGTCCTAAAAACACATATATACACACATAAAAGAAGATTAATATTATTCTTCTGCTAAATGGAAATGGGAGTAATATGCTTCCTAAGTTCTTATGCTTATGCCTATAGATTCGTTATTCTTCAACCCTTATGGGAAAAGCTTCATTTTGTAGGAGACGGTGATTAATAGCCATGATTGATCAACTGCAGATCATGGGAGACTTTGGAGTGGTTAGCTCCAACTGGGACAGACATCTAAATCATACCCTGCTCCCTAAGACTCAGAAATCACCACAAAAGAGAGGTCAGGAATATTTTAAGAGCCAGAAAGAGTAACTGTCTGAAGTGAAATAATATTTGCTAGACATGACAGGGTCATTGCACAAATAAACTCACAGTAGCTGTGAATGCATGCACAAGTCCTATGCCAGATCAAGGCAGTGGCACCTTCTTGTATGGTTACCAGGGACTTGGCCTGAGTAGGGTATAGTGAGCAAATGAAAACTAGACAAGCATATGAACAGAAATAGGTGGACTTGGGTGCATTGGGCTTATTGACCATAATATTTGGAGGAGGAAGCAAGTTGATAGTGTCACTTTCTGTATACACTATTAACACTCACATGCAGGACTCCTTTCCTTGCACACCTGCAAGGAAGTTTTGGGCTTCTGACCTTTCATTTTCATAAACGTTGAGGTGCTGGAAATGGGATTTGTTGTATGAGTCAGAAATTCAGGGAGAAGGCTTGGTATTTACAGACTTAGCAGCAACCAAGATATCAATTACATTTCAAACATGGAACTTGAAGCATTCATCAAGATTGTCTCAAAAGAAACAGAAGTTGATCAAAGAGTCATCAGAAAGAATAGGTAAAATGGAGAAACCCACAAAGAAAAGCAGTGTCCAAAAAAAGAGGAAGCGAATCAGGAGAGTGTGGCGGTGTGTCAGACAGATGAAGTGATGCAGCGGGTGCTGTGGAAACCTTCAGATGCTCCTGACAGTTCAAGTAGGGTGAGAGCTAAAAAATAAACCCTGGTGTGAGCAATGTGCATTCATCAGCGACCTTGGCAAGCACAATCTTAGAAGAGTTAGGAGATTTGCCCCTTCCAAACCGGAAAGAAGAAGATTTGGAGGAGACCGAGAAAGAAGGATAATGAGACATCAAGAGAAAAACAGCTTTCAAGGGAATTTTCCTATCAGTGGGGTCAAGGAAATGCCAGAGGGAGTAAAGGGTACTTTTTCTTTTAAGATGCAATAAACCAAGATGATGTGCTTGCATACTTATGATTACAAGGGAAGACAGAGTGACAAAATATGTGTGATGTGGGAGAGGAAGAAGACACTCGCTAGACCATTTTACTGTAGGCATATAAAGCTGCATGAATTCACTTTAAATATTTTAGTAGGCTTTACGTGTTAGCATGCATAGCTTGTTTCTGGTAACTCACGGGAAGATGACTTGGCAGGAGGGATGTAAACAAACAGCTGAAGTATCTTCTACAAAAGCCATCTTCTGGCCATGGAATCTCTGTCACCTCCTCTTTCACCTCCAGTCCAACAGTTGACAATATACTCTGTTGTGCCAGTAAACGACAGAGCATTGTAAAAAAAAAATGCATGCCATTTTTACAACAGTGTAAACTCTGTCCCTAAGTGCAAGTCCTAGCTCACCACGTATGGTTAGCATGGATAACACCTCACTTTCTGACAGGAAAACAAGCTGATTCCTGAGTGATCGAATCACTTCCTGTTCTTTATCTAACCTGCATTGATGTCATCATTTATAAGCTGTTCATTTATACAAACAGCCTGTGAGGAAACAATGAGTTTCACACACTTGATTCATAAATCTAGTGAATTTCTAAGCATGAAACTAGCAAGCCACCTCTTTCTAGTAGTCATATTAAAGATAATTAAAATTTAAAGTGCCAAGTATTTAGCTGTGAGAATTGTGAACTTAGTGCACTTTTTAACAGCTTGAAACTCAGTTTGCTGGGGTCAGAAGTCTCATTTGCTTAAGACCAAGTTGTCAGCAGGGCTGTCCTTGATGGCAACATGGAAGAAGCCATTCTCAATCTCATGAAGATTATTGGCTCAGTTTGGTTCCTTCTGTTTGTGGGGTTAAAGTTCCTGTTTTCTAGCAGGCTTTCAATCAATGCCTCCTGATGTTTGCGGCCCCCATGTTTTCATATTTCCTGTTTGTGGTTTCTACTCTGCCAACACTAGGACAAGTCTCTTTCATCCTTTGGCCAAAGAAAGTTCTTTGCTGTTTGGACTTGTGTGATGAGAGTGGACCAATATAGACATTCCAGTAAAGTCTTAGAAAATTAATCACATTAACAAAAGCCCTTTGCCATGTAACTTTTAAAAATCTATTAGTGATACGTTGAAGGATGCTATTCTTCCTACCAATATTTTATCCAAAAGACTCAAGACATCATCAACACATGCACATAATGGTATTCAGAATCTTATCCTTCTATTTAGGAAACCAGGAAGAAGAAGAGAGGCGAACAACCACAATTTCCTACATTTAATTCATGCTTGGAAACTCTTGTCCTTCTCTCCCTGGTCCCCTTCTCATTCTCTCTCTATTCGCTTCGATCTCTCTCCATCGCTCTCTCTCTTCTCTCTCTCTCTTCCCTCCCTCCCCTACCTCCTCCCTCCCTCTCTCTCTCTCTCTTCTCTCTCTCTCTCTCTCTCTCTCTCTCTCTCTCTCTCTCTCTCTCCACCCACTTCCACTCTAAAGACCTAAGTGCCCAGGCAGTGGTATTTACAGCAAATGGAGATCATTTCCTCAGCTGAGGAGCAGCTCATAGGTGCCTCTCAATGTAGTTTGCAACAGCAGATGGGGCGCTAATGAACAGGAGTGGACGACAAGATCGAGTTAGAACTGTTCCGAGCTGCTTTATACAGTCTCATATCCCCGGTGCTAGAGTGAACAGCAGCGATTCTTACAGAATCAGAAGACTCCCCGCCCCCCGCCGCCCCCACAAGATCCTGGCCCATCTTTGAAAAACAATCTTGATCTTCGCCTTATCTTCAACTGCCCAACTTAAAACTTTATGGGCGTTTCCTTGAAACTAAAAAGGGAAACACTTCAAAGTTGACGGGAGCCAGCTTGCTTTTCTATAGCATAACCTAACAAGATCAAATAAAAGCCTATAAAAATCGAGGCTGCGAATCACGACCGATGTGGAAGAGGGGTGAGCTGGCAAGCTGGCCTGGGGCCTGCGCATATGTCTGAGTCTTTGTGGGACAGTCTCCCAGTCTGACAGTTGCTCTTTGTCTACACTCCACAGAAGGCTGCTGATGCAGGCATTGGCAGAGCCCTGAATATTTAAATGGGTGCTGTTTGTTACCTGGACCCTGGACCCCGCCTGCTTGTGCTTACCATAGCGTCGCCTGTAGCAATTTGGGTACTGCGGTTTCAGAGAAAATATGGCTGACTTGGCTGAAATAAAGTTCTTTGGACTTTTTTTTGAGCATCTAAACAAGTCTGAGGGTAGGAGAGGGTAGCGGAGATTCCTGCTGAACCTGCTAAGGTGGTAACTCTTCAGTTCTTGGAAGAGCTAGATTCTGTGAGCCTTGGGAACTAAAGTAGAGATATTTCTAGGAAAATACGTTTTTGAATAGAATTCTGCTAGATTATTTTTCTTCCTCCTTCATCGTTTGTTTGTAGAAATTTCATTAGTTAGGACTCCTGTGGTTAGCATGTCACTTAACCCCCTTGCCTGACCCCCTCCCCCAGGACTAGATAACAAACATCCAAAGTCTTCCCATGATCACTCTCAACCATTTTTATTGAGATATATTGAATCTCTCAGCGAGCCTAGAGCTAGAACTACACCATCTGACCAAGCCCCAGGAGTCTCCCTGTCTCAGCGTCCCCACAACTGGATGACATGTTCACCCCACTGAGTGTGGCTTTGGATGTGGGAGCTGGGGATTAAACTGGTGTCCTCATGCTTGTGGGGCGAGTGCTTTACCCACTGAGCCATTTCCCCAATCCAGTAGGAAAATATTTTGATGTTGTAATTTACTACTTGTTGGCCATGGGAACATTTTTATGTTGAGCCATTCACTCTAAAACTGTGTTTTTAGAGACATTTACCCCCAATATTGTAAGAATCACTTTAAAAGATTAATTTATTTGGTTTTTTATTTATTTTTTTGGGCCAGTCATAATCCCCAGGACTCAGCCTCTTCTATAGTGGGATTAATGAAATGCTTAACTTTACTGAGTTTTAAAAAATACCCCAAATGTAATAGGTATACCTGATAACAAAATAAAAATCAAACTTAGATAACAAGGTAGAAATTAAAAATTAAATGATTGCCATATATTTTTACCTGTAAAATCATTTGATAAAAACATTCTTTTTTTTTTTTTTTTTTTTTTACTACTTCAGCAGTATTAAGGATTTGCTTTTGTGGCTACTTCTATAAGTAAACACAAACGTTTGTGTCAATGATTCTAAACAACTTTAAATACAATTATTTAATTAAGAGGCCTTTTAAACATATAGAGTTTACCAGCCACACCTCTCCAACTAAAAATCTATTCTGGACTTAGAAATCTAAATTTTTAAAAAGGTCTGATATGACTGTTTTTATCAACCAGAGTTAGGTATAATCTTATACAGAAAGACAGTATGAATGATAACATATTTGGGCCACGATAAAGATCTTTGCTTGGCCAGCACAGCCATGATTGGCAGTTCGATCCTAATCCCGGAGGGATTCTACAACATACAAGCTTCTCACACTGGAAACATCTTACCCAGTGTTTGTGCTTTCCCTTTTCTTTTCCCAGTTCCCCTGGCCCTCGAAAATAAATCTTACTGACAACTCTCTGCACTCTGCTTTTATCCTGAGATTCAGTGACTGGACTAATTGGTGCCTCACTTCAGTTTCCAGAGAAGATGCATGCAGAGAAAGGTCATTAAAATTGTAGAGGGAGAGTTCTCAAAACAGATGATCGGAATTTTCTGGGAAAGTGTATAATGTTATAATCAATTAATAGGATACGTATTCTCAATAGTTGGAAACTCAGAATATTGATTTAACATAGCAGCTTATATTTAGTAAAAATTACTCATCACACTAGGGAACATAAATCCTCTGTGTGCAGTTCTGCCTGCCAAAGCATTTAATGCAGCTCCAGTTGTTTATAACAAGCATGGTGCTGAGTCCTCAGATAAGATCCTCGTCAATAGGACAGGCTAAGTCACTAGGAGTGCTAGGTGACAGACAACCCCCCATGACAGACAACCTTGAATAGGACAATCTGCTTGCTGATAATTATATGTGTGGATGCTCAGCCTCTGTATTATCAATATTCTTAATACACACTATGTTCTGGGTCACAAAATGTTCCAAGTCATACCATATCTTAGTATGTTGTTTTCTTTGAACTTCTCTTTCAGGAGACTTTAAGTTTAAGGATTATCTCCTATGAGAGGGCTTGCGATTGTAATTTGTAATAAAAGACCCACAGTGCAGTCATTCCTGAAAATCCATGCCAGGTTAAAAAAAATGAAGCTATATATTTGTGGGAAGAGACTAATACTTTCTCCCCATATCAGCTTCTCTGATTTAGAAACCAACAGCAAACAGATTTCCTGAGACCAGATGCACTATCTTGGATTTGGATTTGATCCTCTTCTCCAAGTTGCATTTATTCCAATACCTGTCTTTTGCCAAGAACCACAACACTTCTCTACAAATCTTACATGATGAACAATTGGAAATTAAGAGTCTTTGAAATCATGGTATGGTATGAAATTAATTTAATAAAAGATACATACTACCAACTCACAGAAAAGTTGCCTTGAAAAAAAAAAAAAGGGAAAAGTTTATAAACTTAAATACCTAGAAGAAAATTTTAGTTATAGGGAGATTCAATATTGCTAAGGTGTTCATTTCCCTCCCAATGTGCAGGTCTTTGTTTGAATGGTCATGTGTATGAGACTGTGGGCATTTCTGCCTTTGAATATATATATATATACACAGACATATATAGATATGTATCGAATTAACTTAGTACACATGCATGTGTGTATGAGTGTTTTGTGTTGGCATGTTTGTGTGTTCACATAAGTGAACGTGGAGCTGTATGTGCGTATCTGTGAACATGTGACTGTGTATCTGTGTCTCTCCGTGTGCAGTTGAGGTTAGATCCATGAGTATGTGTGCCTTTATGCACGTGTAATTGTGCATGTGTGAATGTGACTTTGTATAAGAGCACGTGTGCATGGTACACATAGGTACATATAGGTATGTGACTGTGCATATTTGGGCATGCACCTGTGTTATAAATCTGTGTAGGAGTGTTAGCAAATATATATGCATGTACATGTTTGTATCCTTGTGTGCATGTGAAAGCATATCTGAGTGCATGCAAGTCTAGATCTGTGTGTTATTATGTGCATGTGTTGGAATGTATTGATGTGTGTGTGTGTGTGAATTTATGTATAAAATATGTATGTGTTTGTGTTCTATAAGTAGCAGTGTATATGTATTTGTGAGTATGAGTAAAAATGTGTATGCTTACATAGGTTTCTGTGTTATTATGTATCATTATGTGTGTGTGCAAATATGTACATGAGTTTGTTAGTGTGTGACCATTTGTATGAATGCATGCAATTTTGTAGAAAATGTGGGTGTTTATGTGCCTAAGTGTGTGAGAAAATAATACAGAATGATTGCATAAGTGTGAGTGGGTGAATATGTGAGTATGTGTATGAGTGTGTGTGAGAACATGTGCATGTGTAAGTGTATGGGATGTTTGGGTGTATGCCTGAAGCATGTAGATTGTGCATGTGTCAATGTATTTGTATATGTTTTTATGTGTGAGTGTGTGCGATCGTGTAAGCATGTGTGTGCATGCAGTGTGTTTGTGTGCATGTGTGCATTAGTGAGTGATTGCAAGCATATGTGTATTGCACATGCATGTGTTGTTCATGTATGCAGGCATGATGTGTATGAGAGTGGATGCTTTTGAGTGTGTATACACAATGTACATGTGCTTTATCAGACATAGACGTAGAGTGTCTATAAATAGACTTACATATATGTGAAGAAGTTATTTTCAACAAAGTTTTAAGATGGTCCAATGACATAAAAGGCATTTTAGGAGCTGTACAAGAAAAATTGTATATATTCATTAAAAAAAAAACATTTCATCTTGTCTTGTTACATGCTCAAAATGATCAAAAATATAAAGGTAATAAGATATAAAGTTGTAAAGCTTCTAAGATAAGACATAGTTAAATATTTCCATGAACTTGAAGTAGGCTGAGCTTTCACATGTAAACGATATAATCGTAAATTAGACTTTATTAAAATAAAATAACTTCTCATTAGAATGTAACTTCTCATTAGAAAAGCACTAAAATAAGTAAGGTGAGGAAACTATAAATCCAAATTAATATGAGAAAAGGCTTTTATCTACAACATAAAGAGAATTTCTACAATTCAAAAATAGTTCAACTTACCACATAAAATAAATGAAATATTTATGTGTACACATCTCAAGTTAAGAAAACTTAGTAGCTTAATAAGTTCAGTAAAATGTTCAACACTAGGGCTGGAGATAAACTTGACGTTCTTCCAGAAGACCTGAGTATGGTTTCTAGCATCCATATTAAGTAGCTCATATCAGTCCGTGATTCTAGCTCCAGAAGATTAAACATTGTTTTCAAACCTCTGATGGCACTAATACCCATATGGCAGACACATCTGTACAGGTAAACATAACTGAAACAAATTTTCAAGAAATGCTTAGCCACACATGGCTTGAAGGAGTGAAAGCAGGTAAAGTTACTTTGCAAAATTGATGATTTTCAAGAGTTAATTATGCATGTCTTCTATGACCCACAAGCATATGTCTATGTATTTACCCAAAAGGACTGTAAACAACTACCCACAGTATTTTCACTCTATAATGTTTAGAAATAGTTAACTCATAGTTTTCCCAATACGAAAAAAACAGAGATTTCCAAGATGGCTGCGACAAAGATGCATGGTATCTGATCTGGAGGGAGGAGACAAAGACTGCAGATGCTACCAGGAACTGGGATCCCACCTGGAACTGGGATCACTGGGTGAGAGAGATCCACGCAGTATGAACAATGGGCAGATCTGACCTCCAGTCACCCAATGGCCCAGGGAGGATGGCAGGCCAGTCCCCAGAGCCTACACTGGACCCTGCCTGTGAGCTATGAGCTGTGGCCTTGCTCTGCAGTGTGAACTAGGTATGTGGGACTGAAATTCCAGCAGTGAAGCAATAGAGCTCATGGCCTAGGTATGGATCTGTCCTCAGACCCCCATCCACCTGCTCAGTGCCAGTCCTCAGAAAGCCCAGGTGCCACCCAGTGGCCCAAACAACTGTGGACATGTCCAGCCACAGCAGCGCTGTCTGAGTGGGGCCCAGGAAGGAGCCTAGCTGCCAGCCCCAGAGGACTGTTGTGGCACAATTGGTCACAATGAACTCAGCCTAGCCAGACTCCACAGCCTAGCAAGGACTAACATGTTCTCAGGAGAGGCTGGGCAGGCCGAGGGCATAGGGCAGAAATCTAGCCAACCAACCACAATCAGAAGGCAATAGCTGCTCTCTCCCTCGGAGGCAGAACCTACACCCCACTACCTGGTTAGAGCAGGCAGAAACCTAAATAAAGTGACAGCCTACAGACTGGAAAAAATCTTCACCAACCCTACACCTGACAAAGGTCTAATACCTAAAATATATAAAGAGCTCAAGAAATTAAACACCACCAAACCAAATAACCCAATTAACAAATGGGGCTCAGAATTAAACAGAGAATTCTCAATAGAGGAATATTGAATGGCTGAGAAATACACAAAGAAATGCTCAGTATCTTTAGTCACCAAAGAAATGCAAATCAAAATGACTCTGGGATTCCATCTTACACCCATCAGAATGACCAAGATCAAAAACTCAAGTGATAGCACATGCTGGTGAGGATGTGGAGAAAGGGGAACACTCTTTCATTGCTGGTAGGAATACAAACTTGTACAACCACTTTGGAAATCAATCTGGTGCTGTCTCAGAATACTGGGAATAGGACTACCTCAAGACCCAGATATTCCACTCCTTGGAATATACCCAGAAGGTGCGCCACCACACAACAAGGACATATGCTCAAACAACCTAAATGTCCCTCAGTCAAATAATGGATAAAGAAACTGTGGTACATTTACACTATGGAATACTACTCAGCTATTAAAAGCAAGGAAATCCTAAAATATGTGCATAAATAGATGGAACTAGAAATGATCATCCTGAGTGAGTTAACTCAGACTCAGACAAACTCAAATGGCATATACTCACTTATAATTGGACACTAGCCCACTAGGGATGTCCTCTGAAAGTCTTCACTTACCAGAAGATTGGAATAGGTGTGAGAACCTCCTATTGGGATTCTAGGTGAGATAAGTATGGGAAAATGGGAAAGTAGAAGGCTCCAGAGGGTCCTAGAAACCTAAAAGAAGAACATCATGATGGGCAGATCTGGACCCAAGCGAGTCTGTCAAATTATTGCACCAACCAAGGACAATACATGCAGTAAATATTGAACGCCTACTCAGATCTAGCCAAGGGACAGGACATTTTGTGAAGAGCAGGGACTGACTCTGACAGGAACTCTGGTGCCCCATATTTGACCACTTTCCCTTGGTGGGGAGACCTGATAGCACTCAGAGAAAGAATAGGAAGGCTATCAAGATGAGACCTAGAGTAGGGGAATAGGGTGAAAGAGACAGGGAGGGAGGGAGGGAGGGAGGGAGGGAGGGAAAGAGAGAAAGAGGAATGAGAGGAGACAAGCAAAGGGATAAGAATTGAGATGTACCCAGGGGTCCCGCTCAAACTAAGGCACCAGCCAAGGACAATACAGGAGGTAAACTTTAAACCCCTTCCCAGATCTAGCCAATGGTCAGAATATTCTCCACAGTTGAGTGGAGAGTGTGATACGACTTTCTCACGTACTCTGGTGCCTCACATTTGACCATGTCCCCTGGAGGGGGAGACCTGGTGGCACTCAGAGGAAGGACAGCAAGTAGCCAAGAAGAGACTTGATACCCTATGAGAATATATAGGGGGACGTAATCCCCCTCAGGAACAGTCATAGGGGAGGGGAATAATGGGAAAATGGGCGGGGGGGGGAGGAATGGGAGGATACAAGGGATGGGATAAACATTGAGATGTAACAAGAATAAATTAATAAAAAAAAAAAAAAAAAAAAAAGAATTGAGATGTAATCTGAATAAATAATAAAAAAGAAAAGAAAAAACATTAAGAACAAGAATTGCAAAAGACAAATGATATTATCTGTGATGAAATAAAAATAAAGATAAAAGAAGCACACACACACACACCAACTTAACAAGTCTCAGAGTAGCACAAGGTCAAAAGAACTAGAAATAATATATTATTAATTGATGATAATGTTTATAAGAGCTTTGTAACAGTCAAAAAAAATTGATAATAGAAATCAAAGGGGTGGTGAATAGAGGATTCAAAGAAACTTACAACAGGGGGTGGGAGAGAATTCTTCACTGTGGAAATGTCACACATCCAGACAAGGATGCAGTTCGCATACATGAACTAGTTACACTGAACAAGATGTACACTTAAAGATTGTTCATTCACTGACTATACAGTCAACCCTAGTAAAATATTAGAAAGTACCTTCTGGTTTGTGAATTACTGCTCACTACTTTAGTTTGCGTTGGACTTGCTCATACATATTTTACATAAAACGAAATCAGTTCTTTAAGAACGGAACTGGATCCCATTCACTGGCCTCCAATTTCCAGCCCACAATTTAGCCTACTTTCCCAGAGGCCTGATGGCATTTAGAGACACCAGATAAGACACAACCCTCAAACCCAATGCCTGCCAACTCCCCTTAAAGTACACCCAACACCTATAAACTGAATCCCATCCCCATGAATCCATTTTCCAGATGACAATTCCACCTGCTTTCCCAGAGGCCATATGGAAACCAGGGATCCAAGGCCATGTTAGTACTAGGCACCTCACAGGCAATGTTAGCACTCCAAATCACAGAGGCTGCACAGACCACAAAACCCCAGGGCAGACAACCTACTGAACTGAAGATTCACTGGTCACAAGAACCACAGGTCATTGATACCAGAAGATGAAGAGAAAACAAAAATCAAGGGGAAAAAATCCAAAAATACCTATCCTACAAAGATAAACTCAGAAACCAGGACATAAACCTATAATAATTACAAAACCCAGATAGCTAAAGGCCAGCATAAAAACACATTCAAAAACAGCCAGAGAAGTGTAGAAGCAAGAGAGCCCAACTATCCTGCTACAGCAAGCCCCAGATACCCCAACACAGCTGAAGCACAGGAAAATGACATCACATTTCATCTCATGAAGATAATAGAGACCTTTAAAGAGAAAATTAATAAATCTCTTAAAGAAATAGAGAAAAATAGAGTCAAATGTGAAGAAAATAGACAAAGACATTCAAAACCTAACAATGGAAATAGAACTAATAAGGAAACCACAAATTGATGGAATCTTGGAGAGAGACAATGTAGGTAAAAGAACAGGAACTATAGATGCACATATTCCCCAATAGAATGCAAGTGGATCAAAGACCTCAACATAAAATCAGATACACTAAACTTGGCAGAAGGAAAAGTGGGGAATAGCCTTGAATGAATAAACACAGGAGACAACTTCCTGAACAGAACACTAATAGCTCAGGCACTAAGATCAACAATTAATAAATGGGACCTCCTGAAATCTGAGAAACTTCTATAAGGCAAGGGACATCATCAAAAAAGGACAAAATGGCAGCCTACAGAATGAGAAAACGTCTTTACCAACCCTATATCAGGCAGATCACTGTAGATATCAATAAACCAAAAAAACCCAATCAAAAATAGGATACAGCTCTAAACAGAGAATTCTCAACAGAGGAATCTCTAATGGCCAAGAAACACTTAAATAAATGTTCAATATCCTTACTGTTCATAGAAATGCAAATCAAAACAATTCTGAAATGACTAAGATAAAAAAAACTCCATATACAAAATTCTATACCAGTGAGTTAAAAAATAACCTTGTGAGTGACAAGGCATTAAGTTGAGGAGTAGATTCACTAATCTATTTTTTTGTTCTATCTTCCCTATATATTTCTATATTCCCCCTTCTTTCTTTTCAACCCCTTTCTCCAAACCTAAGAATGGGAGATAAAGGAAAAGAGAGACATCCCTGAGTCCAATCTTGTTTTCTCTCTAAATAAGACCAATAATAACTTGTAACTAACTCCCATTGAAAATAACCCTCTATATAGCCCAAAAAGTAACCAAAAACCTACCTGATCTCCCTTAAAGGAAATGAGGCATAGTTCTCTTAAGGTTTCTTCTGGCTGATTTGAGGTGAATAATACCTTTGTAGGGGCAAAAAATGGGGGAAATGGTTAAACAAGCTAGGCATAGCATTTGTGGTACAGTTTCTAAATGTTGAGAAATTCAAGGCTTAATTAGAGTCTTAGGTAAGACAGTCTGGAATACTGGGCCAATTGGGATTGGAAGCTTTCTTTGAAGCTGTCCTGGGAGCTGGCTTGTTCTGATAAGGAAGAGCAACTGAAGCACTTGGTGCTGGAACATGAAGGATGCAGGATATCAGTGTCCAGCATGCTGACAGGAATGAATCCTGTCAGATCTGATACAATCTCAGTGTCCAGTTATTTTTTTCTGAAAACATATAAATTCTCACAAGCATTATACAGTCCTAAAATTATAAATGTATAAGGTGTGCATGATGCACAGAACAATTAAGGCTGGTTTTCTGCTCTTTTATGAGCAGAAAAGAAATACATCTGTAAATCTTCACTCATTGCTATAAGAAGAATGGCATCTAATAATAATACATAGGGGTTCTGTGGCCAGAAAGAAGCATTGTCTATGCCTAGACATTCATGTCTCATCCAGTCTCAGAGCTATTCCCATATAGTGGAATTATCAATATAAGTTACCTACTTGTTCTGCAGTTTAAATTTTTCACATCCCAATTTTATCCCCCTCCCTTATCTCCTCCCAATACCCCCTCCCTCCCTAATTTTCTCTCCCTCCCTCTCCTAGTCCTTAGAAAGGGGAGCCCTCTTTCCCTAACATTTATATAGAATTTTGTATATAGATACAAGTTTAATTTTAGATACAGTGGTCTAGAATTCAAATTCTATTCTTCATACACATTATATATATTTCTACTCTGGTATGAGGTATTGTACCCATATAACTCAATTATAAGATTTACTGCCAATACTTTGAAAGTGCTATTGCAGGCTGTTTAGGATAAATAAGTTATACAAGTTAATTGTTAGTTGATCAAATCATGGTAATGTCAATTACTAGTATACTTTTATCACAAGAATATATATCTTAGGTGCTGCAGATAGATATGATTCTATAGAAAAATAAGGTAGGATAGTTAAATAAGGTCTTTAAAAACCCCAGAGACATGCAGAATATGGCATTTTAAAATGTTTTTTATTATTATTTTAAAGATTCACAGACAATGTGACAGATTAACTCCTGGAAATACCCAGCCTACCTCAAAGAGGATGATGAGCATCAAAAAACCTCTTAATGGAGATGACTTCAAATGTGGCAAACAAATCACTGGCAAAATGTCCTTTTTTCTATCACAGACAGAATTCTGCCTAAAAAAGGGCAAACTTGGATGCAGGCAGAGTCGATGGCCAAACTCTGCCAAGACAGGGTAAGCAAGTCCTCAACAGTTCCTTCCTCATAAATATGTCTGTCAGATATATTGGGCCAGAAGGCTGAAGAAGATGTTTCAACATAATAGAAAACTGTATCTGTCATCTTCTCATTTAGAAGACTACTAACCTGCACTCCCAACATACTTCAGGTAATCAAGTTTACTCCTTCTCAAGTCTCTGATGGAGTTGAAGACCAGGTAGCTTAGTTCTACAATGAAGCTTAGTTGTTTAGAGGTTAAGATGTTTTTAGGTCTAGATAGATGTTTTAAGTTGATACTGACAAGATATGATGGAGCTTAATTTACATTCAGAAGTTTAGATGCACCAAGATAGAAAAGATGTTTTCTTCAAGGCTGCCAAATACAAATAGCCAAAACACTGAGAATGTAACATTTAATATTTCCTGATTATGTCATGGTTCTTCTTGCTGTACATAGTTTATTGTATGTATGTGTAATAATATATATATATATATATTAAATAAAATATTTAATAAAAAATCAAGCTCATGCTGGTAAGGATGTGGAGCAAGAGGAACACTTTTTCATTTTCCTTATTGTAAGTATGGATCAATCAAATGACCTTGACATTCTAAGCCTTGTAAAATTTCCACTGGACTTTTGCTACTATATACACAAGTCTGTTATTCAGATATAGGAATCTACTGTCCTGTGTGACTATAACTTTGTGTACATTTAATAAACTAAATGATAAATCTACCTTGATTTACACTCATTATTAAACAGGATGTCGATGTGGTTTTTGTTGTTTCTTCACTACTGAAGTGTCTCTCTAAGATTATTTCAGTGCTTTATATTTTTTAATGTTACAATACATAGGTTTTATTTTAAAATACTAATATAGCAGTACTACAATTGGTTATGTCAAAACAGAAAATTAATATAGAACACAATAAATGTGTAATTTTTCATTTTTTCATTTTTTAGATTTTCAACATATTTGCTACATAGACTAATATATCATTCAAAATATTGCCACCATCATAGGGAAAATTGATTGGAATTACTATACATAGTCAATCTTACAGCTTCTCAGAATGAGAATGAAGCATCAGTTATTTGTCAAATCTTTGGGTTTTTTTAAAATTTATTCTTGTTACATCTCAATAGTTATCCCATCCCTTGCATCCTCCCATTCTTCCCTCCCTCCCATTTTCCCCTTATTCCCCTCACCTATGACTGTTCCTGAGGGGGATTACCTCCCCCTGTACATGCTCATAGGGTATCAAGTCTCTTCTTGGTAACCTGCTGTCCTTCCCCTGGGTGCCACCAGGTCTCCCCCTCCAGGGGACATGGTCAAATGTGAGGCACCAAAGTACATGAGAGTGTCATATCCCACTCTCCACTCAACTGTGGGGAATGTTCTGACCATTGGCTAGATCTGGGTAGGGGTTTAAAGTTTACCACCTGTATTGTCCTTGGCTGGTGCCTTAGTTTGAGCGGGACCCCTGGGCCCAAATCTGCCTATCATAATGTTCTACTTTTAGGTTTCTAGGACCCTCTGGATCCTTCTACTTTGCTATTCTCCCATGCGTCTCTCATCTAGAGTCCCAATAGGATGTCCTCCCATCTGTCCCAGTTTCCTGGCAAGAGAAGGCTTTCGTGGGACATGCCCATTGGGCTAGTATGCAGGTATAAGTGAGTGTATACCATTTGATTCTTTCTGCTTCTGGGTTAACACACTCATTATGATCATTTCTAACTCAATCCATTTATCCACAAACTTTGGGAATTCCTTGTTTTTAATAGCTGAGTAGTATCCATAGTGTTCATGTACCACAGTTTCTTTTTTTTTTAATTTCTTTTTCTTATTAATTTATTCTTGTTACATCTCAATGTTTATCCCATCCCTTGTATCCTCCCATTCCTCCCCCCCCCCCCGCCTATTTTCCCATTATTCCCTCCCCTATGACTGTTTCCTGAGGGGGATTACTTCCCCCTATATATTTCATAGGGTATCAAGTCTCTTCTTGGCTACCTGCGGTCCTTCATCTGAATGCCCCAGGTCTCCCCCCTCCAGGGGACATGGTCAAATGTGAAGCACATAGTACGTGAGAAAGTAATATCACACTCTCCACTCAACTGTGGAGAATATTCTGACCATTGGCTAGATCTGGGAAGGGGTTTAAAGTTTACCTCCTGGATTGTCCTTGGCTGGTGCCATAGTTTGAGCAGGACCCCTGGGCCCAAATCTGCCTATCATATCTACTTGTAGATTTCTAGGACCCTCTGTATCCTTTTATTTTGCTATTCTCCCATGCGTCTCTCATTTAGAGTCCCAATAGGATGCCTTCCCCTCTGTCCCAGTTTCCTGCTAAGTGAAGGCTTTCGTGGGACATGCCCCTTGGGCTAGTATGCAGATATAGTGAGTATATACCATTTGATTCTTCTGCTTCTGGGTTAACTCACTCATTATGATCATTTCTAGCTCAATCCATTTATCCACAAATTTCGGGAATTCCTTGTTTTTAATAGCCGAGTAGTATTCCATAGTGTATATGTACCACAGTTTCTTTATCCACTCTTCTACTGAGGGACACTTAGGCTGTTTCCATGTTCTGGCTATTATGAATAAGGCTGCTATGAACATGGTTGAGCAAATTTCTTGTTGTGTGCTGGAGCATCTTCTGGTTATATTCCAAGGAGTGGAATAGCTGGGTCTTGAGGAAGCCCTATTCCCAGTTTTCTGAGATAGCACCAGATAGACTTCCAAAGTGGCTGTACTTGTTTGCATTCCCACCAGCAATGAAGGAGTGTTCCTTTCTCCCCACTTCCTCGCCAGCATGTGGTGTCGCTTGAATTTTTGATCTTAGCCATTCTGATGGGTATAAGATGGAATCTCAGAGTTGTTTTGATTTGCATTTCCCTGATGATTAAGGAGGTTGAGCATTTCTTTAAGTGTTTCTCAGCCATTTGATATTCCTCTGTTGAGAATTTTCTGTTTAGTTCCAAGCCCCATTTCTCAATTGGGTTATTTAGTTTTTGTGGTGTTTAATTTCTTGAGTTCTTTATATATTTGTATATTAGACCTTTGTCAGATATAGGGTTGGTGAAGATCTTTTCCCAGTCTGTAGGCTGTTGCTTTGTTCTCTTGACAGTGTCTCCTGCCTTACAGAAGCTTCTCAACCTCATGAGGTCCCATTTATTAATGGTTGACATTAAGGCCTGGGCCGTTGGTGTTCTGTTCAGGAAGTTGTCTCCTGTGCCAATATGTTCCAGGCTCTTTCCCACTTTTTCCTCTAAGTGACTTAGTGTCTCTGGTTTTATGTTGAGGTCTTTAATCCACTTGGATTTGAGTGTTGTGCAAGGTGGCAAATATGGGTCCAGTTGCATTTTTTTTTTTTACACATAGACCTCCAGTTAGACCAGCACCATTTGTTGAAGTTGCTATCCTTTTTCCATTGAATGGATTTGGCTTCTTTGTCAAAATCAAGTGACCATATGTTGTGTGGATTCATATCTGGGTCTTCGATTCAATTCCACTGATCAACCAGCCTGTTGCTGTGCCAGTACCATGCTGTTTTAAGTACTATTGCTTTATAGTACAGTTTGAGATCAGGTATGGAGATTCCTCCCGAGCACCTTTTATTGTACAAGATTGTTTTACCATTCTGTGTTTTTTTGTTTTTCTATATGAAGTTCAGAATTGAACTTTCAATGTCTTTAAAAAATTGTGTAGTTATTTTTGATAGGGATTGCATTGAATCTGTAGATTGCTTTTGGCAGGATGGCCATTTTTACTATGTAATTCTCCTGATCCATGAGCAAGGAAGATCATGCCATCTTCTCAGGTCATCTTCAATCTCTTTCTTCAGAGTTTTGAAATTTTTTCAAACAAGTCCTTCACTTGCATAGTTAGGGTAACTCCTAAATATTTTATATTGCTTGTGGCTAATGTGAATGGTGTGGTTTTCCTAATTTCTTCCTCTGCAAGCTTGTCATTTGTATATAGGAAGGCTACAGACTTTTTTGAGTTAATTTTGTATCCAGCCAAATTTGCTGAAGGTGTTTATCAGCTGTAGGAGTTCTCTGGTGGAATTTTGAGGATCACTTATGTACACTCTCATATCATCTGCAAAGAGGGATAATTTGACTTCCTCCTTTCCCATTTGGATACCCTTGATCTCCTTTTGTTGTCTTATTGCTCTGGCTAGAACTTCGGAGTACTATATTGAAGAGATATGGAGAGAGTGGGCACGCCTTGCCCTTGTTCCCCATTTTAGAGGAATTTCTCTTGAGTATCTCACCCTTACTTTGATTTTGGCTATTGGCTTGCTCTATATAGCCTTTATTATATTGAGGAAAGTGCCTTGTATCCCCAATCTCTCTAAAACTTTAAACATGAATGGGTGTTGGATTTTATCAAATGCTTTCTCTGCATCTAAAGAGATGATCATGTAGTTTTTTATTTTCAGTTTGTTTATATGGTGGATTACATTGATGGATTTCCATAATATAAACCATCCTTGCATGCCTGGAATGAAGCCTACTTGGTCATGATGGATGATATCTTTGATGTGTTCTTGTATTCATTTTGCAAGTATTTTATTTAGTATTTTTGCATCGATGTTCATAAGAGAAATTGGTCTGAAATTCTCTTTCTTTGTTGAGTCTTTGTGAGGTTTAGGTATCAATGTGACTATGGCCTCATAGAATGAATTTGGTAATATTCCATCCATTTCTATCTTTTGGAGTAGTTTGAAGAATATCTATTAGCTCACCCTTGAAGGTCTGGTAGAATTCTGCACTGAGACCATCTGGCCCTGGACTTTGTGGTTGGGAGACTATCAATGATTGCTTCTATTTCTGTAGGGGAAATGGGACTATTTAGCTTGTTTATCCGGTCTTCACTCCACTTTGGCAAGTGAAATTGATCAAGAAAATAGTCCATTTCCCTTAGATTTTATAATTTTGTGGCGTATATGCCTTCAAAGTAGGATCTTATGATTCTTTGTATTTCTTCAGTGTCTGTTGTTATGTCTCCCTTTTCATTTATGATTTTGTTGATTTCAATACTGTCTCTCTGCCTTTTAGTTAGTTTGGCTAATGGTCTGTCTATCTTGTTGATTTACTCAAAGAACCAGCTCTTGGTTTTGTTGATTCTTTGGACTGTTTTCTTAGTTTCTAATTTGTTAATTTCAGCCCTGAGTTTGATTATTTCCAGGCGTCTACTCCTCTTGGGTGTTTCTGCTTCTTTTTTTTCTAGGGCTTTCAGTTGTGTCGTTAAGATGCTTATGTGTGATGTTTCCAATTTCTTTTTAAAGGCACTTAGTGCTATGAATTTTCCTCTTAGCACTGCTTTCAATGTATTCCACAAATTTGGGTATGTTGTTCCTTCATTTTCATTGAATTTCAGATACTCCTTGATTTCTTTCTTTATTTCTTCCCTGACCCAGGTGTCATTTAGCAGAGAGTTGTTTAGTTTCCACGTATGTGTATGCTATTTGTTATTTCTGTTGTTGAATTACAGCCTAAGAGCATGGGGATCTGAGAGGATACAAGGTATTGTTTCAATCCTCCTGTATCTGTTGAGGCTTGCTTTATGACCTACGATGTGATCAATTTTGGAGAAGGTTTCATGGGGTGCAGAGAAGAAGGTATATTCTTTCTTGTTTGGGTGAAAAGTTCTATAGATAGCTGTTAGATCCATTTGACCCATGGCATTGGTTAATGATGTTATTTCTCGGCTTAGTTTTTGTTTCAATGACTTATCCTTCAGTGAGAGTGGGGTGTTGAAGTCTCCCACTATTATTGTGTGGGGATCGATGTGTGCTTTAAGCTTTTTTACAGATCTTTTACCTATGTGGGTGCCCTTGTATTGGGAGCATAGATGTTCAGAATTGTGATGTCATCTTGGTTGACTTTACCTTTGATGAGTATGAAGTGTCCTTCCTCATCCCTTTTGATTAATTTTGGTTGAAAGTCTATTTTGTTCAATCAAAAATGGCTATGCCTGCTTGCTTCTTGTGACCATTTGCTTGGAATATTTTTTCTATCTTTTACCCTGAGATAATGCCTATCATTATGGGTGAGATGTGTTTCTTGAATGCAGAAGAATGTTGGATCTTGTTTATGCACCCATTCAGTTAGTCTGTGTCTTTTTATTGGAGAATTGAGACCATTGATGTTGAGAGATATTAATGACCAGTGACTGTTAAGAGTCTTAATTTTGATGTTGTTTCCAGTCGAGTGTTTGTGTAGTTGTGTTTTTTGCCATGGGATAGTTATCTATTTCCTGAGTAGTTTTGGTTGTAGCTTGACCCTTTGGGATGGAATTTTCCTTCTAGTACCTTCTGTAAAGCTGGATTTGTGGATAGGTACTGTTTGAATTTGTTTTTGTCATGGAATATTTTGTTTTCTCCATCAATGGTTATTGATAGCTTTGCTGGGTAAAGTAGTCTGGCCTGGCATCTGTGATCTCTTAGGGTTTGCAGGATCTCTGTCCAGGCCCTTCTGGCTTTTATGATCTCTGCTGAGAATTCGGGTGTAATTCTGATAGGTTTCCATTAAATGTTATTTGGCCCTTTTCCCTTGCAGCTTTTAATATTTTTTCTTTGTTCTGTATGTTTTGTGTTTTGATTATTATGTGACAGGCAGTTTTTCTTTTCTGGTCAATTCTATTTGGTGTTCTGTAGGCCTCTTGTATGTATAGGCATCACTTTCTTTAGATTGGGGAAATTTTCTTCTATGATTTTGTTGAGAATAATTTCTGGGCCTTGGAGTCTGATATCTTCTCTTTCTTCAGTGCCTATTATCCTCAGATTTCTTCTTTCCATGATGTCCTTAATATCTTGGATGTTTTGTGTCAGGAGTTTTCCAGATTTGGCATTTTCCTTAATGGTTGCTTCAAGATCTGTGATTGTATCTTCTAGACCTGAGATTCGTTCTTCCATCTCTTGGATTCTGTTAGAAAAGCTCACCTCTGTGTTGCTCGCCTTCTTCTCTGAGGTCTCACGTTCTCGATTTTCTTCTGTCTGTGTGTTTATCATTGAATCCATTTTCATTTTCAGATCTTGAACTGATTTTTTGATTTCTTTCATCTGATTGTTTGTATATTCCTGAGTTTCTTTCATTGCCTCTTTATAGGTCTTCAGAGCTTGAACCGTTTTATTTCTTTCTTTCATCTGTCTGTTTCCATTTTCCTGCAATTTTTCCAGTTCCACTCTATGTGCCTCTTTTATGTCTCTCACCTGTTTGGCTGCATCTCCTTCATTTGATTACGAATTTTATTTGTTTCCTTCATTATCATCCTCATTACTAAGGATTTGAGTTCATTTTCTTGTATTTCCGTTGTATTTGAGTTCTCTGGGTTGTTTTCTTTGGGATAGCTGGAAACTGGAGAGGCCATGTTGTTTTGTTTTTGTTTTTTGTTTTTTGTTTTTTGTTTTTTTTTTTGTATGCTTTTTCACTGTCCTTTAGACATATTGCCATCTTTGTTTTTCTTGGGTAGGTTCCAGAGTTGGATGGAGGCAGTTGATGATAGATTCACCTGTTTTCTCATGGTTTCCCTAGGCTGATGCTCTAACGCTTCACTGGTGTGGATGTTAGGAGGTTTAGCCCTGTTGTTTTGGACTCTCACAGCCAGTGATCCTCAGCTCCCCTGTGCTGTGGGTCCTGCAATCGTTCTGGGTCTCTGAATGCACCCTGGGTCAGGCCAAGGTATCCACAGCCTTCTATGTTCCCTGCAAGTCCAGCCAGGAACACTGGGCCCAAACCACGGGCCGAGCTCAGCTAGATTCTCAGGGCCTGAACCATCTGCCTAGCTCAGCTAGGGATTCTGGGCCCAAAATGCACACAGGGTGCAGCCAGAATTTTTGCACTGGGACTGCACACCAAGCTCAGCTAGGGGCTTTTGGCCCAAAGTGTGTGCTCTGGTCAGTTATTCACTCAGGACCCGAACTGTCCGCCGAGCTCAGCCAGGAATTCTGGATTCAAATGCACACTGTATCCATCCAGAGTCTTAAAGCTGGTGGAACTGAGCGCTCCACGCAGCCTGCGTCACAGCAGGAGAACTTGGGCTGCTCTGAGCTAGGGCCTCCGGTAGATCAGTGCTTTATTTTTAAAATGTGTTTATAAAGTAAAATAGAGCATCCTTAATTTCTGAAGCCTTCTTGTCATTTTGCTTATGTCCTTTGACGTGTCTACTTCAAAAGGCAGAGATAATGAACTAGAAATACCAAGCTGGATGTCAGAAACTCGCGGGCTCATGTCTGGCTGGGATACTCACTCCATTCAGACTCCTGATCAAACTACTAGCCAGTTCACTTTATTTTCTTTTTCCTAGTTTCAGAATAGAACTTCTCATGGTCCACGGGTGGAACTATTATGTATAAGGAGCGATTCTTTACTGCCTGTGGATCCTGCCCAGTTGCTTTTTTGACTGGCTTAACATGATTTCTCGATGACTGGCATGTCAGCTGTGCCTCTGTAAATTAAGTATTCCTTTGAGCATTTGTCCTTTGAATTTGGTTCATGAACCAAAGTATAAATTGTTGGTGACATTAAGTGTGTGAAACCTAAATTTTAAAATGCACTCAAAGTTCCGTTTTTATCAAAGGTATTTTGACTTAGAACTTTCCCTGAGTGTTGAGAAAGATAGAAGAATTTGTGCTTTCTCCTTGACAAACGAAGGGTCAAAAGTGACCTGTGTTGGCTAGACATAGTTTAAATTTTCTCATTTATAGGTCAATTAAACTTCAAGATAACAACACAGAATTGAGAAAAAATGTTTTAAATCCTCTTTATTCTCATTTAGTTCAAGAGCTTAAAACAATTGTTCTTTGTATTTCTGAGAGGTCTCTTCAGTCCAAGAGGACTGATACTGTTCAGTTGCATCCCACACTCAGATCTACTTTCTTTCACTTTTCCCCCCTCAAATCTCCATTCTTACTTTGTACTCAGTCTTTGTGTTTAGCATCTTTTCTGTTACTGTAACACAGTATGAAGCTCCTGTAAGGTCAAAATTTCTATGGCAGGAAAGGGGTCACAAGAGGCCAGGAAACTGAAGGGATTTTGAATAGTCATACGGAGATAAGACATACTGTATTCACTCAGGGTGAAGGACACTAGTCACATAGCCACCAGTAGGCACTTGTGGGCACATTTAAGTCACACACTGGCATCCATAGACATACATGCAGACCGGCACACAAACTACAGGAGCTGGGTAGGCATACATGCCTGCAGAAAATACACACAGGCAGTCAGCCATGATGCAGGTTAATTCCCTGCCCTCTGACATCTAACCTCAAGACATATTTAGACAGAATCATACAAAAGAGTCACTCTTCAAAAAATAGTTGTAAAACATTATGCCACCAGCTATTTTTGGGTTCCCTGATCCCCAGTGTTAGTTATTTTCTCAGGATTAGTAGCATTTTCTACTCCCCTACTCCTCCTGGATGGCTAGTGGGAGACCGTGCCTATTCCTCATAGATGAACAGTTTAAAAACTTTAAAAAAATGTTTATGTAAGTCATAGTTTGGATAGCAAAAGTCAAATATGGAGTGGTCCCGTGTGTTTGGCTTTTGTGAAGAACCCCATGGGCTGCTCAGAAGCTAGCAGAGGAGTGTCATGGGGGATTGCTTCCTGGCAAAAGATTGCCATGAGCTTACAGTACATCGAAGGTGTTCAGGACCCAGTCTTGCCCTTTACAAAACCACCTTGTCTAGCTAGAACTAAGCAGGTTTCTGAAGGAAGTACAGCAACGAATCCCTAGCCAAGTATCCTCAATGATGTAACTATCTGTCACTAAGCCCCTCCTCCTAACAGATCACTGTAGTACTGACACACTGAGGACACAGTTTCTAGCACATGGGCCCATGATGGACACACTCCAGCCATAGCCAAACCAATAAGCCTGAACACTGGTTAGTGTCTGCTTTACTGAATTCTTTCTGAGAGAGTGGCAGATAGTCTCTAAATTGATAACCAGAAACACCTGCTGATCTTGATTCTACTGTGTAGCCACTGCTTGTGTTTCACCCTAATTGTAATCATAGAAAATTTCCATCATAATTTTCTTGAATTGCCTAAATTTTACTGTGGCTTTAACTGCTATGGTTTTGGTAGTTTCCCCCTGTGCCTACCTTCTTTCCATTTATTTCCTGCAAACTAGCACCATTAGCCTACTGCTTTTCTAAATGCCTCCCTTCTTTTTTTAAAAACTGAACTAATAAATATTCACAAAGAAAATGCTACTTTTTTTTCTATTTAGGAGGTTTGATAGCATCCATTTTGGGTTTCTAAGCTATTTAGAACACATTCTTTCTGAGCACTGCTGCTATCCTTGTAGTAGCCTCCTTTTTCTCCATTTCTTTTTTTATTTCTTGTCATATGACTTTCATCTTATATGGTGTGCTGAGATGTCCAGCTGTTAAAATTACATATCAAAGTGTGGTCAACATGACAAGATTGCTGTCACCTGTGAGTTCAAGAAAGTTCACTTTTTCTGATACAGGAACTACCTCTTCCTCTATTTTATCCTTTCTTCATCCCTAGAATAAAAATAGAATGTTCAATAGTAGTTTTTGCAGTAATGAAGGGGCCACAGGGTTAAGAACTATTCAGTAAGGGCGAAAGGCCAGAAAGCAGCTTGCCTCGCTGTTGTAGCAACCATATACTCTCGGGTCATCTAAATGTAATTTCATCTGTGGGGAAAATATCTTAAAATAATACTGGTAAAGGAAGATAGAAATTTATTCCTTTTTCGTGTAAAAAATGTCCAAGAATGAATGAGTCCGAGATGGTTGCTCTGCTTCTTAGTTATTTTCACCCTTTCACTGTTATGCATGGCTTTGGAATGAAAAGCTAGGTAAGCCATAGTGTACAGCCATCACCCCCCCCCAACCCCATTTAGCTTATGACTAAGAAAGAAGGGCCCGAAAAGACATGCTGTTTCCCTTAAAAGGCACTTGCCATAAGTTACATAGGGGACTTCTATTTATGTCCCTCAGCCAGAAATTAGTCATGCATCATACTTCAGTGTTAAGATAGCCATGTGCTCAGCTAGAAATAATGACTGTTAGAGTGAAAGAGGAGGCGGCAGAACCGGAGCAGGGTAACCGGCTGCTTCTTTATGTTCCAACTGGTTACCCTGGACTTCTGAACACATTAAAAAGGTTCTTGTGCCCCTGTGTCTCTTTAGTTAGGATTCAGTTACATGTGGCCAGATGGGATCTTTAATTGATACTTATGCCCTAAGGTAGGGTACTAAAAGTGACAGAGGCTAAGCATGTGATTTATGGGAAGAAGACACTGAACAAATAAGGACTTGGGTTGACGACTGGAATTTGGGGATGATTGTCCTGCTGGGTACATCACGTCGTTGTTGTAAGTGCGACTGAGATTTTAGGTGGGATGGCTTATGTTCACCTGGGCTATAGGATAAGGCAAATAGAAGAGCAATTTGGTCTATTGGGCTATATCTCTGCTCTCACTCTCCACTGAAGAGAGAATAACTTTAGTTATCTGTAGAAATTCTGCATACATGAGCAAGAAAGTTCATGGGATTGATAAGATGGAAAAAAAAAAACCCTGGGGAAACCCAAACATCATTCAGAAGGGCAAACGTAAATTATGGTACACAAAACCGAGCCATGAAAGTTGAGGACTACGGCTATGTGAGGCGGCTGAGCTCCTCCTAACAAAGCATGATCAGTGAGGGGAGCATTCAGAAGACCTCATACTCTCTGAACTTGCTCTTCTCAAGTAAAAACAGACCAAAGCGGACTGCAATGTACTGTTTGGGTGCATGTAACCACACAGGAGACCACTTTTTAACAAAATACTTGCTATTAACTTTTACAGAGAAGAGAGAAGGGAGGGGCGAAGGCAGGAGCAGATACATGATTTAATTAAAGGGAAAGATACGCAGTTTCAGCTTGAATGGTTTAAGTCTACACTTTAAACTCATTGTCAAATGCTTTTGTATCAGGTAAGACATAATAAATCCTTATTTTATTTTACATGTTGGTTTTGATCAATGCCTTAGATAGGCCAATAACGAAGGTAGCTTCTTTGCGTTGCATAGGTTGATCATAGTTTTATGGCTGTGGGTCTGGCAGAATTGCTAATTGTATGGGAACTGGCATTTTCAAATCAGCCCCCCAGAAACACTAAGCTACAGGTTTTCTTATTCTTAAACATAGAAAATGAATAATGGTGCTTATATTGTGCTTTAGCTCTTGTTACGAGATCTATTTTAAAATGTGTTAATTTACATTTAAAGGGACATGATCATTTCTAACTCACATTGTTTCAAAAAGAACATGGCATGTAAAACCAGATACTTTGACAACAAAGCTACCTTACAGAAGGACCATCATGACATGCGTAAAGCAAGAAGGATGAGAGTGCTTTTCCCTGAAAACCTTCTTTCTCTGTTAGATGGTCATCGCCTATACATACATTATCTGTATGGAACACTGATTTGAAACAATACAGAACTATTCACGATGCAATGCGGCCCATGTCACGCTAACTGTAACAACCTTAGCTCCAATTCTTATATCTTCCTTTTGTGTGAGAAGCCACTGTAAACACTGTAGGTGCATTAGATCTCAAAAGACAAGCATTAGGGAAACAAGTTGTACTGTTTGTACCTGTCCAACTCTAAGTTACGTATTCTTTC
Source organism: Acomys russatus (assembly GCF_903995435.1). Classification (NCBI taxonomy): domain Eukaryota; kingdom Metazoa; phylum Chordata; class Mammalia; order Rodentia; family Muridae; genus Acomys; species Acomys russatus. The sequence goes on from NC_067153.1 coordinate 10,374,475, forward strand.
AAACTTATTCTTGCTCTATTCTATTTGCACTTTTATTACTCCTGCTCACTCTGGAGTGTCACATAAGTTACCTGTTTTTCTAAGTTAGCAGACACAGTAAAAAATGTTCTGAATTAAAACTTCTCAGTGCCCCTCCTTGCTCAGTTACCTCCCATCTATGTAAACCTGGCTCCCTGAGAGCCTGGGCTTTCTACGATAAAAAGAAGACAGTGCCTTGGAATAAAGTAGAAGGAGACTGGGAACCAGTGTGCATCACCACAAGTATGAGTTACTATTATTATGAATGACCCAGTCAAACATTTCAATCAGCAAAGCTATGAATCAATAGAGATGCTGTAACTGAAAACAAATTGGGGAGCATGTCTGACAGCAGCACAGTCAGCATCTCCTCCCCCCATCACTGCTTTGCATGGTGGATGGTTTCGTGCATAGCAACAGCCTTGAAACAGATCAGCAAGAACACAGTGAGCATACGTTTAGCAGGAAATGTTAAATCATGCATATCTGTTTCCATGGGTTAGTCTCCATTAATTCAGGGCTTGCTTTCCTCAGTTGAAAAGAATGAAAATGTCTTTATGTTTTTTACTGCACAGGAATAAATTGAACAGTTGGTTGTAAAGTAGAATATAATTAGTGCCTCCCCCCTCGAAAGATTATTCTGGCAGTATTGCCACAGAATTTGTTTAGCTCCACTCTTCTTTTGGGTGATCAGCTTTTTTCATCTAAAAGAATTCATGGAAATGCTGTCATATAACAATAGAAGTCCTGACCAAAACATTAAATAGAAAATGTAAAAGCAATATTTTATTGATTAGAAAAAGTAGTGCCCATGAAAAATAAATTCTAGAACATTTGTCAAACTAAAACCTCCAATTGTCAAATCTGATACTGGTGGGAATGCTTGAAGAAGTGAGGAAAGGCAAAAATATGCAGCTTTCTTGTTTTTATAGCCTTGTAACATTACCTGGCACACTTGCCTGTGCTTTGGCTCATTTTAGTTTTTCTTGGCTCTTATAATAGCTGAAGCTAAGAAACATTCTTCTCAAGAGCTTTATCTATTTTGTAATTAAAAAATCAATTCATAATGTCAATAAGCTCAGACCACTTGGTTTATTTTTGCACAGAATTATGTTTTTCTCTGAGGACTATTCTATCTCTTCCTCCTCCAGAGCCCTTCCCCTCCCTCCAGTGTCACTCCAGGAGCAGCTTCCTATGCGGGAGAAGACTGAAAATGCGGGGGAGCATGTGAGCACAACCCACGTGGAAATCTTTATGTAGAGAGCTTTAGCCAGAGGCTTTAAAAATGCCAACAAGGTATTCAGTCCAACTGTAGCCCAATGTGGGAAATGAGAGAAGGTGCCTAATGTTTGGTAAGGACTAAAAAGGGAGGGAGGGAGAAGGAAGAGAGAAGCTGATCTCATGATGGCTCACACCTCTAGTTAGTCAGGAAGATGGCTATATGTCTGAAACTAGCCTAATCCACTTCAGCCTAGGATACAAATAGGACCCTGTAGGACAAAGAAGACAGTGACAAGAACAATGACAATGAAAAGAAAGAAGGAGGAGGAAGAGGAGGATGAGGAGGAGAAGGAGGAGGAGGAGGAGGAGGAGGAAGAGAAGAAGAAGAAGAAGGAGGAGGAGAGGAAGAAAAAGAAGAAAGAAGAAGAAGAAGAAGAAGAAGAAGAAGAAGAAGAAGAAGAAGAAGAAGAAGAAGAAGAAGAAGAAGAAGAAGAAGAAGAAGAATCCTGGAATAACTAAGCATTTCTCTTATGTTGCCTCTTCTGATGGATTCATTTCCCTGGAGTCATATATCTAAGGATCACAGCATCAACTGTAAGAACTTGCTTGACAGCAAATTCAGAATGGGGATTGTGGACTCCACAAGATCATACTTCAGATTCCTTGGGTAATTTCTGGCCATGCGGTTTGATTGCCTCAGCAGAAAGTGTCAGTTTTATTGTAATTCAAATAAAGAGAATAAGACAACAGAAATTTCAAGCAATAACAGTTCCTATCTTTGGAAACAACGTGACCAAAAGGTGTGACCATTTGACATCGCTTAACATGCATTTACTATTCTACAGCAAGCCCTCCCCTAGCTCAGTCTTTTCCTTACCTGTTACAATTGGGGGATGGGTGAACCATTTAGCTCTTCACATGTTCCTGAGCAGGCTGAGCAATGGTGAGTCACGGGGTTCAGCGAAAATGTTTCTGTAAAGGGCCCGTGACTCAATGTCTGGGCTTGAGAGTTGCCACAGACCCAGTTGCAGCCATGCAGTTCTTCGAAGGGCAGAAGGAACCATAGATAATATACAGACAGGTGTCTATCTTCCCACATTACTTCATCATAATCACTAATATTCAGTTATTTCACACTTGATTTTAAGGGAGTATTTTAAGCTCCATCGAAAGTTGCATGCATGTAGGTAATGACTGATTTGCAAGACTGTGGTAGCTAAGAGCCATTTTCGTTCCAGTGTGATCCCCTTTTGCTACTTAGGTCCTCTTTCTACCTGTGCAATATTCACATGGTATCCCAAGGGAAATAAGTTGCATGGGCTGATCGTTTGCCTGAAAAGGATTCATATTCATTTCCCATCCAGACAGAAATGGCATTTGAATTTAGGTGAACTATTAAATTACCTCAAAACAAAGCATCGTATTCTTCTCTCATGACATAGACTTTCCATTACACTTCGATACAGTCTCTGACGTTGCCTGTGGTTATTCTGCTTATGTGTTGATTCCTATATATATTAGAAATTAGTAGAAATTAGCCACAAGTGCTGCTTGGACTACCAGGCAATGCGGATATTTGTTCATGTCTGTGGCATTGCGACTTATAATTAGAAACATATATTTAAAATTTTTTTCTTTTTCCTGTAATAACTATGGATAAGGCCCCTACACCCTTGCAGTCTCTACATTTGGAGTCATGCTAACAATGACTAGGAGTAGAAAGTTTTCCTATTTTGCCTCAAGAAAGAAGCTACATGCCAGAAGACTTAACTCTGGGTTAAGTAGTGGGTAAGAGCTTGTATCCTTTTATCCTGCCCCTTCTCTGTCCCATCTTCAGGGCCGAGATATTGGCTAGTTGCCCACAATTTTATCTCCATGCATACTACAAACTTTCCAAGAAAATCCAAGAGGGCAGTGCTTTGACAACGGGGTGACAAATGGAGGTTTGGGGAGCATGGTGTGCCTTGGAGGGCCTGAGAGTCATTGATTATGGCCCCACATGGTGCTCTGTATGCTTCTTGCATATGACTGTTCTTGAGCAGTGTTAATTCTTAAATAAAAACTTATAAAACAGTAAAAAAAAAAAACCAAACCAACCAACCAACCAAACAAACCTAAACTTGTTGAATGCTATGATCCTGTTCTAAGAAAATTATCCTCTTGAATGAGGTGTGATGGGCCAGAAGCAAAGGGGACAACCTGGACTCCACATCGGTTCCTGAAGTTGAAGCAATGCTTTGGGACGGAGAGCTCAGTCTGTGGGGTATGACACTCCCACCAGGTAGACATGGTCTGAATGAAAATCTGTAGAACACAAAGCTGGAATCAGAAATTTGGTGCATGCCATGGAAAACCTCACACATGTTTTATCCAGTATATTTCATGTGACATAATCAGGGAAAAATCACTTTCCTATAAATCATAAAGGATTTTAGAATATTTGGTAAGATACAGAAAAGATAAACACAAACCCCATAAACCAAGAAAGTAAAAGATTAGGACAAAAGTTGAAATATGGAAAAACTTGAAACCAAATGTAAAAGACCATCTCAGAGGACTTAGCCACTAAATGAGACAGGCACCCTTAGAGTAAAATTTCTATGTCATCTCACTTTCTTTTTCCTTATTAATTTATTTATGTGTTCATTTTACATGCCAATTGCAACCCCACTCCCTCCTCTCCTCCCAGTCCCATCCTCCCACCTACTTTACCCTCGCTTTCAAAGGTGCGTTTCCTCTTCCTCAGCTAAAGCTTTTTAAAGTCTTCCATATTAATTGATGTCTTCTTTATTAATCCACTGGGTAAGCATGCACAGAAGTGTTCCTGTCAGCCATTTTAACCTTTCGACCACATGTTCCCAGAGCTTGACCTAATAATACACCAAAACTATGCCCAACTTTTTTTCCTTCTTGAATTTTAGTCTTAAGCTGGGCCTATTTGATTAATATGTTTGCCTCTAACACACCTTTCTTCAAAAATGTACATAGGGTCCCCAGTCACAATCTAGTCTTCACTAGCTTTTGAAACTGCTATATGAATAATCCCTAGACTATGTTGACCTGCTGCTGCCATTCTTGTTTCTTGGCTGTGTTTAACTCTGTATAAATCAAGTCATGAATCTGCTGCATTCGTTTTAAAACATATCCCAATCAGGTCCAACTGCTCCCCATGAGTGAGAGCAGGGAGAGGCTCCTCAACGCAGCTGTAATGTAGCTGCCTGTGATGCGCAGACCTGAATGCCTCCTGGTTTCCAAATGTTGTTAGAGAAGCACATTGTCAGAGCATTTTGGGGATGATTCTGAGTTAGTAAATGTGTATTACATTTACTGACTTGCAAATGATGCCTTGGGGACAGAGTGAAGTGAGCAAGTTTTTCATAAGGCTCTCTCTCTGCTTCATTCACCACCTCTCTTCTGCTCAGGCTTCTACTCTGTGTCACATCCCATGGGCCTTTCATTTCTCCACCCTTAGCTAATTACTATCTATACTGTTTAACTCATGGTTCTTTTCCAAAGTACCTTCAAGGTTCTAAAATGATCCACATGAGACTTAAAAGGCCCCATGGTAAACTAACTTCAAGCTTTTAAAAATTCTAGCTCCTGATATGAGAATCCCAACAGACATCTGTGGATTTCTAAATTCTCTAAGAACTCTACAGTGAGCTGACTTATACAACAACCACCCCAACATTGTTCAAACACAGTTATAAAACCTTACATTAGGTTTTAACTGTATGAATATATTTTGGAAAACCCCTTGGTGCATGGGGGGTTACATGTGTGAGGATACGATTCTCAGAGTCCTGAAAGAAAGTACCCACTCTGGGAACAATACCTCCTATTTTTCCATGTAGCAGGCTAACCATAATAAAAATTTCTTTTGAAGATTTAACTATTTCACAATCCAAGGGAATAATGCTGTGGAGCCTAAATATTTTAAGCTCCGTAAGTCAAAAGAAAGAGCATCTGTTTTCAGAAGAGCCCATCTTCATTATCTCCTTTTTATAATTCTTATAATTTATTCACAATACATGATGATTGTAATCCCCTCATTTTTATCCTCCTGATCCCACCCTCCATCCCTCTTCCATTCTATTACCCTCCATTAGACCTCTGACAGGTGGTACTCCTTCACCACTGTCTCACTACAGCCCATCAGGTATCATCTGGATATTCTGTATCCTCTTCCTCCATGCTCCCATAGGTCCTCTCCCCCAAGGGACAGTGAACAATTCAATGACACCATAATTATTGTCAGAGATAGTCCCCTGCTCTCCTCATCCAGCTGTGGAGAATGAGCTGTCTATTGGCTACATCTGAACAGAGGGTCTAGATCTTCTGTTTGCAATGTCCTTAGTTGGTGCATCAGTTTGTGCAGGCTCTCCTGGATCCAGATATGCCAGCCTTGATAGTCTCCTTATGGAGCTCCTGAAAACTATCCCCCCTCTTCTTTCCATCCCCCAACTCTTACATACAATTCACAGTTATTCATCCAGAATCCAGCTACATGTCCCAGTATCTATCCCAATCACCCACTGGGTGGAATCTCTCAGAGGGCATCTATGTTGGGCTAATATTCACTTATAAATGAGTATATACTATGTGTGTCTTTCTGTGTCTGGGTTACCTCACTGAGGATGATCGTTTCTAGTTCCATTCATTTGCCTGCAAATTTCAAGATTTCCTTGTTTTTGATAGCTGAATAGTACTGCACTGTGTAAATGTACCAATGTTTCTTTATTCATTCTTTGGTTGAGAGACATCTAGGTTGTTTCCAGATTCAGGCTATCACAAATAAAGCTGCTATAAAAATAGTTGGGCAAATGTCCTTGTTGTATGATAGAGCATCTTTCAGGTATATGCCCAGGAGTGGTATAGCTAGGTCTTTAGGTAGCACTATTCCAAATTTTCTGAGAAAGTGCCAAATTGATTTCCAAAGTGGTTGTACAAGTTTGCACTCCCACCAGCAATGAAAGAGTGTTCCCCTTTCTCTGGATCCTTGTCAGCATATACTGTCACATGAGTTTTTTATCTTAGCCCTTCTGATAGGTATAAGATGGAATCTCAGGATCGTTTTCATTTGCATTTCCCTGATGATTAGGGATGTTGAGAGTTTCTTTAAATATCTCTCAGCCATTCAGTATTCCTCTGTTGAAAATTCTCTTTTTAGAGCTCTGTACCCCATTTCTTAATTTGGTTATTTAGTTTGGTGGTATTCAATCTCTTGAGGGTTTTTTGTTTTGTTTTGTTTTTTGTTTTTTGTTTTTTGTTTTTTGTTTTCTTTTTTTTTTACATATTTTGGATATTAGCCCTTTGTCAGATGTAGAGTTGGTGAAGATCTTTTTCCAGTCTGTAGGCTATCATTTTGTCCTGTTGACAGTGTCCTTTGCCTTAAAGAAACTTTTCAGTTTCATTAAGTCCCGTTTATTCATTGATGACCTTAGAACCTGAACTGTTGGTATTCTGTTCAGGAAGATTTCAAGGCTCTTCCTCATTTTTTCTTCTAACAGATTTCATGTCTCTGATTTTATGTTGGGGTCTTTAATCCATTTGGACATTAATTTTGTGCAGGGTGGTAAATACGGATCTATTTGTAGTTTTCTGCATGGAGTCATTGAGTTAGTCTAGCACCATTTGTTAAAGGTGCTATCTTTTTTCCATTGTATGGATTTGGCTTCTTTGTCAAAAAATCAAGTGTCCATGGGTGTGTGGGTTTATTTCTGGGTCTTCAATTCTATTCCATTGGTCAGCCAGCCTATTTCTATGCCAGTACTATGCTGTTTTAATTACTGTTGCTCTATAGTAAAGCTTGAGATCTAGGATGGATATTCTTCCAGAAGATCTTTTATGGTACAGGATTGTTTTAGCTATTCTTGTTTCTTTTTCATATGAAATTGATAATTGATCTTTCAAGGTCTTTAAAAACTTGTGTAGGTGTTTTGATAGGAATTACCTTGAATCTGTAGCTTGCTTTTCATAAGATGGCCACTTTTTTTTTTCTATTTTGATTCTCCCAATCCATGAGCATGGGAGATCTTTCCATCTTCTGAAATCTTCAATGTCTTTCTTCAGAGATTTGAAGGTTTTTTCATACAAGTCTTTCACTTGCTTGGTTAGAGTTACACCAAGATACTTTATATTATTTGTGGCTATTGTGAAGGGTGTAGTTTCCTTAACTTCTTTCTCAGCCTGTTTGTCATTTGTGTAGAGGAAGGCTACTAATTTTTTGGGTTGATTTTGTATCCAGCTACTTTGCTGAAGATGTTAATTAGCTGTAGGAGTTCCTTGATAGAATTTTTGGAGTCACTTATGTATACTAGCATATCATCTGCAAATAGTGATAGTTTCACTTATTTCTTTCCAATTTGTGTCCCCTTGATCTCCTTTAGTTGTCTTATTTCTCTAGCTAGGACTTGAAACACTATATAGACAAGACACTGAGAAAGTGGATAGCCATGTTGTATCACTTATTTTAGTGAACCTGATTTAAGTTTCTTTCCATTTAGTTTGATGTTGGCTATAGGCTTGCTGTATATTGTCTTATATCCCTGATCTCTCCAAGACTTTTAACATGAGTGGGAGTTGCATTTTGTCAAATGATTTTTCAGCATCTAAGCATGTGGCTTTTTTCTTTAAATTTGTTTATATGATGGATTACATTGATGGATTTCCATATATTGAACCATCCCTGTATGCCTGAGATAAGCCTACTTGGTCATGGTGAATGATATTTTTGATGTGTTCTTAGATTCTGTTTTCAAGTATTTTATTGAGTATTTTTGCATCAATGTTCATAAAGGAAATTAGTCTGATAGTCTTTCTTTGCTGGATCTTTGTGAAATTTAAGTATCAGGGTGACCGAGCCTCATAGAATGAGTTTTATAATAATCCTTCTGTGACTATTTTGTGGAATAATTTGGAGATAATTGGTATTAGTTCTTCCTTGATGGTCTGATAGAATTCTGCACTGAATCCATCCAGTCATGGACTTTTTTTGGTTAGGAGACTTTTGATGACTGCTTCTACTCCTTAGGAAATATAGGACTATTTAATTTGTTTACCTGTTCTTGACTCAATTTTGGTAATTTGTAGCTATCAAGAAAATTGTCCATTTCATTTACATCTTCAAATTTTGCAGCATATAGGCTTTTGAAGCAAGACCTAATGATTCTTTGGATTTCCTCAGTGTCTTTAGTTATGTCTCCCTCTTCATTTCTTATTTTGTTGATTAGAGTACTCTCCCTCTGCCTTTAGTTATTTTGGCTAAGGATTTGTCTGTTTTTTTGATTTTCTCAAAGAAGCATTTCTTGGTTTCACTGATTCTTTGAATTTTTCTCTTTGTTCCTTTTTTTTTCTTTGTTTCTAATTTATTGATTTCACCTCTGAATTTGATGATTTCCAGCCATCTACTCCTCTTAAGTATGTCTGGTTCTTTTTGTTCTAGCACTTTCATGTGTGCTGTTAAGATGCTAGTTTGGGATCTCTCTAATTTCTTTATGAAGCTGCTTAGTGCTATAAATTTTCCTCTTAGCACTGCTTTCATTATGTACCATAAGTTCCAGCATATTGTGCCTTTATTTTCACTGAATTCTATGAAGCCTTTAATTTCTTATTTTATTTTATTTTGCCATTGAGTAGGGAGATGTTCAGTTTTCCTGAGTTTATAGGCTTTTTTTGTTGTTTCTGTTGTAGTTACATTCCAGTTTTAACCTATGGTGGTCTGATAAGATGCAAGGGGTTATTCAATCTTCTTGTATCTGTTGATGTTTTGCATTGTGGCCAAGTGTATGGTCAGTTTTGGAGAAGGTTCTGTGAGGTGCTGAGAAGAAGGTGTATCCTTTTGCGTGGGCAAAAAGTTTTACAGATATCTGCTAGGTTCATTTGACTCATGATATCTACTAGTTTCATTACTTCTCCATTTATTTTCTGTCTTGATGATCTATCTATTGGTGAGAGTGGGGAATTGTAGTCTTCCACTATTAATGTGTGGGGTTCGATGTGTGGTTTAAGCTATAGTAGTGTTTCTTTAATGAATATGGGTGCTCCCACATTTGGGGCATAAATGTTCAGGATTGAACATTTGAGAGCCTTCCTGAGGCCTTCTCAGGATCATGGACAATGAGTGTTGGAGCCTGCACCCAGCTGAGCTCTACCAACTTCCCTGTCTGTGTCTCAGTCAGGTCAGGCAGGAGAGGAACAGGATGAGAGAGCTTCAAGCTGAGAGCTTAGACTTTCTTGGGTGCCCCTCAGATCCCCTTGGTATGGTGGATAATGTGTGTTATGGCCAAAGCCTGATTAACCTCTGCTCATTCATTTTCTGTGACCCACTTGGCCCAGGCTTGTAAGCAGCAAGCAGGCAATGAGAGACCCAAGCCTAAAGCCTAAAGTGGGGAAATGTCCCACTGGCTTCATCCAGATAGCAGGTAATGTGGGTTGTAGCCCACACCCAACTCAGCTCTCCAGACTCAGTTTCACTACAGCGATACAAAAGATGAGTCCATATTAAAGCAGCACCAGTGAGATGCAGTGGGTCTGTTAACTGAACTTTCTGGGTTCAAGTTGTGGTTTTATTACTTGCAACTCAATGTATTTTCTTTGAATGTATCCCTTGGTGCTTGGTGTTAGGAAATGAGTATGCTATGGCCCCAGAAGTTCATGAGCCCTGTTTGTCTTGTAAGCTGGTCCAACCCTTAAGTGTTACCTGGAGAAAGTTAGTTACTAAAGCACAAACCTTATGTCTTGCCTCCCAGCTCCAAGCCCAAGCTCCTCTCTGCTTCTCAATCTGCTAAGCTGTGAGTGAGGTGAGGCACCATGGACTAATGCTTCCCCAACTTTGGGGCATTGTTTCCTCTCAAGCCATGACCCAAAGAATTCTTTCCATCCTTAACTTATTTTTTAAAATATTTTATTTGTTTGTTCACGTTACACCCTGGTTTTAGCCCTCTCTATCCTCTCTTCCTGGTCCCACCCTGTCTCTCTCTCTTTTCCCTACCCTCCTCTCATACCCCTCAGAAAAGGTGAGCCTCCCTCCACTAACCCACCCCAGCACATCAAGTCACATCAGGACTGAGCACATCTTCTTCCTTAGTGGCCTGGCAAGGCAGCTCTGCCAGGAGGCTTCCCCCATCAATGGATGTAAACAGATTCTAAGACTCACAGGGAGTCTTGTGGAAGAGAGGGATGAAGAATAGAAAGATCTGGAGGAAACAGGAGTTCCACAAGGATACCAACAAAGCCATTGACCATACATGGATTAGACAAAGGCTCCCTACACATATGTACCAAATGGGCAGCCTGGTCTTCATGTAGGTCCCCTAGTAAGGGAAGTGGATGTGTCTCTGACAAGGATTCCACTGCATGCTTAACTCATTTCTTGTCATATATTTGGTCACAGCAGTGAGAACAGCCGATGATATGCTTGAATTTTTAGCTGTACAATACACTTGCCTCTTACAGTAGTAAGGAGTAAATGATTATTCATTTAAGGCCTGTGAGGTTTTATGTGCTCAAGAAATATACTGAATGAAAAAATACAAGAATAAATTTTATTAATGTTGCCTTTGGTCAAAGATCAATGACAGCCAGTGTTGGTAGGACTGCCTGTAATTCCAGCACTGGGGAGGCATAAACACAAAATTTTTTTTTACAAATTTAAGGCTAGCCTGGTCTCCATAGTGCGTTTCAGAACAGCTAAGGTTGTTTAACAAGATCCTATTACAAACAAACATACAAACAAGTGAAAGATGTGGCACCTCACACCCAAACCTCTGCCACCTGCAACAGATTCACTATGCATAGATGACAACCTCAGGAGCCAGTCAAAGTGTGTTCATGCCCCTGCAGCCAAACTTTGCTCACATAAACTACCAAGCTACTTGGATGGTTTCAGCTTAAATTTATTGCAATTTTTTACTGATTTTCTGGAATCATAAATATCAATATTTGTGAACTCATTCATATTAATCTTACAATACACAAATTTCTATATTTTTATTTGTTTTTAAAATATGTTTTATTAATTTATTCATATTACATCTCAATTGTTATCCCATCCCTTGTATCTGCCCAGTCCTCCCTCCCTCCCATTTTTCCCTTACTCCCTTCCGCTATGACTGTGACTGAGGGGGTCCTCCTCCCCCTGTATATGCTCATAGGGTATCAAGTCTCTTCTTGGTAGCCTGTTATCCTTCCTCTGAGTGCCACCAGGCCTCCCCATCCAGGGGACATGGTCAAATATAGGGCACCAGAGTTCGTGTGAAAGTCAGACCCCACTCTCCACTTAACTGTGGAGAATGTCCTGTCCATTGGGTAGAGTCTTCACTTACCAGGAAAGTGGGACAAAGGGGAGGACATACTATTGGGTCTCTAGGTGAGAGAAGCATGGGAGAATGGGGGAAATATAAGGATCCAGAGGGTCTTAGAAACCTACAAGAAGAACATTATGATAGGCAGATCTGGGCCCAGGGGTCCTGCTCAAACTATGGCATCAGCCAAGGACAATACATGGAGTAAACTTCGAATCCCTATCCAGAACTTTCTATATTTTTAAAGCATGTTTACTCTTCCATTCCTGCTTTAACTATTGTACTTTTCTAAGCACCTAAATCTCTTTAGGTCTGTCACAACCTGAGGTTTGCACATGTGCCTTTTTCATTGGTGTACTGTATTTATTTGAAACTGTAATGAGATCCCTATATCAAAGAAGATGAAAGAAGAAATATTGTCACACTTGTTACACATTCAAGCTGATCTTTTGCTAATACTTGTCACATATGACTCGATACAGTTTTCACTCATAGTTATCTTCCTGAATGTACCAACTTGTGAAAATGTCTTAAATATTTTAGTTTACTTCTTAATTTTGGGGACTTTGTAGTGAAGTAGGTTTTCAAGGATGCATAAACATGTTCCATAAATTGCTTGAAGTTTAAGAATGCTTCTGGCTGAAACAGCATCTGAGGGTTATAAGTTTTGTGTTGAAAACTCTGAGCAGAGGAAATTGGTGTAAGCTGTCATTGAGTCTGTTTATGTCACAAATCTGATGCTTGATTAACTTCCCCTCACACAGACATTTTTCTTAGTATGCCTGATGCAGATACATGACGTAAATAACTATGCTATTCCTTGATGTTCAGAATTTGTCTTTACAATTTCTGTGCTCAGTGCTGCAGTCTTTTTAGGTTTTTGTTTGTTTGTTTTTGGAGCATTGTAATCCTTTGTATGATATACTTATTAATCTGATATATTTTGCTTGTTTTAACTTTTAACATTTTGTTTTATTCATTCCTTACTTCTAGATCATCAATTATATTTGGGTATCTAGTGTTCTTACTCAAATTATCATCCTTACCCTGGCTGCTTTTCTCACTTTGCCTTTCTCAGCTCCTGAAGTTATTTCGAGCCATTCTCCATGGCACTTCTTCCATTTTCAGACGTGTCACTAACTGTGCACTTCTTCAAGTTTGCTGTACTGTACTTAGTATTTCGTCTGCTCTCATCCTCCACTCCACTTCATCTCTCCCATTCCTGTGTATTTTGGTGTTCTACCTTCCCTACTCCACTGAGGTCTTTAGTCTTGCTACATTATTCGTCCTGGTTCTCAAAGGTCAGAATAATAAACTTAGGCAACTATGAACACTAAGTGATGAGGAGGCAAACTTCTGAGTATCTACTGTGTGCTGAAGCTCATACCTTGAAAACAGTTTTTAGAGAATGCAATATTCATCTTTATCTCACAATAGTCTACTTTCAAGAAATTGTGTTTCACTTCATAAATAGTATTATGCCTAAACCACGAAACTCTTCTTTTTTTTTGTACTCTTTGTACTTCCGTCCACAGGCACTTTACTTCTACATATGCTAAAATTTGCCAGCATCGCTGAAACTTTTTTTTACTACAAATAGGGAGATTGGTTAAATTATTAAATTGTTTCAGATGTTGGAAGTCAAGGTGTACTACCATCATGCCATAAAATCTTTGTTTCATATTTTTAAAATGTTAAACATATATTCAAAATAAAGATAATGAAGACAGTCTTTATATTTGCCTGCATAATAAGCAAGTTTTTAGATAAATATCTTGGAGCTCTGTAAACCTGTCAAGTGGATCTATGTTTTCGTTGATCTGAGAAAATTTTCTACCATTCTCTTTTCAAGTACGTCCACTGAATTCTCTCTCTCTCTCTCTCTCTCTCTCTCTCTCTCTCTCTCTCTCTCTCTCTCTCTCTCTCTCTCATTACTTTGGAGTGCCATCATGGATACTTTTTCTGTCTTAGGTTATACTATTTTGCAATGTACTTTTGCTCCATGTTGAATACTTCCTGCTCCCTTAACTGCAATTATCTTTTCATGTTCTCCATCGTCTTCTGTTAGCATCACAGAATAAATTCATTAGCTGATGAATTTCATAAGACATCATATTTTTCACCTCTACCATTTCATTTCATTATTTTCTATGACTGTATATCTGTTTGCATTTCTCATATTTTCACTCGTGTTACCCATGTTTCCATTAGCCTCATTTTAATTTCCTCAAGCCCTCTCAATCACTTTGTAATTCTAACATTCATCTCACTATTGGATCTTCTTCACTTAAGTATTTTCTTTGCTGATCTAGGGACATATTTTCTTGTTTATATGCCAGTATGATAATTCTTTTAGCATATAAAACATTAGTGAAGAATGATAGAGGATGAAAACTGTAATAATTACTTCCACAGAGCCCATGCCAGTGCTGCTGATGTCAGGATTTATGAAGGGGGAGTGTCATAACAACCTAACATGTATACACTTTACCATAGACATGGAATCTTTTAAGGAAAAGGTTGGACTTCCATGTCAACAGAGCTTGAGATCTGAAATTTTTTATCCTTTTTTTTTTGTTTTGTTTTGGATTGTTGTTGTTGTTGTTGTTTGAGACAGGGTTTCTATGTGTAGCCTTGGTTGGCTTCATCTCACTTTGTAGACCAGGCTGGCCTTGAATGCACAGAGATACAGCTACCTCTGCCTCCTAAAGCACTGGTATTACAGGCATGTGCCCCATGTCCCTATACTTTTTATGCTTTTATGAAAACATATTTCCTCCATTTTACCTTTTTCTTCTCTTACTGTAACACCAGTTACATGGGTTTGGGGGCCACATTTAGAAAATTTCACCACAATTTTGAGTGTTCAGTTAATAATGCATTTTTCCTTTTGATTTCTAGAATTGATAATTTCAATAGATATTTCAAAGAATTGACTAGCCCGCATTCTTCTGAGTCAATTATGTCAATCCAGGAGATTTTCACAAAGAAGTCTGGACTTTCACATGGTTGTTCCTCATGTTTTCAATGACATTATTACAACATACCATCTGCCTTCTTATTACATGTTCCTGTCAGCTTTCTCACTTTTATTTATGCTTGTATTTTAAATAAGCAGGTTTATATTATGTTAAAGTTCCTGCCCGCCAGCTTCAATGTATGCATGGCTGATCTGTGGTTGCTTCTTCACCAACTCATCTCATGTGCTCACCATGTGTCTAACTAGTTTAGGTTATATGTTGGGTACTCTACATGTCATCTGGGAGCAGGTATGGAATACCTTGTCTAACTTTTAAGGCTGGGCTTTGTTTCTCTTGACATCTAGATTTACTAGGTCCTCCTCATCTTGTTAAGGCTCATCTATGATTTGCTAAGGTACCTATGTTTGCTAAGTTTTCTCTTTGGTGCAATGGTATCACAATTTCTCGGGGTCTTGGATCTTACTCATGCTGGCTGTCCCAACGTGTCTCCTAAATGCCTCAGCTATTTAGTGAAGTCTCCCAACGTGGAACTGAATCCTCTCTTCATCTATCCATATGATATTGCCAGTTATCTCTCTTATCTTCATGAATTTACCTGTTGTACTTTGCAGACTTTTTCCTACGTAAACTTATCCTAGCTCTCAGGCATGGAAATGTCACAGGCATCTCTCTTAGAATTCTGAGCATCGCCTTTACCCTTTTTTTCTCTTTACTAACCACCCTCGAATTCAGCTAGCACTAACTGGCATTCACTCTTCTCTTGTTCAAGTCAGTGAAATTATTTCTCTGTTTGCATGTATTCTTTTCATACCAACATCAGGAAGGTATAATCAGGTGTACTGGTGCACAGCTGTGAACCTAACCTCCCGTGCTTGTGGTCTGCTTGTAGAACATTCATATTGCCCTCAGTTACTTGGAAGATACTATTACATTCTCATGGCTAAATCTCTCTCTCTCTCTCTTTCTCAGTGGCAAGACCTTTCAGACTGTTAATGGCCGTTCTTTTGCAAGTTAAGGAATTTATTAAATACAAACAAATAAAAAACCAAAAGTTAATAAGTAAACAGACTATTCATGCAGAACTGGAATATTGGGATGAATACAAAATTCTTAGAGTTGATTATGTCAGCAGTTGCATAAAGATTGCACATGCATCAGAGAGATGTCCTCTGTTCCAGTAAGATCATAGATAAATGTTAAACCCCAAGCTTACCTTATTACCTCTGTCACTTTACTAGATCTCTAAGCTCTTTGTTTCTTCATCAGTAAAGTATAATAGTGAAAATTCAAACTGAGAAGCCCACTTTAGGAATCAAATAAAGTTATCATTATAAAGCAGTTTATAAAGGTACAGAAAAATAATGCACTTTTGAAAGTGGAATTATAATTAAAATGTACATTGTTTGAAAATATTTTCACACTGATGTGTGAATCATACATTTTTCCCTCTAGGCAGTTCAAAAGTGTTTACAGAACACTGTTCTTGTATAAGGAGTGAAAATAACATTGTTCCTACATCAATCTTTTTCCCAAGTCAAAAGAACATTATTGCACTCAGGGAGAAACATTTATTAAATGTTTTGATTGTGAATTTTTCTTTATGGACTGGCGTCATCATCAATTGTCTACATCAGTGGCTAAACATTCCCAGAATATCACTTCATTTCTGCTTGAGAACAAAAGTCTTTTAAAAGGTCCTCTTGTATGAAAAAACCTTCCATTCAAATGAGTCTTTTTAAAGATTCTGCTATATTAGAAAGGTTTCAATGAGCATCACTGCCATTCTCCATTTCTCTCTCTCTCTCTCTCTCTCTCTCTCTCTCTCTCTCTCTCTCTCTCTCTCTCTCTCTCTCTCTGTGTGTGTGTGTGTGTGTGTGTGTGTGTGTGTGTGTGTGTGTGTGTGTTATTGTAATGCTACAATTGTATTATCCTATGCGGGCTAAATTTTCTAAAGAAAAATGACTCATGGGCAAGTGAGCCTTGTGTGCTCTGGTTTCCAGTTCTGCTGTTTACTTGCTCTTTGTGTATCAACAGGTAAATTCCTCAATTTATGGTTTTAATCATTCAAGTAGAAATGAAAACGTGTATCGATCTCACTGAACACATGTGATGACTGAGAAAGCTCACCCATCTGTTTCAAAACACCCTGTATGTAGAGTGCAGTTAAAGCCTGTGCTACCTTCACTGCTATTGTCTGTAATAATCAGTTGGGCTGTTTCAAAAATTAGTAATTTTCTTGTGCCTCTATGAGGCTTCTTGTGTTTCTTCAACTTTAAGCTCATCTTTACAAATGCTCGTGCACACATGCACATGCCTGCACATCTCTCCATGCCCTCTTCCTGTCTTATTTTTTAAAATATAATAGAGTACAAGATAAAACAAACACATTCCAATTGGACAAAACAAGCAAACAGGAGGAAAAGAGCCCAAGACAAGGCACAAGAATCAGAAACCCATTGGTTCACACACTTGGGACTCTCATGAAAACACTAAAGTGGAAACCCTGATATATGCTCAGAGACCCTGGTGGAGAGCTGTAAAGGTCCTGTGCTTGCTGCTACAGCCTCTGAGTTCAAATGAGCTTTGATGATATTGATTTAGAGAGCCTTATTTTCTTGGTGTCCTCATCCCCTCTGGATCTTGCACTCTTTCTACCTCCTATCCTTCATGGTTTACTGATCCCTGATGTAAGGGATGTGATAGAGATCCCATTTAAGGATATCTCACTCTCTACATATTGTCTGGCTGTGGGTCTTTCTATTTGTTCTCATTTGTTACAGGAGCTTCTCTTACAATGGCTGAGCAGGGCACTGATGTGTGAGTATAGCAGCATGTCATTAGGAGCCATTTTATGGCTACATTTTTTATAAGAATAATATTTGGTTTTACATTAGGTCCCTGTGATATCTAGTCTCTTGGTCTTGGTCACCAAAACAATCTTGGGTTTGGGTTGAACCTCATGGAGTGGGACTTAAGTCAAGCCAAATACTGATTGTTTACTCACAAAGCTTTGTGTCACCATTGCACTAGTATATTTTGCAGGCAGGACAGCATTAACAATTATAGGATTTGTGGCTGTGTTTGTGTTTACATATCTTTTTTGGTAGCCTGCAGAATAACTTCCTGTTATAAAGATGCAAGAATTGAGGGGTGAGGCTCTATGTAGGCATCAGCTCAGCTTCTCCACGTGCCATGAGTTATGTGTCTTCAGCAATGGGACCGTGCAGTGGGTTTGTGGAGAGCAACCTGTAGTCTTGGCAACACCCTGGGTTGTTTAGGGATTCCTCTGGTACTTGGGCAGCAACTCAGTTAGATGTAACCCAATTCCAGCACTGGAAGCTTTATTTGGTGACAAGAAATGTCTAGCTGGGACTGAGTCTCCCGCATTTGGTGTATAATTTAAGAAGTTTCTGCTAAAGAAAGTTTCTATACTGCCCTTCAAATGGCCCTTGGTTTTAGCTATCTTTCCCTGTAACCTTCCCTTATCTCCTTCTCTCCCCCTGCCCACCAGGTCCTACCATCCAGATACCCCCATTAATTTAACAACTATGAACTCTATTTATCATTCCCAACAAGATCTGTAACTCCTTCCTAGTCCCTTAATCTATATCTAACCTCTGTGATTCTATGGAGTGTATTTAATTATCATGGACTTAACAGTTAATATCCACATGTAAGCAAATACATAACATATTTATCTTACTGGGACTGAGATACTTCATGCATAATTTTTTTCCTAATTCTATTCAGTTATCTGTGAGTTTTATGATTCCATTCTTCTGTTGAAGGGCATCTATATTGTTTATATTTTTAAAATATTATTAATAGAACAACAATGACCATAATTGAGAAAGTATCTCTATGGGAGGATGAATCATCCTCTGGGTATTTGTCCTAAGAGAGGTATAGCTGTATTTTTAGGTAAATTGATTCTCATCTCCCTCCAGAACTGCCACATCACACTGATTTCTATATTTACGTAGTGGTAGAAGAAGTTTTCACTGACACTAGCAACAGATGAGTGTTTGCCTTACACCACATCCTTGTCAGCATGAGACGTCACTTGCTTTATCTTAGCCATTCTGACAGATGTAAGATAAAAATCTCAAAACGGTTTGATTTTTTCATTTTCCTGAAGGTTAATGATATCAAACATTTCTTGCCCTTTTGACTTTCCCCTTTTAAGAATTCTCTGTTTATGTCTGTACCCCACTTTTCAATTAGGCTGTTTTCTTGATATCTACTTTTTGTGGAATTTTTTGTTTATGTGTTTTGGATATTAGTCCTTTATCAGATGTGTAGTTGAGAAACATCTTTTCCCATTCTGTAGACTGCCACTTTGTTCAAATGATGGTGCCCTTTACTGTGCAGAAGCTTTTCAATTTCACAAGGTCTCATTTATTAATTGTTGATCTTAATGCCTGAGCTAATGGTTCAGAGAGTCTTTTCTTTTCTTTTTTTCTTTTTTTTT
This sequence comes from Acomys russatus, assembly GCF_903995435.1. Classification (NCBI taxonomy): domain Eukaryota; kingdom Metazoa; phylum Chordata; class Mammalia; order Rodentia; family Muridae; genus Acomys; species Acomys russatus. Next base: position 10,393,470 of record NC_067153.1, read on the forward strand.
TCAGCCCACCATGAATTTAATTTGTCCGTAGTCAGCTGTGATAGAGGGCTTAAAAAACATATTTTTCACATTTAAGAAATTCATTTGTTGATTTTTTCTTTTTTTCCTTTTTTTATTATTAATTTATTTATATTACATCTCAGTTGTTAGCCCATCCCTTGTATCCTCCCATTCCTCCCTCCCTCCCGCTTCCCCCCTATTCCCCTCTCCTATGTCTGTGACTGAGGGGGACCTCTTCCCCCTGTATATGCTCATAGGGTATCGAGTCTCTTCTTGGTGACCTATTATCCTTCCTCTGAGTGCCACCAGGCGTCCCCATCCAAGGGACATGGTCAAATATGGGGCACCAGAGTTTGTGTGAAAGTCAGATCTCCTTCTCCACTTAACGGTGGAGAATGTCCTGTCCATCAGCTAGTCTGGGTAGGGGTTCGAAGTTTACTGCCTATATTTTCCTTGGCTGATGCAATAGTTTGAGGAGGACCCCAGGGCCCAGACCCACCTGTAGTTTTCCAGGACTCTCTGGATCCTTCTATGTCCTCATTCTCCCAAGCTTCTCACACCTAAAGTCTCAACAGGATGTCCTCCCCTCTGACCCACTTTCCTGGTAGGTAAAGTTTTTCATGAGGATGTACCCCTTGGACTAGTGTCTCAATATAAGTGAGTATGTACCATTTAGCTCTTTTTGCTTCTGGGTGAACTCACTCATTATGATAATTCCTAGTTCAATCCATTTGTCCACAAATTTCGGAAATTCCTTGTTTTTAATAGCTAAGTAGTATTCCATAGTGTAAATGTACCACAGTTTCTTTATCCATTCTTCTACTGAGGGACACGTAGGCTGTTTCCATGTTCTGGCTATTATGAATAAGGCTGCTAGGAAAATGGTTAAGCATATGTGCCTGTTGTGTGGTAGTGCATCTTCTGGGTATATTCCAAGGAGTGGAATAGCTGGGTCTTGAGGAAGCCCTATTCCCATTTTTCTGAGGAAGCGCCAGATAGATTTCCAAAGTGGTTGTACTAGTTTGCATTTCCACCAGCAAGGAAGGAGTGTTCCTTTTTCTCCACATCCTCGCCAGCATGAGGTGTCAGGTGAGTTATTGATCTTAGCCATTCTGATGGGTGTAAGATGGAATCTCAGTGTCGTTTTGATTTGCATTTCTCTGTTGACTAAGGAGGTTGAGCATTTCTTTAAGTGTTTCTCAGTCATTTGATATTCCTCTGTTGAGAACTCTCTGTTTAGTTCTGAGCCCCATTTCTCTATTGGGTTATTTGGCTTGGTGGTGTTTAGCTTCTTGAGTTCTTTATATATTTTGGATATTAGACCTTTGTCAGATGAAGGGTTGGTGAAGATCTTTTCCAAGTCTGTATGCTGTCACTTTGTTCTCTTGACAGTGTCACCTGCCTTACAGAAGCTTCTCAGCCTCATGAGGTCCCATTTATTAATTGTTGACGTTAAGGCCTGGGATGTTGGTGTTCTGCTCAGGAAGTTGTCTCCTGTGCCTATGTGTTCCAGACTCTTCCCCACTTTTTCCTCTAACTGGATTAATGTCTATGGTTTTAGGTTGAGGTTTTTAATCCACTTGGACTTGAGTTTTATGCAAGGTGACAAATAGGGGTCTAATTGCATTTTTCTACATGTAGACCTCTAGTTAGACCAGCACCATTTGTTGAAGATGCTGTCGTTTTTCCATTGAATGGATTTGGCTTCTATGTAAAAAATCAAGTGACCAAATGTGTGTGGATTCATCTCTGGGTCTTCAGTTTGATTCCATTGATCCACTAGCCTATTGCTGTGCCAGTACCATGCTGTTTTAATTACTGTTGCTCTATAGTACAGCTCGAGATCAGGTATGGAGATTCCTCCAGAGGATCTTTTATTGTATAGGATTGTTTTTGCTATTCTGGGCTTTTTGTTTCTCCATATGAAGTTGAGAATTGTTCTTTCAATATCTTCAAAATATTTTGTAGGTATTCTGATAGGGATTGCATTGAATCTGTAAATTGCTTTTAGTAAGATGGCCATTTTTACTATGTTAATTCTCCCAATCCACGAACAAGGGAGATCCCATCATCTTCTGATGTCATTTTCAAACTGTTTCTTCAGAGATTTGAAGTTTTTTCAAATAAGTCCTTCACTTGCTTGGTTAAGGTTATTCCTAGATATTTTATATTGCTTGTGGCTATCTTGAAGGGAGTAATTTTCCTAATTTCTTCCTCTGCCTGTTTGTCATTTGTATATAGGAAAGCTACTGACTTTTTTGAGTTTATTTTGTATCCTGCCAATTTGCTGAAAGTGCTTATCAGCTGTAGGAGTTCTCTGGTGGAATTTTGGGGGTCACTTATATACACTATCATATCATCTGCATATAGGGATAATTTCACTTCTTCCTTTCCCATTTGGATCTCCTTGATCTCCTTTTGATGTCTTATTGCTCTGGCTAGAACTTCAAGAACTGTATTGAAGAGATATGGGGAAAGTGGGCAGCCTTGTCTGGTTCCCGGTTTTAGAGGGATTTCCTTGAGTATCTCTCCATTTAATTTAATGTTGGCTATTGGTTTGCTGTATATAGCCTTTATTATGTTTAGATAAGTGCCTTGTATTCCCGATCTCTCCAGAACTTTAAACATAAATGGGTGTTGGATTTTGTCAAATGCTTTTTCTGCATCTAAAGAGATGATCATGTGGTTTTTTATTTTCAGTTTGTTTATTAGGTGGATTACATTGATGGATTTTCGTATGTTAAACCATTCCTGCATGCCTGGAATGAAGCCTACCTGGTCATGGTGAATGATGTCTTTGATATGCTGTTGTATTCGCTTTGTGAGTATTTTGTTGAGTATTTTTGCATCAATGTTCATAAGAAAAATTGGTCTGAAATTTTCTTTTTTTGTTGGGTCTTTGTGGGGTTTAGGTATCAATGTGACTGTGGCCTCATAGAATGAATTTGGTAATATTCCATCCATTTCTATCTTTCAGAATAGCTTGAATAGTATTGGTATTAGCTCCTCTTTGAAGGACTGGTAGAATTCTGCACTGAAACCATCTGACCCTGGGCTTTTTTTTTGGTTGGGAGACTATCAATGGTTGCTTCTATTTCTATAGGCAAAATAGGGCTATTAAATTTGTTTATCAGGTCTTGATTCAATTTTGTCAAATGGAATCGGTTGAGGAAATTGTCCGTTTCCCTTAGATTTTCAAATTTTGTGGCATAAATGCCTTTAAAGTAGGTTCTTATGATTCTTTGTATTCTTCGGTGTCTGTTGTTATGTCTCCCTTTTCATTTCTGATTTTGTTTATTTGGATAGTGTTTCTCTGTCTTTTAGTTAGATTGGCTAACGGTTTGTCTATCTTGTTAATTTTCTCAAAGAACCAGCTCTTGGTTTTGTTGATTCTTTGGACTGTTTTCTTAGTTTCTAATTTATTGATTTCAGCCCTGCGTTTGATTATTTCTAGGTGTCTACTCCTCTTGGGTGTTTCTGCTTCTTTTTTTTCTAAAGCTTCCAGATGTGTTGTTAAGTTGTTTATGTGGGATGTTTTCATTTTCTTTTTAAAGGCACTTAGTGCTATGAATTTTCCTCTTAGCACTGCTTTCAATGTGTCCCACAAATTTGGGTATGTTGTTCCATCATTTTCATTGAATTTCAGGAAGTCTTTTATCTCTTATTTCTTCCATGACCCATGTGTCATTAAGTAGAAAGTTGTTTAGTTTCCACGTGTTAGTATGCTTTTTGTTATTTCTGTTGCTGTTGAAGTCCAGCCTTAGACCATGGTGATCTGATAAGATACAAGGTATTATTTCAATCTTCTTGTATCTGTTGAGGTTTGCTTTGTGACCAACTATGTGATCAATTTTAGAGAAAGTTCCATGGGGTGCTGAGAAAAAGGTATAATCCTTTGCGTTTGGGTGGAAAGTTCTATAGGCATCTGTTAGATCCATATGATTCATGACATTGGTTAATGAAGTTATTTCCTGGCTTAGTTTTTGATTCAAAGACTTATCCTTGAGTGAAAGTGGGGTGTTGAAGTCTCCCACTATTAATGTGTGGGTATCGATGAGTGGTTCAAGCTTTGTTAATAACTCTTTTACAAATGTGGGAGCCCTGTATTAGGAGCATAGATGTTCAAAATCATGATGTTTTCTTGATTGACTTTACCTTTGACGAATACGAAGTGTCCATCCTCATCTCTTTTGATTAATTTTGGTTGTAAGTCTATTTTATTAGGTATTAGAATGGCTACCCCAGCTTGTTTCTTGTGACCATTTGCTTGGAATGTTTTTCCCCAGGCTTTTACTCTGAGGCAATGTCTGTCCTTGTGGTTGAGATGAGGTTCTTGAATGCAGAAGAATGTTGGATCATGTTTATGCATCCACTCAGTTAGTCTGTGTCTCTTTATTGGAGAATTGAGACCATTGACGTTGAGAGATATTAATGACCAGTGATTGCTAATTCCCTTCATTTTTGGTATTTGTAATAGTCGAGATTTTGTGAGGTTGTGATTTTGCGATGGTATAGTTACCTATTTCCTATGTAGTTTTGGTTGTAGTTTGACCCATTGGGGTGGAGTTTTCCTTCTAGTAACTTCTGTAAAGCCGGATTTGTGGCTAGGTACTGTTTGAATTTGTTTTTGTCATGGAATATCTTGTTTTCTCCATTAATGGTTATTGATAATTTTGCTGGGTATAGTAATCTTGCCTGGTATCTGTGTTCTCTTAGGGTTTGCAGAACCTCTGTCCAGGCCCTTCTGGCTTTCATAGTCTCTGCTGAGAATTCAGGAGTAATTCTGATAGGTTTACCTTCATATGTTACTCGGCCTTTTTCTCTTGCCGCTTTTAATATTTTTCCTTGTTCTGTATATTTTGTGTTATTATTATGTGGCGGGAAGATTTTCTTTTCAGGTCTATTCTATTTGGTGTTCTGTATGCCTCTTGTATGCTCTTATGCATCTCCTTCTTCAAATTGGGGAAATTTTCTTCTATTATTCTATTAAAGATATTTTCTGGGCTGTGGAGTTGGTTGCCTTCTCTTTCCTCTATTCCTATTATTCTCAAGTTTTGTCTTTTCATGGTGTCCTTGATTTCTTGAATGCTCTGTGTCAGGCACTTTTCAGATTTAGAATTTCCCTTGATAGATGTTTCCAGTTCTGCGATTGTATGTTCAAGTCCTGATATTCGTTCTTCCATTTCTTGCAATCTGTTAGATAAGGCCACCTCTGAGATGCTTGCTTTCTTTTCTGATACTTCATGATCACGTTTTTCCTCTGTGTGTTCCTTTATGATAGCTTTCAGGTCTTGAACTGTTTTAATGATTTCCTTCAGCTGGTTATTTGTATTTTTCTGAAATTCTTCAAATGCCTCTTTATATGACTCTTTTAAATCCTCAGCCCTCTTGTTTGCCTCCTCCTGCATTTGTTTACAGATTTTATTTGTTTCTTCCCTTATCATCTTACTTACTAAGGACTTGAGGTCTTTTTCTTGTATATCAATTGTTGTTGGGTTCTCCAGGTTGTTTTCATTGGGATTGCTGGGATCTGGAGATGCCAACGTGTTTTGGTATCTGTTAGCGTTCTTTTGCTGTCCTCTTGTCATTTTGGTGACTCTGGTGTTGGGAGGTGGTTTGTAGTGACCTTCCCTGTTTGAGAGTGGATAGTTGATGCCTGATTATAGGTAGGGTGCCCTTGCCTGTGGAGATCAGGGAGTATTTCCCTGGACCAGGCAGGTGATTCAGATTCTACTCCTGGAGATTTTTCTCAATACCTTAGGCTCCAGACTGAGTCATGCAAAGTAGGTTTCTGTTTGGGCCTTTTCACCTTACTGCTATAATTCAGATCAGCAGTTTTGGGATCTAGAGTAAGGTCAGCACACAGCTCTCTGGTTGTGTAGGTTGATCCCAGCTGCCTGTCCTTCTTGTTGCTTTGTAGCCAAGACCCCAGGTGGATCGGATCTTCTGGGCTGCAGCTGTCTTTTAGCTCTGCCTCTATACTCTGTAGGAGCGTCCAGCCTCTCCCATGAATTTGGGAATTCTTGCTGGGTCTGCAGGAGCTGACCCAGCTAGGATCTGCCTGTTGGAGATTACAGGATCAGTGCCTGGTGGGCCTGAGACAATATGGTTTCAGGCCACTGGCAGTATCCAAGGAGGCAGCAATTTCCACGCCCCTGTAAGCCAGGATGCTCCCAGATTGCTTTAGATCAGCAGTTAGACCCTGCAAGCATGACCCACAGCTCCCTGTATCATGGGAGGTCCTGTCGTGCCCGCAAGAATTGACCCAGCTAGGTTCTGTTGTTTGGGGAGTGCTGGGTTAGTGCCGGCAGCCCGGGCGGGCGGCTGATGACAATGGCGATTCAGACTGCTGGCAGGAATCCCCTGTATCTTCTCTTTCTGCCAGTGAAAGCCAGGATGCTTCCAGATTGCTTTAGGTCAGCAGTTAGACACTGCAAGCATGACCCACAGCTCCCTATATCGTGGGAGGTCCTGTCGCACCACAAGAATGGACCCAGCTAGGTTCTGTTGTTTGGGGAGTGCCGGGTCAGTGTCGGCAGCCTGGGCAGGTGGCTGGCGACAATGGCGATTCAGACTGCTGGCAGGAATCCCCTGTATCTTCTCTTTCCACCAGTGAAAGTCAGCAGTTAGAAACCGCAAGCAAGACCCACATCTCCTGATAATGTGGGCGGTCCCACTGGGCTGTGGGAGCAGTCCACACTGGTTTCTAACTGCCCCTGTTTGCAGGTCAATCCTTTGTGTCTGGGTTCAGATTGGGCCCAGGACACGGACCATGAGCTACACTCCAGTTCTAGCTGTTTTTGGTGAGTCCCACTACCTGTGTTTCCACTCCGGTGACCTCCGCAGTTTGGTGTGGTGTGGATGGAGAGGTTCAATGGTAGTTTCACCCTATTTGCTGAGACTCCTCAGGTTGGGGGCTCTGGAAAATCCCCTCCCCAAATGGTGAGTTTGGGTTTTATGTGCCAGCTGCGGCTTGGTTGTGGATTCAGTTTCAGAGTTTGGGAAGTGTGTTTAGTATCTCCAGGCTGTTGCTTGTCCCGGAGTTAGACCCACTGGTGATTTGCAGAGTTTGGGGCACCATTCACCTACAGTTCTCAAAATCCAGCAGTCTGTGGCTCCATTCACGTCCTTGGTCTCCTTGGAGTAGATCAGCATACTGATCGACGCCATCTTGGAATCCCCCAGAAAGTCTTTGCTTATGCCAATGAGCTCAAGGCTGTTCCCCACTTTCTCTTCTATCAGGTTCATCTATATGCTTTATGTTGAGGTTTTTTATATATTTGGAGTTGAGTTTTGTTCATGGTGATGAATATGGATCTATTTGGTTTCTTTTACACGCAGCTGTACACATTGACCAGCAACATTTGTTGAAAATGCTGTTTTTTTTCCAGTGCTTATTTCTTCCTTCTTTACCAAAAATCAGGTGTCCATAGATGTTTGATTTATGTCTGTGTCTTCACTTGAATTTCATTGATCAGTGTATTTGTCCAATGTGGTTTTTATTACCAGATCTCTTGAAATTGAGGATGTGTGATACCTCCCACAGTTCTCTTATTACTTAAAATTGTTTTTTAGCTTTCTTGTTTTATTGTGAGCTCCCTCCCTCCCTGCCCCCCCTCTCTCTGTGTCTGTGTGTGTGTGTGTGTGTGTGTGTGCGTGTGTGTGTGTGTGTGTGTGTGTGTTTTCCCTCTTTTGATTTGCAGGTCTGAGATTATTTCTTTGGTGTTTGCTTGAGTATGGTTAACATATTTATGTTTCAGTTTTCTTCCTAGTGCCTTCTGTGGGGATGTATTTGTAGATAACTATTGCATTAATTTTTTTTATAGTGCAATGCATTATTTTCTCCATCTATTGTGATTTAATTTTTTGCTGTATTTAGTAGTTTGGATAAAATCTTTGAGAAAGATGAATAATCAGATTCGCTATGTAGTTTAGAATATAATATAAAATAATGCATAATATGAGAAAATAATTATAGAAGTCCCACTAAAAACTATGCAATATACATTTACAATCTGACTCTAAACGTTATATTTTACAATGTAACACAAGGATTACTTTTATTTTTTTAAAAGCTTGATGTTAATAAAATATTTGAATTAGCACATTCAAGTCAATTCCACTTTTGCATTATATATGTCACACTTTGAAATTTATATCTATTAAATAAAAATGTATGATTGTGAGTTTTTCCAATAACTCACTTAATCATTAAGCAATAAGAAATTAGTTTAAAATAAAACATCCATAAAATAGGCACTACAGTTGAAAGTTATTATTAGTATCAATATAAAATTACTACATTGTAAACCACAGAATTCAGTAATTCCATTTTAATTGCTCAGCTTGTATCCATTAATATTTAAATTAGAATTATAGTATAGGTAAAAAGATGCCTAACAAACTTACATATTACCAAGAATTAAATATCATAAAAATGGAAGGAACAAAAAGTATTTAGCTCCTTTTGTGTGTTTGGTGTTCATTCAATGCTTAAAAGAATTGTGAATTTAAGAAGTAATATCATAATTTTTTAAAGCAACACTGAAGAAATACTGGGCAGTAAGAAAGAAAGTACAGTTGAGAATTAGCACATTTAGAATTAATTTATTTCTGAGATTCACAGATGTTTAGTTCTATCATTAACTTTTCATACAACTTGCATTTAATCTACTTCTAACTAATGGAAGGCCACATCCCAGAATGAGTTATAAACCCACTTGTTGATGCAGAAATGATGCTTTATCATCATTTATCAGATAAATCTGCTAGGAGATGCTAGCAAAGCATCTCACTTCAGAATTCTAGAACAAATTGCTCAGCTCATATCCATCTGTTTTAGCAAAGCATACAGGAACTCTCTTTATCTTGTTCTATTTTTTTATTTAGAATGAGTGAAAAGCCCAAAGTTATGAGCTGCCATCCTGTTGCTATATCGACAAGGACTGGGTCTCTTGACACATAGTCTAATGCTGTGAAAGGATGTTCCTTTTGACCTGTGATAGCACAGGGGCTAGTATTATGGTGCCAGCATTGGTTATTATTTCCAACAGACATCTCTTGTGAGCCACAGAACTCAGTAATCCCACTGACCATCCCTTGGAAGACAGAAGGCCATGCCCAAAGGAACAAAACCAAAGGGTAAGGCCATTGTTCTTCCATTCCAGATTTTTAGATATTTTCTTTAAAAAGGCTCAGCTTTTTTGGTCATTTTTTATTAATTTGTTCATATTACATCTCAATTGTTAGCCCTTCCCTTGTATCCTCCTATTCCTCCCTCCCTCCCACTTCCCCCCTTCACCCCTCCCCTATGTCTGTGATTGAGGGAGACCTCCTCCCCCTATATATGCACTTAGAGTATCGAGTCTCTTCTTGGAATCTTGCTATCCTTCCTCTGAGTGCCGCCAGAGGAGAGGACATCCTACTGAGATTTTAGGTGAAAGTAGTATGGAAGAATGGGGAAATAGAAGGATCCACAGGGTCCTGGAAATCTACAAGAAGAACACTATGATGGGCGGATCTGGGTCCTGGGGTCCTTCTCAAACTAAGGCACCAGCCAAGGAGAACATAGGCAGTAAACTTTGAACCCCTACCCAGACCTAGCCGATCAACAGGATATTCTCCACTGCTGAGTGGAGAGTGAGATCTGACTCTCACAAGACTCAGCTTTTAAAGAGCCAGTATTTCTTTACATTTGCAAAAAGAGACTACAACGCCTGCTTGGGCCTATGCAGGCGGAGTGATCATAATCTTTCTGTTGTGGGTAATTGAGTAATAAATATTTAAACCTATACTGGGATCTTTTTGTAAGGAAGTACACAATTATTCCTTTGCAAATACTACGTTTTATCAGCTTCTACATGCCAATATTTATTTCAGCACAAACAGCTCTTAATAAGAAAACAAATGATACTTAATCCAACTATTGTAATATTCTGAGCATTAGTTCTTTGCTATCCGTCTTAGGGAATTCCTACGTGCACATGGAATGAACTACTGACTTGTATTGGAGAAAATATGTTAGCAAAGTTGATTTATGTGCTTTTTTCTGTAAACTACCTTTCTCCTTTAAAAAAAATCCAATAAATTATATTTAATGCCTCTAAGAAGTAGCCATATATGTACTTTTAAAATTTATAGCTATGACAGAGAAAATGAGCCTAATGGTACTAGAATGAATAATGCATCTAAGAGCTAAGCTCCTATGAATTCTTTGGCCAAGTCTACCCTGTATCCTCCCTCCCCATTCCAGCCTCAAATTAAGGCAGCATTTGTCTAAAGTAGAGGGGCTGCAACATCCTCTCAACTATATACTATTACCCAGTTACCACTCAATCCTTTATGTAGCAAATGCTGTGTATTTTTCTTTTCTGCTAAATTTAATGCTTTGTTTCCAACTTACATAATTTTTTAAAAGGTATTTCAGTCCTTAGTTTAACTGAATGCTTAAAATAAAAAAATTTTTTTTAACTGGAATATATTTCATGGCAGTTATTCGGTTGCTTTCACAGAGGTATCAGTAGCAAGACCTTATTATTTAATTGATTTTATAGTAAATCACATATACATTTAATGGACTTTTGTTTCCAGGAAAAATGGGACAAGTTAAAAATAATTTCATAAAAAATAAAATAAACCATAAGCACAAACAACACACTAAATGTACTTTTAAATAAATTACAGACATAAAAAGGATTCCAAAACCCAGAAAATAATGCTTGGTAACAGAAACCAGCAGGCAAACAAACAAAAAAACCAAACCAAGCAAAAAGGAAAGATAATCTCACTGATACCAGATGACTTACAATATCATTGTATTGAGTGTATGAAACATTTGTATCATTTAAAATAATGCATAAAATACATGTATTCAAAATAAAAGTATAAAAATTGTTATAGAGTAAACTAAACCAAATCTCAGAGAGCCTTTATCTCAATGGAAATAAAAAATATATGACATTAAAAAGAAGCAACTGATTACAATTTTATCTCAGAATACCTGACTCATTAAAATTCATATAAAGGGGGTAGATTTAACTAACAGCAAACATGAACAGTTTCATAAACTATTGCCAAAAAGTTTAATTGAAATATTTTAGGGGACAGATTCAAAGGAGTATTAATCATAGTCCCTTAGGGTCAAAGATCTTTTGGGGTGAATATTCTCTCTCTCTCTCTCTCTCTCTCTCTCTCTCTCTCTCTCTCTCTCTCTCTCTCTCTCTCTCTCTCTCTCTGAATGTGTCTGTGATATATATATGATATATATAGTTTATAGAGAAAAGTTACATATATATGTGGAATTTACTGGGATGATTTACAGGCCGCAGTCCATCTTATAGAGCAATGACCAACTGTGAAGGGAAAGTCTAAGAATCTAGTAGTTGCTCAGTCCTGAAAGGCTGGGTGTCTCTGCTGGTCCCCCGTATATAATGGAATCTTGATGAGGTAGGCTCCAATGCCTTTCCTTTTTCCATGTCCTTATATGTGTCCTGCAAAAGGTGTGGCTCAGATTAAAGATATGTCTTTGAGACTCATGATATGCATCCGAGATGTGTCTTTCTACCTTATAGGTTTGGACCAGGAGTGGATTTATGTACTTCAAACCCAGCAGAATGTATCTCACAGGTGTGCCCTCCCTATCTGGATTGTAGTTCATTCCAGATACAATGAAGTTGACTACCAGGATAGCCATCACAGAAGGTATCAGTCAAATTTAAAATGCACACATATCAATCAGTAATTACATTTACATGATTTATTCTATAAACGTCTATAATGAGAAAATTTGAAACAACTTAGAAAAGACTAAATTACAAGACCCTTATAATGAAGAACCTACAACCATTGAATAAATGAGGTAGCTTTCCAAGACCTGTGAGATAAACTGAGTAGACAAATTGGGGCACAGAGTGAGGCGATGCTAATGTGCTTGCACTGGCATAAGAAGCATACATCCTCAAGAAAACATTTGTGTGAGCATCTCCATAAAAATACTTGGCAACTCTGCTCAGCACCTTTCTGCGACTGTGAGACAAACAAGCTATTATCTGGAAAATGTTTTCAGTTAATAGATTCACAGGTTTCATCCCATGATTATCTGGTTCATTGCTTTGTATGCATGGCAGTAGAGTGCACATGGAAAACACGTGTGGTGCAGAGGTCTGCTCACTTCACAGCAGCCAGGAAGCAAAACAGAGGCCTGCCCATAGGAACATGAAAATGTTCAGAATCCATAGCGATCAGATAAATGAAAACTAAAACTCATCCCTGTCAGAATGTCTATCATCAATAGAACAAGTAACAACATGTGATGCCAACGGTATGGGAAAAGGGAAACTCTTATGTCCTAGAGAGAATGAAATTCGTTTAATGGCTATGGAACATCTTTCTTCAAAAACAAAACCTTCCTGCCTTCTGCAGGAAGAGACATAACCTTCGCCACTACAAAATCAACCACCCAACAGCAACAAAAAAATACCTGACAAGGACACATTTCCCAGGTCCCAGAAAGGGTATGGTGCCATGATGTTTGTTTCCTCACTTCCACATGAGTGAGTGACAACTATTTTCTCTGTTCTCAGAGTCTCTACCGAATCTCCTGTCTTTCTCTTCAGCTAATTAAAAAGTTGAAATGACTGTCATCTGAAAACAAACACTTCCTTAAGTACCTCTAGGCTCCCAGATCCCAATCTTCCTTTAAAAAAAAAACATTTATTTTTTTTATTTTTTGTTTGTTTTTATTTTTATTTATTTATATATTTTTATTAATTTATTCTTGTTACATCTCAATGGTTATCCCATCCTTTATATCCTCCCATTCTTCCCTCCCTCCCATTTCCCCTTATTCCCCTCCCCTATGACTGTTCCCTAGGGGGATTTCCTCCCCCTGTATATGCTCATAGGGTATCAAGTCTCTTCTTGAGGGGACATGGTCAAATATGAGGCACCAGAGTACATGTGAAAGTCATACCCCACTCTCCACTCAACTGTGGAGAATGTTCTGCCCATTGGCTAGATCTGGGTAGGGGTTTAAAGTTTACCACCTGTATTGTCCTTGGCTGGTGCCTTAGTTTGAGTGGGACCCCTGGTCCCAAATCTGCCTATCATAATGTTTCTTCCCTGATCCAGGTGTCATTTAGCAGAAAGTTGTTTAGTTTCCACGTATGTGTAGGCTTTTTGTTATTTCTGTTGTTGTTGAATTGCAGCCTAAGAGTATGGTGATCTGATAGGATACAAGGTATTATTTCAATCCTCTTGTATCTGTTGAGGCTTGCTTTGTGACCTATGATGTGATCAATTTTGGAGAAGGTTCCATGGGGTGCACAGAAGAAGGTATATTCTTTCTTGTTTGGGTGAAAAGTTCTATAGATAGCCGTTAGATCCATTTGACCCATGGCATTGGTTAATGATGTTATTTCTCGGCTTAGTTTCTGTTTCAATGACTTATCCTTCAGTGAGAGTGGGGTGTTGAAGTCTCCCACTATTATTGTGTGGGGATCGATGTGTGCTTTAAGCTTTTTTAGCAGATCTTTTACAAATGTGGGTGCCCTTGTATTGGGAGCATAGATGTTCAGAATTGTGATGTCATCTTGGTTGACTTTACCTTTGATGAGTATGAAGTGTCCTTCCTCATCCCTTTTGATTACTTTTCGTTGAAAGTCTATTTTGTTCGATACTAAAATGGCTACGCCTGCTTGCTTCTTGTGACCATTTGCTTGGAATATTTTTTTCTAACCTTTTACCCTGAGGTAATGCCTATCGTTATGGGTGAGATGTGTTTCTTGAATGCAGAAGAATGTTGGATCTTGTTTATGCACCCATTCAGTTAGTCTGTGTCTTTTTATTGGAGAATTGAGACCATTGATGTTGAGAGATATTAATGACCAGTGACTGTTAAGAGTCTTAATTTTGATGTTGTTTCCAGTCGAGCGTTTGTGTAGCTGTGTTTTTGCCATGGGATAGTTATCTATTTCCTGAGTAGTTTTGGTTGTAGCCTGACCTTTTGAGATGAAGTTTTCCTTCTAGTACGTTCGGTAAAGCTGGATTTGTGGATAGGTACTGTTTGAATTTGTTTTTGTCATGGAATATTTTGTTTTCTCCATCAATGGTTATTGATAGTTTTGCTGGGTAAAGAAGTCTGGCCTGGCATCTGTGGTCTCTAAGGGTTTGCAGGATCTCTGTCCAGGCCCTTCTGGCTTTTATGGTGTCTGCTGAGAAATCGGGTGTAATTCTGATAGGTTTACCATTAAATGTTATTTGGCCCTTTTCCCTTGCAGCTTTTACTATTTTTTCTTTGTTCTGCATGTTTTGTGTTTTAATTATTATGTGACGGGAAGTTTTTCTTTTCTTGTCAATTCTATTTGGTGTTCTGTAGGCCTCTTGTATGTTTATAGGCATCTCTTTCTTTAGATTGGGGAAATTTTCTTCTATGATTTTGTTGAGAATAGTTTCTGGGCCTTGGAGTCTGATATCTTCTCTTTCTTCAATGCCTATTATCCTCAGATTTCTTCTTTTCAGGGTGTCCTTAATTTCTTGAATATTTTGTGTCAGGAGTTTTCCAGATTTGGCATTTTCCTTAATGGTTGCTTCAAGATCTGTGATTGTATCTTCTAGACCTGAGATTCATTCTTCCATCTCTTGGATTCTGTTAGAAAAGCTCACCTCTGTGTTGCTCGCCTTCTTCTCTGAGGTCTCACGTTCTCGTTTTTCTTCTGTCTGTGTGTTTATCATTGAATCCATTTTCATTTTCAGATCTTGAACTGATTTTTTGATTTCTTTCATCTGATTGTTTGTATATTCATGAGTTTCTTCCATTGCCTCTTTATAGGTCTTCAGAGCTTGAACCGTTTTATTTCTTTCATCTGGTTGTTTGCATTTTCCTGCAATTTTTCCAGTTCCACTCTATGTGCTTCTTTTATGTCTCTCACCTGTTTGGCTGTGTCTTCATGCATTTGATTACAAATTTTATTTGTTTCCTCCATTATCATCTTCATTACTAAGGATTTGAGGTCATTTTCTTGTATTTATGTTGTATTTGAGTTCTCTGGGTTATTTTATTTGGGATAGCTGGAAACTGGAGATGCCATATTGTTTTGGGTTTTTTTGCATATGCTTTTACTCTGTCCTTTAGACATCTTGCCATTTCTGTTTTTGTTGGGTAGCTTCCAGAGTTGGATGGAGGGAGTCTGATGATAGATTCACCTGTTTTCTCATGATTCCCCTAGGCTGGAAGCTCTGATGCTTCACTGGTGTGGACGGCAGGAGGCTAGCCCTGTCTTTTGGACTCTCACAGCCAGTGATCCTCAGCTCCCCTGTACTGTGGGTCCTGCAATCATTCTGGGTCTCTGAATGAGCGTTCGGTCAGGCCAAGGTATCCACAGCCTTATGTGTCCCCTGCCAAGTCTAGACAGGGACCCTGGGCCCAAACCACATGCCCAGCTCAGCTAGATTCTCAGGGCCTAAACCATCTGCTGAGCTCAGCTAGGGACTCTGGGCCCAATCCGCGCACTGAGCTCACCTAGAGACCCTGGCCCCAAAATGCAAGCAGAGTCCAGCCAGAATTTTTGGGCTGAGACTGCACACCAAGCTCAGCTAGGGGATTTTGGCCCAAAGTGCGTGCTGTGATCAGTTATAGACTCAGGGCCCAAACTGTCCACCAAGCTCAGCCAGGAATTCTGGATTCAAACTGCTTACTGTGTGCAACCAGAGTCTTAGAGCTGGGACTATGCCAAAAGCTCAGCTAGAGTCTCTGGGCCCAATATGTCTGCCAAGCACGCCAAGCTCCACCCGAGTTTCTGGGGCAGAATTGTGCACCGAGCTCAGCCAGGGACTCTGGACCCACATTGCGTGCTTAATTCAGCTCATGACTCCGGGCCTAAACTGCGTGGAGAGTCCAGCCAGAGTCTCAGGGCCACTGAGCCTGTATGCAAAGCTCAGCTAGAGTCTCTGGGCCCAATCTACCCGGCAAGTCCACCTAGTGACTCTGGGCCAAATCTGCGTGCTGACCTCAGCCTGCGTCAGTGCCGCAGAACTGCCCACTTAGCTGAGCTAGCACCTTGGGTGAAACTGAGCACTCTGTCCAGCCTGCATCACAGCAGGAGAACTGTGGCTGAGCTAGCGCTTCAGGTGGAACTTAGTGCTCAGCCCAGCCTGCGTCACAGCAGGGGAGCTGCCGCTGAGCTGAGCTAGTACCTCGGGCAGAATTGCTTGCTGAGCTGAGCCAGTGTCTCCATGGCACTGCCCACTGAGCTGAACCTGGGACTCTGGGGCTGAACTGTCTGCCGAGTTCAGTTTGGGTCTCAAGGCACCACACTACCCAAATCCTGCCCAGAGTCCCCTCTCCTGCAGCAACTCCCACTGGCCACCACACCAATTGCCTCTGCCAGAGGGCTCTGAGCTGCAAACCTCAGCCACTGCCGCTGCTGACGCTGATGCCAGCTGATCCACTGCTGACGCTGCTGCTGCTGTTGCCTCTGCCACTGCTGTTCTGATCCGAGAAAATCCATGCTCCTACTGTGTGCAGGGGCACGCAAATCCTATGCACCCTGGTCCCTCCAAACCGTGGGGCACTCCTGCTGCCATGGTGTGGGGACCTCGGTGTTCCTGGCTCAGAAATCTGTGCAATTCCCTGAATTGTTTACTGGAGCTTCTAAACACAGTCCACACTGCTTGCCACCATCTTGGATCCCCCAATCTTACTTTTTTAAAAAACTTTTTCAAAAATTAAAAATGCTTTTTTACACCCCCCTTCTACAATATATTCTGATTATGGCACTCCTCCCTTGAACTCCTACCAGATCCTCCCCACCTCTCCCCCCCCCATACTTTCTTTCTGTCTCTCATTACAAAACAAATGGGCATTTTTTAAAAAGATAAAATAAAACCCAACAAACCAGAATAACACAAAACAAACAAACAGGAAAGAAAGAGCCAATGAAAAAAATCACACAAAAAATATAGATAGATGCAGGGGCATACGCATAGAAATTCCATAATAATACAAGATTGAAAAATCATAATATATAAACAAAAGACCTGTAAGGGGGAAAAAAGCCCAAAGTATTATAAGAAAAACAAACTCCAGAAATTCCATAGAGTTGCTGTTGTTGTTGGCCATCAACTGCTGGGCATGTGGCCTGCCTGTAAGTATGGTTTGTATATCCAGTGAGACTCCATTTGAGAAAAGTAACTTTTTCTTTGTGGGTGGTTGTCAATCAGAGATAGCTTCTTGCTTACAGATGGTGCCTGTGTCCACTTATCTTCTCAACAATAGGAATCCATATGGCACAGACCAATATATGCCCTTTGCACACTGCCACAGTTTCTGTTAGTCCCTATGTGTGTCCACCCTCTGTACCTAGCAATCATTGTTTCTTTAGTATTTTCTGTCCCCACTGACTTACAGTTTTTCTGCCTCTTCTTTACTAGGGTTCTCTGAACCTTATGGGGGGTGGGAATTTGATGGAGACATCACATTCATGACGGAGTGGTTTAAGGATTCTGACTCTCTGTGCATTGTCCAAATGTGGGTCTCTGTATTTGTTTCCATCAGTATGAAGCTCTTTTGATGAGAACTGAGCATAACACTGCCCTATGAATGCAGCAGAGCATTATTAGGAATCATTTTATTGCAATGTTCCTCTGGCAAAACAATAGTATTTGTTTTACCCTAGGATCATGACCTTTCCAGTGTCAGGTTCCTGGCCATCCAAGCAGTGTCAGACATGGTTTCCATTTCATGGAATGGCCTTAAAGCCAAACATACAGTGATTGGTTATTCCCACAGCACATCTTTCAGTCAGGTTCCCATTGTAGACAGAAGGTTTTGTAGCTGATTTGAGGTTTGTCTTTCTCCTCTGTCAGCATACAAGGACCTTCCAGGACCATGAAGACTAGTCAGTAGGGGTGAAGACTCTAAGTAGGCACTAGCTGAACTTCTCTGTGCTCACGGTCTTGTGTAGGTGTTGTCTTCAACAATGGAACCTTACCATTAGTGTGTGGGCAGCCTGACTTGTATGGAGGATTTCCATGGGTCCTTTTTGGCCAACAATAATTAGATAGATAAAACCTATTCCTGACACTGGTGGCAAGTGATGTCTACTTGGGGTTTTGTCCATCTCATTATTTGGTGCCTATTTATTTAAGAAGCTTCTACTGTAGTAGGTTTTCATATGCCAATCGCATGGCCCCTAGTGTAAGCAGTCCCTCCTTGTATCCCCTCTCTTCCTCTTCTTTCCTCCCCATCACTATTTAATCTGCCTCTTCCAGTCCCACCATCCATACATAACTGTTCTATTTCTACTTCTTTGGGAGATCTTTCCTGCCTCTGTAATCCCTTATTCTATATTTAACCTCTGTGGTTATACAGCTTATAGTCTGCTTACTGAAGACTTAACAGTGGGCTGTGGCCTCTGGGCCACCAACTTCTAATCTCACTTTTAGAGCCAGCCTCATGGGATACCTTCATTATGGTTTAATCACGGACTTGTTTATTTGTCTCTTAATTAGACTGAAGGTACTTTCAGTGGGGGACCATGGCTTATTCCTCATAATACATTACTATGTACAACGAATGTATGACAATTTAGAAAGGCTAGGATTCTATTTCCTTTCATGGTATATTCCAATGAATTTTTTCCATTAGACCTTAACTCCTAAAAGTTTTTCTACTTCCAAGAAGCACCAAAGCCTGGAATCAAACCCTCAAAACATGAACCTTTGTCATAACTGGGAGAATGAAGTGAAATTAGATTTAATTTTCATTGCATGTATTTGTATATTCAAGATTAAATATTATAAACACATCAGGTTTAATGAGGATATACATTGGCCTACAACACGAGTGATTTCATGTGGTTCAATCATCTAATATACATGAGAGAAAAACACTGCTTACAAAGCCTCCCCTTTAACATTTAGAGGGTATTGACATCCTGACCCTATAATGGGTCTGATAAACCTTTGATTGATCCAAGTGGAAGGCCCTAAGCCGCTTAAATGAAGTTGAGCAAGGGTCACTCAGTCCCTTGGGGCTAGAGATTTGGGTTGAAAAGCCAAGTGTACCAGAGAAGTAATGCTGGGTCACAGGGCCTGCACTGTTCAGTGACACTATCTTAGGAGATGAGCTGCCAATAGCAGAGCCAGATGATTATTAGCAAGGCCATTCTGAGTGTGGTTTTGACAGAATGCATCTGTTGGCAGGAGTGTGAGAGGCAGCAAATGCTTGTGGCTTGTTCTTGCTCTGCCTGCAGCATTAACTTATCTTAACCTTTATTTGGCTGAGTGCCTGAAAATCTCCTTCGGAAAGATGCAATTATCCCTTTGCCCTTTCTCTAGTGTCACTTTGTAGTCTGACTGCAGCAATGCAGGCAGATACAGTGAGGTGACTGGTGTCTGATGTGAGCCCTAGCCAAGGATGTCATTACCTGCAGAGGATACAGTGATGTAACCTTACACCATGATCTATAGCGGACTATCCTGTGAGCACTACAACTCCAAAAGCTTTTACTGAGTCTACATAAAGCCAGACAGCTGGGGGAAGGGCAAGGGGACTGTTCTCTTAGGATTGATTGCTGGAGGCTGACTATTTCAGTTAAAGCAGCCTCCTGATTGCAGTATTCTCTCCTTTGCAGCTCTAATACAATGGCCCCCAGATTAAACAGATGCTCAGGGCATTCATATCCTCTCTCACCCTATCTCCCTGAATACTGAGGTTCCTTAAAAAGAAATCCACTTGCCCAATATCTTACCTAGGAGCCTTTAAACTATATTTAATTCTTTTTAGGGTCCTTTTTAGAATTGTGTTTGTGTATAGGTTAAGTCTTAATATTTTCATTTTGTTGAAATCTTGTATTTTCTTCCATTCTAAGATAACCTGGACAGGTTCATTCATATTCTTTGGGTTTTTAGGACTCTTTCAGTCCAGTCTTCCATCAATTCAATAAGCATATTCAGAGTAGCTGATAAAATATTATGGTTCAGGGATAAAAAGCAGAATATTACAATGATTAGAAAACTGATTTTATAAATTAGGATCATGGGATCTTTTTAAATTTTTATTAATTTATTTATATTACAACTCAACTGTTATCCCATCACTTGTATCCTCCCATTCCTCCCTCCCTCCCACTTTCACCCTATTCCCCTCCCCTAGGTCTGTGACCAAGGAGGACCTCCTCCCCCACTATATGGTCATAGGCTATCAAGTCTTATCTTGGTAGCCTGCTTATTCTTTCTTTGAATGCCATCAGACCTCCCCACCAAGGGGAAGTGGTCAAATATGGAGCACCAGAGTTCATATCAGAATCAGTCCCTGCTCTCCACATAACTGTGGAGAATGTCCTGTTCATTGGCTAGATCAGAGTAGGGGTTCGATGTCTACTACTTGTATTGTCCTTGGTTAGTGTAATAGTTTGAGCAGATCCCCCCCTGGGCCCCAATCCACCCATCATGATGTTCTTCTTGTAGGTTTCTAGGACCCTCTGGGTCCTTCTATTTCCCCATATCCTATATTTCTCTTACATAGAGTCTCAGTAGGATGTCCTCACATCTATGCCAATTTCCTGGGAAGTGAAGACTTTCGTGGGACATCCCTTTTGGGCTAATGCCCAATTATAAGTGAGTATACACCATGTGAGTCTTTCTGCTTCTGGGTTAACTCACTCATTATGATCATTTCTAGTTCCATCCATTTGTCCACAAATTTCAGGATTTCTTTCACTTTGGAAATCTATCTGGTACTTTCTCAGAAAACTGGGAATAGGGCTTCCTTAAGACCCAGCTATTCCACTCCTTGGAATATACCCAGAAGATGCTCCACCACACAACAAGGACATATGCTCAACCATGTTCACAGAAGCCTTACTCATAATAGCCAGAACCCAGAAACAGCCTAAATGTCCCTCAGTTGAAGAATGGATAAAGGAACTGTGGTACATTTACACTATGGAATACTACTCAGCCATTAAAAAGAAGAATCCTGGGTTCTTATCCAAGATTTGACTCTTACATATTCTCACATTTAGTTTTCTTGTCTTTCTGCTCCCAGGATGTTCCTGTCACTCAGGTAGAACTGACTTTGTATAGTTGCTATAAAGGTTGAATGAGGTAGTCGTTGTTCAGAGGATCTACGTAGTGGCAGCTGGGTAGTAGGATTCCAATACGTATATATCTTATTTAAAACAACCTATGAAAATAATTTATCTGGTCCTCTTGAACAAGAGTCATAGGTATATTTCTGTGTGTAAGGCAAGCCTTAAAGGTACCAGAAGTTTACCAGAAGAGGTAAACTTAACAGTATCAAAACTAAACTTCTAGTTCTTGTCATGGAAAGTCTTTTGAACTATGTGACTAATAGCCTCATGTTTAAGGACGTTGTTTGCAGATACCACACTTTCAAATATGCTCCTTCCACTTCCAGTTTCCTTACTTATCAAACCACACACAGGACTAAAGCTGTTCTGGTAGGAACTTAGTTTCCTTTTCTGTGGACATTTAAGACAGCAACCAAAAACACTAAAACTGTCAGGCCATTTATTTATGAAGCACATTTCAAGGTTTTATCACAGATACACAGCCTTATCTCTGTTGAAGAATTTTAAACAACCACTTTTTGTGCCCTCAGAAAATCACACAAACAGAACTAAGTAAGTGTCGGTGACTTTCTGCAAGGCTTGGAAGAAAGAGCCTTCAGGCTGAATAATTCCTGCTACACTTCTGAACTGATCAGAATTAAAGTGAATAAGTCTTGGAACTCGTTCTTTGGTGTTCCTCCATGGTATTGACACCAAAGGCTAACACTGACAAAGTAAGCATCATCTTCCTTGAGGCCTTCAGGAATTAACTTTTCTTCATGAAGGAAAACCTCACTGAAAACCATCTACAGCATTTTTCCCTCCACACATTTCCTTCCCTCAGATACATTCTTACATCTATCCATGAGTTTCCTTTTTTTATTTTATTTTTTTATTTTGGTATTTACCGTCAATTGTAAAGAATTTTTGGGTGATTTTTTTTGTTTGTTTGTATCTGCTTCCCTACTATATTAAAACTCCTGGAAGAGCCTAAGCTTCTGATTTGGTCTTGCTTGCTTTGATATTCTCTTGGGTTGGAAAATCACTAGACTATAAGTCAATCAATACGATTTATTAAGAAACTGTTAAGGTCAAGTGAACAAACTTCTTCTCAGCTGGTTTTTTCCTTCTCTACCCACAATCTTCGCTTCACATTCTCGTCATATTTATTATGCTTGTATTATGATAGCCAAATACCTAGCACAATAAGCTTAAAAGAGAGAGAGTTAGTTCACAGCTAGCTGCCCCAATCTTAGGCTAAGTAGACTTGTTGCCTTGAGCTTCTGGTAGATATGGTAGGTAGCCATGATGCAGAATACCCCAGGGCCAACAGACAGAGATGGGCTTGGGGTAGTATTTGTGGACAGAGCATTTGAATAAAATCTTCAAAGCCTTGAACTTGAGCCAAGTGTCTCACAATACACACTTACATGAATAAATAAATAATGAATGAACAAATAATAAAATGAAGAAATTTTTAAAAAGCAGGAAGATAAAGACAGCAATGGGAAAATATCCTTCAAAGGCATGGCTCTAGTGGCCTGAGGATGTCCCATTACATTTACTTACTAAAGTTTTCAGCATCTCCCAGCAGCTGGGCTCTCAGGACCCTTGGGAGACATTTATCATCCAAACTACAGCACTCAACTTCACTGTATCCATATTTCTCTGGCATGAACTGTCCCATGTATCTAGATGAATGCTAGTAAATCCCCTCTTTTCCCATTGATAACTTTAGGAAACCAACATTTCTCTTCATTATTACACCCCAACCTATACTCAAATAATTCTAGCAAAGTTAGTCAGTTGCAATGGCTTGCAAACTCTAAATAAAAGGGAAGAGCCGAAATTAAGAGAATTCTGAAAATATAAGAATTTCTTTCCAGAAATGTAGCCATACACACACAAATTAAGTAATTGACATTATTTTCTTAGCATTAGAATATTTTAAATAAAAAGTAATCAATAGTAAAATTCACTCTTTTTTGGAGATCTTGTAAACCATATATTATAAAAGGAACAAGTGACTTTGATATTTACTGGGTTGACCAAAAAGTACTTAGTTACAATTTGAGTAGAATGTTCCTCTTTATTATATTTGAGCCAAATGGAAATGAATTCTAACACTTAGCATTCAGTGCGTACGTGCAAGGCACTGCTCTGTTACAAGGTCTACTTCTTTTGCCAACACCTTTACATCAGTTAGTGATATCTGTACCTGAACAGCCTTCCTGACTTGAGAAAATATAATGATCTCCAGAGTCATTCTTTAGGTAAGTGTAAATCTACTGACCATTTTCCTAGCCTCAGAACTATTAATCTCCTATGAAAATTATGGAGCTTGATTATTTACTTGTTCTTCCATGCACACAGCTTAATATCACTAGATACAGAATACAAAAGAGTTTTAGCAAAGGTTATGGGGGGCAAGCATCTGCTAAGACATGAAGCTTTATCCACTTTCCTCCACCCCCTTTTGCATTGTCTTTGGAAGATAGAATACCTGAGAATCAGTAAAATTTCAGAAACTTCCATTTCTTACCCAGAGAAAGCAATATCATTTCACAGGGTACTCATTTTTCCCTTTTATCTCCACAACACCACTAAGGAGAACAATGTCAACATAAAGGTTAAGACTAAATGACATAACATAGAATACTGATTGCAACAATTGGAGAACAAAGGCTAATTTAACAGTGCAGGTGACATTTGTGAGCCTGAGTCCTCCCCCGCCACCTCCAGAAATGTCAATGGGCTTCACGTTTTTTTTTTTTTTTAATAACTGATATTATTCTAGAGAAACAAAAGCCCATACAAAAACCTCAAATGTTTGTGGATTACTAAAAACAACATTCCTTTCTTAGATGGATGATTAGGAGGGGGAAGGTTAAAAACAAAATAATGAAATGATAGACTGATTGTGACTCGTACGCAGTAGATTGAGCACCAAATAAATAATAGGATGCCTAGATAACCATATGCATCCTTAGCTATTCCAAAATTCACTTTCAGATGAGGACAATTTCTCATGCTCTCCAAACTCACGGCCAAGTTGGTTTGAAGGAAAGGGTCACGAGGCCTCTACATTGTACTGGGTGCCGTAAAGGACTTTTCTTTATGTTGCGTCCCTTCATCAGATACAGCTGGTAGAATTCAAGTCTGAATGATAGCAGAGGGAATACGAACTTGAACTTGAACTACTATTCAGGGAGGAAATATCCTGTTCTGCCAGCTTGTCGCACTGTGTTTTATCTCTGCTTCCAATGTGCCACCTGCTAAAATGGCTGGGTCTACTTTGTAAAATCATTATTCACTGTGCCAGGCACTTTTAAGAGTGAGATTAGTTCTGGTTAGCCAGAGATGAACTTACTCCCTTGCGTTCTCCAGTGGCAGAAAATCTATAAGAATGCAATGAGGCTAAGTTTATCAGACTTTGTTTATCTGCTGTATTATATTTTCAGGGCTCTATGTGTATAGGATTTCCAGCCTCTTGTGGTTTGGTTTCCATCACACAAAATCAATATGATTGCCATTTTGAGACACACAATCTCCACACATTCTCCGGTCCTTGATTTGCTTGTGTTAATACCTGAGTATTTGTTGTCCAATGGCTTTTCTAGTCCGCTCTACAACTGACCTGGTGATAATGCTTAGAAAATGTTGAGAATAAAATCTCAGACCAGACAAGTCTGCTTTGATTAGAGATCTGTCGTCTTCAGGTGTTGGGAATACTGCAGTTCCTGGTCAAGCATCTCAACAGCCTGTACTATTAAGGGCTTCAAGAGGCAGCTATAAATTTGCCAAGCATTAGGCGATTCAACATAGGGACATACCTTTGGAAGCTAATTTCACACATCTAAGATTATAGTATCCTTTTTTGGCCAGTTATACAGTGAAAAGTTTGATAAACATAAAAGCAGGCCAGACAGACAATTTCATCTCAGACTGAAGTTTAGTTTTAATTTGACATGGTATATACACAAGCACATTTAAAATTCTGGATAAGTTACTCCTGGAATAATCTTACAAACATAAATACGGAATACCTACAAGACTCCATTAAATTGACAGCCTCTGAGTACCATGGACAGCCATCTATGGAATCTGTCAGTTAGAAGTAAGCTCTGGCCTACCAGAAAACATCAATTATGGGAAAATCTGAATAGAAAAGGGGGATGTTTTGGAAGCCGTTTTTCATTAAGAGCTATTCGTGTCAAAATAGAAAATATATTACTAAATTATATTGTTATTGTAATTCATAATATTTAGGTACAGTAATAAAAGCCTGAAATTTGTTGCATATTTAACAATTACTAGAGGGAGAAAGAAACTCTAAGTATATTTAACATCTATGTTTCTATCCTGTATTCTGGCATTTTATTTATAATAATTAGAAAGCAGTGTGCTCACCTAAAAGTGCCTCCCAAGAATTCTGCTCAACACCTCTTTGGGAGGAGGCTTTCTCTTTAAAAACAGCAAAGCTTACAAGGATAAGCCTTTGTGTTCTACATCAGAGCATGAAGAAAAACAGGAAGTACATAGAGTGATTACTTTCAATAACATTAGCATAATTTAATTAACACTGAAAACACTTGTGTTTGCTGGCATCCTCTACTATTTAAATAGACAACAATAGATGACCTCATCCAACAGGGCTTTAGAATTGCTATTATTTGAAGGTGCTCATGAAAGAGGCAATGAAGAATACCTTTAATATTATTTTTATCGTTTACTGAGTTATCTCATTTGTATTTTACAGATTAATTACAGTGTACTCTATGTAAACAATAAAGAGTTTATTTTCTTTGGGCTGGGATAAAAATTTTGCAAATATAAACCTTGAAGGCTTTCAATTTAAAATTATATCCCCTGCATTTAATGGTTTGAAAGCCTTTAAGTGACTGAACACTGTAAAGGTTATTTTCCAAATTAGACTATTTCTGGTGCCCCTACTCATGGAAATACACTAAGCTCTTCCAGGTTGGCTCTAAAGAATCCCTGACACTTACATAATCCTTCCTGCCTCTTCTCCGGGGACCTTGCACCTGAAGCATTTGGGGTTTCTTTCATTTGCACTCAGTGTATCAACGTTCTAGGCATTTGTCTGCTTTCTCCACAGCTATCTGGTTCCAGCCCTCAGGGTCCCCGTTATAGTTTGCACAGCACGTTTTCACTTGCTTTCCCTGATCACAAACTAGGCTTTCGGTTTGTGTTTATCTGTTTTTGTTTTCAGCTAAACAGAGGAATCAAGCACTCTGAGGAGCATCACTGTAGATTGTGTTCTCAGCTCATTCTCCTAACACCATTCTCTGTAGGTCAAAACCGAACAAACATTTTCTTCATCTTTGGAGAATTAAGTACATAGTAGTGACGTTGCGTTTAAGGAGAATGGACTTGCAGAGGTTTGAGGAACTCGAATAATTGTTAGAATGACTATTAGAAAAAAGATAGGCAGTGACTATTGTTGACAAGAATGTGAAGACAAAGGCATTCTTGCCTCCTCACCTTCTTGGGTTAGAGGGCTGTTGACACATCCATTGTAGAAAGCCCTATAAAGCTTCTCAAGAAAATGTAAAAGTACAGCAATCACGGCCACCAATGCTACTACTGGGACAGAGGAAATTAAGTTGCCCTGGGGAACAAGTATCTACAGTTCATCTTCACTGCAGTCTTGTTCCTATCAGCTTAGCACATCGTGTACATGTCCCCTGCTGATGAGTTACTAATGGAAAGGTGGCACACACAATGCGATATTATTCGGGAGCAGAAAAGAAAAAGAAAATCTTATAATTTACAAAAACATGAATGAAGGTGGAAGACTTTGTGTTAAGTGAAATAAGCCAAGTACTTAATATGTAGGATCTGAAAATGATTGAAATTTTCTTACTAAATGCTTCAGTTTGACAATAGAAGCATGGCTCATAAAGTGTAGTGCATAGTATGGAGTAATGGAAATGCAGATTAAAGAACAAAATTACATTTCAATAAGAGAAATAAAACCAAGCAAATTGTAAAAGATAGTATCTATACCTATTAATATATATTTTTGAAAATTGTTGAGTGGATTTTAAATATCCTTATCAAAAACTGATAACAATATGAATGACTTCGGTGAACTAGCTTGACATAAAAGTCCCCAAATATATGTGTTTCTAAACATCATGATATATATTTATAATTTTATAGATTAAAAGATTTGTTTAAAGCCATTTTAAGCTTTTCAAGCTTCCTTTCAGCTTTACCTACAAGAGCAAAATGACTAAATTATCTAAACAGTGTTTTCTGTGTTAATTCCCACCTTCTTCCAAGTGTCCTTTCTTAGCTTGACATCACAGCTTCCTACAAATATGGTTCATGGAGCCTTGCCACATCACTCTGTAGTGGGTTCACAGTTTGTAAGGTCAACTTTTCACATACAATCTTCTCATTTGACTTTTATTTTCACATAAACTTTGTCAGATATATTTCTATTGACCAAATGGATTACTGGTGAACTTTGTGAATTTTCCAGCATATAGAGAGTAAGGAGAGGATGGTCAGTGAAGAAAATCTTCTGTGGTCCACTATTGTAAAATGGGGAAATCCTATTAATACAGTAAGGAAAAATTGCAACTTTCCTACCAACCTGTTTTACTGCTGGAGTTATATAAAGGCCAACAATATTATGGATTTCTCAAGATAATTATAGGCCTGTTATCAGATTAGAAATTTTTATTGTTACAATGGTTATTTCTTTATCCCCTGATGTATATTATGACACAAAACCTAAAGTTGTAAAAGCCACAGAAGAGGAAGGAAAACTGAAATACCATTCAGAGCAGATAATGCCATCGAGTTCCAGATAAATTATTCACGGCAGCTATTTATATGGTGTAATTCCTATACTTACCTGACAATGTGCTGAGGTGCCCTTCTTGCTATATTTTACTCAGTTGTATTATTCAAGTCTGAGGAGAAAGGTAAGAGAAGAATGGACTCTGCTCGTAGATGCTGTCTTTCCATTATTCTAAGCTGCAGGCAAAAACTAAGTACCAGGTTGATAGAAAGCAGTCTCTGCTGTATGGCTAATTAAAGAATGAGAATACAAATGCGATTAGAGGTCAAATTAGGTCACTTAACCTTCCTCTATGATTTCATGAATCAGCACTGGCAGAGAGAGAGACCTTGGGAGCCACCGTCCTCCCTCAGCATGAAGCTGGGACTACACAACAAGGGGCAACTCCATGGTCAATTCTTGTAACTCCAACCACGGTAGCTTTCCTGTATGCCAATATTCTAGTGGATAACTGAATCTTTATTTTTTAAAATCCAGTTGATAACTCACAGAAGTAAAAATGATTAATTCATTATTCATTGTTTTTTTTTTTTACTACATTATTTTCCCTCCCAAATTCAAACACCTTTCTAAGCACGCTATAGTTTATTCAAGGCATGGCCTTGTGCTTCTAGATCTTACTAGCTACAGGATCTTGGGGCCGCATTGCTTCATCATCAATACAGTCGAGGTAACATCAATACTTACCTCACATACTTCTTATAAGATTAAATAAAACGAGGTCATATTTGTAAATCTTTTGAATTCCTTTTGGAATGTGTTGGGAGTACCAGGAATGTTTATTGAAAAATTAAAGTACCTTTAGAACAAAAAGAAATTAAAACGTAGGACAAAAGGGGGGAAAAAAAAAAACCACAAAACCCTCACTGTAAATCCAGCACTGTATCTATCTCACTGTAGGTGTGTCATAGCCTCATGCATGCATCAATCATATATAACTTGTCACTGGAAGGGTGCAGTATGAAGAAAAGCTCCATGTCACTGATTTCATCACTCACTATTACTTTATGAGCATGTCTTCAGAGCCTGAGAGATCTCTTCAGTTGTTTGACCACTGCAGAGCCACACACATTGTGAGTTTACCAGTCTCCCTATTGTTCAGTAGTGAGCGTTTTCTGTTTTTCCTTTTTAAAAAAAATCTAATGCAGTAACAATTAACTTCGTAAACAAACCGTTATCTGTTATTTAGATGATTGCTGAAGATTTTCGAATGAGGATGCTTAGGAGAATGGTTACTTTGAAGGTTTCAACCACGCACTGCTATGTTCCAGAATGAAATCCTTTAATGCTCCTATGAGGAGAGAGATATAAGAACATTTTTCATGGTAACATTTACACCTTCCAACTATGATAGTAATATCTTTATTAGTTTAATATCTTAGTGCAAAGTCTTTGAGCTTGCATTTTAAGTTGTTTCTATATATTTTGTATTATAAGCTAGCTAAGATTAAAGTGTTCCAAATTTGGTGACAACATCTGGATTAGTTTAATATTTTTTTGTTTCTTGTTTAAGTGAATATTTATATATAGTAACCGTTATAAGCTATTTAATATTGCTATAAAGTCATATGTTAGCCTTCGGCTTGCCAAGTAGAATTTATAGCTCTTTTGTGTTTTCTTTTGAGTCACATTTTCAAACCTGACCTAAGACTTTTCTTCTTTGGGTTATTTCTCACATAGGAAATCAGGATAAGGGGCCTTACTCACTCAGGGTTTATTTTCACTCAGAACAGACAGGGCTATAGTGGAGAAGATATAGGAGGAGCTGGAGGGAGGGCAAACCAAGATAGAATACATTGTATGAAAATTTTAAGTAATAAAAGGAAAAACAACACATGAGACAATTAGTGGTCAGTATATGGCCAGCTACAGTGAGTTAACTGTAGAAGACAAACTGAGAGCTTGGTCGTCTAAGGAAAGGAGAGAGAGCCCAGTGCTGTGAGTTCTCAGTGAGGGAGGGCTCGGTACAGGAAAAGCAGGATGTTAAGGTACAAGAACTAAACATGTAAATAACAGTCCATCATAAGCAGAAAGAATGTGGCTTTTTGCATCAAATCTGGGTAAAGAATATACTCATATCATTGTTCTGGGGATTGAATGAGTAACTGCTAACACCTGGCCTGGCACACTGTCATTTTTCACTAGTACTAATTTTTATTGTTAATTATCAATCCTCTAATCTTAATACATTATTTTAATTAGCTGTGTGATAGATTCCTCACATAACAGATAACTATAATAGGGTGTTTTAACTGAGAATTGGTCAGATTTGTGACTAAAAAGGAAAGAAATTAGAACTGGTACCCCCACCACATGGAACTGGTGCCAGTTGCAGAAGCATGGGTGAACCACATTGAGGGTATGGATGCAGCAGAGTGCTGGTCCTGCCCCTCACCAGCTGCAGCACTCAGCAGAGCAGACCCTGCACCTCTCCAGGATGGCACAATAGAGCTAGCCCTGCTGGCATGGGTGCGGGTGAGCTGGCCTGAGGGCATGAGAGCGGTAGAGCTGGCTATGCCTTGTGTGGGAGGCAGCATTGGGTAAACTAGAATGGGCAGTGCTGGAGAGCTTGACCTGATGATGTGGATGCAGGAGACCTGGAGGAATGAGCAAATCAGCTACCACCCAGGCCCAGGCCCAGGCCTTTCAGTTGGCCCACCCCAACAGCTACCCCAACTCTGAGCTGCTGGAGCATGTGAAGGCACTGGTCCTGCAGAATCAGAGCTGCAGGATCTCCGTGGCATAGGACAGGATATCCAAGAGATGCTCCAGTGAAGGCCCTGGTGCTGATACCATAGTAGTGGCTAAAGGCCTTGAGCCAGACCAGTGACTCATTGCAATGAACATTTGCAAGTAAAGATGTGTAGACAAAAGGATGTGCTGTGGAACACAGTGTGACATACTATAGCTCCCAAGACAAGATTTTTATTTGTTTGGTTGTTTGGGGGAGGTGTTTGTTTTGGTTTTGGCTTTTTATTATTATTTTTTTCTTTTAGGGGAGAGGTTGCAAGGACAGAGGGTATACATCAAAGAATGAGTGGGATTAAAGTATATGGAGGAAAATTCACAAAGAATCAATAAAAAGTTAAAAAAAAAAAAAAAAAAAAAAAAAAAGAACTAGATACCCAAGTCATGACATGATGGTCTTTTCTTGGTCAAACTTGTTAGGCTCTTAGGCAAGGTAAAAGGTGGGGCACAGAGACAGCAAGCAGTAGTTAGCATCAAAATACCTCAGACCAACCTCCAACCCAAGGACTAACACCAGATGAAACCCATACATACGTCATGGCACACAAATGCCCATATTCACTCTTGCACACATGAATATGCACATCCTAATCACACACAAAGAGAGAAGAAAGGAAAGGCTGAAAGCTCTGCACAGCATTGTGACTGAAAGTTCCTGAGTTAATCCTGAGACAGAAGCACACAACCCAGATGCTCTCAAATACAAAAACAGCAGAAATTTTATATCATAAAAGCATGGTTATTTTTTAAGCCACTAGTTTTTGGAATAACTTGTTACATAGACATGTACAAGTTATACTGAACATGATGTACTGAGGTTTCAACATGCATTACCTCTCAGTGGGCCATGCATGGTGTCAGAGTCTAGCTGTTTACCTCACCCACCTCTCTCTTTTTGTTCCCAGCAGACATAATGGTGGACAAATACAGCCTCTCATCTTGGCAGTAGTGAGAGCTGACCAAATGAATGTGGAAACCTCCCATCAAATCCTCCAAGCCCTCCCTGTCTGCCTGCTAGCTATTGACAAGTAGAGTGGACGTGGAAGCCACGCAGTAACAGATCCTTCTGAGCAAGTACATGTGAAGCAAAAATCTGCCTAACCAGAGCAAGGGATGATTCCACCTTCAGTGCAGTCTTGTCAGTCAGTGGCCATAACAGGGAGGAATGTAAGCAGTGGCAGGCTGGTTTATAATCGCACATATCACTGTTCACTGTTAGTCACTTGGGCCTATCTGAGTGCAAAGATGGCTGGGAAATGCAGTCCCGCTCTATGCAGAAGCTCTCTTGCAACAAGCCTACAAAGAGAAAGGAAGGTGTGCCTTTTCTGTGTGTCTGCTCTCATCTGTCCTTTCCTATAGCATGCACTGACTCAACCCCCAAGTGAAAGTCTTATCTTCATATTGCTTGCAGTTCCTACACTCCTACCTCCAAAACGCAGTCTTCTTCATAGGGTTGACATGTCTCTTCATGTGACCTGTCAGACTGTAACCAGGAAAGTAAGTTTACACTGCACAATAAAGTACAGGACGGTGGGAAAGGGGTGTGGTAACACAAGACACCTTCTCCTAGTAGCTACTGTTCCACACAAGTGATGAGATTTTGGCAGACAGAAGTTCTATGGCTCTTCTGCACAAAGTATGGGCCAATTCCTTTATCTGGCCCCTTTCTGCTTTCTGAATGCACCCGATTACTTACTGTTCGCCTGGGTGCTCCGGTTAACCCTCTGGAAGTCTATTATCTTTCATTCTCTAGGATGAGGTGTTTAGGAACAGCTTTGTTTGAAGGTTCGATGTATCTTCCAGCCTACTTCCTACCAGCATAATAATGGTGACCAGTTGTTTTTCTGAGGGCCAAATGGGCAAAGACCCATTGCTCAACAGTGGGATTTCTTAAAAAAGACTCCTGGGGCCTGGAGAGATGGGTTAGAGGTTAAGAGCACAGTTTGCTCTTCCAAAAGGCCCGAGTTCAATTCTCAGCAACCACATGGTGGCTCACAACCACCTGTAATGGTATCTGGTGCCTTCTTGTGGTGGGCAGAACACTGTACAAATAATAAATCTTTAATAAAAAAAAAGATATAAATTAAAAGAAAAAGAAACACTCCTGTTTGCACCATCGCTTGCCCTTCAGTTCTCTGTGCCAATTCTTTTCTCCAGACCTGAGGTATCTTTCTGACTCAAGAGCTTCCCTTTCTCAGCTTAATGGTTCTCTTTGGAAACTGCCCTCAGCAGCTCTGTCTCTAGAAAGATCTCTAACAAAAGATTTTGTTGGTGAAGCTTTGAACCTATTTCTCACTCTCATCTCTATTTGGAATCTAGCCTCAGCCGCCTCAGCCTCTTTCATTCTGTCTGCTCCCTGGGAATTCTTTCCTGAGACCATCCCTTGCAAAGGTATTCTTGAAGGCAGGTGCTGGCTTCTGCTTTCCTCCTGCTCTGCAGCACTGGTTTCCTTGGCACTCCACTTAGCAGTAGGCGGGACTAACAAATGTATTATTTCATTATCCAGGAGAAAAATGAGATCATCTTGGAGTAATCTTTCTTCTTCTTTCTTTTGGTCTTTGTTTGCTTGTTTGTTTTTGAGAGAGGGTCTCTCTGTGCTTCCCTGGTTGTCTTGAAACTGCACTTTTAAAAAAAAAAAATCATTTCTACCCCAGAGCAATTTTTGATAGTTCGGCAAGGTTAAGTAAAAGTCAGAGATAAATTGAAGCACATGAACTCTGCAATCTGAGGAAATTAAGACAAGTCTAGCCAGAGAGATCACTCCACAGATTCTTTTAGTTTTCAACACTGCTAATGTAGAGAAAGAGTGGAAGAGAAGGAAGAGGAAAAGGATGGGGCTTTCAATCAAACAAAAGGACTTTGTTCAACTTATGTTTGGCAAAGTTCTTCTGTTCAAAAGATAATTGAATTTTCTCCCATAGAACATACAAATGATTGGAGTTTTAATTATTCAAGGTCTGGAGAAAGTATTCTACACATTCTACTTTGCAATTAAACAAAAGGCAGTAGTCTACATTTTTTTTTTTCACCTCATAAAGAGAAGTCTCGGATGGGTGTGTACAATGGTGGAGGCACAAGGCACTGTGGTGTTGTATTTATCCTTGAAGAGGATAAGGATGATGATTGTGAGGATGAATAAGGGGAAAGAAAGGAAAGGAATAGAAATGGAGAGTATAAAAATACCATGGGGGAGAAGAGGATGATGGGCAGGAGGGAGAGTGGAAAAACAGTCTGTCATGGCGATGAATTAAAGTTTCATGAAAATCCCACAAGGCAAACGCCATCATATCATAGACATTGAAACTATGGCTTAGACAACTGAACAGGAGAAGAGGAGGTGAACAAGCATTCAAACTTCAAGACACGTGTCTGCTTGATTCTGACACTCTTACTGCATCATGTGCTGTGAAGACTGTGCAAAATATACTACATAAATACAAAATATTTGGTGGACAGTGACCATTCAAATATAGCTTTCTATCTCTTCCTCTATTTTACACTGCAATACTGTATAAGACCTCTATGTGTGATGTCGCATATAGGAAAATGACTATACATTATTTTTAGCAGTACAGAAAAAAAATGCCTGTGTAGGTTTACTTGAACCATTTTTAAAATAATAAATATAAAGCAAAATAGCATAAGTAGATTTTCTTGCTTGGGTAAAAGTTCTTCCAAGTCAGAATAAAAATGGATTTATCAAAGGAAAAAAATCCTAAATTTTCACTTTCTACTGCTTAGTAGTATACACTTTGAGGCAATCACCTAATTTTTTTCAGCTTTAGTTTTTCAATTCATCATTAGAAAGCAAATGGTAACAAGCAACTCGCAGAAATAAGATGAGAATTAATTAAGGCAAAGCTTCTATTAAACAGCACATATTTAGGACCCCAAAAAGATCTTCTTGCTGTTCATGAGCTAAAAACACAGGCACTAGCTTAATATAAAAATGTCTATATAATAATACAAAACACCACATATATGCACACACACACACACACACACACACACACACACACACACACATATAATCACAAGGTAAACTATGGTAGTTTATGCTTTTAAATATCTTTAACAAAAACTGCTAGAGTATGTCTTTTGTGGAAAGTCTTTAGGAAATGTGTATAGAAAAATTAAATGGATGATGCTATCATTTGAGAACAGACCTTTATGTGTATTGATATAAAGTGCTTTAAAAAACAGAGATGTGAGAAATGGCAGCAGTCATCAGTGGCTTTTGGTATGCTCCTAGTTCTCCTACTTTTAAGCATAAATGAAAGCATGCTTCTTGGCTTGCATGGGCCCTATATTCAGCTAAGACTGATAAGTTGTACAAGGATGGAGTATCTATTTGCTACCTTTCAAACTCCACTTTACTCCCCAGTTATAAACAGCAACATCTATAAAGAAGGCACCATCACAGTGTGTTCCTGAAACTACTCTTTCTGTGACCTGCAAGGACCATGTAGAAGAAGACTGTGAAATTGCCCTTTCTTAACTCCTCCTGAATAACCAGAGTTAGTTAACAAAATAAAAGGCATCCTAGAAATATATATGTGAAAATAACTAGATCCTTCTTCTTAATAATAAGCAAGAATCTTAACTTGGTTTTTCTTTTAAAACAGTGGGAAAAAGAGATATGTATGAGTCCTCACTTCCGATTCATTTTTTAGACCCACCTGACATTGACAATGCATACATAATACACAGTTCTACTTAATATTACAACAGGAAATGGGTACCACAATTAATTGAAAAGGTTGAAAGAATAAAATATAACTCAGTATTTCCTTCTGTGAGGAGGTGAGGGAGCCTTTAGAGAATGTGTAAAGAGTGAAAGCAGTCGTAAATGAATGTATATTTTTGGCACGGGTATAGCCATGTGCCCATGGGACCCATGGGAAACTAGTAAGCCTTTTCCCTGGTCAGGATCAGAAAGGCAAAGCTTTCTTTTGGTCCAACTACTAGTGTTGACAAATGATTAACCAGTGTGTGCATAAACCAGCAGTTGTAGCTTCCTCCTCCTGGGTGTTTATAGCCTGAGTCTGCCCTCCTGCAAGACATCTCCTATATCTAGCCAACTCCTCTCCCTGCTCTGAGTATAATAAACAGGCTGGGCTTCCGGGTTGCTTGGTAATTGGTGCCACTCCATCAGAGCCCATCTGAATCCAGCTTTTCTGTATGTATTCCCTTGACATCCCTACTTAGATTTCCTAGTCTGGTCAAGGCATTATATGATGCTGGTCAAGGAATAAGACCTTAGATTTTTCAGGTGAGTGTTCTTAAACTGCCTATTCAAATCCTGCAGTTCATGCATTAAGTTCAATACCACTAATTTAGAGTGTTCATTATTTCATACATACAAATAAAAACTATTAAGATACACACAGTTTAAGGACAGGGTAGCAAGAAGAATGTTACACATTACCTGGGTGTAAGCATTACTTTTATTTTTTTCTTGTACATGGATAATTTAAAAAGGTAATTTAAAAAGACCAAGCATGCATTATATAAGACTTCAATAAAAGTTAAACACACTAAAAACATCTCAATAAATATTTTTATTTTTAGAATGACAGGACACATTGTTAATATATAAAGGTATCAATGCCATGAGGAAAAAAAGCCCCATCATCTTCCATGATTGCCCAGTACAGTATCAAAAAATACACAGTAAACATCAATTATTTTGATTTAGAAAAAAAAGTAGAAGGAAGAGCTGGAAGAGAATCACAGAGAAATACAAAGCAGTGGAAGGATATTTTTTGCCTTCATAGTCTAATTTTTTTTTTGCAGCCTGTGAAGGAAGCAATGGGAAGCAAGACTACCTGTTTCTGAACTAAAGGGAAGTCACTCAACTTTGGAGCCAAAAACAGTGCTGTTCACATTTCTATGTAAGAAAACTATAAATTAAAAATAAAATAATTTATAAATATTCTGCATACATATGAGCTTATAGCTTCAAGGTTAAAAATAAATCAAAAGGCATTTGTGGGACACTAGACAACCAAGAAAAAGATTTATACACGTAAAGCATCTCATTCTGAGGTCGATTCCAAATTGTTATTACCTGTGAAAAGCTTCTTCTTCACAAAAATCAACAAGAAGGCATGCTAAATTCCAATAAGAAAATTAATCTAAGATATCTTAGGAATATAAGTTCTGTAGCTATAAAACATACCCTAACATATATATAGGCTTGTGCACATCAACTTGCACACTTGACAAACAAAAGCCATAAGTATGCTTTTAAGTTAAGTCACGGGTTTTAGAAAGCAATTCTGTGTGTTTTCAGTAAGCACCTTCCCGTTGACAGTATTGATGTCAGTCAGGGAAAATAATTCCAAAGTTGCATGCCCTTGAAAACTAAAAGATAGATTTTATAGACTATTGTGTCGACCATAAAAATGATATAGCTGAAAACAGTCTGAAAGTCAAAACTGTCCGTTCGTTATCTGCCTTCTTAGTTCCCAGGTGCTGGGACAAGCCCACTGAGGTTTCGTTTTAATTCCTTGTTGTGGTCATTGCATACGGCCCGCTTTGTAGAAGCTAAAGCAATCCCAGGAAGCTGTACGGATGTGTCTTACTCTTTGGTGCTGTCAGATGCAGCAGACGGTATTCTATCTTGCTGCCGCCACCGGGGAACCACTGACAAGCATTGTGAACCCCTTTTGTCAGGCCATGCTTTTGTGGTGGCTTGGCTTGCTGCAGTAGAATCAAATGTTCAAATTGAACAAAATCTTCCAATAGATACATGGATGTTGCCTGTTTTTCTCTGGCCATTAGTCCAGATAAGAGTTTCATATGTGTGTATGCTAGAGAGACGAAGGCCAGAATATTCAGAGGTAATTGTTTACAATGCTTTCTTATTGCAAAGAAATTTAAAAGGAAAACAAGTGTGTGTGTGTGTGTGTGTGTGTGTGTGTGTGTGTGTGTGTGTGTCTCCTCTCTCTCTCTCTCTCTCTCTCTCTCTCTCTCTCTCTCTCTCTCTCTCTCTCAGTGTGTGTGTGTGTGTGTGTGTGTATGTGTGTGTGTGTGTGTGTATGTGTGTTCAGACCCTTTATTCCTGATATTTTTTTCATGGTACATTTTTACTTATTTGACTTCACTCTAGGGACAAAGGAAAGGAAAGCACAAAAATTTTTTTTTGGGTCTGGCAGTTTGTTTATTTACATTTGCATGTCGAAAGATATGTGCTAGCCCTGGTCAAATTGGGCCTCAAAACAGATTTTTTTTTTTTTTAAAGAGAGAGGATGGGATCAGATATTTTAAGTTTTGGATACCAAGGTAAGCATCTGGGTTTTACAGAATTCAGGGACTTAGCAGTGGCATGGGCAAAACCGCCTCAGGCAAGAGAGGACTTGATGGTTTCTAGCAGCCTTCTGGTCTTCTAAATCACAAACCAGGTGCCTAGCAAGGAGCCTGGAAGGAGGAAAGTTTCACAGGAAAGGCCAGCATTGTCACATTGCATAGTCACATCAGGAGCTCCAAATGGCTGCCAAGGAAACAGCACTGCAAAAAGAACTATGCGACCCCTGCAGCAGTGTTTCCTGCCCACAAACAGGGTCATTTATTAGTAACGTTAGGAAGCTTACACTGTCCATTAGCCTAAAGAAGCCTCCACGGATAACGATGGAGGCACCATATCCAGGAAGCCCAAGAAAGATCCAAAGTCAAAGTGTAGGCCCCAGTCTGCTCAGTGTCTGCTTTCTCATATGGTCAGACCACAGTAACTCTAGGACTCACGCCGCCCTGTATCGAATTAACATCAACAGGGCCGGAAGTTCAGAATTCTTCTTTGCCTGCGTTAACGTTAGGTTTATCATTCTCCTGCAACGCTGAGGGCTGGACCCAGGGCCTCACACATAAGACACAACCCCGGGGCCACGTCCTTGTTCCTCAGCTTCATTTTAAATTCAAGTAATCGTCTCAAAATCAGGCTCTCACCGGATGGGTAAGGGCAACACGAATAGAAAACCTGGAGGAAAGTCAATTGAGGTTAATTATCAGGATTTCATCAGTGCAGTGTAAAGAAAGCATCCAGGTGATTTTCTGATTGGTCCCTTTGGGTGTAATCGCCTTCCCTCATATCAGCAGAACCTTATGTGACGTGCTCTGTGTTTGAGCAGTTTTAGATAACACAGAAATGAGCATTTGCTTACTTTTCATTTAAAGTCTTCTTTTCTGAAATGATATTTTTTTATTCTGAAATGATTTTGTTAAAGTGCTGTCTTTAGAATATATCTATATGATATCTATATGATTTAATTTCCAAACTCAGTAAGAACTGAAAGTTGGACCACAACTTAGTTCTGTTTCGCTTGCTATGCAACTAACTAATCATGGTTTACAAATAAATAAAAACAGCATTCAGAGATCTCATATAAATAAATACAAATGGTTTGCTTTAGCTTGATGCTTTGAGACAGTCTTACCCTATATGCTGTTCGGGTAACTTACTGTGGTCCAAGCTGGCCTTGGCCCTTCATTGATCTTCTCATTCCGCCTCCCAAGTGCTGGGATCCAGACATGACTCAGAGGCCTGGCTTCAAATCGGTTTAAATTCTATTTTACCAGTTTGGCTGATGCAGTTTGAACCCAACTCTATCTACTCACTAGACATTGCCAAAGTAGTTTCCTCAAGCAGACTAGCAATCAAAACTAAATATACCTCAAGAAGGTAAATTTTAAACTTTTGAGAGTGTGCTTTTGACATAGAAGACATGAGAATCACAGGGAAACCAAGGACATAGGACCAGCTACAGCAAACAAAATGCAAGTTCTTTCTGGTACTTTGTGGCTCATTAAGCCAGCACTTCACGAGTAAGTACTTTACAGGGTGAGGCAATGGGCCATGTATATACTTCCCACGCTTTTCTTATTTTTACCTAGAAACTCTGTAGCATACTTGCCATCTCCACCTCAGTCTCCTATACTCCATTCTCTTTTAACTCTTAATAAAGCTATCTCGACAAATTGCTCTGGTAGCTACCAGAGCTCATGATGCGCAAACTCACAGTTCATCCAAAGTCCTCAATAACAACACAGATGTCCACACTAGACTTAGGTGGGCTTAAAAAATCTCCAATGAAATACCTTCCTCACTAGCTCATCCCTTTGCCACACCCATTCCTGGCTCCAGTCCTCTTTAAGAATGAACCACTTGTCTCTGTAACATTGTAACAAAACGCCTGGGCCACTTCAAGGAACACCAGTATAACTCAGTATCTTTCTTACACTGTGTTTCTCGTTGCTTTCCTGACCACTTGCCCAGAGTGCCTCCTATAAACCAGACCTTTCCAATTTCTGAGGTATGAACATGGTCCTTATGGCTCCAATGTCCAAGGTCCTCAGAATAGTATTCAGACCTTGTCAAAAAGAATCAGGACTAAGGATAAGCACAACTCCCACTAAATGAGTGGGTTGGCTTTTCCTCTCCAGTGTAAGCTTTGGCTATGGGCTTAGTGACTCCTATGTGACAGCTTTTGCTAGGCATTGTTCCCAAGAGTGTAGCTACAATTATACTGGAGGTTTTCTCCAAATGCCACCTGGGAGACTGCCAAGCCCACTTGTGACTCAGACCTGTCTAGATGTTTGGCTGCCAGGAGATATGTTTTTAAAGTCTAATATTTTGATATATATATATATATATATATATATATATATATATATATATACATATATATATACACACACACACACACACACACACACACACACACATACACACACATATATGAGAGGTGGTAAAGATTTCAAGGGCATGGATCTTCAGGGTGAGTGCAAATCCACAAGCAGGAAGCAAAACACATTATCAACCAATACTTCTATTCCATTGGGGAAGAAGGCAGCAGCAATATACCTTGTGCTAACACTTAGTTAGCCTCACATGGGTCTGAAGATGATTTGTATCACTATCTTTATTAGATGTTACATATTAGTGACATAAGTGTCATTTCTAAATATAGCAATAATTTAAAATATAATATTTTATAGCTTTCAAAAAATAACCACCATCTGTAGGTTTCAAAATATTCACACTTCCAAAGTCTACATTTTAGTGTTTAGCCAAATTACAGGAGGAAATTTTAAAAAGAAAATGAAAAAGCACCTTTGGGAATTAAATGTACGCCATACTATTTAATTAGTCCTTATGTTTCACAGACTAGATCGCCAAGTGATCCCATCTGCAGGAGCCGCTCTAGTACCCAGTAGGAATAATACCCATGTTTATGTAAAAGAAACTTCTGGTAAATTACATTTGTGGAAGTATTTGGGTATAGACGTAGAAGCTCATGGTAATTACAGTCAGTGAATGAGTTTTCAGTTTGCAGCAAGTCAGGGGAAGCTGGCCATGGTTTCTTTTACAACTTGGGGGGAAAATAAACCAAAACCAAAAGGAAACCAAACAAACAAACAAAACTGTTTCTTGCCAAACAATTAAAGGACACAGTTGACTTAATCTTTTCTTTTTTTCCATATAAAATCCATCGCTGTCTCTCACGAAGTTCAGAATTAACTCTGTACGGCAAGGGTATCTTCCTCTACCAAGGACAGCTCCATGGTATTTTCATTAGTGCTAGTTTTCATCCTGAAGTTGAAGGAACCATAGACTTTTGCAGACTCTTTGGAAGAGGCAAATCTGTTTCTGCGGTAGAGCTCCCCCTTCCACATAGACATCATTAGCAAGCACGAGAGAACAACTCCCCCGAGTGTGAGGAGGCAGAGGCCAGCAATGACACAGCGGTCCAGGTGTGCCCCTAGCCTTGCACTCTCCTCTTCCAGGCGTTCCATCTCCCGGGCTGCCACTGTGTTGGGATCCACTGTCACCTCCCGAGGGACAATATAAGAAATGATCACCAGCAAGATACCAGTGACCAAGAACAAGATGGCGCTAATGAAGCCATAGTCTACGGACTTCCCTGAAGACGTGGCTTCTGAACTCGTGTCATCTTCATCTTCGGATATCAAAGACATGGGAGCCTCGTGGGACCATTCATTAGAGTTCCCCCATCCAAGATCTCCAGGGTGATGACTGCCTTTTGCTGATGGGGACCTCTGGCTTCTCTGTTCCAAGTTGACATTCTCATCCACATACGTAAAAGAAGTTTCTAGTTCCTGGCTGCAACAATTACAGACTTTACGATCTGCTATGACTTGGTCATTCCCTGAGTCAGGAGGGCCTGATGGGAAGAAGCTCGTCTCAATAGCATTGTAACGCAGCGAGGAGGTTGGGGATGCTAAAGATGGGCTAGTTCTAGACACTTCCACCGCAACTGCTCCTGGTGTGGATGTCAAGTTTTTCTGACAGCGAAGAGCAACTCTGATAGCTGCTTCTTCTGCATGGTCACCAGGAGCGTTGCCTGAACTCCACTCCACACCACTGCACAGGTCCACAGGGCTGTTGCTCTTAGTCAGGGACTGGAGCTCCATGGGAGCTGGTTAGAATTCTCCCAGCAATTTCCAGAAGCTCTTCCAGTGGCAGCACAGATAAGAACCTGGCAGAATCTAAGCCCATACTGTAGGGAGGCCTGCTCCTCTGGTCCCTGTTTCCTTCACAGCCATGACTTGTTGAGAACACTTTGGCCTCAGTTCCTCATGAGGGGGTAGGGGGCGAGAAAGGGAAGCTAGGGGCAGAAGACCATGAAAGCAGCAAATCTTCTGACTTGTCACAGGGGTTGGCAGTCAGGGTAGAAAAGGAGCAAGAAGGATGTGGCAGAATCTCTGGGGACAACACACTGCTGTCACCAAGCCAAATTTATCCAGGGACTCACACATTCTCGTGACAGAATCCCTCAGATGAGAAGGCAAGTTTCCTGTAGAAAGACACAAATGAGAAAGGCGGGGCCCTTCTTAGCTGAGCTGCGGGATTTCTGGAGATCTTGAGCAAGAACAGACTTCCTAACAATTCAATTAGAGTGTATGTTTCCAACTCCAGGTCAGAACAGATTCTAATACAGATTAGCTTTAATGAACACATGCTCTCATCAGCTGGGTGCCATGGCATCAGCATCTTGACTTAGCAGCTATGAAGTGAATGAAAAGGATGACTTAATCAGCCAGTGACCAACAGGAGGAATCAGAATCAGGTCCAGTGATTC
The DNA here is from genome assembly GCF_903995435.1 of Acomys russatus. NCBI lineage: Eukaryota > Metazoa > Chordata > Mammalia > Rodentia > Muridae > Acomys > Acomys russatus. Next base: position 10,436,225 of record NC_067153.1, read on the forward strand.
ACTCATTCATGTATCTAGTAACCCACGACACACAGCCTTGGGCCCTGTGTTAATTTAACCATACGCACTTCTATCCTGTTTAATCCACTCGCTTGTTCCACAGGGGCAGCTCACACACTTCACTGTGGCTTCTATAAAACACAGTGAGCTCCTCAGCTTCACACGTATACACTGCCTGCTCCCACAGAGTGTCTGCTGTTCCCACTGGCAAAAATCTCGGTGAGTCTGAGTTACTTCTGCCTACAGTTTGCCAACAAACAAGCACCAGAAAGTGGCCACTTCAGGGTGGAAAAAGATAATAAACGCATAGTATTTCATCAAGGCAAAGAGGTGAGGCGTGATTTCCAAGGCTACCTCTGAAACTCTATCCATGGCACTCCTTCACCTCCACTGCACAAGAGCCGTGCTAGGACAGAGCTCTGTGTTGAACAGAAAGCCATCTGCCCATCTTTTCCTACCTTTGCTAGATTCCTTGGAAATAAAAATTCAACCCCCCTCACTAAATAAAGGGGGTTTAACCAAGGACTTCTTTTGTCTTTATTTCAGTCCAGAGTGGTTTAACCCATGGCTCGAGGAGGAGTTAGTATCAAAATCCCCAACTCCAGCCATGTACAAGCCAGCCTCACCAAGACAGCCAGGCAAGTCACAGAACACAAAAGAAATACCCCATATTTCCTGCTGTATTTTGACACCCCCATCTCTCTCTCTCTCTCTCTCTCTCTCTCTCTCTCTCTCTCTCTCTCTCTCTCTCTCTCTCTCTCTCTCTCTCTCTCTCTCTCTCTCTCTCTCTCCCCCCCCCCTCTCTGCCTCACTAACTGTACAGTTCATTTGCAGATCCGTAATCCAGCCTCAGTGACGGATGGATAATCCCAGGGGACCAGCTAAAGGTCTCTTCTTCCCTCTTTCCCCCTCCCCCCTGATCTGTTTAAAAGCTCACTTAATGAGATTGCACCTCCAAGGCAGGGGGCAGCCTTTTTCCCTAGTCTGCTGCTCCTCGATTAAAAGCAGTAAAATATGGACAGAACTGACAGGGACAAAGCTGGTTTGCAGAAGACCACCTAGGGATGTGGGATGCGGGATGCGGGATGCAGGATCAGCGCACTAGGTTTAAAAGACCCACTGCCAGAACTGGATAGGGGAGCCCCCAAGTGGTTGCGGAATCAATCAGTCCTCCGGCGAACTCTTGGCCCATCAAGGCACCTGCAGTCTAGCTGCATCCGCTAAGGTCCTGCTGGCACCTAGGGCGGGGAGTGGGGATGCGCTCCCAGGCTCCTTTTAGCTTCAGGCTCCAGCTCTCTCTCCACTCCGCGCGCTTCATCCCCATGCCACTCTCTGCCACTCACCTTCTGCTTTGGCCACCCAGTGAAGCTGGATCCAGGAGCACTTGTGTCCGCGTGGCTCCCGAAGAAAAGTCCGCTATTCCCCAGCCGCAGCACTTGTAGCCTGTGTTCGCCGCTGGGTTCCGCTGGGTGGGCGGTGCCCGCCGAGTCGGGGCTGGGCGGGGTAGGGCGGGGCGGGGTGCTCCCTTTGCTGAGCATCCCGGGAGATGTAGTTCAGAAGAGGTCCTTGCATTCCCTTCTTTGCGCGTTGTCCAGCACCTACAAGATTTTGCTCTTCTGGAAAGCACTTTACTCCACACACTCATTTACCTGCCTGAACTTCAAACTCTGCCCTCTCTAAGTTGAGTGTGTCAACCTTACCTCCCTACCCCACCATCCTCCTAGCCTCCTAGCACAGGAAGAAGACAGGAAACAAGTGTTACATTTTAGTTCCAACCTTGTGCCAAGAAATTTGCATACTTTGTCATATTTAATATTCAAAACACAGTTTCAAAGTAGAAGATTTTATCACTCTTCTTTTTAAGATGCAGAAGAAGGCTCACAGGGATTCAGTGCTCCCTGTCCCCCAAGGTTACAAATTCAATAAACAATAGCTTTTAAAATCTTATCCAGGAGTATGGTTCCAAAGTCATCACTTTTCCCATAAAATAGGCAGAAATGTCAACACTGAGGGTAACAGTGGCATGTTCATCACTTTATCACCTATACTTACCATTAGATCTTGCATCTGTTGAATGTACTACTAACTTAGAAAATCAGAGAACATAAGCAGAATTTTTTATAGCCAGGGACTTTCCTACATATTTTATATAATTCATCCAATTTTAAAGGTACTCCAAAAGTCCTTAATTTTACAGAATTTCTGAATTACAAAATAGTAGTCAAATTCATGCCATTGGTATTCAGTATTATGCTATATTGACTGATGGGGACATAGGGTAAGAGAGGAGTCAGGTTTAGTACGGAAAATTGAAGGATGAAGCTACTGAGGTTGCTTAGTTGTTCCCTTTTGGACACCTACACTGTATTTGGGTTCCACTTCCAATCTATAGTACTGAGAGGTTCCCTCATAAATAAGGTTGGAAAGTGTGTCTTTGAAGGCTGGATGGAAGAGAGAAACAGAAAATGCCTTCTCATCAGAAAACAGTATAGTGTGCCAAAGAAGAAATGACCCTTACAGGAACTAGGCATACATGCAATTCACAGACATGTGAAAATTAAGTTGACATTCACACAAAAAATTAAGTTGATTCTATGTCAGTATACAACAAATTTTCCTTCAGAATTTTACAGAGAAAAAAAATGGTAAAGAAGGAGTGAAAGACAAGCTCTACAAAAGTCCCATTTGCTGGTAAAAGAATTCTCAAGCCCAGCCTCCATCATGCATTGCCATATCTAAAACATTCCCAAAAGCCTGGCCTTGAAAGGCTTTTTCTTGGTTAACGTCCTAAACCTTATCCCCTTTGGCGATCTAATGGCATAATTCACTTCCCTTTAAACAGGAATTTTACATACGCACTCTTTCATATATATTTTACACTGCTTTCTATGTGTTTCTCCTTTCAAAATAAAATTTAGCCTCCTTGAAAATGAGCATTTTTCTATTAGCATCTATGAGCATGACACAATGCGAAGTGTATCCAACAGCAAGTAGCCCCACAGTATCTGCTAGCAAAGCCATTGGCCTTAGTAAGATGATAGCATTAAGAAACTACATAATGATTTTGATTTACATAAATTTTAATATGTCTCAATTTACTCTGCTATTGGAGGAGCAATCACTATTATACTAGATTAACTAGTAATAAAATAGATTCTTGGTAAATTGACCATTACGTCAAGAGTAGTGTTGGAGCTTTTAACATCTAGCCTCTTTACAAAATCTGTGATCAAATTTTCTCTCCTCAGCCAAAATGATAAGAATTAATTGAGAATAAACTTTCTTAGAGGATTTAGTGTTTTCATGAGAGGCTAAGCAGTAGGGAAATAAAAAAGATGATTTCAGAAGGATTTGGCTAAAGTTATATTGTAAGCATATAACCCATATACATTGATATTGCATATCAATTTTAAACAAAAGATACATGGTTATGGATAATGTTGCCTGGAAGGATTGAGGATGGAGAATGAGGCTTTGTAAGTCACTGTAAAAGATTTGTTTGGTGATACGAAAGTTCTACACCTCAAGTTAAATCACATGCAGGTTTGTATATAACTATTAAAGACATATCTGGAGAGTGAACAACACCATCGCTAACAAATAAGCTGAAATTTAAAGCCACAGTCAAAGGACTTACCCACCCACCAGAATAAATGACCTTATGGCCAATGAACAACATGTGATTTTTATCAGTTATGGAGCAACCAGAACCACATATACTGAATGAGGAAATGCAAGAATCTTGAAACTCAATTAAGCACAAAAGTGAAACGTGATCCAGAAATTTCCTCTTAAGATTTTACTCTACAGGACTGTGTGTACATGGCTTAGCATGAAACCCCATGCAAGAAACTGTCAGTCAACAAGAAGATAGATACATATAATACAGAATATTAGTACGCTGAAATGCATATTGTTATGCTGAGATTACCCAGATCATGAGATCCCCAAAAAAGACCACCAGGACTCAATACTGATGCAACAAACACCGGGTTCTGCATTACAGGCTCAGAGCTTCACATCACAACCCTTCCTGATGGAGGATAGGAGAGTGATACCAGAGCTTCAAGGGTAACGAATTTATAAGGAAAAACTATAATTAGGAGTGGGGGTCACAGGGAAGTAAGGACAGAACAATAAACGAGAGTCATGAGTCTCAGGAATGTAGTCCTACAGGCAGGCTGAGTGGAGACCAGATCTCCAGGGAAAGTTGTGAGTCTCAGGAAAGCAGACCTTCCGGCAGGCTGGGTCCAGGAGGCTGAATCTCCAGGGAAGCTGTTTTATCTCAGGGGATTATTGGGCGTTAACTGTATCTAATTGCTCCAGTGCAGTTTCTGTAGAGTGGTGGCAGGTGTCATTCCCAGAACGCAAGGAGAAGGGCACCTAGAGGACAAGTTCTCATACAAACCATCATTAATTGTAGAATATAAATGACATATAGGATACGGCATTAATTTTGCCCCTACAATATAATGAATGAACTCGAGTTGTATTCAGAATGGATCAATCTCACAAAGATAATTATGAAGTATAGAGAAAGTTTATTTGTATTTATAAATAAGATGATTTTTTTCTGAACAAGTTTTATAAAAGGTGAGACCATGGACTAAGTGCCTTTGTAGTTAATTTACAGCTGCATGAAAAGTAAGAAAACACAAAAAGACATCCCTCAACACTAAACATGGGTATTTTTAGAAGAAGTGTCACTCAGGGCTTTGGAAACAATTTTAGAAAGAAAAACTGGAGGCATCCGGGTTTGTTTGACACTGGGAACTGTACTTACAACTTTAAACAATTTAGTTTAAGAACCCAGGATTCTTGTGTATTGTGGCTTGAGATTTAATTAACACTTGGAGACATCTATAAAGTGTAAGGCTGTTGACCTTTTGCTGGGGCAGTCTCTCAGCTAACTCCTACTTTCCAGCACTCCAGCACTCTTAAGTGGTTCTCATTGCCTTTCTGCATATCCTTCTGTCTCTTTTCTGTCTCCTTCTGCCTCTTCCACCCACATCTGCCTGTATCTCCCTGCATCTCAGTCTGTGGCACCACCTGCCCAGAAGAAGCTCTGCCCCTACTTCCTGCCCCAGCTCTTTATTTTGCAAAAAGCCACATTCTTTACTCAACTAGTAGGCTGAGGAAGGTCACCTTTCCTTTAGCAGCTTGCTTTATTCTTGTTTGGTTGGTTGGTTTTTTTTTCATTTTTTGAGACAGCGCTTCTCAGTGTAGCCTTGGCTGTCTTGGACTCACTTTGGAGACCAGGCTGGCGTCGAACTCACAGAGATCCCCCAACCTCTGTCTCCTGAGTGCTGGTGTTAACTGTGTGTGCCACCTTGCCCTGCTAGTACAACTATGAGATCAGCTGTTCAGTTGTGAGACCTGCCAAAGAGGTTACAGCAGGTTCTGCTTGCATTAACAAGGTAACGTCTGGTGTTCTTCCTTCCTGGGAATTTTTCTGGAGTATACAGTAAATAGTCATGTGTAAGTTATAACTGTCCAACCTGATGAATTTTCACAGACCAGACTGGTATACTCAGCATTCAGCCCTGAAAACAGAGTATACATAGGACCTAGCTGTCCGTGCTCAGAGGCACATTTAACACTCTTCACACATCCTGCCATAAATGAAAGTTGAGAGGCTCTGTTCCTTCCCAAACACTGTCCCAGGCTCAGTAAAAAAAAAAAAAATCCAAGGAGGAAAAAAATTGAATCTACCTTCAAAATGTTTGTAGACATAGACAGAAAACAGACATAACAACGAGGGATCTCTGCAGTTGGAACTGAGGAAAGACCCATTGCCACCCGGTCCACACCATGCTAAAGAACTGCAAAGGGAAGGTCAGCTATTATGCCAAGGGGTAGGGTGACTGAAGGGCTTTAGTAAGAGACTGAGGGAGTTAAGAATTTTGAAAGCGGATTGGAGAATTTGCTAGATGTGACAACATACCTGCAGTCTTAGCACTGAGAAGTCTGGGACAGAAGGTTCACTAGTTTGAGACCAGCTTGCCTTACTCTTAAAAGTAGATGAGGCAGTGACATTTATTTACCCTGCTAGCTGGGTATTGGGCTTCAAATAACAATTAAGAACATACTTTTTCATAATGAGAAATACAATATTTGTAGATCACTCCAACACTTGTGCCCAAGGAGTACAAGAAGTAAAGTTCATTTTACCCTCCCTTTGTTTGGAGTGTCAAGAAGGAGCTTGCTGGGTTTTTGTTTTGTTTTGTTTTTCATGTAAGCCAATAAAATAAAATTTTCTTTATTTCTCACCTAAAGTAAGGACTTCCAAGTTTGTATGCACAGCAGAATTCTGTTAGATTTCTGTCACTATAACGAATACTGGAGGTAATCTAATTTTAAAGCAAAGCCAGCTGTGTTGATCTAGCTTTGGAGGTTTTAATCTATGGTGGTCATCTTCACAGCAGGGTCTATGTTAGGACAGTACATCACAGCATGTGGCAGAATGAAGCCACTCAACGCACAGCTAAAAGAGAAATAATGAGAAAAGAAAAATTTTAATCTAAGCCCTCTTTAGTTTGTAATTTTTCACACACACACACACACACACACACACACACACACACACACACACACACAAAACGTTTATATGTTGTTAGGGCCCAAAACTCACCACTTGGAGATCACCACTCACACATGCAACTGACAAGAGTGTTTTTATTTCGAGAAAATAAGAATCCTGCATGCAGCAGTCATTCACTTAAAAAATGGCGACCCAGAGGTGAGCACACAGGCTCTTTTTAAAGCTAGTTAGGGGAATTCCAGATACATTTAGGTCATCTTTATTTCCATTGGTGTGAGCTAGAAGTGCATGTACAGATGCACTGGGGATTGGCTGGTGCCAAGTCAGGAGTTACTATGAGTTAGGGGACAGCTTAAACTGGCAGTTGAGCAACCTTATCTGCTCTGGACAGATGTCTTGGCCAGTTCTGATTGGTTGTCCATTTTCTATGGTTTTCCCTATAACTGAAGTCTGTTTCTGAAAGACAGAAACTTAAGCCTAGGCTGGTGAGAAAATGAAAGCTTTAACCAGGCCCCCTCAATGTAGGCCTTCATGAGAGATAAAGGATGCATGTGTCTTTCTAAGTGTAGTGTTTTTTACTTAACATAATGATTTTCAGTCGCATACTATTTCCTAAATATGCAGCACTTTTATTTTTCTTTACAACTGAATAACATTTCATTATGTACATGTACCTTATTTTCTTTATGATTTTATGTAGCAATAGAGGTCTAGCCTGGTCCTATTTCCTGTTTTGAGTGTAGTTATAATAAGCATAGATATATATACTTTAAGGTCTGTCCCAGTAAGAGAGAGGTCCAAACTCACTCCATTTTAAAATGAGGTCTCCATGTTAGGCCTAAATTTCAGTTTCCCAGAAGCATCAGCCAGGCTTCTCGAAAAACCACAGGAGAAGGCCAGCCAATCAGGAACTGCCTGAACATCTGGCCTGAGACTAAAACTAGATATGAGGTGACCATTCCTTCCCTAGGTCCAAACCAATCAAATCTATACAAGTGCCCTTACCATGAGCCCAACCATCCTGGTAAAGATTATTTAACTGCAACTGGAATTCCCTTTTCTGGATTTAAAAGGAACCTGTGAGCTTCCCTCTTCAAGGTCACCATTTTGTAAGGATGGTTGACTTTTGTATGCTAGCTGTTTCTGCAGAATAAACCCTCTTTGCTTTTGCATACTATTTGAGTCTGGGGTCTTCCTTCAGGGATTTTCAAGCCATTACAGTATGTACTAAGAACCAAAGCTGAATCATACATGAGATCTACTAGTTCCTGTTGGAACCTCCATGCTAATGCCCATGTAATTGGACTAGTTCATGTTCCTGTCCGCAATGAACACAGTTTCTCTTTCTGCCCATGTTGACAGCATTTCTTTTAATTTGTTTTCTTGATGGTAGCCATACTGACTGGAGTGAGACAGACTCTCAGTGAAGTTTTAATTGCATTTCCATGATGACTAATGCAACTGAACACTTTAAAAAAATATTTACTGCTCGTTTGTGTTTCCCAGTTTTGAAAACTATTTGTTCAACTAGTTAACCCATTCAACAATTAGGTGATTTGATTTTATGGCATTTAATAGTTGTTTTTTTAATATGTCCTATATGTACCCTATCTGATGAATAGTTGACAAAACCTTTTCTTTAAACTGCATTCTTGTGATTATCTCTTTTTTTAAAAAAATATTTATTTATTTATTATGTGTACAGTAAGTATTCGGTCCACATGTGTGCCTGCCCGCCATAAGAGGGCACCAGATCTCATTACAGATGGTTGTGAGCCACCATGTGGTTGCTGGGAATTGAACAGGCAGTGTTCTTAACCTCTGAGCCACCTCTCCAGCACCATGATTATTTCTTTTGTGGTGTAGAAGTTGCTTAACATCATGTAATACCATTGCACAATTCTTGACATTATTTCCTGTGCTACTGGGGCTCTTTTCAGAAAATCTCTACTTATGCTGTATCTGGGAAGTTTTGTGTTTGTTTGTTTGTTTCACTCAGTTTTAATGTTTCTGGTTTGATATTACAGTCTTTCATCCACTTAAAGTTAATTTTTGTGAAGAATGGGATCTGATCTAAACAGAGGAAATCCAGTTTTCTCAGGTGGCTATAGCTGTTTGGAGTTATTTCTAAATCTTTTGTCCTATTCCATTTGTCTCTTTCTGTGAAAAGTACTGGCATGATTTTGTTACTATGGCTCTTGGTATAATTTGAGGCCAAGTATTGTTGACACTTTCTGTCTTGTTCTTTCTGTTAAGGAATGTTTTAGCTATTGGGAACCCTGTGTGCTTTCATATTAATGTTTGTTTATGTGATCTGAGTAATATAATATTGAAATTAAGCACTATTATTATATCACCACTCGTCTGAGATTTAATGCCCATTAGTGTTTGTTTTATGAAAGTTCACGAAGTTTCAACCTTACTCAAAGAACTATAGGCAGCTAAAGAATACTGTCCACAGAAGAAATAGTCTTCCCTAATAAAAAGCACACCAATTAGTTATCCTATACTTCAAGGTTAGTCCTGAAAACATTATACATACAGGTAACATTAAACAGAATGAGCAGTGTGTGTGTGTGTGTGTGTGTGTGTGTGTGTGTGTGTGTGTATGTGTGTGCGTGTGTGTGTGTGAGACAATAATTAATGAAATAGAAAAAGTAAATTACCTAGTGGCTTCCCTCATTCTCTGGCAATTTTGATTTCAAGTCTCATTTATCAAATAACAAAACAGCAACACTAGTTTGTCTGGCTTCTTCACTTGATCTATGGCTTTCTATGTGTATGAGTTTACAATTCTTTAATGCACTTAGCCCGTCTGGATATGTCTTTTTGGTTAGCTGAGGCCATTTACTTTGAAGGTCATTACTGAGAGATGTTTGTTTTCTAATTCCTGTAATTTTATTGATGGTTTTCCTTATTGTTTAAATTATTATATGTCATTTCCTTTCTTCCTTATTAGTATTAGGAGTTCTGGTTTACTGTGTTGGACATGATAGATTCCATTCCATTTGTTCTTTGTTCATCTATTTCTTTCAAAAAAATGTGTTTATGTCTGTGCTTTTATGGTTAAAAATTCTTCTACTGCTGTAAATAATATTCCTGCTAGCTCTGTGACCATGACCTGCCTTCTTAGATTGTGTTTATGTTAAAAAGTGTGGAGATTCCTGGGGAACCCACAGGACATGCTGGCCAGGGAAACAGGTAGGCTAACTGGCAAAGCTTTGCCTCTCTTCTCCCTCCTCACCTCCAAATCCAATCCTCCAATCTCATCCAAAGCCTTGTAGTAAACCACCTGCTACAGCCTTCCTAACTTCCCTGCCCCCATCTCCAGCTCAGCAGATGACACAAAGTTTTTCCTACAACCTTTCTCCCCACTCATTGTCCTAGTCCCCAACCTCAGCAGGCACTCCCTAAGAGCTCTCTTGCCCCTCGAGCCAGAGAAGGTAGCAGGCTAACTGTAGTCTTCTCCATCCCCTAACCAGACCTCCCTGTTCTGCAGCAGACCACCTTCTGTGGCCTCCCCTTCCTCTCTGCCCCCCTCTTCAAGGAACCACAGGGCTTTTTTCTCCTCCAACATTTACCCCTGCAACTTAACCTTTATCCCAGTCTCCAACTCCAGCAGGCATTCCTTGAGAACCCGCCAACCAAGCCAGAAGAAGATAAGTAGGCCAGCATAACAGGTCGGCAAGCTCCCGCCTCTCCTTCAAACTCCCTCTTCCTTCACTCAAAACCTCAGTTTCATGGGCAGCCATATAGCAGATTACCTGTCATGGCCTCTCCTCACTCTTTCCCCATATCCTGGTGGAAATCCTATCTTTTTATCTCTCTCTCCTGGATGCCCACAGACTCCTGTTTCTAGCCCATCACCATTCCTAACGTGTCAATTCTCAATACCTAGACACACATTCTACTCAGAGCTCCCAGTAGCTGCAATGGCAGAATCCCAGAAAAATTCCTTACAAGGCAAGGCACAGCCATCACAACCTCTTAAGAATCAGAAAGGACAACAAACACCAAAGAAGAAGCACCCCGCCCCCCGCCCGCCCACAACAAGACCAGAGAGTACAGTAATCACAACCTCTGCGGCCTACACGACAGGGTAAAAATGCAATCAGTGGTAGCCAGGACAAGATGGTTCCTCTAGAACCCAGCAACCATACCATAATAGGCTCCGAGTAGTGAAATATAACTAAAAGAAAAGACTAAGACTTTAAAATAGCCTTTATGAATAAACTCCTTAAAGGAATCTATAAAAACACAAACAAACAGTGGAAGGAAATGAGTAAGACGGTTTGAGACCTGAAAATAGAAATAGAACCAATAAAGAAAACCCAAAATTGAGAGAAATCTGGAAATTAAAAATTCAGGAACTCACACAGGAACCTCAGAGGCAAGCTTCACCCATAGCATACAAGAGATGAAAGAGCGAAAAAATGAATACCTAACCCCTTCCAATAAAAAATGTTAAATCTAAAAAAAACTCCACAATACATCCAGGAAATCTTTCTGCTTGGTAGAATCAGATAGTGATGCTTTATTGTGTGTTTAGATTTGATTCATTGTGGCTTTCATTTGCAACAAACTATATTTTTTTTCCAAAAAACTTTGTTATCTTGATTACATTTTCTTTCATATTGCTGCTTTTTTTCCCATCTGCTTTGCCGTCTGTTGCTGACCTCCCTGTCATGGTGATGGATTGAGTTCACCAGCTTGTTTGCATCATCTTGAGGTCTTAGATCATTGTGTTTGTTTGTTTGTTTTCTTGTTTGGGTTTGGTTTGGTTTGGAGGATTTGTTTTTGTTTTTGTTTTTTGGGTTTTTTGTTTTTGTTTTTGATAGAAAACTTTTGAACTCTTTCATTTTACCAGTCACACTCTCTGTGAGCACAATCATTGAGGAGTGATGTTCTCTGGACTGAGTGACTCTTGCTTTTTAATGTTTGTTCTGTTTTATATTATGATTTGTTTTCCTATTGGTTTACATATCTTGAATGGCTTATTTTCTGTATATATATACACGTACACACATACGGTGTATATTCATATCTTTTCAGAAGTCCTCTGTGTTTATCTGTGGCTCTAAATAAACAGCAAAAGTTTCCCAAGTCAAGAAAAATAAAATAAAATTAAGCATGTTACTTAAAACCACAAATAAACATATGTGTGTGTACATACATACACAATACATATATATGTATATGTATATTTTTATTTTCTCATTGGGTAGCTTTTTCTTATTGAATAGCCTACTTTAGAAGCTCCAAGCCCAGTACAATTCAAGATTGAGTAACCAAACTACTTGGAAGTGTCCTCCACCCAGGCCATCCTCTTGGGAGCCACATGGCTAAAGGTGTGTTAAGCTTACTGTCTTTGCTAGGTTCTTTAGTCTGTTTGGTCATTTCTTTTGTTATTTCTAAGCTCCTCCTCTGTTTTTCTTTTCAAAATATATATTTTGTTTTCTTATTCCAATGTCTCCCTCCAACAGCTCATACAAAGGCAGCCCTTAGCCTGTCAACAAAGCCTGGAGACCTTGCTTGATTTTGCTTTTAAATGATTGTTTATATTTGTTGATTACCATTCCGTTTACTTACTTAAATGACTGCTCACTTTTTCCCTGATATCTTAGTAAACAGATCCTTTATGAAAGATTATTTTTATTATTAATTTTTAAAGATATTTCAACTCTTTGTCTGTCTTCATAGTTTCTTCTTTGTGTTTGTGTGTGTGTGTGTGTGTGTGTGTGTGTGTGTGTGTGTGTGTGTGTTTGTATTGAGAGCAAGTCTCACTGGTCTAGAACTCTCTATGTAGACCAAGCTAGTCTCAAACTTGAGGATACTCTCCCACCTGTTCCTCCTGAGTGCTGGAATTAAAGATACATGCTATCACTCCTAGGGCCTCAGCATTTATGACATATCTTTCTGGAGACACAAGCCAGTTTATGGGAAGTTGTTGCACAGATTTCCTTGTAAACTCATTAACAACATTTAGTACTTCTGTCATTCACTCAGCAAACAGTGTCAGCAGCTTCTGTGCTGAGTGCTTGCAGATACAGCAACGAGCTGAGTTGATTGATACTCCCCTCCCAACCCCCAACTCTCAGGGAGTTTACAATTGGATGAATAGTTCACAAATCTAACAGGAATCAAAACATTATTTTATAAATGTTATAGTAAGTGAACTAGACAACAGCTATCTTAGAATCAGGAAAGCAAAACATATTTTTTCATACTACAACATTTAAATTAATTACATAAAATAAGAAACAGGCCATTAGATGTGGGTGTAACTATCAACATCAGACAGGTTATCTTTGTTCTTCTAAGTAGCCTTGACTCTGAAACCTACATGTGGGTGGTTTTTAAGAAGGGGAACAATAAAATATAATTGCAATTTTGAAAAGATTATCCTGGAGAAAAAAAAATCTGAAGATGACATAGCCTAACATCATGATATAGCTTAAAAACATTCAAGATCAAATTCATAGCAATAGAATTTAAACATAAAGATAAAAATGAGTTATAAGAAAAAGATGCATCTTGTAAGCCTTAGTCACGGTGGGGCATTAAAGGCCATGTGAAAATTGGCTTTGGAACAAAAACATATTACCATAAAGAGATAATAATGGTGGAAGGATAGTGGGATTGGTGGACTAGCTCTGTGATGGGGCACCTGTCTGACATGTACAAAGCCCTGGGTGCAATCTTCAACACTGAAACAAAGGCAGGAATATCAATAGGTCAAGAAGATGCGCAGCACTGCTGACTGAAGTGCTCCATATTTCTCCGTGTGTTCAAGTTTGTGGTTCTAGTAATTAGAGAAAATGCAGAAATAATGTGTGCTAATTTCTAGGCTGAGGAACACAAGGGTCAGAAGAATCTAACTCCTAAAATATTCCTTTTTCTAAAGGTGATCTTAAAATTGGCTTGAGACTAGAATCTGAAAGTAGTTAGAACTTAAGAAGGAAACCACTTTGATCTACAGGGTACTTAGCTGTGATCGTACAACCAAATTCTCTCCACATGGAAAGAATTGGGGCTTGATGCAGCTGCCTGTCTTGGCTCAGCTGCGCTTCTTGACTGGGTAATTGCAGTCACAAAAGAAATCCAAAAAAGTGGGCCCTATTGACTTATTGTCCAGTGAAGAGAGTGGGTATATATATATATATATATATATATATATATAAAATCTTTTGTTATTAAAGTGGTAAACACTTTTTTTTAACTTAAATGTCATTATTACTAATCTATTGGATATTATCATCCATACTTAAACTAAGCTATCTTTCTTTTGGCATTTTCTTCTCATGCCCTTTGTCTTTTCCTAAAAAAATAGGCATATATGAAAAGAGTAACATTTTATAGCTTCACTTCATAATTTTAGATGTATTTATTCTATAGTGCTTTTCTAATACCCAGCTAGTTCCCCAAATAAGTGAGACAGAGACCTATTGGTTTATTTTTTAAAAAGCTTTAAGCATAATAATTGAGAGGATACAATTTAAACTAGTTTTCTAAGCTAGTCTGGCTACTTCCCACTGCACTCTCCAAGTCACTTGTCAGTCTTCATCCTGTCTGGGCTGGATCTTCTCTATCAGGCCACATCGTCTCCAGCTTTTTCGTTTTTTTCCTTTTTCCTTTCTTTTCTTTACCTTTCCCCCCTCTCATGGGCTCTACCTCAGAACCCAAACCAGGGAACCGAAGCTCCACCTAATCCTCTCCTGCTCAATTTCAGGATGACCAGCCTTATTTATTAACCAGTCAGAGAATATTGGGGAGCAAAGTTTACACAGCATCATTCTATGTATGTGAGAATGTACATGTCTGAACTGCAACCAGATTTGGGGGCTGAGAACTTAGTATTTGCATACATAGCAACAGAGCAACCCCAAACAGGGTATTTTAATACATAAGCATATGTCTCTATAGTAGTGTGTGTGTGTGTGTGTGTGTGTGTGTGTGTGTGTGTGTGTGTGTGTTTTAAGGGAATATACATAAAAATACTGGAGGGAGTGACCCCACACTTAAGTTTTTCAGTACTATTTATTAAACAGTGTTTTGAGATGCTTGGATTTAATAATGTATACTTTTACACCCTAAAAGCAAGATGTGTTTTTTAGTCTTCCCCAAGCCTGTAGGATTACAAACCTTTTATATTTTATTCAGTATCTGATAGAACTAGTGTTATATAAAATAAACTTTGGGATATGTTGTTGCAAAATAGCAACATTTTTCAAAGTCATGTCAGAGAAGAATATTTCATATTTAGATTTATGTGTTTCAAGGCCCTTATGGTTTACTCTGTATTACTAGAAGGTTGCTCAATCTTTTCTCTGTGCACAATCCATTATGTTATGGCAAGCCTTACATCAGCAGGTGCTTCAGTTGTATTTTCTTAAAATATCATTAGACTTTACATCATTCAGGCTTCAGCAGTTTTCTACTAAGGTAAGACCCATCGTCATCTGACCCTCCTGAAATCTTTTTTCCTGTGTCTGTTTGCTTAATATGCGTTCCAATCATCTCATTTATACGACTGCACTTATCTCGTCGCTCAACTTGCTTTTCATCCTGAGTATTTAATATCTCCTTTTGCTAATGTATTGATCTTTAGGAAAATAAAGCCTGATCATGACATCTTTCTTAAAATTGTGTACCGAGTTTGCACTGCTCAAACTGGACTTATTTAGCACTTAGTAATTAATCTCTTCACGTTCATATGAAAAATCTTGTCCTTTCCCTATACTTAGAAATTTTTATTACTCATTTAAGTGTTGCTTCTTTTTTTGCTACTGTTACACCCCAAAGTGTATATTTCTGTAGGTTCTGGAGCCTATTCTTTCCATCCCCAATCCTTACTTTTTTCCTACATGTCTGTCAGTTTATTCACACATCAGAAGACGGTGCTATATTCAGTCTTCTATTTGCAGCTCAGTGGGTAAGTGGGAGTACCTTGGAATTGGCTGCCACATTAAGGTGCGTGTTTGTCACCTATCTCTGTGACTCTGAATAACTCTTTTGAATGTGCCATAGTTTAGTTTCTCTATTGTAATAGAGGAGTGATCGTAATACTACCTATCTGACTATGATTCAGGAGAATTAAGGAAAAA
Organism: Acomys russatus; assembly: GCF_903995435.1. Classification (NCBI taxonomy): domain Eukaryota; kingdom Metazoa; phylum Chordata; class Mammalia; order Rodentia; family Muridae; genus Acomys; species Acomys russatus. Next base: position 10,451,870 of record NC_067153.1, read on the forward strand.
TAGTCAAATGGCTTTCAATACTGTCTAACACTCAGCAATAAAATGTTATTTCATAACTTGTAGTGTAATTGCTTTTAAGCTGTTCCCTCTGGCCCATTAATTATTATTCATATTTTCAATAACTATCTTTATTTTTTTCTGTTCATCACCATCTGTGCCTGTTCTTATATTATAAATGTGTTGCCCTCCCTTAACCATCCATGGATATTAACTACATATGTGCCCAACTACATAAACAATATAAAGTTTTATTGTTCTGTTAACTATGCATTGTTTGTGAGCTTTTACTTAATCTTTCTTCCATGGGTGTTTTTTCTTAGACAGTTGGCTATTTTTTTTTTGTTGTTGTATTCATCCTCATAGCAAAACTTTCTCTTGGACCGGATGTACCCTGGGTTTGGAAGCTTCCTTGAAGTGACTGTATAACTTTAGTCACGGCTCATCTGCTTTGCTTCCCTTTGACGTTGTTTCTGATCTTGGTTCTGCTGACATCCTGCCATGTTTCATGAACTATGAAATTCAACACAGTTTTCCACTTGCTCCCTTGCCAATCTGTCTTCTCCACTTAGACAAATTGATTCCAAATTTCACCCCCCAAAGCTGTCAAGCCAGAGATCTTCTGCATGCCTCCTGCCTTGGCTGGGTGGTAGCTTACTTCATAGGGTCTTAGCAACCTTTCTCTATCCTACCTAGAACAGACCAATGATTTGTTTCTCAACATAATTTGAATATTTAATTCATATCAAAGCACAACTGACATATTGCTTTCCTTATTTGCCTCTGGGAAAGGGGAGAACTTCTGTTATAATTTAGCCCTTGATATCCAACCTGCCATCCCACGTTCAAGACAGCAGATGTTAAAGAGCGTCTTTCAATTTGCTGAGATAAGGAACACATAAAAGTATGAAATAGGAGCTGAGATGGGTTTAAACTGTGCTGTATTCAAAAGGAGTTGGAGGAGGTTGAATCTAGAGAGACAAGGAGGCTGGAAGAGAGTATTTTACTAGGAGAAAGTGAAGAAGGAGGAAGAGAAAGGGAAGGGGAAGGAAAAAAACAATAGTGAGAGGAGATTGGAAAAGATGTTCACAGAGTGGAAAGGAAAGACAAAAGGAAGACAACAACAACTAAACAGATTAAGAAGTTTTCAATACAAGGCAGATTTTTGCATCTCTAACATTTAAAGATTCAAGTAAAGGGCCAATAATATTGACCATCTGAGGTTTTTCCCCCAAGACCCACATTATAGAAAGAGAACCAACTTCCAAAGGCTGTCTTCTGATCTCTACAGGCTTACCGTGGCACAAAATGCCCACTTTCCCCACCCCAAACAAATAAATGTAATAATAAAAAGTGAAATGGAGTTATTAAAATTTTACTTTCTGTTTAAGTGGCTACACACATAGTGTAAACAAGACATTTGATACATGTTCCTGTTATACGTAAAGATGATTAAATGAAGGCAATTAGTATGCCAAATCTTCTAACATTTGCCACTTCTTTGTAAAGAAAATATTTGAAAATTTTCTTGGTATTTTGAAATATGTAACTCATTATTGTCAACTATAGTTATTTTCTTCTGCAATGAAACACCAGAATTCAGAATTTATTCTTCATAAATGTATTTTACACTCAACCAGCAACCTCCATATTCTCACATCTCCAGTTTCCTATAACCCCTATTCTACTCCCAACTGTGAAATCAATTTCTCCACATCTTACAAGATTCTGAAATCATGGATATTTATCTTTTGGTTATTGTCTTATAGTTTTTTAAACATAATACTCCTCAGATTCACTCATGTTTTTAAAAAATGTTAGGAATTCTTTCATTGGCTTGTAAATGTATTCCATTGTTTATACATAACATGCTTGTCAATTTTCATGCACCTACTGTTGAACACCTGGCCTTTTGTTTGCTTTTGTTTCATTTTAAGTGTTTTTCTTTCAGTGTCATTTGAAAAGCTAAGGTTTTGCATGTATGTATTGTGAAATCCCAGTGGAATCTGTGGCAACACCATTCTGATCAAACACATTAATAACTTCTTCAGTGAAACAAATGTCTAGATACGTTTATTGACATAAACAGTGTCAACAGCTTTACAAGACTCTAAATTTGGTTTGCTACCATGATTGGTATAAATAGTGCTTTTGGTTTTAAGAATCTACTGTTTAAAGACTGATGACATAGCAGTATCCCTAGATAACCCTTGCTTTCAACTCTCTACTAGTCCCTTTTTGCAGAAAAAGGGGTGGAAAATATAAGCAAAATCAAAAAAGGAACTTTTTTAGTCACAATTAGCTCCTAAATAGTTCAGTCAAGGTAAAGTTCAATGTTACCAATGGGCAAAGACAAAAGAAGTATATAGTCCCTGTCCTCTTATTCCACAGGAAGTTACCCTGAGAACATAGTCAGTACAAAGGAGGAGAAAGTATGTTGAAAACTCACTGAGAAATGAACTAAATGCTAAGTTATCTTGAGGTTTCTTTTGTTGTTGACCTTCTTGGAAAACCCAAGTCAATGAATCACCAGATGGAGTTGGGTTTTCTGGCACATAGAGTAGCATTCCAGTCTCACCAGGCTCCTTGAGGTAGCATTAAGTTAAATATATCCAACTTTCAGGTATAAAATAAGTGCATAAAGACCTGTAATACTTTGAAACCTACTGTAATCAAATAGAATCAGTGTCTGTAAGAAAACAGATGCAATAAGTAGACTTAATTATTAGGGTTCAGTACATGTTATAGGATAAATGAATTAATCAATTGATACATGAAACAGTAAGGAGTAGGTAAGGCAAAAGAAGAGAACCTTAAATGGAACTGAAGTCTATTATTCCACATAGTATTCTCATATTGCTACCATTATAGCATAAAAGAGGCAAATTTATGCTTTATGTTTAAACATTGTTGAAAACATCAGAAATCTAACAGAACGGCCCAACAAAAAGTACAATCCTACAACAGTGTAAAGTGACTTTTGTTTTCCTGATGAAATTGTCTTCATGAAGGCTTACTGCCTCCATCTGCTAACCTAGATCTAGTCCTAAAAGTGCCTAGCCTCCATACAATCTGATTTGGCCCAGAATATTTTCAGTCTCTGAGAGTTACCGCTGAATATGCTCACCCTTACCTCTTCTTTCTGAATTCTGGCTGGCTGATTCAACTCAGTTTTATGGCTCAAAATTCCTCTCTGAGCTGACTGATTCAACCTGGCTTCTCATAGCTTCTGAGTGAATTGCTCTGTTTGCCCTCATAGTAACTTTGGCAATATGTTCTAATCTTCTGACTCCTTCTCATTCTCTGGCTCATTCTGTGCCTAGCTTGTTCTCTCTCTGCAACCTGTCTCTGTACAACTGTTCCAGTAAAACTGCTACCCCCTGTCTTTCCTGCAATTAAGTCACCTCTCTTTCCCATGTCTTCTTGTGAGAGTTGGGCATATCCTTATCTCTGACCCAGTTTGTCAAATCTTTCTCTAGTTTGTCACTTTGTCTATCCCTCAATTAGATATCACTTTCAAACATGGGTGCTTCCTTTTCCAAACTAACCTTACCAACATTGGTTGGAATTAAAGGTGTGGACTAAGGACATGTTTGCATTCCAGCTAGATCACACAGGCTTAGATAGATGTGATCAGAGCAACCATGTTGCCAGATTAAAATTCCCCGATGATCAGTTCCAGAATAAGAGAATGAGAAAAGATGAGTAAGCCACAGGAGCAATGAGAGAACAAGTTTTCCATGAGTGTCCTGAACATGGCAGCTTCACTCACCATGGTCACATTTCATAAACAGATAAGTAAGGTAAGGTTAATTCAGTAAGATGTTATTACCGTTCTGATGTTGGTATCCTCAGAAAAGGGTAACTTGGACACCTTGCTGTTATAAACACTAACTAGCGTGGGCTGATGCCTTGCTGAAATGAGAACCAAGTAGCAACATGAAATGTTAGATCTTTGGGACAGAGCCAGTGTTCTTACATGGTGAAAATTCTGCTTTCTTTTACATTGTACTGAGAATTTTAACGTACTAAGCATTCTCACCTGCAGGATTAAATCATTCCATTACCGTTAAGCATCAGTGAAATAAAGGCTAAACATTGGGGGAAACCACTGTAATGAACTGTAAAATATGTAACGACAGAGTCTGACACTGTGAAAAATCAATGTCACTGTCACATATGCTAATCTGTGGCACACATCTGTCGAAAGCACATCAGAAGAAAATTAAGTAGATCATTAAAGCACCGCTCTATCTCTCCCGCATTGTGAGGGCAGGTGATGTAATGCAATACCAAATCACTTAGCACAGCAGAGGCCTCCCTCTGTCTACTGTACTCACAGTCCTAACATTGGAGAACATTGCATGCATTTCTTCAAGACTTAAAATGATGATGATCACATTTTGATGATATTTTTGAACAATGGCAAAGAGAATGGAATCTCAAACAAGGCCTTGTTTTCCCATCTTTTGCACAACTATAGTTGACAAATGTTTTATTATGATGATGCTGCAGTCTGCACATTTATAGCTTCATACATTAAGTGTAATTTATTGAGTGTACACTCTGACCAGACTCCCAGATAGATGCTAGGAATTCAAAGCCCATGGGATTGATATCTCTATTTGCATGTGTTTCCCCATAGAGTGCAGGGCATCTTACTGTGGAAGACAATTTCCCTTACCTTTTCTGTCCTCCCAAAAGTGCTTCAGAAGCTCCAGCATATCATCTGCAATCAATTCGTCGTGTGAGGTAAGGTCCTTGTAACCCATTTATCTACTAAAAGATGCCTTAAACATCTCCTAAACTTGACTCACTGGTTCTTCTGAATCCGCTCAAATGCCTAATGTCACTGCATAGAGCATGCTGATGCCTTTCACGAAACAGAAAGTTCTCTTTCCTCAGTCTTCTCTCAATAGTTAGTAAATCATCCAAAGGAGAAGTGTTCATTTGACTCATAAGCTAGCCCTAATGGGAAATAATTGGCACATTTTGTCATAGAAATTATACGGAAGTAAAAAGAGTCCAAAACCTCTGCTTCCATTTAGCTATGAAGTAAGAGTAGAAGCAACTCTCACAGGGCTTTCGTCCTTTTAAATATTTTAACTATCATGACCAGATGTGCTTGCTGTTTCTCGTTTAATTGAGCTGTGAGAATCCAATCACTAAAGTGGGTTAGAAGATCTCATTATCCCCAGAGGTTTTCATGTACTCTCCCCACTGTTTTCACAATGTGAGACTTTCACTGTTTTCACAGTGTGAGGCATATGTTGATTTCAAACTAATATATATTGTCAGATATTTGTGTAAGTGTGGGTACTGTTAATTTTTAAAAATTTTTTATTGTCATAATATATCACATAAAATAATTTTTATTTGGCAGTTCATGATCCAGACATGTGTGGGTGTCATAGCCATGTGTCTCAGATTCTAATTTCTTCTGTCCTAAAAAAAAATAAAATAAAATAAGATAAATTGAATAAGAAAATTTCACTGTTCCATTTTGAATAGGTGAGATATCAAGGAAGTCTTTGGTACTCTCACAGCCTTTACACACATCACTGAAGTCACATTTGCCAGATTCTTTGTCACCTTTGCTTCTTATCTCCCTGATCAAACTGTGAGGTCTTATAGAACAAGGAATGGGTTTTATTCATCCCATTATCCCTTGAAGTGAAGAGAGTATTTAGATAAAAAAAAAAAAAAAGAATAAAAACAACGGAGGACATAAAAGGAAAACAGGAATGTAACAAGACCATATCCAAAACTATATTAATAAACGTATTTGGAGATGGCTGAAAACTTTCCATTAAACATAGACTTAACAAAATGGCGAAATCTGTCAAAATATTAACATGCCAAAGAGGAATGAACATTCAGGAGTGGAAGATGACTTCAAATACACAGTAAAAAATACAAGATTTGTTAGGAAATCTTGAAAAACTACAAAATATGTCTGTAATTACAGGACACAAGTGGGGAAAATTATGAATACAAGGCCAACCTGAACTGCATAGAGTGAAACTTCTTCTCAAAAGCCACAAAACAAAACGACTTCATATTGTGATAATTTGACTCTGGCATTTAGACTTTCTATGGCAGCTTTGAACTAATAGTCACCCACACAACCCAGCAATCCCACTTATGGTTATTCAAAATAATTGAAATAAGGACCCCAAAGAGATATTACTATTATGATTATCACTGTAACAATATTCCCAAAAACCAAACTGTGGAATATTATCTAAATGTCCGTAGTTGGATGAATGGACAGGAGCAATGTACTAAGTGTATGCAAGGGACTGGCTGAGTACAGCAGTGTGTGGAAGAGTGGTGAGCCTTGAGGACATGTGCTGAGTGAGATAAGCTACTTACAGTAGAACTGATATCATGAGATGTTATTTATGCGAGACATACAAAATAATGGAGGTCACATAAGCAGAGTTGTAGTTTCTAGGATCTGAAAAGGGAAGGGATGGGACATTACCAATCAAACGATATGAAAACCTCAATTATACAAGCTGAATAACTTCCAGATTTCTACTACATCATCTTTATTGACAGCAAGCGACACAGTTTGTATACTTATACCAAGTAACTCCATTAAAAGAAGAAAAATGGCTTGTTTTATTTTTAAAGAAAATAGAGCCAGAAGAGCTCAAAAGAATTTTTACATTGGAGGATCTGAGAGGTTGGAACCAAACACACACCTTGTTTGATCAGCAGGACAGCCATGACTGTATAGCAACATAAGGACAGAACTGAGAACTACAAAACACCAGTGCTGTTGATCTCCAGGTGAGAGAGGTACAAACTATGTCGATCACAGGAGGGTCTGGCCTCAGGCCACCCAGTTAATCCACAGAAAAGCTCCTTGGTTCCTGTAAGCACAGGTATGCAATCCAAGGACTAGTGGGCAGCAAGCCCAGTGGGAGTGCAACTTCTGACCTCTGGGTTCCAGAGAGAGCTGTGGGTTGCTAAAACTTAAGTTCCTGGGGGCTGTTTGCCCACAGGAGACTCCCACAGCTTGGAATACAAGTGGATCTGACCTCAGGTCCCCAGGCCAATCCACAGAAAGTTCCCAGGTCCCTGAAAGCGAGGGCATATGCTCCAAGAATGAGCCACAGCACACCTGGTAGGTGCACAGCTTCTGACCTCCAGGGTTCAGAGGGAGTGATGGGCTACAAAAACACTAGGGTAACACATTGTCCTCCAACCCCTGGAGGCAAGAGAGCTCACTGGAGCAGCTCTCTGCTTGGATATTTTGCCACCTGCTCCCCAGCTGCCTGGCTTACCTGGTTCATAGTCAGAGAGCCAACAGAGAGAGTAAACTCAACAGAGGTGTCTGTCCTCCTTGTGTCATAAACAGGAAGCCAATAGAGACAGTGATCTCAGAAGAAATGAGTAGGGCATGGGCCCAAAGCACATTAGACATCTATGCCAAAACTCTCTGAGCCTCACAGACCACCAAACCTGCTAACACTAGAGACATCACAATGGGAAGAGATCAGCATAAGAACACAAGCAACAATTCCAAGGACCATTTGATACCACCAGAAACCAGTAGTCCCACAATGACAACAAACCCTGAAGATACTATCACAACTGACACACCAAAGAAAGATTTCAAATATGAGGTTATGAAAATGATTGAAGCCTTAAAGGAGGAAAATAAATTAGAATAGGAATATGCAAAGAAAGAGATGAAAGAATTTAACAAATCACTTAAATTAGTGAAAGACAGGAAACTACAATCAAATAAGAGAAGAAAATGAATAAAATTATTCAAGACCTAAACATTGAGATGAAAGAAATGAAAAAAAAAAAAATCAATGTGAGACAATCCTAGAAATGGAAAACCTAGGGAAGAGGACAGGATCTACAGATACAAACATCACCAATGGAATACAAGAGATGGAAGAAAGAATCTCAGGGATAGAAGATGTGACTGAAGAAATCCATGTAACAGTCAAAGAAAATCTTAAATCTAAAAAGCTCCTGACACAAAACGTCCAAGAAATCTGAAACACTGTGAAAAGACCAAACATAAGAATAACAGGAATAGAAGAAAAAGAAGACTCCCAGCTCCAAGGCCAAGAAAATATTTACAACAAAATCATAGAAGAAAAGTTCCCCAACCTAAAGAAAGAAATGCCCATTAACATACACAAAGCTTACAGAACTCCAAATAGATTGGACCAGAAAAGAAAATCCTCCCACAATATAATAATCAAAACATTAAACATACAGAACAAAGAAAGAACATTAAAAGCTGCAAGAGAAAAAGGCCAAGTCACATATAAAGGCAAACCTATCAGAATTACACCTGACTTCTCAATAGCGACAAGGAAAGCAAGAAGGGCTTAGATGAATACCATGCAGATACTAAGAGACCATAGATGCCATCGCAGACTATTATATCTAGCAAAACTTTCAATCTCCATACGTGGGAAAAACAAGATATTTCATGACAAAACTAAGTTTAAGCAATATGTAACCACTAATCCAGCCCTAGAGAAGACAACTAGAAGGAAAACTCTAACCCAAGGAAGCTAACTTTATCCAGGAAAACAAATGAAATAAATAATCCTATATCCACAAAAAACCAAAAGAAAGAAAACACACACACACACACACACTACCACCAACAACATAAAAAAAAAAATGGAACCAATAACCCCTGGTCATTAATATCTTTCAACATAAATGGCCTCAACTCCCCAATAAACAGACACAGGCTAACAGAATGGATGTGAAATCAGGACACATCATTCTGCCACATACAAGAAACATATCTCATCAATAAAGATAGGCAGTATCTTAGACTAAAGGTCTGGAAAATGATATTCCAAGCAAATGAACCCAAGAAACAAGGTGGAGCTACCATTCTAGTATCTGATAAAACAGATTTTCAACCAAAACTAACAAAAAGAGATAGAGAAGGACACTTCATACAGATCAAAGGAAAGATACACCAAGAGGATGTCTCAATCCTGAACATCTATGCCCCAAATGCAGGAACACCCACACTCATCAAAGAAACATTATTAAAGCTTAAATTATACACTGAACCACACACATTAATAGTGGTAAACTTCAACACCCCACTGTCCCCAATAGACAGATCATCAAGACAGAAACTTGGAGAAATAATGAAACTAACAGATATCATCTGTCAAATGAACCTAGCAGATATCTATAGAACCTTTTATCCAAACACAAAAGAATACACCTTCTTATCAGCACTTCTCCAAGATTGACCATATATTTGGTCACAAAGCAAACATCAACAGATACAAGAAGATTGAAATAACACCTTGCATCTTATTAGTCCACCAAGGATTAAAGGTAGAACTCAACAACAGAAACAGAAACAGAAAGCCTACAAACTCTCAGAAATTGGACCACTCCCTACTCAATGACTGGGGCAGGGATGAAATTTAAAAAAAAAAAAAAAAGAAAGAAAGAAAGAAAAAACTTCCTAGAATTCAATGATAATGAGGGACACAATGGGACACCCAAACCCATGGGACACAATGAAAGACAATTCAAAGAGGAAAGTTCGTAGCACTAAGTACCTTTGTAGAGAAATCCCATACTAGCTGACAGAACAAAGTAACTTCATTTTGATTAAAACTTCCATTTCTGTATTTGGGTGACCTACTCCTGAATTCCGTATCCAGAAAAAAACCACAGAAGATACACTTGGCATGGAGATATAGAATAACCAATCAGCTAGAAAACAGAAAATTACTGAAATCCACATACTCCCCCCCCACACCCCGATCTTCTAAAAAGTTCATCCTTAGCTCTTCTAAAGAAGTTAATATTTTGTGGTTTGGCACTGGACTCACACTGGACTTAAACCAATCAGTTCAAAGGCAATATCTTGCTATAAATGTTAACCAATGAGATGAATGCCAAGCTAGAAACATGCTTAGCTGCTTGCTCACTTGCTTGCTTGCTATAACCCATAAAAAATTCTTCCCTACCTATTCTCGGGGCTCGTGCATGATCATATGTGTCGGTGACAGTGAGAGTCTGGCTTAAGCTAGCAATAAAGATCCTCATGTGCTTGAATTGGAATCAGCTCCAAAGTGGTCTTAGGGTTTTTCTAAACCAGGCAAAACACTAGCAACTTAACAGTATACCTGAAAGCTCTAGGACAAAAAAAAAAAAAAAAAGCAGACACACCAAAGAGGAGTAGTCAGCTGGAAATCATCTAACTCAGGGTAGAAATCAATGAATTGTAAACAAAGAGAACAATTCAAAGAATCAGTGAAACCAACAGCTGGTTCTTTGATAAAGTCAACAGGATAGACAAAGCCTTATCGAAACTAAGAGGCAGAGAGAGAAATAGAGTATTCAAGTCAACAAAATCAGAAATGAAAAAGGAGACATTAAAGAAATCTAAAGAATCTTGAGTCTTACTTCAAAAGCCTAAATGCCACAGAATTTGAAATTTTAAATGAAATGGATAATTTTTTTGATAGTACCAATTAGCAAAATTGAATTAAGATCAGGTAAACAAATTAAATAGTCCTATATCTCTTAAGGAAATATAGGCAGTCATCAAAAGTCTCCAAAGCAAAAAAAAAAAAAAAAAAAAAAAAAAAAAGAAAAGAAAAGAAAAGAAAGAAAAGGTCAGATGGATTCAGTGCAGATTTCTACATGGCATTCAAAGAAAACCTAATACCAATTCTCTCCAAACTTTTTCAAAAATAAAATCAGAAGAACCATTATCAAACTCATTCTATAAGACCACAGTCCCTTTGATATCTAAGACACACAAAGACCCAACAAAGAAATAACTTTAGATCAATTTACCTTACGAGTATAGATACAACGGCACCCATAAAATACTCACAAATGGAATCCAAGAAAAGATCAAAATTACCATTCAGCATGACCAAGTAGGCTTCACCCCAGGCATGCAGGGGTGGTTCAATATACTGAAATCCATCAATTTAATCCACCATATAAACAAACTGAAAGAAGAAACTCACACGATCATATCCTTAGATGCCAAAAAAGCAGTTGACAAAATCCAACACCATTCATGGTTAAAGTCTTGGACAGATCAGTGATACAAGGCACATATATGAACAGAATAAAGGCAATATACAGCAAGTCTACAGCCGACATCAAACTAAATGGAGAGAAACAAATCAATTCCACTGAAACCAGGAACAAGACAAGGATGACCACTCTCTCCATATATCTTCAATATAGTTCTCGATCTCCTAGTTAAAGCAATAAGACAATTAAAGGAGATAAAGGGGATACAGACTAGAAAGGAAGAATTCAAATTATCATTATTCATGGATGATATGATAGTATACGTAAGTGACCCCAAAAATTCTACCAAGGAACTCCTACAGCTAAGAAACATCTTCAGCAAAGTGACTGGATACAAAATCAACTAAAAAAATGATAAGCCCTCCTATATACAAATGATAATAAGGTTGAGAAAGAAATTAGGGAAACTACACCTTTACAATAACCACAAATAATATAAAGTGTCTTGGTATAACTCTAACCAAGCAAATGTAAGACTTGTATGAAAAAAAAAAAAACTTCAAGTCACTGAACAAAGAAATTGAAGAAAATATCAGATCTCCCATGCTCATGGACTGGGAGAATCAACATAGTAAAAATGAACATCTTAGCTAAATCAATCTATATATTCAAAAAATTTCCATCAAAATTCCTACAGACCCTAAACATCAATACTCACCTTCAAATAGAAAAACAAAAAAGCAAAACCTAGAATAGCTAAAACAATCTTGTAAAATAAAAGATCTTCTGGAGGAATCTCTATCCCAGATCTCAAGCTGTACTATAGAACAACAGTAATAAAAATGGCATGGTACTGGCATAGAAATAAGCAGGTTGATCAATAGAATTGAATAAAAGACCCAGAAATAAACCCACACACCTATGTACATTAGATTTTTAACAAAGAATTCAAATCTATACAATAGAAAAAAAGATAGCATCTTCAACAAATGGTGCTTGTCTAACTGGATGTCTACATGTAGAAAAATGCAAATAGTTCCATATTTACCACCTTCTACAAAACTAAAGTCTACATGGATTACAGACCTCAACATAAAACCAGACACACTAAATATATTAGAATAAAAATTGGGGAAGAGTCTTGAACTCATTGGCAGCGGAGACAACTTCCTGAATAGAACACCAACAGCTCAGGATCTAAGATTAACAATTAATAAATGGGATCTCATGAAACTAAAAAGCTTCTGTAAGAAAAAGGACACTGCCAACAGAACCAAATGACAGACTAGAGATTGGGAAAAGATCGACACCAACCCTACATCTGACAAAAGGCTAAAATCCAAAATATATAAAGAGCTCAAGAAATTAAACACCACCAAACCAAATAACCCAATTAAAAATGGGTACAGAGCTAAACAGAGAATTCTCCACAAAGGACTATAGAATGTCTGAGAAACACTTAAATATCCAACATCCCTAGTCATCAGGGAAATTCAAATCAAAAAAACTCTGAGATTCCATCTCATACCTATCAGAATGGCTAAGATCAAAAACTCAAGTGACAGCACATGATGGCAAGGATGTGGAGAAAGGGGAACACTTCTCCACTGTTGGTAGGAGTGCAAACTTGTACATCCACTTTGAATTTGTTGCTTTCTCAGAAAATTGTGAATACTGCTACTTAAAGACACAGCGATACCACTCCTGGGCATATACCAGAGAGATGCTCCACCATACAACAAGGAAACGTCATCTACTTTGTTCATAGCCGCTTTATTTGTAATAGACAGAATCTGGAAACAATCTAGATGTTCTCAGCTGAAGAATGGATTAAAAAAAAAACTCTTGTACATTTACACAACAAAATACTACTTAGCTATCAAAAACAAGGAAATCTGGACATTTGTAGGCGAATGAATGGAACTAGAAAAGATCATCCTGAGAGAGGTAATCCAGACCCAGAAAGGCATACATGCTATATACTCACATATAAGTAAATATTAACCCAACATATATGTCTTTTGAGAGTCTCCACTGAGCGTGGGATCAGGAAAGATGCTGGAACTTGCATCTGGACTCTGGGTGGAACTCGGAGAGTTGTATGGAAGAATGGGGGCATGGAAGGACCAGAAGGGTCAGGAGATCCACAAGGAGACCATCAAAGCCAGCAGATCTGTACCCTGCACAAACTGATGCACCAACCAAGGACAATGCATGCAGAGAACCTAGATCCCTGTTTCGATGTAGCCAATGGACAGTTCATTCTCCATGTGGAGGCATTGTGGAAGGAAAGCAAGGATTGCCTCTTAATGAACTCTGGTACCCAAGATTTGATCACTCGTATTATTGGGGCAGCCTTGTGGGCACACAGAGAGAGGGGATGCAGGCTATCCTGATGAGACCTAATAGGCTATATCAGATGTTGGGGGAGGAGGTCTAGAAGAGAAAAGGGCAGAAGAGGGAGGGAGGGTAGGAAAAGGAAGATACGAACAAGAGGGTAACAATCGGTATATAATTTGAATTAATAATAATAATAATAATAATAATTTTCACATTAATCTGATTATTATTGGGTTGGCAGGGATTTGGGTTGGGGGAGGGCTTCTATGGATTTAGTCAAACACTGGTATATGATATTCCAGTTCTTTATCCCATCCCAGCTCACATGCGCCTGCTTTCTTTCAGTATTTTGCCCACTGATATATTCTTAGTTCTTATGCAATTCTGTCATATGTGATGATGAAGAAATTTTAAATAAGTAATAAAATATAGTCCAAAGTGTTTTGAATTAATCAGAAAGCACGTTCTTTGTTGCATTATCCTTGAATCAGAATGGGCAATTTATCATCATTAATCAAGTAGAATGCACCAGAAGTGACATTGTTTCTTATGTCAGGTTCTGACCATGTGTTTCAAAGTTCTTGCCCTCTCAGCTAAAGAACTGAAAATAAGGTTTTGTGCTAGCTAGTTTTATATCAACTTGACACAAGCTAGAATCACTGTACAGGAGGGAGCCTTAATTAAGAAAAATGCCTCAATAAAATAGGGTTATAGACAGGCTTGTAGAGCATTTTCTTAATTAGCAATTAATGGCAGATGGCCCAGTCCATCATGGGTGGTTCCATCACTGGCCAGGTGGTCCTGGGTTCTATAAGAAAAGAGGCTGAGCAAGACATGATAGCAAGCTAGTACCCCTCCATGGCCTCTGCATTAGATCCTGTCTTCCAGTTCCTTCCCTGCTTGAGTTCCTGTCCTGACTTCCTAGGATAGTAAACTGTGATGTTGAAGTGTAAGCCAAATAAACTTTCTCCTCCCCAGGTTGCTTTTGTTTATGTCATTTCCTCACAGCAAACGTAGCCCAAGCTAAGCCAGAACTCAAACAGATTTGCAAAGGTAGCAAGGTTACTTTATAGGAATCAAAGCGATGGTGCAGTTAGGGAGAGAGTATGTGCAGATTAACAGCAGGACACGTGAGAGGAAATACTGGTGGGCCCTGAGTTTTGTTTGGGGATTCCTTTTATGAGGACCAACAGAAGGAAGAGTTTGTTACTAAGAGATGCAATTTAGATGATACCCCAATTGATTGACTAGGTTATACGATAATTTTCTCCACATGTTATTTCCTATAATGCATGTGCTTTGAACCATATGCATATCCAATTATGCATAGGCATAAAATGGTAAATATGGACTCTTCCCTAAAATGTTCCTAGAGGGTATAATTTTGCCTTACTGCCTATACACTAAAAAGCGAATTTAGGCTGTATCTTCCTTTATGTTCTTCATACCCAGATATGTTAGGAACATTTTAGAATAGAGACTGTCTAAACTTGATTGTTATGCAGGACAGGGAAACTTGTTCTAATGTTCAAGGGTTCTGTTTCCAAAACTCGTGTGAAGGATTACAACTGTCTGTAACTCCAAATTCAGGGACTCTGACATATTTTCTGGTCTGTACAGCTAGTATGTTTGCATGTAGTTCATTTACATATATGCAAGTGAAACATTCACACACATAAAATAAAAATAAAATCAAAAGATGAAAATAATAAAAAGTATATGCTTATGGCATATGGAATGGTTCTTTGAAAAATACCTACATTCTATAATGATCAAATCAAGCTAATTTACTTTTACATTCCCATCCTCAATAGGCAATACACAATTTTCTTTTCCCAAACCCTTGCCAACACATCTGCCATTCTCAAAGAAGTAAGATGCTGTCTCATTGTTATAAATTTTCATTTTCTCATAATTGGTAGTGTTGAACTTATTTTTTATATCTCTCTTGGCCATTTGTATTGTCTTCTTTTGATAAAGGTGTATTCTAACCTTCTGTCAACTTTTAAATTGTTAATACTTATAGCTTATTTAATTGTTTAAGTTTCTTAAAATGTATTTTGAATATATGCCTTGCAAATATTCCATCCAAATTCTATTTCTATGCTTCAGTTTTTTAAAATTACTTCTTTTGTTGAGCAGATGCTTTTTGATTTGATGTAATCTAGTTTGTCAATATTGTTCTTCCTGATTGCTTTTGAGGATATATCCAAAAATTTAATTTTCTAGGTCAGTACAATGGAACTTTAATCTGCTAAATTTTGGGAGTTTTTTGTCACTGTGGTGATCTGAAGAAGAAGCATCCCTCACAAACTAAGACAACTGGTAGTGATACTGCTTAGGAAGATTATGGGGTGTGCAGCTCCACTGAAAGACATACTTGAGAACTTAAAGCCTCATTCCACTTTCAATTCATTCTGATGTGTACGGCTGAAGATGTGACTTGCTGCCATGCTTCCTCACCATTGCAAATACTCCATCTGGAATCCTAAGCCAACGTGAATTCTTTATTCCTTAAATTGCTTTGGTTGACGTTTTATCACAGCAACAGAAAGTAACTAATACAAGCATGCAGTAATCTTAACCATGTTACTTGCATTTATGTAGTCTCTAATCACAAATGTATTTAAAGCACCTGGAAGGTCAGGTAAATTGTGTTTAATAATGTTTTTCAATATAAATGACAAATTTTAAAGTTTTATGAAAAAAATGATAATGGTTTATGATTGGGGCAGGAGAATAGCACAAGAGAATAGAGTATTTGATTGTGTTTAAAGTATTTCAACATTTGGCATAAACTTATTGATGAATATAGATTGGTTAGATAAACTCTTGGTTTAAGTTTGCTAAAGTGCCCATCTCTCATGTAGACATTTTTATATCTTATAATATCAGAGTTGGAATCTCTGTGATGGAAATTTTTATAATAAAAACAGATACTGTTTTAGATAAAACAGTAAAAAGTGGTAGTTCATTGATCAAGCAGAGATTACATAAAAATCATAAAACAGAGATTCCTGTGTTCCTGGAGTAATTGTTGAGATGGTTATAGTCTTGGTGTTTTTAAAAATATCACACATGGTCAGGGAAGGAAAGAAAAAAATGCATCACCAGAAGAGACAAAATATCTTCAATGCATACAAAGACTCTACAATGGTTGAGTCTTCTATTTTTACAGCAGTTTAATATGCAGTCTGGTAATCATCAGATGTTTAAAACCTTTCCCTTGGCAATCCTAGTTTTAAATGTCTTTTGAAATTTCAAACAGACCACAATATGGCAAAGTCTAGAAATGAAGGCATCAGAGAGCCTTCCTTCTGGGAAGAACATTAACTCAGAGCATGAAAGTTCAGGACATTTAGCTTATGCGAATTGGCAGAGAGCTAATGTTCTCTAGAGAAATTTTAGGCTCCGGGCAATAATGACAGTTGCCATGGCTTGGATTGCACACACATCCTGTGATGAGAAGTGATTCTACAAAGACATCAACACTTAAGGTTCTCAGAAACTCGAGCCTTGCAAATCATTTCACATGTCTTTTGGGCATTCCTCAGACCCCTCTCATTTTTTTTCTCTAAATTATTGCAGGTAAAATATTATTTATGTGAGAGTATTATGTGTGCAAAGACATGGTTGTAAAACATTAATTGTAAGTAGATACATGAAAATGATCTTCTCCTGGTACACTCTTCAGGAACCAGTGCTTTTAACTCATTTAGTTTATTTTATAGGAGTTACTACTATGGTTTGAAATGAGAACATAGTACATTATCTCTCATATAAAACATTTTGACTATTGTTACCAAAGAAGCATAATACAGATAGCCATTACCTTGGAGTTGGCTCTGGACTCAGAGTTCCTATGCAAGCCCACTAGAAACCAACTGAAATATAGTTCCAGAAACTGCCTAAAAAATCAATAAGATGAGACTTGGCAAATGACAGACAACTGTCTGACTGTTTATGCCACTGTCATCACACACCCAAATGGATCAAGTGCACACTGATGCAAACTGTGACTTCTCTATGGAGCTTCCAGGCTGCCTTGCTCATGCTAATGATGGAGAGGCATGAAGTATCATATGTTGCCCCACACATGATTGTTCTTTGCCGAATAAACACACTTATATTTAATTAATATAAAACTTATATTTTAATATTGTATATAATAACAATTTAATCCATGCTACTAAATATGTCAGTATTTAGTTAAAACAATACTGAACATGAACATGACTGAAACAGAAAATAAATTTGCTACCTAATCTATATTTTTAATCTCTGAGCATACTTATTTTGCTTGTTTTAAATTTTTTGAGAATATCTAATTTTCATAGTAGCTCTTTAAATATCTCAGATAGAATTTTCATGGCGTTAAGTATGTCAGACATGTTATTATTCCAAGGCATCTTGTAGAAATAGTTCTCATGCTCTGATCTGGCAAGGCTGGATAAACGTTTCCCCCCTCGAATTGTTTTGTTTCATTTAAGAATTTATAATTTCTGGTACATTTTCTTTGTTTATTTTTCCCTTAATCCATTGTTTAACTGTAGGATTCCCCTAAAGTGCTAAAACAAAATAAGGTTTTGTTCATGAAAAAATAATCTGGTAGTAGATACCTTGTGGGATACTGGGTCTTTAGAAATATTATATGCCCAGGCTTTGACTTTGTCCCTCTGGCATGCTCTCCATGTTACATGATGGTCCAAACTCTAGGCATCTTACTTTCATTACAACCCTTAAAAATCCCCTCTAACAAATACTTTCATTGGTCCAAGCAAAGTGAATTAAACTACAGTGTTTCCACCTAAAAGTTTTCAGTACCTTACTACCTATAATGCATATAAAAATTAGGAGACAACCCCTACTTCTGTCATGATCAGCTCTATTTGGAATTAGTGAGAGAAAAAAAGGAAGTGCAGAAGTCCTACTATATTGTAGGCTAGGTAGCAGAAATGGCCAATCCTATCTAGTCAAGCACTTACATCCCTTATCAACCATTAGTTATGAGGCCCCATGAGAAGCAGATGACTTAGAGAACAAACAGCCATTTCTTAGAGTCTTATCAGAAGCCAGGATAAGACTAATATGGAGGTTTATTCCATCAATAACATGAGACTAATTGATTTTTTTAATAATTTTTTAATTTATATATTCACTTTACATCCCAATCATAGCCTCCTTCCACCTTCTTCCTCCTATCCCCACCTTACCCTGTCCTTAAAAAAAAAAAAAAGGAATACCCACCTCAACCATCCCACCCCAGCACATGAAGTCTCATCACGACTGACCTCATGCTCACCCACTGAGGATAGACAAGGCAGCCCAGATAGGGTGAAGAGATTGAAAGAAAGTAACAGAATCTATGCCTTAGACAGCACCCGCTCAAACTACAAGGAGACCCACATGAAGATGAAACTGCCCATTGGTTACATATGTGAAGAGGGCCTCGGTCCAGTCCATGCATGCTCTTTGGTTGGTGCTTCTGTCTCTGTGAGCCTCCACCAGACTAATTTCTTTAGATGGTATGTTTACCTTAGTATGATGTTTTGAGTGAGAATGGCCCCCACATAGTTCATATAGTTCAGTTCTTGGTCCCTGCTTGGTGAGTCTGTTTAGGAAGGGTAAGTAGCTGTGTTATGTTGGAGGAGGTGTGTCACTGGAGGTGGGTGTTGGGTGTTCAAAAGTCCATATCATTCCCTGTTAGTTTTCTCTGTCTCATGGTTGTGTCTCAGAATGTAAGCTCCCAGCTCTTGCTTCAGTACGATGCCTGGTTACCCGATGCCATGGCCTCTGCCATGATGGTTATGGACTCTTTTTTTTTTTTTTAATTTATTCTTGTTACATCTCAATGTTTATCCCATCCCTTGTATCCTCCCATTCCCCCCCCCATTTTCCCATTATTCCCCTCCCCTATGACTGTTCCTGAGGGGGATTACGTCCCCCTATATATTCTCATAGGGTATCAAGTCTCTTCTTGGCTACTTGCTGTCCTTCCTCTGAGTGCCACCAGGTCTCCCCCTCCAGGGGACATGGTCAAATGTGAGGCACCAGAGTATGTGAGAAAGTCATATCACATTCTCCACTATGGACTCTTAACTCTCTGAAATTGGACGTCTGAAAGAAACAGTTTTTAAAAATGAATTGCCTTGGTCACGATGTCTTATCACAGCAATAGGAAAGTCACTAAAACTGTATGTACTCTAAGCTAAGAACACATGGGTCATAGGCTTCTGTGCAACTTTAAAATGGTAAAAAAAAAAAAAAAAAAATTCAGAGAGGTTGAGGAGAGTGCCTCAACCACCCAAGTAACTGAAACTGGAGTCCTAGGATTTCAGATTAAGTATTCATAACTCTTAATTCCCTCTCTTTCTCACTTGACTGAGTGCTGTGGAAAATCCTCTTGATCACTGAGAGTCATAGTAAATGAAGATACAAATGTGGATGTGAAGGAACAGTGAGAATACAACATGGCTTCTTGTCTAGTCATTCTATTTTTCTTCTTTTTGGTGGTGGTGGAGTTAGTGTTTTTTAACCAGGCTGGCCTCAGACTCACAGTGATCTCTGCCTGCCTCTGCCTCCCCAAGTGCTGGGGCTGAGGGAATGTGTCACCACACCGTGTCATTCTGCATCTTGTGGTGGTGGTGGGCCTGGGCCCCAAGTCCTCAGGTCAGTCCAAGTGCTGCTTGCCTCTGGATAAGAGCAGAGGAACCTCAAGACCTAAAGTCTGCTCAGGGACAGATTAAAGCACTCAGGGATGAGGCTGGAGGCCGGGGCACTAAGCCAGGTCCCCAACCTTTCCAGGGGAGGTGGAAAGTGAGTTTCCACACCAGGTGGTACAGTTAGCTCTTTTTAGAATGAAGCTGCAAGTCTCAAAAGCATTGGAAACGCAGGAGCTCCCCAAGTGTTACAGCTCCTTTGAGTGACTGTGCCAAGCACAGCAGAGGAAACAGATGAATGCCCAGGCTGGGCTGTACTTCACTGGAGTCAGTATCGAGCTATCGGCAGTGGTTCAGCAGGCCCCAGTGGCTGCAAAGGCGGTTCTGCCATTGCTGCCTGACCACCACCTCCCAATTAAAAAGCTGGCAGCTGTCCTAAAGACTTTTTATGTGGCCAGCAGCAGTCCGCACCCCCCACGCCCCCTCCTTCGGAATAAATGGAGTCTCAGATGGTCATGGTGGCAGAATGGCAAACAAGAGAGATTGAACACAAGTGTGTGTGAGTTTACCACCTCCCCCCCCCCCCCGCAAGCCAGCCAGCCTTTGTTTATAAACCTTGGGCAGTGGGGAGGGATTTTGAGAGTGAATGTGTCTGATTCACTAGGGCTGAGGGTGCCAGGATACTTAATCTACATACAGTGGTACAGTAGCTCATCTACATGTAGTAAAAGGGGTCCCTATTACAAGAAGGAGAAGACAGTTCTTAATTATCCTATGTGTAATGGGATGACTTCTAGGACTGTGTGACATCCCTCACAAAATCTGGGGCTACCAGATAAGGAGGAGTGAGAACCTTGCTAAGAAAGGGATTCCATCTTCATAGACTGAGCACAAAATGTTCATCCAGAAAAGTCAGACTGCAACCATATTCAGCAGGGTCCCCCAGCACTCAGCTTCCATATGCCATTCTTACCCCCAAAGGATTTTCCAATTTTACAATTATAATGGTAGTGGGCATTGTCTAGGAGGAGTTTATGGGCATTAAAGGCATGTCCTTGTAAAACACATTCCTAGATTTGTGGCTCTGGCTTCTAGACAAGAGGGAAATAAATGTACATAAAGGAGTTAGTCTGTACCGAGCCACAGCACTGGGATGAAGGGTAGAGGTCGTGTTTCTATTGCTGGAGACGAAAAAGTGAGGACCTTTGGCCTGGGCTCAGTGCCTGGACTCAAGTGCTGAAGACCAGGACTGCACAGAGGTCAGCAATCTACTACATGAGTCCAGTGGATGAAGCCTAAGATTCACTACTCTTCCCTTACAATTGGAGTGCTATTAGGAATAAGTACATTCCATCACTATGGTAGAAGTGGATGCAATGTTGGCAAAATCCTGGCCCTGCAGTAGCAAAGCAATCTGACTTCTAAACTATTTGGTCTTTGTAAGCAGAATCAACTCATTTGAAACAAAGCCTAATTATTCTTAACTAACTTAGGGGTAGACAGTGACTTCGAATGGGGATTTTTTTTTTTTAATATTTCTGCCTCTTTAACTGCACATGGATTTTATTAAGTAACTTTAAATGAAAATTGATTTGGCTCTTAGGGTCTGAAGGTTTATATCTCCAAAATTCATTAGACAGAAACTTTCTCTACTGTCTGCATTTTCCATTGGGAATACTAAGGAAACCATTAAGATTAAATGATATCACAATGTTGAAATACTTGTGTCCTTAAAGGAAGAAACACACAGTGGTGCTTCCATTTTTACAGTCTGTCTCCACCCATCTTGTCTATGTGAAAATGTAACCCTCTGTAAAACACCACAAAAAATTGTTCAGAACTTTAGTTATGGACTTTTAGGCTGTAGATCTATAAAAATAATATTTTCTGCTGTTCAAGCCACACATTGTTTAGGATATTTTGTTTTAGGAAGACTAATACAGAGACCATATATGTACTTCAAGGTAATGAAAAAGCTTAGAAATCTTACATCAAAAAGTGAGCTTTTTCTCCCGGTTAGGACTGCAGAGGTTGAGAGGAAATGAATGGGTCATCTATCACAAACATGAAACCAGAAAGCTATTAATGACTTTTCCAGATAGATATATGGAAGCCAAACTAGAAGAATTCTGATTCCTGGAGATCTCAAGACTTGCAGATACAACTGGCCATCTATTATACTTACTTAGCTATTTCATGTATGTGTATGTGTATTTATGTGCATGTGTGTATGTACATGAGTGTGTGTGTGCCTCTGTGTGTGTGTGTGCGCGCGCGCGCGCGCGCGTGCGCGTGCGCACTACAGTACTCATGGAGGTTAGAAAACAACTAACAGTAGTTGAACTGGTTCTCTTCTTTCACTATGAGGAACCCAGGGAACAAACTCAGGCAAACATTTGCTCCACAAACCATATTGCTGATTTCTAATCAGAAAATTTAAAAGGTCAGAAGACATTATGTCTGCAAACTCCTGCAGTAGGTTTTAGAATCTATACGTTTCTGCGGTGACACTACAGTCTAAAAAGTTGGTCAATGTATTTTAGTGTTGTCATTTTTCTTGGAACAATGAAACTGGTTAAAATTCAGTTGAATGTGATGATCTTAAGTCAATTCTGGGGTTATGAAAAAAAAACTAATGTACAATATCTTTGACTACTTAAGGTAATATGGTCCTTTTGCTTTGAGAGGGCATGAATAAAATAAGATGACATTCAATTTTTTGTTTCTTTTTTTTCTTTCCTATAAGTTAACATAGACCTCCACTGTCTTTACTGGTTGAAGGTTATTGCTAGTAATGAAGCAGCCATGTGCTGTGGTAAGAGAAATGCCCTACAGCGAGTGCAGAGGCTCACTAACATCCGGGGGATATAGCTTACTAGTTATCTGTCTATTGGTTCTACAACAGACTTAGACAATAAAAGCGTCACGAGGAAAAATGCAAAGCTTAGACCACTGGTAATTAATTCTGTGTTTCTATTTAGCTTCGGAAAAAAGGCAATTTTGATTCTTGTCTGATTTCTTGCTTACCATTTAGAAAGTTAAAACACTATAGAGTAGTTTATAATGAATGTTTTTGTATAAGGAACGACAACTTCCTGAACTGAACACTAACAGCTCAGAAACTAAGATCAACAGTTAATAAATGGGACCTCATGAAACAGAAAAGCTTCTGTAAGGCAAAGGACACTGTCAATAAACAAAATGGTAGCCTGCCGCTTGGGAAAAGATATTCACCAATCGTACATCTGACAAAGGGCTAGTATCAAAAATAAATAGAAAAAAAAAAACTAAAGAAATCAAACAATACCAAACCAAATAATCCAATTAAAAAATGGGATACAGGGAGTTAGTCATTGCTGAAGACAGAGGTTACTAGCATTCAGGATGCCGCGTGGAAGCTGAAGTCACACTTCCAGAATGAGCCCTCTCTCCCCCGCCAGAAGCCCCCTCTCCAGCAGCTACTGCACCCCAGATGGTCCAGATGACAACCACTGCAGCCTGTGTAGCCGTGGGCTCTGTGGTGGGGCATACCCTGGGTCATGCAATCGCTGGTGACTTCAGTGGAAGAGGTAACACTGAGCACACAAAGCCTTACTGTCACTTACCAGGAGCCTCAGGGATCCCAGCTGCTGGACCAGCAGTCTCGTGGGCCTTGCTCTCTTGATATCAAACAGTTTCTGGAGTGTGCCCAGGACCAGAGTGATGACAAGCTGTGTGAGGGCTTCAACGAGGTGCTGCAGCAGTGCAGAATTGCAAATGGCTTAATCTAATCAAGAAATTCAAATAGAAGGAATGCAAATTGGCTTTATGTAATCAATAGTGCAAGTATGGACCCTTATTTCCAAAGCTCCATTGTTTCTGAATGGCCATGAAAGAGTTCTAACTACAGATGTTCACCGAGGCTTTTAGTGTTGGTGGCTGGGCAAGTAGTTGGCCTTCTTGAACTATTATGTTTTGTAAATTAATATAAATAAAGTGGTTTTATTCGGCAGGGACGGGGGTATAGTACTTAACTAAACCAAGGATTCTCAACAGAGGATTCTCAAATGGCCAAGATGCATTTTTAAAAATGCTTAATATCCTTATTCATGAAGAAAATGCAAATAAAAACACTTCTCCATTACTGTTGGGAGTACAAACTTGTACAGCAACTTTGGAAATCAATCTGGCAGTTTCTCAGAAAATTAGGAATAGTTCTACATCAAGACCCAGCTATACCTCTCCTGGGCATATATCCAAAAGATGCCCCATCGTACCACAAGGACGTTTGCTCAACTGTGTTCAGATCAGCCTCATTTGTAACAGCCAGAAACTGGAAGCAACCTAGATGACTCGCAGCTGAAGAATGGATAAAGAGACTGTGGTACATTTACACAATGGAATACTACTCAGCTATTTAAAAAGAAGGAAATCATGCAATTTGCAGGCAAATGGATGGAACCAGAAAAGTTCATCTTCATTGAGGTAACCTAGACCCAAAAAGACACACATGACAAGAGCCAAGCTAACTGTCCTCTGAGAGGCTCCACCCAGCAGCAGATGGAAATACACTGAGACCCACAGCCGAACTTTAGAGGAACATCTGGGAATCTTGTGGAAGAGTTGAGGAAAAGATAGAGTGACCCTAAAGGGACAAGAACTCCACATGAAGACTTATGGAGTCAACTTACCTATGCCCATGGAGGCTTCTGGAGACTGAACAACCTTAAGTGCATGTATAAACTGGACCTAGGCCCCCTGGTAGACAGCTCTGCCTTCATGTGGGCCGCTTAGCAAGTAGAGCTGGACTGTGCCTGACATGGACTCTGTTGCCTGCTGCTGGATCACTCCCCTCTAGCTGAGCTGCTTTGTCTGGCCTCAGTGGAAGAGGATGAGCATAGTCCTGATGTACGATGTGATGTGGAGTACCAGGGTGAGGCAGGATGACGTGGGAATGGGGGGGTTCCTTTCTCTGAGAAGAAGGGGAGAGGAGAATGGGGAGGAGGGTGGGAGAGTAGAGAGGAGGGAGGCGGCTGTGGTCAGGATATAAAGTAAATAAGTAAATTAAAGAGAATTAAGCAACAACAACACAGAAACACACTAATAATGTTATTGCCTGATTGAATGGTGACCTTACTTACTCTCCTTTTTATGGAAAGATTATAGAATTTAAGTCAGACAAACATATATGGATCCAATTCTGTTCTCTTTCACTGCTATGCACCTTGGGCATGGTCCTTTCTCTCTTATCTGTACAGCATGGTAGTTTGCTAATATTAAGTGAGAAGGGAAGCAGTAAATAGTTCAGATTAATGCATACACACAGTACAATATAGATGCTGTATTGTACTGAGTCTGCTCGTGCTCCGGAGGGTGAGAGAAAAGGTTGCTCACTCTGTTATAGCCACTCAACACTGATTCCAGGAACATTCACTTAGTTGTCTATCATGTGTTCAACACTGGTTTAAAACCTGCTGGAAAAGCACAAACAAAATAACACGGCCTCTGTACTCATGATGCAAAGAGAGACATCAAGAGTCAGCTATAAAACTGTAATTAGAGTACATAGACATGCCAATAGGCACCCATTTTCTAAAGGGAACTGGGTAACACCATAGGAGAATACAAAAGGGAATAGATTTTCAACAAGGGATAAAAAATGATCTCTCTGCCGATACAATGTGAACCCAAAGAAACAGAAGAAACGGCATGCAAATAACCAGGCAAGAATCCACCAGGAGAAGCACTCATGTACGAAGATCCCTGAGTAGAGAAGACGTGGGCACGTGGGGAAGGAGTGAGGACAAATGTTAGAACATGTGGAGAAAGGGTAGATCGGGGCTAAATCAAACTTGTCAAATAATGAGATTGCTTTTCTTCCCTCGGTGGAATAAAATGTTATTTGAATAGGTGCTCAGCCAGCTGCTGAGGGGATAGTTTTCTTTATGTCAACTATGCTTCAGTGGAAGGCCACACAGCCAAGGATATTTAGATAGCACAAATTGGTCTTGAAGGATTTCACAGAAAAAGGACACAAGGTTGGGTAGGTAGGAAAATTGGGATAGATCTGGGAGGCATTGAGCAAGTGAAGGTGACTGAAATCCGTTGTACAAAATTCTCAAAGATCTAATAAAAACATTTTAAAAGGTATTTGAATACACAAGTGACATAATCTAATTTACACATGAAAAGAAAATGCATTCAACACCTCTGTGAACGATGGAGTAACAAGGACTAGTTAAAAGCCATCACGCTGTTTCACTGTGGATATAATAGTCCTCCAAGGAATCTTGTGGGAGTAAAAGGAGGTGAATAGATATTTTGTATACATATTTATTACTGGTGATAGTTTACCATCCTGACATTAGATTGATAAAAGCTAAAGAGACACTGAAACTATTCGCCAAGGTCTCACAGGGGGAAAGTTCTGTTTGGTTTGATTTTGAAGCCTATAAGCCCAAGGAGGGCGTTATCCTGTGTTTGTCGTCTCACCCGCAACCACTGTAGACTCTTGCAGGGCTATGACTACCCTGAAGGGCTTTGGAGTGGCTGAGATGACAGTGGCTTGTTTCCAGACCCCAAGAGACCACTTCAGTTGGTTTCCCAGCTGCCTCAGTACACACAGAACCAGAGGCTCCAAGAACCCTCCTCCAATGTGTTCTAGCATTTCAGAAAATGAGCATTCACAGAGAGGAATTAATGGAGTCCTGCTCCTGCTCATGAAAGTGAAAGGATAATTGTTTCCCATGCACAGTGTTGCAGACAATTAGGCAGAGGATGAGAATAAGTAGATGTGTTTTGATGAGATATTCAATAATTTCAAGATTATTCAGGGAGTAATTTTTATTTGGGAAAGGAGGGGGGACATATAATTACTATATAGCACAAAGATTCTGATATAATTGAAGAGAGGAAAGACAAAGAACATGTCAGACACTGAAATGAGGAAAACAAAGCAGTACTTGATACCACTCTGGAAAAGCTACCACATAAAGCTAAATGCATCATTTCATTTAAATTGCTGCCATAGGTACATTAGTTTACTGAGGCTCAGAGATGGGAGCAATTAGCCTTCTATCACATAGCTGATAAGTGGGGGAATCCAAGACGGTAAGCCTATTGGTCTCCTGAGCTGAGCTTAAATACTATGTTCTCTCATCACTGATGGAAGGAAAGGAGCACAGATTTTAAATGAATTCTGTCAGTGATTCTTGTCTCTAATACTAAATGAGAAAGAAGCCAGTAAGGAGAGCGCAGAAGGGGGGAGATAAGCTACTTGAACAGCCTTTGGAATGCCCTCTGTGGAAGACAAGTGCTCTGGCTGAAGCACCAGAGGAGAGCTGCAAAGTGTGACAGTGAGTACAGCCAAGCTTTCACAGGCTGTATCTCTGGTGACAGAATGAGGTTTGCTGGGAGTTACTGCAGTGCCAGATAAATGGGAGTACATTCTGAATCATGTTGGAGAATAATAAGCATGATGAGATTTCTGTCCCCACTTTCCCCTTGTTCAGTTTGTCACATTGTTCAGGAAGTGAGCCTGGGATGGGAAGGAATTTAATCCTAGAGCTTAAAGCTATTACGATGTGTGCGATGCCAGCAGGTGGAACTTAACGGCTTGCCATTCGGTCAAGGGAGCATTTTTCTATGGAGACCGTATTGTCAGAGACAGAAGGGATTTGTAGGTGATAAGGCAACAAAGAGCTGCTGAGCAAGTCTGTGGAATGCCTCACATAGCTTATTAATAGCTACAATGACTATCACAATTATCAAGTGCTTACTATGCTGTGGACTTTAGGATCATATCCAATTTTCATAATACCTCATGTATTGTATCGCAGTGTCATAATAATCTTTGTAGTAAGAGAAACTTGAACAGGGCAAGCTAAAAGATTTGCCCAAGATGAACCATTTTCAGGTGCTAAAGTTGAGGTTTGGAACTAGGAGTTCCCACTCTGCACCCCAAGTGTTTAACCTTCTGTGTAACTGGAAGTCCTATGTAAGTTTTTTTATACTCTTCTTGGAATGTAGATTAGATTGTATGGTTCACATTAGGGCAGTGGTGGCATATGTCTTTAATCCAAGAACTCGGCAGGCAGAGGCAGTGGATCTTTGAGTTCTAGGCCAGCCTTGTTTACAGAGTGAGTTCCAGACAGCCAAGGCTACACAGAGAAACCCTGTTTCAAAACAAACAAACAAAAACGTATTTTAAGCAGTATTGAAAATTAGTTGACTTCAAAGAAACTTCACTGCAGAAAATTCTATACAAGTCTCACTGTCATATATAGTTTGTATCATTTAGTGACTTAGATGTGGCCTGAAAAAGCACTTGTTAAGAGTGTTGTCTGTGTAGATACCATAGAACTGAATACACCATAATAAGTTACATTTTGTTTGATAAGGGCACATAGGAATTAACATGCCTAAATGTGTTGAGTACATAAAATTTTCTTTGTTTTCTTCTTCTAAAAGCAAGGGCTAACTTTCCATCCTTAATTGAGTCTAGTGGATGTTGGCTTAGTTGTGAGTTGTCTGAACAGACCAAGAGTTTGAAGGAAGGCAGGTTGCTCAGTAACATAGTAATGGTGGGACTTAAAGAGGAGTCAGAGCCAAAGAATGAAAGATTCCCACTCAGCTAATTCAGAGGAGGTTGTCCCAGTTGGCTGGCAGTCTACAGGCCAAACACTGGTATCCAATGTGATGATGGTTATGGCAATAAGCCTCAGCAGACAAGATAGAGAGAGGCCGTCTGAACTGTGCAGTTCCTACTTCTCATAAGGGATTTCTGTTAGTTATTTTGGAGAGCTGACTGTTTAAAGGGTGTGGTGCCACAAGAGCAGCAAGGCAATGAACTAAAAGGGAAAGTTTGAGTGTGGAGAATTTCTCTGGAAGACAAAGTCTGAATCGTAAAAATGGATCAGAGCACTCATGACTCAATATGAGACAATCCAAAGATGTTCAAACCACATTTTCTTCACAACCATATAACAACTTCTTGTTTAGTGTTATTTATTTACACCCTTTCTGGAGACACACTCTTTCATTCTTAGCACAATGGAACTAGTCATAGAAGTGCACTGGGAAAAATACTAACAAACAACATAGAAATTCTCAATAGTCTGAAATGATGCTACTTCATTTGTGGTTTTATTTGTATTTATCAGGTTTATATCTTCTGGTCTTTCTATTCAAATCCAATCTCGCATCACTTCCTACTTCTGTTTATTTCTAGCTGAGGCAAGTATCGGAAACAGGAATGGAGAAATGGAGAGTGAAACAGTAATGATTCAACTATAACTAACACACTGTGGTTTGCACAATGTCAATGCTTGTTGAACGCCAGTAGGATCCGCATGCTCCACCAGTTTCACTGGCTTTAGTTCACTGACTAAATGTAAACTCTTCGTTTCCTTTCACTGTTCACCACTAACTCTTTATTACTCACGTCCAACATCAGACTTCAAGCAATTATATGTAGCTTACAGAAAGTTGGAAAAGTCTTTAAATCTACAGGGTTAAAGATTCCATTGAAAAGTCAATACAGAGGTCAGATGTTGAGATAACACTCTGACAGTGGGGATAGGCTGGTGAAAAGCCACATGGCATGGAAGTAGCAAGCACTGAAGGAAGGGACTCAGCCGTGAACTGAGTCAGAAGAGAGTGGAAGTATGTCACTTGGTGATATCGTTGGCAGGACTTAGTATGTCTGTGTGAAAGTGATGAGTTGTGTGCTGAGCTTCAGTTTCAAGTCTCTCTGCTTATAGAAATCTCTGTGACTCTGGTTCAGTCTTGTAGGTCCTAGCATGCCCACTTACACACACACACACACACACACACACACACACACACACACACACACACACACGCATGGTGCACCCCACACACTAGGGCTGTCCAAAGAGTGATTATTTACTTGGACCCAAACTGTTTCTTTATATAAACAAGTTGTTTTTTATTGTGTCATAAACCAAATTATCCCATTTTTATCCCTTATATACCAAAGTATTTCTGGTCCCATATTGCCTACTCCTTACCAATTTCCCCTCTTTCTCCCATGTGGCTCAACTTGCATTATTTTGTCCCGCGTTGTTTCAGATTTTTCAGGTGAAAAATCTCTTTCACCTGCCAGCAGTTCCTGGGGCTTCTTGTCTTGTTTTCTGTTTCTTGACCTCTTTGTCTTCTTGATTGACACTCTTTCTTCACTATTCCATCTTTGTAGGAATTCTGTTTACTGCCTGGGTAATGGAAGCAGATGTATTTATTTATACAGTTAAATACCTGTGCCTCTAGAAGTAAAAAGTTGATGTTAACCATATAGAAAAGGGCCATATAGTTTCCACTCTTTGAAATAACACTTTTACCACTGAACATCATAAAGTAAAATTATTTGGCTACTGTGTTAATTCCTATTTTACATCTACATTTCTTGGCATGTATATCAGAATATTGGCCTTTCGGTGAATTCCAGACAATCATTTGCCTATTAGCTTTGATTATGCAATTTTAAAGTTTAATTCCTGTGCTATTTTGTGTGGATGAGCCTCTACCTAGCCAAACATTCTAGGTCAGGAACACTGAAATTTTTCTACAGGAGACTGAGTCTCAATAGACTGTAGACTCTCCATTCTGCAGAACAGTGGCTGAAAGCAGACAGGAAATGCTGTGTTTCACACTTCAGTAGAGAAATTAGAAGACACAAATGGGCAATCTGTCATCCCTCTCCCAAGGGGGCAACTGTGGTACAGTTGGAAGAATAATACTAATTAACTAAACGTGAGGCTCAAGATGTGATGGTTGACTAGTTTAATTTTAGGAGAAACTGAGAAGTTTCCCCAATCTTTCTCAGGTAAACACAGAGAGAAACTAAGTGTCCCACTACAACCACTTTGCCAATGAAGCTCTCAGATGTGTCCGACCATCAGTGACACGGCATAGAGGAAAGGCCAAGAGAGACTCTGCCTGGGAATTCAATGTTTTGATTGTTCATACATTTCTTACTCTGAAAAACCTAAGAGCAGGATATGAAAATACCTATTAGGTATTTAAATTTGTTTTTTAAATTATTAATTAATTGATTTTTCCTTTTTTCTTTTAATTTTATTAATTTATTCGAATTACAACTCAACTGTTATCCCCATCACTTGTATCCTCCCAATCCTTCCTCCCTCCCGCTTTTATCCTATTCCCCTCCTCTAGGTCTATGATCGAGGGGGACCTCCTCCCTCACTATATGGTCATAAGCTATCAAGTTTCATCTTGGTAGCCTGCTTATTCTTTCTTTGAGTGTCACCAGGCCTCCCCACCAAGGGGAGGTAGTCAAATATGGGGCACCAGAGTTCATGTCAAAGGCAGTCCACGCTCTCCACATAACTGTGGAGAATGTCCTGTCCACTGGGTAGATCAGAGTAGGGGTTCGATGTTTACTATTGTATTGTCCTTGGTTAGTGCAATAGTTTGAGCAGACCCCATGGGCCCCAATCCACCCATCATGATATTTTCTTGTAGGTTTCTAGGACCCTTTGGGTCCTTCTATTTCCCCGTCTCCTATATTTCTCTTACCTAGAATCTCAGTAGGATGTCCTCACATCTATCCCAATCTCCTGGTAAGTGAAAACTTTCGTGGGATGTGCCTTTTGGGCTGGTGCCCAATTATAAGTGAGTATATACCATGTGAGTCTTTCTGCTTCTGGGTTAACTCACTCATTATTATCATTTCTAGTCCCATCTATTTGTCCAAAAATTTCAGGATTTCCCAGTTTTTAATAGCTGAGTAGTATTCCATAGTGTATATGTACCACAGTTTCTTTATCCGTTCTTCTACTGCTGGACACTTAGGCTGTTTCCATGTTCTGGCTATTATAAATAAGGCAGCTATGAACATGGTTGAGCAAATGTTCTTGTTGTGTGCTGGAACATCTTCTGGGTATATTCCAAGGAGAGGAATAGCTGGCTCTTGAGGAAGCCCTATTCCCAGTTTTCTGAGGAAGCACCAGATAGATTTCCAAAGCGGTTGTACAAGTTTGCATTCCCACCAGCAATGAAGGAGTGTTCCTCTCTCTCCACATCCTCGCCAGCATGTGGTGTCACTTGAATTTTTGATCTTAGCCATTCTAATGGGTGTAAGATGGAATCTCAGCGTCATTTTGATTTGCATTTCTCTGATGACTAAAGATGTTGAGCATTTCTTTAAGTGTCTCTCAGCTATTTGATAGTCCTCTGTTGAGAATTCTCTGTTTAGTTCTGAGCCCCATTTCTCAATTGGGTTATTTGGTTTGGTAGTGTTTAATTTTAATTAATTATTATAATTTATTCACATTACATCCCGGATTGTTACTCCCTCCCTCATTCTTCCACCCTATTCCTTTTCCATAGACCTCTGACAGGAGGTCCTCCTCCCCCACCATCTGACCACAGCCTATCAGGTCCCATCAGAGTAGGCTGCATCCCCCTTTCTCTGTGTGCTCACAAGGCTGCCCTGCCAAAAGGGAGTGATCAAATCGTGGGCACCAGAGTTCATGTCAGAGGCTCTCCCTCCAGAACCCCTCATGTGGCTGCATTGGCTACATCTGAACAGGGGGTCTAGGTTCTCTGCATGCTTTGTCCTTGGTTGGTGCATCAGTTTCTGCAGAGACCCCCTGGGTACAGATCCTCTGGCCTTGATGGTCTCCTTGTGGAGCTCCTGACCCCTCCAGTCTTTACATCCTCCCACTCTTCCATACAACTCTCAGCACTCCATCCAGAGCCCAGTTGCAAGTCTCAGCATCTGTCCTGATCCCTCACTGAGTAGAGTATTACAGAGGAAATCTATGTTGGGCTAGTATCTACTTATATGTAAATATATACCATGCGTGTCTTTCTGGGTCTGGGTTACCTCATTCAGGATGATATTTTCTAGTTCCATCCATTTGCCTTCAAATTTCAAGATTTCCTTGTTTTTAATAGCTGAGTAGTATTCCATTGTGTAAATATACCACAGTTTCTTTATCTATGCTTCAGTTGAGGGATATCTAGGTTCTTTTGAGATTCTGGCTATTTCGGATAGAGTAGTTATGAACATAGTTGAGCAGATGTCCTTGTTATATGGTGGAACATCATTCTGGTATATGCCCAGGAATGGTATAGCTGGA
Organism: Acomys russatus; assembly: GCF_903995435.1. NCBI lineage: Eukaryota > Metazoa > Chordata > Mammalia > Rodentia > Muridae > Acomys > Acomys russatus. The sequence continues at coordinate 10,484,988 of NC_067153.1, forward strand.
TCTTTAGGTGACGCTATTCCCAATTTGCTGAGAAAGCACCAATTGATTTCCAAAGTGGTTGTACAAGTTTGTCCTCCCACAAGCAATGAGGAAGTATTTCCCTTTCGGTGACAGCATGTGCCGTCACTTGAGTTTTTTATCTTAGCCATTATGATAGGTGTAAAATAGAATATTAGAGTCATTTTGATTTGCATTTCCCTGATGACTAGGGATGTTGAGTATTTCTTCAAGGATTTCTTGGCCATTCAATATTCCTCTGCTGAGAATTTTGTTTAGCTCTGTACCAATTTATAATTGGTTTGGTGGTGTTTAATATCTTGAGTTAAAAAAAATATTAACTGAGTTCTACAGAATGTTTTACAAAAATGTACTCTTGAGGAGGAAACAATAGAGCCTTTTCTGTTCTGCTCACCTGTCTGATTTAATGAGGAGTGTAAGCATTGTCCATTACTCCAGATTAGGGAGCACATAGGAACTAAAACAGGTGTATTTTCTCTTGAAACCATTGCCAGAGATGATGGTTTTTCCAACTCCAAATACATAAGATGAGACCTAGTTTCTTGGGATCTGTTCAAGGAGATAGTCGTGTTGTTAGTGCTGTTTTAAAAGACCCTCGAAGAGTACCCCATCCTCTCACCCAGTGTAACACCAGAGCAAATACTTCCGTTTTTGCAATAGGAAGCAGCTGGACATGGAGTCTCCTGGCACCTGAATCATGGATGGTTTCATCTTCAGCATTCAAAATGTATGTCTTGTGTTTATGTTGTCTGTAAGTTTTCCTGTCTGTGATGATTTGTTATAGAAGTTTAAGCAACTAAGCTGATCATCATTTGTTAATCTGATGATGTTCGTAGCCCACTCTTATTCTAAGATCATATGATTCAGTTATATATTTGTTTTCATCAATGTAAAAACAATCAGGACATTCACTCTCCTTCTAGCCTTTTGATTTCATCACTTATTGTTAGCTCAAATATTAGTAACAGAAAAATCCAATTTGAAATCCAGCATTGACTTTTAGGTTATTATATGACTGTGTTCAGTTCAAAATGCTATCCTACTGAAAACAACTCACTTATCTTAGGATTCAGTCCTTTTTCATCAATACTAGGTGCAGCTTTTTTGTGCTCTGATGCTATTTCTCCCGTACATTCAAGCAGCTGAACATAGTTTTCCTTCCTGATTTTCTGCATGGGAGTCAAATACCACTTATAAATCTGAACTTTTGTTTGAGGAATGAGATTTGAGCCTTGTTCCTTACTATACCATTCAACAAAGAAGTTTTGATAAAGGCGATTCTGTGCCAATCATTTTCATCTTGGAAATTTCTGAGTATCCAACTTGGGGACAGTTTACTCTTGTGGTGGCCACTCTTGGTGATCATCCTGACTACATCTGAAATTAACTAAAACCCAAAAATGGCTGGGCACACCTATCTGGGAGGGAGTTTTGCTTAAACATTTGATTAAGAATCCATTTGTAATCCAGACCTTTGAGGTGAAAAGATGGATCTTTAATCTAGATCTTTTAAGGTAGGAAGACCCACCTCTAATCTGGGCCACACCCTCAGCTGGTAGTCTATATAAAGGGAAAAGAAAAGGGAAATTGCTTTTTCTTCTTCTTCTTCTTCTTCTTCTTCTTCTTTTTTTTTTTTTTTTTTTTTTTTTTTTTTTTTTTTTTTTTTTTGCCTGCTTGCTTTCATCCTCACAAACAAGGCCATTTCTTTTTTTTTATGTTTTTTAAAAATTTTATTTATTTATTCATATTACATCTAGATTGTTAGCCCTTCCCCTGTTTCCTCCCATTCTTCCCTCCCTCCCACTTCGCCCCTTCTCCCCTTCCCTATGTCTGTGATTGAGGGAGACCTCCTCCCCCTATATATGCTCTTAGAATATCGAGTCCCTTCTTGGTAACTTGATATCCTTCCTCTGAGTGCCGCCAGGCCTCCCCATCCAGGGGACGTGGTCAGAAAAGGGGCACCAGAGTTCGTGTGAGTCAGATCTCACTCTCCACTCAACGGTGGAGAATATCATGTTCGTCGGCTAGGTACAAGGCCATTTCTTCACTGGCATGAGAACCTACTTCTTGGAGACTCCAGCATACACTGGCGAGCAGCTGAGACATCCAGCATTGTGTGCTGAACATCTACTGGATTATTGAACCCTTCGTTCACAGTCAGTCACCGCTGGATTGGAGTATCTGGACCAGAGCCTGTAAGTCATTCTAATAAACTCTCTTTCTATTTATGAAGAAAGATTGCTTCTATAAGTTCTACTCTTGTACAGATTCCTGACTAATAGAGATTTTGGTACCAGAAGCGATTCTAGAGCAAAGGAAGTATAAAGATGAATATTTTAAGGATCTGGAATAGGCTTTTCAGTTCCCCAACAGAGTCACCAAATCCACTCCACATACTGAAGCCTCTCCTGGGAGCTTGGAGAGTAATAAAATTCCATTGTGTGAACGATTTAACCAGTTTAGGGAGTCAAATGCATTTGGTTATTCTTACTCACCAATTGCGAGAGGCAACAGATTTGATGGCTATACTTAAAACTTTGTAGAATTTATGAAAATGAGAAATGCTCCTCATTGGTTGCTCCTAGCATCTCAAGTAAAATGACAAAGGAAAAAAATAAAATCTTTAATCAAAACTAAGAAACCTCTAGCACCTCAGACTACGGTGAAGGACAATTAAGTCCTTAATGAAATTGTCTGGCTCCAGGTGCACACAAACAGTCTAAAGTTTTCTAAGTGTGCTCGGAAAGAGTATCGTCTCTCTAATAACCACAGAGGTCAAGTTGCAGAAAATAAACACAAGTCTTCACTGTAATTCTGGCTGAATAACAGTGACATTAAGTCCCAACACTGGAGCATGTTGGTGGTTAAAGTAAGGACACTGATTGGTAAAGAGTTGGATCCTTTAAGGTGAGATGGAGATGTGTGGGAGGCCTCTGTTCAAGCTGAGAACTTTGAACCCTCTGATTCTGAGGGCTTCTCTCACCTGAAGAATTAATCTCTCCACCCTCAGCCAACGTACTCGTACTCCCACTCAGTACACTCAAGGCGTGTGATGTGAAATTCCCAAGGAGTCAACAAAAATATTAGGTTGGAAAAAACCTCCTAACTTTCATTCTTATCTCTTTGTGGGTCATTTTCCCTGCATGCCGTGAAGCCTGTATAAAATCATGACAGATGCTCTACTGAAAAGAAGTTGGAGAGGCCTGATATTCCTTGGCTTAGTGTTAATGAAGAGGTTTTAGGTCAGTACTATCATGTAACAAACAATTTTACCTATATTCCTCAATGAAGACTATATGCAGCATCAATAAAAATAGTTGGATTCAGCAAGTAGCCAGGAAGAGACTTGATACCCTATGAGAATATATAGGGGGACGTAATCCCCCTCAGGAACAGTCATAGGGGAGGGGAATAATGGGAAAATGGGGGGGGGGAGGAATGGGAGGATACAAGGGATGGGATAAACATTGAGATGTAACAAGAATAAATTAATAAAAAAAATAGTTGGATTCAATTTTAATAGTTGCTTCAAGGATGTAATTTTGTTACTACACCAATACAATGTACTCTATATTCTACCGACTTCAACAATATATTAATTATATTATATTTATTATATATTATATATATATGAGAGAGAGAGGGAGAGGGAGAGAGAGAGAGAGACATCAGCATGGTAGAACTGGAAATGATCCTGAAAAGCAAATTTATTGCGAGTGGCATGTGGAAGAAATGCTTCCTGCTAGCTATTACAACAGCAGCCGTTGTATTAATGGAAGCTGGGATGTCTTAATTTCATCTCTGTATTATCAAAGCCTTCAAGTGCTAATGAGGCTTCTAGTTAGGCCCAAGGGAATTTTTACTTACATTTCTAATTAAGAAAGACATATATTTAATATGAAATCACCAACACTTTGCTTCCTTCAATTTTTATTGGAGACATGTTGGATTCCACTAGAATCAGCAGTGTGTGTGTGTGTGTGTGTGTGTGTGTGTGTGTGTGTGTGTACACGTGTATGTAAGGGTACATGTATGTGTACATGGAGGCCAGCAGTCTTAGTTGTCATTCCTCTGGAGTTTTCTATTTTAATTATTTATTTTAACAATTTTTTTCTCAAATTAAACTAATTCCATTCTTCCTTCCTTTCTCTTTCTCCCTTCAAACCTCCACATGTACCCACTCTTGCTACATTTCAAATTCATGGCCTCTTTTTCTTTAATTGTTGTTCACATAACTGATGGGTCTAAAGCTCAATGACCATAGACCGAGGAGAAAGCAGGAGGATTGTATCCTGTGAGACTGTATCCTAAAAACATCTCCACCCATCATGGCTGCCACTTTATTTTTTGGAGAGAGGGTCTCTCACTGGCCCGGGTCTTTCTCATTAAGCTAGAATGCCTAACCAGTTTAGGAATCTGCCTGTTCTTACCTCTTCAGCACTGACATGTTAGATTGGTTAGATTGGTTATGTTGATTCCTGGGATCAAACTCAGCAAACACTTCATCAAATGATCCATAACCCTGCCCCAAATCCTCATTTCTACCTTAAATTTATTCTGAAGTCAGTATTGTACCTGGCCTGATCATAACTTCAACAGTGAAAATAAAATGAAGCTCTTTTCCATTTTACAAATGACTCTAGGAAGTTGTAAGATACACTCAAACACGGATCAGAATTCTGATAGCTTGTCCCTGTAAAATGCGTCAGCTTGGTACGATCTATTTAATTGCTCCATATGTAGTCATAAAAGAGTCCAAATACATAACAGGAAAAAAAGGAAAAGAGGAATAGAATATTTATGACCTTTTTTTCTAAGAAACTTCTCGGACAAAATTATAATTATTATCTTATCATTTTATAAGGGCTTTACTAGAAGTCAAAAGAAAGTGTAGCTGTGATACAATGACCGATGTAAAATTATGATCAGGTAATATAAATTGCCATCCAGGCCTTGTCTTTGGGCATCGTCTATTAAAAATTAAGATATGTACCCTTACAAACCTCCACATTTACAGGTATACATCATACAGACATGTCCAACCTCTACCCCATGAACCACCAGTATCCCAGGATTGCACTTAGCATGCTTAAAGCCTGTAATTTGATTTGAAATATATGTTTTGTTAATCCCACTGGGAAGAGTAAAATAACTGCCCCAATTTTGAGCCAAATTTGCAACAAGCTATATTTTACTGGGATGCACCCAAGAATTGGCCAGGCACTGCTTCCTTAAGTCAGCTTAAAAAGAGCATTCCCCAAGTCTATTTTTGGCCCCCTTTTAAGGAATAAAATCACAAGTACTTGGAAAGCAGGTTTACAGAAGAAAGACAATGGAGCAATAAGGAAATACAGAAAGTCTCAAATTAACACATGTGGTTGCCATGCGATTAGGGAGAGTAATTAGAGAATGGTGTGTTTCAGACCCAGGACAAACAGCTCCAGGTTCTCCCAGTGCTCCTTCGTCCTTAACTGCTGCAGGGCCTGGCTGGGGCACCACGCCCGCTACCCTGAACTCTGCAGTCAAGGGCTTTTCCTTCCTCTTCACCATAGAAGCTGGACATTTTGTTGTTCTTGCTTTTTTCTCTCTCTTTCTCTTTTCCCTCTTGCATGACAGCCAAGAGCTGCTCCCAATGAACATACATTTATATACATTAACTTACTTTGCATGAAAAACTTCTCATTTTTTTAATTATAGGAAAAGGGAGGAATGTAAGTATATTAGCAGCTTCACAAGCCTGCCTCCAGGTTGCTTAGCAACTTCTGACATCATCACCTGCCCACCACCAGGGGCCCAGTAAAAAAGGAAAAACCCACCATCCATCGCTGTCTTACTTTGTCTGTCTGTCTGTCTGTCTGTCTGTCTGTCTGTCTGTCTGTCTGTCTGTCTCTCTCTCTCTCTCTCTCTCTCTCTCTCTCTCTCTCTCTATCTCTATCTATCTATCTATCTCTCCCTCTCTCTGTCTTTCTATCTCTGTTCCCCTGGGGTTGCCCCTTCCTCTCCTACTTCTCTCTCTCCCATGTTTCTAAAATAAATCTCAGCATATTCATATCTGTTGTATGCCATCTCATTTTTAGTATTTAACAGAGAAAGAGTCAGGGTCATCTCAAAAACAAGTTAGGTCATGGGCTGGGGCACGTCAGACTCCAGGAAACAGACTGAAAAAGAGCAAGTCAGCTCTTACAGTAAATGGAAATGTATTTTTAGCAATACAGCATGATGGCTCCTGCATTCGATATGGAGTCAGGCAGGTTCCTCAGTCTGGCAATACTGGCCTTGGAGCTTTCCTGCTAGAAGGACCTCTGTAAGCCCATGCATGTTCACATGTCAGCTAGAAGGATTGAAGAAGGTCAGAGGAAAAAGCAAAGTCACTACAAAGTTCAAGATTACTGAGGAACCATAGTTACTGGAATGTGTTTACAGAAGGCTTTAGATCTTTTGTTTAATTTAGGCATATAGCAGTAATATGCCTGAATCAACAATAGGAAACATTGGGCTTGAAGCATTGATCCCTAGCTATAAATGTTTGCTGAGCAAGAATGACTTACTGAGTTTGAATTTGTGGGACACAGTGTTGATGTAGTCATTAAGGGAGGAGGTCAAACTTTGTGAATAGGCAGCATGTAAGGATGTGGCTTGTGTTTGTTTATCTTCTATTCAGCCGCAGGATCCTTTACATTCTCATTTCCTTCCTTCTCTGAGCCACTGGGCTCTCTATCTACTTCTGTCACTTGTTGCAGCAGTAATATTTTTAATGATCACATTCTCTTTGACAGGAATTTTATTCACATCCTAATTTGATCTTTTCCATAGTCCTGTGTGATTCACAGCACTTTGTGCATATTACTGATTGTGGGGGACTGAGATCTAGAAATTTTAATTAAAAATTTTCAAAGACCAAAGAGCCAGAAAATGTTACAGTTACAAGATCAAACTTGCATCTAACCACTGAGTGTGACCATGCAGGCATATTTGCTTCCCCATCTTTAAACATCTCCCAGAAGAAGGATGAACTGTACACATATGTCTGTATTGAAGAAGCCAATAAATTGATGAAGTCCACTGTGACTGTTAGGCTTTTCTGTAAAACTGTGTGAGCATAGGATACAGATGTGTGCTACTCCTCTAGATGGTGGCATGAACCTGGAGGAGTGGAGCTTAAAAATAAATGAGGCAGACAAATGTCTGTGCAATGGGCACCTTTATTCAGGACATCAAACAATTTATATTCTGAGGGTTAAGCAATGTCATGTGAGCAAAGTTCACTTGAGTTGTACTACAGTCACAAGGGCAAGGTCACACGTGTTCAAGCTGTATGAAGGGACGAGGGCATGGTCACATCGGTTCAAATTCTATGCAATCAGGAGGATAACTTGTGCTGGGAAGCATCATTCGGAGTAATAACGGGCAAGATGATGAGTGATCTAGATTATTGAAGATTGAAGAGTAGGAAGGAAAGAAATACATGGAGAGGAAAATATGTACACCAAATTGGATTTTGTGCTATATAGTTTTGAATTGGAGTTCTCAAGCTCTGAAATAAAACTCATGTTACACAGATCCCAGGTGTGCTGATAAGTCTATGGTTAGAGTTACTTTTTACCACTCTAGAATTTTCAGTGCAGTCACTAAAGCTACATCTCTACCTTTGGACATGATACTCAGTTTCTCAGTTATATTATTTCCAGTTAAATAACTGTTTTATGAGATAAGACACTGGTTCAATACACAATGGTTTACTGCTGCTACTTTTTTTTTTCACCATAGTGTATGCACCTTGTGCTAAGTAACATGCTGTCCAGTCAGAACTTGATTTAAAAAAAAAACATGGCCCCTGATGCTGGAGTCAGGGGTCCTACCAGGCTCATAGTCATGAATGATGTCTCTTGGACATGGCCTCTGAGACATTTGATTGGTGGTTTTGCTGTATGCTGCTGCATCAATGAATTTTCACAATCTCCCAGATTTGGCTTGTAGATTCTTGGGTATCTTGGCAGGGATGGGTGTGAGGTCTTAATAACACAGCTTATAACACATTTGAGCCACGGGTGTCAGATTCTTGTCCCTTTGTTCCCTATTTAAGTAAAGATGCTATCACATAGCTTCTGTGATACCCTAGATGGTCATGGCAGAGTTGAGATCCAGTTGTCTACTAAGGACACCAACACTGGTTGTTGACTCTCTTTCCTCTATTTCAATCTTTCACCCCACTTTACTGTTTCTTTTTTTTCTTCTTTTTGCCTCCTCAATAGATTGTCTGCTTAAGAGCCCTCTTCAATTTCTGTTCTTGAAGCTTTGTAGAATTGTGAAAAAAAAATCTCAGAATAACACTATCACATAGAAAGTGAAGATGAAAAATTAGTATGGAAAAGGGGTGTGAAAAAAATAAAACGTGTTTGCATCAAATTTCATTGATTTGCAATCTTAGAACGAAGCCACACTTCATTCTAAGATAGTCAAAGACAAAATTAACATTTTCTTATGGCTTTAGAATTGAGCCTCAAGTCAATCTATAGGACATAGTGTTCTAGTGGGCCTGACTTAAGAGTTTGTTTTTATTACGTGGAAACTAGAGAATGTAAAAATTGGTAGAGTAGATTTGCTGATGCAGATTTCTCTGATCTCCCAGTAAGGGTTAACAGAAAGGAGTTTCTTATTATCAGGACTCCAGTAACTCCAGGCTCTTTCAAGTGGCTGAAGTGACATTGTTTTCAGTAAAATCTGGCCTGATTTTGAGGATTTACCAGCTTCCTTACAGCTTCAGGTCATATAACATTTAGTACAAGTCACGCCATTTTGGTTAAGTCTAGTCTGCTGAAGGCCGTTGTGAAACTGTGGGCTTCCATATAGCTTGCTCAACATAGAATACATATCCATGTTCCTTTACAATGTCTAAAAGAGGGTTAGAAATGGCTAACACACTACAACCTGAGCAATAGGCCATCAAAGCATTAACACACCATCAAAGACAAACTGTTGCAAGTTAAAATCCATTTACATTTAGTTCTCAAGTTTAGAAATAAATTCTGAAACTTTTATGTCTGATTTTCTTAGCATTCAGTGCAAACATTTCCTAGTCTCTGTGTTCAGCAGTCAAAAGCAAGCTGCTTAATGAATAGAATCAACTGTTTTCTTATGCTGCCTTCATAAAGAAATTGTATAAAATTTTGTACACCTGGGACAATTAATAATGTAAAAATATAAATGTAAAAATTACACATGTATCTCATGGGGCTGAATCAGTGGTTAGTTTTCAATCACTGAAGAGATACATTGTCTAAATTACTAGAATTGTCAAAAGAAAAGTTTGGAGTGTTTAAATACTCAGAAACAGGGATGGGTAGGTGGTTCAGCAGGTCAAGTTGTTTGTTGCCAAGATTGGGAACCAGAGTTCAATGCCTTCAACCCACAGGATAAACACAAAGAGCCAACTCCTGTACATTGTCCTCTGACCTCTACATGCATGGTGGGACACATTACATAAATAAATAAAATGTAAAATAATTGTCCTCAAGTGTACTCAAATATCAAGTAATTGCAACAGAAAAATGGCCATTGCCTGAAATATATGTCAATCATAAACATTGAACCAAACTAAGGGAGTATCAAAATCATTGTGCTTCATATTGATCCCATTAATGATAGCCTTCGAAGAAAATGGAGTCCTGACGAATTATAAGTAAAACAGTAGTAAACTGTTGTGACTCACATAGGTAAATATGCCAGGCATCTTTTCTTAGACACAGAAGCATAAACAAAAGATTGCATGTGTGTCCGTTTCCTCCTGTAGATATGGCAGATATTGCTGTGGGCATTTATTCCCTGCAATCATAGAGACATTCTCTAAGCTGAAATGGTGCAACCAGGCAGATGCTTTGAATAGTATTGGTGATTATTTAATACTTTAGCCAACCAGATGATGAAACATAGCTTTCAACAATTATTCTGTTTGAGCATAATAAATAGTTAGCTCTTTTCACACATCTTAAATGTACCACAGATCTCAAAACTTTATTCAGGCTTTTCCTGCAGCACAAGATATAATCTGTTCACTATAATCAATGCTGAGAACAGATAATGTGTGAACATATGGTGGTATTTCCAACACGACTAAGATACCTAAGATTCACAAGGAGCCTAGTTTTCTCATCTGGTTTTAAAAGTGTTAGTATAGGCATGATGAAACAAGTTTGAACTAAAGAAACAGTCTTTACTCTCACAACAGATCAGAAAGTTAATATCCACAACAGTAGAAATGTCCATCAGTTAAAAAAAAAGTTTTCTCTTCTTTAAAACCAGGAGGCAGTGTGACCCATCTATAACCCCTGCTAAGGAATATTTACAAAGATTTCCTTTGCCGAAAACTTTTAAACCTCCTTAGCACCTCATCCACAGGTAAGTATGGCATTCAATCCTTGTGTTTGGAATCCCTAAGGGAGACTCTTCATCAACAATTTCAGCACAACTAACTAGAGGAAATCCTTTTCTATTTCAATTTAGTATTTTTTCATATGACAGTAGCAAGGTAGGACATCCTCCTGAAAGTTGAAATCTCATATTTCATATGTTTCACACCCATAATATTTAGAACACAATAACCTACTACTGCTCAAACAATAGCACAATAAAAGCAATACATTGTAATGCATGATATATAAAACCAAAGGTATAGGTAGATGATAGATAGATAGATAGATGATAGATAGATAGATAATAGATAAATGATAGATATAGACATTAAATGGAATCCTTACATCTTTAAATGCAAAGAATTTAATGACACTCACAAAGTGGGTAATTGATGGCAATGGTGTTAAATTAGAAATAAAAGTGTGAAACTCCTTGGCACTAAAGTGTTAAAAATTAAATGTTTATTTATTAAATTTTTAATATTGTGTGGTATTTTGTGTTCACAAATGTTCATTATCTACATATGCAGGGAAATGTAACTAACGAATAAAGGTAACTGCATTTTAGGTAAAGAAAAATTATTCTGTATAAAAGTAGTAAACAATTGATCATTATACTAAAAAATCTCATTTCATAAGTAGTATAAAAATATCATCATTATTTTAACAGCGCTCATCAAGTCATCTAGTGGTATATCACATTGTTTTAGAGTTACATTTTTTCCAGGCAGGAAGGATTTTCATGGGGATTGATTCTAGATAGTAATCTCTCTAGATTATTTTGTTGATAAAAAGAAAATAAATGCCACAGCATAAAGAGAGTCTTGATTATTTATTCCTTGAAAGCAAAAGGCATCCTTGTGTAGAAAAGTATGATTCCATGTGAATTATTTAGTTTCTACAGTCATATGCTGTTAGCACTATAGAAAACCTTAGGGATTTCTTAGTTCAAAGGATTTAAAAAGATTCCTTTGGAGTCCTGGAGTTCCTCAGATGTACCTGGCACTAGCCCATTCAGCTTCCAACCTCCCCTCCTTTTAGATCAGTCATATTTTTTTTAATGTAATGGTTGGTAAAGTTTCTTTGAAAAGACATCTTGTAGAAAATTTCCTTTTACCTTATTTTACCAGTAATAATGGCAGGATCTTCTTAGATAACAGGATTTCACTAAAAAGATGCTGTGTGGGTAGCAGAGGCAGGTGGCAATGCCCTTTGTGTTCCTGTCGTGCTTTTTCTTCACAGAATTTACTGAAATAGTTCACGTTCTAAAACGTCTACAGTTTCTTTACATCTTAAATCTGTGTGGAATAAAAGGAAAAGCACCACACCCCAAGCTTAGCTCTAGTTTTTATGTTTGAATAATAGTTGTTTGATGGGGCAGATGTGGTTGATTATTTGGGTAATTTAGTTGAGAAAGTTTGAAAACGTTGGCAAGAAAAAGAGGAATAAAGGAGGAAGAGAAGGAAGGAAGGAAGGGAGGGAGGGAGGGAGGGAGGGAGGAAGAGAATCAGTGATACAAGAAGGCAAAAGAGGAAGAGGAGGCAAGAGAGAAATTGAAGAAGACAAGGAGAGCTTTTAGAGTAACTGTTTGTTTTGATCAATATGGCTACTTCAGGACCTAAAACCACTCATTTCTTACATCTCAGGATGTAATGGATGCTGGCATCAAAGTTGCAATCCTCCTGCTTCAAGATCTTGAGGACTGGGGTTACAGGTGTACAAACTTAACTCCAAATCAATTTTTTTCTGCATTAAGACATATAAATATTAAGGTCACTTTTATTTTATCTAATAACACATACACATAAGTAGTTTTAAAAATGCTTTAAGATGGCTGTGATTCTCTTTTATTTTAAGTTCTATTTATCACCCTCTAAATGAATGGTGATATTAAGAGCAAACAGTAAATTATTCTAAAAGAAAAATATGAGAAAACATGTTAAATTGAAGGAAATATTTCAAGACTGTATATCAAGAGATATACCTAGTGAGGATATCGCTAAAGAAAGAGTGAAAACTTAACTTGAAATGAAATTAAGAATTTTGGAGACCACCGTTATGTATTTATTTGTGAGCAGGAGGTGTGCTACATTCTTTAAATCCAACAGCCCCATTTGTGTACAATTTCTTTCATATCAGTGTTGATTATTGCCTTTGTTTCTGATCTAAGGCTGCAAAATTCCTTAGTGCAAAGACTTAACCCTTTTCACATGTGTCTTTTATAGCTGCGAACTCAGGTGGGCACATAGTAGGTTCACCATTATATTTCCTTAGTGGGTGGAATATTAGTGAATGACTGTAAAGAGCCATCCACACGGAGTTCTGACACTTACACTTTCCGTTACCTACTTAACGGTCTGGGCTATTTAGACTATTCTTACTTCCAAATATATTACTGGGAAAGCACATACTTTTTTTCCCTCAAAGTTGTTTATACAATTTTAGTGACGAATATACACAACTGACAAATGAATTTCACATGTAATCTAATTCATCTGTATTTGTAAAGAGTAGTAGGCTGATAACCCAAGAAGAACACACTGGTGGTACCTCTTACACACTTCCACTTTCAATTACTAAACAGATATAAGCATGCAGTGCATACAAGCACACATTATGATAGCGCCTTTTCCTTTTTAAAAACCTGCCAAGAGACTAGCCACTTTAGGAGAGTTTGTATTGTGTACTAAATTCTATGAAGATTGGCACATAATGCTTGATCTTACAACATTATTATAAAATAGGTTCCACGAATATCCCCATTATTCAGTGAAGGAAATAGAGGTTAGCAAGTCGAGAAGGCACACACAGCTGCTAATTGCAAAGGCTTGCATTCAAACCGGTGCATTTCTGATACATTCCATTAGTGTAGATTTCCTCCATTTTACGTACTGTGTGGCATTATCAATAGACCTCACCCAGTACTTCAAAAACGAAAGGAAAATGCCTTATTTCAAGAGGCTTGGAAGGTCTTCTTGATCTCTGGTAACTGCTTGACATCCCTCACTTTCTAATACCACTGGAAAGAATATCCATGCTTATTTTAAAAGGCTCTAGTTGGCCGTTTAACCACTTACATCATAAATGAGTGTGGTCTGCAGTCCACACAGACAGCCTTCATCTTCATAGCAGACAGCTCGGTTTAATTTCTTCTGAAACTGAGTCCTCTCCTTGGTTAATTTACAAATTTGGTAAGAGATCAGTGAAGCAAATATAAAAACACAGGAACATATGCTGAGGGTGCTGAAAGAGCAGACATTACCAGCTTTCTCAGCGTGGGGGGTGCTCTGTCGCTTACTACTTGGGACATCTGTGCCTGTGCCAAGCTGCCTGAGAGAAAGGCTTTGAGCCAAACCATCACACAGACTTTTGTCCTCCACATGGAGCTGTGGCAATTCTGCTACTCAGAAGCACCTGCCTGCAAACAGGATTTGCTCTCTGATGCTGCAGCCTGTTGCAGGATTATGCACTGGCTCCACCTAATAACAGGCTTCCCCACAGCAGGGGCTCTACATGGCTCTTTTAATCTTCTAGCTCTCTGTGGGAAAGAAGAACTATGATTTTTATTCCCTTCATAAATTAAACTGAGCTACAGCTACTACCAGGTATCCATGAAGCAGAGTCCAGTGACTACAAGCGACAAGAAACACAGGCAGAAAAATCTCAGGGTCTTCAAATGTCTTGGAGGAGATTTCAAAAGCAATGACTCAGTGAGGCAGGAGCCTTAGCTTGATGGAGACTGCATGTGTCTCTCGCTGAATGTGAAGTCAGGAATTGCATGGAATAGATAGACAGCACTTGCTAACAGCCAACTGAATGTCAGTGCTTCTCTTGGCAGCTAAGCCGTTGGCCCCTTGCTCTTGCAAATCTGGGCAGTAGCTATCCTCTTGAAGTTTGAGACTGAACTTTTGTTTTAATGATCAGCTTCCTAAACCAGGCCCTTGCATCCACTTATATAAATATCACTAAACACAGGTAAAGGAAGCCGTTTTTTGCGTTACTAAACTCTAGCTCATCAGCAAAACTTACAGGTAACATAGTATTCAGATTACAGATGCCCTAGTGCTCACTGCTTCTGTGAAGAAGTAATGAAAAGCTTGGTACTGTCTTTGGGATTCACAAATTAGGAATGAGTGTGGCGTTCCAGCAGGACCATGGGGTATGCATTGCTTATCACTTTTCAAGTGCCTGTAACCCATGCGTATATTCCTACTGCAATCACTACTCTAATCCACACGGATGCAGTTTTTCCCAGTGTATGCTGCCTCTCTGGAGCATGAATACTCTGCAAACATTGCATCACGAAATGCTCCTGTGGATTGGTGGGAGAGAGATATGTGCTACTGGATGTTTCAAAGTTATTTAATTAAGGTCTACTGTTTTCTCATAGTATCGTGAGGGATACACACACACACACACATTAAAATGAACATTTGGGGAAAGAGGTATATGAAGAGAGAGATAGCCTGCCAACATCTAAATGTTTGCAATAGATGAAAGAGAGACAGATTTTTTTTTTCTGTTTTTTTCTATTACATTATCCCATGCATTGTTTGCCAGCCATTACAGCCAGGTTTAAAGCAAAATTAGCAAAGCTGTATCTATATTCAGACCCTTTTCCATAGTGCACACAATAAGTGCTCATTAGGTAAGTATCTATTGAACAAGTAAATGAAAGAGTGGGCAAAAAGTCTGCCTATGTCTCTGAGAATATTTACATGTGACTATTGCATTGGACTGTTTTTTTAAAAGTCATCAGAAATAGAACAGATTTTCTAAGCTACCATGGTATCTCTGCTTTCCTCTCTGTAACTTGTAAATAATAAAATCACATGTGTGTTTCAAAATGTCAGTCTCTGTTGCTGGCTGTGCCGTTGCCTTGGCAACAGAGACTATGACATTATAAACAGTGCTCTCTCCCATGGCTGCTATGTAAGAGTTATCCTGCGGGGCTCTACAATGAGGTATTATTATGGATGTCTATGAACCTTACTTTGAATCCTGATGTGAGAGTGCCTGTGAGGAGGACGGTTACCTGATGTTAATTCCCTTCATTATTCAGGCCTCATCTTCCAGCTGCTAAACAATTATTTTACTCCCCTCTCATTTGGCTCAATTATGCTCTCAGTAGATCTCTCGTTGTTTATGAAAATATCTTCAAGAGTCCTGATAATTTTACAAACCCAAAGAACTCATTAGACACCGGAGGGATATGCACTCATTCATTTTTATCATGGCTAAGTAGAAACAAAAAAGAAATGAAAATAATTGCTCATTATCTTAGTTTTATTAAAGAATGAACATTGTAGTCCCCCAGAAAGAGAACACTTTTAAAAGCAGAAACATTATTCGAATTGAAGAGCCCTATAAAATAGCAATTATAATCCCTTTACTCATTTTATTAAACTGTTGGAAGTTTCATCTGTTGGTAGACTTAATTCCACAGACACATAGCCTCCTCTCAAAAGGGCACTAAGACAATAAAAGTGAGTACACAACCCAGAATTCTCTCCCATAAGTAGAAACAACAACAACAAAGAAAAAAAAGAAAAGAAAAGAAAAAAAAAAAAAACAGGGCACAGTTGGTTCCATGCCACTCTCCAAAGTGTATGAGTTCACATTGACAGAAACCAGCCTTCACCAGTCTCCTCCAGTTTCCAGCCGGCCCCAGGCAGGACTCTGCCTCTCAGTATACAACCTCACTTACTCTCTCTTCTTGAGAGAAAGCCAAGATTATTTAAATCTCCTATTTGCATATGTACACATTACCCAATCACCATCCACCCATCCTCCCACAGGCTTGGACTTTCTATTATGCCCTCTTGTTTGAATTTTCAGACTGCTCAGTGAGACATGAGGCTACCTTCTTTTTTCTCTTTCAGATTATTCAACTGTTTGTCATACATAAGACAGATGGCACGGCTATAATACAAAGGGGGGGGGGTGGTATTTTTTCATTTAAAGTTACAATATACAGAGCAAGTCCAGACCAGATCTTACAATCTGAACACAAGGCATTTAACCTTTCCCATGCTGCTTATGTTTACAATGCACAGAAGTTCCCTAACTAAACTGTATAGTAAACCACAAAACACTGCACTATAACACATTATGTAGAAACACTGGGTTGTGTGGCTAAAAAACAAAAAAAAAAACAAAAAAAAAAAACGCTTTCTTGCTTTCTTTTTCTTTTTTTTTGGGGGGGGGGGCTTGCTAAAATGTAGCAAGCAGCGCAGAAAGAAAGAAAGAAAGAAAGAAAGAAAGAAAGAAAGAAAGAAAGAAAGAAAGAAAAAAGAATGACCTCGTGTGGTGTCTGGGTTCTACAGCAGAAGATGCTGATTCCCTTTGGACAGTGTTGTGCTCGAGGTGATGCCCTTTATTTACACAAACTCTCATCAACCACCAAGTTCTAAGCAATTCAATCCACAGGCTCAACAAATTCTTCCTCGACATCTTCCTCCTCTATAGGTAATCAAGGCAATCAGGCCTATCAGAACCACCCAGTGGCTGCTAATAACTTGAACTTTGGAGTCTACCTTAGTGTTACTCAGAGTTTCAAAGTAAACTGTTAAACGTGAGTTATCTGGGCCAGTGATCACTCTGAGCAGACTACTATCGTCTCCAAAGAAGACATGGTCATTTTTGCTCTTCTCGCTGCACTTCTCTGGGAGGTGTTAGCTCTAGGACTTAGCGCACCTCTCAAGGTGGGGACATGCATAGTTGTGTGCTTACCTAGCATGTGCAAAGTCTTAGTTTGGCATGTCTGAAAAACAGGACTTGGAGAAGCATGTTAGCCAAGGTCTACCTCTGCATGCCCTGTCCTTCTGGCCCCTAACTTGCCATTTATGAAATAAGTCAAGTTAGACATGAGCTTGTGTACGTGTGTGTGTGTGTGTGTGTGTGTGTGTGTGTGTGTATGTGTGTGTGTGTGTGTGTGTGTGTGTGTGTGTGTGTGTAAGAGGTTGGGCAGCTACTGTGCTTTCTAACTGATTTATTTTCAAGGAGCCTTGACAGAAGCTTAACCTGTCATCTCCTGCTAACTGTTGCTTGTATTTACACAACATTGTCTTAGATTGTGGAGCCCCTGAGGTAAGTGGTAGAATTAGAACATGTAACCAACTCCAAACCCTTCAAGTTTTATATCCTGTTTCCTTGTATATCCACCCACTGCAATCTGGCATCGCCACCCACAAAGTACCCTAGCCGTGCTGGCAAAATTCACCAGCGTATTTCTCATTTTCAAATCCCGTGGCATCTGTCAATCTTATAATGTTTTTCTACATCTTGAAAATCTTGATTTAAAAAAAAAAAAAGTGGTTTTAAAACTCTTATGGTCTCAAAAAAATAGATTTTTGATATTTTATTCTTTCTCATTCTAACACTCAATAATTTTCTCTTTGACATTCCTTACAAGTATTGATTTCTTTAAAAAAAAAAAAAAACTAAGCACCTTGTTAAGTTTGCTGTTATTTTCTTCTCTAGCCCTTTACCTTAGTTGCTTCATTAAATCTCTGTAATGTTGGTGCTCTCTTATGTTCTCATTTTGAGCTTATTCTAAGTCTACTACTATTTCCAAGTCTTCATGCCCTGACAATGGTTCTCACTTATGGCTCCCAATCCACTTACAAGGGTGCCCTAAAACCACAGAAAGCATAGATGTTTACACTATGATTCATAAAAGTAGCAAAAATATAGTTATAAAGTTGTAATGAAATGTTTTTATGGCTGGGGGGCCTGGGCCCTCCTGACTGGCCACAAGTTCTTACAGTGATGAGTAGCAGGGCAGGTACTTTAGATGCCTACATCTACTTTGCCTATGTTCAGTTCATCACCATGTCCTACTTAGTCTCCTTCCCAAACTCTCCCTCCCTGATTCACTCTTTCCATCACAGGACCTTCCCTGTAACTGGCTCCCCTTTTCTGAGGAGAAGAGGAAGTGGGTAAGGAGAAAAAGCTGGGAGGGGGCCATGATCGTAATGTAAAGTAAATATATAAAATAAAAAATTAATTAATTAATAAAAAGAAGAACTTGTCCATGGACGGGACATTATCCACAGTTGAATGGAGAGTGGGGTCTGACTTTTACATGAACTCTGGTGCCCCATATTTGACCACATCCCCTAGATGGGGGGGTCCTGGTGGCACTCAGAGGAAGGATAGCAGGCTACCAAGAAGAGACTTGATACCCAATGAGCATATACAGGGGGAGGAGGTCCCCCTCAGTCACAGTCATAGGGGAGAGGAGTAAGGGGAAAATGGGAGGGAGGGAGGGAGGGAGGGAGGAATGGGAGGATACAAGGGATGGGATAACAATTGAGATGTAATATGAATAAATTAATAAAATATATCTTTTAAAAAAGAAGAACTTGTAAGGTTTATCTTGTGACATGTCCTGATAACAAAGGTCACACACCAGAGGAGTTAGCTAGGGAAATGTATGGCCCACAATCCAGCAAATTCTTTGTTTTCCTTGATCTTCTATTTGCAATGTTTTAAGCCACAATGATAATGGGAGGTATCTTCCTCATATTTTATCTTTGTGTTCTTTTAACTGATGAATTTTAAACTGAATGAAACTTATAAAACATATCAACCAAATTGGTGACTTTCCCTTTTTTCTTTTTCTTTTTTTAATTAAACATTTTTTAAAGTTTAAAATATACATTTGTATTATTACATATATATACATATATACAGTAAATTACCTACAGCAAGAAGAGCCATGACACAATCAGGAATTATATAAATGTTACATTCTTAGTGTTTTGGCTCTTTGCATTTGACAGCCTTGAAGAAAACATCTTTCCTATCTTGGCATGTCTAAAATTCTGAATGTAAATCAATATATATCATATCTCATCATTATCAAGTTAAAACATCTATCTAGACCTAAAACATCTTAACCCCTAAACAACTAAGCTTCATTGTAAAACTAAACTACCTGGTCTTCAATCCCATCAGAGACTTCAGAAGGAATAAAATTGATTTGATTTCACAGAAGGGAGATATTTTATTTTTACCTTCTCATGAATTATTTTCAAGTAGTCACAATTTTTGTTTCATTTTATTTTGATTAAGAATTAGCATAAACCTACCTTTCTGAGCAAGGACATTTGTACTTGTTTTGAGTGCAAAATATAAAAACAGAAGAATTGTTGAGAATAAACAGTTTGGAGGACCTGGCTGGTAATCTTATGTAAAATGGAATAATGTGAAGAATTTTAATAATATAAAATAATGTTGGATGATAAGATTTTATGATAATGGCTGACATACAAATTGCCAAATCAATATATATGCATTTGTAATGAGAATTATTGCCATCAACTTGTCAAGAATGTCAAATGTACAGCGTTAATATTTAAAAACATTACAGATATCAGGATAACTGTGGGGACAAATTTACCTATCACAGTGGAGAAACACCAATCTTAACACTGCAAGTACACAAACAGCTTTGTGTTCTTTTGTTAATATCTAAAGACAACACAAGGAAATTAGTGATTTGTCACTTGAAGTTCCTGACCATAGGTATCTAAACTTATGCAGAGATATGTAAATGACATTGTTCCTGCTCATATAGAAACCGAAGAAAGGGGGGATTAGGCCATTTTTATTTAACTTATTTATTTATTTATTTATTTATTTTATTTTACTTACCATGTAGCCCAAGCTTGCCTCAAATGCACAATCTTCCTGCATCTGCCTCCCAGGTGCACAGCCATGCATGCTTAACTAAATTTAGGTGACCTTGTGCCTCTCAGAGCTGAGGCATCATGAAGGATATAAAATGGCTTCCCTGTGGGGACACAGACAAGGAAACACAGCTCTGAGGTGAGCCAAGCCTTCTGTTTCCCTGCTGTGAGAAGAAGCCTATAGCTCCACAGTTTTATTTGCCATGTGTGGAAATATTCAACATATATTTTAACATGTAACAGTACAGAAAGAATTTAGTGTTGGAAATAACTGTGATTCATCTCACATCATCTGTTTCCTGTTTCTAACTAGACTGCAACCTGTTTTAGTTAGAGGCAGACTTGCGGACCGACTACTGAGAGACTTGAATATTGTCTGACCATAACTTGTCAGACGCTTAAAGTCATATATGCTTCTATATGCCTAACCAGTCAAACTATTAGAGGGCCCATTTTTCTCTTCATTTAGAAAGCAATTTATTTTAGGAGCAACAATAGCACCTGTTTGCTTTCGTTTCTTCATGTAGGAAAAGACACTTTACTCTGTCTTCTTGTATGTTAGGAATATAATTTTAACTTCAGTCTCATAAAAATACTCCATAAAACAAAGAAAATTAATTTGTATATTTCATAATACCGTGGTTATATGATTTACAAGCACAAACATCATGTAGCATACTTGAGCAAACTAAGATAACTATTAAAGTGGATGTAAACATGGTTTTGTTTTGATCCCAAGTGTGGGATGTGAAACAGACTTGTGTGAGGGTGTGCAATGTTTACCCGCTGGTTATAAACTTATGAGAGGACAGACACGTGGTGCTTGTCTCCTAGAAGAGAAACTGACTCTTGAGGGGACATGGTCTTTTGCCAGATGATAAACATCCTGGTACAAACTCTGAGAGGATGGATACATATATAGGGCAATTTCACCTAATGATGATATTTGTCCTTTTTAGGCTTTGCAATTTCACAAACATACTTTATTTTGGGTTCTTTAATGCTTACACCTCCCTTCCAACCCACCTACCCTAGAGAGGAAAGAAAAGAGGTTAACGGGAACAGGAGTAGACCTTTTTAGACTCAATTCCTTGTAGTGATTCTACTCTTTATCTTCAGGATTCCAGCAGACCTGTTAAACAGCAAACAAGCAATTCAGCAAAGGTGACTGCAACTGCAGCAGCCAGAATCTGGAGCAGCAGCCAGAAACTCTAACCTCAAAGCATTCTCTGGAGCATTTCTTTCTAGAACTGTCTCTAAATGGAGCAACGAACAGCCAAAAGATAGGAAGTGATGCCAAAACCAAAAAGCCTATGTGTGTGTGTGTGTGTGTGTGTGTGTGTGTATATTGTATATATATATATATATATGTTTGTATATATAAATATCTGTGTGTGTGTGTGTATATATATATATATACACACACACACACACACAAAATAACACCTTGTTAAGGTCTCACCATAAGCTTCTAATATCAGTGTGTGGTTTTTAATCATCTGTCTATCCTTATCCATAAGAGAACTTTCTTTAGTCCAAAGGTGAGCTATATCACCAATTTTCAGAGAGGTTCAATCAGTGATGGGCAATTGGTCAAATACTCTGAGCTCAATACAGTGATATTTCTAGAGTAATCACTTTTAAACTGAACCCTCACAGTGTGGAGGGAAGGGATCCTTTTAAACTAATATTGTAGGAGACAAAAAGGTAGACAAAACAAATCAGTGCTTTGTCAAGTAGTGAGTGAATGTAACAAAAGACAGCAGATGAACAGGATCGAGAGCGTAAAATACATTCAATGTGGTTAGAATTGATTTATCTTTAGAGCAGCAGTAGCAGCAGCAGCAAATAGATGTATCACTTTACTCTGTTCTAGCACTTAGCCCAAAAAACCCTGGATAATCAATTCATGTGCACAAGTGGAAATAGTTCACTATTCTATCATGAAAATCTGTGGTTACAATCAACAGTGTGAATGTCCTACTAGCTGTCTAAGGTTGATTAAGGTAATTAAAAGTACAAATTAAGTCTCTCTCTCTCTCTCTCTCTCTCTCTCTCTCTCTCTCTCTCTCTCTCTCTCTCTCTCTCTCTCTGTGTGTGTGTGTGTGTGTGTGTGTGTGTGTGTGTGTTTGTGTGTGCACATGAATACAACCCAGCCCTAGGCTCTTATGTGACACATTTGGCTCTAGTATGTACTTCATGTTTTTGACTGTTCTTTTCTATTGCCCTTTTAATGTAACACTAAGATGAAGGTCTCCAAACTTGGTGTCACAGAGAGCAATATTTATGAGAAAAAATATGAATAAGAATGCTCAATATTTAAACAAAATTAGCAAACTGTACTAAGCAACAAGTATCCCTCTAACTTGTTAGGATACAGTTCAGTGATAGAACGTCTGTCTAATGAGATGTGTAAGAGCCTAGGCTTGCTCCCTAGCAACCCTGCCCACAAAATGAAGATGCTACTAACTCTTCTGTATACATTAAAATGCCATTTCACACTGAAGGTATTCACAACTGACATATTGCATCCTTATTCTTTGAAGATACTACCAAATCCTCATGCTTCCATAAAAATATACTATGAAACTTGATTGACAATCTCTGACATCATAATTGCTGCAATCCAAAAGTCCTTTACTCAGGTTATTTCCTCTATCTTGGCTCTTGAAGTTCTTCCATTCAAGGAAGCTGGGGCCCGGGAACAACCAAACTGAGCTGCCTATCCTCAGCTCTTTCAGGTCTATAATATAAAGGATCCCCCAGATCTATCTATTGAGTGGTACTTAGGAGGATATCTTCCATGAGTGAAACCAAGAGATACGATCTCCAAACAAGGAAACTTAGAGTGAGAATGACATTCCAACAGAGGCAGTCCTCTTAAGTGAAGATTCTCGCAGTTAGTCTGTGTCTACATACTCTATGATACCACACATTCATGCCCACCAGCTCTTTTCTTTCAGCTCTTCTGTGAAGAAAATGTCTGGTGACCACAGCCTCTGTTGTGATGACAAACAGACTCATTTGTGAATACTGTGAGCTCCATGGTATGATTTCCATGTATGTACAGAGACCCCTTAGTGCCCTTCTCTTTAATAACTTTGTATTTCTAAAACAAAATTTAAAACTACAGCATAAAATGGAATTATACAAATGAATATGATTTAAATAAAACAGCCAAGAATTTCTTGAAAGCACAAGACATGATGTAATGCTGTGCATACAATCATGCCCAGTGGCATGCAACGTTCAAGCTTCTAGATGATTGACAGGAAAAATAATTATTGTGACTCACCTGTATAAAATGTACATGCAAACAAGGGGTTGGCCACCTAGGACTTCATTTTTAATAAAGACTCTTAAAAAATAAAAGACCATGGCAAGTGAACAACAAACTCATTCTTTATTTAGCTAGGTAGGTCACAAGAAATGTTTTCATGAAGTAATTGGTTTTCTTAGAAAGCATACAACATGGGGCTGTGGTGGTTCACTCCTTTAATCGAGAGGCAGAGGCAGGCATATCTCTGTATTCAAGGCCAGGCTGGTTGGTCTACAGAATGAGTTCCAGGACAACTAGGGCTATACAGAGAAACCCTGTCTTAAAAAAAAGAAACCAACAAACAAACAAAGAAAACATAAAACATATAATGGTTTTCTGGCTGTGGAGCAGGCTAAAAGAGAAGTCTACTTACTTTAGAGTCAAATAGACTTCAGTTTGTATGTGACCTCAATCTTCTAGTTAATTACCTTAGGAAAATCAATTAATGTTTCTCAGCTTTACTTTTTTCATCTAAAATATGAGGACAGTAATGTCTAAAATTGTTTCAATGTGAATATTACCTAGTAGTGCTCCCAGCTTATCATAAACATTCTATAAATTAGATCTCTTCTAGGATAAAATAAAATCAAAACAAAGAAGTAAAAGCAGAACAGTAGTAATAAGAATTAGCAATCTTGTGAAGACAGCTCTTACTACACATTAAAAGTTTTAAATAACTTGATTGTATGGCATATTATATGTCATTGGCAATCAGTGGACACTTTTGCCTCAAAGCATTGACCCCTCATTCAGGCACCATGGGATAACCAAAAGTAACATGGATGTCTAGAAGCCTTGAATTTGATTCATGTCTGTCTCTTTTGCTTTGTATTCAACCACTCCTTTACTCTCCAAAGGCCTGATAATAACTCAAGGACTTCCAGTGTAAAACAGGTGATACCCAACCTCTTTCATCCCCTTTCAAGGTGAAGGCATAAAGGGAAAAGTTTAGGCATTCTCCTAAAGTTCAGATTCCAAGGACAGTGAAGTCTTACAGGAAAGACAGCTCCTCAGATGAAGAGAGTTGCTTACCTAAAGCTACACTGGGTAATTGGAGTTACCAATTTATAGGAAATGCACTATCATAAGCAGGCACAGTGGACTTCATAGTGGACAGTGATCAAGAAGACAGTAGCTTTGCCAGGGCTGTGAGTTAGGCATATTTCTTGACTTTTTTCTCAGTTCTTCCATTCTTTAAACCTAAAGCTCACATTAGTGTATACAAGGTAGACTTGGGTTTCCTAGATCAAGTTATTGGTTTCTCTTTCAATGTGTACATTAAATACATTTTCTCTTTCACCTATACTCCTCCTTAATTGGCTTATTGGGAGAGATGGATGAAGTTCTGTTGAAGTTCCCAGACTTTTGGGCCTTTACCTTAAAACTCAGTTACAATATCATAACTCATGTATGACAAGCACAGTTTTTATATTGTTTAAAATGGACTACCTACCTCACTGTGAAATTCAACATTGATAGGAGGGAAAACTTATCACCCTAGCTAGTAAAAAGGAAAGAATTAAGCCTGGCTTTGGGCAGGAGTCTAGTAAACACTAGAGTCACCATCTTCAACATAGCATTTTTTTTTTATTTTAGGTTTTATTAGTTAAAAACAGACCTCATAATTTGGGGTCAAATAACACTGATACAGCAAAATCAAAAATTATGATCAAAATGGTAGAGTTGAATGCCTTGTACTTTTTAAAAAACAGTCAATATCAATTGTTCTTGGAAACATATCAGGTACAGAAGAGGCCTTATGCCAGTTTCAGCCTAGACTGCCCTTCCATGTGGTCCACAGTTCACTATTCTGACAATCTCAAGACTGAATATCTTAAAATCTAATAGTAGAGACCAACAGGCTAAAGGAAAGATGGAGTCAGACTGCTTAAAAATACATGTACCTTTCTGAGAATTTTGAAAGGAAATTGAAATGTTGTCAAGAGGTATCTTGTGTCTCAGCTTTTGTTAGACAACAAACAGAAAGTTTAACATTATAATAAGTTCTAGAGTATTCTAGATCATTGAGTGGAAAAATAGAAACACACTATTAGCACTGGAAAAAGAGAGATAATGCAGATTAAAATGAATCATATGTAGAAGAGAGTGAAGGCTTTGGAGGCCACAGCTGGATAAAAAGTCTTCATGACGTCAGCCTGAAATCCAGTTGTGGGCAGGAAGTCAGAGCTCAGAAGTCTAAGAAGCCACTGACTGCTTCCAGTCACCACGACCCAGAACAGGGAATCCAAGTAAACGCATAGGAATACGCTGCTTCTTCGACTCTGCCTTGCAAGCTCATGGCGCCCTATTTCCAACCTCTAATCCAGAGCAACACAAGGGAGGGGAGTTGGAGAAACTTTGGGAAGCTGCCATGATGTTAATAAATCCATCAACGTGGTTACACTGAGTGGTGAGGTGTTCTGGCTCCCCTTGGAGGGCAGTGATTGTGTCAAAGTCTTCAGAGATGTCTGGCCCTTAGTGCTGCTTTTAGCATTTGTTCAGAAAGAGCTCAGTTGGTAATGGTGGATGCAAAGTGACTGAATCAATAAAAGAAATGGTGCACTTATGAATTACCTTTGTGCAAGAGACAATAAATGATTTATAGGTATTATTTCATTTACCTTCACAACATAGTTTTTAAAAAACAGGGAACAGGCAACTTCATTTTAAAGGTGAAATAAAAGTCTCCTGAATAATGCAACAGGACAAACTTAAGTATAGGTTTATATATAATGCAACTTCAACTATCAGGCACCGTATCCCATGGAGGCCACAGACATTTTGACTTTGCTTGTAGTAAATCATGTGAAGTTTTGATAATATTTCAAGTATAATTGACATATGTTTATGTCAGTTAGGTATGATTTTTTTTGGCATGACTGGGTAAAATAAAAAGTCTGAACAATTTCTCTGGGGAAATTTATATTTGCGTTATGGATTGTGACATTTTTACTTAGATATTTTCATGACCATTTGGATGATGCAAAAAGTAGTTAGAGGAAAGGAGCTGATTCTATGGCAACAATCAAAGTAGAACAGATTAAAATTCCAAATATTCAAAGGTTCTGTAACACACAAAATTATCAGTATTTCTAATTTGTACCATCTTTGTCAATATTTTTCTTCGAATATAATTGTTTTCTTGGAACTAAGAGCATGTGATTACTTCAAAACAAAAGAAATTACAAATACATAAATAAACAAGCATTGCTCACTTTCTAAGGAAAAAAAGCAACATATTTATCTAAGGTCCTCACTTATCCCGGATACTAAGAGCAGTCTACATTTTCATCTCCAGCTACTCACAGGTGTTAGGACACAGCCACATTATCAAAGGCCATCAGCGGCACGTACTTGACTTCAGTTTCTTACATAATGGTTTAGTACATTCAGCACTCAGTGACTTTGGCAGGCACAGCCACGCTTTAAAGTAGTAATAACCATCGCTCAGGAACTCCTAGTACATCCTGTGCTGTGGGTCCCAAATTCTAAATGAAATATAAAGTCTTCGTTGGGTACATGTCCCTTCTTGACAGAGAGATCTTGGCAGACTGAAGCGTATGCTCTAAGTGCAAGCATCAACATGAGCAAAATCTTGTCAAAAGAAAAGAAAAGAAAGAAACTATAAAGCTTCAAGCCTTCCATTTAGAGAATTTAAGCAGGAAGTACATGCCTAATTTAGCCATTCTCTGTGGAGCTGAGCAATTGTACTTCCGATTTTCCTGTTTAGTAGTCAAGCCATAAAAATGTAACAAAAATAAAATAAAGTAAAACTAGCTCATAAGATGACGGGCTCCTGAGAATGAAAGCACAAGCTATTTAAATATGATAACACAGGAAAAATAGGTTAACTTTATTTATTTTAAAACATCGTGGAGAAAATACAAATTAAAACAAAATTTTTCAAATTAGAGAGAGAGAAAAAAACTAGTTTACCTAAAGATTTTCCTAGGAGACAAGTGTCCGTGGTAATTTGCATTATGCCCATTGATGCCATATTTGCCAGTCATATAGGATCTCATTTTTCATTGTGTGTCTATAGCCTTGTAATATTTTGGTTTTCTGGTGTGCTCATTTCATCTACCATTTGATAGTCTTGGTTCGTATGCAGCATTTACTCTACCCTGAAGCATCTGTGGTTTGTCAAACCAGATTGGTTACTTTACCTACTATAGTTAAGAGGCAGTTTCCAGATCCACTGCTCAGGTGTAGGCCATATCAGTCAGAAGAACAGATCACACCAGCCAGAAGAACAGGTAGGCAAACTCAGGAAGAGACTACCTGATGTGCCACAGGCCACACCAACCCTCAGAACTCCAGATACGCAGCCCATCTATGGACCTCTCCACTCTCTCAGTGTACCCCCTGACCCTGTACTCGATACCCCTTTCTCATCATGCCCCATGACTCAACTTGGGCAGAGGTACCCTGCTGACCATGCTAGCCACCAGAATGCCAGCTCCCAACTCAGATATAGACTTCATGCTGGAGCACGGATCATGCTGCCTTCCAGAATTTCAGGCTACAAAGACCAAATGACAGAGAGTAAACAGAAACCAATGAACAAAATACCCATCCAACAAAGACAAACTCTGAAATTAGCACCTAGCTGGACCATCACTCCCAACCCAGAGCCTAGACAAAAGCATAAGACACAACCAATAACAGCCAGGGAATCAAAGTGGATTCCCCACTTGAATCCAGCTATCCTAATGCAGCAAGCCCTGAAATTCCAACACAGCTGAAGCACAAGAAAAAAGACTATAAACAAACTTTATAAAGATGATACAGGTCCTTAAAGAGGAAATGAATAAATCCCTTAAAGGAAGCCCACAAAGCAAATAAAACTTTAAAGAAAAAAAAACACACAGTTGAAGGAAACAAATAAAACTGTTAAACACATGAACAGGGAAAGAGAAGCAATAAAGAAAACATAAGCTGAGTAAATTCTGGAATTGGGAAATATAGGTAAGTGTACAGGAACTACAGATGTAAGCATCGACAGAATATAAGAGATGGAAGAGAGAATCTCAGGTGTTGGAGATGTGATAGAAGAAATAGATACATTGGTCAAAGAAAATGTTAAATGAAAAAAAAAATTGAAGTGAAGCATCTAGAAGATCTGGGGCACTATGAAAAGACTGTGGTGATTTGAATAGGAACAGACTCATGTGTTGAGTGCTTGGTCATCAGGTTGAAGGAGGTGTGTCACTGGGGGTGGGTTTTGAGGTGTCAGTGTGTCTCAGTTCATTTTCTGCTGCCGTGGATCCAGCTCTCAGCTCCTTCTCCAGAACCACGTCTGTCACATACTGCCGTGTTTCCCACCATGATGATACTAGACTAAACTTCTGAAGCTGCTAACTTAACCCCAGTTAAATATTTTCCTTTAATAATATTTGCAGTGGTCATGGTGTCTTTTCACAACAACACAATCCAACTAAGACAAAGACAAAACCTAAGAATAACAGGAATAGAAGAATCCTAAATCAAAGACCTAGAAAATATATTTAACGAAATCATAGAAGAAAGTTTTCTTAACCTAAGGAACTACATGCCTGTAAAGATGAAGGAAGCTTACAGAGCGCCAAATGGATTGGACCAGAAAAAAGTATCCATGGGTCTCTCAGGGTCCTCATGGCCCCCAGGTCCTGACAGCTACCACCGTCTTGAGCCTATTTCAAGATATCAACTTTTTATGATGTGGCTCAGGGAAAGTCTACTTCTTGTTTCGGCTGTTTTCACACTTTACATAAAGGTTGGAGAAAGAGCTCAGCTGTTAAAGGGACTCACTTACCCTCTGAAGGGCACTTGTTCACTGCCCAATGCCTATGTAATTACTTTTTGATGTGACTGGCAAGTATCCATATGATCTTAGGAAAATGTGAAATAAAGATGTGGGCGAGGACCTTAAAGCCACACCATGGATACTTTTTGACTTATCTGCGGCATTTAAAATATTTGAGAACATGTTACGTTAGAGAATCTGAGATGCATTTAAGAGAAGCTGATCATTATTAGTCCCATGACTTACCTTAAAATAGGTAAAAAAAAAAAAAACTAATTCCGGGTTTTAAAAATTATCTACCAAATAATGTGAATAGTGTGTAACTCTATGGTACTAGAACAAAGTCCTCTCAACGTCATGACCAAACATTCTCACACTTGGACAATGGGTATTAAATACTGTACCAGAACTGATCTATGACTTTAAGTTTCAACACTCAAATATTTCCAACAGGTCTTACTCCCGAGTCATGAAGAAGTGGTAGAGTTCCTTGTCCTCTCTTTTCTGCCTTGTCTTTCAAAGCTACAGACTTTTATGGAACTTCTTCCTTTTTTTGAGACAGGGTATCAAGTAGATCAGGCTGATGATGAAATCACATTATATAGCTGAGGATGATCTTGTACTTCTGATTTTTCTGTCTTGATTTCCTACATTCTGGGACTACATGTGTGTACCACCACACCCAGTAAATGTGGTGCTTGAAAACCGAACCTCTGACACCTGAGCTCCATCTATGTTCCTGCATCATTAAGAAGTGATGAAAATATTGCATTTGGGGGCTTCTATAGTATATTTAAATGAGACATATAGAAGGTATACAATTAAACTAGGTGTCCTGCGTTAAGCATTTGACTCCCTAGAGGTTTTTATGGGAAGTAATCTGCCACTAGGTCTGATGGTACAGACCTCTCTTCCAGCTTTTCTGGAGGTTGACACAGGTGAATCACAAGGGAAAACGTGTATGGGTCACAGAGTGAGTTCAAGGCTAGCTTTGGCGACCTAGTGAGACCTTGACTCAAAACTTAAACAGCAACAAAGAGGGCCTAGGATGGGAGGTATTACAGTGGGAAAGCACTTATAGACATTCACGAGGCCTGAAGTGTGACTGCCCACGTCATGGTAGAACTGTAAAGTCGAAATGCAATTGGATGCTTGCAGGAAAGTACTTTCCAGAATGGGGAAGAAATATAGTGAAAGAAATGTACAGTGATTTATGACTTCTGGATAAATTTTTCCTCCTTGTATACCTTCCAAATCATCCATGTCCTTAAAATATTTCAATTTCAGAACCCACCTGAACACCCCAGGTAAATCTATTCTAAAGTAACAAAAGCCTTTCAAGTTGCATTCTCCACAACACAACCAGACCCTGCTTTCAGACAATGGTTATTCCTCAATTAATCCTATATACCCAATCCAAACTCTCGTACTTCTCTCAAAATCACTCAAACAGACTTCATATAAACATTCCTGCCAACCAATAGCTAAGTTTTCCCTGTTTATTGCCTATTCATGAGGGCAGGACCTCTCCCTCTTTCCCTGAGAACCCTCCCCTTTTCCCTGGTCTTGGGACTCCTCAAGTACCAGGGCCGTGAACCTAAAAGTTTCAAATTCACATCCGATGATTTTTTTTTCTAAACCCTTTAACTTTAGCTTTATCCCTGGTCTATCTGTCCCCACAGATTTCAAATCAACTACAGCCTGCTCCAGCAACTCCAGGACCAGCCCCAGGTGTTTTCTCAGAATTTACATCCTGGTCCAGACTCACCAATATCGAACCTGGATTTTGACTGACGCAGCTTGATTTTCCTGGCTGTGAACAGCAACTCAGTTTCCTTGGTTTCCCTAACAACGCCCCAATGTCAGCAGGAAGCAGCCAGAGAGAACAGTGCCTAGCAACCAATAATAAAACAAAAAGCTGGGAATGAAGGAGCTTCAGTCAGCATGCTGACCATGGCTCCGGCAGACTTTGCCCTCCTCCCACATGCCCTCTACCTTGCTTAAAACAAAAAACAAACAAACAAACAAACAAAAAAACCAAAAAAAACACTTTACATTACATTCCTGAAATTTTCCAACAAGGTATTTAACATAGAAAGTGGCTGCTAGAGTAAATCTGAACAAAGATCATATCAATCCTCCTTTTATGGAGAACTTATCAATAACATATCAATAAAGAATAAATACCTAACGGGATTGACATCCAGGGCATCATTGTATGACTCAAAGTCCACTGTGGGCTCTCTGATTTTTGTGTCATTCTTAGAAAGGGAATATATCTTCTAGGTCGTGGTGTTAATACCATTTGATCTCCTGAGTTCCATGGAGAGTGTTGTTTTGTTTTGTTTTGTTTTCAATCAGAAAATTCTGATTTTTCTTACCCTGAGCAGAATGTTCATGGTGTTCTGCTTTATTCGTCTATACTTCTTACTGAAGCACGAAGTACATTTTCTGACATGTTTGTTGTTTCTGAGTAAACTTGCTTTATATGTGATGAAACATCCTAAATTTAAATTGACTCTAGTTTTACTTAAAAGCCAAAACAATCTGACACATTCTTACCTCAAGAAAATATTAGAGGAATTTAACTTACTGCTAGTGCTTGGCACTCAAAATCTTTGAGAGTCAAGTGCAAGTCATTGATTTTATGACTCATTTGTTGCAACTTGGGAAAAAAAAGACATCTAGCAGTTCTGCATCAGTGCTTTCAAGTCAAAATGATTTAGAAATATTGAAACATTTTCTAAAGTATGGGGGAAACCACACCTAAAGAATATTCTGGGCACCAATTATGTTGGCCCTTTGCTCCTGAAGTCTATTTGTTCCTGAGTCAATCATACTGTGAGGTATCCTGATGCTCTTGTGGTGGAGGCAAGAGAAAGTGCCTTGGTTTTTGGTTCCTTCTTCTTTTTTAAAAAAATATAATTTATTCTAATTTTATGTTCATTGGTGCTTTGCCTGCTGGAGTTACAGACAGGTGTGAGCTGTTATGTCAGTGCTGGGAACTGAACCTGGGCCCTCTGGAAGAGCATCCAGTGCTCTTAACCCTCTCTCCAGAAACTTCAGTTCCTTCTTAAAACCCCCTTGCTACAAGTCTTGACCTGAATTTTGTGATCTGGAGATATTTCAGCACCCAGAGTTTGAAAGTCTGCTTTAACCTCTCTTTATATTACTTAAAGGTCCCTTGTAGAAATTTTCTTCACTAATATCCCTTCCTTAGAAATGCTTTTCTGCCTAGATCCTGGAGGACCTGTCATTTCACAAGAAACATTTCTGCACAGATTCCCTTCTTTTATGATGGTTCCTCATTATTTTCTCAACAAAGACATCAAAGTTCACTTTAAATAGGGCATGTGTAGCCAAGATATGAGACACACATCATTATTGAGAACAAGAGCTAAGCATTATCACCCAAAGAAGCTATTATTTCACCTTCATTTTCCTTTCTATTAACTTTAAAAAGAAAACAATGTCACTGCACTAGATCATGCCACCAAGCTGTGATCTAGGCAACTTACCTCTCTTAGTGTCCAAACACAAGAAGATAATTAAGATCATACATTAGTGTTTAAACAAATTTCCTAAAGTCTGTGTAGCAAGATGGCTTTCATTTCATTCACCAAGCATAGTCATGCCTTGAAAACAAGAAGAGAATTTGGGACCTCTTATTTTAGAATGAGACAATATAAATGAATGTTTCACTTGAGGGCTTTATGGACTTTATGACAAGTGGGATTATAGATGAACAGCAAAAAAAGTCAGCCAACCAAGTGGCCACATGTCCACTAATCTCCACATTTTTCTGTCTGATGCAAGAGCTGCTGCTATGTGTCTCCTTAAAGGGTTTGGATAGCAGACAGGTTGGCTATATGCTATGTGGAGGGACATAAGGATATCTCCACTATATCAGTTCTGCACAGAGGTCTCACTGAGGAAAAACCATTGTGAGCATGTGCCTGTATGCATTGCATCTTAATGTTCTCTATAAGAGATGACAGCAAATTGATATAATCATATGAAAAAAAATCTAAATTATGATCAAAAGAGAAGAGCTGCCCTTTGAAACACTGTAGTATGCACGTTTTTTAAAAATTCACTCTCTAAAAGTGAAACAGAAGCTTCCAGTTTCACAGTGAACCCGATGGCTAATCGGAAAAAAACAGATTCTTAATGAAAGTACAAAAAATTTATTAACATTTATTGTTATTATCAATTCTTAATGAATGCTTGTTTTATGCTCATTCTACTGTGCATCATTTTTGTATATATTATTGTATTGAAGCTATAAAAGGAGAAGAACAGGTAGGCTGTCCCTGGACCTTCCCTACTCTCTGTTACACCAGACACGGTTCTCAAGATGCCTCTGTGGCTACAACAGAATATCAGGACACCGGGTGCAGTTTCCCCTCCCTGCTGTGCATGCTTCCTGTGGGTGCCACAGGCCATCCCTCTCCCCAACCCTGCTGTTCTTCCTTTCCAGCCTCATAGCTGTAATCCAGGCCCCAATTCTAGCAGACAACCCTGCTCAACTACATCAGCCATGACTGTCAGAAGACCAGCCTCCATCACCAGAAAGTATTCTCCCATGAGCACACAAGCCTAGCAGACAAGTAAAACAGCCAACACCCAGCCAAAACTTTCTCTGAAAACCTAGAGAGAAAATAAAAACCAAGGAAGAGAACTCCATCCAACCAAGACAAACCAAGATATTAGCACCTCTACCTATAACAACCCCAAACTCAGATGCCTAGATGCCAGCATAAAAACTCAATCAATATCATCCAGGGCAATATGTCTCCACCAGAGCCCACCTATCTTACCGCATCAGGTCCTAAATATTCCAACATAGAAAGAAATGAATAGATCCCCCAAATAAAGCCAGGAAAATACAAGCAAACAATATCCTTTTAAAAAGTCAAGAAAGAGAAAACAGTTGAAGGAAACAAACTGTTCAAGAACTGAAGAAGGAAATAGAAGCAATAAAGAAAACACAAACTGATGAAATTCTGGAGATGAAAAATTTAGGAATCTGAACAGGAACTAAAGAGGCAAGCCTCATCAATAGAATACAGGAGATGGAAAAAAAGAATCTGTAATGGCATGGCCTGGTGCTTTGTATATGACTGTTAAGTATTTTGTTCCCTGAGGTCTGCTTGCTGCCTTTTATGAGCAGACATTCATGCACCCTAAAGTGCCATTTGTAGTTCTTGCCTCCAAAGTATCCCTGATTGGATGGATAAATGCTGACACACCTGTGCATGGCAGAATGGGAAGTGGAGGGAAGCTTCTGGGTTTGAGGACAGGAGGATCACAGGAAGGAGAGAAGAGGGAGAGGAGAAAGCAGGAAGCAGAGCCACCATGGGTTAGTGTGAAGAGAAACAAGTGGCCAGATCATCATGGATGTGGAGAAAGCAGCCCAGATGAGAAACATGCAAATATGTTTATGGATTGTGGGTGGGAAGTAGCCCAAACAGGAATGATTGTAGCAATTGGCATAGGATGTGAGACTGAGAGATAGAGGGCAGTTTTGGATGTTAGTATCTGCCCTGACCCAGGTGAAATAAGGCTTCTTTAAATGCAACAGGTGTCTGTGTCTTTTAGTGACTGGTAGTGGGTTAATAATAACCACCATAATAATTATAATAATAATTATAATAATAAACATTATTAGGCATTTATATTTCCTACAAGAAGAATCTTGGGCATCCAAGATATGTTAGAAGAAGTAGATATAATGATCAAAGAAAATGTTACATTTAAAATCTTCCTGACATACAACATTCAGGACATCTGGGACATGACTAAAAAGACCAAACCTAAGAATAATAGGAATAAAAGAAGAAGAAGCATCCCAGCTCAAAGTCTAAGAAAATATTTTCAACAAAATCACTGAAGAAAACTTTCCTAACCTAAATAAGATGTCTATAAAAGTATAAGAAGTTTACAGAACACCTGATAGGTAGGATCAGAAAAAAAAGTTCTCTCAACATATAATAATCAAAACACTAAACATACAAAACAAATGCTGGACATGGTGATGCAAGCCTTTAATCCCAGTACTCAGGAGGCAGAGACAAGTGGATTGCTGTGAGTTGGAGGCTAGCCTGGTCTACAAAGCAAGTCCAGGACAGCCAAGGTTAACACAGAGAGACCCTGTCTTGAAAAACCAACACACACACACACACACACACACACACACACACACACAAAGAAAAAAAGAAAAGAAAAAGAAAAGAAAAGAAAAGAAAAAGAAAAAAAAACACACAAAACAAATAAATAATATTAAAAGCTTCAAAAGAAAAAAGCAAGTAACATAGAGAATTGCATAGTAGAATTTCACCTGATTTCTCAAAGGAGACTCTAAAATCCAGAAGGTCCTAGACAGATGTGCTGCAAACTGTAAAAGATCACAGATGCCAGCCTAAACTACTACGCCCAGAAAAACTTTTAATCACCATAAGTGGAAAAAATATTAGCCTATGATAAAGTCAAATTTAAACAATATCTATCTACAAATCCAAACCTACAGATGGTACTAGAAGGAAAAAATTCAAACCAAGGAGGTTAGCTACACACAAGAAAACCCAGAAAATAATCTCATATCAGCAAACAAAAGAATGGACACAGACACACACACACACACACACACACACACACACAACCACTATCAACAGCAACAACAAAATAAGAGTAACCATCATTGGTCATTGATACCTCTCAAAATCAATGGTCTCAATTTTCCAATAAGAGAACAAAGATTAACAAAATGGATATGAAAACAGGACCCATACAAGAAAAACAAACAAACAAACAAACAAAAAACCCAAAGCATCAACAATAAATATTACCTCAGAGTAAAGGGCTGGAAGAAGATATTCCAAGAAAATTGACCTAAGAAGTGAGCTGGTGTACTCATTTTAACATCTAATATAACCTCAAACCGAAATGACTCAAAAAAAAAAAAAATAGAGAAGGAAAGTATATATCTGTGGGGAGCCAAGACCATAGTAGGCAAGCATCTCGGACCTTGGCATAATACATCGAGTGGACCTGGGGCAGGCTGTCTTGTGACCTCTTTCCCTCCTTGCCTCAGGGTACATTCTAGAAGGCTGCCTTGTAACCTCTTCCCCTCCCTCAAGGTACTCTCCAGCTGTTCTCAGTATTCCCGGAATTACAGAGGCCTTCAGAGGATGAATAAATCAAAGTCTATAGATAACACCTGTGGTTCCAGATACCTAACAATTCCACCCAGCCCCAGAAACACAGGGGCCCTTGCCCTGCCAAACTTCCTACCCGACCCACCTACCCAGATCACCCCACTCAGCCTCCTGCTTCAATGGTATATAGTTGCCTGTGAGAAAATAAAATTTTGTCAGCTTGATCAGACTCCTTGACTTGCTGTCCGTTCTTTGTGTCTCTTGTTCCCCATTCTCTCCCTAGGGGTCTGAGCATCCCAGTTGATTGTCCAGTGGGTCCGGACATATATTCATCAAAGGAAACATCCACCAGGATGCACATTTTAATTCTTAACATCTATACCCAAACATCCAAGTTTGTAAAAAAAAAAAAAAAACAAAACAAAAATACATTACTATAGCTTAAATCACATATTGGCCCTTATACACTCACTGAGAGTGGGAGACTTCAATACTCCACTCTCACCAATATGCAGTCATCCAGACAAAAACTAGATAGAGAACTGCTAGAGCTAATCGACTTTAAGAACCAAATGAACCTACCAGATATTTACAGAACATTCCTTTTAAATGCAAAAGAATATACCTTCTTCTCAGAACTTCTCAGAACTTTTTCCAAAATTAAGCATATTCTCAGAAACAAAGAATGTATCAAAAGATTAAAAAAAGAAAAAAAGAGCTGAAACAATCCCCTGATTTCTATCAGAATATCATGGACTAGAGCTAGACGTTACAAAACAGAATCAACAGAACACTTCCAATGTTATGGAAGCTGAACAACTCTCTACTAACTGAAAAATGGGTCAAAGCAGAAATAAAGAAAGAAATTAAAGACTTTACATAACTCAATTTTTCAAAAGCTCAGTACATTCAAACATATGAGGTACAATGAAAGTAGTGCTAAGAAGAAAGGTTACAGCAATAAGTGTCAACATAAAAAGAGAGATCTCATAATAGCAATTTAACAGCACCCTTGTAAACTCTAGAACAAAAAGAAGTAAACACATGAACACACCCAAGAGGAGTAAACAAGAGGGACTAATCAAACTCTGGGCTGAAATCAATAAAATAGAACCAAAAAGAACAATACAAGATACAACACAACAACAATACAAATAAGGTAGACAAACCTTTATCTAATCTAATTAAAAAGCAGAGAATATTCAAATTAACAAAATCAGAAAGGAACAGGAATATATAACAACAGACACTGAGGAAATCCAAAGAATAGCTAGGTCATACTTTGAAATCTGTAATATACAAAGTTGGAAAATCTAAAATAAATGAATAATTTTCTCAATAGGTGTTATTTACCAAAGTTAAATCATGATCAGAAAAACAACTCAAATAGACCTAAACTCCAAATGAAATAGAAACAGTCAATTTAGTCTCCCAACTAAAAGAATCCCAGAGCCAAATAATTTTAGCATAGAATTCTACCAGTCATTTAAAGAAGATTTACTATCAATATTCCACCAAATTATCCCACAAAAATAGAAACAGAAGAAACAAATTTATGTTGAGGCTATAGTCACCCTGATACCCAAACCACACAAAGATTCAACAAAGACAATTACACACCAATTTCTCTCATGCACATTGATGCAAAAATACTCAATAAAATATTTGAAAACCAAATCCAGGAACACATAAAAAAAGATCAGTCACCATGATCAAGTAAGCTTCATTCCTGAGATGTAGGAATGCTTCAACATACAAAAATTACACAGCATGTCTATAGCTTACATTAAATTAAATGGAGAACAACTCAAAGGATTTCTACTAAAATCAGGAGCAAGTCTAGTTTATCCACACTCTTTATATCTATTCAATATGGCAATTGAAGTTTTAGATATCTAGAGCAATAAGACAAGTGAAAGAAATCAAGGGTATTCAAATTGGAAAGGAAGAAGTCAAGGTATCATTATTTGAATATGGTATGATAGTATGCATGACCCTAAAATTCTACTAGAAAACTCCTACAGCTGATAAACACTTTCAGCAAAGTGGCTGGATAGATTAGCTAAAAAAAAAAAAAAAAAAAAAAAATCAGTAGCTCTCCTATGTACAAATGACAAACAGACTGAGAAAGAAATCAAAGAAACAACACCCTTTACAATAGCCACAGATAATATGAAATGTCTTGGAGTAAGTAAGTTTAACCAAGCAAGTAAAAGACTTGTATTATAAAAACATTGTCTTTGAAGAAAGAAATTGAAGAAGATATCAGAAGATGAAACAAATCTCCCAAGCTCATGGATGGGTAGGATTAACCGTAAAAATTAACATCTTACCAAAAGCCATCTATATCGATTCAATGTAATCTTAATCAAAATTCCAACATAACTCTTTACAGATCTTGAAAGGAAAATTCTCAACTTCATATGGAAAAAAACAATGATAGCTCAAGCAATCTTAAACTATAAAAATAATTTCAGGAGGCATGACCATCCCTGATTTCAAGTAATTTGCAGAGCTATAATGATAAAATATCCATGGCGTTGGCATAAAAATGGAGATGTTGATCAATGGAATCTAATTGAAGACCTAGATATAAATCCATACACATATGAACACCTGATTTTTTTTAAAAAACAAGCCAGAAATACACGCTGCAAAAAGAAAGCATCCTCAATAAATGGTGCTAGTCAAACTGGGTAGCTGCATGTAGAATAATGTAAGTAGATCCATGTTTATCACCCTGCCCAAAACTCAAATCTAAGTAGATGAAAGATCTCAACATAAAACCTGGCACACTAAACCTGCTAAAAGAGAAAGTGGTGAAAGCCTTGAATGCATTGGTACAAAGAGAAGACTTTCTGAAAATACCTCCATTAACATAGCCACTAAAATCAACAATTAATAAATGAGACCTCATGAAACTGGAGAGCTTCTATAAGGCAAAGGACACTGTAAATTGGACACAAGGGCAGCCTATAGAATGGGAAAATATTTTTACCAATTCAACATTTGACAGAAGGCTAATATCCAAAATATGTAAAGAACTAAGAAACTAGATATTTAAAAAAAAAAACAAAAACAAATAATCCAAGTAAAAACAGGGTACTGTTATAAACAACGAATTGTCAATAGAGGAATCTCAAATGCCTGAGAAACAAAGAAATATTCAACATCCTTAGTCATCAGGAAGATGAAAATGAAAATGATTTTGAGACACTATCTTACACCTGTCAGAATGGCTAAGATCAAAAATACAAGTGGCATCTCATGGTGGCAAAGATATGGAACAAGAGGAACTCTACTCCATTGCTGGTAGGAGTGAAAACTTGTACAGCCACCATGGAAATCAATATGGTATCTCCTGAGAAAACTGGGACTTGCTCTGCTCAAGACCTAGCTGTACTGCTCTTGTGCATATATCCAAAGGCCACTCCATCCTACCACAAGAACACTTGCTCAACTATATTCATAGTTGCTTTTTCCATAATAACCAGAAGCTGGAAACAACCTAGATATCCCTCAACTGAAGAATGGATAATGAAAATATGGTACATATACATAACAGAGTATTCTTAAACTCTTTTTAAAAATATGAAATTTGAGAGAAAAAAAATGGATAGAAGTTAAAAAAAAAATTATCCTGAGTGAGGTAACCAAGACCTAGAAAGACAAATAGTATTACTCACTAGAAGTGGATAGTAGGTATTAAGTAATGATTATCAAGTTACAATCCTCAGATCAAAGCAGGTTAGGTAAAGAGTATGGGGGAAATATAGGTCTCATGGGAATGGGAAATAGAATAAATTCTGCAGGTGGACTGGTGGTGGGTGGGTGGGAACAGGAATGGGAGGGATCAGGTTGGGGTAGAAATATGGGGGAAAGTGTGTGTGTGTGTGTGTGTGTAAACTTAGTGTAGTGGAAACTTACTGGAATCTATGATGGTTATCCTAGAGAGGACTCCTAGGAAGAGAGGATTTGGAGGGTGAACTGGCCTATTTTTATAGCCAAGAATGGCTTTAGTGGTGAGACTGGGTTATATTTGGCTGAGTTGTTGGCTGAGGAGGTCCCATGGAAAGCCCTAAACAACCCATGTTGATGCTAGGACAGAGGGTTCCTCTCTGAAAATTGGCATCAGAGTTGGGGGGGGGGCATTGCTGAGGACAAAGACACAATTCATTAAATGTAGATAGGTTGAGCTAGTGTGGGCTTAAGAGCCTTCACCCCTACATTCTAATCTCTGACACGAGAAGGTCCTCTGAAGGCTATAGAAAGAGAAACATGGACACCAAACCAGTCATTAAACTCTTCACCTATAACCTTTTCTGCCTGCAAGATGTGCTGATGCAGTGGAGGCATAGACTATGTAAGAGTGAACAACCAATGTTTGGTTTGGTTTAACTTGAGCCTGATGCTGTAAGATGGAGCCCATACCCTACACTCCCTGAATGGGGAGGAAATGGAGACTGGATTGCTCAGAGGCCTAGGGTAGAATGGGATGTGGGGGTAGAGGGAAGGTGGGGGTAGCTAGGAATGGAGGAAGGGGAAAGTGTGGTTGGGATGTATTTTATGAGAGAACAATCTATTTTTTGTTTTAAAAAGTAAACTACCCATCCTATTTCCATTTAGAAATCTTATTCTTAAAGTGGATATAAAATCTGCTTCATTGTATCATAATTTTGTTTATAATTTTACTTTCTCTTTTATAAAAGAAATCTTGTAATGCTGCAAATATTCCCCCTTTCTCTCTCTTTTAAAAAAACACTTCCTGTTCTCTTTGGTTGTACTTTATTTTAAAACTTACATTTTTATTCATTTCATGCTATTTGTATTTGCTCATATCTTTCCCGATTTATTTATCTTTGCTTTGTGCATGCAGCCCTTCCGAAGTGAATTATTTTTCCTGCTACATTTTCTTTAGTGATTCATTCAGTAAATATGCATGAATAGTAAAATCTCTCAATCATACTGTATTTGAAAACAGCTTTTGTTTACACTCAATCTTGAATAATAGGTTTAAAGCACATAAACTGCTCTATGAAGTGTTTGCTTCTGAATTTTAAAGTAGCCCATTTTTGCTATAAGAAATAATTTAAAAGTGAATTGCCTTTAGTCTCTAATACACATTAGTAATAAATAGAAGGCATATATTAATGCCTTATTGCTTAATTCAAGATAAGTATAAAGCCTAGAGAGGATCTCACATTCAGTTGTGTAATACATAAATTACCAAGTAAAAATAAAAATACAGTGACCATGCCTTGCTGTATTATATTCTTGTAGTCATAGGTCAACAGATCCCTACATTCATAGATAAATAAAATGTTATACTATGATATATTATAAGCAAGACCATAATCTATGGCTAGATTTTCCAAGGGTTACTCGTATACCTGTCCTCTTTTCTCACTTAAACACATATCCTGACAAAACATAAGCATTAAGCTTAAATAATTGCATAATGTGTACTACTCAAGATTCCCCAAGGAACAAAGTGACAACTTTACAGTTTGCATCCAGCTGTAGTGGACAGATTTGCTGTGAAAACACTGCCAGCATCTCTCCCACACCCCCAGGTGAAGTCCATGTCCATTGCTTCATTCGAGCATTTGTCTAAATTCACAGCACTGGCGCACATGTCTTAACACAGTTAGTTATATTTAGCTGCCAATGCTCATTCCACACATTTCTGCCCTGAGGCTTCCTGCGTCTCCCATTGGTGTTTGAACATTAGTTTCTTCATTATGTCATCTCCATCAACAATTATTTTCCATGTGAACTGTGTTCACGGGTCCTTCCTTTGCCAAGGAGTGAAACGAATCTGCCTTTGTAACTACGGTTTCTGGCCTAATGCAAAAAATCATTGATATCCAGAATTTTCCTGATTTCACCTCCAACCCTAGTCTCTGGTATTTTAAAGTAATTTTTTTATGTATTTCCATCTGGGTGCCATTTAATCTCCAAAGTCTAATACTCTGTAAATTGAATTTGTCACCTTTTCTCCAAACTACCGTGCCTTCTTTCTGTTAAATCAACGTCGTAACTTCTGACAAATTTGCCCAATATGGCTTTAGTTCCCGTCTCAATTGACATTTTTCTCGTCTTAGATTCTTTCACTTATCAAGACTAGTGATGAGATTTTTTTAAAAAAATCATTTCCAACAACTATCCCTTTCCTTCTGCTTTAACAACTAAATTTAAAGTAGCATGTTTCTGTTCCCGGTGTATTGATACAGTTACTCGGTGACTTCAAA
This sequence comes from Acomys russatus, assembly GCF_903995435.1. Taxonomy (NCBI): domain Eukaryota; kingdom Metazoa; phylum Chordata; class Mammalia; order Rodentia; family Muridae; genus Acomys; species Acomys russatus. The sequence continues at coordinate 10,527,622 of NC_067153.1, forward strand.
ATTCACAGAATGTTTACTAATGGGAAGACCACGTGTCTGTTTTTGGATGGTAGGTTAGACAGTACCTATCTTAGAGTTTCTATTGTTGTGATTTAAAAAAAAAAAAAACAGTTACCAAAAGCATCTTGTGGAGAAAGGGGTTTCTTTCACCATGGATTGTCATAAAATAGCCCGTCGCTAAGAACAGTAGGGGTAGGAGCTCAAGGTAGCAGCCTGGAGACAGCAGCGGAAGCAGCCTTCACGGAGGGGCTGATTTCTGGCTTGCTCAGCCTGCTTTCTTATACCATCAAGGATTACCCATCTGAGACCTCCCACCCCTGGGGCTGGGCCCACTCATATCAATCATAAACCGGGAAAATATATCCTAGGATAGACCCCAATAGATTTGGTGGAGGTATTGTCTCAGTGGAGAGTCCCTCTTCTAAAAAGATTCTAGTTTTTGTCAAGATGACAATATAAAAAATGGGAATAGGGCTTCCTCAAGACCCAGCTATTCCACTCCTTGGAATATACCCAGAAGATACTCCAGCACACAACAAGAAAATTTGCTCAACCATGTTCATAGCAGCCTTATTCATAATAGCCAGAACATGGAAACAGCCTAAGTGTCCCTCAGTAGAAGAGTGGATAAAGAAACTGTGGTACATATACACTATGGAATACTACTCAGCTATTAAAAACAAGGAATTCCCGAAATTTGTGGATAAATGGATTGAGCTAGAAATGATCATAATGAGTGAGTTAACCCAGAAGCAGAAAGAATCAAATGGTATATACTCACTTATATCTGCATACTAGCCCAAGGGTCATGTCCCACAAAAGCCTTCACTTACCAGGAAACTGGGACAGAGGGGAAGGCATCCTATTGGGACTCTAAATGAGAGACGCATGGGAGAACAGCAAAATAAAAGGATACAGAGGGTCCTAGAAATCTAAAAGTAGAACAATATGATAGGCAGATTTGGGCCCAGGGGTCCCGCTCAAACTAAGGCACCAGCCAAGGACAATACAGGAGGTAAACTTTAAACCCCTTCCCAGATCTAGCCAATGGTCAGAATATTCTCCACAGTTGAGTGGAGAGTGTGATATTACTTTCTCACGTACTCTGGTGCCTCACATTTGACCATGTCCCCTGGAGGCGGAGACCTGGTGGCACTCAGAGGAAGGACAGCAAGTAGCCAAGAAGAGACTTGATACCCTATGAGAATATACAGGGGGACGTAATCCCCCTCAGGAACAGTCATAAGGGAGGGGAATAATGGGAAAATGGGGGGGGTGGAGGAATGGGAGGATACAAGGGATGGGATAAACATTGAGATGTAACAAGAATAAATTAATAAAAAAAAAAAAACAAAAAAACTAGCCAGTTCTCTACAAGTGCTGGGTTTTCAAAGGATGGGACGCTGTCATGAGTATGTACAGGCAGAGTTCTACGGTCTGCGTGCCCTGGTTATATACCTTTCACTAAAAACTATTATTACTAAAAGCTGAGTACTCTAAACAGTCCAGATTTTGCAATCTCAAGACCATGCATAAATATAAAAATCATGCCTAAATTCCAGGTACAACTTATCTGTCTGTTTATTAAGGGAGATTATTTGATATTGATTCTTTGATTGGCTCACTGATAAGTTTAGGGTATCATATATCTTTTAGTAATCAATCTATAGAAGTTACTTACAAGTAGATTTTTAAGTCAGACAAAACCAAGTTTGAAGCTTACCATCTTTTTTTTTTTTTTAATGACAGTAGGATATTTATTACATTATTATAAGAAATACAAAGGAGTTCTTGGGTGATAATCCCATGCCATCTGATCTTGTAAGAAGTAAGGTGTGAGTCCACCAACATGTCATCATCTAATCTGTAGTCACTGGGTACTTACAGCACGGCGAACATGACTCTAGGCCCTGAGGATACAGTAGCGAGTCACAAAGACGTGGCCTCAGAATTGGTTATAACTGTATTGTGAGAATGAGAAAAAGGAATAAAATATGGCTATAGCTGCCTTTGGATGTTTTCTGAGTATTTCCTAGTTTCTAAGATATTTCCTAGGACTGGAAGTCATATTGGTGAAAGGATCGCATAGTGCATTTGAGAGCTTAGTACACAGTGTACATTTGCCATTCTTTACCGAGAGTGAGAGAGAGAGACAGAGAGAGAGAGAGAGAGAGAGAGAGAGAGAGAGAGAGAGAGAGAGAGAGAGAGAGGCAATAATAACAGCATTACTATGAGACAGTGCACATCAGAGAGGGGAATTCTTAGCCTCAGCAGTCATTGTAACATGACGACTGACAACAAGACAGATCAGTATTCTTGAGACTTAATTTTTTATCTAAGGCTATATTTTTTTTCATCCATTTAGGCCAGGATAACGCTGCTTCTTTCCCCCCAGGTCAGCATACTTTACCACATTAGAACACTCCTAAAATATTTTACTTTACTAGAGCTCTGCTTTCCAAATGTTGAAGACATTCCCTCTAGGCAGTATTCTCAACTCTTCAGAACTGGTAATAGATTTGACAGCCTAAGCCAGAGCATTGGGATGGGCTAATCTGTTGAGATTTTTCTTTTATTTCTAAGGTATTATCAAGATCAATTTTTCCTTTGGTTGGGGAGGGGGAATTCTGATTTTACTTATTTATCTTCCTTTGTCTCAACTTTATTTCCTCATATCCATTCACTCTAAGGGAATTCTACCTGGTGAGAAATTACAAATCTTGTCCTCACAATACTTAAAGGTAAATAGATATATATATATATATTTCTAGCAACTGATCATCACTCAGACTTCCACACTGCACCATGCAGAGAGACATCAAAGGATTGGTCCTAGAAGCTCTGGTGTATGATGGATCAAAATGAGATCACTGCCAAACCTCAGGCCCATATCTCAGCAAGTGAAAAATACCTGGGGACTACTATTAAAACCTAAAAGGGTTTATAATAAAAATGTTAACACATCCATGCATTGTCCTGTGATCTTATTCTTCCTCCACTTCCACTGATGTGACCTTTCTACTGGTGTCTTTTTTTTTTTTTTTTTTTTTTTTTGCATGTGCTGTTTTTAGGGCTTCTGCAGGTAGCCATAGCTGCCATGTGTTCCTGAGTGCAATGGTCATATGGTATTCACAATTCAGTGTTTCACAGCACTCCATACCATCCTCCAGTGCTCATGATCTCCTGTCTTCATTTGTAATGTTCTGGGACACCTTTTTAAGATCTTAGGAAACCAGTGAGGCTTCATATTTGTGACTTTCAAGTTCTCTTTTCTTTGGGATGGGTTAAAACCTAAAACTTTCATCATATACGGCTGATTCAAAGCTGCAGGATCTCCACAACACAGGCAACAACAGGGTAACTGGGAGGAAGTGCAGTGAAAATCAAATATTGATGCTTCCACAGAAGACAGAGGTCTCCAACCAGACCAATGACTCTTTGTAATAAACATTTGCAAGGAAAGCTATGTAGACCGAGGGATATACTGTGGGACACAATGTGACCTACTACAGCTTCTTCGGTGAGATGTTTTCTAGGCTTTGTTTTGTTTTTGTTTCTTGTTGTTGTTTGCTTGTTTGTGTGTTTTTATTTTTGTGTGGAAGGTTGCCAGAGTGAAGAGTGGATATGAGAGGATGGGAGATGAGCAAGACTGGCAAGCATGAACTGAAAATTACAAAGAATCAATAAAAATTAAAAATGAATATATGGTAATATCCATGCTTTATGAATTCTGGACAATTCTGGAAAAAGATTGAAGACAGTAAAAGAGATAAAATGTCTGCCGTGCAGAGTCTTTTGATTTGAGTAGCACACTCACAATTTCTGCAGACTTTTGATGGTTCATATGAAATTAAAGTAATTCAGCGTAAGCTATTACCACACTAGAAATCTCACCCTCTGGCATGTTGTCTGTCTGGGGACTCTGAACTGTGTTGTGTCCCTAGGGATGGAAGTGCAGGCCTGTTTGCATGTAACTGCCTTTTGCTGACTGTATTTCCTGTTCTGGTTTCTTCTCTGGGTTCTCCACTGCCTCGGCTGTCATGTCACTACCATATTCTGTGAGTTTCTTAGCCTTTTCTTTCTCTTCATGAAATTGAATAGTCTTCAGTTTGGGTTTGTCGAATGTTAGATATTTAACTGATTGAGGTGAGGTGGGCTGGGTCTTGAAAAAAAATCTCTGTTTTTCCATTTCTTTTTTTTTTTAATTAATTTATTCTTGTTACATCTCAATGGTTATCCCATCCCTTGTATCTTCCCATTCTTCCCTCCCTCTCATTTTCCCCTTATTCCCCTCCCCTATGACTGTTCCTGAGGGGGATTACCTCCCCCTGTATATGCTCATAGGGTATCAAGTCTCTTCTTGGTAACCTGCTGTCCTTCCTCTGAGTGCCACTAGGTCTCCCCCTCCAGGGGATATGGTCAAATGTGAGGCACCAGAGTACATGAGAAAGTCATATCCCACTCTCCACTCAACTGTGGAGAATGTTCTGACCATTGGCTAGATCTGGGTAGGGGTTTAAAGTTTACTGCCTGTATTGTCCTTGGCTGGTGCCTTAGTTTGAGCGGGACTCCTGGGCCCAAATCTGCCTATCATAATGTTCTACTTGTAGGTTTCTAGGACCCTCTGGATCCTTCTCCTTTGCTATTCTCCCATGCTTCTCTCATTTAGAGTCCCAATAGGATGTTCTCCCTTCTGTCCCAGTTTCCTGCTAGTGAAGGCTTTCGTGGGACATGCCTCTTGGGCTAGTATGCAGATATAAGTGAGTATATACCATTTGAGTCTTTCTGCTTCTGGGTTAACTCACTCATTATGATCAGACTGGGAAAAGATCTTCACCAACCCTACATCTGACAAAGGTCTAATATATAAAATATATAAAGACTCAAGAAATTAAACACCACCAAACCAAATAACCCAAGTGAGAAATGGGGCTTGGAACTAAACAGAGAATTCTCAACAGAGGAATATCAAATGGCTGAGAAACACTTAAAGAAATGCTCAACCTCCTTAGTCATCAGGGGAATGCAAATCAAAACAACTCTGAGATTCCATCTTACACCCATCAGAATGGCTAAGATCAAAAATTCAAGCGACACCACATGCTGGCAAGGATGTCGGGAGAGAGGAATACTCCTTCATTGCTGGTGGGAATGCAAACTAATACAGCCACTTTGGAAATCTATCTGGTGCTATCTCAGAAAAATGGGAATAGGGCTTCCTCAAGACCCAGCTATTCCACTCCTTGGAATATACCCAGAAGATGCTCCAGCACACAACAAGAAAATTTGCTCAACCATGTTCATAGCAGCCTTATTCATAATAGCCAGAACATGGAAACAGCCTAAGTGTCCCTCAGTAGAAGAGTGGATAAAGAAACTGTGGTACATATACACTGTGGAATACTACTCAGCTATTAGGAATTCCCTAAATTTGTGGATAAATGTTTTTCCATTTCTGTAACAAATATTTTTATGTTGAAAAAAAAAACCTTAAATATTCTAACCAGCTTTGCTTGTTTGCCTCTCTATTTTATAATTTTCTAACCCTTAGCTCTTTATTCCATGAAGGGGGATAAATAAACATTTTAATATCTTCCTTGGATCTCACAGAATCCAAAGTCAACAAATTGTAACAAATATTTGCTCAATTTCAAAACAGAAGCAATAGGGCATTGACTGCCTCACACAGAACATTTACACCAATACACAAAAAAGTTGTCACACCTTTGAGCTATTCTTATCCTCTGTAGGATTCCTAGAATAGATGTAAGCTAACTTATAGGAATGGTCTTTCTAATATTCATCAACCAAAGAAACAATCATAATAACAACCTATCCTTTATAAAGAAATCATATACAATATCTTTATGCAAAGTTTTAAAAATTCCAACAAAACACACAATATATTTAAAACAGTAATTACATATTCTGATTTTATTTAGTGAAAAATACTAGTGTTGGGGCCTTGTGAGATTTCCCATTTCTGTGTTAGCACAGAGACTTAAAGGTGTAGCTTTTCCTGACATCTGGCAGACAGTCTCACAACAGCTCACCTGTTTCTCTGGCTCACACAGTCTTTCCTCCCTCTTGTTGGTGATGTTCGCTAAGCACTAGGTGTGGCAGTTGTACTATCGGTGTATCAGATGCTTTACCTCTGAAATCATATGTATGCAAGCAATGTTATATTGACAGAATAGGCTATATTTATATATTTAGGGATATATAGAGATATATCAACAATTTAGAAAACAAAGACCATGGATTTAAGAGAAAGCAAATTGGCTGTGTATCTGGGAAGCGTTGAAGAGAGGAAAGAGAAGAGGAAAAAATTATGTAACTGTATTTTAATTTCAAAAAATTAGAAAACTAATATAAACAACAATTCTATAAAATTAGTAAAACTCTCCATTGATGGTGAAAACGTTTATAAGCAATTATCATTATCTGTGAAATGTATTTTTGGTAGTTTGAATTAGAATGCCTCCATAGGCTCATATATTTGCATGTTTAGTACCTGTTTGACAAACTTTATGCAAAGATTAATAGGTGTGGCCTTGGTGGAGAAGGTGTGTTACTGGGGATTGGCTCTGTGATTTCATAAGCCCATGCCAGGCAAAGTTTATTTATTTATTTATTTATTTATTTATTTATTTATTTATTTATTTATTTATTTCCTTCCCTCCCTCCCTGCCTTCCTTCCCTTCCCTTCCTTCCTTCCTCCTTACTTTCTTTCTTTATTTTTTCATTCCTTTCTTTCTTTTCTTCCTTCCTTTCTTTCTTTCCTTCCTCCTTCCTTCCTTTCTTTCTTTCCTTCCTTTCCTTCCTGCCTTCCTTTTCTTTCTTCTTTCCTTTCCTTCCTCCCTTTCTCTCTTTCCTTCCTCCTTCATTTGCTTCCTTCCTTTCTTTCCTTCCTTCCTTCCTCCCTTTCTTTCCTTCCTTCTTTTCTTTCTTCCTTTCCTTCTTTCCTTCCTGCCTTCCTTTTCTTCCTTCTTTCCTTTCCTTCCTTTCTTTCTCTCTTTTCTTCCTCCTTCATTTGCTTCCTTCCTTTCTTTCCTTCCTCCCTCCCTTTCTTTTCTTTCTTCTTTTCTTTCTTCCTTTCCTTTCCTTTCCTTGCTTTCCTTTCCTTTCCTTCCTTTCTTTCATTCTTTCTTTCTTTTTCTGCCTGCATGCTGCTATGCTTTCTGCCATGACGGTAATGAACTAACCTTCTCAATCTGCAAGCAAACCTCCAATTAAATTATTTCTATTATAAGAGCTGTATTTCTTCACAGCAATAGGCAGTGACTAAGACAATATTCAAAGTTAACATGTTTATTACATCAACCAATTTTCACTCAATTTTAACTCAAGGATTCCAATTATGTTCAGTTGAGTTCAACTTATACACTTTCTGAATTGCAACAATAGAATAAAATGTTTACAAATAAAATTTATTGTGGAGGATGAGGAAGAAAAGAGGGGGTGCCCAAGAGAGAAAGACAGAGAGAAAGAATAAGAGAGTAAGGGTGAGAATAGGAGAGCAATGGGTGGCAAGTTTGTCCTTTTTATCCTGGGCCCCTGTTGGTGGCAGTAGGTGATGATATAAGAAGTTGCTAAGCAACCTGGGGAAAGGCTGCCTCTATGCCAACACTTATACCTAACAGAAACAAGATTAAGCAATGGGAACATAAATTTTATGCTCACAGTCCTAGTATTGTCACATTTTGACAAATTTCTCAAAAACTATACAAGTATCTTTTCTTGAATCTGTAGAATATTGGTTTGACTGCTACAATAGCAAGTATTTACATTTCTAAGCCTAGGGGGAGTGTTAATTGTATAGATGAGATACCAAGCTAGGATTAAGTGGCATTTGCTGCTGGAGTTTATACATGTCTGGTGAAGTAAGGGATAGAGAACAGAGTTTTATTCAAATTTCTGTTATACACTAAGTGAAAGAGAAGTAATATATAGCTCTCTGCTAATCATGAAAATTGGCTATTGCATACTGTGGTGGTTTGAATGAGAAATCTCCCATAAGTCCTGGGCATTTGAATAGAGTTGCTGGCTGTTTGGGAAGGACTGGGAAGTGCAGTATTGCTGGAGGGAGTATGTCATTGGAAGTGGGCTTTGAAGTTTCAAAAGACTTGTACCATTTCTAATATGCTCCCTGTCTATGTCTGCTGTCTGTCTGTCTGTCGGTCGGTCTGTGTCTCTGTCTCCCACCCCTTCTTACACATAAAGATATAAGTTCTCTGCCATTTCTGCCCCCTATGCTTTTGCTCCACCATGATGGACTCTATCTATCTGAAACCATAAATCTAATTAAATATTTTATTCTATAAATGCCCTTGGTCATGGTGTTTTGTCATAGTAATAAAAAGAATAACTAAGACATTTTGAAAGATATTCATCCAAGGATGGGGTAGTGCAGTGGGTCAAGTGCTTTCCAAGCATGAAGACCTGAGTTTAGATTCCCAGAATGCACATAAAGCTAGATCTAGTAGCACATATCTGAAATCTCAATGCTCATACAATGAAAGGGAGGTAGATACAGGAGAATCCCTAGAAGGTGTGGCCCAGCTAGCCTGGAGTACACAGCACTGTACTGCAAGAGGCACTGTCTCAAACCAGCATCAGAGATTTCCCTCTGACTTCTACTTGCATTACTTGACAACATATGTGTGCCTGTACATGTACACACAGAGAGAGAGACACACACACACATAGACAGACCAACACACACACACACACACACACACAGAGAGAGAGAGAGAGAGAGACAGAGACAGAGAGAGAGACAGACAGAGACAGACAATTGTCATTCATTCTTCCAGTTTTTCCAAGTAATAAAGGATGACTTCAATTGGGCAAATAGTTGAAAAAGTGTCAATTGGCACGAAGATATTCCTAAAGGATATCTCCTCCCCCCCCTGTGTGTGTGTGTGTGTGTGTGTGTGTGTGTGTGTACATATGTGATACTCACTCGCACTAACAATTCTTACAGCTAGTGGCTGAGACTACAGCAATGCCCTATGCTCCTCTGTGTAGATAGGAGAACCCTCAAGAGTAAGAAGAGGATGAAGAAAGAGGGATCCAAGTTTCTCTGATGCCAAAGCCAGGTTTTCTTAATTCACTACCATAATCACAGCTCAAAATGAATCATACAAACAAATCAAATCTGTAAGGTCTCTGAAAAGGTGATTATTTCTTCGTAAATGTACATGGTGACCCAACAATAAAAACTGTCAAACACTTTATCATCATACATGTGTATTCCTTAATATTATGTCCAGTAATTGATTCATCAAATAGCAACAAATGAAATGGTGTATGTTGTAAAAACCCATGTATTTTGTTATACCCTTTAATAGGGTATAAGCCTTCAAAAACAGTTAAGCGCAATGCATTGAGTGGCCACATGGTGTCAGGAGCTACATGCTGCTCTCAACAGAGGGACCAGTTTTGAGCACAGAACTGAAACAAAGCTTGCTTTAAAAGGTTTGTTTTGTAAATTTTCTCCAACTATGATGTTTTCTCTATTGAATAATTTAACACAGCTCCCCAAAATCTGGTTAAAATTTTCCATCCTTAAAGCCATTCTTCTATTTTTAGTGCAAACATTGTTGATAAATTACTGCAACCCATTAATTTCTGCTTTGTGATGATTTCGTCCATCTGTTTAGCCAAACTAAGTGTTCTCAAGATCCTTGGTATATAACTCTACCATTATAGAGTGAGTCTGTAAGGAATGGAATATAGAGGGAAAAGGAGGAAGATATGCCTGGGTTCAAATCCCTGATGGGTAACTTTCTTTCTATAATATTCTATTTAAAAAACTTACTCTATCTAAACCTTGGTATCTAAGAGGGACACAAACATTGTGCTATAACAGAAAGAGAAAAATATATGTCAACTTAAGGTATTGAATACAGTTAAATATATTGTGTATGTATAAACTGATTATTTCATGCCTTTAATAGACAATAAGAAGGAAAAATATACAGAAAGGAAAAATGGAGAAGAGAGGGAACGAAGAAAGAAACAGAAAAAATTTGTCCTAACCACAGTTCCATCTAAATCACTACTGTCTCATCTTCCTTTCCTGACACATACAAGGACAGTGCTATGTAACTCTCCAAAAACTTGGACCTTCATCCTCCAATTTCCTAATATGACTCATGCCTGGTGAGGTTTTGTTTTGTTTTTGTCCCATGTCTCCATTTTCCACGTGAGGCCTAACATTCTCCTTAGCATACGATATCAAAATAAGCATCCTTAATCAGTCCTGTGAAGGGAGGCTCCCTCTTATTTTTCTGAAAGTTCAGATTCCTGATTCAATTAACACTTATCAGAAGCCATGATTAAGAGTTCAATGAAAATTATAAAAAAGAAGTGAAGGTTTTTACCTTATACCTGCAATTATCCACAAAGCATTTGAAGGTATCCACTTAGCTTAATCTCTCTTCTAACAGCAGAAGAAAGAAGGAAGGGAGAGAGAGGAGAGATGAATACATAATATCATAAGGAAAGACAATCATGGTGAGATAATTATCCTTGCCAAGGGCTGTGTATTGATAGAGAGAACGCATAGATAGGTTCATATTAAGAAGAAAGGGATGAAGAGCAACTGTATTAATTAGTTTTAAAAATAACACTCTTAAATTCCCATGAATGTTTGAGACATATAAAAATAGAGGATTATAATCTTCTTGAATGTCACAATTTTCAGTACAATGTTTTAGATTTACTCTCAATTACACACACACACACACACACACACACACACACACACACACACACACACACAGAGCCCTTTGTACATAGTCACTTCCCATTATCCCTTTTTAACAATTGTCTTCTTCTGATGAATCTCTTGTTAATACCAAATCCCCTCCTACTTTTTTTGAAGAGAAAAGCGAGGGACTTGCTTAGAGTAGAAACTTCTACATCTCATACTCGGTTTGCTCTACGTATTAGCAATAGGTTAAAGTAACTGAACTCTGACCCCAGAATCCACTTTCAACATAATTGTATAACATTTAGGCTAATGGTAAAAGTGCACTCAAAACCCAGCTGGGTGCTTTGGGGCTGTCTGAGACCACAGTGTGCAGTTTCCTTACATTAGCACTGCATCTCTGAGGACATCATGATCCCAGTAGAAAAATGACTTGTGCACATTATGTCAACAAAGCATAACACTCTTATTAGTATTATTATCTTTAATTAATAAAACAACGACTCAGTAAACATTCCTACTTCTTAAAATGTGTAGTTTTATTTATTTATTATTTTTATAGAAAAGAAGAAGACACTTTGGAGGGAGAGAACTTGCTGAGCCTTAATCCAGTTCTACTGTTTAAAGCAGATTTTATTTTCAGTGCTTTCTGTAGGATTGTAAGATGTTGTCCCAAGACAATGCATTCTTTTACCCTATGAAATGAGCCAATTCAAGCTAAATTAGAGTTTATAAATGCAGGCTTGTTTGGTTCATGGTCCCATGGAATGGGAGGGGGAAGACATAAAATGGGAGGAGAGAGACAGAGAAAGAGAAAAATGCAGAGAGAGAGAGAGAACCAAAATATTTGGATTATATAGTGAAGATCCTCTGGTGGAAGGGAAGCTCCCACCTTTGGGTTGGAAAGTTCAGAGTAAAGGGCAGGTCAGGGTATGTCAGCCACACTCTGTAGTGAGTAGAAACTGAGGGATTCTGGGAGAACCTAGAGTCCAGGTCCACTTTGGTTAAAAAGGTACCTCAGCTGCTTGTCTTGGGGCTGAAGCCCAACAAAATCTTCAAGACACAGGGAAAAAGAAATTTGACTGTTGGATTGAACAGTTTAGGAGACACAACATGGAAAGAAACTTGGAAAGACAGTGAGAACTCAAGTGCCTTTGAAGGTAGAATCTACGTGTGACTTGAAGCCACATAGACTGTCTTTAATGTCTTAAAACATAGGTACAAGAAGACTTTCCATAGCCGAAACAATTCTATTAACACCCTTTTGTTTTTTATTTAAAAATCAGCTTTACCTTCACTTACCAGGAAACTGGGACAGAGGGGAGGACATCCTATTGGGACTCTAGATGAGAGAAGCATGGGAGAATGGCAAAGTAGAAGGATCCAGAAGGTCCTAGAAACCTACAAGTAGAACATTATGGTAGGCAGATCTGGGCCCAGGGGTCCTGCTCAAACTATGGCACCAGCCAAGGACAATACAGGCAGTAAACTTTAAACCCCTACCCAGATCTAGCCAATGGTCAGAACATTCTCCACAGCTGAGTGGAGAGTGGGGTATGACTTTTACACAAACTCTGGTGCCTCATATTTGACCATGTCCCCTGGAGGGGGAGATCTGGTGGCACTCAGAGGAAGGATAGCAGGTTACCAAGAAGAGACTTGATACCCTATGAGCATATACAGGGGGAGGTAATCCCCCTCAGTCACAGTCATAGGGGAGGGGAATAAGGGGAAAATGGGAGGGAGGGAAGAATGGGAGGATACAAGGGATGGGATAGCCATTGAGATGTAACAAGAATAAATGAATTTAAAAAAATAAAATAAAACAGGTATTCCATGAAATAAATAAATAAATAAATAAATAAATAAATAAAAAATCAGCTTTAATCTGATGTGATGTATTGTTCCCTGAAGCCATATGAAAACATTTATTTACCATGCTGTTTGTTGATAAGAAGCAGCTGTAGTGGACTTCAACTGGCTCTGCTCAGACAAGATTCCTATTGCTTCTCAACAGAATGCAATAAGGCAGTTGTCTTTTGCCAATAGAAAAGGTCTACAAGCAAAGAACAACATGAAATAATAGAACCATCTTTTGCGGGGCTCTTCTGGAAAGGTCGAAGTCTGGCACTTCTAGATAGCCTCTGAGCTTGGTATACAGTGACAGCACTCCCCTTCTCAGCAGGGTCTCCTCTCTACCTGAACCCTAGAAGCTCTAAGGAGCATCACATAGCCAGCAAGGAGACTTCAAACCGAGCCCTTTCTGATGATAAACTGTTCAGCAAGTCCTGGGGTTTCCTGAAGATACGCATGCTATGCTAATGAGATATCTTGGTGTCTTGGCTTTCAACCAATGACCTTTGGCTTTCCCTGGAGATCTTCACCCATAGGATATTTGGGTACTGCTTTTCCCCTCTTATGACAGGTCTGATTTGTTACATGTAGATTAAGTATCTCTGGCATCTTAGCCCTAATGAGTCAGACACTTTCACCCTCAAAACCTCTCCCACTGCCCAAGGTTTATAAAGCCCTGATTCATGAATAAAGGTTGGCTTGCTCTCTCACTCTACCAAGACCATCTGGGATTCGTCTTTTTATTCCAGGGAAGGAACGTCTCCTGAGGAACCACTGCCGAACACAATGAGCATGGCTGCCAATCTGGGCTTGGCTGCCAGTCAATCCACCATGTGCTGCGGACCACCACAAGCTCTGCCATTCCTCAACATGTGGAACTGCCTTGGCAGCTGTGCACCTGCACCACCCGAACTTGCCTTCCGGCTGCTTTCAAACATCTGCTTGAATCCTCTGCCTTGCTTAGCATGGCAGCTTAACAAAGGGCTGTAGCACTTTGGGTACCGTCATGGGCTTGTGGAGTTCCTGAGTTCCCACTGCCATCTGATACCAGCAACCTCATTCCAAAAGAGCTAACTGTAACACTGGGTAGAAAACTCGTTTTCCTCATCATCTGATGAGACTGGGAATCTTGCCTATAGAACAGGCCTTGCCTCGAGCTCGCTAAGCTGCTCCTGGGACAGGAACTGGACCTTTGACCTCGAGGTCCCCGATCCTGGCCAGAAGCAAACAGCACCTGGACTAACCCTTGGGACATGGAAGACAGGCCACTGACACTAGCTGAACAACAGTCTTTTGTGAGGTTTTACAACATCGAAGGGAAATATCCTAGGACAGAAATGAAGGTGTAGAGGCTTTTTTCTTTCATCTCTGCTTATGAATACTAAAAGACAAATTACCAAAAGCTTGTAGCAATCTAGCTAATAGGCCCAATTATTCGCACTGATTTAATAACAACTTTAATGATCAACTTTTTAGAATAATCCCTAGGCTTCTAGTTTGATTGCTATAATGCTAAAGAAAAGAAAGAAGTGGATTTTAAAAGACGTATTAGATCTTGACTTTGAAATATTGATGTTGAGACATCCTTTGGTGGGCATGGCCATTATTCACTTATTTAATATGCACCTTGATACACTGAAAGGATTCTTCAGAGAAAAAAATTGTAGTTGGAAGTATAGAATGACGGAAATCTATAAATGGTCAGAAACAGTTCCCTGAAAAAATATGCATATCCATTTTAAGGGAGGATAGAGAAAAAAAAGAGGACACAAAGTAAACCACGTGGACAATGTGGGCATTCGGGCCGCAATGAAAAGACTGGAGAGCTTCCCAAAGGAAGCATTCAACAGTTGCAAATGCTGACGAGGCCAAGTGAGCTGTAACCACAAGATGGTCACTGAATCTGACAGGTGTGATGGCTGACGACATATGTCAAAGAGTGGGAAGCAATGGGAAGCTGGGCCCGACTTTGGTGAGATGTCAAATCACGGAGTCAAGGAGGCTGGTTATGGACTGGGGAAGTACAGGAATACAGAAAGGAGGCATTAAGTTAAGGTATTGATCTCTATTCTTTTTACAAGTGGACGGGAGAGTAAGGACCATTGTTTTTGTTTAGTGGCAAAAAATGAGATCATGTCTATGAATTAGGTAGTCAATAATCAAAGCACAGAAGAAAGGGTAGGATGACTATGGCCCAAAACATAATATTACTGGGAAACAAAACCATAGATATATATCTTAAACTTAAGATAAAATGTACATATTTGCTGTACTTTTTTCCCACTACACCTCAAAAAAAAAAAAAAAAAAAAAAAGTCAGTGAAAAGCAGGAAATTGCATAGGCTAGAAAGAGGTGTGTATGGACACATAATTTGAAGGAACATATCAGGTTAACTTTCAGAATTAGCCAATGAGGGCATTTACTGAAGACTTAGTGGGAAAAGCAAGAAGTAGTCATGTTAGCTAGAACATGCTGAATCCAAAGCAAGCACAGGCTGTTCAGATCATGCAGTACCTAGGAGATGCAGGACCTGGTCATGTTCATTTGTAGTTCAAGGAAGAGGTGCTCGAATTAGCCTATTAACATCCATACTGGCCATTAGCAAGTATCACAGAAATGGTGAGCTCCATTTCTGATGCACCAACCAAGGACCATGCATGGTGAGGACCTAGACCCCTCCTGCTCAGATGTAGTCAGTACGCGGCACAGTCTCCTTATGAGTCCCATAACATGGGGAGAAGGAGCTACTTCTGGCATGGACTCTGGTGCCCACTTGCTGATCACTTCCCCCTGGTAGAGCAGCCCAGCCAGGCCAGAGAGGAAGAGAACGGAGGCAGTACAGATGAGACCTGATAGGTTGGGGACAAATGATAGGGGAGGAGGGCTCCCCCATTCAGAGGACTGGGGAGGGGGAGAGGGAGGAGGAAAGGAAGGTGTGGCCAGGGGATGTGAAGGAGGGGGGTACAATTGGCATGTAAAGTGTATTAATTTTTTAAAGTGATACCCTATCGCTAAACATGTGCTAGAGATGACATCAATCTCTGGATTATATACACATTTGCATAGGTAAGTGCAACTACGCACATTAGTACCATACACACACACACACACACACACACACACACACACACACACACACACATGCATGCTTAAAATGTTTTCACTAATTTTCATGGTTTTAGCCAGGAACCTGTATGAAGTTGCATCAAATCAGAAGACTACATACTTCTAGATATATATGCTCCTCAGTACCAAAAGGATAAATCATATGCTTATAAGTTGTAATCAAATTGTTCTAGAGAGGCATAAGACAGAGACAGGATTTTTCTTTCTTTCTTTTTTCTTTTTGTTTTGTTTTGTGTTTAATTTTTTATAAATTTATTCATATTACATCTCAATTGTTATCCCATCCCTTATATCCTCCCATTCCTCCCTCCCTCCCATTTTCCTCTTACTCCCCTCTCCTATGACTGTGACTGAGGGGGACCTCCTCCCCCTGTATATGCTCATAGGGTATCAGTCTCTTCTTGGTAGCCTGCTATCCTTCCTCTGAGTGCCACCAGGTCTGCCCATCCAGGGCACGTGGTCAAATATGAGGCACCCCACTCTCCACTCAGCTGTGGAGAATGTTCTGTCTATTGGCTAGATCTGGGTAGGGGTTTGAAGTTTACTGCTTGTATTGTCCTTGGCTGGTGCCATAGTTTGAGCTGGAGCCCTGGGCCCAGATCTGCTTATCATAATGTTCTTCTTGTAGGTTTTTAGGACCTTCTGGATCCTTCTACTTTGCCATTCTCCCATGCTTCTCTCATCTAGAGTTCCAATAGGATGTCCTTCCCTCTGTCCCAGTTTCCTGGTAAATGAAGACTTTCATGGGACATGCCCCTTGGGCTAGAAAAATTTGCAACACTTCACAAATTTGCATGTCATCCTTGCGCAGGGACCATGCTAATCTTTTCTGTATTGTTCCAATTTTAGTATATGTGCTGCCGAAGCGAGCACAAGAGGATTTTTCATTTCATGGAAAAAAGAGAGCAAAGACCTCCAAATACACTTGGTTCTCTGTTATTGGTTGTCTGTTATTGTCTCCGCAAACTGGTGCCAAAATTCACAAAGAATCCAATTATTCTTGTCAAACAAGTGACTTGAGAAGAACCTCCCAATCTTGATTGGAGAAAAGCCCTAGAAGTCCCCTTAGGAGCTGTGAATTGGCTGCAGATTAGCTCACAAGAAAGCCACCGTGGAACAAGAGAAGATGTCTTTCTGTGTAGAGGAATTTTGGCCCAGCAACATGGCTGCTCTGAAATTAACAAAGACCTTCTAGGAGTGTGTAATCCTGCTTGAATGCAGACACACCCTTGGTACACACCTTTACTTCCAAATAATGAAGGTAAATTTAGTTTGTAGAAAAGTACTCATGTTTGAAAGTGATATCTACTTGAGAAGCAGACAAAGTGACAAATCAGAAAAAGATTTGACAGAATAAAATATGCCCAACTCTCATGAGAACAAAGAAGAAAAAGAAGTGACTTAAAAAATAAGCACAGGGGTAGGGAAACACAGACAGAGGAAGGGGAACCAAAATATCTGCATTATGTAGTAAAGATCCTCCGGGTAGGGAAAACCTCTGCCTCTGGGATGAAATATTCAGAGTAGAGGGTGAGGTATAGCAACCACACCTTGTAGCAGGTAGGTACTGAGAGGTGCTGAGAAAACCTGGAGACCAGACTTTGGCTAAAATACACCTTAGCCACTTGTGCTGAGTCTGATGCCCAGCATCCCAGCCTTTTCTTGATGATAAAGTGGCAGCATAACTGTCTATGATTATTTCTTGTTGACATTAGGCTGCAGTTTTTGGAGCGGGTGTCCAAATGCCCGATTGTTGGCCAAGTCTGGGAAGGACAGGTTGTTTTATTTGCTGTCCATAATCTATGGCACCTGCATTCTGGATGTAGATCTCAAAGAAATGACTGCACCTGGCAGGATGCTAGAACATGTGTGTGTGTGTGTGTGTGTGTGTGTGTGTGTGTGTGTGTGTGTTAGGGGCAGAAGATAAAGTAAAGGAGTTTAGAGAAATAATTTTTTATTAGGTCTGCATTTGAAACCTTTAGATCATGGCATTGGTAGTTGAAGGGAGTTACAGGGTGGGGGGGGGTAGAGGGGGTTGGTCTCAGGACCAGGGAAAAGAAAATGGATCCCACCCTCAGAAATAGGCAGGTTGGGAAACAGGCTGTTAATTGACAGTACTTTTCTGGAATCTTCCATTTTACCTGTGAGAGATGGATTTGAGTGGATTCCCTGAAGCTTACAAGAATCTTTTCTAAGTTTACAAAATGAGATAAATTTTAGATATGCTAGTGTTAAATTCTAAACTGTGCCTATGAAGTGCACTGTATAGTGGAAGGCTTTACCAGAGTTAGACTAATAATTTATGAGAACTCCACTGAACAGTTTAATGCAACAATAGCATAGTTAGGATTTAAAAAAAAATTGGAAGCAGTTTTTATTCCTTTTTTATACATTAAATCATTTTCTTATCACCATTGGACTTTTCATAGCTTCCAACCTTTATAACTTGCATTTACCAACCTTCCAATGCCTTCTTAGGCTCTCAAACACTTTATTATTTCCTCATAAATTAGGTTTTCTTAGATCCTCATAACTTACATAAACTTTATATTTTTTTCCACTAATTATTCATTATGAGATAGAGGTAGTTGACTACTGTGAGCAGTAAAGTGAATTCTTTTAATATAAAAAAATAAGAAGAAGATACTTTTGGAATTCAAAGATGGCAGTGAGTGATGTGGGCCTTGTTTAGATGCCAGAGAAATCAAGTCAGAAAATTGTACTTATTTCTTAAGCAGGAACACCAATCTCCCCACCCCATTACAATGAGAGAAACCATAGTGTGAAAGGAACAAACTAGGGACAATCTTGTGAACCCCTGAACATGGGAAAAAGCACGGACCCCCAGGGGAGCAGACCATCCGCAGCAGCGGTGCCAGCAGCACCAGTGGCACTTGCTGAGATAGGCCTTGGGGAACACCTGGTAAACCACCTGCAGAGGTGATTGGCTGCGGGGTGGGGTGGGTTGGGGGAGTCGTAGGTGATCGACAAAATCAGCCACTGGAAGTAGCAAGCAACAGAGGCTGCAAGAGACTGTGAGTGGCGGCGGTGGGTGACAGAGACTGGACCAGGGCCTTGTCACAGTGGAGGGCTACAACCAGCAGGGAGGAAGGGAAGGTCAGAATACTGGACTGATCAGTGTACCAAAGCAGAGTGGTCTGCCTACAGAGCAAAAGATTAACAAAACAGAAGTCACACAACATCTGACATCCAAATCACAGATACACTGTGTGGTGAATCCCTCCAAGAAGTAGTAGCCAGAGGAGCCCAATAAACCCACGGAACCTAGGTGGCAGAGCTTAAACAAATATAGATACAGGAAGGCAGAGTGTGAGAAGCCAGTATAGAAAGCAGCTCCCTATCAAAGGAACTCATACCTGAGACCACCAGCTCAGAAAGCCCAAGCCCTCCAAGCAGATGCCTAAAGGAAAGAATAAGAGGTCTAATAACAAAAATCAAGACATTATGGCTCCACCAGAAAGCCCAGAAACAAACAGATACCCTATTATAGCAGAGTCAACAGAAAATGACCTCAAAACCATGCTTATACAGCTCTTTGAGAACTATAAAGAGGAAATGAATAGATCCTTCCAAGATTTCCAAGATAATACAAGCAAACAAATAAAAGCCATCCAGGAGAAACAAGAAGCCACAAGCAAACAAGTGAAGGAATTAAATAAAACAGTTCAAGACATGAAAACAGAATTAGACAATATTTTAAAAAATCACAAATTGAGAAATGGAACAATTAAAAAAAGAAGCAGGAATCTAACAGAGAAGTATAACTAACAGAAACCAACACATGGAAGAAAGAAACTCAGGTGCTGAAGATACAATAGAAGAAATTGATACATCTCACAAAGAAAATCATACAACAGAAAGACTGATGACACACAGCATCCAAGAAATCAAGGACACCATGAGAAGGCATAACCTCAGGATTATAGGAGTAGATGAAAATGAAGATGCAAAGTCCCAAGGACCAGAAAATGTCTTCAAGAAAATTATAGTAGAAAACTTCCCCAATCTATAGAAAGAGATACCCTTGAACATACAAGAGGCCTACAGAACACCAAATATGCGAGACCAGAAAAGAAATTCCTCCCAGCACATAATAATCAAAACACTAAACCTGCAGAAGAAAGAAAAGATATTAAAGGCTGCGAGAGAGAAAGGCAAAATAATATATAATGGTAGACCCATCATAATTACACCTGAGTTTTCAACAGGGACTATGAAAGCCAGAAGAGCCTGGACTGAGGTTATGCAGACTCTCAGAGACCACAGATCCCAAAACAATAATAGTGGGAGACCTCAACAACCCACTATCACCAATGGAGAGATCCTCAAGGAAGAAATTAAATAGAGAAATAATCAAGCTAACAGAGGTCATGAATCAAATGGATCTAACAGACATTCAGAGAGCTTTTTACCCAAAAAGAAAAGAATATATTTTCTTCTCTGCGACACATGGAACCTGCTCCAAAATAGAGCATATAATTGGTCACAAAACAAGCCTCAATAGATATAAAAATTCAAATAATTTCTTGCATCCTATCAGACTACCATGGCCTAAAGCTGAGCATCAACAATAGAAATAACAAAAAGCCTACAAATACATGGAAACTGAACAATCTTCTACTCAATGACAATTGGGTCAGGGATGAAATAAAGAAAAAAATCAAAGACTTCCTAGAGTTCAATGAAAATGAAGGCACGACATAGCCAAACCTTTGGGACACAATGAAAGCAGTGCTAAGAGGAAAATTCATAGCACTAGGTGCCTTCATAAGAAAACTGGACACATCGCATATAAACAAGTTAATGGAACACCTGAAACCCCTAGGAAAAAAAGAAGCAGACACACCCAAGAGGAGTAGATGGCTGGAAATCATCAAACTCAGGGCTGAAATTAATAAGTTAGAAACAAAGAAAACAATTCAAAGAATCAACAAAACCAAGAGCTGGTTCTTTGAGAAAATCAACAAGACAGACAAACCCCTAGCCAAACTCACTAAAAGGCAAAGGAAGAGTACACAAATTAACAAAATCAGAAATGAAAAGGGAGAAATAACAACAGATACCAAGGAAATCCGAAGAATCATTAGGTCTTACTTCAAAAGCCTATATGCCACAAAAACTGAAAATCTAAAGGATATGGACAATTTCCTTGATAAATTCCACTTCCCAAAGTTGAATCGAGATCAGGCAAACAAATTAAATAGTCCTGTATCCCCTAAGAAAATAGAAGCAGTCATCAAAAGTCTCCCAATCAAAAAGAGTCCTGGGCCAATTGGATTCAGTGCAAAATTCTACCAAACCTTCAAAGAACTAATACCAATACTCCTCAAACTATTCCACAAAATAGAAACAGAAGGAACACTACCAAAGTCACTCTATGAAGCCACAATCACTTTAATACCTAAGCTACACAAAGACCCAACAAAGAAAGAGAATTTCAGCCCAATCTCCCTTATGAACATAGATGCAAAAATACTCAAAAAAAAATTCTGGCAAACCGAATCCAAGATCACATCAAAAATCTCATCCATCATAACCAAGTAGGTTTCATACCAGGCATGCATTGGTGGTTCTATACAAGGAAATCAGTCAATGTAATTAATCATATAAACAAACTGAAGGAAAAGAATCATATGGTCATCTCTTTAGATGCAGAAAAAGCATTCAACAAAATCCAACACCCTTTCATGTTAAATGTCTTAGAGAGATCAGGGATACAAGGCACATACCTAAACATAGTAAAGGCAATATACAGCAAACCTATAGCCAACATCAAGCTAAATGGGGAGAAACCTAAGTCAATCCTACTGAATTCAGGGACATGACAAAGCTACCCACTCTCTCCATTGCTCTTCAATATAGTACTTGAAGTCGTAGCTAGAGCAATAAGACAGCTAAAGGAGATCAAAGGGATACATTTAGGAGAGGAAGAAGCTAAAGTTTCACTATTTGCAGATGATATAATAATATACATCAGCGATCCCCAAAAGTCAACCAAAGAACTCCTACAGCTGAAAAACAACTTCAGCAAAGTGGCAGGATACAAAATTTACACAAAAAAGTCAGTAGCCATCCTGTATACAGCACTTGGGAGGCAGAGTCAGGCAGATCGCTGTGAGTTTGAGGCTAGCCTGGTCTGCAAAAGAAGTCCCAGATGTCCAGGGCCATTACACAGAGAAACCTTGTCTCAAAAAAAAACAGAAAAACAGGCAAAAAAAGAAAGAAACAAACATCTCAGCCACAACAATAGACATTACCTAAGGGTAAGAGGCTGGAAAAAGGTATTCCAAGCAAACAGAGACAAGAAGAAAAGTGGAATAGCCATTCTAATATCGAGTAAAATAGACTTTCCGCCAAATTTTATCAAAAGAGATGAGGAAGGACATTTCATACTGATCAATGGAAAATTCTACCAAGATAACATCACAATTCTAAACATCTATGCCCCAAGTAAAAGGACACCCACATTTGTAAAAGAAACATTAATAAAGCTTAATCCACACATTGATCAACACTCACTAATAGTGGGAGACTCAAACACCTTCCTTATGAGGTGGTCAATAAAGGATAGGTCAATAAAACAGAAGCTAAACCTAGAAATAATGACACTAACCACTGTCATGAATCAAATGGACCTAGCATATCTACAGAACTTTTCACCCAAACACAAAAGATTATACCTTCTTCTCAGCCCCTAATGAAATCTTCTCCAAAATCGACCATATGGCAGGTCATAAAGCAAGCCCTAATACATACAAAAAGATTGAAATAACACCTTGCATCTTTTTAGACCAGTATGGACTAAAGCTGGACCACAACAACAACAGAAATAATTACTTTTAAAGCCTATACACACATGGAAACTAAACAACTCTCTACTGGGTCATAGAAGAAATAAAGAAAGAAATGAGGTACTTCTTAAAATTCAAAGAAAATGAAGGTACAGCATATGCAAATGTATGGAACTCAATTAAAGCCATGTTAAGAGGAAAGTTCATACCACTACCTTCAAAAAGAGATTAGAAACATCTCATATAGACAGCTTAATGACACATCTGAAAGCTGTAGGAAAAAAAAAGAAGTAAAAATATCCAACAGGAGTAGACAGTTGGAAATAAAGTCAGGGCTAAAATCAATAAATCAGAAACCAAGAGAACAACTCAAAGAGTTAACAAAACCAAGAGCTAGTTCTTTGAGAAAATGAATAAGATAGACAAACCTGTAGACAAAGTAACTAAAGGGCAGAGAGACACTATCCAATTGAACAAAATCATAAATGAAAAATGAGACATAACAACAGATATTGAAGAAATACAAAGAATCTTTAGGTCTTACTTCAAAAGCATATATGTAACAAAATTTGAAAATCTAAATTAAATGGACAATTTTCTTGATAGATTCCACTTGCCAAAGTTGAATCAGGATCAGGTAAATAAAGTAAATAGTGCTATTTCTCCTTAAGAAATAGAAGCAGTCATCAAAACTCTCCAAGGCAAAAAAAAAGTCCAGGGCAAATTGGTTTCAGAGCAGAATTCTATCAGACCTTCAAAGACGACCTAATACCAACACTCTTCAAACTCCTCCACAAAATAGAAATGGAAGGAACATTACAAAATTTATTCTATGAGGCCACAGTCACTTTGATACCTAAACCTCACAAAAACCCAAACAAAAAAAGAGAACCTCACATCAATTTCTCTTATGAACACTGATGCAAAAATATTCAATAAAATACTCACAAAAAAAAAATACAAGAACACATCAAAGATATCGTTCACCACGACCAGGTAGGCTTCATTCCAGGCATGCAAGGTTGATTTAATGTACAGAAATCCATCAATGTAATGCACCATACCAAAGTAAACTGAATATAAAACAAACTGAAATAAAAAACCCACATGATCATCTCCTTAGATGCAGAGAAAGCATTTGATAAAATCCAACACCCATTCATGTTTTAAGTTTGGAGAGATCAGGGATACAAGGCACATACCTCAACATAATAAAGGCTATAGACAGCAAGCCAATAACCAAAATCAAATTAAATGGAGAGATACTCAAGTAAATTCCCCTAAAATCAGGGTCCAGGCAAGGCTGCCCACTCTCTCCATATGTCTTCAATATAGTGCTCTGGAAGTTCTAGCCAGAGCAATAAGACAACAAAAGGAGATCAAGGTGATCCAAATCCGGAAAGAAAGAAGTCAAATAATTCCTATTCACAGATGATATGATAATATACATAAGTGACACCCAAAATTCCACCAGAGAACTCCTACAGTTGATTAACACCTTTAGCAAAATGACTGGATACAAAATTAACTCAACAAAATCAGTAGCCTCCCCATATAGGCAAAGGAAATCATGCCACAGAAGAAATTAAGGGAACTACACCCTTCACAATAGCCACAAGCAACACAAAATATCTTGGAGTAACTCTAATCAAGAAAGTGAAAGACTTGTTTGAAAAAAAACCTTCAAATCTCTGAAGAAAGAGATTGAAGAGGACATCAGAAGATGAAAAGATCTCCCTTGTTCGTGGATCAGGAAAATTAACATAGTAAAAATGGCCATCTTACCAAAAGCAATTTACAGATTCAATGCAATCCCTATCAAAATACCTACACATTTTTAAAGACATTAAAAGATCAATTCTCAACTTCATATGGAAAAAAAATCTAGAATATCTAAAACAATCCTGTACAATGAAATATCCTGTGGAGGAATCTCCACACCTGATCTCAAGCTGTACTACAAGCAACAGTAATTAAAACAGCATGATACTGGCATAGCAATAGGATAGTTGATCAATGGAATCTAATTGAAGACCCAGAAATAAATCCACACACATATGGACACTTAATTTTTGACAAAGAAGCCAAATCTGTTCAATGGAAAAAGGTTAGTATCTTCAACAAATGGTGCTGGTCTAAAATGCAAGTAGATTCATATTTATCACCATTCACAATACTCATGTCCAAGTGGATTAAAGACCTCAACACAAAACCAGAGACACTAAATCAGTTAGACGAAAAAGTGAGGAAGAGCCTGGAACACATTGGCACAGGAGGCAACTTCCTGAACAGAACTCTAACAGCCCATACCTTAATGTCAATGTCAACAATTAATAAATGGGACTTCATGAGGCTGAGAAGCTTCTGTAAGGCAGAAGACATTGTCAACAGAATAAAATGACAGCCCATAGACTGGGAAAAGATCTTCACCAACCCTACATCTGACTAAGGGCTAATATCCAAAATATATAAAGAACTCAAGAAAATACACTCCACCAAACTAAATAACCAATTAAGAACTGAGGCTCCAAACTAAACAGAGGAATATCAAATGGCTGAGAAACACTTAAAGAAATGCTCAATGTCTTTAGTCATCAAAGAAATGCAAGTTAAAACAACTCTGAGATTCCATACTATACCCACCAGATGCCTAAGATCAGAAACCCAAGTGATACTTTTACACGATGGAACACTGCTCAGCTATTAAAAACAAGGAAATCCTGAAATTTGTGGACAAATGGATGGAACTAGAAATGATCATACTGAGTGTGTTAACCCAGAAGCAGAAAGACTCACATGGCATATACTCACTTATAATTGGACACTATTATAAGTGTCCAAGATGCATGTCCCATGAAAGTCTTCACTTACCAGGAGATTGGGATAGTTTGAGGACATTCTATTGGGACTCTAGGTGAGAGAAATATGGGAGAATGCAGAAATAGGAGGATCCAGAGGATCCTAGAAACCTACAAGAAGAACATCATGACAGGCAGATCTGGGCCCAGGTGTTCTACTCAAACTACTGCACAAACCAAGGACAATACAAGGAGTAAACATTGAACCCCTACTCAGATCTAGTCAATGGACAGGACTTTCTCCACAGTTGAGTAGAGAGTGAGAACTGACTCAGACATGAACTCTGGTGCCCCATATTTGACCACTTGCATGAGGTGGGGAGGCCTGGTGGCACTCCAAAAAAGAATAAGCAGGCTACCAAGATGAAACTTGATAAACTATGACCATACATTGGGGGAGGAGGTCCCCCTCAGTCACAGACATAGGGGAAGGGAATAGGGTAAAAGTGGGAGGGAGGGAGGAATGGGAGGATACAAGGGATGGGATAACAATTAAGATGTAATCTGAATAAGTTAATTAAATAAAAAATAAAATTAAAAAAATAAAAGGGAAGCAGAATTACCTTATTTAACTTAAAAGCAATTATCTATTTTAGCTTCTTCATTAACTAAGCTGCATGACTCCTGGGAATAGCCTCATAAGAGTATTGCATTGGGTGGGATAATGTTATTATAAAAAGTGAGTGGATGAGCAGTTTGAGCCAGAAATTTTGATGCGTACCTATAATCATAATCCTCACTACTCTGAGGATGGAAGGTTAGAGTTGAAGATCAGCCTACACTATATAGTGGATTCAGACCAGTCTATTCTAGAACTGTCTTGTCTGAAAAAATAGATAAACCAAATAGAAGCTCCAAGCCATTTTAGTATTTTTAGTTTGATATATTTTTATCGTGGTATAATGAACTAGTTGTTCTGAATAGATACTATCACTTACGGCCATTGAAATGACTGTCTGTGGAGTGCATAAGAGTATGAGACCAATTTCTAGCAGAGTACAGATTGAGTTTTGTGTTACCACCTGTAATTTCATCACTGGGGAGGTTGAGAGAGCAGGTATCAGAATTTAAATGTCATTTTCAACATCACAGTAAGGTTGAGGTTCGGGTGGCCTCAGGCCTATAATCCTATCATGCAGGACGCTCATCAGGAAGGGCTGCTATTTTAGGATATAGAATGAACCTTATCTCAGAAAAGCAACCAAATAAACAAACAAGCCAAAAAAAAAAATGACCCTGTTAAATGTCACAAAAGTTGCTGTGCAAGTAAAAAATAGCCCACTTTACCTGGACAGCTTTAGCCATCAGTCCTTACATGCATAGCCCCTGAAGTGAGTTATATTTTAGAGATTTCTCTTCAGTCATATATTATAGCATCTGTTGGCCATTATGGTGCCACATTCTGTGCTCCCTAATCTCCTTCCTTGTTTGCTCATCTTACTTCCAAGAAAATAAACTATCCAAGTACCTTTGCTAAGTCTTCTGGCTATTCAATGTGACCATTTGAGTTGGAGCCAATGAACTGACAATACAGATGCCCTTCCACGGCTAGCTATAGAAACATCTTTTCTGAAGCTTTTCCTCATTTATTTATTTATTTTTATATTCATGAACCAAAATTACTTGACTTAAAAAAGGGAAATGAGGAAGGTGATAAAGGATTTGATCTCTGGCTGCATAGAATAGAACTTGTAAATTTTCCTCTCAACAACTTCTTTTAGGATTTCCAAAGGTTTAATATGTGTGGTGTTCAGCCATTTATAACCTAAAGTTGCTTCAGAATCACTCTATCTGGCTAATAAAGACAGATGTCACAGCAGCAGCTGGGTGTCAAACACTATTATACGTAGGTTTACTTTTATAAATTATAAGTTTGTCTATTAGGCAAACATGCACAGATAAGGAGATTCTGATTCCAGTTTCCAGACGCTGTTGACAACAATTCAGTCTAGCATCCTAGAGCAAACGTTCAGAGATTATCTAGCTCTGTAGTAACCAGTAAGTGCCTTGTTCAGTTCCAAATTCTAGAACTTCCACTGTTACCATTCCCACTTCCAAAGCACTCAAACAACAATGTACTTTCAGTATTTAAAACACATTGTTTGGAGCCTGGAGTGATAATTCTGAAGTGAAGGACATTATTCCAAGCACCTACCTGGCCACTCACAACCATCTGCAGTTCTAGTTTCAGGCAATCAGATGCCTTCTTCTGAGCTCTTTAGGTACTATATGTATGTAGTAGACAAGACATGCTTGTCTATCTATCCATGAATACAGGCAAAACACACATACACATAAAATAATAAATAATGTGTTCAATATAAAGACAAATAAAAATGCCATTTTACTACTACACAACACAGAATGTAATTCAGAGCCCTTAGTTTTCCACTGAAAGCATTTTACAATATGGCTCACAATTCTTTCGAGTCTTATCTTTTGCCTTTTCCTGTAGTTAGACAGACAAATAATTTCTCTCTTCCGTTGACTCTGTCTCTGTCTCAGTAAGTTTGTATATGCCTTTGTGTATATCCTCTTTTTATTTATATGCATGTTGATATTCTACTTGTATTTCTTGTATAATTAAATTTTTATATTATATTCCTAGTGTTTCTGTTCAAAATTAATTAGTATTACCCCTGGAATGTAGCATTTTCTTGGATTAAATTTCAAACACAAACTCATTCCAGCTGACTTGTAGTTCTCACAGCAACCTTCCTACTATGCTTTACTGTTGAAAAGCAGTTTTCACCACGATTCACCTTTCACTGAAAAACAATAGCTAAGTGGGGTGGGATGGGTTATTGCTCAGAATGGCTCATTAAGTCATGAAGCATTAAAAACAGATCATAATGCTTTTGGAAGCCTATGTTAGATAAATAAGGAACTAGGAAGCATAGTAGGCAAGAGAGGGAGCTGATAACATCAAGATATAAACCTTGTATCAAAAAAATAAAAATAAAAACCCATTGGTATCCTGAATATTTGACTAACTGCATTGGCTAGAAAGGATTAGATATAAATTTAGCTTATATCTATAGACAAATACATTCTATTGTTTACATTCATTGGGAAAAACCAAGGATTTAAAATAATATGTAGTTATAAGTCTTTTCTCAAGAAATGATAATTCTAGAAGATAATAGAAAAAAAAAACTATTATCAGACCAATCTAAATTTTGCTCAAAACATGTACCACCATTAAAGAATTTTATTAAGTGCCTACTTGTGAGTCAGGAAGTTGTAACTCTTATAAAGACAGCTAATAAGCAGGATATGCATTTAAGTTGGATCTACAGCATGCATTACATTTTAATGTTGTATTAGCAATTTTTCATAAGTCTCAGTAGAATTCCAAGAATATATAATAAAATGTATCACTTGAATAGTAGTCCTATGTATCTGAGCTGGCTATGGTGATTCAGTTATTAATATTAAATTTCATTAGTCCTGTGAAAAATAGCAAAATGTAAACTTAACAGTAAAAAAATTCTTTCTTAGAACTTTGCTTAATCTTGAGAAGATACATGTTATAAAATAATGGAAACCATAAAATGAAGGCCATTAAGATTCCATTACAACAGTTTTAAGCTCTTAATTATGAAACAAATGAACAAGAGTAATACCCACTTTGGACTTGGGAGATGCCCATTGCATGAAGAGCTTATCCTAGCAAGCATGAGGACTGGAGTCCAGATTTTAGAACCCACATTAAAACATGGTGGGCCCCTTGAAAGTGGGAGGTGGAGGCAAGGAATCCCCAGACAAAGCTGGCTAACCAGACTAATCAATTAGTGAGCTCGAAGTTCAACTAGAGACCTTGATTCATATATAAAGTGATGGAAGGTGATGAAAAAAATACCTTATGTCAATCTCAGTCCTCTACATACATATGAATGTGTATTTTTACATACATGTGTATTCTTACACATGTGAACATTCATATGTACACCAAACACACACACACACACACACACACACACACACACACACACACACAAATAGTATTATCCATTGTGTTTTCCTAATTGATTGTGCTGAGCTAAGAAACTCTGCTTTATCCCCTTAAGAAAAATATGGAGATGCAATACGAAATTATAGAACTTTGAGAAAAATAAAAATTCATCTTTTTCAATGGTTGTTTAATAGTATTTAAAAAGTCATTGCATTCTGTCCAAAAAAATATATTTTCCATTTTTGAAATAATTTTAATTAAATTACATCACCTCACCCACCTTCATCTCTCCAGCTATTCCCAACCACCCTCCTTGAAACCTTTCCTATGCTCCCAAAAGTATATTCCAGGAAATAAATGACAAATGTGAATTTTCTAAAAAGAAATGGATAAAGGGAGGGAGGAAAAAGGAAGGAAGGATTAAGATAGAAGACAAGATCCTTGGTGGAGAGGAAGTTAAGCGGTCAGAGCAGTAGAGGGACCATTTGTGTAGATACTGAAGTGATCCGTACCAACAACTGCAGCAGTAGGAGTGTGAAGATGAGCCCAGCAGTTATCTACACACAGCAAAAGGAAGCCAAGAGACCCCCTTCCTCTCAGTAGAGGACACAACTAAAGAACTCCCCTAAAGGGAAAGATGTATCTCTAGATCAAGAGGTGCACATGCAGCTATAGCAAAGAGGTGAGAAAGGCATTCATCTTAACTAACATTCCCTAGGTGATAAAGAATTGAGCTGGGAGTAGAAGTCAACCTTGAAATAAGAAAAGTCTTCTTACTCAAAAATCATCTTTTCATCTTCTTCTATAACAGTGTGGATGTCTAGATATAGGCAGGATTTACATTTAACCTCCTTAATTTAATGCAGGAAATTAAACCCTAAGGACACCAACATTCTCTTAAATAGAGTCTCATCTGACACAATTCCCATACTTTGTAAACTCTAGAAATAATCAGATACATGTTTCATTAAATGAAAGCAAATCTTTATTAGAGATGATGACCCTGGGCTTAAAGGAGAAAGCATCCCTTCACTATCTTCATGGGACAAGGCACATGGAAGGTAAATACACAAGACTCTGCAGCTCCATTTTCACAGTAAGTGTAGAAAACATCCATTGCTGGGCTTCTAGCAAGAGGCCACCTAACTTTTCCTCAATGAGTTCTAACTTAGATCTTTCAACATCTATATTAAAACTTTAAAGTATTTTATAGATGATTTCCAAAAAAAGGACTGTGAACTCCATGTAGCTCTTAAGAATTACTTACTATAGCTTT
Source organism: Acomys russatus (assembly GCF_903995435.1). NCBI lineage: Eukaryota > Metazoa > Chordata > Mammalia > Rodentia > Muridae > Acomys > Acomys russatus. The sequence goes on from NC_067153.1 coordinate 10,558,221, forward strand.
ACAGGAAGACGCATTGACTCAAGGTGAAACTGATGACCAATTAAACATTCCTTCTATGAGCAAAAAGATAGAGAAAAAGAGAATGATGACACTACATAGGATCAGAAGAACAGATAGGACCCCATGTGGAAGGCTAGCTTCAAGACCAGAGGGCACATTGAGGCAGATCATAGAGTCAATAGGCGCCAAAGCTGATAGCACCTGGCAACTGAGGGCCAGTACTGCTTGTGATGGGTGAGAGACTGTGAACTTTTTTTACTCTTTGGTGGTGGGGGCCAACTGACAAGAAGGACAAAAAGAAAAGGACCAAAAGAATAATACTTTCACATACACAAACACACACTTAATGGATGAAGCAAGAGGAGCTCCAACAAGCAATTTCCAACAGGCTTCAATAACTTCACATGTACACATAAATACATATACATACATACATACATACATACATACACACACACACACACACACACACACACACACATTTATACACTAGGTAAATGGAGCAAACTCCAAAGGCTCCATCCATTTTTACATATACACATATATACACATTTTGTGAATGAAACAAAACTTGAATGAGAGAGCTCCAACAATTTTATTTTTTCTCATGCAGCTTATAGATCCCAGCAAAATCTTTCAAGCAGTACAAAAATCATAATGTAGCTATATTTTATTTTTCTTTAATTGGGCTATTACAATGAGTGTATGTAGAAAAAATTGTTCCCAATGCCCTCACATGATCAAATGTTTTACATATTATGGGTGAAAAACAAATTATTCCCAAGAACCCTCATATATTTGTAACTAAACAACTTTTTATAGATTAACAAAGTGGAAACAATCAAGGTAGCTTTTTCAGCCAGTTTCTTTTTACAGGCAGGATGCAATTTGCAGTTACAAAGAATCAATTATCTTTAAAAGTAATCTTATAAACATCTTAGAATAATCACAGATCTAAACTTTCATATAAAAATAATCATCCATTTCTACTTTAAATCTTCAAGGTGCACATTTACTCATTAACTGTTTTTATTAAATCATATCAGGAAGCTGAGGGGAAAATGGGTACAAGAAATTAATCATCACTAGATCAGCTTCAGCGAGAGATTCACATTAACCAGCGCTAATTGAGGTGTTGCTCTTGCTCCCTAACCTCAATAAGTCCCCAGCTCAGCTACTAAGCGTCTACTTTTCTGCAAGATTTTCTACATCAGAGCCACTGACAAAAACATCTTAACCCAACTTTCTAAAACTATTTAAATTCTATTAAATCATTAATCCACCCAAACAATATTATTTTATGAGGGCCCATCTTCATATTGATCTTCAGGAAAATTGTCCCAATGAGTGGGCTGTCACCAAGGAAAGAATCAGGCCAGACTGCAGGCAGTGAGTGTCTCCCCACACCCAGTCACACCATGCCATATATATGAGGAGTACAGCAATGACAAACATGCGACAGTACATCAGCAGCACGAAGCAATCTGAAGACAAAGCCCCTGGGTCTATACCTCTCCAAGGTGCACCCATTGCAGCTGCACAGAATGGCGGGCCGTCTCTAGGAAGCTCGCTTTCCCACTGCAGCTTCTTCAGCATGGCATTCGCCAACTACACATCTGTGCAGGGGAAGAATGGATGGAGTAGGAGCTTGAAGAAAACTGGTTGGTTTTGTATTAGTTTCCCAAAATATAGGTTGTAAGTTAATAAGATGTTATGCTGCTAACAAAGGTTTAGTGAAAGTAAATGATAATCCTAAAAGCAGGAGTAACTTCAGGGAATTGCTTTTTCAAGCCCTTTGTAAAGGTGTGGACATGGCACTATTTCCACAGGGAAGACAAGCAGATGAGTCAATAATTAAATTATAAAATTATCAGATGATGATTTAAGAGTAAGGCATAGCAGTTGTTGATGTGATTTTCCAAAGACAGCAAAGATATAAAAATATAGTTGTGTTGTGGGAAGCTTAGCAATTAGAGAAATGTCATGGAAAACAAGATCCTCCTTGAACTGCTCTAAGTGTAGGTATTATAGCTATTTTAGATAGAAAATTGTCAACATTAAGTGTAAAAAGTGTAATGCATACATACACAATACACACATGTTCTATTTCTCAATGATTTTATTGTTAACATTAGATTCTAAGTACAGAAAGAGACAGGGATAAGCATCTTCATGCCAGCATTATTTCCACATTAGAATTATGGGTTCTACATGTACCTCTAAGGGTACATATCTAAAGTTATGCTGTTGGGTCTAAAGCATCTGTGGCAGACTAGGGTCTTAACTTGATTTTTAAAAAAACACACACAAAACAGTATCACATGTTGTTATTTGATGTAAATTTAATAAAGTTTGCCTAGCTACTGAGGAAAATAAAAATGAAGCACAAATGGAAATTATCTGAAATTTACTGATGCTGAAATATTATCAAATACTGAAAATTATCAAAATGAGTAACACAAATTAGTGGTAAAAGATTGTCAATAACCTATTCAGATCTAGCCAATGGACAGTGCATTCTCCGCATTTGTGTGGAGAGCAGCGACTGCCTCTGACATGAACTCTTGTGCCCCCTATTTGATCACATCTGTCCCCTTGGTGGGGAGGCCTGGTGGCACTCAGAAGAAGGGGAAGCCAGCTACCAGGATGAGACCTGATAGGCTGTGATCATATGGTCGGGGAGGAAGGGGGAATGGGAAGATATAGGTGAGGGGATAATAATTGTAATGTAATCTGAATAAATTGTTTTTTAAAAGAAAAAGGAAGATAGACAATAACTTTAATTCATCTGCTTGTATCCACAGTCTTTCAAAAACAAAGCACTAAATCAGATGACTGCTTACATTACAGTGGGATGCTCTAGTCCTTGGGTCTAATATCCAACACTGCATAAACCAGATTTTGTATCCACACCTTTAATCCCAAGAACTCAGGGCACAGCTCCTGAAGGATAAGCTGTAATGATTCAAAATAAGATGTCGCACAACCTATACGAATATGGAGATGTTAATTTGGGGAAAGGAAGCGGGGTGGAGTTAGGTTCTGAGTGGGCCATGAGGGTAGAGAGAAAGAGACAGAGACAGAAGAACAGTAGTAGAGAGAAAGAGAGGTGGGAAGAGAGAGAGAGAGAGAGAGAGAGAGAGAGAGAGAGAGAGAGAGAGAGAGAGAGAGAGAGCACTCCTTAAAGAAAGAGCAAGAGATGTAAGAGAGTGATAGAGAGAGGTGGCCATTTTTCTTTTTATAGTCTGCCATGTAGGCAGGCGATGACATCATAACAGCTTAGAGAGGCAGGCTGGTGAAATTATCCACATGCCAACATTCCACCCTTTTCCTTTAATTACAAAATGAGAAACTAGGGAGGGGTGGTGAGGTGACAATGAGGACGTTGGACTGTTTTTTTTGTGTGAGGTAAGTTAAAGTATATAAATATAGGTTCATTGGAAGCAGTTCTTAGCTTCTATGCAAGGAGTGGAGAGAGAGAGAGAGAGAGAGAGAGAGAGAGAGAGACAGACAGACAGACAGACAGACAGACAGACAGACAGACAGAGACAGAGACAGACAGAGACAGAGACACAGAGAGAGAGACAGGGAGAGACAGAGAGGGGGGGAGCAAGAGCAACAAAGTTTCCAGATGGTAAAGAGGAAGGAAAGCCCCTGCCCTGGAAAGTTTAGGGTAGAGGGCAGGGTATGTCAGTCATGTCCTGCAGCAGATAGAGAGCGACCAAGAAGTGCTGGGAGAATCCCAGGTCTGACGCACATCATTCTAGCTTTATTGCTGATAATAAATCAGTAAGGGCTAAAGAAATCAGTCATCTTTGACTGCTTCCTGCTGACAGTGGGGTGGCAACAGGGGGTCAAAAGGGAGTCAAGTCCAGGAAGAGCAGGCTGTTATATTTGCTGTCCAGGGTCTGAGAACACCTGCAGTGAGGAGGGACAATGCAGGTCCAGCTGACATGATCTGTGACGCTGGACTGGAGCACCTGTGTGTATGTAGCTGCTCTGGCACTTTCTTGAATATAGGAAATCTGGCAGAATTCAGAAACATATATGTGGGCAGAAGACAAAGTTAATAGGTTAGGGAGAAAATACCTTTTTGGTGTACATTTGAAATTTTTGGAAGAAAGAAGTTTTGGAGCCAAGAAAAGAAAAGGCGGAGATCCAAGATGGCGGCGAGCAGTGTGGACCGCGTTTGGAGGCTCCAGTGAACAATTCAGGGAATTGCACAGATTTCTGAGCCAGGAACACCGAGGTCCAAACATCACGGCAGCAGGAGTGCTCAACGGTTCGGAGGGACCAGGGTGCGGAGACCTAGCGTGCCCCTGCACACGGGAGGAGTGTGGTTTTCTCTGATCGGAGCGGCAGCGGCAAGGCAGCAGCACAGCGGCACCAGCAGCGGCGGCTTGAGGTTTGCAAGCTCATAGCCTTTCCGGTGGAGGCGATTGGTGTGGTGGCTGGTTGGAATTGCTGCGGGAGAGGGACTCGGGGCAGGATTTGGGTCGCGTGAGCCTTTGGACCCAGACTGGACTCGGCGACAGTTCGGCCCAGAGTCCGGGTATTGGCCTGGCCCAGCAAACAATTCTGCCTGAGGCACTAACTCAGCGTGGCCATAGCTCCCTGCTGTGGCGCAGGCTTAGTTGAGCACGCTGCTCCACACTAGGCACCACCTCAGCTCAGCGGCAGCTCCCTGCGGTGACACAGTCTGGGCGGAGCACTTGGTTTCACCACGGCGCTAACTCAGAGCAGCCGCAGTTCTCCTGCTGTGGCGCAGGCTTGGTGACGTGCTCAGGTTCCATCCTAGGCACCACCTCAGCTCAGCGCAGCTCCCCTGCGGTGACACAGTCGGGCGGAGCACTTGTTCCACCACTGGCGCTAACTCAGAGCAGCCGCAGTTCTCCTGCTGTGGCACAGGCTGGACAGAGCTCTCGGTTCCACCAGCTCTAAGACTCTGGTTGGACACAGTGTGCAGTTTGAATCCAGAATTCCTGGCTGAGATTGGTGGTCAGTTCGGGCCCTGAGTCAATAACTGACCACAGCACGCACTTTGGGCCAAAAGGCCCTAGTGGAGCTTGGTGCGTAGTCCAGCCCAAAAATTCTGGCTGGACCCTGTGTGCATTTTGGGCCCAAAATCCCTAGCTGAGCTTGGCAGACGGTTCAGGCCCTGAGAATCTAGCTGAGTTCTGCCGTGGTTCGGTCCCAGTGTCTCCTGGCTGGACTTGGCAGGGAACACAGAAGGCTGTGGATACCTTGGCCTGACCCAACGCTCATTCAGAGACCCAGAACAATTGCAGGATCCACAGCAGAGGGGGACTGAGGATCACTGCTGTGAGAGATCAGAACAACAGGGCTAACCTCCTAACATCCACACCAGTGAAGCTTTGAGCTCGCAGCCTAGGGAAATCGTAAGAAAACAAGTGAATCTATCGTCAGACACCCTCCATTCAACTCTGGAAGCTACCCAACAAAAACAAAGACGGCAAGATGTCTAAAGGACAACGAAAAAGCATACGCAAAAAACCCCAAAACAACATGGCAGTCTCCAGTTTCCAGCTATCCCAAAGAAAACCACCCAGAGAACTCAAATACAACGGAAATACAAGAAATGACCTCAAATCCTTAGTAATGAGGATGATAATGGAGGAAACAAATAAATTCGTAATCAAATGCAGGGAAGACGCAGACAAACAGGTGAGAGACATAAAGAAGCACATAGAGTGGAACTGGAAAAATTGCAGGAAATGCAAACAACCAGATGAAAGAAATAACTAAAACAGTTTCAAGCTCTGAAGACCTATAAAGAGGCAATGGAAGAAACTTAGGAATATACAAAAAAATCAGATGAAAGAAATCAAAAAATCAGTTCAAGATCTGAAAATGAAAATGGATTCAATGATAAACACACAGACAGAAGAAAAACGAGAACGTGAGACCTCAGAGAAGAAGGCGAGCAACACAGAGGTGAGCTTTTCTAACAGAATCCAAGAGATGGAAGAACGAATCTCAGGGCTAGAAGATACAATCACAGATATTGAATCAACCATTAAAGAAAATGCCAAATCTGGAAAACTCCTGACACAAAACATCCAAGAAATTAAGGACACCATGAAAAGAAGAAATCTGAGGATAATAGGCATTGAAGAAAGAGAAGACATCAGAATCCAGGGCCCAGAAACTATTCTCAACAAAATCATAGAAGAAAATTTCCCCAATCTAAAGAAGAGAGGCCTATAAACATAAAAGAGGCCTACAGAACACCAAATAGAATTGACCAGAAAAGAAAACTGCCCGCCACATAATAATCAAAACACAAAACATGCAGAACAAAGAAAAAATATTAAAAGCTGCAAGGGAAAAGGGCCAAATAACATTTAATGGTAAACCTATCAGAATTACACCTGACTTCTCAGCAGAGACCATAAAAGCCAGAAGGGCCTGGACAGAGATCCTGCAAACCCTAAGAGAACACAGATGCCAGGCCAGACTACTTTACCCTAGCAAAATTATCAATAACCATTGATGGAGAAAACAAAATATTCCATGACAAAAACAAATTCAAACAGTACCTATCCACAACCCAGCTTTACAGAAGGTACTAGAAGGAAAACTCCATCCCAAAGGGTCAAGCTACAACCAAAACTACCCAGGAAATAGATAACTATCCATGGCAAAAACCAACTACACAAACGCTCGACTGGAAACAACATCAAAATTAAGACTCTTAACAGTCACTGGTCATTAATACTCTCAACATCAATGGCCTCAATTCTCCAATAAAAAGACACAGACTAACTGAATGGGTACATAAACAAGACCCAACATTCTTCTGCATCCAAGAAACACATCTCACCCATAATGAAAGGCATTACCTCAGGGTAAAAGGTTGGAAAAAAATATTCCAAGCAAATGGTCACAAGAAGCAAGCAGGTGTAGCCATTTTAGTATCGAACAAAATAGACTTTTCAACCAAAATTAATCAAAAGGGATGAGGAAGACACTTCATACTCATCAAAGGTAAAGTCAACCAAGATGACATCACAATTCTGAACATCTATGCTCCCAATACAAGGGCACCCACATATGTAAAAGATCTCCTAAAAAAGCTTAAACCACACATCGATCCCCACACAATAATAGTGGGAGACTTCAACACCCCACTCTCACTGAAGGATAAGTCATTGAAACAGAAACTAAGCCGAGAAATAACATCATTAACCAATGCCATGGGTCAAATGGATCTAACAGATATCTATAGAACCTTTCACCCAAACAAGAAAGAATACACCTTCTTCTCTGCACCCCATGGAACCTTCTCCAAAATTGATCACATCGTAGGTCACAAAGCAAGCCTCAAACAGATACAAGAGGATTGAAATAATACCTTGTATCCTATCAGATCACCATGCTCTTAGGCTGCAATTCAACAACAACAGAAATAACAAAAAGCCTACACGTTTGTGGAAACTAAACAACTCTCTGCTAAATGACACCTGGGTCAGGGAAGAAATAAAGAAAGAAATCAAGGAGTTTCTGAAATTCAATGAAAATGAAGACACAACATACCCAAATTTGTGGGATACATTGAAAGCAGTGCTAAGAGGAAAATTCATAGCACTAAGTGCCTTTAAAAAGAAATTGGAAACATCGCACATAAGCATCTTAACAACACAACTGGAAGCCCTAGAAAAAAAAGAAGCAGAAACACCCAAGAGGAGAAGACGCCTGGAAATAATCAAACTCAGGGCTGAAATTAACAATTAGAAACTAAGAAAACAGTCCAAAGAATCAACAAAACCAAAAGCTGGTTCTTTGAGAAAATCAACAAGATAGACAGACCATTAGCCAAACTAACTAAAAGGCAGAGAGACAGTATTGAAATTAACAAAATCAGAAATGAAAAGGGAGACATAACAACAAACACTGAAGAAATTCAAAGAATCATAAGATCCTACTTGAAGGCATATACGCCACAAAATTTGAAAATCTAAGGGAAATGGACGATTTTCTTGATCAAGTTCACTTGCCAAAGTTGAATGAAGAACAGATAAACAAGTTAAATAGTCCCATTTCCCCTACAGAAATAGAAGCAATCATCGATGGTCTCCCAACCAAAAAAAGCCCAGGGCCAGATGGTTTCAGTGCAGAATTCTACCAGACCTTTAAGGGCGAGCTAATACCGATACTCTCAAGCTACTCCAAAAGATAGAAATGGATGGAAAATTACCAAATTCATTCTATGAGGCCATAGTCTCATTGATACCTAAACCTCACAAAGACTCAACAAAGAAAGAGAATTTCAGACCAATTTCTCTTATGAACATCGATGCAAAAATACTAAATAAAATACTTGCAAAACGAATACAGGAGCACATCAAAGATATCATTCATCATGACCAAGTAGGCTTCATTCCAGGCATGCAGGGATGGTTTAATATACGGAAATCCATCAATGTAATCCACCATATAAACAAACTGAAAATAAAAAACCACATGATTATCTCCTTGGATGCAGAGAAAGCATTTGATAAAATTCAATACCCATTCATGTTAAAGTTTTAGAGAGATCGGGGATACAAGGCACTTTCCTCAACATAATAAAGGCTATATACAGCAAGCCAATAGCCAAAATCAAAGTAAATGGTGAGATACTCAAGGAAATTCCTCTAAAATCGGGAACAAGGCAAGGCTGCCCACTCTCTCCATATCTCTTCAATATAGTACTCGAAGGTCTAGCAGAGCAATAAGACAACAAAAGGAGATCAAGGGTATCCAAATGGGAAAGGAGGAAGTCAAATTATCCCTCTTTGCAGATGATATGATAGTGTACATAAGTGACCCTCAAAACTCCACCAGAGAACTCCTAAAGCTGATAAACACCTTCAGCAAATTGGCTGGATACAAAATTAACTCAAAAAAGTCTGTAGCCTTCCTATACACAAATGACAAGCTTGCAGAGGAAGAAATTAGGAAAACCACACCCTTCACATTAGCCACAAGCAATATAAAATATCTAGGAGTTACCCTAACTAAGCAAGTGAAGGACTTGTATGAAAAAATTTCAAAACTCTGAAGAAAGAGATTGAAGATGACCTGAGAAGATGGCGTGATCTTCCTTGCTCATGGATCGGGAGAATTAACATAGTAAAAATGGCCATCCTACCAAAAGCAATCTACAGATTCAATGCAATCCCTATCAAAATAACTACACAATTTTTAAAGACATTGAAAGTTCAATTCTGAACTTCATATGGAAAAACAAAAACCCAGAATAGCTAAAACAATCTTGTACAATAAAAGATGCTCCGGAGGAATCTCCATACCTGATCTCAAACTGTACTATAAAGCAATAGTACTTAAAACAGCATGGTACTGGCACAGCAACAGGCTGGTTGATCAGTGGAATCGAATCGAAGACCCAGATATGAATCCACACACATATGGTCACTTGATTTTTGACAAAGAAGCCAAATCCATTCAATGGAAAAAGGATAGCATCTTCAACAAATGGTGCTGGTCTAACTGGAGGTCTATGTGTAAAAAAATGAAACTGGACCCATATTTGTCACCTTGCACAAAACTCAAATCCAAGTGGATTAAAGACCTCAACATAAAACCAGAGACACTAAGCCACTTAGAAGAAAAAGTGGGAAAGAGCCTGGAACATATTGGCACAGGAGACAACTTCCTGAACAGAACACCAACGGCCCAGGCCTTAATGTCAACCATTAATAAATGGGACCTCATGAGGCTGAGAAGCTTCTGTAAGGCAGGAGACACTGTCAAGAGAACAAAGCGACAGCCTACAGACTGGGAAAAAATCTTCACCAACCCTACATCTGACAAAGGTCTAATATCCAAAATATATAAAGAACTCAAGAAATTAAACACCACCAAACCGAATAACCCAATTGAGAAATGGGGCTTGGAACTAAACAGAGAATTCTCAACAGAGGAGTATCAAATGGCTGAGAAACACTTAAAGAAATGCTCAACCTCCTTAGTCATCAGGGAAATGCAAATCAAAACAACTCTGAGATTCCATCTTACACCCATCAGAATGGCTAAGATCAAAAACTCAAGCGACACCACATGCTGGCGAGGATGTGGGGAGAGAGGAACACTCCTTCATTGCTGGTGGGAATGCAAACTAGTACAGCCACTTTGGAAATCTATCTGGTGCTATCTCAGAAAAATGGGAATAGGGCTTCCTCAAGACCCAGCTATTCCACTCCTTGGAATATACCCAGAAGATGCTCCAGCACACAACAAGAAAATTTGCTCAACCATGTTCATAGCAGCCTTATTCATAATAGCCAGAACATGGAAACAGCCTAAGTGTCCCTCAGTAGAAGAGTGGATAAAGAAACTGTGGTACATATACACTATGGAATACTACTCAGCTATTAAAAACAAGGAATTCCTGAAATTTGTGGATAAATGGATTGAGCTAGAAATGATCATAATGAGTGAGTTAACCCAGAAGCAGAAAGAATCAAATGGTATATACTCACTTATATCTGCATACTAGCCCAAGGGGCATGTCCCACGAAAGCCTTCACTTACCAGGAAACTGGGACAGAGGGGAAGGCATCCTATTGGGACTCTAAATGAGAGACGCATGGGAGAACAGCAAAATAAAAGGATCCAGAGGGTCCTAGAAATCTACAAGTAGAACAATATGATAGGCAGATTTGGGCCAGGGGTCCCGCTCAAACTAAAGCACCAGCCAAGGACAATACAGGAGGTAAACTTTAAACCCCTTCCCAGATCTAGCCAATGGTCAGAATATTCTCCACAGTTGAGTGGAGAGTGTGATACGACTTTCTCACGTACTCTGGTGCCTCACATTTGACCATGTCCCCTGGAGGGGGAGACCTGGTGGCACTCAGAGGAAGGACAGCAAGTAGCCAAGAAGAGACTTGATACCCTATGAGAATATATAGGGGGACGTAATCCCCTCAGGAACAGTCATAGGGGAGGGAATAATGGGAAAATGGGGGGGGGGAATGGGAGGATACAAGGGATGGGATAAACATTGAGATGTAACAAGAATAAATTAATTAAAAAAAAAAGAAAAGAAAAGGCTTGAACATGGGGAACATCTTTTTTTTTTTTTTTTAACCCAATTGGTGGCAGTAATTGAAAGGTCTCCTTTTAGATATGTCCAAGTTTGGTTGCAGAGGCATGTAAACTTAGAAGATCTTAATATGGGGACAGGGATTTGAAATTCTCCAGAAGGCATCCCAGAGGAGCCTGGAAAGAAGGCAATTGACTGTCCTAATGGGGAGATGGACTTCTCCCTGAGCAAGGTTGACTGGATGAGATCGGTGCAATCTGTTCCAGCACCTCCTAGACACTGGTCAGAGACCAAGAGCATGGCCAGAGCATAGAGGGTCCCCTGGCTCTAAGATTTTGGACTCTGAGGAGAGAGAGAGGGAGATGGAACCATGCTGGTTGAGGGAGATCTCACTCAATGAAGAAGGTCCTAGATGAAGGGTTTGGATGTAGGTTGGCAAATATGGCAGTAAGCAATCAGCTGGTGTTGGGAGCAGTCAGATAGTTGGGGGAGGGTCCCAAAACAGGGGAAAGAGGGAGGAATCCCACTTTCTGAGATAGGCAAGAGGTGGGTAACGTAAGCTGTTGATTGGCCATACTTATCTCGATCCCATTTGACCTGACATGTGGATTTCCTGTTGCTTGCAAAAAGAGACACATTTTAAACATGTTAGCATCACTATTGTTTGCAATCTGAAGTGAAATACATATTGTAGGAAAAGGCAGTAGACATATATTTTTGTGTTATAGCATAGCAGAGACTTGGGGGGAGGTAATGAGTTGAAAGCATGAATACTCTCTGAGGTGACCTTAGGAAAGGCAGAAGCCTTATGGATCTTTCTGACATCTGCGAAACAGTGTGACATGAGGAGGACAGAAACTTCCTGTAGAGCAGAAGGGCCAAAGCTCATTTGATCTTAATTTTCAGCATCAGTACACATCATGAAAGAGGGGCTTCTTCCCTCTATCCAGAAGACTGGATGTGTATAATTCGAGCACAATGGAAAACATTTTAAGTCTATATTTAAAAGGCAAACAAAAGGAAATTTAAAATCTTGAGCTAGGAACTTGATAGTGGATCATACAGTGGAATGTTTTAACCATAGTTAGATTAACAAATCAGAGCTCCACTGATTAGGGCCAAAGCTCTGAGCAGTTCGTACAACAATAGCATAGCAACCGGAAGAAATCTGAAGCATTTTTAACTATACAGCATCCCTTAAAATACCCTTTAGACCCTCTGACTGTTACAGCCTGCCTTTGTCAATGTTTAAACACCTTCTCAGATCGTCAAGTACTTTCTTAGAAGCTTACGTTTTTAATTTAAACTTCTGTGTCCTTATCTAATCACTTACCATGAGACATAGGTGAAATTGCTATGAGCAGTCACTGTCCTATAACTAAAAGAATGGTAAAAGGTTGTATCTGAGAAGTGTCTTCTAAGTCTGGTAATAAGGTAGACTGTAGCTAGACCTGACAGTACTAGCTCAGGAGCGAAGCTTGAGAAAGGTCTGGTCCATTGCATATGAAGGGGGCTGAGAAGGCATCTGAAGCCTCTTTATCTTTAACATGAGGTCTGTGAGTAAGGCAAAACTGTATGACTTTTAAACAAGAGATCTAGTATTTAGCAGCTTTAACTAGCTAATGAATTGACTACTGAACTAACATGGCAGATCACTCTGGGTTAAGGAGTTAATTGCCTGTTCTCTAGCTATCAAGCTACCAGTAGTTTAGCTGTAGATGTGATCAGAGACCTGAGAAGGATAAATTGTAATCAAAATGAACCTATATATTAATACAAATGGCAGAGACGACTAGTCAGTCCATAGTCCACTACCTAGCAGTTGTTCCATGCGCCTGTGGCAACATGGTACCATTGGCAGAGACAGTATGGCCATCAGGCACAGAGGATGAGAGGCTGTTTCTGTGGAAGGAAAACATGGGAAAGACTGACCTCACCTTATTTTCAGGAATGTGAGACAATAACTCTCCAGGTTTCCAGTTTGTCCACAGTTGAGGCTGTGACAATGGGGGCAGTCTTGCTCAGTTCGCATTCAGGGTTGAAGTCATCTGCAGTTGTACCAAGAATCTTCTCAGAGACCTTGTGGAACTACTGTTAGGATCTGGAAATCTGTTTTTTATAATAAACTTACACATGTTAAATGCCATATTTAGCAGATCTTTGACAAGCTTGAGCATTAGCATATTTGAGTTAAGCAATCTTTATCTGTATCTAGTTATCTGCTCTAAATTATATCTTGTAAATATGAAACAGAATGCTGTAACTTTATTTTATGTTTGACCTTGAAAATATAAGTAATCTTAATCATTAAAGACAAGGACTTTAGGTTTTATCCCTGTTAAGTTGGAACTTTAAAAAAAAACATAAACATAGCCCATAAACAGAGAACATAAGCGTTTCTTGTATGACTTAATTTATAAAAAGTCCATAAGCTATAAAAGTTTAAAGTTATATTACAGATTAGCAAAAACAAGGCTAAACATATTTGAGGCAGTGATTTTTAACCTTTGAGAATGATACTAGAGCATAGTAATTAAGTTCTAACATTATAAACAAATGAATGTCTCTAGAATTAGCATATCACAGTTTCCAGGGCTGGAAATATGTATCTATATCAATTTAAAGAGAGACTTATTGGTTTCTTAGTCTAAATGAAGATAAACAGAGAGTTAATTATGACTAAGAAGCTTTATAAACATTGTTTTATGTCATCTTGTCTAAATGAGAGTTTGAATTTAGATTCGAAACATACCCATTACACAAATCATACAGTGTAATCTTAAGGTTATTTTTTTTCCAAGAGCAGAAAAAAAAATCAGAGAGGATTTTCATTTTTAAGAGTTAGAGTTGCCAAGAAGAGACTTGATACCCTATGAGCATATACAGGGGGAGGTAATCCCCCTCAGGAATAGTCATAGGGGAGGAGAATAATGGGAAAATGGGAGGGAGGGAGGAATGGGAGGATACAAGGGATGGGATAAACATTGAGATGTAACAAGAATAAATTAATAAAAAATTTTAAAAAAAGAGTTAGAGAGTACAATTTTAGGGATAAGAGCAGGGGTTAGGATTTTAATGAGGTCATGTTTTTATAGCAGAGACATAATTAAAGGGGGGAGGGAAAGCACAGCATATCTGGCATGTCTGGCTCCCTCAGCCTGGAATTCCATGAGAGCTGAGTCCTGTGACACGGGAGGAGGGGGCTAGTGTCCCAGCCGTCCCTGAGCAGTGCACTGTGGCTCTGGAAGTTCACCCTGCAGCAGCTGGTTGCCAGTCCAGGGTGGTCCTTGCAAAACCCTCCCACCCTGTCCCTCACCCACCTCAAGGCCCACCCAAGTGACAAAACTCCTCCAACAAGGTCACACCTACTTCACCAAAGCCACATCTCTTAATTCCTCACAAACAGTATCACTAACTAGGACCAAGCCACTAGAAGTGGGAGTGATGGTTACTGGTTTATTTCACATGGCATGCTCAGCCCATTTTCTTACACTACTCAGCACCACCCACCGAAAGGCAGACCTGCTCACTGTCAGCTGGACATATCAATTATCAATGAATAAAATGCACCACAGGCTTGCTCACAAGCAAATCTGGTGGGGGGCATTTTCTCAGTTGAGTTTCCTTTTTCTAAAATGACTCCAGCTTGTGTGAGTTGACATAAAAGCCGGATTGAACGATATGCACTTACTGTCGTATTTTACAATTGTCAAAACCTGTTATCATATTGTTTGTTTCTCCTGATAGATCATTTCTATATCCATGACATAGTACAGGACCTAGCACAGATTGTTCACTCCATAAATATTAATCAAAACTTTTTAATAAGTCAATATACATACATAACTATACATTTAGCTAAAATTACTGCAGAATTAACAACTTCTAAACAGATGCTGAATAACTACGATATAGTTGAGTTACCCTATGTGCCTTTCAGACTATCTAGCCATTCTGGTTTTGGCTCTGGGGTGAGACAGTCCATCCTGTGATGGACTACAACATTACTATGTTCAAGGTGGGTGATCATCTCTGTACATCATTGGACCCTCACTTCAATGGACTACAAAGGAGGTTAAATATAATGCCAAGCATTTGGTTTTTGTCAGCTTTTATTTCATTCAGTGAACATTATGTTATTTATTTTTTTTTCTATTGGCTTATTCCTAGGAGTGAGTGTTTTAGATGTGACTTCTGATTTTTATTTTTCTTGCTTTTGGCAATTCTTGTGATTTCAGGTAGTACTTTTCTGCTGAAGATTTATTTTTAAAAATGGGAATGTAGGAGCGCTATGATATTACTTACTCTAGCTCTCAAGGTATATATAAACTACTATTGATTGTATTATACACACTTAATTGCACTCTTAATGCGGTTAACATAAGAATTTGTATTTTCTTAATGGATTTTAGCATAATGAGTTTACTAAAACCATATTAAAGTATTTCACACTGAATTACAGTTTTCTAAAACTTTATAAATAAGAGAAATAATTATTTTACAATCAAAAAGTTGTTAAAATAGATCGTTAAACGCATTTTCCATTTTCCATTTAAGTTAAATTATATACTAAGATAGTATCTTGAAAAATATATTTGTATTTGCTGCTTAAAACAGACCTCTTCTAAGAAAACTTATAATCCAAGTATGCAAAGACAGCCTATTACCTTCAAACAATTGCATAGGCTGTGTACCAATTTCTAGAAATTTTGAAGGAGAACTCATATTTAACAAAACTAATTTGCAAAAGTGTTTCATTAGCCTTTGGCTTCATAATGAATGCTATTCTTCTATTGCTGTCAGATTCTAATTTAACATCAGGCTCGGTGTCTACTACTACATAATGCCAACCTTTTATGATGAGAAACACTTGCCAGCAATGTAACATAAATCTTTATATCATTCTGAATATACAGCAAGTATGAGATCATTTTTAACATTGATTTGAAAAAAAAGCATATGTAGACATACTATATTGTTAACCAATACCAAGAGCAGAAGTCACTATCTTGTTGACAGAAAGGAGAAGGACTTCAGAACCCACTCTAATTCTCCTTGGTTTGCTCTACAATTCTGAGATAAAATCCTGGCTTGTTATTTGTATTCAACTTAAATTATGGGCAGTCTGAGTACAGACAGAATAAGAAGGAACACTGAGTGCTTTCCAAGGTATTATTTGTTATCCAAGACCAAAGACACACACACACACACACACACACACAGAGAGAGAGAGAGAGAGAGAGAGAGAGAGAGAGAGAGAGAGAGAGAGAGAGAGAGAGATGCATACACATACATACAGAAAATACACTTTTATTTATTTCCCTACAAAGAAAATGGGTATTGGAATTTTGCAGAGGAGCAAAGCCAGTGAAATATATATTACATATATACTATCTATTATATAATGACATATATTAAAGATATATAAAATTAGCATTAATCACTAATATTTACTAGATGCAGTAGGGGCTGGGAGTCTAACATTGGCCATCCACACACTAGAGACATTAAGAGCCCATTAGCTGCCATGTCTATAAGTCTGGGTGTTATCTGACACTGAAGCCCGGAGAATTCCCGGAGGACTGGTGCTCATCAGCCCATGGTGAACTGTACAAGAATCCAATGGGCATTGAGGGTGTGTAAGCAAGCAGCACTGCTTTTCTCTCAGACTTCTTTATATAAGGTGTCACCAACTCTGAGGGAGGGTAACATGCCCTCCTTAGCCCCTTCCCAAATCACCCTCATAGACACACTCATAGGCACATCTCTTCTTGCTGATTCTAGGTACAATCAAGTCAACATCGAGATTAATCACTACCACGGGAAAGAGGTGAAAAGTCACTGTACTCTCCTCCTTTCTGAATCTCTCCGTCTCATCCGTGCTCCACATCTCTCTCTGGGTTCTCTTTTCCTTTTGATTATATTGTCACCTTTAGGTCCCTTTCCTACTGTTCTCAGTATGACAACTCTTCCCTTATTTTGTCCATTTGTTAATTTGGATTTCTGGGCACATTTTAAATGTCAGCTCTTACAAAAGCAAAGATGAAAAAACTTTAGATCAGCATCATCTTGATCTAGACAAGCTAATTATATAAGTTGTCCTTTTTACTTCCTACAGGATTAAAGATGTATTTTACTCAGTTCAGTGCTAAGGAACAATTTCAGAAAAACCCAATAATTTCAATGCCACATTTTCTTTACAATTTTTATTAAACTTTTTACATATACATATACATACATTTATATTATTACACATATATACAATAAACTACCTAAATCAAGAAGAACCACAAAACAATCAGAAATATGTGTATGTCACTTTTTTGTCAACATGGTACAATCTAGGGTCATATGGGAAGAAGGAGCCTCAATTGAACCAAATGCCTCCATCAGATTAGCTGGAAGACAAGTCTGTAAAAGCATTTTTAATTAATGATTGATATGGGTGAAGCCAATCCCTTTGTATGGAGTGCCATGTGTGGGCAGGGGTCTTGAATAATATAAGTTGAGCAAAACAAGCTGAGCATGCCACAGGAATAAGTCAGTAAGTAGCATCCTTCAATCTTCACTGGTCTGTTGCTGTCCCTTTCACCAGGTTCCTGTACTAAGTTCCTTTGGTGATGGACTATGGCAGGGAAATATAAACTAAATGAACTCTTTTCTTGCATGTGGCTTTGGGTCATGTCCTTTATCACAGGAATAGAAAGCAAACTAGGACACACAGATAACAAGTATAGCTGTATTAATGACGCAAGTTCCCAGCCCAGAGCCTCAGGTCTATCTTCTCTAACTAAAGCTTCTTTTCACTGAACAACCTCGGACACTCCTGCCATCATATTGAGTGCGCTTATGGAAAAGGCGTTTAGATTAAAGTCCCTGCACTTTGGCCAGCATTGAAGGTCTAGCTTTTACTAAAATGAATAAGAAGCCCGGTGTGGTGGTGCGCACACCTGTCATCTCAGCACTCAGAGAGGCAGAGGCAGGCAGATCTCTATACGTTTGAGGCCAGCCTGGTCTACACCACAAGACCATGACAGCCAGGGATACAGAAAGAAACCTGTCTCAAAACAAAACAAAAACAAAAAAGGAAAGAAAGAAAGGAATAAAGAAAGAAATGTTGTCAGTGACAAGTCGTAGACACAGATCTCCCAATGCTTCTGAATGAGTTCTACACGATTGGTCTTCTGTAATCTTCCTCCAACCTCACTTGTCACAGTCAAAATGACAATCTTTAAGAATTTTTCATAAGTTGATGGAAATCAATGTTAATTTATTACATTGTAACATGATGCCGTAAATTTTATAGACCTACATGTGTTTTATGAGTAAGACAATTAATTATACTGGCATACAAATGTAGTCTCCAGTATTTGCTAAGGAGATATCACTTTTGGCTGTCGTTGAGCAGTCTTGCCTTGCACACACTAGGAGTTGAAAGTAGAAATGTATAGTTTCACTATAAAAATGCCCAATATGGTACCCACACAAAGCCTAAACTTGCAGTCATCTCTCATATGAAAAGCCTCCTCCCTAATACCTGTAATGGCCTCAACATATACAGAATAGAGGTAGAATCTCCAACACTTAAGATGCTTTAGAAAAAAAACTGAAGAAAGTTTATTGTTGTTTATTTTTCTCTTTTATTGAAAATAGATTTCTTTCTAATATAATATATCCTGATTGCAGTTTGCCCGTCCTGTCCGCCTCCCAGCTTCCCCCCAACTCCCTTCTCATCTGGATCCACACCTTTGCTGTCTCCCATTAGAAAATAATAGGCTTCTAAGAGATAATAACAAAACATTAAAAATATATATATAAGAGGAAACAAATGCCATCACACTGAAGTTGGACAAATAAAACCAACAGAAAGAAAGGGCCATTAAAAGAAGGTACAAGAATCAGAGACATGTTTGTTCACACACTCGGAGTTCTGTAAAGATACTAAACTGAAATCTTTAAAATATATGCAAAGGTGCTGGTGCAGACACGTGCTGGCCCTGTGCTTGCTGGTTCAGGCTCTGAGAGTTCATATGAACTTTGCTCAGTTGATTTAAAGGGCCATGTTCTCTTTCTCTCCTCCCTCCCCTCTGCCTCTCATGCTCCTCAGCCTCCTCTTCTATATGGTTCCTGAGATCTGAGGAGAGAGGCTGATGGAGTCTTTAAAGACATCTCAGTTTTCAGCATGATGTTTAACTGTGGGTATCTGATTCTGTTCCATTGGCGACAGGTAGAAGTTACTCTGATGAGGAGTGAACAAGGCACTGATCTACGAATGAAGCCGACTATCATTAGGAATCATTTTATTACTGCTTTTTCCCAGACATTTCATTTTTCTCTAGGTGTCTGTACTGTGTGGTCTCTGGTTCTTGGTCGCCGAAGCAGTTTCAGGTATAAGTTCAATCCTGTGGACGAGGCCTTACGTTGAATTAGACATTGGTTGGTTACTTCCACACAAGCTTCGTGCCACCATTGCCCTCGCAATCTAGGTAGATTAATATTCTTTTTAGGCCAAATTCTTTCTTTAGAGAATAACAACTAGCAACAGCTTTCATACTGCTGGGACAGAAAGATTTAATATTATTTAAAGATATTGACCCTGGAGGTCTACTGCAATCCAGAGCATACACACACTCGGAAGTATTCAAGTAACACAATTTTGATTTGGTTTTTGTTTTTGTTTTTAAGACAAAGATAACACAAAGTTAGGTAGATCTGGGAGGTGTTATGGGCAAATGTTATCAAATTATACCAAAAGAAATCTTAAAAGATTTAATGAAAATATTATTTAAAAATTAATGAATAGTTCTATATGCAATAAGATTTCTGTAATTCTGCAGACAAATTACCTTTCCTTCTGTTTTCTGGGATTAAGAGTTAATTGCAGAATGACACACTCATTTTCCCTTCTGGTACTTTCTGCAGTTCCCTTTATCTGACAGAAGATGTCAGGCTTATAGCTGAAATGGATCCTATGCCCCACTCTTGTGTAGCCCAAAACAAGTCTTAAAGCTAGAAAGGCAAAAGCCCTCAAAATTCCCTAAAGCTTCAAATAATTGTTGCAGATTTATCAATATACTATTTATTAGAGTAAAATAGGATTAGTCTAAGAATTTTACTGTGAGTTGGTCCTTGAATTCTTATCTGGCTGTTTCTGAAAAGCTGAAATGGAACTAATATTGGAACAGAAGAAACATCTGTAGACTTGTAAGAGCTTTGGAATTCTGCAATGTAGCCTTCCGTTGTCTTTATCTGAATTTACTTTTATAAAAAGAGCATACAGGTCTCTTAGTCCAGTCTTGCTCCCAGGTTCATGCATTTATCAATCTTTTATTGAATACGATATGTGTTCTTGGCAATGAGATAATTGGACAGAACAGAAAGCTTAAAATGATATTTGTTATTATGAATTGAATTGTGACTCCTTTCCTTATCACCAAAAATGATATATTGAAGTCCTAACCTCCAGGGTCCCTCTAGATATAAATAATTAAAATTAGTTCCTACTAACAAAGAGTGGGTGACGTGATTGGTGTGCTTATAAAGTGAGGGATAATGTGGCCATGTGACAATGGAGGCTGACATCAGAGTTACAAATCTATAAACCAAAGAGCATATAAGTTTCCTACAGGCATCACAGGTTTAAAAAGTGAAGCAAGTGTCTACCTGACAGGCCTCAGTGGGAAGGCTGATCCTGTTGCCACCTTGATTTCACACTTCCAGTCTTCCAAATAATGAGATAACACATTTCTGTTTAAGCCATCCAGTCTGTGGTGATTCATTATGATAGATTTATGGAGCTAATATTGTCACAAAGGTTTGAACAAGACAAACGATAAATGCTTTTCTGAGTTAAGCACCGTGAGTGCTGTGAAAATATGAAAAAAAAAAAAAAAAAAGCCTGTGAGAAGAGACCAGATAGTGTCTTTCTGGAGAAAATGGCCGCCACTCCTAGAAGAGATGAGATAGATTGGAGCCCATGTAGACTATTGTCAAGATAATTTGGTAATTAGAAGTCACTTAATTCTCACATCTATGTGTAAATATTCTTTGCCCAGCTCAAATGTTGGTCAACAGTCAAGATATCACTAGTTTTAAATCCCAGTCCAAATGTTTTCTTATACTAGATATAATATGTAAATGTTTTTATTCTCTTGTATTGTGTCACACACACACGCAAAATCTTTCATACATTTAGTTATTAGAGAAATTGCTCTATCATACATACTTAAAATTCCACTGAGCTTTTATCTTTGTAACTCTGCCCTCTCCCTCTACTCAGGTTGAGTTGGTGCTTCCTTTCAGCATGAGTCCTGTAGGCTTTGTTTTTTTTTTTTTTTTAACATTTTTATTTTTTTTATTTTTTTTTTGTTTGTTTTTTTTTTTATTAATTTATTCTTGTTACATCTCAATGTTTATCCCATCCCTTGTATCCTCCCATTCCTCCCCCCCCCCATTTTCCCATTATTCCCCTCCCCTATGACTGTTCCTGAGGGGGATTACGTCCCCCTATATATTCTCATAGGGTATCAAGTCTCTTCTTGGCTACTTGCTGTCCTTCCTCTGAGTGCCACCAGGTCTCCCCCTCCAGGGGACATGGTCAAATGTGAGGCACCAGAGTATGTGAGAAAGTCGTATCACACTCTCCACTCAACTGTGGAGAATATTCTGACCATTGGCTAGATCTGGGAAGGGGTTTAAAGTTTACCTCCTGTATTGTCCTTGGCTGGTGCCTTAGTTTGAGCGGGACCCCTGGGCCCAAATCTGCCTATCATATTGTTCTACTTGTAGATTTCTAGGACCCTCTGGATCCTTTTATTTTGCTGTTCTCCCATGCGTCTCTCATTTAGAGTCCCAATAGGATGCCTTCCCCTCTGTCCCAGTTTCCTGGTAAGTGAAGGCTTTCGTGGGACATGCCCCTTGGGCTAGTATGCAGATATAAGTGAGTATATACCATTTGATTCTTTCTGCTTCTGGGTTAACTCACTCATTATGATCATTTCTAGCTCAATCCATTTATCCACAATTTCGGGAATTCCTTGTTTTTAATAGCTGAGTAGTATTCCATAGTGTATATGTACCACAGTTTCTTTATCCACTCTTCTACTGAGGGACACTTAGGCTGTTTCCATGTTCTGGCTATTATGAATAAGGCTGCTATGAACATGGTTGAGCAAATTTTCTTGTTGTGTGCTGGAGCATCTTCTGGGTATATTCCAAGGAGATGAATAGCTGGGTCTTGAGGAAGCCCTATTCCCATTTTTCTGAGATAGCACCAGATAGATTTCCAAAGTGGCTGCACTAGTTTGCATTCCCACCAGCAATGAAGGAGTGTTCCTCTCTCCCCACATCCTCGCCAGCATGTGGTGTCGCTTGAATTTTTGATCTTAGCCATTCTGATGGGTGTAAGATGGAATCTCAGAGTTGTTTTGATTTGCATTTCCCTGAAGACTAAGAAGGTTGAGCATTTCTTTAAGTGTTTCTCAGCCATTTGATACTCCTCTGTTGAGAATTCTCTGTTTAGTTCCAAGCCCCATTTCTCAATTGGGTTATTCGGTTTGGTGGTGTTTAATTTCTTGAGTTCTTTATATATTTTGGATATTAGACCTTTGTCAGATGTAGGGTTGGTGAAGATTTTTTCCCAGTCTGTAGGCTGTCGCTTTGTTCTCTTGACAGTGTCTCCTGCCTTACAGAAGCTTCTCAGCCTCATGAGGTCCCATTTATTAATGGTTGACATTAAGGCCTGGGCCGTTGGTGTTCTGTTCAGGAAGTTGTCTCCTGTGCCAATATGTTCCAGGCTCTTTCCCACTTTTTCTTCTAAGTGGCTTAGTGTCTCTGGTTTTATGTTGAGGTCTTTAATCCACTTGGATTTGAGTTTTGTGCAAGGTGACAAATATGGGCCCAGTTTCATTTTTTTACACATAGACCTCCAGTTAGACCAGCACCATTTGTTGAAGATGCTATCCTTTTTCCATTGAATGGATTTGGCTTCTTTGTCAAAAATCAAGTGACCATATGTGTGTGGATTCATATCTGGGTCTTCGATTCTATTCCACTGATCAACCAGCCTGTTGCTGTGCCAGTACCATGCTGTTTAAGTACTATTGCTTTATAGTACAGTTTGAGATCAGGTATGGAGATTCCTCCGGAGCATCTTTTATTGTACAAGATTGTTTTAGCTATTCTGGGTTTTTTGTTTTTCCATATGAAGTTCAGAATTGAACTTCAATGTCTTTTAAAAATTGTGTAGTTATTTTGATAGGGATTGCATTGAATCTGTAGATTGCTTTTGGTAGGATGGCCATTTTTACTATGTTAATTCTCCCGATCCATGAGCAAGGAAGATCACGCCATCTTCTCAGGTCATCTTCAATCTCTTTCTTCAGAGTTTTGAAATTTTTTTCATACAAGTCCTTCACTTGCTTAGTTAGGGTAACTCCTAGATATTTTATATTGCTTGTGGCTAATGTGAAGGGTGTGGTTTTCCTAATTTCTTCCTCTGTAAGCTTGTCATTTGTGTATAGGAAGGCTACAGACTTTTTTGAGTTAATTTTGTATCCAGCCAATTTGCTGAAGGTGTTTATCAGCTTTAGGAGTTCTCTGGTGGAGTTTTGAGGGTCACTTATGTACACTATCATATCATCTGCAAAGAGGGATAATTTGACTTCCTCCTTTCCCATTTGGATACCCTTGATCTCCTTTTGTTGTCTTATTGCTCTGGCTAGAACTTCGAGTACTATATTGAAGAGATATGGAGAGAGTGGGCAGCCTTGCCTTGTTCCCGATTTGAGAGGAATTTCTTGAGTATCTCACCATTTACTTTGATTTTGGCTATTGGCTTGCTGTATATAGCCTTTATTATGTTGAGGAAAGTGCCTTGTATCCCCGATCTCTCTAAAACTTTAAACATGAATGGGTGTTGAATTTTATCAAATGCTTTCTCTGCATCCAAGGAGATAATCATGTGGTTTTTTATTTTCAGTTTGTTTATATGATGGATTACATTGATGGATTTCCGTATATTAAACCATCCCTGCATGCCTGGAATGAAGCCTACTTGGTCATGATGAATGATATCTTTGATGTGCTCCTGTATTCGTTTTGCAAGTATTTTATTTAGTATTTTTGCATCTATGTTCATAAGAGAAATTGGTCTGAAATTCTCTTTCTTTGTTGAGTCTTTGTGAGGTTTAGGTATCAATGAGACTATGGCCTCATAGAATGAATTTGGTAATTTTCCATCCATTTCTATCTTTTGGAGTAGCTTGAAGAGTATCGGTATTAGCTCGCCCTTAAAGGTCTGGTAGAATTCTGCACTGAAACCATCTGGCCCTGGGCTTTTTTTGGTTGGGAGACCATCGATGATTGCTTCTATTTCTGTAGGGGAAATGGGACTATTTAACTTGTTTATCTGTTCTTCACTCAACTTTGGCAAGTGAACTTGATCAAGAAAATCGTCCATTTCCCTTAGATTTTCAAATTTTGTGGCGTATATGCCTTCAAAGTAGGATCTTATGATTCTTTGAATTTCTTCAGTGTCTGTTGTTATGTCTCCCTTTTCATTTCTGATTTTGTTCATTTCAATACTGTCTCTCTGCCTTTAGTTAGTTTGGCTAATGGTCTGTCTATCTTGTTGATTTTCTCAAAGAACCAGCTTTTGGTTTTGTTGATTCTTTGGACTGTTTTCTTAGTTTCTAATTTGTTAATTTCAGCCCTGAGTTTGATAATTTCCAGGCGTCTACTCCTCTTGGGTGTTTCTGCTTCTTTTTTTTCTAGGCTTCCAGTTGTGTTGTTAAGATGCTTATGTGCGATGTTTCCAATTTCTTTTTAAAGGTACTTAGTGCTATGAATTTTCCTCTTAGCACTGCTTTCAATGTATCCCACAAATTTGGGTATGTTGTTTCTTCATTTTCATTGAATTTCAGAAACTCCTTGATTTCTTTCTTTATTTCTTCCCTGACCCAGGTGTCATTTAGCAGAGAGTTGTTTAGTTTCCACAAACGTGTAGGCTTTTTGTTATTTCTGTTGTTGTTGAATTGCAGCCTAAGAGCATGGTGATCTGATAGGATACAAGGTATTATTTCAATCCTCTTGTATCTGTTGAGGCTTGCTTTGTGACCTACGATGTGATCAATTTTGGAGAAGGTTCCATGGGGTGCAGAGAAGAAGGTGTATTCTTTCTTGTTTGAGTGAAAGGTTCTATAGATATCTGTTAGATCCATTTGACCCATGGCATTGGTTAATGATGTTATTTCTCGGCTTAGTTTCTGTTTCAATGACTTATCCTTCAGTGAGAGTGGGGTGTTGAAGTCTCCCACTATTATTGTGTGGGGATCGATGTGTGGTTTAAGCTTTTTTAGGAGATCTTTTACATATGTGGGTGCCCTTGTATTGGGAGCATAGATGTTCAGAATTGTGATGTCATCTTGGTTGACTTTACCTTTGATGAGTATGAAGTGTCCTTCCTCATCCCTTTTGATTAATTTTGGTTGAAAGTCTATTTTGTTCGATACTAAAATGGCTACACCTGCTTGCTTCTTGTGACCATTTGCTTGGAATATTTTTTTCCAACCTTTTACCCTGAGGTAATGCCTTTCATTATGGGTGAGATGTGTTTCTTGGATGCAGAAGAATGTTGGGTCTTGTTTATGTACCCATTCGGTTAGTCTGTGTCTTTTTATTGGAGAATTGAGGCCATTGATGTTGAGAGATATTAATGACCAGTGACTGTTAAGAGTCTTAATTTTGATGTTGTTTCCAGTCGAGCGTTTGTGTAGTTGTGTTTTTGCCATGGGATAGTTATCTATTTCCTGGGTAGTTTTGGTTGTAGCTTGACCCTTTGGGATGGAGTTTTCCTTCTAGTACCTTCTGTAAAGCTGGGTTTGTGGATAGGTACTGTTTGAATTTGTTTTTGTCATGGAATATTTTGTTTTCTCCATCAATGGTTATTGATAATTTTGCTGGGTAAAGTAGTCTGGCCTGGCATCTGTGTTCTCTTAGGGTTTGCAGGATCTCTGTCCAGGCCCTTCTGGCTTTTATGGTCTCTGCTGAGAAGTCAGGTGTAATTCTGATAGGTTTACCATTAAATGTTATTTGGCCCTTTTCCCTTGCAGCTTTTAATATTTTTTCTTTGTTCTGCATGTTTTGTGTTTTGATTATTATGTGGCGGGCAGTTTTTCTTTTCTGGTCAATTCTATTTGGTGTTCTGTAGGCCTCTTGTATGTTTATAGGCATCTCTTTCTTTAGATTGGGGAAATTTTCTTCTATGATTTTGTTGAGAATAGTTTCTGGGCCCTGGAGTCTGATGTCTTCTCTTTCTTCAATGCCTATTATCCGCAAATTTCTTCTTTTCATGGTGTCCTTAATTTCTTGGATGTTTTGTGTCAGGAGTTTTCCAGATTTGGCATTTTCTTTAATGGTTGATTCAATATCTGTGATTGTATCTTCTAGCCCTGAGATTCGTTCTTCCATCTCTTGGATTCTGTTAGAAAAGCTCACCTCTGTGTTGCTCGCCTTCTTCTCTGAGGTCTCACGTTCTCGTTTTTCTTCTGTCTGTGTGTTTATCATTGAATCCATTTTCATTTTCAGATCTTGAACTGATTTTTTGATTTCTTTCATCTGATTTTTTGTATATTCCTGAGTTTCTTCCATTGCCTCTTTATAGGTCTTCAGAGCTTGAACCGTTTTAGTTATTTCTTTCATCTGGTTGTTTGCATTTTCCTGCAATTTTTCCAGTTCCACTCTATGTGCTTCTTTATGTCTCTCACCTGTTTGTCTGCGTCTTCCTGCATTTGATTACGAATTTTATTTGTTTCCTCCATTATCATCCTCATTACTAAGGATTTGAGGTCATTTTCTTGTATTTCCGTTGTATTTGAGTTCTCTGGGTGGTTTTCTTTGGGATAGCTGGAAACTGGAGACGCCATGTTGTTTTGGGGTTTTTTGCGTATGCTTTTTCGTTGTCCTTTAGACATCTTGCCGTCTTTGTTTTTGTTGGGTAGCTTCCAGAGTTGAATGGAGGGTGTCTGATGATAGATTCACTTGTTTTCTTACGATTTCCCTAGGCTGCGAGCTCAAAGCTTCACTGGTGTGGATGTTAGGAGGTTAGCCCTGTTGTTCTGGTCTCTCACAGCCAGTGATCCTCAGTCCCTCTCTGCTGTGGATCCTGCAATTGTTCTGGGTCTCTGAATGAGCGTTGGGTCAGGCCAAGGTATCCACAGTCTCCTGTGTTCCCTGCCAAGTCCAGCCAGGAGCACTGGGACCGAACCACGGGCAGAACTCAGCTAGATTCTCAGGGCCAGAACCGTCTGCCAAGCTCAGCTAGGGATTTTGGGCCCAAAATGCACACAGGGCCCAGCCAGAATTTTTGGGCTGGGACTACGCACCAAGCTCCACTAGGGCCTTTTGGCCCAAAGTGCGTGCTGTGGTCAGTTATTGACTCAGGGCCCGAACTGACCACCAATCTCAGCCAGGAATTCTGGATTCAAACTGTACACTGTGTCCAACCAGAGTCTTAGAGCTGGTGGAACCGAGAGCTCTGTCCAGCCTGCGCCACAGCAGGAGAACTGCGGCTGCTCTGAGTTAGCGCCAGTGGTGGAACAAGTGCTCCGCCCGCACTGTGTCCCCGCAGGGGAGCTGCCGCTGAGCTGAGGTGGTGCCTAGGATGGAACCGAGCACGTCACCAAGCCTGCGCCACAGCAGGAGAACTGCGGCTGCTCTGAGTTAGCGCCAGTGGTGGGACAAGTGCTCCGCCCGGACTGTGTCACCGCAGGGGAGCTGCCGCTGAGCTGAGGTAGTGCCTAGGATGGAACCGAGCACGTCACCAAGCCTGCGCCACAGCAGGAGAACTGTGGCTGCTCTGAGTTAGCGCCAGTGGTGGGACAAGTGCTCCGCCCGGACTGTGTCCCCGCAGGGGAGCTGCCGCTGAGCTGAGGTAGTGCCTAGTGTGGAGCAGCGTGCTCAACTAAGCCTGCGCCACAGCAGGGGAGCTATGGCCACGCTGAGTTAGTGCCTCAGGCAGAATTGTTTGCTGGGCCGGGCCAATAGCCGGGACTCTGGGGCCGAACTGTCCGCCGAGTCCAATCTGGGTCCAAAGGCTCCACGCGACCCAAATCCTGCCCCGAGTCCCCTCTCCCGCAGCAATTCCCACCAGCCACCACACCAATCGCCTCCACCGGAAGGCTATGAGCTGCAAACCTCAGCCGCCGCTGCTGGTGCCGCTGGTGCTGCCACCTCTACCGCTGCCACTCCGATCAGAGAAAAACCACGCTCCTCCCGTGTGCAGGGGCACGCAGGTCCTCCGCACCCTGGTCCCTCCGAACCGTGGAGCACTCCTGCTGCCGTGATGTTCGGACCTCGGTGTTCCTGGCTCAGAAATCTGTGCAATTCCCTGAATTGTTCACTGGAGCCTCCAAACGCGGTCCACACTGCTCGCCGCCATCTTGGATCCTCCGTTTGTTTTTTTTTTTTTTTTATCTACTTAATTTGGGGTTCTTTTATGCCACTACCTTCCTTCCAACCTGCCTACCCTACATAGGATAGAAAGAATGCTAGAAGGGACAGTGGTGGCAGACCAGTTTAGACTCAGTTCCTTAGGGGGGCGATTCCACTCTTTGTCATCAGGAGTTCAATAGCAAACACAGCAAAGGGAACAAGCAGCAGTAAGAGCAACAGCAGGGACCAAAAGCATCCTCTTCAAAGTTTTCTCCTGAGCGTTTCTCTCTAGGAGCGTCTAGAAACAATGCTCAGCCAAGCGATGCGAATCGATGCAAAGTATGCCAAGTGATGTCTCTGTTTTTTGCATTCCTACTTATCTCCTCCTTATCTGTACCAGGATGTTTTTCAACTGGCAAAGACCACACCCCTGCACGAGCCAGTTCCAAGCTGACAAAGATCATCTACATCACAACTACACCTCCATTTCCTGGCTAATTCCTCCCAATTCCTTCCTAATTTTTGCACACTTTTCTTTAATTATTAATGTTATACACATAAACACAGCATGTATATGCAACCTACGTTGCTTACATGTACACATGTCCAGCTCTGACCACTTAGCATTGCATCCTTTATAGGTATATATCTACAAAGAAAATGGATTCTCCCTCTATCAGCAACTGAGGATGTAATTGCCACAGCCACTTTGGCACGGCAACTGATTTAGAACCTAGCCTGCCAGGTCTCAGTTGGAGTGAGCCACTCAGTTCCTTATGTAATTGATGTTAGCAGTTACTGTGGTGGACAGTATTATTTCCAGTTGGAGAATTCTTAAATTTAACTTAGATTGAGAAGAATATTCAAGATGTATTTTTAAACAATATTCTAAGTTGAAGCTCTTCATAGAACTCAGAGAGTATGCGAATCAAATGAAAATAGGCCCTGCAAATTGGACCCAAATATCACTACTCATTTACTGTTTGTTTTTTTTTCCTCGTGGACCAGAAGTAAAAAGCTATTCATACAAGCTCATGAAAAATGAATTAATTATGACACTAAAAATACAAAAGCAATGGCTAAGTTATTGGGATTTCAAAGTAATATACTACAGCATTTGAAAAGCAATTATTAAGATTTTGGGACAACCTGGCAAGTATTTTCTCTAAAAAACAAAGAGAAAAAAGTAGAATGCAAAATTGTGTGACCATATTAATGATATAAACAATGCTTTTCTTTTTTTTAAAGGACAAATTACTTTTCATATCACATTAAAAATCATTTCATTTTTTTATTTGTTGACCCATTGCATATTTGACAAGTTCTCTTTTGCTACTTTGAATTTGAACATGTTGTTCCATATCTTTGGAATGCCTTTTAATGTATCCTATAACTAGAAAATTAATTTATTCAGTCCATATTCTTAATTCTGTAAATGCTCCATAATACACCTAAAATGCACCTTGTCCACATAGTCATATATTATCTAGAAAGAGTTGGCTTCTTCACCATCTTACTAAGACAATCTTCAGGGAGCATCCCCTGTGTAGTGCCTTCTTGGTCCTTTTGTCCTCCTTTGTCCATATAATGAGATTCACAAGAAATTGCTTATTCTTTTTTCTCCTTGGCTAGAGTTTGAAGATATTGAAAAAGAAATAGTGTCTTCTTAAATATTAGTTATTTTAATATTTGAGATACTATAATTATATCATTTCCCCCATTCCCTTTTCTCCCTCCAAGCCCTTTCTAATAAATCTATGGCCTTGTTCTAATTGCTGAATACACACACACACACAGAGAGAGAGAGAGAGAGAGAGAGAGAGAGAGAGAGAGAGAAATACAGAAATACAACCTTCTCAATCTCTATAATGCTATTTGTATAGTTTCAGGGCTAATCATTTGGTATTTAATTGCATCACCTTTTCTTGAGTAGCACTAATTCTCCCACTCTTAGCATTCCTTCGTTGTCCGTGGTTCTTTGTGTAGGATTGAGGCATCCTGAGCTTCCCACCCCCCTCACCCAGTCTGCCCACATTAGCATGTCCATTGATGTTGTCTTTGTTCATTGTTATTCTCATATTTAGAAAGTCATGTTGGTGAAACTTTCTCTATACAGCTTCTGACATTCCTTGGAGACACAATCTTGCAGCAAAGTCCCTATTCCTTGTGTTCCACAATGATCCCTGAACCTTAGGTGCAAGAGTATATTGTAGATGCATCCATTGGGGCTGAGCTACACAACTCTGCATTTTGAATGGTTGTGGGTTTTTTTTTGTACTGGTCTCTATGTGTTGCAAAGGGATATTTCCTTGGTGAGGACTGATGCTACATTTACTCTCGGTATCAGGTCAAATATTTAGAATGTAGTTAGGGATTGCAATGGTTTAGTAAAGTGGTGGGTGCAGGTTCTCCTTCAGGATCCATGACTTCACTAGCCTTCAGTAGTTGGCTAGGTTTTCTGTATGGTCATACCACCCTGAATAGATCTGATCTCTAATCTTGGATGCTAAGTGGGTCTGACCTGGTTAGGTCTTGGATAGAAGACTGTCTTATTTCTTACTCTTACCCTTAAATCTAAAAATGTGTCCAGGTGCTGAATAAAGAGTTCAGTGGCTAAGAGCACTTGATGGGTTTTCAGAGGACCCAGGTTTGTTTCCCAGAACCCAATTGGCAGCTCACATGTCCGTTAACTCCACTGCCAGGGAATTATTGTATTTCCTCTTCTGACCTCTTCTGACCAGGCTCACATATACACCTGCAGACAAAACTCCCACACTCATTAAAAAAATTAAACCTATTAAAATGTCTCTTGTTTAACAACAGAGAGTGGGTGCTAGATAAAGAGAGGAAATAAATGGAGAAAGAAATGTGAAGGAGAAGCAACATGAGAGATGGATGCTAATAAGAAATAAATGGGTTTGTATAGGCAGATGTGATTAGATTCAGGCTTCAAGCCACAGGGAAAACAATGTTATAAGGCTTTCAACGAGCTAATATTCATGCCCCAGGATTCATTAACTTGGTGCTTATTAAACTAAACATCCATCCCTATTGTCCTACACCCTCAGTCGTGTTTATTCTATGATTCATCTTTATCCAGATCAATACAACTAGTGGAGCTTCATTCTGAGAACTTAATTACCTCTTATTAGTAGTAAAAGATGTTTTAAAGATAATTTTTGCCTTTTATGATAACAAACAACAGATTATTTTTCTTGTTATGTGTAGCAGATAGAAATGCAGGATTTGATATAAAAATTTTTCTACAAAATTTTTAACTTAGAAGTTAGGAACTGTTGGCTCTTGTGGGATTGCATGCACAGGAAGGAAATTCATGTGTGTTTTCATTCTCTCTTCCTGTGCTTCTCCTCTGCTTCCTCTCTCTCACTCTCTTACTTTACTCATTTCTGTAAACGTTTTTGTTTTCTTAGATGAGAGGATGAGATAAGAGCTGTTCCCAGGTCTTTCTAGCACCACTTTCTGATTTCTGTCTGGATGGGTCAACTCAGCTGTTCTGTCCCATGTGCCTCTTCAAGCTGACTAACTGAAACTGGCTTCTCACAGCTTCTGATTGAATTGCTCTGCCTGGCCTCCAACTAATTCTGGCAATATGTTTTAATTTTATGGCTCATTCTCATTCTCTGGCTCATTCTGTCTTCTCCTATAGCTTGTTTTCTCTACAATCTGTCTTTCTAAAATTGTCCTGTTTTTTTTTTTAAACTCTTTGTAAAAAGCTCTCAGTAAAAATGTTCTTCCCTCTCCCTGAACTGCTGTTAAGTGGTCTCTCTTTCCTGTCCTGTTCTCGTAAGAGTTGCCATATCCCACCTCTGACTCATTCTGTCAAAATTTTCTCTGATTCTTCCCCTCAACCAGACATCATTTTAAAGCATGGTTATCTCCTTCTATAACCTAACCTTACCTTCATTGTGTGGGATTAAAAGTGTTTACTAAGGCTGTGTCTGTATTCCAGTCAGATCATACTGCAATCCAGAGTGTGTCTGCATTCCAGCCTGATCACATAGACCTAGAAGATAGTTGGATATGATGCCTTTCCAGAGCAACCGTGGAGCTGAATACAAATTCCTCTACACATTTTCTCTTCTCCTTCAACAGTTTCATCATATACACACCTCGTCTCTGTGCCACCACTAAGCAACAGTATTACTTTGTAATCTATTTAATGACTACCAATCAGTATTAACGATGACGGAGTGGTGGTGTTGACTTAAGATCAAACCATCCTTGAATGAGTTAATTAACAAATGAAGATGCAAAGTACCTGCAACATCAAGTAAATATGTGTTGCAGCATCTGAGTTCTACAAAATATCTCCTATATTGTAATGAATTGCCTATTCCTGTATTCTTGCTCTTTATTCCCATGTAGCCAATAAAATTACTACATGCCAGGCATTGGATCAGGACCATAGAAAAAGACAATTACAATTTCTCTTTATTCACATATGTAATTTGGTTTGTTTTTAAAATTCTTATTAATTTAATTTGTTCTTTGACACATATATATATGTATATGTATATATGTAAATAAATGTACCTGTGTGCATACTATATAGAAAGTAGAACAAGATGATGAAAGTATAAAACTCCAATGTGAGGCTCCCCAGGTTCTTTGTGGCTATTCTATTGATACACAAGTTCACAGAGATATGTATTCTTTGAGTCTGTCTCATCCCACTGTGTAAAGTTTTGTTTTTATTTGAAAGTTTCTTGCAATAAAGTTTTAATTAAAAGAGAGATTGAAAATAATGGGAATTAAATGAGTTGGTATATACAGGTGTCATTTTTTTTAATGTACTGTTATATTTCAAGTCAAAGCCCTCATACTGATGAGAAGTTTGTGATGGGTTAACTCCATCCAGAGTCTTTGCTTGGCCATCAATTCCATAGCCAAGTATGTCTACATTACCACTGACTCATAATCTTAATTGCAGGTTACACATTCAGGTGACAGCTGCCCTTCAGCTCAGACTTTTTCTTTTTTTTGGTTTATCATCTACATCATCCTTCCTCTACCTGTGCAAAGAGACTCTTAAGCCACTTATCAAAATCCTATTTTTTTTTTATTTTCAGCACTTTCCTAGATTATTGCTACTATTTTCACACCATTAAACCTCATACAATATTAAGACCATATGCTAACAAAATTTTACGACAATATTTCACTCCTTGCAACTATAAAATGGGGGTCTGGTCAAGCATCTGTGCCAACCAAGGACAATACATGCAGTAAGCATTGAACCTCTACTCAGATCTGACCAATGGAAGGACATTCTCCACAGTTGTGTAGAGAGCAGGGACTGACTCTGACATGAACTCTGGTGCCCCATATTTGACTACCTCCCCTTGGTGGGGAGGCCTGGTAGCACTCAGAGAAAGAATAAGCAGGTTACCAAGATGAGACTTGATAGGCTGTGACCATATGGTGGGGGAGAAGGTCCCCTTCTGTCACAGACCTACAGGAGAGGAATAGGAGGGAAAAGGGAGGGAAAAGGGAGGGAGGGAGAACAGGAAGATACAAGTGAGTGGATAACAATTGAGATGTAATCTGAATAAATTAATTTAAATAAATTGGGAACTGGAAAGATGTTTCAGTGGTTAAGAGCACTTCCTGCTCTAAGAGGACCAGAGTTCCCTTCCTAGGACCCATTGCTGTTGCTTCACAACAGCCTGCATCTCCATCTCCAGAGGACTCAACACCTTCCTCATGCCTTCATGGCTACATCCTCATAGAATAATCAATAGACACATAAAAATAAATATTAAAATATATATAATAAAAATGCTGTGCCTACGGGAGGTTTTACAATTTAATTTCCAAATACCACACACTATACCTAATTCTTGTAGATTTGCACCTTTCATTCAAGGCCTATAGGGATACTATAATGCAGATTATGTTGATTTTCTGTAGCATCAAGTTAAAGTTTATTTGACTTTGAAGGCCCCATTTAATTGACTGACAATAGTAACATGTCCATAACTATATTTCCGGAAATACTGGATTATCACAGAAGGTGGGGACTTTGTTTGGTTAAAAACCTCAGCGTAGGTTTACACCTCAGCCCAAATAATGAGTTTCTCTGAGGTTTAATTGATATTTGGGGTTCCCAACCCACTACCACAGGGGTTCCCAACTCACCACCACACCATTCTTACCAGCCGAGGTCACTTGGACTTCCCATCAACTCGACATCTATTATGAATTAATGTCCTATCACTAGTCAGTGTCATACTATCCTGCCTCAGAGTATGTTTGGTATAATGGATGCACAGGGCACAGATGCTTTCAGTTATTTCACTGGCTCTCTTAGTCCTGTGATATAAATAAAGGTTTTATACATTTGGCCCAATGGAAACTTACATACACTGCAGGAATGCAGGTCTGTTACCTCTTTGCATTTGCCCTCCCTAAGACAGAAGGAGTCACTTTGCTGGAGCATGCACCAGAATTTATATTTTAAAATGCTTACCAAACTATGTGAGAAGGAGAAAACACAGAATTTTATATATGAGCAAAAGATCTGAAAAATACTTCACAGAAGAGGAAACTAAAATTCATTAATATATGTATATAGAGATATGCAGCACTATTAGTCATTAAAAAACAAATTAAAATTATGGGGAGATGTGGAAATAATACCACCAGAACATTCGGAATTTAAAATATAGCTAATGCTGACCTGAGGAGGCTTTTGGAGCACTTCTAAGTATTTTATTCTGCTAGGGAAAATGCAAATTTTCCCTCCTAGTAAGGAGAAAACTTTACAATACATACTGCAGCTAGTTATTGACTAAGAAACAATACACTTTAGTATGGCTAATAAAAGTTATTGTCTACTTAAAGTCATGTGAAAGTGACCATGGCCACTAACAATGGAGTGAGTGACAGAATTATACAATATTCATATAGTGAATATCTGCCTCTTAGAAGGTAAGATGTCAGGTAATTAGATAAGACATGAGGAAAATTACTGAGATAAATATTCATGGTTATAATGGTGCAGAAATTCCTTCTGTCTAAATTTACCTATAAATCAAAGTCATTCTGCTTCAAAATCTTAAAACACTTTCTTAGTGGTAAATAGATAAGCTTATCATAAGACCCCCCAGAGATGACTTAATGACAATAATTTGTAAGGGACATAAGTAAAGTATTGTTTCTGATTCTGAGTCTATCCAATTGCAACACTATATAAGTCCACAGCTATATCTGGTATTAACAAAAGGCTTAAAGCATGAAGCAATGTAACAGAATAAAGAATACAGAAAGAAATCCACACAGATACAATGCCTTGGTTATTGGCATGGCAAATCAATGATAATTGTGGCAAAGAATAAAATGTGTCATATTGAATATGACAATATGTCTCTATGTGTGCTATACAGTAAATCTTCATAACTTTTGAAAGAATAAGTGAATATACACTGAGCAAAAAGCCATTAAACATGGCAACATTATATTTTCTCTTCCACCAAAAATGATACAGAAAGATTAAGGAAAGCATAAAGGGAGAAAGACCTGAAATTCTGATCAATAGAAAGGAAAAAAAAAATCCACTAAAATACAGGCAGCCCTGTGTTAATAACAGAACAAAACAAACGGCAATTATCATAACAGAGTAAGTTAAATACAACTGCATATCATTTTTTCTCGTTCTGCTTGTTTAAAAGTAAACTTCCAAGCATGTTTAATAACTAAGAAAGTTGGTGCTAACAGAATCATGGATGTGATACGAAGGAGGATTTCATACATATGTAATGGTATCTGGGGCTGCTATAAATATTCTGAGAAGGATTTGGCAATATACAGTAACTTTGGTGATATAAATAATGTTCAACTAGATATTCTACATCTAGATATGAATTTTCAGAAAATCTCACATTTGTGCATAAAAGGATATAGACAATATGGAACACTGTAATGCTGAAAACTTAGGCCTTGACCAAATGTTTCTCAATGTGTTTTAGTAAGTTTAAAAATATATATATATTTATACATAGAATGCCACAAAGAAATGAAAGTGCATGGACTATACCTCCATAACGTCAGTATATCAAGTAAAAATAATGTTAAGGAGAATGAATAGAGCCAGGGAAATGTAAAACATTTGATAATATATGTGCAATAGAGCATGCAGAATAATACAGCACATAGTTTATAAACACATAATTATATAGTGATACAGGGAAATCAGAGTCTCTTAGATTCTTATTCTCATTGATGAAGAAATTTAAGAGTGGAAGCAGAAGGATAACTTTACTAGAGTTAAAAAACAAAAGCAAAAACAATCCAGGACAGGTAGGCTATAAAATTTCAGCTGTAGCCCAGAGGGAGACAATGAAAGAGACAAGGAAAAAGTCCCATCCTTGAAGCTTCCATAGAAGCCAGACACATGGTAAGGTTGGTTGCTACAGGAAAATGAGGAAGCACCCAGTGTTAAGGATACAATGCTTAGAAAAGAAAGAAGAAATGGCAGAATTGCGCTTCTCTGAGTAATTCAGAAAACCAGCCGGATTGATGACGCTTACGTGATGGCAGGACACACGTTTCTGCATTAGTGGCAAGGATTATGGTAAAGAAAAGTGTAGTGTTTCAATAAAGAACTAAATATCTCACCTATCACTTTTGCATGACTAAAGTGGTCCCTTGGCCAGAGCTATTAAAGCAGCTTTATTGGGATGCTGGGATTTTACTCAAGGTCCAAGGCAGAGATTATTTTCTCTTTCCCAGGAGTCTTTTCTACTCTAACATGAGGATCAAATCAAAAGCATATATAAAATTGTCACATGTCAGTTTTAGGAAAACTTAGCTAGAAGAGGAGGCAACAAAAAATAAATTAGGGGTGTCTTATTTCAACTATGGCTTGAGCAGTGAGCAGTGATTTAAGTCATATATGGTGAAACATTAAGACATGCTGTTTCTGTAAATGTGTTTTATTGCTATGAAAACCTAAAATGTAAAACATTCATACTTTAACTCAAACTGAGGTACCTCAATAGCTTTCCTAATATGTCCCTTAAGAAGGATTTATCACTCAATTTTGCTAGTGCTCTTCTTTTAAAGAGGCTTATTTCTATAATCAGTTCATGTAAAAGGTATTTATAGTATCCTTTTCTTTCTATTAGAAACATTTTATCATGGAATAAAATCAAATAAAAGACACTTGTTGAAATTCACAAAATCATGAAAAGAAAGAAAGGAAGGAAGGAAGAAAGGAAAGGAAAAAAGAAAGAAAGAAGAAAAAGAAAGAAACTAAGTTCTCCACACTTCAGTGGAAGGCCAGGTCTCTTTCCACGGATCGCTTTGTCCCATCTCTCACCTTGTTAACTTACATGTGACAGATGGGACAAGGGGAGAAAATCCCCACAACATCCTTGTCATTGGCATCATGGATCATGACAATCTGTGTCTTTAACTGAGCTCTATTTTTCTGAAGTCTTGCCATACAAGCCTTTCTCATTTAATCATCAGTCATCCCTAAAGATTAAAAGGGTAGATAATTTGGGTTTTTACTTCTTTTCATTTTCTTTCTTTCCGCTTCTTTTTTGCTGATTACTGTGTAACATAAAAAGGGGGAAAAAGTCAAAGCAAAATTGCTGAACTACATGATTAATGAAAAACTTGGGACAGAAAAGGGAAGAGACTGCCTAAAAGTGAGCACTTCAATGTCTTCCAAATGTCTCTTTTACCTCTACGGTTTTTGTGATTTCCAGTAAAGATTCGGAAATAAATGAGGCTTTAGGGGTGTAGAGGACAATGCAAGGATGGGTCATTTCCATTTTTACCTTAAATTAGAGAGAATTTGGCTTTCACAGGTTGTCTGACACAGAGAACGGTCTGCAGCCATGCCGTCTGAACACAGACTGAGATGAGCGTATTTAGTCCCTGCTTCTTCAAATAGAAACATCCTTCCACATTGTGCTAGGAAGAAGCTAAACCCTTCATCTTTGAATCTGACCAAAAAATTGATGAGGAAATTGATTAACTATCAAATGTATCAAACATCTCATCCTCCTTTCTTTTACTCCTCACTTTAAATTTCTGTGACAACGCTTTAGTTTGTGAATATAACAGGAATCCCTGACTCATGGGTCATCTATTACCATCTCGGTAGTTTCTGTGTCACAGCATAACTCAAGGCACTAAATATATTTGCAGACAAAATCATAGTGTTTGCAAAGCCATTGTGATGTGGCACCCTAGAGAGAACGCACACACAGTAATCTACTGACAAAACGTGGGGGTTTCGGGAGGGCACTCAACATTGAAATGGTATGAAGCCAGACCTAAAGAATCCAAGTTCATCTCTAATCTAATCTAATAAATGCTAACAATGACTAATGGCATTCACATTGTCATTTCAAGGCTAACTCAGCTAATCTCCAAGGCAAGCAAAGCTAAATTGGAGAAATACTTTTTCTAGCCAAAGTATCCTAAGGAAAGAATTCAGGGGTCATTCTGTCTGGGCATTTGACCTCAACTGTATAAGCATTGATTGTTGTCTCTTCCCGCCAAGACTCTCCAAGATTCTTGACCTGAGTTTCCAGAGAAAATATTTCAGATATGTTTATATTCTAATGCCTTGCTGTTTGTAATATTTTTTTCTTAGATGAAAATGATTTAATAAGATAGGTAATGTGTTAGCAATATAGCATTATACCTTCTCTAATGAAGAATAAATGGTTTAGGTGTTGTGAAGATGCAATATAGCCGAGCTGCCTAACTGTGCATTATAGCTCAACAAATTACAGGATTTCAAAAAAAAAACTGGCGCTTGGTAATGCGTGTAGTGAAATGCCGAAGGAACCACCTTATGGTAGATCTTTATATGTGTTTGTTGCTGAAAGCGTGTATGTAAGACACTCCCATAAGCACTCCTACTATTAGAAGGTTCTCTGACTGCTGGACTACTTTCATGGGCCTCGATGGCCTGCAGAATTTTATATTAACTTGACACCAGCTATATTCATCTGAGAGAAAGGAACTTCAGTTGACAAAATGCCTCCATAACAATGGGCTGTAGGCAAACCAACAAGGCGCTTTTTGAATTAGTAATTGGTGTGGGAGGACCCAGCCCATTGTGGGTGGTGCCATCCTCAAGCTGGTGACCCTGGCTACTACATGAAAGCAGGCTGAGCAAGCCAAGAGGAGCAAGCCAGTAAGCAGCATCCCTCCATGGCCTCTTCATTAGCTCCTGCCTCCAGGTTCCTGGCTAGCTTGAGTTCCTACTCTGGTTTCCTTCAACGGTGACATGTCATATGGAAGTGTGAGCAAAACAAACCCTTTCCTCTACACATTGCTTTTGGTCATGTTGTTTCATCACACCAACAGTAATGCTAACTATGTGGGTCATTTGCAAACTGCTTATATCCTCAAAGCACACAGAAGAAAACAAAATTTCAATGCAAGACGGCATATTCTATAAACAATCATAAACCTCCTATTCTTCTATGTTGTTTATCTTGACCAATAGCTTGACCAATAGATATACCTATGAATCATTCATTCTTTTTCATTTATATTTGCTATTCTTTTATTTCATCTACTGTCACTCACAAAGGGTTCTCTGAAACTAAAAAGAGCAAAGAAGAGCCTCCTTTTGCAGGCCTGTGTGTGGTAAGAAACTTTTTTTATCATTTTTAAATTGTCATTAATCTCTTTGTAATGTATTTTATGAACTCTGAAAATTTCACACTATGCATTTTTTATCATCTCTTTACCCCACTTATCCCTCTAACTTCACAGCTATTCCCACCTTTCCACAGTCAATCAATTTTTGGTCCTTTGATTTTGTGTTTTACTTTTTCATAATCTTAACTTTGTAGGAAGATTCCATTAAATGGCTTTCTCATCAATCTCACACTTGTGTATATTTTCTTGATTTTTTTCAACCTCAAGGTTCTTGGTTTTCTTATTTGTTCATGTATTTATTTATTTATTTATTTATTTATTTATTTATTTATTCTCTCATATATTGCATTCTGTCCACAGTTTCCCCTCCCCCCGTCCTCTCGGTCTCTTTCCTGTCACTTTCTCCTCCACGCTCCCCCCTCCCCTCCACCATCTAAGCCTGCTCTATAAGTTTTCCAGACATATCAACCAAACATGGTATATCAAGTTCCAATACGACTTGGCACTTCCCTCATATTAAGGATGGGCAAGGCAACCAATCAGGGGTAATGGGATCCCAAAGGCAGGTAAAAGAGTCAAAGACAGCCCTACTCTCACTGTTAGGAGTCCCACAAAAACACCAAGCTACACAACCGTAACATATATACAGGTGGGCCTATGTTGGTCCCATGCAGGCTCCCTGACTGTTGGTTCAGTTCCTATGAGCCCAGGTTATTTGATTCTGTTGGCCTTTATCTTTTGGTGTCCTTGACCTCTCTGACTTATACGTTCCTTCCCTCAACCCCTCCACCTAACTGATCTCTGCCTGATCAGTTGTTGTACGAAGCCTCTCTGGTGACAATTACGCTGGGTTCTGGTCTACAGGTGTAGCAAAGCATCATTAGGAATCATTTCATGGACTTGTTTGGTTCTGTCCTAGGTCTTTGGTGTATCCAGCCTCTGGTTCCTACCCTCCAGGCAGTGCCAGGGATAGGCTTCCTCTTGTGGCCTGGGTCTCAAGCTGGACCATTCGTTGGTTGGCCACTCTCAAATTCTGTGCCACCTTTAACCCAGCACATCTTGCAGGGAGGACAAATGAAGTTTAAAGGTTTTTTTGTCCCAATCTCTCCACAGGAAGTGTTGCCTGGTTACAAGAGATGGTCAGTTCAGGCTCCGTATCACCACTATCATGCACTTTCATTCTTATGACTGGTATAGTTTCATGTCCCCATCATAATTTATCTTTGTAGCCCGTTGGTTAAAATATAATTCTTATCATTTATTTTTCTTCATACTCCATTAAACTAATTTCACCATTCTGAGACACAGACCCCTTTCAAAAGTAAGCGGGGAAAGTTGAATGTGGCAGTGCTTGCAATTCCAATTCTTGGGAGGTAGATTCAGGAGGGATAAGAATTAAATAATGTTCTTGACTATAGAGCAAGTTCCAGGGCAGCCTGAACTACCTAAGGCTCTGTCTCAAAGCAAATAAGTAAAACCTAAGCAAAAGGTCTTTACACTGTAGAAGAATAAAATTATATCTGTGACTTTCACTCTCAAAAAAAAAAAAAAAAAAAAAAACCTGTTTCAAAAAGAATCCAGGGATTAATTTCAAACCTAAAGCATTGAAACTGCTAGAGAAAACACTTCAAGATGTAGGGGCTCTGTAATTCCGCCTGTGCCCACAGAGTTCAGCATACACACAGCTGGCCAACGAGTGCAGCTACATTAGACCTGACTTCTGCATCACCTCAAGATGGCTTTATTTATTTATTTTTTTTTTCTCCAACTGGGTTTTGGTTCCTACGACAGAATCCTTCCTGTGGCTTTCCAAGACGCTTCTTCATCCTGCCTCACATCATACTAACATTTTAGCAAATATGTTCTGATTCTCTAATGCGTGGCTTTTTGAGAGTTCTGTGCACACACTATGGGATTGCTACTAAATATGCACCTTTCCTGGGAAACTTGTAAATCTCAGTTTCTGTGTTTCTTTTATTTCTTCTTCTTCTTCTTCTTCTTCTTCTTCTTCTTCTTCTTCTTCTTCTTCTTCTTCTTCTTCTTTACATTTTCCACTTTTAGGAAATAGGATGAAAGCAAACTTATTAAATTTTAATTGACCATAATTGCATTTACTTATGAAGTATAATATTGGTGAGTCTATATGTATGCTACGGAACAATTAAATCCATCTCCCTACATGTTGTTTTGTGATGGGAATATTTGAAAGTTGCTCTTAACGTGTTTGAATTACATAATATATCATTACTACTGCAGATCACCACGCTATATACTGGGTCTCAAAATCTGTTCCTTAAGTCTGGCTGCAACTGATACCTCATGACCAACATTTTTCACACCACGCTCTTGCCCTCTGCTACCCAGCCTCAGCAATGTCATTTATGGTGTCCTGCATCACGTGTCAGCACATGGTGCGGATCTTTGCTGGTTTCCTACAGAATCTGAAAAAGCAACACTAGTTAACATGTGCTATTAACATGCAATCATAGAAATGTGCAGCTCCAGCGAGTACTACAGCTAAGCTACAGCTGAAGCCCGAGTCGTCCAACTGTAGATAAGAATATTCTCTGTTCTGTGTTAAAAAAAAAAAAATCCTTCATTAAGAAATTAACCCAGTACTAGCAAATGAAGACATTGTCACAGACAATAGAAAATAGAAATTATTGAAGAACTAAGAGACTTAATAACTGGTGTTACATAAGAAAAGCTACTTTTTCCTGGAATTATTGTCCATGAATGCAATTCAGAACTGAATGTAAAAGTAAGCCAAATACCATTAAAAACCAAAAGTTTTTTTTCTCTTTTTTTACTCCCCACAATAGAAGAGCAAAATTGGTGATAACCACTTTCATAAAGAACAGTGCTTAAAGGATTTTTTATTACA
Source organism: Acomys russatus (assembly GCF_903995435.1). Lineage (NCBI taxonomy): Eukaryota > Metazoa > Chordata > Mammalia > Rodentia > Muridae > Acomys > Acomys russatus. Next base: position 10,601,258 of record NC_067153.1, read on the forward strand.
AATGGGAGTAGCAGTGATTTTCATAAATGTCTAGAGTTAGACTGCCTTGAGAAATGTTTCATATTTGAAAGAAAATCTTCAAATCGTATCTTTTTAAAATCCTAAGTAACAATATAAAGAGAGTATCTTATAATGTGTCCCATTTGGACTTCCTGTAATTATATATGCCAGCTATCCAAGAATTTCACCATTACTTACAGAAGCCGTGAAGACTGTTCAGTTGACAAAACGCATTTTGATTTTACATTTTGATGCACCTGGTACACTTAAGCAGCCATATTGTCTGCCTCGAAGTCAATAAAAGCACAGCCTCTGCTCTCAAGAGGCTTGAGGTCTCATCAAAGTGCTGACAAATGGAGCTGAAGACAATGATTATACAAAGGAGGATCATGCATTTATTATACGAATTGAGGCTGAAAGAGTATAGTGATTTGTAAGATCTCAATCAGTGACAGTCACACCATCATATAGGGACAATCACTGAGAGAATACGCAAAGCATTAAGCAAAAGATTCCTGCGTGTTGAAACTG